>NC_132791.1:149847500-151097500 GCF_048418805.1 Vulpes vulpes
TTTACATTTAAGAACGAGATTAAATCGCCAGGCCAGCCCATAACATGAATTTAAAAGGCTGTTGTTTCATGACATCTCAGTAATGCCTTCAGGATATAGTGGTAATGACAACGTGCCTGAAAAGAAGATGGAACATTTCTGAGGAAGGTACATCATCAATACCAAAGCCTTTTGGCCTCAGAGGCTTTCTGGAAAGCAAATGCCTTGCCTCTGATGGGGGCTGGAATCCACTTTGCTCAGCAGTCTGAGCAGTGGGTGGGAATTGGAGTCCACATTCTCACGGGCTCGAAACCTTGATAGAATATTCTAGATTTTGACAACTTGGAAGCCACATCAGGGATTGATGACCTCTGGTCATTTGTTATTTATGAAGGCATGAGTTTACACCTCATATGGAGGCTGCCCTGAGGGTGATTTTCTCACTTGCAGGGAAGACTGGTGACCTGCTCTGCCCCCAGCACCTTATTCAATCATTCTTCATCGTATATTTGTGGGCCTACTGTGTGCAAAATGCTGCCCTGGGCCCCAGGGATGCCGCCTGAGCATCTCAGTCTGCACAGAGTACCTTCCTCTCTGCTTCATTATTTGCCCTGGACAGGCATCGTTTATATAACAACTCTCAAGTAATTAAAAGAAAAAAAAAGTGTCTTTGTAGAAAATAGCACCAAAAAGAAACCTGGGTGTTGCCTTAAAATAAAAAATGTTATTGCTCCCCCCGACCCTGTGTTGCTTAAATAATGTGTTCGCTGTGGCAAAAATTAGAAACTAGTGGTGAGCAAAAAGAAAATAATTAGCTCCCTAAATTTCACCACCCAGAGATAACCACAGCTAACCTTTGCCTCCCACACATGTGGGCTCTTTTTCTTCTTTTCATGGATCTATTGTCTTTCTAAAAGCATGTCCAGTGGCTACGAACATCTCAGGGCCCCACCACAGTGTGTGCAGATTCTGGGAACGTGCGCTGGTTTAACTGTCCCTCCGTGTTTGAATATTGAATATTGTTTTCTGCTCTTTTTAAGTCATAAACAACACTGTGGCTCTGTTTGACTAAGCATTATGATTAGATCCTGGTGCACACCTAATTATTTCCTTGGGACCGATTTGTTGAATTGGAATTTCCAGGTCAATTTATAGACAACATTTTTTAAAAGATTTTATTTATTTATTCATGAGACACAAAGGGGTGGGGCAGAGACACAGGCAGAAGGAGAAGCAGGCTCCATGCAGGAAGCCCAACGCGGGACTCGATTCCGGGACTCCAGGATCGCGCCCTAGGCTGAAGCCACCCGGGCTGCCCTTTAGGCAACATTTTTAAAGCCTTTTAAAAATATATTTATTTATTCATGAGAGACACACAGAGAGAGGCAGAGACACAGGCAGAGGGAGAAGCTTTCCCCGCAGGGAGCTCGACGTGGGACTCGATCCTGGGACCCCGGGGTCACACGACAAGCGGAAGGCAGACACGTCAAACCACAGAGCCCGTAGGCATCCTAACACTTCTGACTTAGGAGGCCAGACTGCTCTCAAAACAGGTCTCATTTGGGAGCCTGCTTAGCCTTCTTGCCTATGTCTCTGCCTTTCTCTCTGTGTTTCTAATGAATAAATAAGGAAAACCTTTAAAAAGGGGGGGCTCCTATTTATGCTCCCAGACATGCTTGTCCTCTGCCAGGTGAGTACTCCCTAGTTTCTCACAGTCAAATGATGGAAAAACAGACTGCACCTGCTCCACCCTGACCCCTCCTTCCGTTTACAGTGGGAGGACCCCTCCCTCCGCCTCTGAGCTCTTCCTCTGTCCCTTGTACTCTCTTGCCCTGTGAGCTCTTTCCACAACACCTAACAATCCTATCTCTTGTATATTAAAAGGAAAAAATGTCCTCGACCTCTGTTATGGGCTGAACTGTCTCGCCGCCAAATTCCTATGTTGCAGTCCTCACCCCCCCAGTACTTCAGAATGTGACTGTATTTGGAGATCAGGCCTTTAAAAAGGTAATGTACTTACCAGGAAGCCTTTAGGGAGAGCCCAATCCAATCCGACTGGTGCCCTTATAAGAAGAGGAAACCTGGGCACACAATGAGATGGGTGGGCAGACCGCGAAGGCCATGTGAGGACATGTGAGAAGGTAGCTATCTGCAAGTGCAAGGGGTCTACCAAACCTGCTGACCCCTGATGTCAGACTTCTAGTCTAGGGAAACTATGAGAAAATACATGTTTGTTATTTGAGCCCCATAGTCGGTGGTGTTTTGTTACCCCCAGAAACCAATGCAACCTTATTATAGAAAACCTTTCCTATGGTTGCCATAAAAAACCAAACCTCTTCAACAAATTTGCTCTTACCTTTTATCCTCTTGGTTCTTATCACCATATAGCCCACGACAGTCTGGCTTCTGCCTCCGATTTGAGAGACAGATCCTACCAAAGTTATAAGCCACCTCTACATCATCAACCCAATGAACACCATGCCCAGCACGTATAGACACTGTACTCACCTAGTAGGAGTTGCTGTTACAATTGTTTGAGTAAGAGGTGCCGGTTCAGTCTGCCAAACTAGAGTACAGGATAGTAAATGTGTCCATATTACTTCTTTACGGAATGCGCATTGGCCACTCCCCCAGCCTAGTACCCTAAAGAAACCAGAAGCTGCAGGAAAAGGGTAGGAAGAAGGACTTTTTAATGCCTGAAAAGGAGCTGTAATCACGGAGAACATGCTCATGACAGAAAAGCTAAGGCACCTTAGCTTCCAAATCTCACAGGGGCAGGGAAGGGAGATTCAACAGAATATGTTTGAAGGGAGTGGTTGGCCAAAAGTAAGCCATTTTCTTTTGAACCCCATTAATTTCAGATTGGTCCATTAAAAAAAGAATCTATACACACACATACACATATTAGAAGGACAGCTGTTTTTATTTAATACTATATCATGAATATTTCTCAGGGCATTAAATACTCCTCTACATCAAAAGAAATGTGGCCACAGCAACTTCTTGCAAGATACATCCATGAAGGCAAGGGAAATAAAAGCAAAAATGAACTATTGGAACTTAATCAAGACAAAAACCTTCTGCACAGTGAAGGAAACAGTCAATAAAACTCAAAGGCAACCTACAAAATGGGAGAAGATATTTGCAAATAATGTATCAGATAAAGGGCTAGTATCCAAGATCTATAAAGAACTTATTAAACTCAACAGCAAAGAAACAAACAATCCAATCAGAAATGGGCAAAAGACATGAACAGAAATCTCATAGAGGAAGACATGGACATGGCCAACAAGCACATGAGGAAATGCTCTGCATCACTGGCCATCAGGGAAATACAAATCAAAACCACAATGATTTACCACCTCACACCAGTGAGAATGGGGAACATTAACAGGGCAGGAAACAACAAATGTTGGAGAGGATGTGGAGAAAGGGGAACCCTCTTACACTGTTGGTGGGAATGTGAACTGGTGCAGCCACTCTGGAAAACTGTGTGGAGGTTCCTCAATAAGTTCAAAATAGATCTGCCCTACGACCCAGCAATTGCACTGCTGGGATTTACCCCAAAGATACAGATTCAATGAAACGCTGGGACACCTGCACCCCGATGTTTCCAGCAGCAATGTCCACAATAGCCAAACTGTGGAAGGAGCCTCGGTGTCCATCGAAAGATGAATGGATAAAGAAGATGTGGTCTATGTATACAATGGAATATTCCTCAGCCACTAGAAATGACAAATACCCACCATTTGCTTCGGCGTGGATGGAACTGGAGGGTATTATGCTGAGTGAGTACGTCAATCGGAGAAGGACAAACATTATATGGTTTCATTCACTTGGGGAAGAAAAAAAATAGTGAAAGGGAATAAAGGGGAAAGGAGAGAAAATATGAGTGGGAGATATCAGAGAGGGAGACAGAACATGAGAGACTCCTAACTCTGGGAAATGAACAAGGAGTGGTGGAAGGAGAGGTGGGCGGGGGGTGAGGGTGACTGGGTGACGGGCACTGAGCGAGGCACCTGGCGGGATGAGCACTGGGTATTATGCTATATGTTGGCAAATTGAACTCCAATAAAAAAAACATACAAGAAAAAAAAGAAATGTGCACTGGCATTTTTCAAATTGCGGGTAGAAGAGGCATGTGGGTTACAGACCTATGTGGAAAATAGAGCAGAAACACACATTCTAGACTATTTGGAAGATAGTGTACTGTCTCGGTCAGCTTCCTCCAGACTTTCTGTTATTGTTTTCCCCCATATGCAGGTTGTTTGCCGGCTAGCCTGCCACATATTTTCCCAGCATATTTCCCGGTGTCCACCTTTCTTCCTTTTTAGGCACCGTTACAGCTCTGCCTCCGGCAGCTATATTCAGGTTATTAAAAAGGAGCGTGTAGCCGGTTCTCTGATCTTTCTGATTCTCCTTCCAGTTTCAGAGATTCAGTCTTGGGAGCTTTCTGGTGGTGCTTTGGGTTTCATCAAAATTAAAAAAGTAAGTAGATAATCAAAAAGCAGCCTTGGACTGAGAGCACCCCCCCCCCCTGGCCCCCGCCTGCTCCTAGATGCCCAGGTGTGTGACTGAGTGCTCCTCAGGATGGCTGAGTGCTCCTCAGGATCACTTGGCAATGATACCAAATGCCACTGAGAAAGGAGGGTGAGCCAGGCAAGAGCTCTTGTAGGGAGCACCTGGCATGGGTGAGGGCTTTGCCTGGAGTGGAGATGTTTCTTTCATCAGCCGGGTGGTTGGTTGCTTCTGGAAGGAGAGATTTTATGCGATCTTTCACAGACCTGGGGAGAGGTGGCTCAGAGCACTTGAAAGCACAGGTTTATGGCCTCATGGTGCAGAGACTCCCTGATTTGCTCCAGCCGGGCAGATGCAGCTCTGATGAGAAAAGAGGCAAGGTTCTGGGTCCTACCCTCGGGTGGGTTGCTGAGATCACATCCCCACAGGCACGCAGGGCCAGGGTGCAGGAGGGCGGGGTGGTGCGAGGTTGGGGGGACCTTCCTAACCACCCATCACTCAGCCGGTACCTCCAGAGAACCAGACCCTGAAAGCAGGAGGCCAATCTTGGAGTCAGATGGCCCCAACCTCCTCTTCTCTGAAGCTGCCTTGGGGGTCCTAGTGCCACTCCTTCCTCAGAGGCTCCCCAGCTGCTCCTTAGAAGACTCCCCCCATCACTGCCTGCGCTCCCTCCCGGGCTCACCTGCTTTCCCACCTAGGGCCTCCTCCCGGGCTTCCCGCCCTCTGGCATCTACCAACTGCTCAAGAGCTTGTTTGTGGAACGTCTTCTGAGGATACAGAAGTGTTTCCTGCCCGAACAGCGAGGGAAGGACAGACAGATGTGCTGAAAATGCCATCCTGACTGGGGACAGTGCTAGGCGGAGGGAAGCACAGCAGCGCGGGCTGCGGCCCTAACCCCAGTCTCGGTCTCCTGCTTGCTTTGTGTTCTTGTGCTTCCGACATTTAACAACCAACTGCCTCCTAAACTTCAATGTCTCACATGCATCTGTGGCTTAAAATTGAGCTCTTCATCTCCTGCGTACCCGAAACTAAGCACCGGCAGTACCACCCAAGCCCTTGTTGCTTGTATGGGCACAGAGAGCCCCAAACTTCATCTGCTGGGTTGCCCCAGATTCATTAGATGCTGCCCCTGTGCTCTCAGTTTCGTTCTTTCTTTCTTTCTCCCTTTCTTCTTTCTTTCTCCTTTCTTCTTTCTTTCTTTCTTTTTTTTCTTTCTTTCCTTCTTCTTTCTCCCTTTCTCTTTCTTTTCTTTCTTTCTCTTTTTCTTCTTTCTTTCTTCCTTTTTTTAAAAAAATATTTTATTTAAAAATATTTTATTTATTTCTTTATAAGAGACACACAGAGAGGCAGAGACACAGGCAGAGGGAGAAGCAGGCTCCATGCAGGGAGCCCAACGTGGGACTCAATCCGGGGTCTCCAGGGATCAGCCCTGGGCTGAAGGCTGCGCTAAACCGCTGAGCCACCCGGGCTGCCCGTATTATAATTCTTTACTGTGATACTTTCCATATCATGCCTTTTATTCTGAAACACTTTTATTTTTTTAATATTTTATTTATTTATTCATGAGGGACAGAGAGAGGCAGAGACATAGGCAGAGGGAGAAGCAGGCTCCATGCAAGAAGCCTAATGTTGGACTCGATCCCAGGACCCTGGGATCACGCCCTGAGCTGAAGGCAGATGCTGAACCGCTGAGCCACCCAGGGGTCCCATCTCAGTTTCTGCTATGTATCTAGAACCTGAGCACTTCTCTCTCTTCCTTGCAAGCTTAACCATGCAATTAACTTTTAAAATTTTTTGTATTGACCAGTAAGTACCCCTACTTACTATAAAAGAGGTGCGAATTTTAAGAAAGCATCCTCTGCCTTGAGGATCTTCATTACAATAATTTTTTAACTAATAAAATATAACACAAATACAGATAAAAATAAATTTGCACACAATAAAAATCTGTAGCTCAATGATTCATCCCAAGCAAACATTCTCCTTTATTCTGTTGATATGGTAAATTAACTTTGATTTGGGGACGCTAAGTTAACGTTGCATTACTGGAATAAAACCAAACTGGTCATACTCTTACTATCCTTATTTTACTATCCTCAAGCTAGATTCTGTGTTAATGTTTTGTTTAAAATTTTTGCATCTCAGTTCATGCATGAGACTGGCCTGTAACTTTTTTTCCTCATAACATCCTTGTCAAGTTTTGGTATCAAGGTGAAATAGTTGGATGGCTTTCTCTTTTTTCTATTTTCTAATAGAGTTATGAACTATTAGCATCCTTTCTGTCTTACATGTTTAACAGAAGTCACTCTTGGAGATATTAGGGCCAGGAGTTTTCTTGGGAAGGTTTTTACTTTCATTTTGATGGGACAGTTCAGATTTCGATTTTGACTCTTGTCAGGATTTTTTAAGGATTTGGGCCAATATTTTCTAGTTCGTTGGGATAAAACTATTTCAATGAATTTCTCTTACTGTATTATTTTTAATGATTACTTTATCTATGGTTATACCTCCCTTTTTATCCCTGACACTGCTTAAATATGTATCTAAGCTCTGCTTTTATGGGTCACTCTCCTCAAAGTATTCAATTTTATTGTTCATTTCAAAGTATCAATTTATGGCTGTGCTGACCTCTATTGTATGTTTGCCTTATCTTCCATTATTTTTCTTTCTGTTTCTCTCTTCTTTCTACTTTCTTTGAAAATAATTCAGTGGTTTAAAACAAATTATTAAGTTAGATTCTTAGTCCATTTATTTCATCTTTTTTTATTTGCTAACATATTTTATTCAAAGCTATAAAATGTTATGTGAGTATGTCTAGCTAACTCCCTTAAGTTTTTAAAAATTTATTTTTAGTTTACATATAGTAAAATTAACTGGTCTTTTTTTTTTTTTTTTTTTTTATGATAGTCACAGACAGAGAGAGAGAGGCAGAGACACAGGCAGAGGGAGAAGCAGGCTCCATGCACCGGGAGCCCGATGTGGGATTCGATCCTGGGTCTCCAGGATCGCGCCCTGGGCTAAAGGCAGGCGCCAAACCGTTGCGCCACCCAGGGATCCCTGGTCTTTGTTGATGAAACGTCTGTTCCAATCTTCTATTTTTAATTGGGTTGTTTGTTTTATTATTGTTGATTTTTGAAAGCTATTTATATTTTTGGGACATAAGGTCCTTGTCAGATATATGCTTTGAAAATATTTTCCCCCTGGGGCATCTGGATGGCTTTGTTGGCTGAGCATCTGACTCTTGATTTCAGCTCATGTCATGATCATGGTCAGGCTCCCTGCTCAGCGGGGAGTCTGCTTGAGATTCTCTCCATCTCCCTCTTTCCCCGCTCCCCCCAACTCATGCGCTCTCTCTCTCTCTTTCTGTGTAAAACAAATTTTAAAAATCCTATTATAAAAAAATATATATATATATATATATATATATATATATATATGTATATATACATATTCCCGGTCTGTGGCTTTACTTTTCCTTCTCTTAACACTGTCTTTGGATAAGCAAAATATTTTAATTTTAATAAAGACAAATGCAGTTTTTTACATGGATCATGCTTTTGTGGTTATATCTAAAAAATCTGCAAAACTCAAGGTCACAAAGATTTTCTAGTATATTGTATTCTAGAAGTTTTATAAATTTAGGTTGTACATTTAGTTCTGTGTTTCGTTGTGACCTAAATTTTGTACAAAGTGTGAAGTATACATTGAGGTTGTTCCTCTCCTTCTTCTTTTTTGCATGTGGATGTTCAATCCTCTAGCATCGTGTGTTGAAAAGACTATACTTTCTTCATTGAGTTGCCTTTGCCCTGTTGTCAAAAATCAGTTCACTGTATTTGTGCGAGTCTATTTCTGGACTGTATTCTGTTCCATTGAGTGAGATATCTATCTATTTTTTATTTATTTATTTTATTTTTTATATATATATATTTAAATTTATTTATTCATAGAGACACAGAGAGAGATAGAGGCAGAGACACAGGCAGAGGGAGAAGCAGGCTCCATGCAGGGAGCCCGATGTGGGACTCGATCTCAGGTCTCCAGGATCACACTCCAGGCTGCAGGCGGCGCTAAACCACTGTGCCACCAGGGCTGCCTTCTATCTATTTTTAAAAGATTTTATTTATTTATTTGAGAGAGAGAACATGAGCAGGGGTTAGGGGCAGAGAGAGGAGGGAGAAGCAGACTCTTCACTGAGCAGGGACCCGATGGAGGACTCAATCTCAGGACGCTGGAATCATGAGCTAAGCCAAAGGCAAACGCTTAACTGACTGAGCCTCCCAAGTGCCCCACTATTCTTTTGCCAATACTGCGCTGTCTTGATTACTGTAGCTTTATAGTAAATCTTGAAATCAGTATGAAACCTATTTGTTTCTTTCTTTCAAAATTGTTTTGCCTTTTCTAGCCATTTTGCCTTTTCATGAAAAAATCTGAAATCAGGTTGTTGATATCTACATTGTAGTGGGATTTTTGTTGAGATCGAATTGCCTCTACAAATCAATATAGAGATTTAACACTTTTTTTAAGATTATTTATTTTTTTGAGAGATAGAGATTGAGAGAGCACATGGACCCTGGGATCATGACCTGAGCCAAAGGCAGATGCTTAACTGACTGAGCCACCCAGATGCCCTGAGATTTAACATTTTAACAACACTGAGTCTTTCTATGCAAGAGCATGATGTATCTCTGCATTTATTTAGGTTTTATCTAATCTATTTACCAGCGTTTTTTAGTTTTCAGCATACAGATCCTGAACATATTTGATTAGAATTATATCTAAGTATTTTGCAGGAGTACTATTGTAAATGGTACTTGAAAAATTGAATTCCAATTGTTCATTACTATTCCATAGAAATATAATTGATTTTTGTACATTGACCATGTATCCTGTGACCTTGCTGTTATGGAATGAATGTTTGTCTCTGCCCACCCCTACCCCACTCCAGTTCATATGTTGAAGCCCCAACTCCCAATGTGACAGTATTTGGAGATAAGGCCTTTGGGCAGTTATTAGGGTTAAATGAGGTCATGAGAGTGGGGCCCTCATGATGGGATTGGTGCCCTGATAACAACAAGAGACACCAGAGAGCTTCCTTTCTTAAGCCTGTACAAAGAAGAGTTCATGTGTGGACATAGAGAGAAGGTGGCTGCCTACAAGCCAGGAAGAGAGACCTCAGAATGGAACTCATCTTGCTGGCACCCAATCTTGGACTTCTTAGCCTCTAGGACTGTAAGAAATAAATTTCTGTAATTTCAGCCACCTAGGCTATGGTATTTTGTTATAGCAGCCTGAGCAGATTTTTTTATACACTTGCTAATCTCATTTTTTAATTGCAGGCAATTTCTTTTGTAGATTCTTTGGATTTACCTCATAGACAATCGTGCAGCCTGTGAATAAAGAGAGTTTTCTTTCTTTTTAGGATCAGTAACAGTGATACACTGAGCCATAGTAAACCCTGAGACAAAAAGGAAAATCAGTAACACCGAGTCTGTCTTTATTGAAAAATTTGATATTTTGTTCATCGTGACTATTTTTGTGTTAACTTTTTTTAAAAATGTATTCACACTAAAGTATTATTTATCTTCATTACTGAATGTTTTGGCATCCTCTTCAGTCTTGCATCTTAGCAAGTGCCTAGCTTGCCATGCTTGTCTCCTGGCCGCAGGTCCACTCTATTTCAACTGGGACCCAGAGTTCAGGGGTCTGTCTTCAGAAGGGCTGAGTAAGGAGATGGGGCCCTACCCATGTTAGGAATCTTACACCCACCCAGTGGGTCTCCAGCTGTGACCTTCTCTCCCCTCCTTAGCTGATAGGGACTGTGAGCAATGGGGTTTCCTGGGAAAGAACAGCTGCATGGCACAATCGGTGCTCCCACCTGAGCCATGCAGAACAACACCTCTGTTGTGCTGCCGGCAGTATTTGCACCGGTTGGTAAATGACGACCTCACTGTTCTCAGTTTTGGCAATAACTGTTGTGAGGATCTTTGTTACTTTTACAGGACCGTTCGCTCAGATACTATTCATGGTTTGTCCTTGCTGCGGCTATAGGAGAGTCAAAAAAGAAGAGAAGTTTTGGGGGTTTCTCCTTCTCCCATCCGGCCAAGGTAGTCAGCCTCCATGCCCAGGGCCGGGGCTCCCTGGGCTCATGCTTCCTAGAAGCTGCAGCGGGTCTGCGATGTCACAGGCCTGGTCAGCTGTGTACAAACTGTGACTCTTTCATTTCTGATTCTTAACTTCTCAGCTGTCTGTCAGCTGGCAACTCAATTTAGACACCTTTGGGTAAATTGAGGCCAGCCAGTGATTTCTGTCAAATTTACAATTATTAGATATATGTCTGTTTTTTGTTTCCTGGTGGTTTATTTTATTTCATTTTATTTATTCATGAGAGAGGCAGGAGACACAGGCAGAGGGAGAAGCAGGCTCCCCGGGGGGAGCCCGATGCAGGACTCGATCCCAGGACCCTGGGATCACACCCTGGATCCATGTCTGGTTTAAAACCATTTTCGATTTCTTCTCTCCCCCACTCTGGAGTTTGTTCCAATGTCAGGGACCGTGAGGAAACCACAGTGGGGTGAAAGTGGGTGAAGGGGGGGCATTTCCCATCTTTCTTGTGTCTTGTCTTTATGTTGCCAGAGATGCTGCTGTCCTCATGGTCTCACCTTTCTGCTCTGAGCAGATGCTACCCAGGGGCTGCTCTGTTCAGGGGCACCTCTGGTTCCTGGGAAGCCCCTGAACGAGTGATTCCCATGGAGGACACCTTTTCTTCCCTCACTCCCATGTGTGGGCATCTCTAGTGTGCATCTTCTTTGCCCCAGCAGGTGGCCTCTTGCAGATGGCACACGGGTCTGCTCTCCCAGGGACTGTGTCTCCAGCAGGGCAGCCTGAGGTTGTTGCTCTCAACTTGTGCCCCCTCCTCCCTTAGGACTTTCCTATATTTATTTCCCTTCTTCCCCTCCCCAACCACCCCTCCTCCTACCTTTCAGGGCAAAGGGCAAACTCTTGTCACCACTTTTCTCTCTTCTAAAACTGTTCTGCCCCTCCCTTTCCAGAGCCCACTTACCATTTCTTCCCTGGACAAGGGAAGATGAAAGCTCGGTCTCTTCTGAAAGCCACCCAAATTCGTTAAGTCAGACAACAGGAATGGTGTACTTTGAGCTTTATGTATAAAAGACCAGGGCTTGGCTTTGGTAATGGGCTCTGTTCACAGCAATCAATTCACTTTCAACATAACACATGAATGTTTCTTGGGGGTGGGGTGGGGGGAGTGACAAGCAATGAGTGGCCCCAAGGGAGCAAATGGGAGCACGACATTAGTATTTCTGTGGCATCTCTTAGGATGCACAGGTTATTTTATTACCTTCCATTCAAACAAGATAATAGTTACAAAGGAAGCCCTTAGCATGGTGCTTGGCATTTGGTCTTCATGAATGCAGGTCTAATTTGTAGAAATAAGAATATGAAGTTTGCTCTCATTATTACATCAGATCTGGAAATAAGGGAGATATTTTTGGTTCTCTCGTGCCAAGAAGCTAGCAGAGCCTCCATGACCTGAGCTACCTTCCCTCAGAGAGTCATTACTATCTTTCGTGCTTCGAGGCCAAGTAATAACTTGCTAGCAAACCAGGAAAAAACCTTCCACTCAACTAATTATTAGGAATCCAGCCTCAATAAGACACAGGAAGGCAGGAAGTTGAGCAAGCGGAAGGGCCAAGGTAACCTTTAGTTCTATTACACTTGGGCCTTTTGCACAGAACCAGTAAGATGTGGGAAGTGCCGCCTGTGGTGCAGGAGGCTGGACTCTATGCATCTCAGCTCTGACAACAATGCGAAAGAGCCCCAGGCCCAGGTTGGCCTGGAAGCAACAGAGCTGCCCACTTTCTGAAGGGACTATCTAGGCTTGGCCAGTTCATATCTCAGTAGAAGTGAGCCAGATAGATCAAAGAGCAGGGGACACTTTCTTGGGTTTTCTGGACCGAGTGAGCGGTGTCATTAGACAGGAGGGAGAGGGAGTGAGGGCCCTAATGACGTCTTTCCCCTAGACAGAGCCTGACTCAGGGACACTATCTTTATGCTCTATTTCTCACAGCCCTTAAGATCCATCTTTAACTCTTTATGATCTTCCTTTGTTTACCAAGGACTTTTCTCACCTTTGAGAAAGAGTGCTGAAGTTCAAAGATGGGATGGTTACGATGAGTCAGCCTCTGAGACCATCAGAGGAGAGACACAAACCCCCTCAACTCTGAACAGATCCAGATCCCAGGAAAACACTAGGCTCAGTCACTCAAGGAACAGTGGGCCACAGAGTGTGAATCTCTGACTCCCTCTTGCCATGTCATTGGCAAACACCCAGCGTTCAGTGCCATGACCGAGGATTTGCCCTGACTTAACTTCTAGAGCTTTTGAAGATTGGGACTCCACTTATCCTTGTAATAGTCAGGCTGTGTGTCCCTGGGAATCATGCTCCCCAATCAGCCGCCTGTGGACCCTACCCGCCCCTGTAAATGGTGCTCAGGGTACCCAGTGGTTTCCTTGATGGTTCCTGTACTAACTAACCACATTCTCATAACCAAGAATTGTTAAAAAAGAATTTGGCACACTCAAGTGGTACTAAAATTATTCAGAGCTCTCTTCGACTATTTTGAAAACAATTAAGGGCTGTAAGACACCTACAAGTCCCAAATAAGAGCACTTTTGAGATGTAAGTATTCCACAGTATTAGCTGCTGGCACTTGTCTTTGTCTAGATAGATTTTCCTTAGCTTTCAGGGCTCAGGTGGTTCATGCCCACTAGCTGGGTGATTTTAACCTTTCTGTGACTTACCATTTCTTGAGTTATTAAATAGGACTTACGGCATCTACCTTGCCGGTAACTGGGAGGATTAAATGATGACATAGGATAACCCAGTGACCAAAGGCAAGCACCTACTCCAGCGCTAACTCTAGGGTTTCGTGATGGGGCATCGAATTGAGGTAGGAGTAAGTAAAGGCCGCTATATCAGTCATTTATGCCTTTGTGGGAAGGGGGTACAGGCCCTGTGCATGTTTACCAACCTAGGAATGAGAAAAAAAAAGCATATCAGGTTGGAGAACATTTGAAAGATCTAGATACGTGGTTTAAACTATATAACTGGGATTTCACGTGCAAGTGTGTGTGTGTGTGTGTGTGTGCATTAGAGTTTGAGGGGAAACTCTAAAATTTAGTAAAATTTATTTTTAAACAATGGTCTGTGGGCTTTGAGGTTTATCAGGTCCTGGGGTGCGTGGTGGATCTGGGCCCTCCCCACCTCAGTTCACATGCAGTGAAAGCCCAGGGGGTGGAGGAGGCTAAGGAGGAGGCCTGAGGCCCTAGTGGCGGATTTCTGTTTAGGAGGCAGCGCTTTGTCAGAGTCCTTAACTACCAGCAAATCAGCACCATCCAGAATTCAGGGTCAGGATAACAGGCGAGGATGATGAAGGGCCAAGTGGATACATATATCAAAGGAGACGAAGAATTCCCCATCACTCTTGCCGGGAGCCCAGTCAGTGGGCTCTCAGCAGACGCTGGGCCTCGTCTTTCCCTCCCTCCCCTGACAACCCTTTCCGAACTCATTCTTGTAAAAGTTTGTTAAGGCGAAGTTCTCCTAGAACGTCTGGGTTGACGACCTGAGACCAGCCTGGGCAGATGATCTGCTTTCATTGATCTGCACTTTGGAACTAGAGGAGGGTAAAGAAGGTTTAATGCATACTTTCAAAGAAGGAAGGCTCTTTTGTTCAGTTCTTGCCAGGGAGCAGACAAAGGAAACAGGCTTCACCTGTAGCAGGAGGGGTTCGTGTGAGACAGGAGGGAGATTTATCAGGCTGGGAGTATGAAGACACTAAAATGAGTTATGGTATCTCCTTACCTGGAGATCTTCAAAGTAAGATATACTTCCCTCTGACAGGAGCAGTCGGGGGGTGGAGGTGGGGAGGTGGGATTCCTAGCTGGAGGCAGGGAAATGGACTTCAGCGACCTTTGAAGGTTGAGTCCAGCCATCTGAATCTAGGATAAACTAAGATGGGAAAATTTACGGTTTTGACAGCCATCAGGTGAATAAATCTGAGCCTCTGCTGGAATTTGAGGAATAAAGAAGATTCCAGAAGCCTGCTCTGGCTTGACCACTCTATCAGTCAGGGTTCCAGCAGGAAACAGATGGCACTTTCAACTCAGGATCATTTGAGAGGAGTTTAATAAAGAGACTATTTACAGAGGTGTGGGTAAGAGGTAAAGAAATTACAAAGGACAGAGCAGTAGCCCAAAGCTCTTACTATCCCTCTGACTAAAGGGGTGAGGGGAGGGAGCTCTTAGGGGGACACAGAAGGAGAAATTAAGGTATAGAGGGCCATGTTGAGAGGAACCGTGACCTTCTGTTGAGGGATGTCACCGATCAGAGAGGACCTGGGGAGGGAGCCAGGGAAATAAATATCCTGACATCACTGTCCTCCCTCCCCAGCAACCCTCCCCCCCAATACCAGGGCTTCTGATTTGCTGATCCACCAGCTGGTAACCCCAGGCCAAGGAAGCCCATTGATCTGGTCCACACAGGACAGCCTCCTGAGCACAGAACGCTTTAGAGAAGGATAGAGAGTAGATCTGGGGAAGGGGGACAAATAAAAGCTGACACAACCACGGCTCATTCTCTGACAGTACAAAGTGCCTGCTATGTGCCCATTACTATTCCAGGCCCTTGGGAGAGGACAGGGAACCAGACTTAACATTTGGACTAGTTGTGACTTAGAAACCTATCTAGTCTTTTACCCCCGACATGTTAAGGCCCCACGTGGTTAATTATTAACATAAGTAAGGAAAATTACTAAAATTCTCTATGCCGTAGTGTCTCTAAAATGGGAATAACAATTGTTTCTCTTCCATGGGGTTGGATTATATGTGCTTATGCCCGTAAAGCGCTTAGAATAATGTGTGTTGTGAAGGGCTTGCCTAGTACATGCCAGCTGTACTAGGCATGTATTATTGCTATCATCACTATTGATGTTTTTGTCTTTTAGACACAATCTCTAGAACTCTTCCTCATCCTTGAAGACCTAGCTTGTGCATCTCCTCCCTGTGGCTCACTTTCCCTTGGATATAGTTGGTCCCCAGATCATCAGGCACATGCTGTCTCCCTGGTTTTTATAAGGCCATGGTGCAGTGATTTGACTTGCCTCTGTTTTCTCTGCTAGACTGTGAACTCTTCAGGGATGATCTCAGATTCATCTCCTTTGGCGGCCCCATGTTCTGACACATGGGATGTACTTGATAATGTTGGTCCAGTTTGTTTGGAATGAGATTTTATACTTTCATGAAGAGCAGTGTGGCTCAGGCCAGTGTTCAGAGTCTGTGAAGGTGGAAGTGGGGGCAGCAGATGACCTAGATGAAGCAATCTTAGGGGCACCAAGGTTGCTCCATAGAGCCTGATGGGAGAGCTCCTTTTCCCTGTCCTTGGACTGTCTTCTGCCCCCCCCCCCCCAAGCCAAATATTCACAAGGGAAGAGGATGCCTGTTGAACAAGGAGGCAAGAGCGGAAAGACTTTTATCTGACCTGAAGACTTTTAACCAACCAGAATTATTTATCTTGTGCCCCTTGAAGGTGGAAGGTGGGTTTTCTTTTTCTCTTTTCTTTTTTTCTTCTCCTCTCTTTCTCTTTCTTTTCTTTCTTTCTTTCTTCTTTCTTTCTTTTTGTCTGCAGTAGATCTCAAAGGAGACTGTATTCTTTATCATTTGGGTAGACTCTCCCTTGCCTTCACAGCTCCTACAAGAGAGAAAAAGCCAGCTAGGGTTGTAGTTGGTGAACAGCTCCCAGATCATCTTTCACCTTGGTTCTGTTATTTTGCCTATAACTTTCAGAGTCAGACCACGAATACAAGGTGAATTTCTTGGTTCATCCCATGGTGGTGTGTGAGGCAATTTGGGGATTATGTGCTACAGGTCAACTCCCAAGGTCAGGAATATGCTTCCAATTTAATGGTAGAACATGCCTATGCCACTGAGATGCAATCCACAAAACTGAGGCTGAAAAACTCTTCAGGACAAATAACCCAGTTTCTTCAGAAAATTGTTGCCAGGAAAATAAAAGAGAAGGAAGGGGAACCTATAGATTTAAAGATTTAAGATACAGATCAATTAGTCTATGGATTTTATTTGGATTCTTAGTTGGAAAACTAAAAAATCAGAAGACTCTTGGGAATATTTGAACACTGGTTATTTGACGATATTAAGAAATGATTGTTAATGCTTTAGGGGTGTGAGATAGTATTTTGAATATGTTTTATAAAAGAGTCTTTGCCTTTTAGAGTTGGAGTCTGAAAAAAATCACAGATGAAATATAGGATGCCTGAGATTTGCTCCAAAACAACCTGGGGGTGGCCAGGAGTGGATGGGGTATAGAGGGGGTAAGGGTTAATTCTAAGTGATAAGTAGGAGGTGCATGGGAGTTCATTAATCAATTCTATTTTGTACATATGTGGTATTTTACTAATTAAACATTTTGAATGTGACAGTAGAAATAAATGTATTTTTATTTGTTTTACCAGGGCTCCCTGGAATGAACTTGAAATCCAAACTGAATGTTCCAGATGGAAAGCAAATGTACAATAGGTTTAGGTGTTTCAGAGAGGAATAGAAACTAGTTCATTCCTCCTAGGTCAAGGGAAGCCCTGTTCCTCCGTAAAGGCCAGTAAGACTTCTATAATTTAGCCATGTTCTTTTACCAAAGAATCAGAACTTGAAGGGTTAAAATGATGACTAGCATCACTTCCCTTGGCCAACTTTCCCTGTGTGATGAGAATGGATTTCCCTGGCAGTTACCATGGTCGAAGGAAATAGGAACCAGAGCCAGGTGGGACCTTCCAGCTGGGTTCTATTCAATCTAGCCTAGTGCCTGATGCTGGGAATTGTGCTTCCCGGCACATTCTCATCCATATTCATTGAGCCATTTGGGCCTTTCTCTCAATTGTGACTCAGAGAGAGGTGTAATAACTTTTTAATATTATATAGCCAATAACTGGTAGAAGGGGGACTCACGTTTTTCAACCCAAGCTTCTTTCCACCATATATTGCCCTCCCAGGCTGTCAGTATTCTTAGGGATGCACCAACCCAGGGTTGCAAATAATAATAGTTGTCATGCTTGATACTATGTCAGATGTTCTGCATACATTAATTCATTTGACCGTCTTCCTGATCTTGTAAGGTAGGTACTATCCAGATTCCCATTTTACAGACAGGAAAACTGAGGCTCCAAATGTTAAGGTTTTTTTTTTAAGATTTTATTTATTTATTAATGAGAGACATGAGAGAGGCAGAGACATAGGCAGAGGAAGAAGCAGGCTCCCTGTGAGAAGCTTGATGCAGGACTCCATCCCAGGATCCCAGGATCATGACCTGAGCCAAAGGCAGACAGACGCTCAACCACTGAGCCACCCAGGCAATCCCCCAAATGTCAAGATTTAAATCCACCTGTGTCTGTCCTCAAACCTTCAAGTATATTTTTTAAAGCTCCCTCTTCTACTTTGTTGAGGCAGATATTGAATGGAAGTTTTTTCAGCGTTCATTCAAGTAGAGTCCTGGAAATGACAAGGAAGAAAACTTGTGGCGCCAAAGCGCTGAAAGACTGCCCTATCTCCACATTTTGGAACCACGTAGTTATTGTTTAGTTAAAGCCTTCACATAGCGTTAACAACATGCCAGGCCACACTGCTCTATCCCTTTACAAACAACAACTCCACAAATATTCACCGCAATCCTGTGAGGGAGGTAGGGGCTGTTTTTATCACTCCCATTTTACCAGTAGGAAAGCTGAGGCACTTGCCAATCCCACAGAGTTAATAAGACACAGGGCTGAGATGCCTCCCAGGCAGTGCTGTGCCTGAGTCTGTGCCTTTAACCTCTACATCGTCCTCACCCCAGCCCTGTATCTACACACGATCTGTCAGTAAGAGTTGTTGAAAGGCTTTAATTCTAGTTTCTGAACTCTGAATAATAAAGACCCGAGTGCCTACTATTGGCCAGAGTCCTCATCTAAAGATAGTGACTGATACCATCGAACTTAAACCCTGAGCCACACGTGTGTGAAATGGCTCTATTCACTTGAGTTAGGAATGTGTTTTGAGGACCTACTCTACCTTTTTGAGCTGCAGTAATAAGAGAGAAAACATGAAATTTAATGGGATAAATCCCATTAAAGAGCTCAATACCCAGTAGCTATTAATATCCTATTACTTTCTCTGACCTGTCCGCTCCACCACAGGCACCTGCCCAGCCCCGGCCACCACCCCGTCCTGTTGCTTGCTGACCCTCTCCTCTCTGCACCTTACCCTCCCCTCCTCAAGCTAACCTATGAACGTTCCTGGCCAACGGCCTAATGGTTTCCAGAGGGGAGGTGGGCTGGGGTATGGGTGAAGGGGTGAATGGGATCAAGGGTGTCCTTGTCATGATGAGCAACGGTGGGGTATGCAATCGTTGAATCACTGTGTTGTACACCTGAAACTAATACAACCCTGTGTGCTAACCCCACCGAAATGAAGATTTACATAAAAAAAAAAAAGTATTCTCTAAGAGGCTTCCCTGAGGGAGGAGTCTCCTTCCTGGTCCTGCTGAACTGAGGCATGACCACGTGACATGGCCAATGAACTGTGAGTGGAACTGGCATGTGTCATTCTAGATGAAATGGTTGAAAGCCAGGCCAGGCCTTGCCATGTTCCTTTCCCTCATGCTGACACATCCAGCAGTCGTTGAGGTGGTGGCTGCTTTCCCCCTTGGTCCCAGAGTGAGGAGGTTCTGTAGGAGATGCCACAAACCTTTGAACAGACATGCAGAATCAGATGCCAGCCTCTATTGTCAGCCGCTGAGATTTTGGACCTGCTTGTATCACAGCAGAGATCTAGCCTAATGTGATCAAGACATGTTTTCTGATGCTCGTAGGAGAGAGGATAAAGGTCCCTACTGTGCCTGCAAGGCCTTGCGATACCTTGACCTAAGTGTCAAGCTTCATCTTGAACCACTATTTCCTTTCTATCTTCCCTTTATCCAAACAGGCCTTCCTCCTGCCCCTCAAAGGCGCCAAGCTCCATTCCACTACAGGCTCTTTGTACGTGCTGTTCCCTCTGCCCAGAACATTCTCCTTCCAGCCTGCTCCCTGTGCTTGGTTAGCTTTTCTCTGTCCTACTGGTCTCAATGGGCTTTTGCAGAAATCTGTATCCTTTATAGCCCTCATCACAGCTATATGCTTACCTTGGCTGCTGTATTTATTTGGATAATGGTTACCTTGCCCACTAGACAGTATTCTTCATAAGAATAGTTGCACAGTTTTTATTCACCTACTATCCTTAGCCACTGGCATAGTCTCTGGCACATAGTGGGTACTCAATTTTTGTTGAATAATTGAGTTGAGGGGCATCTTGAGTGGTTCAGTCTGTTGTGAGCATCTGACTACAGCTCGGGTCATGATCTCAGGGTCCTGGGATGGAGCCTCCCATTGGGCTCTGTACTCAGCGGGGAGTCTGCTTGTCACTCTGCCCCTCCCTCTGTTTATACTCTCTAATAAATGCATAAAATCTAAAAAAAAATTGAGTTGATGGGGTGATTATAGGATGGAAGTTGGAAGCAGACTTCTTGGATCTGAATCTCACCCTGCCATTTAGTTGTTGTATGACCTTGGATAACTTACTAAGTCTCTGCCTCAGTTTCCTCACCTGGAAAGGGGAATATAAGTAGTTCCTATCTCAGAGGTAGCTGAGAGGATAAAATGGGTGAAGATACATCTGCTGCTTGTTGACACCCTGGGTCTCGTCTCCAGGCTCACCTTTCTGTATCCTATTCTGAGGGTTGGCAGTTTTCTCACTATATTTTCCATACTCCCTTCCTAGATGCCTATGCTTTGATCAAGCCACTGGGAAACACTGGCAGGAGCCTCAGAATAGGCGGTTAGGGAGAGAGGGGACTTCTTTCCGGTTTCAGGTCCTGTCCACGTGACAGCAGCAGAAGATGGATGCACCAACGGCTCCAGCTCCTTTCAGTGCTCCCAGCACCAGCCACCGTCGCCTCCTCAGAAGTACTAATATTGTTGGCCGCGTGCCCCTCGGCGGTCCTAGCACCAGCCACCCATGTCCTCTCAGAGGTCTGTGCCCACCCATGTGGTGCGCCCCACCTTCATGGTGACCCCTTTCAGTAAAGATACAAGTCTCAGCTGTGTGGAGCTCCTCCTTGGAGCGCCCAGGTTCTGGTAGCTCAACCTTTCCCTTCTGGGTCCCCAGCCCCAGGGCTGGTGGCTGTAACCTACGGTTCCTTACCTCCAGGCTACTGCAGAGCCTCCTCTTGGAAAACCTACTGGGCCCTATTCCTGACTCCTCATGGGGCCCTGATACAACACCTAAAGCACAATATCAGGCACGTCAGAAGCACAGGGGAATGAACGTTAAGCCTCCCGTTTGGTGAACTGGGCGAGAAAATCAGCAGTGCCCATTAGAACTCTGTGAAGGGCGTGATGTGCTTGGCATCTATTAAGGATAATGCAAACTCCACGGTGCAGAAAGGCTGATCCATCCCCTTAACTGTCACTCAAATACAACCGCCCAGGTTGTGATTCAAAAGCAAATGATGACACAGCTTCCAGAGCATTAGCAATTTTTTATTTTTCCTTTTTTGTTGCATAGGAAATGCAGTACTTGCTTCCAGTAATTGTATCGTAATGTGAGAAGGTGGTAGCACTAATGGTTGAATACAAGAGTTAAACTAATCCACACCAGCTCAAAAAACCTGTGGAGATTTAGTTGAATAAGAATGGACGCCCACAGTGATTCTCAACCAATTACAAATTTTCACAGAACACAGTAAAACTAAAAGGGTAGCTATGAGAGTCAATACAAGTATACTAGAGGCACAGGGGGCCCGGCTCATAAAAACAAATGTCAAACCAAGTTATTAACACGGGGGGGTGTTTAGTTTCACAACAGATCTCTTTTCATCTCTGGAAGTGTTCGGTGCCCTCCCCCCGCAATTTGAAATGAAAAACCCGAGGTATCTTGAATGGGCAGATTTCCAAGGGTGGTGGGAAAGGTCCCCAGGGAACCTTGTTCTGCGTAACAGGTCAGAGGTGTAGGGAAGGGGGATCATGTATTTGACTTGGAAAGTCTCTCGTGAGGACCTCCTAGGACCCGACAAAGCTCCAGCTCTTGGTCTAGTAAGTATCTCAGGATAACACTACCAAATGCGTTCACAGTGCAGACAGGCTGGTCTGAGACCAGGGAGAAAAAAATGAACCTGGCAGGTCTCTCAAACCTCCATTCCCACATAGCCAGTGGCCTGGTGACCTTCGGTTGGGATGTTAGAAAAAAAAAAAAGTGCTGATGTATATGTATGAGTACTACTAAAAATATAAATTAAAAAAAATTAAAAAAATGGAAAAATAAGAATAACGCAAATAGAATCAAAGGTGGGAGAGCTTCTGTCATTTTGAGAAGTGGAGCATAAAGAACAGCAGGAAAAATAGCCCAATTCCTAGGACACCTTTTGTCCTTAATAGCACTGTGGAGATATAAGAGTTCACATTGCGTGACCTGGTGAGTGTTTTCTACCGTGAAGGCGCTCTGGTTGGATTAGAGGTGGCACTTCCACCACATATTCCTGCGGCCCAGACACATTTTGGAAATTGTGTTTTTTGAATGAAATCGCATAAGGAGCCCACATGTGAAACTTGTGATGCCTGGCACCCAGGCGAGGTCCTGCCCCCCACACTGCCGCCTCCCGGTGCTGGTGGCCTCGACTGCAGGCGGTCCCCTTGTTCTGAGCATCTCTGGTACCTACTCCCCATCTCCCCGTTCTCCTCATCTGGTTATGTAACCCTTTGGGGGCACAAAAGGCAGATGGGTGCTGGTTTAGGGGAAAAAAAAAGTGAGATGAAACTGATTTAATTTGGGAAGCAAGTAGTTTCGAATTTAGACCAAAAAAAAAGTATATTTAAAAAAAAAATCCCGTGTTAATAGCAAACTCCTTTTTCTTATGAATCGGGCCCAAAGTTTGTACAGAGTTTTATTTTTGAAGAAAATATTGCAACTGTGCATGAAACTAAATAGCCATGTGATTTCTTAAAGATTTTTTCTTTTTTTCTTTTTTTCTTTTAATATGAGGAAGTCTGGTGTGAAGACGGATCAAGCATGGGTACCTGGCTGAACATTGTCCATTAAGAAAACGCTTCAGGGTCAGCATAGCTTCGGTCGAGAGTCAAGGAAAAATGTCCCTCGCTTGGAAATGTTCTCAGAGTTTCTTCGTAGCACAGTTCTCGAAATACAAATGGTCGTTTTGAGACAAAAGTCTTGCCAGGGACTGATTTCTGAAATCAACCACCCATGCTTGTCCCCTGGGAAAAGGAAAACAAAAAAACGAAAAAGAAAACAAAAACACAGTAATACTGAATTTAAGTAAATGTATACCTCCAAAATACTGAAAACAGCCGAAATCAAGAAAGAATTTGCGTTCTCAGTGAAATACCTTTAAACCTAGCTGACAAGAACCAAGTCAGAAAAAAAGACTAACATAACTTTGAGTAATATTCATACAGTTCACTAAGCATTATGGAATAGCATGCATTAATATTGTACGGTTATTTTACATCACCTATACCAGAAGATCCTGACTGACAGACAGCGAAGGCTACCGGTGTAGAAAAATCTTACTTCAGAAGAGCAATATAATACAGATTTCACAGGCACTACATTTTAATATATCAGGTATTATGCTGGTTTTCTTATAATTCTTTCTGTCCTAAAGCTGGCATTATAACAATGACCAAAAAGGCAAGGATTGAAGTAAACGGAAAGTAGATACCAAAGTTGATATAGTTTTTTTTTCTTCAGATAGATTAGTGCATAGTTCTCATGCAGATAAACACTGCTATGCATTTACACTGTTGGAAAGCAGAGTGAATTGAGCCCAAGTTGTCACATTGGTGTAAATCATTTTGTCAGCCTGTAATAGCACCATGTAATGGATTTGCATTAAACATTAAATTGATTTCAGAATTGGTGACACAGTATTCACTACAGTTAAGTGCTATGGAACAGCTTCAATGTTACCTGCTATCTATCAAAGCAATTTTCATCCCACTGCTTTTTTATTGGAAAAAATAAAAGGAAAACATACACGACACTAATTAGGCAAATGCACAGCCTTGGACGTGGAGAAGGCAGAGCGGGTTTACTGTCAAACAGTAAATACATGCATTGACTTCAGGACAAAATTGGCCTTGGAAGCCGATTTGAACGAAAGCTCTGCCGGTGGGCAGTGCAGCTTTCTGAGACTGTCCTGGGACAGGTCTCCGGGGGTGGGTGGTGAGGTGCCACTGAAGCTCTCCTTACACTACCATGCCAGTTGTGTTTTAAATTTGTTCTATGGAGGCCTGCTACCGGGAAAAAAAGAACAAAACACTTAAAGAAATAAAAAAGAAAGAAAGCAAAAAGAAAGAAAGAAAGAGAGACAGAGAGACGACCACCACTATGGACAAAAAGATATTTCCAGAGATGTGATGCAAAGTACATTAAATGACATTCCTAGAAATTCCTCCCCCCAAAAAAAATCACAAGTAAAAAAACTGTTTTTCTTAATCCAGATTTCATAAATTATAACAGAATTCAAAGTTTATGGGGATAAGGGTTTGAAAAGTAAAAGACAAACTTTTTGAGATGGGTTTTGCATATTCCTGTGGGCTGACTGAACACCGTGACTCTGGAAAATGTGGGTTCCCTTACACTTCGACTGTCAGAGAATGAAGAATGCAAGCGTGGGGAGGTGTACCTGCTGGCCAGAGGGGGAAGGGCGCCCACACCCGACTCTGGGTGGAGGGGAGAGTGGGGAGGGTCTGACACCAATACCCGCCAGGCCAGGGAGTGAAGAGACAGAAAAGTTTGCTCGAGCCTCAGAGGAAAGTAAAAGGCTCTGGGTTGGAATGAGTGGCATTAGCGGGAGGGCCTCTGCCCATGAATGATCAGAAAAGGAGCATTTTGGTGGCAGGGGAGTGGATCAGGGTGAAAAAAAGAAAAAGCATACAGAAAAATGATCAGATTTAGTGTTTGTGCCTCTGACTTCAGTTCCCAAAGAAAAAACATGGAGAGGGATTTGGGGGACTTCTCTTTGCTGATATTGTCAATGCCATTTGACGGGAGAGAAAAAATTCAAATGTGTCTCGGAATCAAGGGCGGGGCCTTGGAAGTTGGGCCAGCCCTCAGCCTGTCAGTCTACACACCCCAGGTAGCAAAGTCTTCCTCAAACATCTTCTCTTGGCTTTCATCTAAAAAGGTAAACACTCGGATTGTTGGTGTTTCTTTTTTCCTGCTTGATCACAACTGAACTACAGTTTCCTGCTGCTTTCTGGACAATGAAACATTAACAAAAATGTAACTTAGTGTATTTAATACTTGACCCCTGTTCGTTATCACCCTAGACTGCCTCCTTAATGTTTTAAAGCCTTTAAAACATTTTTTTTTCCTGCAAATCTTGTTCAGAGTTCCCTAATTTTAGCTTCATCAAACTTAATACAACAAAATACCTTCAAAAATACAGCATACCTGTAACGTCCATTTACAATGGTTTTTCAGTAGACCTATACTTCACAAGCATAGGAATATGCTATACCATTGAGAGAAAAAATAACTGTATTTAAATACTTACAAAAAAAAAAAAAAGGAAACAGGAAAGTTTTAAACTTAAATCCAGTTCCCAAAGGGGGGTAGGGGCGGGAAAGAAAGAAAAGCAATTCTATGAACGCTGCCTTTATAATGGACAATCAGAAATTTCACTAGGCTAATTTGACAGAAATTTTTCCTCATTTAAACAACATTACAAAAGTCCTGCATTATAAAATAGGGTAGAATAAATCAGTGTAATCAATAAAACTATACAACAATACAAATTACATATCTTCTGAGTGGGCAGTTTATTCTCTCTCTTTGCAGTCATGACTACAACATGCTCACTAAAAACCACTAAAACTGCCCAAACTATTGCTTAGTTTGTTTTGTTTTTAAAAAAAGGGTGCAATTTTATTGTATATACAACCAATTTCCTGGTAATACCTTGGCTTATCGCAAGGTTCTGACAAAATGTTTGTCTAGGCTTTTTTCCCTTCACTGTGAAGCACTGAAAAGCTGCTATTTTTTTTCTTTTTTTTTTCCTTTTTTCCTTTTTTTAGTGCACATATGTCATAATAAAGTAATGCCCAGCTAAGTGCTATAGGGGAAGGCAAAGTATGCTGGCTGGCTATAGGAAGTGACACCATATACTGACAATCACACCATACAACAGCGCCAAACGACTATTCAACCACTTATCAGACACATATGAAAATCCAAAATGTTTTATTTTATTTTTTTTTCCTTAAATAGAGATAACCAGTAAACAATTTTCAGAACTTGGAAGTTTAAAAACGTGCATATAAAAATGGGCATTATATACTTTTTTATTGAATGTGGATTGACTGCGGTCTGCTAAGAAAAATGGGGTGTGGGAGCTGAAGAAAAAGGAAGTTGTCTTTTTTTTAAGGCTTGCTTGTGAAAGGAACAGTTGTAAAAACAAAATTGCTTGAAGCAGGGTCAGCTTAGTGCTTCACAGTTTGACTGCTTCTCTAAGAGGAGCCCTTCCTGCGCACGTGCATTCAAAAAATCACAAAAAAAGTACAAAGACAAACACCTAAAACACACTGCGTCAAGTGCAGCACCGACTTTGGTCAAATAAAAAAAAATAAAAGAAAAATTAATAATCGCTAAGCTTTTCTACACGATATAAGCAGGTATTGCATATTTTCATATATCTGGGAGGGGGGAAATAAAGGAAGACTCCAAATAAATTGTAAAATGCAGCAACATCCAAAATACTGATATTCTAAGCCATCTACAGATCTCAGAATAGCACTGCCACTGACCACAGAGGACAATAAAGACTACTCCTATCTGCGGAACAACTAACTCTCTATTTAGTTCTAGATGTTGAAACTGACGATGGCTGACATAAAAGTCACATTTACAAAAAGTGTCTCCAAATGCTTGACGAGGGAAAAACCCCTTTCAATAGAGGAGCATGTGCAACAATTCCACAAATAATCGCTATCCAGGGCAAGGCACATTGATATGGAATTTTTGTTTTCGTGCAAATTAAGGAAAAAAAACAAAACAAAACAACATTGTTTCGGGGGGAAAGATGAGGAGCAAAGTGTCTTCCCAAGAATTTCAGTTACTTGATTGTATAGGACAGTAGTAGAACCCTTCTGAAGGGCTGAAAAACATAGTTTAAAGGCAAGTGCCTAGAGTAGGGATTACAATATTGTGTCTTAATGCACTCTACTTTATCCTACATTAACTATATAAAAATTAGTTACTAACACTAGAACATGCAGAGACTTTCTCTGATCAGCAGGGCTTGCCAACCAGAACGTATATATATGTATAGTATAGGAAACCTTCTTGAAGTTGCATGGGAAGCAAAGGGGTGCTTCGCTGTCTGGTAGAAAAATCACTTGCACTTTTTTTTGTTATTTTTTTGTTTTTTTGTGTGTGTATTTTTTTTTTTTTTACATAAGATACAGGACATTTGGGGGTGCAAACTTTTTTTTTCCCTAACAGGTACCCTTGATCTGAATGGGCACCAGCATTTGTGTCAGTATTGGTTTCATTATTATTATTATTATTTTTTTCCCATAGCCCAGTTCAGGGGCACAAAGGTCTTTTAAAAGTTCTGGACAATCTCTGGTACAATGAAGTGTCTGATAACTGATAAATCCTATGTTGCTGGATACATGTAAAAATTTTCAGAATTGGCATAATCCATTATAATAGTGACTTCTAGCTTATAAAATTAACAGATACCATGATTTCATTTTAGTTATGTGCTTCAATAACAGAAAATAATTAATTAGCATTTAATGTAGTTAACATATTGTGGTAAAAGCACCATTAGATTTGTTTTTTTGTTTTTTTTTTTTAAATTTTCCTTCAGTTTTTAAAGGGATACAAGTTTAACAATAAAAAACATAAAAAGCAAAAATAGCTCCCCTTTTTCTTGCAAGGCTGTTTTTTACCCCGATAATTTAGAGTCCTGGGGTGGAAGGACTTGAAAAACAAAAATAGAATTTTCAACAATCTCTATCTTACAAAGATATTTAGCTATCCAATGAAATTGCACTTTACTCATTTCAAAATTCGATTGTTTTGATTGATTCCTGTCAGTTTCTGTCAAAACAGACCATCTTCCCCATTTCCATGTGAATTTGTGTGTCATTGTTGAAATTGTTGAAAAAATGTTTTTTTTTTAAATGTAAGTGCAGCATTTCACAACTTTTAAAAAACTGAATAGTAGTAGTAGTAGTTTGTCATTTCGGAATTGTTCTGCAACGTGAGTGGATTCACTGTCCTTGTGGGCCATGTTATATATTTAACTGCTGACTGCTGAACCAAACCAAACTAAAAGAAAAAATAAAAAAGGAACATAACTGCATTTTCTTTTTCCAATGTGTTACAGAAAAACATTGCCCTTTGACTGTCCCGTAAGTTATATATTGCAGATCTCAGCTACTACAAAAGATTTAGTTCTCCATGTGTCTCCTGATGACTCAAGGAGGCTCACACCTGTGTGGGTAAATTCATGAAATACTGTGAAACAGCCAGGCTCCGTAAGGAAAGTGTGTTACAACGGGAAGTCAGTGAGCAAGGGTAGACCTCCACTCGCCACATCACCTAATGCTCACGCTACCACGGAAACACTCCAAATGTTACAAAGCCCAACCATTTCCAGCACCATATGAGAAAATTACAACAGTCCCTAAAGTATTTAAAAAAAAATCCCAAAAGGTTATGGCCTTTGCTGTTTGACCATAATGCTCGCTGTTTCCATGTACAAGTTGATTTGATTCTCCCCTTCCACTGACAGTGAAGTTGTAACCGCGCTGGGTTGAGGATGCGTCCATGTTACAGAGTTGAGAAGGGGTCAGGTGGTCTGTCTGGTGGATGGTGGGACGCTGCGACTTTTATCCCAGGTACCAGGACTGGAAGACAAAAAGGAAAGAACGATTAGAGGTATAATTTGGAAAGTAAAATATTTTAGAAGTTGCCCTTCTGACCATGAAATTGGGATCTGTATTAGGCATGAAGGCTGTGGGTGGGGGTGCGGTACAGGGGCAGATTTTCTGGGTAAGGTAGAAGGGAATGACAAACAGTAGTAAATCTTGAGTCACTGAAGCTGATCTTATTTCTCTGAAGTTGAAACTCAGCGTCTTCACTGGGGTTTACAAACGTTCTGAGTGTGTCTCAAAAATAAAGTATTTATGTCTGCTTGATATATATATAGGTTTTGCAGTCTGGTGGGGGCAGTTATAGGAGGGCAAGAAGCTTGATCATCTTGTCACTGAGCCCTCAGTGCCCAGCACAGTGCCAGGAGTAAAAGGTTCTCAACAAACAAGTGTCGAATAAATGGACAATGGGTGAGGGAAGAGGTTTCCTGTGCCAACCAATGTCTACTTTGATGATTTTTCACATCTCCTTTTCAATGAGATGTAGGCACTAAAGATGGTATTGTGACATTCTCTGAACAGGCGCAGATGATCAATAGTGATAGAAAAATAGGGGCGGTGAAGTAGAAAAAGTGCTGTATGAAGAGTTCTGCAGGATTTGGGCAAGTCACAGCACCTCCTTGATACCCAGTTTCCTTTATGTGTGCCTGAGATAGATTTTATGAGGTAAAATGCTCCTTTGGCTCAGTGTTTCTAAGATAATTTATCAAAAATGATATATAATAATCAAATGGGATCAAGATTCCACCCTATTAACTGCCATGATGTCCAAAGGACATAAATGAGGCCATTGCATAGCCTCTGTTCTTGTTTATGTTCAATCAGCACTTATTTAGAGCCTTCCATATGCCTGCTGGGCCCAGTTACCAGTTACCTTTTCCTTTCAAAAATCCTCAGGTGATTGGCTTTGGACAACATCACTTTATATGCTGGCAATTCTTTCTCTGTTGGCTAACCAAAGTGACCAGTTATGGTCTAATATCAGAGTTGGTTTCTCAAGTGAAACAGAAGTGTTTAGCTTTTGCCAACTTCTCCCTAGAGATGCCCTGCCAAATTCACCACATTCATCATCATTCACAGAAAAATCACCAACTTCTAGCAAAAGTGAATGTCTCTGAAGACTGAGTTGGCAGTATCAGAAAGGGGTACATTTGAGTGGGTTCAGTCAGACTTTCATTGGTGCCCAAGAGATTCAACTAGGTAAAGGACAGCCTCTGATCCCAGGGGGAAGTGGCAAAATGATAGCTACGTGGAGGTGGGTATGAGATTTCCTGGTCGCACAAGCTACCTCTGATTTCCAGAGGACTTGAAAAAGCCAGGCCTGAATCGAAAAACTACTCATCCTGTGTAACTTTTAGATATTCTTCTTTGACCACATGCTTGGAGGAACACAATAAAGCCTCTTGTGTCCCGAAAGGAAATCATCCTGGCAAATACAAATGGCCTAAATCTAACTGGACAAAAGGAGGGGGGTGGGGGGAGAAAGGACAGGGGTGGCAAGCCCCAAGCTGTATTTCCAGGAGGCTTCTCCCAGTAGCTCACTGATCCGTGCGTGCTACGGCCTCCGTCTCTCGCTAACAAAACAGTATCCAAGTTTGGGTGCGGCGAGTAACGCTTACGGCATTTCTGTCCTCACACTTTCTAAGTCGGTGGTGAAATTCCAGCCTTCTTCAATCTGACGCTGCATAGTAGCTATTGAAGCACACACGGGGGACCCAGTGAGTCAGCAGGGGGAGCAGTTTTCCATACCACAGTTTCTGGACACAACCTCAGTGCACTACAAAAATCTGCAGTGCCTCTGCACTTCTCTTAAAAAGCAAAGCAAAAAAAAAAAAAAAAAAAAAAAAAAGTTTCTTCACACATCTTACTATTCAGTGTGCGCCTTGCCGACAAGGTTACCCCAGAGCAGCTCTGTAATCCTTCACTGAAATAGGCTTTATTGATTGCTCTGGTCTATTGTTCTCTTTTCAAGTCCCCCAAGTTCAAGTTCATCCTGGTGTTACATCATGTCTGGTTGCTAAGAGCAACCAGACAGACCCAGACGTGACTATCATTAGCAAGAAACCCTCCGCTCTCCTCCCACCAACCTTCCAGTGGCTCTGACGTAGCAAGCCCACTGCAAACACATTGAAGTATTTATTCTGCCTAATTTATGACCTACACGGCAAGCGAGACCCCCACTCCAAAAACCAACACTGTTGTATATTTAATTAATCTGTCTTTCTCTGGCACTTGGGAAAGTTAGACAAAGGACTAATTATTGTGTTTCACTCTCCACACTTTTCTTTGGGGGTGTGTGTGTGAATATTTGCATGGGAAAGAAAACCACAAGGCCTAGCATTGCCCCCCCCCCCCACTTTTTCTTTTTTGCCCTATTGACATTTCATGAAATACTTTAGCTGCTTAAGGGAATTAGAAAAAAAATGCGATGTGAATGTTACTCCTTCTGAGTTGGTATTCAGTAACACAAATCAACTCATGACATGTTTAAATTTAAATGCTAACCACACACTCTCAGAGTTACTTTAAAGGTTAGTTTTTAATCAATAGAAGTTGCTGACTCTGGGTTTTTGAGCTGCGCACTGCAGCTCTTGGGCTTTTGTCTACCGTTAGAGCTTTCAAACTTTTTTTTTCCTTGAGATGATTTTAGCAATGATTTTCAGACACAGAAGGCTATTGTGCTCTGACCAGCAACATATCAATAGAGAAGCGAGTTGCCCTGTGGTGTGGTGTCAATATGACTCCTGAAGGCATGGGTTGGGGGTCTTTAATAACCCATGAAAAAAACTTAATTAACCCTTTCAGGCCCAAACCAAAACCTATTCTTAAACTTTTTCACTCCTGTAATTTGACCATTAGTACTTATTTCAACATCACACTAATCTTCATGACAATTAACCCAGCTACTTGACCAAGGCTTCCCCTTGCCCCCCACCCCTGAATGGGAAGTCAATCGGTTAGTGGAACCACACAGGGAATTTGTTTTTTGTTTTTTTTGAGGCTTTTTTTGGGGGTGGGGGATAAGCTCTCTTTGATTAAATCATTTATTTGCCGAGATGGCAGATAAGTAGTTACAATAATAAAAAAACAAAAAACTCATCCATTTCACCTAATTATTTTCTCAGGATCAGTTTGTGGCTGAAGACGCTCTTAATTTCTTTATGATGAATGACGAATGTGATAGTTGCACATGTATTTGCCACTTGATTTCTAGAAACTTCCACAAACTACTAGTAACATCAAGTAGACAAGATAGTATTTGGAAAAGCCCACTTTTATCTTGTGACATTTTCTTAGAAAATCTACTATGCAAGCAGCGCGAGTTTCAAAACATTACTTGAAGAATGACACTGAGCATTTTTTTCCTTGGGCCATACAAGAGAAATACAAAAGTAATCTGAGGTTGTTAAACTGTTGGGGCTGAGTAGCAGCAAATCACTGGGAAAATGGTGCCACATTGAAAAAAATTCATTTATGGAGAGTCAAAATATTGTCTTCTGACATTTACTGACACAAGCTTACATTTCATATGGTTTCTGCCTTCCTACTTTATAACCCCTTAATCTAACCTACTGTATCCAGATGGACTACAAAGGAATCTCTGTCCCTTATCTGCAGTGAGTTCCAATATTACAATACAATATAGGACGATGTTATCTTGATACATTTACATTAAGGAAGTAAACACAGAGCTTTGATCTATTTTTTCCTCAGGGACTTTCAGCTATAGTTGTTTTGGAGGTCCATAAATCCACACTCCCACAGAGGCTCCAGTTCAGTAAAATTAGTCTGTTACATTCACAATTTCTACAGTTTGGGATGTGCTGGGGGTGAGAGCGGTGGAGGGGGTTGGTGGTGATTGTCCTCTCTCAGTGTTCAAGGTGAAACATCAAAAGAAACCTTGCCGTCCAGGACCAGAGCTCAGCTTTCCTTTTCTCCAGTCAAATGAAGAAGTAATCTCATCAGGTTGGAAAGTGCTGACTAAGGATTTAATAAAGTGCCTGCAGATGTGGCGTCTCTAAGGTATTCAACTCATGTAATGCAAAACAGCTCCACACTGAATGTGCTTATAAAATTTCATTTAACCATTGCAGCGCGAAATTTTTTTTCTTCACCGTTCTCTAAGGAGTTTTATCACACTTCCCACCCCTTAATTTACAGCTCTATGAAAGTTCGAATCCCATTCTGCTGGGATTCTGGAATACTCACAGTAGTCAGGTTTTATGAACCATAAACAATATCCATCCGGCTGCATCCTAAACAGGGAGGCTGGGAGGGCTGTAGGCACCTTTGCCAGTGCCAGGCTCCTTCCTTTCTTATGCCCCATGGAGAGCTGTTAGGAAACTCTTTGCCAAAATTTGGTCATGAGGTGGCCTAAGACAAGGTTGACTAAGACGACTCCTTCGTTAACAACAGACATTCTAATGTGAATAACAACTTTTTTTTTCTCCAAAGGCCTTTTATATACTCTTCTCACTGAGAGGGCAGGATGTATATTTTAACGATGAAAGGAAATACAAGTCTGTTTGAGATAGCTATATTTTACTGTAACCAAAAAAAAAAAAAAAAAAAGAGAGAGAGAGAGAGAGAGAGAGGGTGCAGGGGGTGGAGAGGGGGAGGGTGGCACAGACTGTGACGCAGCAGAATCTGTTTTTCAGATTAAAAAGTTAAACAAAAGGCCTCGAGGGCAAAGTTGAACAGTGCGGAAGGAGGCTGTTAATGTGGAATCCAGAACTGGGTGTGACACTTCGCTTTCTTCTCCAGGCAAGGTGGGTTATTTAAGGACATTCACATACGTAAAACGGAGACATGCAGACACAGGGAGGCCTGTCTCCACTCCCCCAGCAGGCCTGACTCTTCATCAGCCCCAAAGAGTTCTCTACCAACCAGGACTGCATGAGTTGTGGGCACCATTTTGACTCTTCTCAAGTGGCTCACACTCACCCAGTTAGTCATTTTTGGCTTCCTGCTCTTCTATGGATGAGCCAAAGCCCACTGCTTAGCCCAAATGAGTTGCTCTTGGCAAATCAGCCCAAAGCCTGGTAGCTCCATTCAGCCCCCCAACCCTTTCAATACAACAGAAATGGACAGGCCTTCTGGGTTTCTAGCATCAGTTAGCCATCATTTTGGAGCATTTCTTCACTCATGCCACAAGCACTAGGGGCCTCACACGTGCTATGTATGTTAGGCTCTGGGGATAGAATGTGTACAGTAAACAGGTCCTGCCCTTAAGGAGCTGTTGTGCAGAAAGACGCCACCGGATTGCAGCCTTCTATACCTTTCAAGATACCAGGAACCCTGCCCTTCTCATAGTAGGGTCTTTACCAACCGAATATCGACTGATGGGGCTGAACATCTGATGTCCCAGGGACTCTGGGTTGAGTCCTACTTTTTCCCTTAGCTCGTTGTATGACTTTAAGTAAGCAGGTCTCTGCCCTAGGCCTCCAGAGACCTGCTGAGAGGACTCATTCTGCATGACAGCAGAGGAGAGGGGTGGGGGGTTTACACTGGTTTCTTCTGGAAAAGGTGGCATGCTATATACACAGGTGTCAGTTACTGGGATTGCCAGCCACGGGCTTTGATCTCTGCCGTCATTTTTCTTGTCTGATTTTGTTAATTAAAGAAAGCCTGTTTTCAATAACGCTAAACCAAGACTTGTTTATTGTACAGGAAACTATTAAAACATTAATGGGCCATGATTGGCCCTACTTACCTTTGTGGCCTTATCTTTTCACTGCTTGTACTCAACACTTGTGCTGTGTTAAACTTCTTCCAGATTCCCCAAAGCCAAATGCTTTCTCCCTGCTGGGCCTTGGCACGGGTGATCCCACTCTCCTTGGCTTTGCTAACACTTGCTAGTTCTTGCATTCTCAGATTAGCATCCCTTCTTCCAAGGGGTCTTTCTCCAGGCCTTTAGTCCTGGGGTTTACCTCTGTCACAGTCTCTGAACTGTAATTACCTGTTCTCTCCCCAAGAAAATGGATCTCTTCTTGAGTGTGGCATCCCCAGTGTCTTGCCCAGCGGCTGGTGCAGAGTAAGCACTTACTAAATGCGGTTGAATAAAGGAAGGCAGGCAGGCAGGCAGGCAGGCAGAAATGAGCTGTCCCTAAGATTCTCTCGAAGCCTGGTGTCAGTTACCCCAACAAGGCATTTAGATGGATGACTTCTAGCATAGCTGTACCACATCCATGCTCATGCCACATGGCCATGCTTCCCCAAATGACAGGTGCTCTCCGGAGAGGGAGAGAGAGAAAGAGACACGCAGGTCTCCACAAGCTGCCCCAGGCAGTTCTGATGGAACAGTTCTTGCAGTAGGGCCAACTGTGGCCAACTGCGTCAGTAGCACGTGCAATAGTTTTGTAACATGGACGGCTGCCTACTTACTACAAGCACAGAGGAGTTGTCCAAACCACCGCTCCCTGGAGAGTGACCGTGCTGCTCCCGGCCAAGACCTCCGTTTGGTTCAAACCTCAAGACGGGAAAACACTAATCTTTTTGCCCAATAAGCCATCCAGCACCTCCAAACCTTGAGAGTACACACACAATCCAATTATTCCGACTGTAGTTCCAAAGTCTAAATCTTTCACCATCTTCCAACCTGCCCTAGTGTCTGCCTCACTATCAACAATTTTTTTTTTTTTTTTTTTGGTCTCCCTTTACATTTTCATCTGAGTAACCTTTTACCTCATGAAACCAAAGACTTTTTTGAATTAACAGTGGTGTTCTGGCCCACTCACATTCACTCTGCAGACCTCCCTCTCAGAGGGCTGTATGCCCCGTGGTGGGGTGAGGGCCCCAGAGGTGGAGTTAGCAGAATCCCATCGTCCAACTAGTACACACTGCCCTGTACTAGTTAAGTCATGTCAGGGAAGTTAGCATTCCCGAGTCTCAGTTTTAGACTCCATCAAATGGAGAGAACAACCTGACCAGTTTTTATGTGGCTTAGATGAGCTAATGCTTGGATAGAGGCAAGCCCAGAAAACCAGGATGTCAGGGGAAATGGCCTAACATGTGTCTGGGCCCTCAGGTCCACGTGAGACCCTGGGAAGACCTGTTCCCTTGGAAAGTCACCGCTCAACAAGGCAGCTCTCTCAGACTTAATGATATAATTTCTTAGTTAAAAGTAGCAGCTGTGTCGGTTCCATCCCACCCCCCCCCCCCATTGCAAGAGAAAGTTCTTGAGAAAATAAAAATCTGTCTTTAATTGCGGTATTAAAATCAGAGCAGCGAAACTAACCACACAAAAGGAATTGGCTCAAGTTTATGAAAGGCATTTGGGCCCTTGCCTTGCAAGGCTAAACTGCACGCCTTGGAAGTTGGGGGGGAGCGGGGGAGCGGGGCGGCGGGGAGGGAGGGAGTAGTCAGGCAACCAAGTGGGCCAGAAACAATCCTATTTTGGTTTTTGTTAGCGAATGGCATACTACATAGATCAGAGACTTCTTATAAAATACAAACCCCCACTGTACACAAAGCACAGGAAAATGTGAGGAAAAAAGGGAAAAACTAAAAGCAGCTTAGGGTGTGTTAACGCTGCTATTCTGTCAGCTTAAAGAGTATTTTATGCTTGATCAACAGCTCTTTTTTTATTGTGCTTTTCTTTCATTCATTCAAGACATCAAAGCCGGGCGCCACCAGTGTACCTGCCCTTCTGGAGCCGCTTGTGAGGGGGTTCTAATGAAGCACGACTCTGGGAGCCGGAGACCCCCGTGGACACGGCAGTTCAAAGGGAATATTTCAACAATGATTACATTTTGTAAATCTTTTTATGAAAGAGACAGCTTATTTCCTGCTTTTTCATGAAAAATAGATTCTATCCATTAAAGTGAGCCCGCGCCACGGAAGCTGCTTGAGATCTGAGGTGCGGCGTGGAGATTAAGGGGACAACGGCCCGATGAAATCGTCCAGAGTTCCTATCTGTTGGGCGAGGATGGCACTGCCGGATTCTCTGGGTGGAGCCGCGACAGTGCGCTGGATGGCTCTGCGAACGGAAATGCAGTGACAATGGGGCTCCGCGGTTTATTTTCAGCCAGGCCTGGTGTTTATTGTTTGTTCCTTTTTACTCATTTTTGATTCCACAAAGTCCAGACCAAGTACCAGAAGGCATCAGGCAACCCCTTTGATTGCACAGAGGAAAGATGAAAGATTTTAGTTACAGATTCATTAAATGCTGTTATTTTAGTGCCCCGAAATGGGACGAACCCTTTCACGTGTGGGAAGTTAGCCATTAAAAGGCTGGCTCTGGTCTGAAGATACAATACAGGCTTTATTACTGGCCAATGTCTGCCCTGAAAGGCAAAAAAATAAAGAAGGCAGGCTACCCTTTGGTAATTTTTGATTTTCAGTATTAAGATAATCTTTCCTCTGGTCTTTCTTTCTTTCTTTCTTTTCTTTTTTTCTTTTTTTTTTGGTGGCAGGGAGAGTTGAGTACAGTCGGCACGGAGGAGAATATGATTTCCTAGGGAGCTATGAAATGAAAAAAAAAAGTATGTTTTCTGCACATCAGATTCCGACTTTAATTAAATGCCTGTTGTCTAACAAGTGCAGACAGTCACACTTGGGGCTGGCCCAATGGTGGCCCAGGGAGGTAACCTTTCTTGTTTAAAAAGAGAGGCGTGGGAGTGGAGGTCAGAGCTCAGCAGAGCGTGGCCACATTGTAATAATCATTCCACCCGGTGCTTCTCCGCTCCTGTTCTTCCCCCAGAGCTGAAAAGCCCTTCCCCAACACACTCAGGTTCACAGCACATCTATCATGTAGATTTAGTGTTCAGATTGCGCAGGTAGAAAAGGTCTGGAAAGGGGAAAAAATAACATGAAAGCGAAAAGTCCAGTTCTTACAAAAAGGCTCCCAGAGACGTCCTGCAATAGAGCGATGGAGGATCTGATACTTTGCCAGAAACGAATTCCCAAACTAACCTTTTCAGCCAAGAAGCCCTTTAGGCACTGGATGGCACCTGCCACCTCTGGACCTTTCCACCCCAGCTGGTGCCCACTGGCACGACCCACAGCACAGGTCTTTGCTTCTTACCCCCTTAATCACCCTCTGTTCACGGTAGGGGCTCCCTCCTCCTGTCCTTTCCAGCCTCCTTTCCTGCCCGCTCCCAGCCCTCCAGCCAGTCTCTTTCTCTCCTTCTCCACCTGGGTTTGAGCCCCTCACAGGAATTAGGGCAGACCCCCTCCTCTCCCAAAGGCTGCCCAAACCAACAGTCCTTCCTACTTCATTCACTGGATTAAGAAAAGAAGCGCAGGAGAACGCACTCAGTTGCAACCACAACCACCCCACCCAGCAGCTGGAATGGAAGATTTCTGTAGTGAGCCAAAGAAACCAGGTTTAGAAGTAGAATGGGGGTGGAAAGTGGAGGAGGCTGCTGTATCTCAGTTCTCAGATTCACGAGGACAGTGAGATGTACCTGAGCACTGGACTGTGAATTGGAAGCCTCAGCTCAGGCACTGGCTGCCCTGGGACTGGCATCCCGGGAGGCCATCACTCTGATTCTACTTACTAAGATCTCAGTCCTTAACTTTCTTGACCTTCTGGGAACACCTGTTTTTCCATTTCACTGGTTCCAGGAGTCAGTGACAGTGTGGATGGGATACTAGGGTAAAACTGGTCACACCCCTCATTGAGCTGAGAGTGAACTTGGCCATGGAGAAAGCTAGAGACCTAAGTTTTAGTCTCTGTGACTTCGGGGCCCAGGGGTGGGGGGGGGTGGTGAAGGTCCAACCTAACTTATCTGCAAAGCAGGCCTGGGTGTACCAGTTACCCACAGCATTTGGAGGCAATAACAAACACAAAAAGATGAAACATTCAAATACTGGCCTAAATGATTTTGAAATACCAGCCAGAAGAGTAATGAGCAGCAGGGCCATGGGAGGTGTGGCTGTGATCTGGAAGACATGGGGTGGGAGTCAAGATTTCCTCTGGGCCAATTACCCTTGATAGAAATGGAATGATTTCCCCCGGCCTAGTCAAAGCTTCATGTGACATCCCCGAATGCACAAACCAGGGATCAGTGAACAATGCTTTCCTCCTTCTTCTGAAAATGTGGTAGGATTTAGGGTTTTATGGCAACACAACTTGTCTTTGTTAAGACGTGACTTGCAAAACAAACCCACATGGGGGAGTTGGCAGTTTCAAATGACAGTATTTTTTTTTTTAATGCTGAAACAGCAAATGCTTTTTATGTTCAGATTTATTTCCTTCTAAATTTGTAGATTAAATTTAAAACTAAGCGATATTCATTACTACAAACGATTCGATTCTTCCTGAATATTTCTAGGGGAGGTGAGTGGGAAGCTTCTGGGTGGGGTTGGGTGGGGAACTGAACAAAGACAAGATCCTATAACCTTAGTATTCGGTGTGAAGCGTCTCATCAATGGTTTGGCCATATACATAAGATGTATGACTGGCAGAGCTACTTGGCTTCCCTGGCAGGAGTCTATGCTTCTTGGAGAGAGGTAATATCATCCTAACACAGCAAATTTACTGCACTTTTATCTTTCTAGTCATGACTTTGGAGGTGGTGAAGATCTCCCAAGCAAAGATTACCAAAGACAGATTTAAGAATGTGTTTTATAAAATCAAACATGGTAACAAAATCACCTACTTTGTTTTCAGGTAAGTTCTACCAGGTAGGGCTCTCCCAGTAAATCACATCTGGGAACAAAGTTAGAACTCACGCACTCAGTGCTAATCTAGAACAGTTACACATTCCGCTATCACTTTATTATATTTTAATGAAACCAATTACACATTGGACTGTGATACATTCATGGGCTCCTTAAATACCCTTTTCTCTTGTTAAGTCACCATATGGATGGGAGATGCTATTGTTCTTTTTGCAAGAATGGTGGGAAGTTTTTTTTTTTATTTTCTTTTTCAGTATATAAGTTTTATTTATTTTTTTTAATTAATTTTTATTGGTGTTCAATTTACCAACATACAGAAAAACACCCAGTGCTCATCCCGTCAAGTGTCTACCTCAGTGCCCGTCACCCATTCCCCTCCAACACCCGCCCTCCTCCCCTTCCACCACCCCTAGTTCGTTTTCCCGAGTTAGGAGTCTTTATGTTCTGTCTCCCTTCCTGATATTTCCCAACATATCTTTTCCCTTCCTTTATATTCCCTTTCACTATTATTCATATTCCCCAAATGAATGAGAACATACACTGTTTGTCCTTCTCCGATTGACTTATTTCACTCAGCATAATACCCTCCAGTTCCATCCACGTTGAAGCAAATGGTGGGTATTTGTCGTTTCTAATTGCTGAGTAATATTCCATTGTATACATAAACCACATCTTCTTTATCCATTCATCTTTCGATGGACACCGAGGCTCCTTCATGGTGGGAAGTTTAAATGATACCTCTTAACTTTCACTGGATTCTGCAATCACAAAAATCTTGCAGCTCTACCACTGTCTTAAAGGCATTGAATTAAAAAAAAAATACTTGAAGATTTTTTTCTTTCTCTTCGAGGAGTGAATTGTCTGAGCTAAAATATGGCTTCCTGTTGTACTCCATCAGCCTTTTGGTGGTGTTTTTCAGGAACAGGTTTACGAGTTCAAGTTCAGGTTTAAACTAAATAAAACACTCTTCAGGAGTTTATAACTGAGCCTCATTTACATGTGTTCCCTCTGAGCTCTGTCGGCCTCAGTGTGCTAGTTTCCAAGGCTTGGTGAAGGAATGTTTTACAGTTGGAATCTGTACGGCTTTCTCAGTCATTTCAGACTCTGAGGCTGAGTAGCACAAGCTTTAGTTAGTATTCAAAGTTTCCTCAGATCTGCCATAAAGTCAAAGAAAGAGAAAAAGAAAGACAAGGCAGGGGCCAACTGTATCTTCTTAATTTTCCCTGTAAGGCTTTCAAGTTAACATTCCAGTTGAAAAGTGAGTAACAGATTCTAGATATATGTTCTAGAATTCCAAAGCCAGGACTCTGAATTTCTCTGCAATTGTCTTCAGCGTTTCTATGAAACTGGTCAATGCATATTTATTCTCTCCAAATATAAAGACTAGAGTTTGCTAAACTGGTTTTCTGCCTTGAAAATGTAGATAAAGAGTGTTATGAAGATAAATGTCCCCAACCCAAAAGGGATCCCATATTGTGTTTATGAAAAAAACCTAAGGGATTTTTGAGGTCAGAAAGGTCTTAGGGATTTTCCCGGAAATAAAGGTACACTGGAGAGGAAGAAGTAGCTATTTTGGGTTGGGGACTATAAAAGAGTTTAAGTAGGGATCATAAATGCTATTATAGAGAACCAATCTGGAGAGAGCTGAGTTCATGAATCACCGAGGTTAAGACTAAGCGAGGGTCCAGGAGTTCAGAGAAAGCAGCCATTGTCTTCATGGGCAGATATGGAAAGAGAACCAGAGAAATAGCACCATGGACTCTGCCACTCACTTCTCTCTGAAATTCGAGTTTATCTAGTGAGAAAGCAGGTACAGGAGTAATAAACCAATGATGCAGGGCCTGAGAGTTACTTTCTAGCATCTCTTTACACTGGGATGCTTCTTTCCTGATAGGTGAGCACATCCAGCATCACTGTGGGATGTGGCACTCCCAGCTTCAGCAGCTGTCTCCCTGCAGAGTGATATGTGATGAATCAAATAGTTTAAGAAAAATTAAGCACTGCTGTGGGTGTTAGAGAAGAATCTACCTGGCCAAGGGAGGATGGTGCAAAGAGTCCACAATGAATCTGAGTCTTAGTGCGTGCCTCTGTTAAGAAGGGATTAAGACCACCTTCCTAGCATTGTGGTTGTGAGGATAAATGGAAATGATATATGAAAGTGCTTTGTGTCTTAACAAGACTATGCAGAACTGATGCTTGTTTTATGGTATTCTTTTCTGACAGGAAAGACAGAAACCTCATCTTTCTATGCCAGTCACTGCTCCTCTTGGCCTAGTACAATGATAGGCAGTCATTTTTCTTGAATAAATACAATAACAGCAATTGTATGCTAGCCATGTATTCTTCCTTCAATCCCCTGAACTTAGACTAGTTCAAAGGCTGAGAAACATCAAGGATTCTCTAAAAACAAGTTAAATGTGAATAAGCTTCTAAATAAAACTCTTTGCTATGAAAGTAAGTTTCTTCTACTGGATAAGACATGAATAAAATGTAGAATCATTGAGATGATATTCTGAAGGAATGGACAGTAAAAGAAGTCTCTTTTGGGACAGCAGTTCACTTACGGTGATTGAGTGGATGGGCTCGTAACCCTAAGAGTTTGTCAGCCTCTGGCCAGGACTGATTGGCCATTCTGGCAGAAAGATGATAATTTGCATAGGAGATAGTCTCTGCTAATCCCACTGGTCAGTCATCCACAGATTCTTGAGAGTCATGTTCTTTCTTTCATCTAGGTTTATTTTCTTTTTTCTTTTTCATAGATATATGATTTGGACTCCTTCTCCACTGCCTTTTGGATTCTGCTGTTCAAGGTTGCTATAGGAAACAAACATAACTGGCTAACGTGACTTTTTTTTTTAAAGTTATTCTGACAAAATGGTGGATGGGAGGAATTTGAAACTCGAGATGGTTTGCAGATTTTCCTGAGGATTTAATTTACCAATGTGAATTTTAATTGTTTGGAAGATAAAATAATTTGACAGTCAACCTGGTAAGTTCAAAAAGTTGGGGCAGCTCCAGTGGCCCAGCGCCTTCAGCCCAGGGCGTGATCCTGGAGACCCGGAATCGAGTCCCGTGTTGGGCTCCCTGCATGGAGCCTGCTTCTCCCTCTGCCTGTGTCTCTGCCTCTCTCTCTCTATCTCTCATGAATAAATAAATAAAATCTTAAAAAAAAAAAAAAGTTGTTCACTTGTTAGTGTGTTGGTAGGTAGATGCAGGTCTAATGTTTTTAAACCGATGCTGAATCCTTTGGTCAAACAGTAGCCTTATTCTATGATTTTCTGCAAGAAACAGAGAGCACCAAATCTGGAAACATACTGGCTTAAGAGAGCTACACAGAAGGCATGGGCTGAAGAGGACAAGCTATTTCCTAGAAGCCAATTAGACCCTTGGAGAAGCTGCCTTCTTTCTTCCGCTCCCTTAGCGTTAGTTATTCAGTGGCGTCAATAGCTCATCTTACCATGCAGCTTAATTTGTGCCTGGTTCTTATTCTAAGCAAGCAGCCAGGAAGGGGTGTAAAGGGGGGCAGTCCAGATTTGACAGCACTGACCCTATGGCTGAGGAGCATTAGTGAATTCCATAAGGAGTATCAAGCAGCAGTTCTTAGTTTACAAAGGTCATTGTGATGCAAGGCCCAGGGGAAGCGAAGAGCCAAGCAAGCAGCCTTCCTGGAAGATGGTGGGGGTGGGAGAAAGAGGAAGAATGATGTTTTTAGGAGGGTGGGGGTGAAGAGAAGTGGGTACATCTTTAGACTTTGACAGGGAAAAATATTTGGGAAGAGGCCAACTGTGAGATGCAGCATGGCCCTAGCTGGCTGGTAATGATGTAACAAATAGCAACATTCAGAGCTATCCAGATACCAGGGAGAACAACTGGCAGATATTAAAATCATTATAAGATGTGAAATTATACCTCTCACTGCTTCATTATCACTATATTTCATAATATTTGTCTAGAAAGGCACACAAAGCCTATCAGGTTAAATTAATCCTAATGATCAATTTTAGTTTTATTCTAATTAAACAATTTCAATTTAATTAATGCGAGCACAGAAATTAGTCAAAATTACAAATGTAAATGTTGAACTTTAAATCAAAGGTCCTCCCTGCTCTCTGCCTCCTGTAGAAGCACTTTAAAGTGTTTGCCTGGGAAAGTAGATGGGAATTTTAACCTTTGTCTATACTGTGAAGGACGAAAGTTAAGAAACTGTGCAAGCAAAAGCTACCCAGGAGCACAGACAGACCCGCCCACACCCACATCCACAGGGTACACCCACAGGGCAGTTTAGCAGGAGAAATTCTGTGAGGTAGACTTTCGAATTACACACTTTTGTTCCCGAGGATTCCAATGCACTCAGGTCAGTCTAATGGATATAGGGCTTTTATAAAACACCTCTGTAAAATAGAGGCCACGCACCCATTTCCTATGGCAGAGATTCAACCACCAGTCCCTTTCCTCCCTGGTGTGGGATACCCTACATTCCAGTTCCCCTTTGCCTCTGGTTAGCCTCGTGCCCTTGGAGGCTCTTTCACCTCCTTGGGCTTTGGGTCTCTTGAATGGAGGTGCTGTTTTATCAAAATGACACAGGCTTTATTCCAAAATGCACTTAAAGTTGTATCTGGAAAATGATGGTGTCTAGAGTAGATCATCTTTTTTTTTTTTTAATTTAAAGATTTTATTATTTATTCATGAGAGACACACAGAGGCAGAGACATAGGCCGAGGGAGAAGCAGGCTCCCTGTGAGGAGCCTGATGCGGGACTCCATCCCAGGACCTCGGGATCCCAACCTGAGCCAAAGGCAGATGCTTAACCACTGAGCCACCCAGGTATCCCTAGAGTAGATCATCTTTAAGGAAATTACCAGCTTCAATATTCCATATTTCTATAACTTCAAAAAATACTGGCATCTTAAAATAGATCTGAAAATGGTAAGGGGTATCTGTATCTGAGTCATCCTGTAAAGACATGCAAATAACCTTTTCTCTTAATGAAAATCCAATGTAGATGGAATCCAGAGTTCCAAAAATTTAAGGAAGGAAAGGACGTGGTGGATGAATTTTTTTTTTTTTTTTCTAAAAAGAGAAGAAGACGGAGGGGGGTGGCAGCACATGCAAAAAATGTGAAATAGAAAAAACAATAATAAAAAGAAATGCATTTCACTTTTTGTATTTAAACACTTCTGTACTGGTGAATCATACCAAATAACAGGCCTGTAGCGTAGCAGATTCTTGGTCTTAGCAGAATGTTATATGTGGCGTAAGATTCTATGTTATTGCCCTTACATTCATAAAACAGCCACAACTTCTTTTCCCACAAGGAAGCCTTCATACATGATCTTCCATTTTGACTTGTTCCCAATTGCATATGAGAATTATTTGATAGCAATCAATCCACTATCACTGTTCAGGGACATTATAGGAGAACAGCAGAGTAATTTAACAATATAGTTGATTAGTGTAATAATCATCATTAAATGTAGTAATGATAGTGGGATTCCCCTTACCTTGGTTAATGACCATAGACAATTCATTTCTTGACTGCCAGTGGTAGAAATGGTTTTTGAAATATTAACTTCTGCCCCATGGGAATGACACTTAGCCCACCACATTTAATTTTTGACCTTCACTGAACAGCATGATCCTAATCCCTTGATTTTATAATCTTAACTAGGAAACATTAAAATATGGATTGACTCCAGTTGGCAGGAATCTTTATGTTCTTTTCAGTAAAAAAGCTATAAATCCAATGGTTGACCTTTTATTTCCAGGTCACAAATGACACCCACTCACTTTTGTCCGTTCACATAGGATTTATGTTAGGGTCTACAGGTATAAGCCATGAAAGTTGAACTTTAATGAAATGTCTTTCAAAGATGTGCACTTAACCAAAAATTTCCCACAAAAAAATTAGCAGATAGCCTTTTAAAAATAGCTATTATATCTTCAGGTTCATGGCTGGCCTCAACTAAATCTATTTTTCACTTGTAGTAAGTTTCCTCTAATACTATTATTTTTCTGAGGATAAAAATTAGGCGTGTGTTTGGGATGATAATAGTACCTTAGTTCCCAATTTAGATTTCTAAACTGAAAGATTTCTGAAATGTTCTCTCTTGCCATCACCATAATTCATCTATCTCCAGCTGAAAAATGTTCCCTGTCCTTTTTCACAAAATCAATTGTATTGATGGGAGGCGTTCTGTGTTGTCAATCAGGGAAATGCAAGTTGATGGGACCCCAAAGCAGTGAGATAAGGTAAGGAATACCAAACTTGCTCAGGTCCACACCATCTGAGGGAGGTCAATGCTTCCCATAATACTCTTCCTGTCATGTAGCACCCTGTCACAATTAATAATGTAGAAGGAGCTGATTAACTTAAGTAAAGTGCTCTCTGCTGTGTAAACACATAAAGATCTATGAGGCAAAAAAAAAAAAAAGCAAAAAGAGGGAGGGCAGGAAAGAAAAAAACATCATTTTTATTTTTCATGTGGATGCATTCTCACTTTCCATTCTTCTCTTGTAACAATTACTGTACCAGCCACTCTGACAGAGTCAATAAATTGATCTGAGTCTTGATGCAGCAGCAAAGCAGACTGATCTGATACACCATTATCTGTAGTGGAGAGTGTGTGTGTGTGGGGGGCGGTTTGGGTGCACTTGGGTGGCTGAGGGCAAGGGGGAGAAATCCGCAAAGGCAAGTCAGTGTCACTCTGGATAGGTAATTAGTGCTCTACATGGAGTTTCTGGAGAGATGAATGCATCCGTGGTGTGCTGTGTGCATGAGCATGTGTGCACGCGTGTGTGTGTGCATGTTTAGAAGTGGCAGAGAAAAAGAAGCCTTCGACTTGGCTAAAGGATGCAGCCTAAGTAATACCGTATGCACCACTTATTTAGGTCCCTGCGGTATTTCAGTCACTCAAACAGATCTGCAATTCAATGAGGATCACCACCCCATTAGAACTAATCATGTCAGCTGTGTATCTGACAAAATAAACATTCAGAAACTGTGCTCCTAGGTTCATAACGTTTTTTGCACTGGGATTTTTTTCTTCTCTCCCTCATCCAGCATAAAGTTTAATAGTTTTTTAATATGAAATTATAACATACATACAAACTCTCCGTATGCATTTCTCAGTGTATTTTGCCTCCCAACCAGAAACTGCAGCTGTTAGATGAGCTTTAACTTGCTCCTTGGGAGTATGCTAAGTATGTTCTTAATAAATAAATATCATTCCACTTGCTAATGAGAGAATTAATGGCACAACTTATGGAACACGGATGTGGGAGGATGGGGGGAGAAGAGACTCAGCTTAGGGGGACATGACCAGATCACCTCTGGGGTTTTCACCATATTAACATTTCTGGGTTCCTATGGGCAATCACAGATCCCTGGTCCTAAAGATGAATGAGATACATCCTGCCTGACCTCTGGTGCTTTACAGAGATTCAATTCTAAGAGGCGAACAAGCAGCAGCACACATCCGCAGCTCTCCATGTGCCAGGGAAGGGTGCTGAGGGCTTTATAACCTAACCATGTTCAATCTTTATAAAACTCCAAGCAGCACGCACAGATTTCCAATTTTATAAATGTGACCTCTGAGGTTCAGAAAGGCTAAAAACTACCCCCAGATCACTATAATAGTCTCAGATTGCCGTAGCAGAATATCCTAAACTGGGTTGCTCAAATAACATTAAATATCTGAAAATCTTGTTTTCTCACAGTTCTGGAGGCTCGGAGGTCCAATGTCAAGGTTCTAGCTCATCTGTACCTGACTAGTCCCTGAGGGTCCTCTTCCTGGCTTGCAGGTGGCTGCCTTCTCACCAGTCCTCATGTGGCCGAGACAGTACCAGCTCTCTGGTGTCTCTTTTTACACCCGCACTAATCCCATCATGAGCTCCTCCCACCCCACAGATAAACCTCTTTCCCAAAGTCCCCATCTTCAAATACCATTGCAGTGGGGGCTAGGGTTTCAGAATATGAATTTTGGCAGGGTAGGGGTAGGAGGAAAGGGGGAACAACACAATTCAGTTGACAGCAGTCAAGTACTGAGATGAATCAAAATCAAGTCTGTCTGGCTTCAGCGCATGTCTTCTTTCCTATATTGCACTGCCCAGGAGAGGAGGGTGCCTCATGATCACAGGTCTTCAAACTACTAATATCTGTAAAATCCTGTACCTAAGGACTGTTAAAGGAAGCTAGGTTAAAGTTGCTTCACCTATAGAGATCCCTCTGTGTCCTTCACCTGCTTCCCACCTTCCACAGAATAAAGTCCAATTGCCTTACCATTGTATAAAGTAATGTATTTATTCATGACTAGACCCTAACTTCCTAGCCTCATTATTCAACGTTCTCTGCCATTTACATTAACAGACATACCAAACAGAGTAATGTTCTTCAAACTGCTACTCTTTTGCACGTGCTGTTCCCCCTGTCTGGAATGGAATGTTGTCTGTCTCCTTCGAGACCAGCTCATGTGTCATCTCGTCTACAATATCTACCATGAGTGCCCAGCTTCTCTCCAGAGATAATTACCTACTCTTTGTACTCCTTACAGATTTTACATACTTTAATTGTTTCATTTATCATACCTTACTATAATTTGTTTACCTTTCTCCCTAGAAGTCTGTGAGCAAGGTATGGCAGGGATTGGATACACAGACATACATACATATACACACACCCATTCCTCTTCCAGCCTAGTGTGGTGCCAAGAATATAGCAGGTGCTAAATTCTGGGTGGTTTTTTTTTCCCCTGTTCCCAAGATCAATCACATAACTGATGAGTGGGGGAGATAAGCTAAGTATCCAAGTATTTTGGCTCCTAGTCTAGTGCTCCTTCTTTTTTTTTTAAATTTTTAAAAAAATTTTTCTTATTTATTCATAGAGACAGAGAGAGGCAGAGACACAGGCAGAGACACAGGCAGAGGGAGAAGCAGGCTCCATGCAGGGAGCCCGACATGGGACTCGATCCCGGGTCTCCAGGATCACGCCCTGGGCTGCAGGCGGCGCTAAACCACTGAGCCACCGGGTCTGCCCTCTAGTGCTCCTTCTATTCTACCAAGAGACACAGGACACTACCACGGTCAGTTCCCTTACTAGAATTTTCTATCATATTGTCCTATCCTCGCAGGACTACTCCCTTCCCCAAATACACACATAATGGCCAGGGATCTGAGGAAGGGAGATGGTACTTGAGAGAGGCAGAGGCTGTGTGCCAAGAGAACACAGGGCCTGAAGTTTCCCCCAACTACTCAAGGCGACAGGAGCCACTCAGCATATTCTGCCTTGGAAGGGAGCACTGAACACTTCCCACATTATTAAGGCGGCACTGTGGGGGTCTGAGGTTGCCCTTCAAGTTCATGTCTGGGCTGCAGCTCCATTATCCCAACACATTGAGACTGTGGGAGGGAGGGCGTGAGGGCAAGGAACACAGGGTCCTAACCCCCCTAACCCCATGTCCCAGCCCCAACACAGGGATCCAGCTTATCACAAGCTCTTGTGATTCATTAGTTAATGTGTAAAGCATTTGGAAAGTGGAAAGCTAATTAGAAGTGCTAAGTTATTTCATCTCTGCTGTAAAGGAAGCAATGTGAAGCCTAAGGAAAAATTCTCATGCAAATATTTTGGGGAGGCGTGTGCTGTGGAATGTAACTCAATGAATAGGCCTCATTCAAAGGCTCTCTCCCCAAAAGAGAGTCCCCCCCCACCCAATAAAAGAATGTCCCTTCATCCTCAATAAACAAACAGGAAGGTAAACAAGTAGGTGTGAGAAAAGTGGGCAGAAAGAATCACTGAGAACTCATGTGAGATCTGTGAAAACCTCACTTGAGACAATAGGCCCTTGCCTTGAAACTGTGTATGTCAGTGGGACCTTCACATCTTGGGCTCAGGAGAAAGCCTGGGAAAGCCAGTGCCCGAAGGAACCCCTCCTAAAGGGAAGGGTCATTTTTTAGAGCACAGAAACATCTCATAAAGTGAACTCCTCAGGCATGGGAGTTTCACAGGCAGAGGCGTTGTGGAAAGGCGGACAGTGTGCCACCTGTACTGCCTCTCTTCTCACAGTTCACGGAGTGGGGCCAATCAACTCATTTTCCTGTTCTCTGAACTCTGTTGACTCAAGCTCAGCAAAACCAGGCTCTTTTCTTTTGCAAAGGAAGCATCTGGTTCCAAGTCATAAAAGAGAAACCCAGAACCTATTGCTGACTGTTTGATAAGCACCTGGGAGGGCACACGGAGGGCACCGTCAGAGAGTTCCCTTGCAATTACAAAGGGACATGTCTTCCAACTCAGCCCTTTCAGAGTTCCAGTTTACCAGGAGAAAGTTGACCCAGCCTGTGGGAGCTGGGCTGCACAAAACTCCAGTATGTCTGCCTGAATCCTGGTTTCGGACAGAAGGCTAACATGACATGATCACTACACACTCACTCACACTTGCACACACACACTCATGCACACACAACATATATGTCTCTTAGACACACAGAGAGTGAGTGTAGAGGAAAGGTACTGTAAGGAGACAGGCATTAAGGGATGAAGGGAGTCAAGTGCAGCAACAGGAGTTAAAAGCACAGGAAACCTATCAGACAGTGGGAAAGAGGAATATGGCAAATACTGTTAACAGTTTACCTACTATGTATGGCCCCTTCTTTCTTGGGGCAATTTTGTTCAGGGAGGAGATGTACTCAGCGTAGGTCACAATCAATCCCCATTTTAGCCAATCAACATAATTCTGTGCTAGCTTTCCCAGCATTCCTTGCAGCTAAAGATTCAAAGGTAATCCAGTTTTAGTTGGTGAGACCTAAATAGAAATTTTCTAACAGGAAGCAGGGGAAGAGTATGGTATGGCCTTTGTTTCCCTGATGTAAGAGGGATAATGGAGTAGGATATGGGCTTGATGTCTGGAGCTGCACCAGCCATTTTACAACCCAAGGCACCAAGCATGAGGATGAATGGACAACATGCAAAGGATAGTAGAGCAGAATGTCTGCAGGAGTATGGGTTCCTGCTGGCATCATATAGCAGATGAAACAAGGCCAACAACCACATAGATTTCATATGAGGAAAATAATCCTGATTGGCTTAAATCACACTTAATTGGGTTCTCTTCTATGAGGCAGATAGTACAGTGGCCTTCATTTCATAGATGAAGGAACTGAAGGGTAACTAAAGGGTAATTAAAGGGTAACTAAAGGGTAACTAAAGGGTAATTAAAGGGTAACATCCAAGACACTCTGACGAATGGCACAGCCAGGATATGAAAATAGGTCTATCCTACTCTTTAATTCATTACTTTTTCCCTGTTCCCTCAAAAGAAATCAGGCCATGAGTACCAAATATATTATTCTTAGTATCCCAGGACATCCCCTGATCAGAAACATCATTATCAAGATCCATCTAAGGACTGGAAATGAGACAGCAATTCTGCAATTGATACTAGCTAGGGTTTTCTGGCTTCGTTGCAAGGCTATCATCAAACTCTGACCTTACTCCTCTTAGTTCTCTACACAAATTCTCACCTTCTGTTTTCAAGCTTTCCTCCCACTTCATTTTCAGCCTCCCCTTTCCCACAATCCCAACAGCTAATTTAATGGATACCAGATGTTTTATCCATCTTCTTCCATAAGATCTAAAATTTCAGGTGCAAGCTCCCTCTTATCTTTTCCTTCTCCATGGCCACTGATCTCATTTTAATACTGAGAAGAGTCAAGTGAGGAAGGAGACAGATTTACTGAGCACCTATTGTGTGCCAGACCCCAAGTAGGCACCTAATTCTGTCAATAATCATCCATTTGCTTTAACTAAGAAGCTTCCCCAAATCTTTTTGGAGCAGGCAAAAAGCACACAAACAAAAAGGCTAAACCCAAACTGAAACATGGGACTTAAAGATAATGGGATTATGGAAGTATAAGAAATGAGGAAGAGGGTGCCTGGGTGGTTCAGCTGGTTAAGCATCTGCCTTCAACCCAGGTCATGATCCTGGGGTCCTGGGATGGAGCCCCACATGAGGCTCCATGCTCAGTGGGGAGTCTGCTTCTCCCTCTCCCTCTGCTCCGACCCTTGCTCATGCTCTCTCTCTCAAATAAATAAATAAAATCTTATTTAAAAAAACAAAACAAAACAGAGAACTGAGGGAGGAAAAAGAGACCAGTACCTAGAACTGATGCTCTCACTTTGCCCAGAAGAGAAGTTTGTGGCTGAAGACATCTAAAACGTGCTACTATATTGAAACTGAAAAACTGAAAGACAAGCGTTGTTTATTAAAAATCTTAAGAGTGTCTCATAGCCTATCACTGAGTCAACTACCAAGTGTACCTGAAGAGAATGTACAGGTTGGTGTGGGAGATAGGAAGCTGAGAGGATCCATTCTAGCCCACAGTAGCCGCTTCCTCAGAGGAAGGAGGGGAAGCACACTGCTTAAGTTACTCATCCTGGTGAGGGGTTGTTTACTACTCTACACATGTGACTGGAGTTGAGACCATAAGAGAAAAAATGACCAGGTGCTGCCTTCTCCCCGTCAGGGTTTCAGGGTCTAATAGGGGGAAGTATATTCACTTGCTGCCAGTCCTTACCACCCTCAGAGACAGTTTTCTCTTGGGGAGTCTCTCTTCCTTGGGGCACAATTTAGCTGAAGAGGAGAAATGGTATGCAGAGGAATAGATGTGCGTAATTAATTAGGCTTTGGAGGTACCTTTAGGGCAAATGCTCAATGGAAGGATCCATGGGGTTATAATCTTTATAGGGGAGGCGTTGTCCTACTTTGCTTGACAGTTGCTTTAGATCCAGAGTTTGGCTGGTAGGTTCTGGCCATATCCACATAGTAGCACATGAGGATGTGCTAAAAGGTTCACTCAAGACCTTGCCTAATGGGACACACTGAAGGGAGCCTGGGATTGGGAATCAGAAGTGAGTTTGTTCCCTGGCTATACTGATCCCTGGCTATGTGGTTCCAGGGAAGTCACTTCTCTTTAAATCTCAGTTTTTAAAATCTGCATAATGGGGGTTAACAATAATAATGGTTCAGCCCACCTCAATGGATTGCTTTTTTTTTTTTTTAAGATTTTATTTATTTGAGAGAGAGCATGTGTGTGAAGGATAGAGAGCAAGACAGAGAGACCACACACAAGCAGGAGGGAGGGGCAGAGGGAGAAGCAGACTCCCCACTGAACAGGGAGCTTGATGCAGGACTCAATCCTAGGACCCTGGGATCATGACCTGAGCCAAAGGCAGATGCTCAACTGACTGAGCCACGTAGGTGCCCCAAGAAAATACTTTATAATCCAGAAAATACTATTTAAATCAAAGAGTTTAGTTATCAGCCAAACAATAAAAGCTATAATTTGTTGAAAGTTTAGTTGGAGTCAAGCATTTACTTTCTTTACACCAGTAAAATCTGAGAGATAAAACAACCATCAGAGATAATACAATCAATCACCATTCTGCAGTTAATAAACCAGACTAACAAAACTGAATTACCCGCCCCCCTCCGCCAAAAAAAAAAAAAAAAGAAAAGAAAAGAATAACAACAACAACAAAGAAACACATATACTGTTTCTAAGTGATGGAATAAAGCTCCACCCAAGATCTGAAACGGAGGCCTACAATCTCAGCTGCTCTGCTATCTGGTCTCTGGGCAGAGGCTAGCTGTTCTCACAGATGCAGACTAACATCATTAGTAAAGGTCTTTTTCCCAGGCAAGATGAGAGAATGAGCTCAGTCTTATTTTACAGATGCATGAACTAATAGGAAACTGGGGCAGGTCTTCAGAAGGACCAAGCATAACATCAGTCCTATCCCATGGGACCCAATTTCTAGGCTTCTGATTTCTTGATGTAAGAGGATGAGTCAATCCTAGACCATCTTGAAGAGAAAATGGTCAGTAACATTTCACTAACACTAATTAAGCATGCAGATGGCACTTGGGAAAAAGAAATTTGAGACACAAACTGGTTCAAATCCTGGCAATCTCGTTTGCCTGAGGTGGATGTATCCTTTTGAAACTTCAGTTTCCTCATCTGTAAAACAGGGATAATAGCACCAACCTCAGAGGACTCTGAGTGCTGTAGCAAGTGCAGGCACAGAACCTGGCACATGTGGGTGCTTCAGACAGAGTACCAATTTGACCAACAAGACTTCCTACTTTTTCCAAAGTCAGGAGGAGGTGAAATTTTATCTGTCATTGTGTGGGCTTATAACTGAAAATGCAATTCGAACTAGAAGGGGGAAGATACTTTTTTTCCCCTCCTCTTAGGAAATCTCAGTTTCTTGCCTTTGCAACTCTGCAGCTGCTTCCTGAATTTCTGTGGCTATCTAACCCCTCCAGGCAGCACAGGGCAGGGTGGGGAGGAGATGGGGAAGGCTTCAGCTAATCTGAATTAAGTCTCAGGTGAATGTGGTGCCCTGCATGAGGACATGATACAAGGAGGGGGAGTTTCTTGGAAATGAGGGGTGAGGGAGCTACTGGCTGACGTGACTGCAGCAAAAAAGGATTCCAATTTTATCTGCTTGGTCCAGAGAAGACAGAAGCCAACAAACATGTCACTTCTCTTAGGATGGGCTAAATAAAGCCTTATCTACTAGCTGATAGATAAAAGGGCAAAAATTAAAGCTCAGAAGAAAAAAGGTAAATTATGTGAGAATCAGAGCCATATCTTCAGGTCAAAGTTAGACACAGACAGAAAAATGGTTTAGCCCTTCTGCTCCTTCCACTCTGGAAAGTTCTTTTACCCAACTCTGTGTCTCAAAGCCTCTTAGGCAAATCCTTAGTGTAACTGGTATCACGCTGCATTATTCATGTTGTTGTTGTCATTACTACTATTATTATGTTTTACATCATGTCCTCTATTAGTCTTTGAACAACCTGAGGAGAATTGTTACTCCTCATACTGTAGCTTTTGGGAATACTGTAAGAAACGATGAGTAAGCGAAGAAAGGAACTTAAGAATTTTGTAGACTGCCTATGCTTTGATTTCTCAAGGAGAGCTTCAGGAATATGACACAGAATGACAACAGATTGAAATGCTCTCCGTATTTGCCGCCTCCCCACGTTCCTCGTGCATCCCCACCAATGCAGACAGCAGGTGACATGCCCATAATTTAGCCATGCGGGGACCTCTCCAGATCAGCTGGTTTTCGGCACAGTGAAGTGTGTGGCTTGTGTACACGTTTGTAAATTTCATGAGGCCTAGGCAGTCACACTGCTCACAACCCGGGCAGCTACATGATTTATTAAGCAAAGGTTACAGCACCTGTGCCTTTTTGTCAACAAATCAGGCCCATGCCATGCCAAGTGATTCTTCTAATAACCCAAATGGTAATTTGGTTTTAAATAGCATTTCAGATACCACAATTCTATTGATGCAGAACAGTGATAGATTTGGGTGGCAGGGAAGAAATGCCTGTTTTTAATATTGTTTGCACTCATTTTTCATTTTAAAGAATTAGTTCTCATTGGAGTTCTGCAGGTTAAGCATTTTATTTGAGCGTTCTGATTAAACTAGAACCTGAATCAAAATGAGTTCTTTGCTCAGTCCTTCTGTGTGGGAATTGGTATTTCTATTTATTACCTGATGATGAAATATTAACTTTTTTTCTCTAAATAAATGCCTCTTCTTAATGGCTCTTGTTTTCAGGGATCAGATTAAATTATGGGATGCAACTGAAATGGCCATTGGCTTTCTGCTATTTGAGATGATAGCATGTTCTCTATTATATTATATCATTCAGTGGGCATGCAGGGGACATTAATAGTGTCCAAAGTGAAGTAAATACTCTATGCCCCAGAGACTTCTCTATAATATCAACTGTCATGGGACAAATTTGAAAAAGAAGAGATTCAGGGTTGGGGAGGAGCAGTCATGGTTTCTCAAAACACATTGATGTTCTGAAAGCTGCAGGGAGGTGGCCACCCTCTATTCTAATGATGAGTTAATGAAATGGAGGATGCAGAGGGATAGGAGGCAAATGATGAGAGTAGCAGAGGTACCAGACAAGTGAGGCAGAAGAATGGGACAAATAATGGGACAAATAACTGGGCAGGAATGTTCAAACACAGCCCAAAGCTGGGGTGAGATATACAACGCAATTGCAAGGCTGATAGAAAACTAGCTCAAGGCAAGGCTAAAAAAGAAGGCAATTCTGTTTTAGTGAAGGGAGGAATTCTCTGGAGGAAAAAAACAGACTGGAAGAGAAGGAGGAGAAAAAAATGGCTTTCAATTATCCACGTTATCTTTCCTTACCAATCATTACAGATGATGAATTGGTGCAATAAAAGCCAATATTCAATTTTTCCAATTTACATGGAAAGAAGGCCATAATATATTGTTAAAGGGAAGAAACAGCAGGTTATCAAACAGTGTATATAATATGATCCTATTTTTGCAATACACTTGTATGCACAGAAAACAGTCTGGATGGATTTATATGGAAATGTTAACAGTAGGACTACAAGTGATGTTTATTATTTTTCCCATCTGTATTTTCCACAATTAACATGTATCATGACTGTAATAAGAAAAAGTCATTATTTTTAAACTTCCTTATGAATCATTTAGCTTCAAGCAATATATGCTGACTACCCACTATGCAACGGGCATGAGAAATAGTACTTTTAGAGAGGTCAGCACATACTCACAGTGGATTTTGTTGATAACTGTCTATTTGTCCTGTCTGTTTTACAGAATTTTATGCTCTTAAGGGGTGAAAGGGCAATCAGAGTTTATCTAAAGATGACATTTTAAAAGTTGTAGTGAAGAATACATAGCATAAAATGTACCATCTTAACCATTTTCAAGTGGACAGTTTAGTGGTCTTCAGTATGGCCACACTGTTGTGCAATCATCACCACCAAACACATCCAGAGCTCTTTCCATCTTGCAAAAGTGAGACTCCATCCCCATTAGAAAATGACTCTCCATTCTGCCATCTTCTCACCCACCAGCAACCACCATTCTACTTTCTCTCTCTATGAATCTATGAACCCAGGAACCTCACATAAGTGGACTCATATAGTATTTGTCCTTTTGTGAGTGGCATCTTTCACTTAGCCTCATATCTTCAAGGCTCATCCATGTAGCATACTGCAGAATTTCCTTCATTTCTAAGGCCAAATAACATGTACTATATACCACATTAAAATGGTAGATACACAATAAAATACATATGCCACATTTTGTTTATCCCATTTATCTGTTGCTTCCACCTCTTGCCTGTTGTGAATAATGCTGCTAAGAATGTGGATGTACCAATACCTCTTTAAGACTTTGCTTTTGGTTTTTTTGGATATATACTAATGACTAGATCTTAATGCAATCTCAGATTTAAAAGCAGGGGGTATGCTAGTAATACTCCTGAGAGCTGAGCATATCAATGTTTGAATACCTGTAGGGAAAGGTGCTTACCAGCTCATGAGGCCATGCAGCGCAGTGGTTAGAGAATGCAGGCCTTGGAGTCAGGCAAACTGGGTACAAGCTCTTGCTCTACTAGACTCTTACTGCTTATGACCATGGAAAAATGAACAATCTCTTTAGGTCTCAGTTTCTACATCTACAAAGTGGAGATAATTATATCTATCCTATTGGGTCCCTGTCAAGATTAGTTGGGTAATGTACTTCAGGTACTTAATACATAGAAAGTGCTCAATGAATAGAAGCTATATATAATTAAAGAATACTTTTTATAAAGAAAGGTCTTATGATAAACTGGAAGCTGCCTATTTAAAATGACTATGCAGTAGTTCAAATTCTATCTACTGGGAAAAATTGAGACCATACCTAATCTGTCTCTTCTGGGTTGATGTCTCACGCATTTGAAGAGATTTCTATTGGGAACTGGCCTTTTGGAGAAAGGGACACCATTTAACTTTGCATTTATTTATGAATTCATGTGCAAGTTACCTCTTCTGCATTGAGTAAAGCTCAAGTATCTGCCTGGGTGCCTCTTCCATTTTTACTTCTCTAAAGGTAGAAGGCAAAATGTTGTCCTCCCAATTAATACGAATTTTGTGCTTTATTAGCAAAAGTATTAATATAGGACAAATGCAAACTTGCTTAGAAAATTACTAATCTGCACGCCATGTTCAAATGAAGCCTTAAAAACAATTGCTGTAAAAAAATCTCTTCTGAACTAATGTCTTCTCAAGAAGGAGATTATTTTTAAAGTATATGACTATTTTTATCTTTATATGTCTAACACTTTGGTTCCAGGAAGTAGCTCCTTTTTTAAAAAAAAAAGAATTAATACATATACACCTAAAAATTAAAATATTTTTGACCACAGAATTTTAACCTCAGGATATATACATATATATTTCTTTCTTTTTTTTTTTTTTTTGAAAAAAAAAATGACAGCTCCATTAGTGCAGTTTCTCCTAAGACAATCGAGGATGGCTTTCTTTAAGACAAACGTGGCAGGTGTAACTCTGATAAGAAACATTTAAGCTGTTGTCCCTATGATGCCAAATATTTAACAGAAACCAAAAAAATTCAGTTCCAGATGCCAAAACTGGGTCTAAGTGACATCATTCATCCAGATGCGTGGAAAATCTGGATTTTCAAGAATTGAATTTTTGTGGTCAACATCATGAAGACTCAGTTTCTGGGTTAAATAAGGCATTTGTGAAACAAAGCCATTTTGGAATATAACACGTTTTGATTATAGAGAAACAAATTGAATGGAACATAGGGTACCATTTCAGCATTGTGAATCACAGATTATACAAAAAATACTATGTAAAATACAAACAGGACATTTCCAAACTGCATTTTTGAGGTTCTTAATGAAGTAACCCGAGCACATTGGTGCTTTGAGAAAAGCAATCATTCAATATAGAGCCACTGTCCCCAGTTCTCCCTTCCCACTGAACTGGAACGCATGAGCCAAAAGTACAAAATGAAATTTTAATGCCTTTGAGCTAATTATTTGACTTCAAATCCATCAGTTAAGCATTTGAAGGTATGGGAAAATAAGCAATACCCTGGAACAATTTTATGGGAGGTCCTGAATAGATGTTAATCCCAGAAGCCACAGACAGGCCAGTTTCAGGAGAAACAGCAGAGGTGAAATTCAAGAGTTAACCTTCTGTCTTTCTTTTTTGCTCCCCCCCCCCCCCCCACAGCTGCCTCCTCGGAAGCTGTACTTTATGTGACCCTGCTTTAGCGTAAGGAAGGCTTCAGATGCGGTGCAGTTTCACCTGCGCTGTCAACACAACAATAAACTAAAATCCTTTACAGAGAGAGAGAGAGCAAATGGACCCAAGAAAGCAAATCTATCCCATTGATAAGCATCTGGTCATATTCTTATAAACAAAGATGAGTAGTTACAAACGCAGCATCTGGAGAATACACAGCCGGGCACACGCAAAAAATATCTCCAAGAACTCTTTCAAACAACATGCTGAGAACCCTCGAAGGAAACTCTTTATGTCAGTTATGATTGTGGATGGTTACATTCTAATTAGGAAACCAATGAGGAGATCCTTCCAAAACTTGAAACTAGTTCTATTTGACAAACTTCTAAATATCTGTACATCTGCTACCTCTGACCTCCAAAAGTCTCTCACTGTTTCTAACAGCAGCCATTTGGAAACTTTTAACAGAGATTTCTTCTCTTTGACCCATACTAGCACAAAACACAACTATCTACCGAGAAACAAGCTCTCGATGTCCCAGGAGAATCTTTTCTCAATCATCTGCCCCAAAATATGACATCGTACTCACATACATCCCTTCCCACCCCTTGCTCCCTAGTGGCCAGCGTACCCCGGAACAAACACCACCTATTTCTGCACCAACACCAGCAACTTAATAGGACTCATGAACCCTTTCTTTCCTTTTTCTTTCAGAAAGCTTGCCAGCTTCCTGGGGACCCTATGACGAAAACAGAAGATTGGCTGGTTCCCCATTCCCAGGATGCACTTTGATTCCATGGGCAACCAGAGCTTACTTTTCCAGGCAGGGGCGTCCTTCTGTCTGCTCGAAAGTAGAGAGACATGAATTCCTAGATGAGGAAACACACTCGCTGGCACAGGGAACCTTTCTTGCCATAGCGAAAGGAGTTCTGGCACAGAAGCCTTCTTCCTCTACCCCCTCGACACAAGACACAAAAATCGCAGACACTGTCTTCTGCGATTTCTGAGAACACAGGGAAGTGTGGCTGGAGGGCCGGGGAGGGCCGGGAAAGGTTGGGGTCGGGAGGAAAGGGGACCACCGAACAGGGTCTGGGAAATGCAGCCTGTTGTGCCAAAAGACAAGTTACAATGCACCTGATGAATAAAACAAGCTGCACCACATACAGAAAAGATGAGAGCGGCCCACCTGTGTCTGTTGAGGGATATTTACAAAGCTTGGATCCCGTGGTCCAACACTGACGAATCGGTTTGCGGGGGAGGTGCTGGGTGTCGAGTAGGCTGTGAAGGGAAGGGACACATGCGTTCAGGAAGCAGCACGAGATTGCACACACAAACAACACCAAAACACACAGTCTCCGAGCCTACGCAGCTGATTAACAAGGAAATGTGCAAACACTGGAGCTAGGCAAAGGGATCTGGCTAGCGAGGGCATTTTAGACAGTCTTAAAAGGGAAGGGGTGTTGGCTTCTAAAGACTGTTGGAATGAAACATATCAAATTGGTGCTCACATGACTTCGTTTCTCCTTCCCTCATACAAATTAGAACATGCAGGACATTGGCAAAGTATACTTTCAGAGTTAAACATGAGCTCTGGGGCCAGAAAGAGATATCCTAGTTCTTAGAGCACAGGGAGAGAGAAATTAGGTAGGAAGAGGAGGAAAGCAGTTCATTTTACAACCTTGCTTTTCACACTATGACACTCCCAAAAATCATGAGACATTCCTGTGTCTCTATAGCTAAATATGAAGAGGAGTCTTTATAGAAGGAATTAATGGCTTCTCCAGAAAGGAGGTGGAAAAGCACTGAGAACCAGCTGTCTTTATAGGCCTCGGGAGAGTGTCCAGAGTTTCTAGGAAGCACAAAACATGCTTAAAATATTAACATTTGTAGTCTTCCCATCCTAGAACCTTTCTGTTAAGGCACAAACTATCAAGAACCCGTGTAAACCAAGACATCACACTAAAACCACATTTCAGTTTACCATTTCTTTCACAGTACATGAAAGTTTTGTTTATATATATATATATATATATATTTTTTTTTTTTTAATATATTTCTATTTAAGAGCTTCACTCTAGTGAGAAAAAACTCAGTGGCTTCAGTGTTTCATTGACTTACAAATCCAAATGTGCATTTGGTCTTTTGGTGTCCTGCAATTCACTTCTTTACTGCAAAATCCTAATATTTATTCACATTCTTTCTTTGTACTAGAACTTTTAGATATCAGACTTCTGCTCAATTCAAATTTCTTCACGATACTTGTAAAAGGCCCTAATTTTTTGGACTGACTCTAGACACACGCCATCTAAAAGATGAAAAGGATTTGCAAGTTTTTAAAAAAAACACAGATATCTGAGGGAATAGTACCAAATTCCTTTGCCAGATTTCTTTTTTTCTTTTTGGCATCATCTGCTTTTCTTTGCTTTTCTGTTTTACAGAAACCGGCTCAGACTTGTTTCCTTTGTTAAGCATGTCTGGAGATAAAATTTCTACCAACTGGCCCAAGTCCTGTTGGTCATCTCTGGTAAGAGCTAAATCATCCACAAGGATCTGTGATGGGCACATGGTGGGGCTGTGTTAAAGCAGCATGGAACAGGGCATCAACATGAGGATCCTCTGATGTCTATTAATAAGAAAGTTTTGTTGGAGTGTTTGTTTTAGAAGGATCTGTCCAGTCATAGTTTTATTAAAAAAAACAATGTATATATAAATGTTTATGTAAAAACATGTATGATATGTTATACCATCTAGCTGTGTGAATCCCAGCCCCTCCTATGTTAGACTAAAATGAACAGATTTTAGAAATAGCTCTGCATCAAGCCATTCTGTATGTGCCTCTCACTCACTGGTATTGGAGAAACTGAAGTTTTTAAAAGTTCAGTGAAATATTCTTTATTAATTGCTCTATTCGGCTTATTGCTTTGCTTTGATAGGATTTAAGAAGTCTCCATAGAGAGTTATGTATTCAAAATGATGGACTATAATTACGTGGTAGTGAATTTACCTGCTTCTAGAGCACAAAGAGGATGTGGGAGAGAGAAGGAGGAAGCTAGTATAACCTGTCAAACCTCTCAGTGGTTAGGGGGGAAAAAGTGTTCTTTTACACGTGAATAGGTAGGTAGGTAGAGAAGGAACCAAAAAAGGCCTGAAGAGTATATGCTAAGGTACTAAGACTAAGTGATTGATGACAGATGCTGAAATATGAGTCCTAGTGGAACTGTGTCCTCGGGCTGCACTGGTCAGCACAGACACATAGCAGGATTTCCTATGATGCTTTTATCATACTGGTGACATCAGAAACAAGCATGCTGAGTGATCCTCAGAACCATGGCAGGTTTTTTTTTTTTTTTTGCTTCTCTTTTTCTGTGAAGATAGTTCTCCATGGATCATACCAAGTTTACTAAGTCTGAAAAGGTTGGTATTACATTCTACTCTCCATTGTTTGCCAGACCTAAATTTTGCCATTTGAAAGGTGTAGCATACAAATGATTTAGCCATTCAAAACTGCTATAAGACTAACAACCGGATATTTTTCCTTCCTTCAGGCACGAGACAAACTTTGCATTCTTGATTTCAAAATATCCCAGAAGGCCTTTCATGCTTTCATAGGCTCCTAAAACTGCTTCAACGTTTAGTCTGGTTTTTAAAATGAGAGCAACAGTAAGAGAGGTGGTAGTGTGTTAGCATTGAAGAAGAAGAAGAAGAAGAAGAAGAAGAAGAAGAAGAAGAAGAAGAAGAAGAGGAGGCGGCGGCGGAGGAGGAGGAGGAAGAGGAGGAGGAGGAGGAGGAAAAGGAAGAAGAAGGAGAAGAAGGAGGAGGAGGAGGAGAAGAAGAAGAAGAAATAATAATTCATTTTACAACTACAAAAACTTGGGAATCTCTGAGTACTCAAGTTATCAAATGGAAGAAATGGTGCCTAGGGAAATTTATTCTATAGAAATGTAGCTTCTGGGAAAATTCAAGGACACAGGGAGAACAAGGGAAGGAAGAAAGTAAGTCTGACTCATCTTCCATTATTGTAGTTGCAATAGGCAGAGTGTTCACCTGTAACAGGATGTAGTTCCAGAAATGATGTGACATTAGCTAAATTTGATTTTCCCAAAGAAAAAGTGGAATAAGGGAGTTATACTGCTGAACAAAAACCTCAGTTGCAACTTTTTATTAAAACAACTACATATACCATAGCGAATCAATTATACATGCACAGTTAAGAGCTTTCAACATGAATATTAAACCAAGTAAAGGGGGCAATGTGGTAATTAATTATATACAACTGTATTTATTATGCTATTATATCACATTCGTATCTTTCTCAATTATAATTCTGGTGTTATTTATAGCAGCAAAAATAAAATGCCACAGGAAAAGCTTCAGGAAATCATGAAATCAGAAAATAATTTTTGGGAAAAATTATTATAGGCATTTGTTTGAAGATTCAGGAGGGAAGATTCAGTGGCATTTGATGATTTTCTAATAAAGTCAACAGGGAAATCAATTTACTTACATAATCTCATTGTAAAAGTCCTCATGGTAAGCATGACTATTAGAAATCAAATTATTGATTATTTGGTTGCTTCTGAAGCAGAAGCTTTTTTTTTTTTTTAAAGCAGCCATCTTACCTACATGAGCGATATCATCGTCAACTATTTGCCGAATGCCATGGATGAACATTCCTATTAGAAGCTTCCACTATTTTATTTATACTAACCTGATCATATTTTTCCTCTTTCTACTTTTATGTCTTCCCATTATCCTATGGTCTTAGTTTGGCCTTAGCTATAGTGATAAGTATGAAAATCCCAGGTCAGAATTTGATCGCATATCCAGAAAATCCCATTCTTTTGTGTTACCCGCTTACCATATGCGTTGCTAATTAAAAAATCCTTCACGTAGGCCTTGCAAGTCCTATCTCAGTATGACCAGTTGGGAGGATGGCTCAAGAAGAGTTCTTTCTTTATAAGCAATACTTTTACAGGGCCTCTGAGGATGCAGGAATCCATCTCTATTGGAGGCTGTGGGGTGGGCATAGGGAGTGGGCAGGTAGAGTGCCTGAGATCATCCATTAAAGCTGCTCTTTTTTTTTTCAGTTTTTTTTTTTTTTAAGCTGCTCTTTACCACTGTGCAGCAGGTGTTCCCCAGGAGAACTCAGTCTTTTTGTCTTCAGAAATGTGTGTAACTGGGGCACCTGGGTGGCTCGGTGGTTGAGCGTCTGCCTTTGGTTCAGGTCATGATCCCAGGGTCCTGGAGTCAAGTCCCACATCCGGCTCCCCACAGGGAGCCCGCTTCTCCCTCTGCCTATGTCTCTGCCTCTCTCTCTGTGTCTCTCATGAATAAATATATTAAAAAAAATAAAAAAGAAATGCATGTAACTGACCGAGTGCAAGCCAAACAGAAGTCCTACTTTTGTTGTTCCCAAGGTGTCAGGTTCTGTTTTGTTTCTTTTTCTCAATAAGAAGGAATAAAGGATGTGTCTGGATAAAGGAATCATGGTATTTCCCCAAAAATCCACTTTGAGTCTGTAATAGCCTTCACCTATAAATCAAATCTGACCATGGTGTTAACAAGGCAGTCACACTGTTTTGAACAGAGATGCTTGGAGTGTTCCTTGTTTTTGGAAAAAGTTATGACTGAAGAAAAAGACGTTAAGATATTAAAATACTTGTACCATTGTCAGGTGGTTTTTCTTTATGTTGAAAACGCTAGCATTAAAATCACCTAAATCTGACAAACTAGAAAATGAAAAGTAGGCAGACAGACTCAAGGTCTAGTTCACATTTAGCAACCACTAAAATATATGTAATCACTGAAAGGGAGCAAAGGGAGAAAATTTAGACAGACGTTTCTGTGGGGGAAGAGTGTGAAGGGAGAGCTGCCTTTCGGATGAAGCCCCTCCAGGACTCAGAGTGCTGGAGGCGAGGCTGAGAGCCGGTTCACAGACAGCAGAACAGCCTGCGCAGAGTGACAGCCAGCTTCTCTGCCCTGGTTCGGGGTCAGTGACACGGTAAGGCATCTTGGCAGAAAAGAAAATGTAAGCGACCTGGTGAGCTTTGAGGTTCTACATTTACTTCCACACACAGGAAGCAATGAAGTCCCCTGAACCCTGGCAACCTGGCCTCCAACCTCACAACGAGGTTAGAAGAGAGATTTGTGTTCTTTGTCAGACTCCAGATATAGGAAAAGAGTGAACATCCCCTTCTTCATTCCCTTGAACTTTGCCAGGTCTAACCTCGAGAGTGCATCAAAGAGAGGTGTTTCTGTATATTCAATAGATTCCTATTCATTCTCTCTCTCTCTTTCTCTCTCTCTCTCTCTCCCCCGCCGTCTGTCTGTCTCTGTCTCTCTGGCTGTCTCTCACGACCACTGGCTCTGTGCTGAGTACCAGGGGAGATTCAGTGGTGAGCAGCACACACTGCCATCCTAGAAATGCTAGCATCTACCTAATGGTGAGGGCTGTGTGTAGAAAAATGAAGATATGGGTGCTTTTAAAGGTGACATAAATAAGAATCTATGAGATGTTAAAGGACAGAAAAGTGACACCTGGCAGGAGGGTGGGAAAAGCAGCACAGGGGAAAAGAGGATGACAGGTTCCCCTGGATGCAGGGTCACAGAGGAAGCAGCAAGAGCAAAGGCCCGGAGGCAGGAAGCAGAGGCATTGATCATGGAGGGAAAGGGAAAAGACAGGAGATTGCAAATTATGTTTTGCTGTATTGCTCGGGAAGGTAAAATGTTAAGCATCAGAGACCTGAATGTTTAAAAATGGAGGGGAAAAAGTCTCGTGAAATTGCTTTTAAGAAGAAGAAATAATTTCTAAAATAAACAGAGATATCAAAAATTTCTATTCCAAATACTTCTAAGACAACTAGAGGTCCTCACATGCTAAACCACTCCCTTCATATCTCAAATAGCAATATGCATGTCACAAGTTCCCTCGTTTTCAGAAACTCAGACATAGTCACATGTGGGGATTTCCCCTCTAAAAAATACCTAGGCAAAAATTCAATTTCATTCAGAATAGACTTAACTGTGATTCTACCACCTGCACAGAAACATGCTAGTTATTGGACAGAAGTAATCAAAGCAAGTTCAGGAACGCAGACTTGAACAGATCCCTGTGTATTCAAGTTGCAATTTTATTAAATGTTTATCAGGGACACCTGACAGTGAAGGAAAAGTGCATGAGAAAGCATTCAGCTGTAAACTTGAAATAATGAGATGATTAAATACCTAAGTGAAATAGTTCTAGAATCTTTTCTTAACTGCACTATCATGTTATTTTTAAAAAAAACAAAAAACACCAAACGAAAAAGCCTCGTGAGATAACTTCCATTTCTAAAAAACAAAACAAAACAAAAAGCAGAAACTATCAGGAAATAGATTGGCTAATTTCTAAATGAAACCTTTACGGTGGTTGAACTCATTTAGGAACTTGAACAGCACTATTTTCTTCCAAGGTCACAAAGAAATCCTGGAGGATATTGGGGGTATTTTTCCTTTGAAGAAATCTATCGGTATCGACAAGTTTACAGGGCCTGGGTTAGTGTTATTAATATCATTATATAGCCAAGGAAACACAGACAGCCTTTCTTACACATGATCCAGTATTCAGAGGTTTAGAAATTCCCACATGACTGCATGGATATTGTAGTTGTCTTCCAGATGTTTGGAATCTAAAAGATAACCACACTGAATTTCCATTATTTTGATCACATCTGTGCAGTCGGTTACCTCATTCTATTATCTCTGTAAATCTTTTGTCTCTACAAACAAGTTACCAACAAAAAAAGACACAGCCCTCAGGGCATGAAATTAAAACCTACTTATTGCTAGTAAATTATTACAGAACAACATACCCATAAGCTTTCTTCCTGAAAAGCTAATGAATTCTAACTTTAATATATTAGCATTACTTAACATGTATGGTAGTAATTTGCATGACATGGCTAATGTGCCAGTAGTTCACAAAAATCTTGAGAAGAGGCAATTTAGCCAGATGGTTTTGCTCTGCTCGTATTTCTGTTTGTATTAAGGATCCTCACGGGGAGATACGGGCTCTAGCTACATCATGATTTGGGGTAAAAAAATGCAGAAAGAGAAGTATAAGACAATTCATGTGTGCGCACAGAGAGAACGGGATCAGAACAACTTGTAAACTGGAGACGCTCTGACCTTATGTTACCCAAATCTGTGTCATAAGCAGGCACTTTGGATTGTTTCCTGTAGGCAATCTATTTAAACTGCCTATAACATTGGTTTTCATAACAGCTGTAAAGGATAAGAACAGAGGCTTATTTCAGTTCATTTACATTTATTTCTCATGGCTAATCCAAATTCTATAACTGTCATTTATTTTTAGGTAAATTGTTGTGTGTTGTACAATTGATAGAACACATCTATTGATCAGAAGCAACAATGTATGTGAGTAGGCACAGGTGAAATTATATTAAATAGCCACAAGGAATAAACCCTGGATTCAGCTGGGGTTTACTAAAAAAAGAAACTTAAATCAATATATCGGATTGCTCCCTTTTGAAAGGCTTCTGTGGCCTCTCAAAAGGCAGTGTAACTCTGGAAGCCTACTTCTGGGAATTTATCCTCAACAAATACTTAAAGGTACAGATAAAGATTTATGCTCTAAGATGTTCATTACAGAATTATTTATAAAGAGGAACAAACCAGAGCCACCTCATAAGCTAATGCTTCATTTATATGTTGAAATGTTTTGCAGTCTTTAAACACATTTTAAAATAATCATGACATCATGACATGTTGATAGTATGTAATAAAATGAATAAAATCAGTTTAAAAACTGTATATATATATATACACATAGACAAATGCACACACATATCATGATCAATTATGTTTAAAATATACATAGAAAATGATTGGGAAATAGGCACATAAAATGATTACCTCTGAAGAATGGGATTATAAATGATTTTTAAATAACTTCCAGTAATTTTTAATCTTAAATAAACATGGACAGAACCTGAAAACCCCAAATAATACTTTCATTTTTACAGCCATGCAAGGTGACCAGTAGAATTTCAGAATGAAATTTCAGAATGAATTTCAGAACCAGGAAATCCTGGATTGAATCCATTCAGAACTCTTACTTGAAATGTGGTCTTGGGAAGTCTTGGGAAGCCAATTAACCTTTCTGAGCTTCTATATATAAAGAGTCCAGTATAATAAATATAATTTACTCCAATATGCATAGGCCTTTAAGGCTTCATCCCTCTGTACATGTCTAATGGGTAACACTCTCAACAGGAGCAGTCCAGAAAGTAATCCCTAAGAGAAGCTTAGCCAACAAGATGGGAAATCCCCAAAATTCCACTATATATTATATTAAAACAATTGAAGAAAAATGCCAAATCATCCAATCAGGGACTGTTGATTCCAATATCTGATAAGGGTATTATACTCTAAGACATCTGCTTTCAAACTCTTAAAAAAATAAAACTCAAACCTCTCAAGGGTTAATGTTGTGGTCAAACTCATAAGTAATGTGTAAATTGGCACAATTTGGTAAAGTATCTCATTATGAATATTCACACTGTTGATACTAGTAATTCCAATTCTAGGAATCTATCCTGATAAAATTATTAAGCTGGGGACAAAATGTTTTTTCGAATAATTGCTGGAATGTATTTCATAGATTGGGGCAAAAGTTAATGTCCCATAGTAGAGGAATAGATACAAATAGATACAAATAAATACAGAAAATTTCCTATTTTTTATGAAATAAGAAAAGGGGTAAAATACTAATTAAGAAAATAGCATACAAAATATTATATTTACCATGGTCATAATCATCTTATATGTGTATGTATACACACAAATACATCAACATGCATTAAGGGAAAAAAATGGACCAACATGTTCATAGTAATTGACTATAGGAGAATTTAATTTAATTTTTTTTTATCCTTCACATTTTCCAAGTTTCTTACATTGCAATATATTACTTTGGTGAAGAAAATCTTAAAACTCACTTGTTAGTTCTGTCATCTGAAAAAGTAACAAACTGAGGCAAAAACAAGACTTGAATGGGTTATGAAAACCTAAAAGAACTGAATCACCCATTGCCCGTTCTCTTTTGTCACTCCTTTACAATGACCATCTCTTACTTTGCTCTTGTTACTCTACTTTTTTTCCAATTCAATGTATGCAAATATATGTTATTCTTGGAATATGTAAAAGTTCTTTATGGAGTTTCTTAGGATTTTCGGAGGACAGGTATACATACAATATTATATCTCTAAACATGGGATATGTCCCGGTAGAGTACAAAACCCAGGGCTTTGAAGCCTGACTCAGTTTCAGTGTTTTATTTTTTAAAAGAGTGCTAACAACAATTTTCTTTTTCCTTTGCAAATTTAAATGTGACAAAATTGGATTGTACAGAGAGCAATAATACTCTCCAAAGGGCATTTATGAAAAATTATGATTTAAGATTGTATATGGGGCAGCCCGGGTGGCTCAGCGGTTTAGCGCCGCCTTCAGGCCAGGGCCTGATCCTGGAGACCCAGGATCGAGTCCCACGTCAGGCTCCCTGCATGGAGCCTGCTTCTCCCTCTGCCTGTATGTCTGCCTCTCTCTCTCTCTCTCTCTCTGTCTGTCTCTCATGAATAAATAAATAAAATCTTAAAAAAAAAAGATTGTATATGTACATTTGTATTTAAATAGGTTCCTAAAGCAGAAATTGTGACCAAATATTGGCTGTGCAGAATGAGAATGCTAACCTTACACTAAGCTCCATGCTATCTGTGAGGGAAAAAGAATATTATTCTTTACCAGAAAGAACACACATTTTCTGTTATCTTATCCAAAGTTCAGGTTAGTATAGCTAAAAGCCTGATGTATAAAAATTTCCAAGGGTTTTATGTCCCCACCCTGAGTAAGTTTTGGTCACTATAGTGATTAAGGTATAAAGAAGAATTTTTAAATCATTAGACAAATATTTTTGAAAATAGAGAAATAATTGTATTTGCTATAAAAGGGGGGTTTAAGACTCAGTAATATCTTTCATTCTCACTGGATAAGGTACCAAAGAGCTATCCTATGAAAAACCAGTTTCTGTCTTTCAACACACAAGTGAATGTGTATATACATCCCCTCACTGTAAGTGTGTATTCTATACACATTTCTTAGCATTCTTGTTTGCTGATTTAACATAACTCATATAGATTTGGCTGTTTATTTTAAAGCGTTAGGTTATTACTAATCTTTTATTATAATCAGTGATGCAATGAATACTTGATATATGTGTTTTCATGTCCAACTCTATCACTTACATTTAAAATTTAGATAAAGATATATGTATTTTTATATAGATGAAAAATAAAACTGTCTTCTGAAGAGGTTGAACCAATTTACAGTCCTCAATGCAGAAGATTGCCTGTCTTTCCACACACTTTCCTAGCCTGTGTAACATACTTTTTGATCTTTGCTGCTCTGACAGATAAAAATAACACCCAAGTCTTAATTTGTATTGTTTTTATGTTACATGAATGAGACATCTTTCAATTGTTCTCTATTTCTCTATGTTTATACCCTTTTTTGGTCTTTTTATTGGACTGTTGGCCTTTATATATTAGATAATTTAACCCTTTGTAACATGTGTAGCAAATATTTTTCCCACTTTCATTTTTGTCTTTTTGATTTTGTTTATGGTGAGTTTTTTTCCATACATAAGTTTTTTATATTCTTAGAGTAGAATTTGTTGGTCTTTCCTTTCATGGATTCTGTGTTTGTATATGTGTGTTATTTAGAAAGGCCTTCTTCACTCCATTATTATTTAAAAAATTGTCCTATATTTTCATGTGGTATTTAAAGCTTAATCTTTGTATGATTGTTGTTGTTATTTTTCTTTTTCCCTCCAGGTGGAATTTATTTTGGTTTAAGGAATCTTCTTTTTTTTTTTTTTTTTTCAGGACAGTTGCTCAGTTGTCCCAACAGACTTCACTGAATAATCCCTCCCCCTCCTCTAATACAAAATGCCACTACTGTCACATATTAAAATATTGCAGGTATGTAGGTCTCTTTCTAATTCAGAAGAATATCAAACATTGGAATATAATGGAGATAGCAGCAGAGCTGGTAGAGAAATTGAAACCAATGTGGAATAACAAAACAAGAAAATATGATAGCAATGTGGGAATAGATCAACATAAAATGAGTTTCCTGGCACTAAGTGACATCAGACAGACACTAACTTAAGAGTAAGAATGAGAAGAGAGTTCTTTGGAATTGTTCTCCATCTTACCTGTGGAATTGGTTGCAAAGGAGGCAAACAACCACATGAGTCTCTTAACTACAGGGAAAAAACTTATGGTTGCTGGAGGGGAGGTTGGTGGGGGTATTGAGTAACCGGGAGATGGGCATTAATATGAGAGGGTATTTGATGTAATGTTCCATGTAAGTGGTGAATCACTAAATTCTACCCCTGAAACTAATACTACGCTGTATGTTAACTAAATTGAATTTAAATAAAAAATTTTTTAAAATCTTGGGGCACCTGGGTGGTTCAGCGGTTTGGTGCCTGCCTTAGGCCCAGGGCATAATCCTGGAGACCTGGGATTGAGTCCCACATGGGGCTCCCTGCATGGAGCCTGCTTCTGCCTCTGCCTGTGTCTCTGCCTCTCTGTCTCTCATGAATAAATAAAATCTTTTTAAAAAAAATCTATGATGTTATAAAAACTCTAAGAAGTGTACAGCAAAGAATGGACTTTATTGATTGTAATTTTAAAAGTGTAAAGAAAAAGAATAATGCAATAGTTCAGGCATTAGTAATGAAAAAGTGTTATGTGAAAGGAAGCCACTAACTTCTTTTCCCATTCTCTCTTGTGATTATCCACTAGTTCTTCTCTGAAAGAGGAAACACAGTACTTACATCATCTAAAAATTGTGAAAATGTAACATCATTCCCTGGCTTGCTCTAAATCCAATTATTGATTAGAAAAATGTGTTACACATTTTAAGGAAAAGTGTTGGTGAAAAGGACAGGTATCATTATTTGGATGATAACTTAGGAAATAATTCTTCAAAGCATTCAACAGTTCTTGGGAGTCTTGGAGAATAAAGGAAATCTGGCTTTCTCAACATTTCCTATTTTTTGTCTTTTTTTGCTGTTTTTGTTTTATGTCCCTCCAAATCTTATGTTCTCTTCCTTTCACTGACAAGGGTTACTCTGAGCAACAGAAACCAATTCATACTGAAGTATAGCTGACCAACTAACATCTTCCTTTATATTTTTTCCATAGGGTTTTCACAGCAAAAACATGAAGCTTTGGGCTAATGTGAAGATACCTGGAGGATGCTATGGCCAGTTATATGAATTGTAGGTTCAAGGTGGCTGGGTGTGAATCATGATGCCGCTACCCCTGGTTGAGAAACCTTGAGCAATTTATTTTATTAGGGTAGCAAGAATATTTAACTTCATAGGATTACTAGGAAAATTAAAACAATACATATACAAATAATTTTAAAGTGCCTGGCCCATGAGTAGAACTGGCCCAGTTCTTTGTTGTGCTGTTATTAATTTCCAATAAGCAGGTGGTTGTGGCTCCTCAGAATCAGAGATCATGTCATATTGCTCTGTAATTTGTAGGAGGTAGAAATGAGATAGTAGAAATAACATGGGAAAGCCTGCATTTGAGTCCCTACCAGGCTACTACAGGAGTATAATCTTGGGAAGGTCATCTGTACTTTCTAATCTCAGCTTCCTTGTCTATAAAATCCTGACCACCACACAGGACTCTTAGGAAGACAGAACAAGATAATGTATTTGTGTAAATAGTTCTGCCAACAGAAAAGCACTGCACATACGTTAATTATTATACTACAAAATTTCTATTCCGGTCATAGATTATTGTTATATTCTTGGTTAACAGGTTCATATTCATTCATAGAATGAATGTATGTAAGATTCATTGGAGATATAAAAATAAATAATAAAGGAAACTTGTTATTGCATGCTTCTACTTTAATAGAATTCTAGTTTGAAAAAAATCAAAAGTTCATAGCTAAGAAGGCATGGAGAAAAATGTTTATGAGTCTTTTATGCATTCCCAAATTGAGTTTTTGTGTTCCTAATTAATTAAAAAAAGAAAATATGCATGTTTTATCTTCCATCATAATCCAAAAGTGTTTTTTCTCTCCGTTATAATTCTAGGCTATGATGCCAATCTGCAATTTCTTTTCTGGAAAAGTCCATTTTTATAGTATGATCTTGGTACTAGCCTATTATTATAAGAATTGGGTGTTACAATACAATTAAGAAAAAGAATAGTGCGTTTTGAATCATCATACCACAAAACAGACCCAAATGTAATGAGGTATTTCTCCTATACTTCAGCTGTTGTCCTTAGGACTCTGAGGAATATCCACTCAGTGTATTACATGTTTGAAAAGGAGTCCCTACCCAATTAATGCATGATGCACGTGGAGAAACTCAGTAAACTGCAAAGAGCTTTCATAGGTAGGATGCTATTATAATTAGTATCATTGGTAAAATACCTAATGGGCATGTCAAACATAATTTGGTCAAACCAGACTCTGGTCCCCGCCCCTCGCCCAGAATGGCTCTTCCTGCAGTTTTTCCATCTCAGTTCATGGTAACTCCATCCTTCCAGTTGCCTAGTTCAAAGATCTAGGAGTCATTGTTGATTTCTCTCTCTCTCTCTCTGTTTCTTAACCCATATCTAATGCATCAGCAAATCCTGTCAGCTCTACCCTTCAAAGAATTCTCACCACCCACACTGCCCCATGTTGGTGCCTGGATTCCTATACCAGTGTGCCACTCCCCATCTTGTTTTAGTCTTTGCTACTGGACTTTCTGGTCCTTAACTTACTAATTTACTTTTACTTTGATTATTGTTTGTCCACAGGGAAGGGGATTGTTTTGTGCACTTTTGCCTCCCTTGTGTCTAAAATAGTAGCTGGCATGTAGAAGACACTCATTATATTTATTGATTAAAAAAAAAAAAAAAAACAGCCTCTTAACTGGTCTCCCTGCTTTAATTCTTGCCCCTGGCAATCTATTTTCAACAAAGCCTTCTAAGTGTTTCTGCTAAAAACTAGGAAGTTATCACTTCTCTGCTCCCCCTGTCACTCAGAGTAAAGGCCCAAGTCCTTACAATGGTCTATGAGAGCCTACTCCCAACTCCCAGCTCCCAGCCTGCATCCACCTACCTCTGACCTCACCTCCTCCTACTTTAGCCTACTCATTCTGTTCTCACTACCCTGGCCAGGTGTACGGGCTGTTCCTTCTGCTTGGAAAGCTCTTCCCCTACAGTCTCATGGCTTACCTTCTCACTTCTGTGAGGTCTTTATTCAAATTTCCTCTTCTCAGACAGGCCTTCTCTGGCCACCCTATGGACAGTCATACCCCCACCTCCACCACTCCCGACCCCTACATTACGCTTACATATAACCAGCTTATGTCATCCCTACCTTTTATACTATTTTGTTGACTTTCTTCTCTCTCTACAATGTGAGCTCCACAAGATCAGGGAATCTGTAAAATCTCTTTCATTTCCTGCTGAATCCTAGTAACTAGAACATGACTTGGCAGGTAGCTAGCTGATGGTCAATTACTATTTATTGAATGAACAGGTGATATTCTCTCAGCAGGTATCTAAACCTACAACGGTAGGTAGGTAGTCAGCAGAACAGAGAACATTCGTTATGAATCACCCTTATAGGTCATCTCTAGTTATCATGGTTTCCTAAGGAGAACTGGCAGAGTAGTTTATCAATCTTTTTCCAAATAAATCAATAATATAAAAGTTCTCCTTGAGAGAGAGAACTTTTAACTTCACTCCTACTCCCCTGTTGTTGTTTTAGGGCACTAGTAAGGATTTTTCCCATTAAAATGTATTTATTTCAGAGGCACATTTTCCCCCAAATCTGCCTTACCCATGTTTTTCTGGCCACAGTTGCAAAGTTGAGTATTTGGTGCCAGAGGCAACTGATTAGGTTAAAAATACATACTCTGCTTTAGGCTGGCATCCATTTGTATTTCATTATAAGATGATATTAAAAATTATGCCTTGGACTCTTAACTGTCTACAGCATAGCGCATCTGTCACCCCAGTTTGTCCTGACAGTCTGCCTAAGAGAGTGGGTAGAGCAGTCAGTGATACTCCCAATAGCAGATAAGGGAATTTCTGGCCCAGAAAAGTTGGTAATATAGGAGACCTTTGGCATGATTTCCTACTTTTATTTTATAAATCTCATTTTATTACAAGTCATCTCAAACCCCAAATAGGAATGGCTGTCCTAGGTTATGCAATTAGTGTTTTTGAAAAAGCCTCAATTTTGGACATACTATTGGGATGCTGAACATCTGTACTTAATACCCTGTCATGATGTTTCTTCTTGCTAAAGCTGAGCTCTAATAAACTGGCAAAGATAAACAGGATCCAACCACCCTGTGGTTTTAATTTCTAGGAAAGCACATAGCTTATGAAACTATATTTTTTGTCCTAAATTTTTATTCAGTGGTAATCTAATTTTAGACATCCCTTCCCCCCTACCAGGGTGGTTTCTTCTTTCTCAGATTTAAAACACCTGAATATTATCCCTACTAAAATAGCATAGAAGTCACCCTCTTCAAAATGATCTTTAGCTGAGACCCTGTGCCTGGACCAAACTCCCTCCCAAATGCTCTTATAGAACTCATGCCTTTGTCCTAGTGTTGTCTCTTGTGAACTACCCATTTACCAGCTGTCTCTTTCCACGGATCCCACATTTCTGTAGAGCAGGGATTAATCATATCTATATCCCAAGTGGCTAACAGTCCATGCTCACTATATGAAGGCTGAATAAGCAAATGGAAGAAGGTAGTCATCAAGATGAATGGTAAGAGAGGGGCAGGCGATTTCACTCTGATATTGGTTCCCTTCCATATCCTCTTGGTCCCCCACTCCCACCCCATGCTCACTTTCTATTCTCTAGACTGTACAGTTTGGAAGTAGAAACCAAAGGTGACTTGTCGTGCTCTTTTCTCTTAGGAAGACAGGTGCTGGCAGGCAACATGCAGCCATCTGAGCCTCCATGCTATCGGCTCTAAACAGGAGGGCAGACCTCACCTGGGAAGGCCTGTGGTAGTTCAGCACTGCCCGTTGACTGGAGATTTGTCTGTGTAATTCAGGAGTTCAGCATTAGGCAGCATATTTGCCTATAGTCATAAACTCAACTCTCTGATAGTAAAGTGATAATCTGGTCTTCAAATCTGATTTTTGCTTGTATTTTATTTAGCAATTGGTTCAGAAATCAGGGCATGGAAGAGGAATTTGTGTGTGTGTGTGTGGGGGGGGAGTGGAGCTGGAGTTGTTAAATTTCTTTCCAGTATGGACCAGTGGGTTTTGAGATTTTTAAATTGAAATATTCCTCCTATGCTATAAATTATAGGTCCCCCAGTCTGTCACTGTCTTTTCAATAGAAGAGAGGATGGTAAGGTGAGATACTGCTCTGAAACAGCACATTTTTGAGAATTCAGCAAACCCCAAAAAGCCTAGAAACAAGAGATAGACTTTATGATGATAAAAGCCTTTCTATGCCACCAACAGAACATTTTGTTTTGCCCAAATTCTTAAAATCATATGGAGCGGCTGGGACATCTGGGTGGCTCAGGTCACGATCCCAGGGTCCTGGGAAGGAGTCCTAAGCCCAGTTCCCCGCTCAGCAGGGAATCTGCTTCTCCCTCTGCCCCTCTCCACTGCTTGTGCTAGCTTGCATGCTCTCTTCTCTTAAATAAAGTAAAATCTTTTTTTTTAAAAAAGTAAATACCAAATTACCTGTATCAAACTTTTGGCCCTCTCTCTCCCAATATCACTCCTTTCCCCAAATCTTCAAACCCTGTTCTAATGGACATGCAACCACATGCATTGGATCTGCCAGGACCCCCTCCACACTTCTTCCCATCATGTTGAAGGAATGCTTGGGTCTGGCCACGATGGAATGACAGATACCTTTTCATACAAGGCATCTGATTTTATCCATGGTATGGAATCCAGAAGTATAGACCCAAAGACATCAACCTGATTCAGGGGCTGGATAGTTTTACATGTTCCACAGAACTATTTTGTCATTACCCAAGCCTGGGGACTCTGCTAGGTCAGAGTTTTGGCAGGTAATAAAATATCCCAATTTATTTGGTGGTGGTACCTATTCTGGCTGATTTGACACAACCCTGACAGGCAGGTATCATCACCCACATTCTATACATGAGGAAACTGACTTGAAGATAAACACAGCTAGTAATGGGAAAGGTGGGGGGATTTGGGTCCTTATCTTTTAGTTTTCCATAACTGCACAAGGTATACCTATTCTTCCCCAGTGCCTCGGAGGGGCCCCATCCCCATTACTGGAAAATGCACTATGAATGCAGGAGATGCTGATGGTGGAGGGGAGGATGTGTTTAAATGGAATAGGTAGAGTATTACCACATGGCTTTTAAAGAACTGTGTCATTGTCCTGAACAGATAGGGAGAAGATGAGCAGAAAAGTGTACCTGGAGGCATGTACAGGGTGCAATAATTATATGGCTACCAATCTGTAGGTCAATATGTGAACAGGTTTCAATAGAGTTTGGGGATGGTGATTTCTCTACTGGTTTGAAGACATTACATTAATACACAATAAGCAGGACACTTCTATGAGCCTCTGCTTCTCAAAAGCTTCTTTTCCAAGCTGAGCTTCCAAATTCGAAGACTAAGCCTCGTTTGTTTGCTGTGTCACTGGACACTTGGGGTTTTCTCCTTTGTTGAAAAGTGTTGACCCATCTCTTATCAAGAGAAGTAGGTCCCCACAAAATTGCCCCTCAATCTTTTTGTTGTAGTACCAGAATCCAAGCACAATGCCACTTACTTCCACGTGTGTTACCAAAATGAATAAATACTAGATAACCCAAAGTTCATTCTCAAAGACATGCCCACAAGGAACTTCAGACCTTTTGGATTTAGTGTCCCAAGAATTAATTTAGTGTCCCCAGTCCAACAAACACAGTATCAATAGAGGCTTATTTTTCCTCTTTGGCCCTTTCCCTCCTGCACCCAATACAATTATGTCCCCTAACCTGAAAGTAAGGAACCTAACAGGCCTAGAATCATCCTTTATTATAGTCACTGAAATGACTGTCCGACTCCAAAGCTCATGTCTACAAAATATCCCTCCTCACGCTCTCCTCCATTCAACTTCTGTGATTGCTGGTCAAATTCTTAATCTTAACACTTTTCCCCTAGTCTACTCTTATCTATTCCTCAGTAGATTCCTTGCCTTTAGTCTCACCTTTGTAGAACTCTTTGTAAACCTGTTTTCTTTAGGACTGCTGTCATAACTACTATCCTTTCCTACACTTTGACCCCTCAGTAAAGCTTTCGAGAGGTGCCCATCACACCCTTCTATCAAGGTTAGGTCCTCCCATCCAACCATCACCTCAGAGCTATGCCTCCAGCCATCACTCTTTTTGACATCGTTCCAGGTACTAACAAAAGTCAAATCTGTGTGTTCAGATTATTTCTATCCCCTCGTCATCTCTCAAATATTGGTAACAATTCCTCTAATTCAGCAAGTAATAATCCCTGTCATCTAAAAATGTTTGGAAATCCCATATTGTCTGATCACACGTTCCCTTACTATTCAGAGAGGAGCCAAGAGTTCATTCAATTACACGTTCTACCTCCTTCCCCTGCCACACCTGGCCATGCAACTACCATGGTTACCAGCTCTGATCTGCTGCTAGGTGAGTGTTACTCTTGTTGAGTGTTCAAGGTACACACCTTTGAACTGTTACTTTGACTTAACTTTGTTTCCCCTATTTGATGCATGAGGTTCACAGCCTTTATAGCTCATCAAGTGCATTTCTCTTGGACTGTAAGTTATAGAGGGCTCTCCAGAAGTAAAAGGAGCTTTTTGCTAATCAGAATTCATGCAAGTAGATGATGTTTGATGATCATGAGGAGAGCATTCAAAGCCATTCAAATAATATGAAAATTTAATAGTCATATCTTGATTTCAGTCTGGGGCATGTAGTTACGCCATTTTCTCCACCCAAACACTCAGTCATTTCCGCATCTGGTGTAGCTGATCATACCCAAGAGTGGTGTACATTGCAATCTGGTTTTGGCTCTGCAAATTCATGCTATAATCATCTCTGGGGATATGTGCCTATCACTAGAGCCTATGTAGTTAGGGACCAAACTTAAATGAGGATTCAAGTAAACAGAGCTTGATAAGTGACCGGCGCCTCATCTCAGCCATACTTACTTGGTGAGGTTGGGGAGGCTGCGCCTCCTTCTGTTGACGTGGTTGGAGGCTTTGTGTCTGGCACCGGCAGAGGTACAGGCCTGGCCATCGGGGGTGGCGGCGGTGGTGGCAACATCGGGGTGGGAAGGAATGGGTTGTGCACTTTGCCTTGGCTACTCCCATTGGGCTGTGAGCATAGGAGCAAAACAGAACATGCAGAAGGAAAAGAAGAGACAGATATCAACTATTAGCAGCTTCTGAAAACAAAAGACGTATTACTCACCACTTAGGTAAAATTACGAAGTATTTTAGTTGCTTGAATTCTTCCATAAAAGCAGATAGATAAAAAAAGTTGAGTTGTTCTTAAGGCATTCTACAGAAGTTTCGTCTTAGGCACACATACTCAATGTATTCTAAAATGATCTCTTGAATTACTTTGACCTTCTCCACATCTCGCTTCCATAAAATGGCCCACCAACTTTTGCTTGGAATGTTTCACTTCTGTATTAATTGCTACCTTCATCATCATTCTCATGATTATAATTTTCTTAATATATGTTTTACAAGTTGTAGGATTATTCCATATTGTCTACTTATACAGATATAATGAAGTTCCCCAAATATGCATTTGAAATTAAAAATAATATTTTATTTTCACTCCTCAAAGTTGATATTATATAACATTTAATAAATATGTTAAGGGAACATAAAAAATTTCTTTCACATATTGTATAACATCAGGCACAGAAACTTTAGAATCGAGCTGTCAAAATTCTGCTAGGGAAAAATATCACTTCTAATTTTGATTTAAATTATATAAGCATATGCCATAACAGTCATATTTATTTAGCTGCCTGATGTTAGAACAACCAAATAACCGCTCTTTGACAAAAGAAAGTTCCCCTCTGAAGAAAGCAATAAAATCTATTTTATTTTCAAGTTTTTCAAAACAGTCCCACGAAGAGACCTACCTTAAGCCCTACAAAATTTTTATCAAAATGCAAAACCGGGATTTTGACAGTTATATAGGATAATGTCAGGACTATTTTTAAAGAAGTTAGAAATTTAAAAGTCAGATGCTTGCTTCTGGTGATCACTTCAGATTTCTCATGGTCTCCCAGGTGGCTTTTCCGATGCCAGACTTCAGTGACACTGTACAACCGATAACCACAGCTGGTATTTAGGCTACAGTCCTGAATCAAAGTTCAGGTGAAGGAGAATCAGTTGTCCCAGGTTTAATAAGTGTAAGATTAATAATTCTGTAGGGGCAGCCTCAGCCAGCCCCTCATCCACATTCTCTTATATATTTAGTATTGTTTCCTCAAAGACTATCTCGTCTGACAATCAGAATGCTGTGCTTTCTTGCCAGCAAACCTGTCCGTGTGTTATTTCTGAGTGGGCTAAAGTCCATAAGTGAATGCTTTAGAATAAGCCAAGCAAATGAATACACAAGCAAAAAGAAAAAAGGCCCCATATTGATTTGTTGTCTAGACAGAAATGTATCTGCTAACACATCACCAGACATTAGTCAAAGCTGCCTGTTCTGTCTCAGATATGCACAATCAGGTATTTCTGCAAGGGTTGAGAAAATCAGTGACAGGGTGGTGTGATATAATATTCTAAATTAGGCAGTGATAATGACGGCTGATCTGTGGCTTCATGTGTAGCTATTGGGAGAAAAGGAAAATCACATTTGGCTTTATGGTGGTCATTATTTACTATTCATTATTATTATTAGTGGCTGTGGGATACAGCTATCCAACTGTAAACACTTAGTCCAACTTTGAAATAAAATTTGTGATTTTTAAAAATCACTTTTACATTTGGAATACTGTTTCAAGTTGCAATTATTTGGTTTATTAGAGAAAAAAATGAAAACATTCATTTGAAGCTGTTGAATACTGTTTAGCTTTATACAAAGATAAGTGGGAAAGATAACTACTTGCAGAAATAACAAACCATAATAAACTGTACTTCTAGCATCTTGAGTTCAAGTACTGGTCAACTTGATCTAAAGTGTTAGAAGACTGTATTTTTAAAAAATATCAACTCCGTTGATCTGAAACATCTGTGCCCCCTCATCCCCCTACTTCTCCCTACCACCCCAAATCATTATTTAAAATTATTTGGTCTTTCTATTTTGTTAACTGCGTGAGCCCAAGGGTTAGTGTGCCTGAGGTGGAATTATCAGCCCACAGACCTTAGAAGGTTATACGGTTCACCCTTGAGATGATTTATATCCATAAACTTGACAGTTGCGAACTTAACACAAACACTTTTTAAACCCTGGCCAATCACTCTTAGAGCAAGTTAACTTTCCCACAATCTAGAATAAATATGACATTTGCCTGGAGTCCGTCAGCGCAACATTAGAGCACAATGTCACATGGTCAGAAGGTCTCCCCTTGTTATTTTTACATTCGGTTAATATTTCTAAAGAAATTGGAAAAAAAAAAGAGGTCTCCTTACATTGAGGAACCCCACCTGTCCAGCCTGCTGACCAGCATCAGGGCAGACAAGTTGGACAAACTCTTTCAGCGTCTCCTGAGGGTGATAGCGGATGGCTGGGTGAGAGAAGTAAGGCCCAGGCTGCTGGATAATGGGCGATGTTGGAAAATGAAGAGTCGACGGTGTTGCGTGAGGGCTTGCTGTAGGAAAAGAAAACGTGAGAGTCATGAAGGGAAAGGTCCGCTTTGCCACAGCATCAAGCCCGCTTCAACCTCCTTTTTCCTTTCTTTCCTGACCCAGCTCACAGCACTGCTTATGGCGCTGAATTTCACACTGGATAGGTCTGACAGATTTTCTTCCTTAAGGCTCTAAGACAAACATGGAGGTTAGATTAGGGTAGGGTTTCAGGCTGTCTTTCCATTTTCAGTGGACATGAGTTATAAAGGCATTAATAATCCTTGGTGAAGCTGAAGATTATTCATTACCTTAAGAGCCTTTTTAATGAAGCAAGCAATAAAAAATGTATTTGGTAGATTAGACCTGATTTAACTGACATTACATATGACAAATTCTAGTTTGCACATATGGATCCTCTTTCATGCTGAGCTAACCCATAGACAATAATTCATTGTTAAAGCTCTTATACCCCTTTCAAGGAAATTTCTAGGGACTAATACAGGATGAAATTTTTTTGAAGTATGTAGTAAATGATCACTTAATGAACCTGTGCAATTTGGATGCCTTACTTTACATGGACAGTTTACGTAGACTTTTTTTTTCTTTTTTGGCCATCTCAAACCGAAACTCAGAAATGCATAAATGTTAGAGCAGGGGACCCACAGCCTGAGTAGGCAGTGACTCCTGTTAAACTGTGGGCCCTCTGCCCATAAAAATTGATAAAAGAGCTCAGACAACTATTACTCCTTTTTATTTGAGCCCTGCTACATTTTATTTGTACAAGAAGATTACAGTAGATTAAAAAACTTATGTGAGACGCTTGATAATGTTTCTGCGAGAACATCTGCCCTTGAATTGGAAGGGTGATTGATAAAATCTGCTAGAGAAGAAGAGCAGGCATGGGAACGGTTGGAGATACTCAAACCAAGTAATGCCAAGGTAGCAGCTCTCACTTCTCAATGAAGGCCAGAGAAGCAGCTCCCAAATAAAAGCAGGTGAGAATATTTATTTTCCCTTACACTTTGCATTTTAAGTCTTCAAACTCAAGGAGTCCCTGCAAAGATCAAACAAAGGAATGCTCCAGTTTTAGACAGTAAAATTTCTAATCCCAAGAGTGACTCATAAAACTGTAGAGGTGACTAAGCAAGAGAGGCTGTGCTTTCTTCCACTACTATAGAAGCATGGCTGAGGACTGTAAAAATGATACATCCCCATTGATCACTGGCCATGGGTTCTTTGTTCCCTACTGGGCTATCTTTAGTATCGGGGTACTTTCTGACTAATAATTGAAATGGCTAGGATTTTGAGGTTCAGAACCGCATCTATAGTTTTTAAAGAGTGAAAATGGGGATGTGGAGTGGAAGCAATAGTCCACTCCATGTCTTATGGATGATCTGATGGGACCACCTCATTCATGCAGCCTGTAATCTATCCAATAAACACTGATGGGCTTCTACTGTGGGTGTGAGATACAATAGTGGGCCAACACAGACAAAATTTTATCTTCAATCATACAATTGAGGGCATCTTGAACACATCCAATGAAACCAGAATTGTTGTCATCTTCCGTCCTTTATACTTGCTCTTCTTTCAATCTTTCACATCTTAGAAAATAGCTTTTCCATCTATTTAAGTGTTCACTGTCATATCCTCAGAACACTGTCTGGTACTCAATAAATATTAGTCGAATGTACAGTGATCGATTGAATACAAGGGTGGTACAGAAATCGAGAACCATACAAATAGACTTAACACTTGCATTTTTTTCCACCTGGCAAAAAGCCAGAACTGGTCAAACTTAGGACTTCATATAATAAATGATAAATTATGGATCTGGGGATCCATAATTGTTTCTGAGTAAAAACCCACAAGATTAAGTTGTTAAATGGCTCTGGTCATCTCTTACTTTTGCACATGGGACTTTAAGAAACCAAAGGAGTTTTGTTCATCTAATACGGCATGGCTATCTTCGCTAGTAGCAAGAAAATTTGACCCCGCATCCTGCAGTTGACCAAATAGTTTGCAGTCAGGGATGGCGGGGCGGGGGCGGGGGGGAGACATTTCCCAAATATGGCTGGGGATGTACTGAGCATAACAAAATGATACAGTCAACCTTGGCAGCATGTCCAACACAAAGGTGGGAACTGCACTGCCAAAAGTCCCCAGGAAACCGACCTTAGTGATAAAGTGACAGTACTTCAGGTGCTCAGTGGAAAGTGATAAATGACGTTCGAGGACGCATTGTGGTGGCCCACAGAGAATGCTGCCCAAGGGAAAATATTCACTTGAGTAAAATGCCAGGCAGATAAAAGTTAAAGGAAGTGGACAGAGGGAATAACTCAACAGATCTTGGAATCCCTCCTTTGATTGTTGGTAACGAACATCCATCCTAGCCCTCTTTGTTACGGTTAATAGGTGAAAGAACATCATTAGTAATCTGAATTCAGAACTTTGTCGAGTTTATTATATTCTACTAAAACAATTCACTTTTTCCTTGTGGCACAGAGTTTAACACGAACTTAAGAACATGTGGTGCTCTATGAAACTAAGTGCAACGACTGACTTATAAGGACCAATTCTTAATTAATTAGCACCAGGGAATCATTTCGCCTGTAGTTTCAAATCAGGCAGTTGCTGAGTCTGCATTTCAAAAGGTCATCCTTCACAACCCTTACTTTGTTATGCTTTGGACTTTCTGGCGCAGCCATTAGTGAAAGTGGACATACAAATCATTTGAGGTCCTGAGCTTTCACTTCTTCAGAAGGAAATCAGTTGTGTTACAGACATTACACAGTCCTGTTAAATATCATTAAATACATGCTATGTCTTTAGGTAGAGCACTAGTATTACTCTTTCACCGGGTAAGACCCATGTTCTTCGGTTCTCTAAAGCTCAGACTTTGGCAACACGTAGATTTGCATTTTCTTCTTTCCTGTTTCTTGTCTTCTCTCTTTGACCTTGAGTTAGACATTTTTGGTGTGCCCAAGCTTTTGTCTGGGTAGTTTCAAATCATTTTACGAAGTGTTGTTGGGGTTAAATCAGTCTGTCGCTCAATCAGTAAAATTCATTAAATATACACTGAGATCTTCAGATCAGGGGTCCCACAGAAGAGAAACTACCATTTGGGAATTCCACCATTCTGAATCTGGCATGGTACTAATGCAATGCACAAAGAACGGTCTCAGTCCAAACTTTTGACAGAGAAAAACATCTCTTACGGATATGTGTGTGTGTGTGTGTGTGTGTAGTTGACACAATAAAAAATTATAGCACATTATGTAAATGCATATCTAGATCCTTTAAAATGTGCATTATTTACTTGAGAGTCAATAAAGGCTTTTCTCAAGTGGTTACAGTTTATTACAGTGTATCCATCTGTATCCATGTTGATGTTAATACAATTTTGTGTATTAAAAGGCACTACAAAATTGGCTGCTTCTGGGGTCTAATACTCTTAGTACCCTAGGCCAGGAGCAGCAAAGAGTGTCAGAAACACTCCGCTCTTGATGGTTCTCACTACCAGCTTAAATTTTAACCAGGGGCCAGACTTATTTAAAACAACTGCTGGGCTTTTCACAAACAATACAAATAAGAAGGAAGGAAATTTGATCAGGTTTCTTTGGCTAGAACGCACTGCCTACACATTCTGAACAAAGTAGCCACAATTCAAGAAACAGGGAGCCAGAATTTCCCAAAGGGTGTAGAGCTCAGTTATTTATTACAAAATGATCATATTACTGGATACTTAAAAAGAAGAAAGCAGGTCAGACAGGTTGGTTTACTTGTTTTTACTCTGCCCCTGCCTGGACTCTGCTTCTTTTTTTTTTTTTTTTATGATAGTCACACAGGGAGAGAGAGAGAGAGAGGCAGAGACACAGGCAGAGGGAGAAGCAGGCTCCATGCACCGGAAGCCCGATGTGGGATTCGATCCCGGGTCTCCAGGATCGCGCCCTGGGCCAAAGGCAGGCGCCAAACCGCTGCGCCACCCAGGGATCCCTGGACTCTGCTTCTTTTAAAAAGATTCTCTTGGTTTTAGTTTGAAAGAGAAAAAGCTAAAAATTCAACACTATATATATATATATACACACACACACATATATATGTATATATATTCATATATATTGTAAATATGTATTGTATATAATATATATTTTAAATATAAATATGTATTTATATTTATAAATATTTATATTTTATTTATATATTTATAAATATATATTTAACTTAAATGTATAAACTTAAATGCTTTCTTTTTTTATTTTAATTTTATTTATTTATTTATGATAGTCATACACACACACAGAGAGAGAGAGAGAGAGAGGCAGAGACATAGGCAGAGGAAGAAGCAGGCTCCATGCACCAGGAGCCCGACGTGGGATTCGATCCCAGGTCTCCAGGATCGCACCCTGGGCCAAAGGCAGGTGCTAAACTGCTGCGCCACCCAGGGATCCCCAAATGCTTTCTCTTTTAAAGCAGAATGAGGACTGGGGAAGGAGAAGGTCAAGGTCATGACTGTATTACTGTGTAGTTTGGGAGTCTTATTTGATCCAAGGGACTCTTGGTCTGAGTCCTCCATAGGGAAGAGGCCCTACTAACATATATTCTAGCTCAAAAAGGATGCTATCAAGGAGGCATAGCTAGATAGGTTTGGAAACTCGTTTCATTCTTTTATAAAGCTTGAGAAAGAAAAGAGAGAGGAAAGTAATCCTTCCTCACCATTTTTAGCAATTTTCCCCAAACTCAACCTCCAAGAATTCTAAGAACCTTCCCACATTTTTCCTCAAACCAAAATTTATGGGTTGAAATAGGTTCTTGTATTTAACCTGACATTGCCTTAATTGCTTTATTCCTCGTTCACAAACCATCACAGATTCTCACAGATTGGATAGAGACTTGGATTCTTTTCACCTTAGCGTTTCCTTTCTGGCAATCCTAGAGTCTCTTGTCTGGGAGGCTCCAAAGAAAAGCTGTCAAGAGAGCAGCGCAAACAATACGACCTAATCCCCTTTCAGGGGCAGAGTGCTCTTAACACAGAGAAACACACAGCCTTCTTCTCTCAAGGAGGAATGATCACTCCCAAGCCATGGCATTTATAAGACTTCATAGTCTTATTATTAATCAACACGAAGTCAGGGGCAACAGGTGAGAGTCCAAACCATTCCCGTGTTAGCACAGTTAGCAGAAAAACCCCACTCCTCTCTTTAGCAATAAGATGGTACTTTAGACCAAAATAACCATTGCTGTAGAGCCACGGGTGGCATTAAGAACTCCTGACTACTCATATTTAGAAGTGAAGATTTTAATAAGGTAGATCGCTAAAAGGAGAAGAAAGTGGGAGAAAAAAAATGCCTTCCATAAAGGCAAATGGAATTCGAATTATTTGGGTTGTCAACTACTATGTACTTGGTTTCTTCAGAAATTCAAAACCACAGTATATGATGCCACTGTAGCTTACCTAAAGCTGAGAAATCTATCTTAATGGTCTATAGCTATAATTTATAAATCATGCATGAGTCAGACTGGCCACTTATGAAAGCCCAGGAGTTTGGAAGTATGGGATTTTTTTTAAAAAAGATTTTATTTATTTATTCATGAGAGAGAGAGAGAGAGAGAGAGAGAGAGAGACAGAGAGAGACAGAGACCCAGGCAGAGCTCCATGCAAGGAGCCTGATGTGGGACTCAATCCCGGGTCTCCAGGATCACCCCCTAGGCTAAAGGCAGATGCTTAACCGCTGAGCCACCCAGGTGTCCCTGGGATTTACTTTAATAGAGACACAAGGAAAGGGGACTTGGCAATGGTTTTTAAGCCTTTAGGAGGTAGAGCCTTGTCTGAATAACAAACCTCTGACTTGAGGCAACCCAAGGCTTTCAAAACCTATAGTACCTATCTTTAACATTGCCCAGATGCTTGTGAAAGACCCAGATGTCACAGGAGAGAAACAAATGACATTGCATGATAGCTGGTCAAGCACTTGATATTTTTATATTCCTGCTACCAAAGTAACTTTATGCTATGCTGCACTTCCAAGACAGTTGGTATTTTCTATTCCATTTGAATAAAGGGGATCCTCGGGTTGGAGATCAAATTCCAAGGTCTCCTGGAAAAACAGAAAGGGGGAGGGGAGGAGGGCAAGGTCTTTTAACATTTTTATTTAGATCAATATTAGCCACTGAAGGACCCTTCTTGTCCTGAGGCTCTGGCTTATAATCTAGACCAGGGGTTGGCAAACGTTTTCTGTAAAGGCCAGAGAGCAGAGAGTTTAGACTTTGCAGGCTGCACAGTCTCTGCCTGCAATTATTCTACTCTGCTGCTATGGTGCAGAAGCAGCCATAGATATCACACAAACAAATGAGTGTGGCCATGTTCCAATAGAATTTTATTTTCAAAAACAGGCAGAGGACTGGACTTGACTTGTGGGCCATAGTGTGCTGGCCCCATATAACTCCTGTTCACTTTCCAAACGCCTGCCATGCTGTGCTCATGAGTTGAGCACCTGACGATCACTGCTCCTTCCAGCTCTTCCCTACTAAACCCTGTCTTTCTTCTGGTCCATCTTTCTGCTGAAGCCTCGCTGTATTGAAGCTTTCAAAGCAATCTGCTTTCCTTCTATATTTCTACTAATTCCATTGTCCCTTTTTTTTCTTTGATTACCTTTTGACTACCTCTTGACTACCTTCACCCACTCCTCCCCCACTCCCCCATTATAGCTCTTTGATTGTCTGTCTTCACCATTATTTAACCTGCTTTGGTCTGTGCTGGTTTCCCATACTTGTGCGTGTATAATTTCAAGTTAAACATATGGATCCAAAAAAGGTATAATATGAGGACTGTGGGCTTTAGAGTCAAATAGGTGTAGATTTAATTCTAGATCTTTCACTTATCAGCTATGCTTTAAGTTTCTAAGCTTCTCTGTGATTCACTCGGTTTTGCCTTCTGTATGGTGGGGCGAATAACACCTCATAGATTTGTTGTTAAGATCCAATGAGACAAAGTATATAAGACGCATAGTGTAGTTCCTGACCATGAGGGTAGGTGATCAATAAATAGCTTCTTTTCTTGGAAATACTGTCATAAGTAAGGATGGGGATGAGGATGGGGGATGAATAAATTAAAAATTGTTCCTATTTGCTAAGATTTATTTGGATTACAGAATATACAAGGGGAAAGGAATAGTAAGTACGAGTTAAGAGGGACCTGCTGCTTATCTGTCTCTTGGACAAATGAATACATAAATACTGGTGAGACAGTAGGTACTATCAAGTATGGACATGACATGAGGGTCTTGAAAAAAAATCCCTTAACAACAAAATGCAAAACAAAGCAACAGTAGCAACAATTTTGATCTAATGCTCATAGCTATCATAGATAACAATGACCTATAAAGACTTTTTGACCAAATATACTTTGAACCTGTACCTTTGCTTAAATCTCAAACTCTGACAATCTAGAAACTTAGAATTAGGGAGCTGTCTCCCTCGAGGCTCTACTTTTCACTTAGATCTACAGTCCTTGAGTGTCCATACTGACCTCCCCCTTTACCATGTAGACCCCTGCTACCCAGGCACACTTCCAACCTAACCAGGATCTAAGCATGTCTTCCTCCTGCTCCCACACTGTGCCCTCCCATTCCCCAGTCCAGGCCCCAGCAAACCCAGATACAATGCAAATTTCTATTACCCTTTGAAAGGCCCACCATGTCAGTTTTGGGGAGTTGCTTATCAGAGATCTGATACATGTTAAATACTACAAAAAAAAGTTTTAAAAGAAGATCTGGAGTGCTTTTTTTTTTTTTTTAAAGATTTTATTCATTTATTCAGGAGAGACACAAAGAGAGAGGCAGAGACACAGGCAGATGGAGAAGCAGGCTCCCCACAAGGAGCCCGATGTGGGACTCGATCCAGCATCTGGGATCATGCCCTGGGCCAAAGGCAGATGCTCAATGGCTGAGCCACCCAGGTATCCCAGGAGTGCTTTTAAAGAAAACTTTATAATTATTATTATTTTTTTGAAAATTTACTAACTAGATGAATTTACTAACTTTTAGTTTTGTTTCTGCCACTACTTGGCTTTATTAATATGGGTGACTTCTTTCTCTTCTAGTTCTCTCTTCTGCAAAATGTAGTTTGTACTCAATCGCTGATGCTTACGTAGCTTTGCATTCCAATGGAAGTCTGTCTCTGGGATTACAGTTACAAATACTCAGTACAACTGATCCATAGTAATAACATTGAAATCTAAAATATCTAAAACAAGGGAACATGTGCCCCTTATTTTTAAATATTTTTAAAAGATTTTATTTATTTATTCATGAGAGACACACACACAGAGGGAGAGACATAGGCAGAGGGAGAAGCAGGCTCCCCTTAGGGAGCCTGATACAGCACTCGATCCCAGGACCCTGGAATCATGATCTGAGCCAAAGACAGATGCTCAACCACTGAGCCACCCAGGCGTCCCAGCACGTGCCCTTTAAAAGAAATTATTTTTCAAGTGTTTCTGAGGTACTAAGTTATAGAGTATTTTTGGTTACAATCTCCAAGACATCCCGGCTTTGTGAAGGCTGCAATTTTTTTGAGTTTTAAAATCCCTGAGTGTACTTGTTCAAGCTCTGTGAGATAGAGTGCCAGCCTTGGGATCTTGACGGGACCTCCTCTCTGAATATGCCATATTTGCACACTACTTGCCTAGGCTGCCATGATGGCTAATGTGAAATATGTTCAAATGCCACATAACAGCTATGATTATTGGAAATATGAAGAGGGACTGTTTAAGCAAAGTTGACAAGAATTCCATTCTATGACGAGAACTGGAGCGTCTATGTTATCTGCAACCAATGCTATGAAATAAGACATCAAGAATAAGAAACATGAAAAACACTTGAGAAAAAAACAACCCCACAGATTGGGTGATCACAAAGGTTAATGGAACGAGGCAGGGAGTCCTCTAACAAACTGCAGTCCTGCAAAAGAGAATTTCCGAAGTAAAGTCCATGGAGGTGCTCTAGCCCCTTAGAGGACTACTGGTGGTTGTGCAAGTATTTGCCAATGTGAAAAAAAAAAAAAGGGCAAAAACAAGCAAATAAACAACAGCAAAACCCATGACAAAAATAAAAGCGTGGGCTGATTTGCAGCATTTCCTCCACCGAATTGTCAGGTTTATATTGTGGTTTAAGCCCCTATTTCTAAGAGACAGGATTACTAAAGCGGAGGTTACTTTCAAAGCGTCCTCCTGAATTCCAAGTATCTTCTTGAATATACCCTATAGGATTGAAGGATTTATTCTTCCTGTAGTAGATTTGACACAAGGGGAGGAAGGAGGAAAAGAATCAGCCCAGTGTCTGAAGTTAGGGGTTCAAGTTTTTATCCCAGGTTGGGTATTCCATTAGCTCTGTGTGTCAGCCTCCTCACTTTCTCTACTGTGAATGGAAATCATGTCATGTTTGGGTTGTAGAGCTCGACTATTCTGCGTCTGAAATCATCACTCCCTGTCCTATTAGGAGTAGTCACTCAACATTTCTGAGCCCACATTTCCTTATCCAGAAATTGGATAAAATAGCACAGGAAAAAAAGTATTTTTCTCAGGATTAGAATTAATTCTAGTACCTAGCAAGGCTCACTCATTTAAAAAAGGTATGTGTTGAGAATCACTATGTGCTAGGCAGTATATTAGACTGTGGGTTATTTGTTATTCTTAGAATCTTTTTTTTAGAATAGATTAAGATACATGAAAAATAATCAGGATCATATAATGCAATGTGGCAATAATGATATCAAGAGTTGGACTGCTTTCATGGACCTGGAGGCCCATAGCATGGGTTAATCACCTCTCTCTAGGACCTGCATTTACCTGTGTCCTGCAAATCCTAACTGCAGGAATAAGTCACTTCAGCTAGGGAAAAAGGGCTCAGCTTTCTCTGTCTTGCCATTCCCTCTGGAAACAGAGCTCTCAGGTTTTTGAGGGTTACCTACCCTTCCCTCAGCCCCAAGCTATGTGGTCAAGAGTGGCCTTAACCCTACCTCCTGGCTCTGTGGGTATGCATGCTACCCAGGCCACACCAATGAGAAACCCCTTTACCTTTTAAACATAAGAATTATGCCAAAAGTGACCCAAGCAAATGACCCAAATCAAGAGAATCAGAGTCATAAGCATCCAGGAGTAGAACCTTTCCCAGATCTGTAAAAAAGCTATTCTCTTTCTCCGTTGGGATTGTTACATAGGTGGAAATTAAGCCTGGAGCTGCTCACATAATTAATGCCACATTCTGAGGAGATTCAGCCTAAGAATGAAGTTCACACAGAAGATAGTAGAGTTGAAGGAAAGAAGAAGACATACAGATTTCTGAAGGTCTCACCTGAGCATCTGGATCCAGCTCTACCTGAAGCCATAAACCTCTACATTTTTTAGTTACAAGCACCAATCCATGATTTCCTTTTGGAGGAGTAGAAGGATGGTTAAGGCATTTGGTTGGGTTCTTTCACTCCTAAGAATATTTCACTTAAAAGAGTCTATATTAGCATATCTTCAAAGCATTCATTACTGGGTATGTAGGAATTTCACAACTTTTATTACAGTGTTCAGGAACTCAGGGATTTGGGAAGATCTGGAGATATCCCTCAGGGATGCCAAGGTTTTCTAAATTCATATCCTGTGCCAATAGAAGGGACCCACACAAGTAAATCCAAACTCCCACAAATACTTTAAATACCTGTGCTGGATTATCCCTTTCTTGAGTTCGCCTCCAATTAATCTCATCATAGTGATAATACTTTGTTTCATATCTACCTATTTGGCTAAACCACAGGGGCAGGACTTGTCTGGTTTGTTCATTAGGGCCTAGTACAGTGCTTGGCAGATGGTAAACGCTCAATAATTACTTGCTGAATTGATTCCTAGAAACAACAAAAGAGGTGCTTATCTGAACTTTTTAGCAAGACCCATGCCTTAGTGAAGACATAGCAAAGAGAAGTCTCTGCAATGGCTAAATGGGAGGGAGCTATTAGCTTGCCCCACTGAGAGTTCCCTGTTCCCCCGACCAGACAAGAGCAGTGGGATGGGGTAACCCGGCTGGCTCACTTCCCTGAGACCACATCTCCTCCTCTGGGCCTCTGTGGCTCTACCCAGAGAGGAGAAACATGCACTCCTTCTAGACCCACGGCAGCAGGTAGAAAGAGCAGATTGAGGATGAGGATTGAGGGATGGAGGAAGTGAGAACCCTCTCGACAGAACCGCATTCAAAGAAAGCGAACACAGGTATGAGGATAAAAGGAGTCGCAGACTATTTAACCATACTTACAACAGTACCCAGCCCTTTCCATGTCACTTCACTTCCTCTTCTTCCTCACGCTTTAATGTTTTGTACAAGTGGGGGGAAAAGGCAAGGTAGAAGATAAGTGATTCTCACAAGCACACGTGGGTCCTGAGTGACCATCTAGGACCCCACTGGCTAACCCTACAGCCCATGCACTTTTCATTGTCCTCTGCTGCTCCCATCTGAATTCTTTTTCAGAGGTCAGATGGTTTATTTCCCTTCAGAAGTTTGTGTTCACAGGTCCCTTATTATTGTATCGGAACCTGGCAACTCTGATGTTGCTCATGTGTGTTTTGCACATCCGAGAAAGGAAGTATTTGATGGGGGGAGGGGGAGTAGCAGTCCCCATTTCAAATGAAGCAATGGCACATGACAAATGTAAATTTACTGTGAACATATACATTTTAGAAAACATCTTCTACGTGTGATTAAGTACACTAATTTCAAGAATACAAAGCGTGCAGCATGAAATGGGTGACTCTCTGTAATACTGCAACCACATTAATAGGGCTGTATATTCCCATTTCATATATCAGTACTCACCCCCCTCTGCCTACATGGATGATAAGCTGATACTACATAAACATTGTTAAAGCCACAGTTCCATGCTACAGTAATTCACTTAACTTTAACATGATTTATGGTTCTGTCAATAGGGGAGGTTGAAAACCCTGCACTGAAGCTTCAATGTGAGCTTCATATTTAAAACAGCGATTGTGTGTGTGTGTATATGTGACAGAAGAAAACATTCCACATAAAAACGAGATAGAAGTCCAATATTGACTTTTTCTATTCCATTCCAAAAAAAGGAAAATAAAGAATGAGTCCAAACATGGAATCCACATTAAGCTAGACCAAGAAGAAAGAACCGCTAGGGATTTATCTGATGATGTGATTTATAGTATAAGCAATACCAGGAAGGCTCATCAATGAGGAGTTTAAAGAAACCTTGCTTAGGACCTTGCCTTCACCATGTGTGCCTATGTGGGTCCATAGTGGGGGAGTGGGGGAAGGAAGAGAGGAAGAGAGGGAGGGAGAGACAGATGGAGAGAAAGGGGCAAGGAATAACAAGGGAGAGCAGCTTCTTTTGTCCAGATGAGTTTAAATTTAGGCCCACGTGGTTAATCACCCTATTTTTCTCTCTGGTGCTCACCCTGGGGGCATTTTGCCTCTTTAAGAGATTAAGGAGTCAATTGGTCTTACTGCTCTAACCTGTCCTCCTTGGGACCACATATTAGCACGATTCCCCCAACAGAAGAGCTCTCTTTAGAAGTTTGCTGTGGGGATGACAAATTAACCCAGCAGGGTGTCCCACACATCTATCTCAGTACAAATTATTAGTGTAATAGAGCTTTTAGTTATGCATTTATCTAGTAATTATTGAACGGTTACACAAAACCAAGCTGAGCAGCCATGGCCTTTTATGAGGTTCGCTCGGTGGGTGGCCTTACAGTTAATTTAGGATAGTTTTCCACTAAGCAGTTCACTTGCAGACAAATTAGCTAAACAGCCTTCTCCTTTAAATATTTTCCATGTCATAGTGAAACTCTTTACAATACAATAAAGGTACAGTTTTAATTACACGCTTCCTGACTTTTGTTTAGTTGTAGTTTTAAAACATTTGCTGGCACTGTTTTTTCCTTTGGCTGGGCAGTAATAGCTGGTGGTAAGTATCTGGCTAATGAATTTAATAATTTCCTGAACTGAGGCTTAAAGGGCCTTTGCTAAAAAGCTGCCTTTCCTCTTCACCATCCAGATCCTTCAAATCCCATCGACAGGGTTTCCCACTGGGCTGGACACTGGCACTTGAGCTAACCTTGACCAATGTTCACAGGCCCTCTTAACTTGTCTTTTAATACTCCTCAAAGTGGTACTTGTTAGGTCTGTGATGCCTCCATCTGAAAATCGATTCTGGCAATTCTTATTGTAGAATGACAACGTAATGTTTTCTCAAATGACATACTCCAATAATAAATAAACACCTTGTGTCTGTTGGCAGATTATTTCAGCACCTTGTTAGCAACAGGTATTTAATTGCTTCTCATTTTCCTGAGATGATTCAATTGCACTAAACCAGGAGAAACAAATTAGATTCAGCTCTTTTGAAAGGCATGGGGAGGTTCTACAACTAAGTTAAAAGCTTTCCTAAGAGGCAAAGAAGTTTGCACATATGATGCAAGGAAGCTGAACACTCCTATCACTGAGGTAGAGGGGGCCTGTGCCAAGGGAGAGGTACCACGGTTATGGTGGCGATAAAGGGAGTATTTCTCCTGGTGAGCCCTTAATTTCAACAACAAAAATTTTGTAATAAAGGGGATCAAATCACCTTGAGTTCAGTATTTCTCTTACTGCCTGTCAAGGTAGAAGCTCTTCATTAAGACAAAGTGAATATGTACTGAGGACTTATTCACCATGCAGTGCAGCTCCCTAAATGCTACCAAATACATGCACTTGAATATTACATTATCATTACACATGGGGGATGGAAATAACTCCCTGTTATTCCCAAACCTTCAGTGTGTCTTCAATCAAATCCATGTAGTCATTCGTTCATTCAACAAATATTTGTTGAGTGCTTTCCTTATACCAGGTACAAAGTGGAGGGACACAGGCAGGATGAATAAAGCCATGGTTCCTGCTCTATCACTAGACGACAACTGCTGCCTTCATATTTTACCTCTCTTTCTTTCCTCCTCTATTATTTTCTATGAATCTGCACTCCTCCAATCTTTCCTGGTGACCTCCACTTCCTGGAAGGTGATCTTAATTCTCATAATTCTCTGCAGTATGTTTTTCTTGGCCAAACTGGGAGATACTGTTAACTGCAGACCCTTAGATGTTTCATCACTAAGAGCAGGATCCCCGCCCTGAATCATGAGGATCATGGACTTAGAGAGGTTTATAGAGCTTATAAACTTCTGACTACCTCTCCAAACAGAAACTGGCATGACTCTGAAAGCTGCACAATAAATCTTTGGTTTATATGGCTATTGTTTTAGCGTATCTTATGTATATTTTCAGTACCAGGGCGATTTTACTTCTCAATTCCCATCATGTATGTTTTTGGACTCAGAAACAAGTGGGTGGTTGAGGTTCATGCTCACATTGTGCATGTCTTTAATTCCTCAGTTTTTTTTTTTTTTATCCAAAAGAACGACTTGTCGGTGTTGCTTTGTTTTGCATACTTACAGTTAAAAGGCACTCCGCAGGAGAATAGGGGTTAAGTCTTATGCTTGCTTGGATTCTCCCATTGCCAAATGTCACAGCAGTTCTCTATTAGGATGCTCTTGTCCCCAACAACACCCTGTGGTTCCCCTATCACAGTAATACACTTGCTGGCTTCCTTGTCCTGTTACCCACCACGAGGTAAGCACTCTGAGGCCAGGGCCCAGGCTTGTCTTGTTCACCTTATTCGACAACTAGTAGAGCACCTTGTACATGCTGTTGTGGTTGATAAATATTTGTGGAAAAAATTAATGGGTCCCCAGAGAGGGGAGTGTGCGAATCAATTTCAATGCTGAAAAAAGTCACACTGACCCCCAAAATTGTGTTTTGAAGTGACTTGCATCTAGTGGGAACCCTGCATTACCGGTAGCAAGGATTCAAGAGCTAATAAAAAAAGGTCAAGTTATTTGTTTATGGCTGTTATTAAAAAAATCATGGACTATGTCATGCTTATCAAAAGATCTAAATGACTATGTTATGTCTTAGACTAATAAAAAATGTGAAAACAAATTAATTGTTTATATAAATGAAGTTTATTTCTCCCAGTGGGGAGAAAAAGGTAGAACCTACTGATGCGGTGGAAAAGCCACTGAATTAGAGACTTGATTTCTGTTCTTGGCCCAGACCTCTCCATCTGCAAGAGTAATGTAGAATACATTACTAACTGCTAACCAGCATATTTCTCCCCTGCTCACCCCACTTATGAAGCCCTGATTTTATACAGAATGGCAATGCATTCAGCTAAAAAAAAAAAAAAAAAAAAAAAAAAAGACTTCCTAGCCTCTCTTGCAGCTAGAGGTGAGCATGCAACACAGTTCTGGCCACACAGCATAACATTCTACAAAAGGTGGCAGAATGAGCCGGCCTTTCTTTCTGCTTGTGATGCAGATGTAGGGCAGTTGTGCAGTGGCCACATCGTGACCATGAGGTCACAGCATGAGGATGAACACAACCCATGAAATCAAGGCTAAGAGAAAAAAATCTCAGTCCTTGGGCTCTAACAGTCCTGAATCACATACTTCTTTTCACAAGAAAAATATGACCTGTTTAGTCAGATTTTTCTGGTACTTGCAGTCAAACACATTTTTAGCTGATATAGGAAATGGATTAGACCAGATTTTCAGAGCACTATTCTCACATTCTGTGGTTCTAGAGGAAGCTCAGTAAGTGCTTACTTGCTAAATATTTTCAACCTCTGCCTTGCAATGTGTGTAGTGTAGGCGCCTCCCCATTTCTAAATCTCTAAAGCACAGAGTTGCTTTACTTAGTAGAAAGCATTAAATGAAATGAAATGCTTAAATTAAGTATCATTCATTATCTTGTTTTTTAAAATAGCAAAGATTTTAGGCAGACACCTATGTTTCAAGAAGATGAACTTTCCAGACACTCTAAAATATCACCGATTGCTCCAAATAATTTCAATAAAAGGAGCTAGATCCTTTAAATCATCAAACTTATAACTCCTAAAAAAGCAAAGGGAAGAACAAAGATTTTTTCAATTATCATGAATAAAACAAACTGTTGTGATTAAATACTATTATGGTTGAAATTTTAAGTGCTGATAAAAGAAAGCTTTTGAAAGCCCAATCTTTCAGCTGAAAAGTGCATAGTAATTACAATAATGTATAATGACATACAAATGCTTTTATGGAAACTTAATGTCTTCTCTGCTCCTTAAGCTATTCTAAAATGCTTCAACTCCTTTACCTAATTTTACCTACATAGGTGGCCAAGGATTGTCCCCATGATACAGATGACTAAACTGAGACCACAGGGTTAAGTGATTTATCAAAGCCACAAAGAAAACCAGTACCAGAGAGGGGACTTATTTTAAGAAACCATGTATCTACCTTCATGATGTACATAGAGAAGTGATTCGAATAGCAGAAACTAAGAAAAACCATGACTTTTATATCGAAGTTTTACTCATATAATCTTACAAAAATTTTCTTTGGATGGAAGGCTGTCATTCTTCCCCATCTTGGATGTTTCTTAAAAAGAGGTCCTGCATAAACTATTATACATTTATCACTCTAAGTTCTTCTGAAGCAATATGATCTTGTCAATGTCAGGGAGGGGATGAATGCTCCTTGTGTACATTTATGTGCAATTTGAGTAGTTTTTATTTATCCATCAATATTTGGGCAGAAAATCCATTGCATGAGATACAATAAAGGTAACAAAAAGTGTAAGTTATAGATCCTCCCTTCCAAAGGTTTCATTCTAGGAGAGCGACAGAACCTGTACATTAACTAGCAAAGCACACTCCTTTAAGGAGTGTGAGGTGATGGCAGCCTGTGTGGATCTACAGAGTCTTCATGTAGGAAATCATTCTTGAGCTGGTCTTGGGATGGACAAAATGTTGATAGGTGAAGTAGTAGGGACAGCATGAAATTTTCAAAGCCTGGGTGAAAATGGGTGATTTACTTGTTTGCATGATTTGAGTACGTACTCTATTTTCATGCACTGTGCAAACAACTGCAAATACAGGATTTCATTTGCTCCTCAGATGATATGATTCTCTTGAGGTAGAGATTATGATCTTCAATTTATAGACAAGGACCTATGACTCAGAGAAGTAAAGCAATGTACCAGGTTCACACAGCTGATGAAAGTGGTGGAGACAGGATTCAAATGTTGGTTCATTTGACCCCTAAGCATCCATGCTCACCCACTATGCAATGCTGCCTCCCTTTAAGACCCTATTTTTTTTTTTTTTTTTGCATTTGCTCTGCAATTTCAAAGAGAGGTTTCCTTTGTAACAAGTGTTCACCAAATTTCCAAATTTGGAAAATAAATTAAAATAACAGGGCCATTGTTTTTTTTTAGCCAGCTGACCTTGTTTTGGTTGTAGCTCTGTTAAAATATCACCCCTGGCCTGGGCATTGAGATATATTACACAGTTATTGCTTACAAACTGGTGTTTATCTAATCAAGATATTCCAATGGGAAATTTTAAGAAATTTCTGAAGAAGGCAGCAGAAGCCTTGCAATCTGGGTACTATGCAGGAGTAGATATGCCATGTGATTCTAAGCAAGGGTGTAGTAGACAGCTTCACCTGTCCCTGTGCCCCAGGACTCTGATAAAAGACACACCTGTCTCTTCTTCTAGGCCCTTTGAACTTCAACTGTCTGTCTGGATTCTCTCATGATTTGGGTTATGGCAATAAAAGGAATAGCAAGGCTGAAGTCTCCTTGATGTACACATCACATGTACTCCACACCGACTCATTCAGTCAGACTGTCTCTCCTTCCCTTTGGCCCCATCTTCCTAAAACATCGACTCCTAATCCTGTGATCTCATCCCAAATGTTAGCTTATCATCTGGTTCAGAGAAGAATAAAGGGCATCATGGTGCCTACAGCAAATATTTTTTAGACAGAGAGAGGCTCAATTCTAACCTTTGTAAGTATCTTAGTCCTAAAATGTCTCAGGTTAGCCCATCTCTGCTCTGTGATTCTTTTTTTTTTTTAATGATAGTCACAGAGAGAGAGAGAGAGAGAGAGAGAGAGAGAGGCAGAGACACAGGCAGAGGGAGAAGCAGGCTCCATGCACTGGGAGCCCGACGTGGGATTCGATCCCGGGTCTCCAGGATCACGCCCTGGGCCAAAGGCAGGCGCTAAACTGCTGCACCACCCAGGGATCCCTGCTCTGTGATTCTTGCCACAAAGATGCCATTGAAGAGTTTCATCTAAATTAATTCCCTTTACCAGACCACTAAGGGGGGGGAGGGCAGGGTGCAATAAGAATGGGTACCTGAGTAGATTTTCCAGAAAGGAGAACCGAGGATGCTGGGAACCATCTTGAATTCTGGTGAAAACAAAGAATCTTTGGTATTCCATAATTCTTAAACTAGGCATCTTTCTCTTTTCCTCATAAACATTTTTTCATGGTATGAACAGGAGATCAAAGCTCATTGTTCTGAAGGTTAAGGAGGTCCACTTTGGTTCAACCCAGGGTGGGTCATTTTAGCAAATGTGTTTAAGTACCTAGCATGAAGAAGCTCCCAATCTTGGTACTCCATGGGTAAATTCTAGAATTGTTATAATAATTTGTAGAACTATGGCTTTAAGGCAAGACACATAGAAGGCACCTCATATTTATTGAATAAATGATAATATATGTACATTGCTTTATGCTCCTCAAAGAGTCTTTACAAATACTGTTTTATTGTGTTTCTACATTAAGGTCAGGAAGTTGGGAGGAAAAGTTCATTCAACAATAGTACTGTACCATTTTATTGGTGAGGACATTAAAAATCCACAAGAGAAATGGAAAGGCAAAGAGGCAGCTTACCAGCTATCCTGATTGCCAGCCTACTGTTCTTCCCATTCCTTATTATCTTGTTACACTAAATCTTTCTTCTGCTTGAAATGCCATCTATTCATGCAAGCAACTTCTTAAGATTTGACTTCAATGCTGTCTAAACTTTGAATTTTCTCTATTTGATAAAAAGTAGTAATAGCACATTCCACATCATCTTCTGAATGCTTATTTTCTTGTATCTCTTCTGCCCTAGACTGTATGCTTTATGTGGCCAGAAACCACTGAATTCCCAGCGACAGGCACTCACTTAGTAACTTATTTAATGAATGAACAAACCTCCATAGTCCCTGCCGAAATTTCTACTTTTAATATTCATTTAGCATTTAAAATGTTAACCTGACCATAAAAATATGTGAAATGTCACAGGCCTTATTTCTGAGACCAAAAAGTCTTCTGACTAAAAGGACTTTGTATCTTTTATTTTCCACCACAGTTTAGATGCTTAATGAATGCTGACTATGAGGATAATATCATAATAATATCATATAATATCATTATATAATATCATTATATAATAATAATAATACCATAGCCCATTTACAGAGACTCATTCTGGGACTGTATAATCCAATTTGGATGCAAAGTTTTCAAGTTATAAAAAAGAATCTATTTTGCCTTTCTGATTATAACACACACACACACACACGTGCGCGCGCGTGCATACCACACAAGTGAAATAATAAGGGATCTTGAGAAAATTCTGTCAATGATCACAAGATGTTTAAAGATGGAGCAAGTAGGTTTTCATAATTGTGGATATAGTAATCACTTCACAAAATACTCTGAATACTTATTTTCTTCAGAGTGATTTCTGCCCGTGTGCATTGGACAGCCCTCTCAACTGCCCTATTTCCCTGAGATGCTCACAGAGTATTCATAAAGGGATTCAGATTTGTGGGTCTAACATTGAGATTAATGCAAGAAATATCAGTTTCCCCAGGCATATGTCAAAGTAGACACGAGACCATAACTTTTTCTAGGATGTTTTATAATACCAGCTGGTAGATCACAGACCTACCTAAGCGACAATCTGATGGCAGAAAGTAAACGTGGTTACAATTATTCATACTCCTACTGTGGAGTTTCATAAACAAACTAATAAATATTTTCATCTTGCAATAAGATCAAGTTAAGTGATTTGCTGACATTCTCTTGAGGTTTAAAGCTTGTCTTTAATGTGAAATACAAATCATATTTCTTGTGGACACATTTTAATAATAAACTTAAAAGCACACGAGACAAAAATAATGAAAACACTGCAATGAAAACCAGACTAACTATCTACCACTTCAAAAGGAGTGAGTGAAGACTGCTCGTCAACACCGTGATGCAAACAACCTCAATGCAAAATGCCACATATTGAAATCAGGTTTTAAGGAAAGGGAATCAGCAGGGATGAGAATGAAACACAGCTCTTACTTGAAAACAGGTAACTAACTACAGGAAAATATATTCACCTAACACACACCCACACACACACACACACACACGCACACATGCATGCACTCCTCTTGTACAATTTGTAGGACAGATTTGATTTTGGTTCAATTCGAATTACCTCGCACCTCTTTGCAGCATCCCCCTGAGAATGAGAGGTGTGGTCTTTTTTTTGGCCTGAGATAAGGATCAAGGATTTGACACCAAAGCTGTCCCCAAGGATGAGAAACTGGCACACTGGGTGCCTTTAGGAGCACTCTGGGAGAGACCTCCCTGTCTCTCCTTTTGCTACGTTGTTTACAAGGACATGATCTAAGCACAAGCAAGGATGCCTGTGGAGCCGCTCACCTCTGGGTCCTGTGATGACAGGTCGGTGGTGCTGTGTGAATGCAGTTCCCAGGGAGGAGGTCTGTGAAGGGGAGGGGCTGCTGAAACCAGACTTCTCCGACTTCTTCAGTGTGGTTGGAGATGGCATTCCTGGCAAGAAGGATGGAGTGATAAGCACACTTTAATTCATGGCACGACAGCTTGTACAACCTAAAAGATAAAACTGAAAGAATTAAAAAAAGAAATCCACCTGTGAGTGCAAAATTTGCTGAGTTTCTTTGAATTCGTCACAGGAACAAACAGGGACAACATGGTCCCCTGGTAAGTCCAACTATAATTGATTTCAACTTATTCTACTGATCACAGTCGACTTTGGCATTATTGATCTTGTCTAATTACAGAGGGCCACTTCCCAGTGTTTCCTACAGGTAGTATATGCCTGTGGCTCCTGGGGCCCTTCAGAAAGGAGGCTCTCAAAGGCATGTGAAGACCTCAGCTGCAATCAGTTCAGCTTGCCAGGTACTTTACTGAAGAGCCAAGGCACTCAGTCCACATTTTAAATAATTTAGCTACCTTAACATTAAAAAAAAAACCTTTAACAATGACAACTCAATCTTGCTTATCCTGTGAATTATTTATAATAGAAAAAAGAAAAAAAAATAAAAAAAAATAAAAAAAAATAAAAGAAAAAAGAAGGAAAAGAGTAAAAAAAATCCTTAAATGCCCAACAATTGAAACTGGTTAAATAATAATATGCAAATAACACTGTTAGTGAATAATCACATGGAAAGATAATAATTTACTAACCTGACAAGGAGTAAAGACATGGAGAGCGATTATGAAATAAGATGTTGTGCTATGATGCCACTTAAAAATATATTCCTATGTACAGAGAAAGAACTGGAATGAAATACACATAAACTGTAACGGCAGTTCTCTGTGTGTTAGATTCGGGTGGTATTCATTGCCTCTTTTTGCTTACTTGTTTTTTCTATGATGAACATATATACATTTATGTTAAGAAAATACAATAAAAGTTGGTTTTTAAAAATAGTATTTTTAACATAGTTTTTGAGGTTTGCGTAACATTTCTAGCATAGAGAATGCTTTGGGAAGAAAATAATGGGAAAATAGTCTCTTGTAATTACTGAGTTTGTAATGTTCTCAGCAACCACGCTGACATATACAACTGGAGGCATCTATCAGTTTGGTAGGGTGCCAATTAAAACAATGAAAACTTGGATATAAAAATAAAGGAAATGACTCCTTGTCTCCACATTACAGGACAAATTTGGGCTCTCTTACATTTGTAGCACAAAACTGGTCTGTATTTATGTCAAAAGAACCAAATCTCCTTTACTTACATAATGTCTACATGTGTTTTATTCTGTCTATGATGAAAGAATTATTTGGGTGAGCTGGAAAGATATGTAGTGAAAATAATAATGATATTAGCGTGTACCTGTTATTGAGAGTTACTAACTCCTACGCACTGTGCCAAGCACTTTATAGGTATAGAAGTGTCCCAAAATTTAGCTTGGACTCTATCTAAAAATGTCCTTGTTATTTATGTTCACAGATTTCCTTAATGAGGTTCTACAACACAAGCTTTGAGCATGACTACAGATTCTATAAGGATAGAGTCTGTTTTGTCCCTTCTGTTTTCAGGATATCCAGCAGAGTCTAGAACACAGCAAGTGGCCTGAAAAGATATTTAAACTACATGTAACAGTCTCAGCTTTATCTGTGGCTTTACTAACTGATACATGGACATAGTAAAACTTCAGAGTCTGACCTCAAAAAAGAAAAACAAATTGCAAATTGGTAAGCACATTTGCATGGTACCATGTAAGGACATTGAGAAGTGGTTTGTGATTTCACACCAGCTTGACAAATCTAGATCCCATCCATTTCAGATCAATGTCTATGTGATTTGAATTAAAAAGCAGGTCATTAAGCGACCTTAGCTATGTGTTTCCTTGCTCTTTGAATCAGTAACCAAAGTCACACCATACCAAAATTCTAACATCATTAGGATAGATTGAGGTTTTGGACCAACATTCATTTGCAAGTAACCTAGCCTAAGGTATAATCACAGAATTACATTAGAGAGGGGATTTCAAATTAAAAAATTAAAGGGAAGAAATAAGGAGTTACCAAAATGTAAACAAATCCCTCAATTCATTCAAACGTCTCCTGTGCAAAACACATTTTGAGGCTGCCAACCAGTCCACTGATTTAAACTCCGTCAAATGCCTGAATTATGTGTCATGAAACAGAAATAGAGCAGAAAATGAAAATGTCAAAACTTTTAAGATGGCAGAATTTTTTTCAGACAATGGAATCACTGATGAAATGCAGTATCTAAACTAGCCTTATTACAGAAAGCAAATGGTTGGACTCACAGAAAAGGGAGCATTTCTTTGAAAAGTTCATGAGTTCCATCCCATGCCATTCTAAACACTGCAGGAATATTGACATGATTTAAATCCACCATTTACATTTACCCTTTTAAAAGGGGGAATACAGGTAAAAGGCAGTAATGAGCATGAAGAATGAAGTTGGTAAACAGATTCAAAAACAGCAAAATTCAAACCCTCCTTGAAAGGGTTAATGAGAAAAGAAATACTGTCTGCACACAAGAAGAACAAGCCAAACTATGTATAATCTTCTAAATTTATCACAGTCAAGTAAGATGAACCCTAAGGCTGTCATGAATCTCAAAATTACTTTGGTGTTTTCAATTTTTAAAGACTTGTATTGAGCACATTTCCTTATTATATACTTTAATATTTTCTTCATATGCATAATGTATGTTTTGGTTAATTTGCTTCGTATACTTAATTTTGACAGGATAAAATTTCAAAATGGTAGTAAACTACTTTATGTTAAAAGCGACAGAACATTAATCTTGACTTTTATTTTTGAAATCAAATTTGATTTCTGCCGTTAGATTAAGTATAAGCTTCTTGTTAGAATTTCTTTTACCAATTAGCTACGCACAACTGTTATGGGATGGTTGTCCAGATTAACGACTGATTAGCTTTTTCTTAATACATCAAAACTTTTATTTCAATGTATTTTTCAGAAGTATCATATTTCTTTATAAAGATTTGCCCTTTTCTAGAACAAACAAAATATTACTTCAAAGTTCTTTTCACTATGTAAAAATAAAGAATTTTATAAAACAAGAAGTTTAGCAGAATGCTGTGTTTCAATGGGACATTTTCTCCTATTGATTGCTATTTAAAAAAAACCCCAATGATGGTAAAGAAAATAGATTTTTTTTTGAAAGAGAGAGAGCATGTGTGTGTGGGGAGGGTGGGGGGCACAGAAAGGGATGGGGAGAGAGATAATATTAGCAAGCTTCATGCTGGGGCTGGATCTTACAACCCTAGACCATGACCTGAATTGAAATCAAGAGTCTGACGTTTAATCCACTGAGCCACCCAGGTGCCCCTAGAAGATGGATTTCAAGAAGCATTTTGGTTTGTCACTGGTTTTCTATCAGACTTTCTGAATTTCTCTTCACTTTACCATTTTCCTAAGCTACCTGAGTCATTTCAAATAGTGTCCAGAGGACAGGGGCAAACATAAAATTCTAGTCATTCAGTGACTCTGATCCCTAAAGGCAGTGGTAAGCGAGAAGCCCAATAGGAAAACTTTGAAAGCATAGGCCAAAGACAGTAGTCACAAATATTCCATTACACTCATCATTAATATCTGTGGTAGTCAGAATTGTAAGATGGCCCTAAGTCTCCTGGACCCTGAGATATATACTTTATATAATCTCCTTCAGCTGAATGTGGATAGTACATCTGGGAATATGATGAATGTTCCTCTTGTGATAAGGTTATTGTATTGCAAAGGTGAAGAGACTTTTGCAGATGTAATTAAGGTTCCTAATCAGGTGACTCTGAATTAAGTGAAAGGTTATGATCCTGGGTGGGCCTGGCCTAATCAGGCAACCCTTTAAAAGAGGGACTAGAAGTCAGAAAGCTTGTCCTGCTGTCTTTGAAGAAGTAAGCTGCCATGATGTGAAGGCACCTGTGAGAGGGCCAAATGGCAAGGAAATGTGGGGACCTCTAGATGCTAAGTAAGGCCCCTGGGTGACAGCCAGCTTTAAGAAAGCTGGACCTTCATCTTAAAGCTATAAAGAATTCAATTCTGTCAATAATCATGAGAGTGTGCAAGAGAACTCAGAGCTCCAGAAAGGAATGCAGCCTGGATGAAATGCTGATTGCAGCCTTGTGAGACTCTGAGATGAGGGACCACCTAAACTGTGCCTAGACTCTTGACCATGGAAACTAGTGATAATGTAATAAGATAATGGGGTAATAAATGTGTTTTGTTTTAAGCTATTTTTGTGGTAATTTGTTATACAGCAATAACAAACTAAGATGTTACTCAACATCTTACTTACATGTTACTAAAATATGAGACTTTCAATCATACTGTCCATGCTAGAAATGTGTGCGTTAAAGACGCTTACTGGACACTAATAACTCTCTAGAATTCCAGAGGTTTCCATAATTTTTAGCAAATTCATGTTTGGTAGTAAGGTTTTCCACTAGCTAAACTCACCCAGAGAAAACAGTATTACTTTGTGCAAAAGAGGCGAGTTAAGTGGTTATTTCAATGGCATAAATTTTATTTCCAAATAAATTCAGAAAATTTTTATTTCACTCTGATTCTTTTAAGAAATATGATAACAAAATCAGATCAAATGATATGAAGAAAACTCAAAAGTAATTATTGGACTCTCCTATAACAAATCAAGGTTTGTTTCTGGTAAGTTTTTCTACAACCTGATATTGCAGAAAGTAAAAAGAAGAAAGGGGGGAAAACAATTAATTTCAACTCTGTCTGTCTCCTCAACTGTGAGATTTACCAAACATTTTGACCAAGAACTTTACAGGGATAGTTACGAAACAAGTCCTACAGGAATGAGAAGAAAGTACAACGCTGTTCTTTGCTTAAGGAAGCTACTTAAAATGGATTTTTAGGAGTCAAAGGAGGTACAGTATTAATGGGAAGGGGGTTGGAGGGAGAGATCACAATAAACTGTAAATATTCCAGAAACAATGGAACACCATGCTAGACTGTTACAAAGGAAAACCATGACAAGCCAGTGTGAGTGCTTACTTTGTCCAAGGAGTTATTAAATTCATTATCCTATGAAAATTATCAATGGTAAATACTATTTTGTCTATTGGAGGAGTTTGGGTTGTTGAAATTCAAGTTGTCAGAGTTAACTAGTATATACTTCTTTCTTCAAAGTATCAAAGTCAAGAACAGAAAGTATTCAGTAATGTGCATTTATAGTCACAATCTGTTTGGGAAAAAAATCTGGAAACAAGCAAACTCTGCACTTTTGTTCTAAAATCCAATATATAAGCAGGTTAGAGAGGACTACAAAATGCTGCAAGTTTGACTTTATATATTCTCCAGATCATTGCCCTCATCTAATTCCCAATGACCTATCGGTACTACTGCTTTAAGCAGAACAACTATTATACCAAAACTAAAGGCTGCTGGAAGCCTTCATCCATCCAGTGGCCTCAAGAGAGCTAGGAGGCAGCTAAAGATATGGTCATCAAATCTCTGTATATTGATCATTTCTAAAACACAGACCGAAAAGAATAAAATCTACCAATTATGGAGTACCTACTATGTGCCATGTACTTACAAATATCTCAAAAGCTTACATTTTCATTTCCCAATAGGTAGCTATTAAAATTCTGCCTATTTATAACTTAATATTGCAGAAACTTGACACCAAGAGATGTCAAGCAACTTGCTGATGATCATAGCAAGCGATTAAATGGTATTTTAGACCCAGATCTCTGGTTCTAAAGCTTGTATGTTTTATAATACACCACACTGCCTCATATAGTTTCCCTTGTATATTATAAAAATTGTGTCCTATTTAAGTCAATAAAGTATATTTATAGTTGAAGTTTCTAATTTGGTTATCCAAAAAAATAAAAACATGCAAAAAATAAAAACAACTCCGAAGTATACTAGGAATTATCTTGTCTTATATACCAAAGGTTTTTCTTGGCATTAATTAGTAGGGATTAGTTAGGACTTTTATTAACTATATTGCATTTATTAGCAGTCATTCTAAGATGGAACCTCCAAGACATAAATATTGCATAGACTTAGAAGAACATAATGACCCAAAAATGTTAAAATTGTAAAATAGTAAATACATACATTTAATATATACAAGAGGCTTCTTGCCTGTTCAACAAGTTACCTCCTCTATAAAGCCTCCTGCAAACATGAGGATCAAAAGTCTTCTTTTTAGGACCCACTGGTATTTTGTAAGCCTTGTGTATGTTATAGTGCAGGAATACCTCAACCAGAGGTAAAGTCTAACACACACAGTTATCTAGGATTCAGTAAGTCTTGCCATCAAGAGAGGCCCCTGAGCTACTAAAGTCAGTGTCAAAATAGGCAACTTAGCTGAGTCACCGAACTCATAGGAAATCACAGTGTTACAAACTCTAAGTATTTCAAGGAGAAGGCTGTGATGGAGTGAGTCGAACGCTATTGAGAGGTCATGTATAATGAGAAAAAATGACCTCCAGGAGAGGAAGGTACATGGAAGATAGGTCAGAGTGGTTTACAAAATCAGGAATGAAGAAGGGAAAATGGGCAGAGTCAACTCTTCCTAGAATGAGTCTGTAGAGGGAAGCAGATAATAGGGTAGTAAGTATGGAGTTGGGGGGTCAGCAGGCAGAGCTTCCCGAAGACGGGAGGCAGTAAAGCACGCTTGCTTGACAGATGGGCAGAAAGCAAAGACTCAGAGGATAACGGAGGAAGGGAAGTCCTGAGGAAGGCGAAGGGCTACACAATCAACTACTTGGAGGAGCTGGTCTTGAACCAGAGCTCTTCTCACTTCCAGGGTGCTGCTCTGCCAAGATACCTCTTCCTGAAAAAAGTTCCGATTATTTATCTATCTTACTCATACAGACTAATCACAAGCTGGTTTAAAACCGAGCACATTAATGATACTCAAATATGTGTCTATAGCCTAAATGGTGTGCTAACCACTACTATGGCTGTTCTTCAGATTCCCTTACATCTCCAAGTCTAAGTGTAGGCAATGGGCGCCCCAGTCATATCTGTCACACTAACAGTATCAACATACATTTCAGCCCCATTTCTCAAGCTCAGGATCAAAGTTGATTGACGTACCCATACCATATTTTGCAAGTCATCTACCACCAGCAAATTTATGCTTGGACTCATCTCCTCCCAATAGAGAGAATGCAGCACTCTCTGGCAGCTGGCAAGAAGGGGACCTTCCCAGGACCGTCTCCTCTGCACCTTGTGATGAAAGAATCACCAACCATGATGCTAAATAAAGGATCTGATTGCACAGATTAATCCCACAGTTAAAGGGCCATTCCATTCCTCTGGGTAGTAACACATGCTGTGTGATATGAGGAGGTAGTTCAAGATCCTGCACTCATCTTAGATTTGTGTCCTAATGATAAAATCCATTATGGTTCATTCCAACGTAATTTATTATGGTTAACATGCTCAACAATAAAAAAAAAAGTAAAACATTCAGACTATTTTGACTTTTAACCTTTTTCAGTGAATAGAAATGTCTTAAAATCATTTTTATGATGGGGAGAATAAAATGGAAGTTAATATAGCTTCTGAGGTTTATCCTTCTTATTCTATATGCACCCATTTAAGATGAGCTGAAAGGGCCCCCAAAAGAATTAGCACATCATAAAGAAGTTCAGGTAATTTAAGAGGCTTGCATACAAGCAATTTCTTTAATTTTTAAAAATGGGAGAATGGAGTAAAAATTATATGGATTATTCAGGAGAAAAGAAATGATGAGTTCTCTAATGTATTCCAAACGTTCATTTGTGAGTGAAAATTTACAACCCAAGAGAATAAAGAATAGACATGAGGAAAATGTCATACAAAGATCTGGTTCTTGGGCCAATGTTAAAGTTTCCTGATTTTTTAGGGGATTTTCTCTCCTTTGAAGGTACATACAGACACTTCACTGTCAGGACCAAAGTTTAAAACATTATATTTCATGCTCCTACCACTTAACAAGTTCGAGATTCCCTACCCATCCCATCCTCTTTCTAACTATCCCATCCTTCCATGTGTTCAGGGGAGGATTGATTTTGGCTCAACATAGCACTCACACGCATTCACAGAGGACTAAGAATAAACAAGAAATTACTGAGAAAACCAAATAATTTCCTTTGCATAAAAAATAAATACAGTATAGTATAGCATAATGTTTTATTCATCGTGCCTAGATACCCAGCTGAAAAGTAAAAAACTCAATCATACATATGTTTGGTTCATATCTGCCCTATCCAATATGGTAGCTACTAGCCACATGTGGCTACTTAAATTTAAATTAATTAAAATTAAATGAATTTAAAAATTCAGTTGCTCAGCATAGCCACATTTCAAGTGCTCAAAAGCCATATTTGGCTAGTTGTTAAAATGCTGGACAGTAAAGAGAACATTTGCACCACTGCAGGAAGTTCTATGATCTATATGCCACCAAATAATTTTTTACTTCTGGTCCTATTGTTATACAGCAGGCAAACCTTACTTTTATATGTATAGCTCTTTTGCAAGACACAGAGTAAAACATATACACTATACAAATACAAAATTATATATAGGTGGGGGGAACCAATAGCCCTCTCCTCCCAACTTCCCAACAGGCTGGGGATAATCGGTGCTCAAGCCTAGTGAACACCTTTATAGATACTTTTCTCTACCTAGAATACTAGTTTCAATGATGTGAAGTTAAGTGTTTATTAAAATATGCTCATTTCTGTCAGAACATGATTGAAAGCTTGGTGTTTAAGGATCTTACTGATAAAATTTAATTTTAAAGATGTTGTCTGTGAGCTTCCATGTTTGGGGTATGCCTGCACTTCCATGTTTGGGCTATGCCTGTACTATTAATCCCAGTACTCCTTGGACACAAGCACAATGCCCATCACTTTACTTAAGGTAAAATTTGAAACTGATTGGAACATTTCATAGGGGAAAAAAGAAATAGAATTTTAGGCCTCTTCAAATTGCTTGAACTGTGAAATCAAGTAATGAACACTAGAAAAGGTTCTGTCAGCTAGAATCTGAGCTTAGTGTAGTCAGCATTTTCTTGCTAAACCTTATTATGGCAAGCATTTGATTTTTCATCTCTGTACTGTGTTCATCCTCACAAATAAACTACTTTGACCTCCACCTGTTACTTAGTGAAATCTGCCCACCATCCTTCGATAACCCTATTCTTTGCCATCAAAGGCCTTTGAGAGTCACCGAGAAAGTGGGAAGATAGAGCCGTGCAAGGAGCAGAAATGATACGACTTTATAACTATGCAGTGGTTCATAGTTCAAGCTGGACGCTACACAGCAAAAGGAAATGGGTTTTGGTGTGTGTGTGTGCGTGTGTGTGTGTGTGTGTGTGTGTGTGTGTTTAAAGGCAGTGCCTATGGATGCTGCAAGGGGGCAACACATTCCATCATCTTAACATGAAATTTTTCACAAAAAGAGGTTCTCTCTTGAGTTATTATTTAATGCAGAAAACTCCCAGCCCTTTCTTTATAAAAGGAAAACCTCTCTCTTCAAGAGTTCTGCCTTGGGGCACCTGGGTGGCTCAGTGGTTGAGCGTCTGCTTTGGGCTCAGGTCATGATCCCAGGGTCCTAGGATGGAGTCCCGCATCAGGCTCTCCATAGGGAGCCTGCTTCTCCCTCTGCCTGTGTCTCTGCCTCTCTCTGTGTCTCTCATGAATAAATAAATAAAATACTTAAAAAAATAAAGAGTTCAGCCTTCACTTTCAATAGATGAGCCAACAGGTCATTTGAAAGCTTCAGAACACTTTATGTTATGTTCATTATGCAAGACAAAAGGAACCACTAACCTCAAAGGCAGCTCTGTGGATGCAAAAGGACTACACTGTTACTAAACACCATTAAAACACAAAATAAAGATTACAAAGGGAAATAACTGTGCACAGCCGCATAAATCTTCTGAAGCAATATCTGACAAAGTCGTTTCTTTTTTTAACAATGACATATCAGAAAAAAAAACTCTGTGTAAAGTTGCACTTCTCCTGATTAATGCTACACTCAACCCAAGAGACGTTGTCTGTCTAATTACATTGAATACTTATCTGAGAGGGATTAGCAGCATGTTTCTGCTCACTGTCATTCTTTGTGACAACGTAATGATAGATCCATTTACTTATGAGTGCAATGATTAAAAACCATGCTGTTTTCTTAACTGTCTTCGTATCTTGGAAATATTTTATTAAAAATTACTTATATGACACTAAGGGTAAATACTTGGCAAAGTTTTTCATATCAATTAAGTCAACAAGTTAGTTCCATTCACTCAGTCTTCACTGAGTCTCTTACTTAGGGTTGGTGGAAACTTGATCACTGTCATGCTTTTTTATGTTGGGAGTTAATGATTCACGCTTTTTTCTCCTTGTCTTATTTGTCCAAATCCTAAAGTTTGGTTTTCACTTAAACTAAAAACTGCTCGTGGCCGACATTTTCTCTGGAGTCATGATTTAGCACTTCTCCTTCATATTCACACCTTTTTTTTTTGGAACCCAACACAAGGATCCAATTTTATACAGACAACTCCCCATGGGCCAATCAGAATGGGTTGCTAGCAATATACCATCTTTTGCAGCTTCTTCTACTCATATAATTAACTTCATCCAGCATCTATTAGGAAAAGGTCCTTACACAAGATAAAATCTGAAAAGCAAACCACATTGGGTTCTACAAGTGGGCTGGCTACCCTCAAACCAAAGGATTATTTTCATATGTGTCTAAATAGACAAAACTCGGGTCCTCTCTTTTTTTTCCTTCCACTCACCAATCTCAAATGACAGTTGTCATCAATCGTGTCCCTGGTTGTAAAAAAAAAAAAAAAAACAACAACCAAATACACATACTGAATGTAAGTTGCTGAACTGCTCCCACAAGGCAGAGTTTATTCCTATGGCTTTAGTCAAATTCAGACAATTATCACGTAGTCCAAGTGGCAAATAATGACATTTATAACAAATTATATCTCTGGAAAAGTCTCCAAATGTGTGGCTAGGACATAAATTGAGGTAACCTAATATAATGATGATGTGTTATAAGGATTTTTTTTTTTTAAACTAAAGGCATGTTAAGGCTTCAATGCTGATGGACAAACTCATAAAAATATCAAGCACATCAAAAGGAGAAAAATCACCAGTTAAGTCTTTTGAGGATAAGATTTCTTTTCTGAAAAGAAAAAAAAAATCACCCACTGAAAAAGAGAACTCTTAAAATTAGAAGCAGGTGTCACCACTATGAAGTGATAAATATCAAAGAATAACTGGCCCTGAAAAGCACTCTTATGCAACCCATACTACTTTTAATCCTTACATATGTATTTTGACATAAGAACATGAAGAGCCGCTTAAATCAGTCCCTAAAGAGTGTTAAAACATAAGAGATGGTGCACAGCCATTTTGGTAAACCCTCACTTCAGTTGGGTTCATGAAATGGCTGAAAGGCAGATGGCAAATTCGGACTGGCATGGAGTCATTAAGTAATCGTGATATCTTAGAATTCAGTAATCTTGGAAGCGAATCACCGTGAAGTGATTTCTGGGTTGGGATTACCTAAAAAGGCAGAGTAATCTGGTATTACAGAGGACACTTCAGATTAGAAATGGATATTGGGCTGTCGTTCCTTGAATTTCTAATGACTTGAGTGCATTTCCAACAATGCCAATGAAAACTTCAACAACCTGTCATTACAGACAATCCCTAAAGATTGGCACATTTCTTCAAAATGAAGGGCAATAAATGCAGTGTGGACCACATTAAAACCCCAGAATAGCTGGGGTAGCCTCTGGATGAGTACTGAACATTCACAGCTGTCTGGAAAGCCCATCCTCCACAGTGGGCTCACGGCACTGGATCACAACACAAAGCTCCTCACTCCAAACAGACCAGAGTACCAAGAGCTGGAGGAGGCCAGTATTTTAAATCCAGCAGTTTCAGAGGGGTTTTCAATCATGAGGTCAGTATTACTTTACCCTGGGGAGGCAAGCCAGTCAACTGTATTTCAACAGATCCAGCTTTTTAATTTTTTTTTATCAGAGTTTAATTCTTTGTAAGGTTAAGTGATGCTATGACATAAAGTGGCTTTTTAATTCCTGACGTTTTCCCCTATTTGAGAGACACACTTTGTGACTCAGTGCTGGAGAGAACCCTCTCCGTGTTAGGACTTCTATTGTTCAGGAATCTATCAGGAAACAGCCCCTGATTTACTATGCCAATGTGAGCATTTCTCGTAATCCTGTAGGATGTAATTCACCCATCATCTCGAAATGGGTGCCACATCTTTGATTAATTGATGAGTTTATGATGTATTTGAAATCCTTGGATGGATAGAGTTGGATAAATAGGCATTATTGTAATCCTCTGCCAAGCAGGAAAGTGATTGGGATGTGTGCACAACCGCATCAGAAGGTGCCACACAGCACGGCAGCAAAGCTACTGACTCTTGAGGTCTGCATGGGCAGGAAGGCTTCTTTCTTCCTTTCTCTCATACTCCCCATATAAAAAGCCCCTATTCTGGAGCATTAAAAATCTACTTTATTGAAGACATTGATGGCCAAAAAAAGAGTAAACTTTATGCTTATATAGACCAATGGTGTTGTATTTGATCGTTTAGCATTTAACCAGAATAACCAATATGTGGGAAAAATAGAAAAATGTAGGAGAGAGAGAAGGAAGTCAGACAACAGATTTATGATTTACCTGTATAATTTTTTTTACAAATTAAATCTCTTTCTCTCCCTCTCTTAGAACAATGTCTGGCCCATAGTAAGTGCTCAATAAACATTAATTGTTACTTACAAACTCTTAAAATTTCATCAGCATTCCAATGATAGAACATAGGTCAATTTATCTTTCATTGTTAATTAAATTGTGGTATTATCTGAGTCTATGAAACACCTACATTGTGTTTCATAGAACAAAGGAAGCAAGAACACTAAAGATTTTTTTTCTTTATATTAGAGGTTAAAAAAACTACCTTCTGTTGGAGTTCTACAAATATTTAATAATGCTAGATACAATAACATTTATGAGATGCAGGAAAACCAGTATAGCAAACTCTTAAGTAAGTCTGATCTGCCTGCCTATCTACCTATCCCTTTTGTTTCTTCTCTTCCAACTATACTTTCTGGTTATTTTTCCCTTCAGTGAATTTAGTGTCAATTCAGAATAACTGTGTTTCCTCTAAGTAAGCATTTGCTTAGATTCTACCCAATTTCATTACTCACAAATCAGAAAACTCTGTGTCAGGAAGGCAGATTTGAGTCCATGGATACAGAAAGATCTTTTGCTGGAGTCAGATGGCATTGCCTTGCACACTTCCTGAGAGTTTTCTAGTATACTGGTTTTTCACATGCTTTTTAGAGATAAAAGAAAGGCAGGTATTACAAAGGGAAGGAAATAGGGACTAGTCTTTTTTTTTTTTTTTTTAAGATTTTGTTTATTTATTCATGAGAGACACAGAGAGAGACAGAGACCCAGGCAGAGAGAGAAGCAGGCTCCATGCAGGGAGCCCAATGTGGGACTCGATCCCGGGACTCCAGGATCACGCCCTGAGCTGAAGGCAGGCGCTAAACCGCTGAGCCACCCCGGCGTCCCAGGACTAGTATTTATTGATACTCCTTTAATAATGGAATGGTTGATGCACTAGTCTTTTCAAGCAGTTACAGTGGAGGACTGTGGTCCAAGCCAATGAAGAAACTCCTAACCTGCATGAATCTTAGCATACTCATACCTGTATTGCAGCCACTGGGTACTTGGTTAAGCACTTAGCCCTCCTTCCTTTGCTGGTTGTAAACACTTTGAGGGCAAGGTCCGTCTTGGTTTACTTATTCATCTTTCCCTCTATCAGCAGCACAGTGCTTGGCATACAGTAGACACAGACACATACAATATATTTTCCATTTAATTTCATGTACAGGCATACCTCAGACATGATGCAGGTTTGGTTCCAGACCACCATGATACAGCAAATATTGCAAAAAAAGCAAGGCAAATGAATTTTTTGGCTCCCCAATGCATATAAAAGTTATGTTTACACTAGACTATAGTCCACTAAGAGTACTATAGTGCATTGTCTAAAAAATTATGTCTAAAAATAATGTATATGCCTTAATTTAAAAATATTACTATGCTAATCACCATCTAAGCTTCCTGCCACTGATCACAGATCACCATATCCAATCCAATGATGAAAAAGCTTTCAATGTTGCAAAAATTACCAAAATATGACACAGACAAGAAGTGAGCAAAGCCTGGTGGAAAAATGATGCCGAGAAACTTGCTCAATGCAGAGTTGCAACAAACCTTTGTTAAAGACAAAGTATCTAAAAAAAATGCAATAAAGCAAAGCACAATAAAATGAGGTATGCTTGTACCTTAAACTCATAGCACTTCAGCGTTTTCAAAGTATTCACTAAAACAAAAAGATAAATAGTATTCATATAAAGCTTTATGGTTCATGAATTATACTTTACATATGCTAAAAGTACTCTATGTCTGGTGCCATGCACAGTACCTTGCACACAGCTGGTGCTTAATAAATGGTAGCTCCTACTTTTATTAACATCTATTTGATCATTTCAAAGCTATAAATCATACAGGCTGGGCTGCTATTATTGTCCCCAGTGTTCACATATAAGGAAATGAAAAATCAGAGAAGTAGTTTGCTGGAACCCCCAGGCAGGTTGGGTTTGTGGCAAAATGCAAGAATCGTAGAGTTTTGATTCTTAATTTGCACTTTTTTCTCTTCAGAAATATGTTCTATTTCACTCTTATTTCCTCCCTCCTCAGTGAGCCTGTGAAGATTGCTGTGGCTGGAATGAAATGTGCCTTGCAGTTCCTCCTTCCAACATGCTAAATAGGGCCACAGGATGAGCCAGCACTTTGCTAACCGAGGCCACCAGGGTTGTGCTGAAAATGGAAACGGGAATGAGGCAGGGCAGAAGACTGCACATCCAGATCCAAGGTAGACGCTACATCTCTTCCTTCCTTCTTTCTGGAATATTTACACAGCCTCAGTTTCAAACATGAAATTAAAAATTTGGAGATTTGGATAATTCATTTACTCAGACGAGCCCAGCTGAGATGCAGCATCTGTTTTCCTGGGAGCTTCTGTATTCACGAGACTGTGCATCTGGGTTCTGATGCAAGAGGAGCCGCACTCATTCACACAACAAATGTATGCAGCGCTCTGCTTCCTGAGCGCTTCGCCCTACTCGCAGGGTGAGATCAGACATGTGTGGTCTCCATCTTATTATTCATTTATTTATTCAACATATATTGATCGAATGGATACCCTGTGCCAGGTACTATATAGGAGGCTTCAAGAACAGAACAGTATATTTTTTGCCCATGTTTTCTCTTATATGGTATAGTTATGTGAGAAGAGTTATTTTTCTTTTTATAGGTAACCTTTTGGACTCCAATTAAAATAGGTTATTTTAGGCCTTAATTTGGCCTTAAAAAAAAAAACCCAGCTTTGATAAATAAAGTAAGGACATTTGTGGGAAAGATGGTTAGAGTGCTCATTGTGGAATATAGCTTTCCTGTCATAAAACCTTGTTTGGATAAAATTTCTCTGATAGAGGAGGGTCACTAAAGAACAGCCCCCTTGCTATCATACCCGTGCTCCCTGGTGTACCAGTCTCTAATGAGCAGGTGCCAATATTAAAGGGATAATGGAAGAGAACGTTGCCACAGAATGATGCTTTCCCACTGCTCCATAAATGCAGAAGAAAAGCCAAGACATTGATCCTATGGCAGTGTTCTGTAACAGTGACTATTCCTATTAAAACGGGAGACGGTGGGAGATTTAATCATTGTCCTTAATATATGCTAGTGCAGCAGCGTCTGTGATCAATGTACTTTTGTTACCAGCCTGCTGCCTTTTTATTGGCATTGATAATGGGCCTCCTCCTATGTGTCTCAGCTACATGTTTAAGTTGGTAAACTTGGCCCATTCTTACAATTGATGAATGGCGGTTGGCAGTCAAATTAGGACCAGCAGAGTTGGGAACCCAAGTGAACCTAACATGCAGTATTTAACATGACAGTGAATGAACAGAAGCCTGCAAAATCCAACCGTGCTCCCAGTCACTGTGACACTGAACTCTGGGTCTAACAGGTCCCAGGCTAGTGGCTGACCAGATGTTTACAAAGATATTCTTCTACAAATGCCATTAAAAAATGTATTTCTTTACTTAACGATCATGAAGCACAGACAGCATGTTACTGCATTCTGACCTTCAAAAATGAAGACTACTTAGCCTTTGGGAAGAAGTTTATCTCCAGAAGAACTTTATTGCTGAAAGTTTTTAAACGGATAGCTAGAACTAAACTTACTATTTATCAAGTTTGACTTTAAAAACTTTTCACTGAACTGTTTAGAACTTCTGATGTCTTGGCGAACGTAATGGTGTCTGTTAGTAAGGTTTGACAATCATGGTATAATTGAAAGCATGCTATTTCTGACCATTTTTCTACAGGAGAGAAATTCAGGAGTCTCTTACTCCTGTTTTCAAGCACAGTACTAAACTTCACTCAAAAGTCCTACAATTTCATGCTTTTTCACAATAAAAAATGATCTTCACCTCTTCTGGAACTTCACGAAAACGTACGTGCTTGAGGCAGCTGTGGTCTCAAATGCAGTAAATGGTGCTACTCGGTAATCTATGAAGTGCACTGGACCCTTAAATGAGTCGCTTTTGGGGACACAGAACCTGAGAAGGCTCACAGGACAACCACAAAGCTGCCTTTCAACTCAGGAAGAAAGATACAGGAAGAACACTTAAATTTATATATACTAATGATTAAAAGGCTGAGGAATATCAAGTCTCACTTTCAAGTTGGTGACTGTTTCTCATCTGGGTTCCAGCTGAAACCTAGTTCCATGGCTGCCTTTTGGGGGAAGTGTCCTCTATTCTCCAGCCAAACTGAACAACTCTTCTTTTCCTTCTAAGGGATTTAAACCTGCCTGCTTTCAACTACCATTTGCTGAATATAATCCTAATGATACTTCACATGATTAGAGAACATTAACTTTTAAAAGGGATTCTGGCACTTGGAAGGGAAGTTCAAGTTCATTACCTCATTTGATTGTGGCAACCCTGTGACAGAGATGGGCCAGAAACAACAGTTCTCATCATACGGATAGTGACTGACAACTGAAGAAATATGATTTGTCCTCGAAGACAGGGACTTGATGGGGTCATCTCTGTACGTACTCCATACTGCACTCAGTCAGCGCTTAATAAAGATTCCATGACTTGGTTTGACTTGAATTATACTGATTGGCCATTCTTCATGCACTTAAAGTAGAGAAAGATGAGAGAGAGAGACAGAGACAGAGAGAAAGATATGGAGAATGTTCTTTCATGCAGTGAGGTATCTAAACACTGCATGAGTCACTGCATGAGTGTACTACCCTCTCTGATGTTTTAAAATAGGTTAGGTTTTTACCTATCCAGAAAAATGTTAAAGGCATTCTTATTTAAAGTAGGGAGGTAGGTTGGAGAGTATCCCATGATACCTACTTTGCCTCCAGACAAAGATTGAGTGGTGAGAGCCAAGGGAAGGGCTAGATCACTGCTTTTTAATCCCTAACATGTATAAATATCACCCAGATAAACATCACTAACTGTTAATATTCAGTTGGTCTGGGTTAATATTCAGTTCAGGTCTGGGACCTGAAATTCTGATTTTATTTATTTTATTTTATTTATTTGAGAGAGAGACAGACAGAGACAGCAGCAGAGGGAGAGGGATAAGCAGACTCTGTACTGAGTGTGGAGCCTGATGCAGGGCTCCATCTCATGATCCCAAGATCATGACCTGAGCAGAAATCAAGAGTTAAAGCTCAACTGACTGAGCCACCCAGGTGCTTCCTGAAATCCTGCATTTTTAATAAGTTCTGAGGTGATGCCATATTGCTAGTCCTCCAACCACACTTCGAGTAGCAAGGTTATGACTCCTATGATAGAGAGCTGATAGTGTCTCATATGGATGTTCCTTGCACTTGTAGAAGAGAAAATCTGATAGGGAAATCTGAAACACTTTAGACATAAATCAGGGTGGTTATATTAAATATTCTACAGAAACTCACAATTGTGGTTCTTGATATAGAGCTTTTAATATTGAATTATCTTAAAGAGAAAACAATTCTCTTTAAAAAAGGTTTGATTCACTCAAAGGAATACCCTTTAAGGCAAGGGATACTTGAAATAAAGGTTGGCACACCATTACTTGTCAATGGGACCCATGGTTGAGGCTGAGAGATTATTTTGATTACTACTTGTTAATAATTGGATTTGGCTAAATAACAGCTGACGGATTGAGAATATAGCAAACATCAATTCTAGGAGGATTATTGGTGGCAAATTCTGTTTTTAGATTTATTGAAAACACACCAAATCCTCTGCTTTGTTAGGCTCCACTCATTCAATCAATCAATATTTATTGAGCACCTATTAAGTGCCAGATGCTGTTATGGACGCTGGTGATACAGCAGTGGAAAAGAAAGACTAAGTCCCACTGCTCATGGAATGTCCACTCTCCAGAGACAACACAGACAACAGCAGTAGATAGTGGTATAAAGAAAAGCAGGGTTATGAATTATAGAATGATGCAAGAAAAAGAGCAACTATTTAGATTATTGGGAACGTCTCTGATGACATATTATTTGAACAAAGACCTGAATGCTGAAGAGGATTTGATTTTATGGGAAAAAAATGATATTTTACTTTGTTAACAGTTAATACTATTTGCTCATATATTGTGTCCTATGTACATTAAATAGCCCACACTCTTTCTCTGGCTTCGGTTAAATGACAAAGGTTTGGCATAAGGAAAGTGGGGGATTTTTCCAGTTCCTTCTGTTGAGTTACTTTTTTGTTTTTTATTATTATACTTTTATAGCATAAGTGTTATTGTAAAAGAGGTTACTGAGCACGGAAGATAAAACTTAGCTTCTGAACTCAGATTTAGGTTAAAGTTTGGATCCTGGATTCAGAGGTTTACTATCTGTGTGGCCCGAGACAAGTCACTTAACCTTTTAGAATTCTGTTTTCATTTCTACAGAGACAAGGTCATTCTGTCTTGCATAATTTAGGGTAATTAAAAAAACTGGTATACAGAAGGTAATCAAACAATCGTAACTATAATTTTCACCATGTATATGAAAGCACCATGCACAGTGTCTGACCCACTGTAGGCGCCTCTTGGGTTCCTTCCTATTTATTTGCATTATCAGTTTCGCTGTAATTTTTCATTTGTACAGATAAATAAGAGTCGATGGTATGTGAGTTTTTGCTTGATAGAATTTCATAGGACTCATTTCATCAGTGCATGATTAGCTTCAAAGCTTCGAATCTAACCCACTTTTGAGATAACTGGGAAATGAAACTAAGTGGAGGGAACAAATGCAGCATTGTAAGAGAAGCAAAAGTCAGCTTGAGGTTGTCTGATGTTCTTAAACTAACATCATCTTTCATCTCCTATGCCCTTCTTCCCAGATAATAAGAGCTGTGCACTAAAAGTGCTGAGATAAACTAATGGGGAACAGGATACTACAAAAGACATTTGAAAGAGCCCATGTAATTTACTGCATGTCTGGTTTGTTTTACTTTCCAAAGCCTTCCTGTTGCTCAAGGAAATTTGTCTCTTCTGGCAACCTTCGGCCCTCTTTTGGCTGGGAGTCCTGAAAAAGCATTTGAGGGCAGGTAAACAGATGCAAAGCTCTCTGAGTGAGGAGTAAGTACAGGCCTTGCTTCCTGTGTCACATCTGAGGCATAAACAAAGTATCTTTTAGTATTTGTTTGAGAGAATTATCCCCAATGTAGGCAACCAAGAGGCTGCTGGTGCATTCAGATATATATAACTCCCAACATGTTCTGAAGGTAATTTACATGAGTGAACCACTAAAAGCCTCCTACTCAATGAACTGTACCCCTGGGGAAAAGCTATGCAGGCCCCGATCAGTGAGGGAACAACATAAGGGTGTTCTCTGTGCCAAAAAGGGGATTGGGCTAGATGGAAAATCCCCAAAAAGGACCATCTGGCAGCATAAATTATCCATTTAAAATGGCTGGTGTGAGTTAATGACACCAAAGTCACCACGAACATGTACAACATCCTTTGGTTGAGTTTTAATGTCCCCTCAGGCCCTGTTTCAATGATGACTTTCTGTGCTGAATATGGCCAAATGTAAATTTACCCACTGTCCTCCCCCATTCCCCAACACATATACCATGAAGCTGCATTTTTCTGTAATGAAATAGGGATAGACGATGGAGAATGAATCCAAGAATACGTAGAATTGTGGGGAAATTTCTCTTTTATGCTAGATATATAATATCATTACCCAAAAAGAATTCGCCTATTAAACTTTCATTATTTAATGACTGCAAAGGATCTAGGCATTCAGATGCTAAAATTTATGATTGTTTAATCATAAGGTGCAAAAATGAATAGAATTACTTTGAAAAAAAAGTCACAAGGTCAAAGTATCCTGCGCATTGGACCTGCCCCTCTCTGCCCCCAATATGCCCTCCCCCCCTCCAAATCTACTTAAGGACCCAGAGAAGAGTCTTGGGTGGGGGGGTCGTGTACATCAATGCAGTAAAGCAGTTTCAATGTGTATAAAACCCCATTAGTACAACATTCAAGCACCATGTACGAAACCTATATATATATTTTTAAAGATTTTATTTATTTATTCATGAGAGACACAGGCAGAGGGAGAAGCAGGCTCCATGCAGGGAGCCCGATGTGGGATTTGATCCCAGGTCTCAGGATCAGGCCCTGGGCTGAAGGCAGCGCTAAACCGCTGAGCCCCCAGGCTGCCTGAAACCTATATATTTTGATTCTGATTTTCACTGAAGCAGGGCTAGAACTGGCTAGAACTCTAATTAGCCTTTTGAAAAGGGTTCAAAGAAGTTGTACATCTTTTAATTTTTTAATAGCACATAAACTTTTCATTGGCACTATCCTGAGGTCTTGCTGATGATGATGCCGTTAGCAGCAATCAGCAATGGGTAGTCAGCATTTTCATTTGCATTTAGGACTGGCTTTCTTAGCCACTTGGTAAACTGGCACCAGCTAAGTGTGGTGTAAAGCAGATGTGTATGACCTTTATAGAAGATCCCCCACACCCTGAATGCTGTGTTGGTAATAATTAGAAATAATGAGAAGATGGAGGCTAATCTCCCCATCCCTGCACTTCCCCTATCACCATGTAATGATCTCCTTATGCATCTGTGTCCTACCCCCAACTGTGAATTCTTTGAAAGCAAAAGCCAGAGCCTTCCCATTCACCCTTCAGTTCCCAGAACCAGGCAGAAAGTTCCCCGATGAAGATGGATGAATGGGTGAGTGAGAGGATTAAGTAGAAGTAAGTAGAAGTGAAATTTCTGCATTTCAGTAAAGGGAGCAAGATAAAGGACTCAGCCGGTTTGCCTGAGGTTTTGTTCTGTCTTGTTTTGTTTTTAATTATCATACAATAAAACTGCTCGGGGAAGGAAGTATACATTTCTATGAATGTTAACACATGTACAGATTCCTATTCCCACCACCACAGTCAGGATAGCCTACAGTTCCATGACCCCCCAATCTCTCTCATGCCGTTCCCTCTGGGGATTGTTTTTTGCTATGTCAGGGAGGAGAGAAAGGAGTTAAGATCTGAAGACAAAAGGGATAGTTCAGAAATCTCCTTGGTGCTTGTCTGTTCTTGCAAGGAATCACTCTGAGGCCTAGGTGGGGGAGAATAATCAGAAAACATTTTGTTTCAAATTTACTCTGTGCTAGGTAGGTGTAATTCTTAGAGGGGTTATGTATGTTACCTTATTTAACTCTCAAGAGCATTGAAACAGCTATTAGTATTGACAGATTATAACATGCTCAGAGAGGTTGGGTCACTTGCCCATAATCCCATAGCCAGCAGGAGCAAAGAGCCAGGATTATACTATGCCTTTCTAGTCCAACGCCCACACTCTACCCTCTCTTTCCATCTGATTTTGCAGATTGAGGAAGGTAAGGGAGATTTTCCCTTGCCCACGTGGAGATTAGACACTGAGAAAGGTTCCAAAAAGCTCCTGCTAGCCAAATTTCTCACATTCCTCTCAAGACTCCAGAGCCAAGACTAGACTATCCTGGGAGGTCACAGTCATCATTACCTTAGTTCACTAGAGATGGATAGCTGTTCCATTCATTCATTCATTCAAAGATTTTATTTATTTATTCATGAGAGACACACAGAGAGCATCAGAGAACAGGCAGAGGGAGAAGGAAGCTCCCTACAGGGAGCTCAGTGCAGGACTCCCATCCGAGGACCCCGGGATCACTCCCCGAGCCAAAGGCAGACACTCAACCACTGAGCCACCCAGGTGTCCCAGCCATTCCATTGAAATAGAAAAACCATCATGGTGATAAGTAACAGAAAAAAAAAAAAAAGTGACACCTCCTCATTTTATAAAAATCCAAGCATAAGCTGTGGCCCAGGGACCCTCGTCTCCTTCCTAGCATTATCCATCCAGTTGAAAATGCTGACAGATTTTTATTTAAGATTGCTAAAAGATAATCCAAAAAGCCAATTCCCAAAGGCACTCAGGATTAAAAACAAAAGCAGGGGCAAATGAACATGGGACTGTAGGGTAGGCAAAAATATGTGAGAGCCAAAAACCAGACACGGTTCTTCCAGCCGGTCTGCACCTGGATACCAAAGCACTGGCGCTGCCTGAGTCGACTGCCTCGGGCCCGCTTCCTCTGTCTACACCTGGCCCGGCTCCCACAGGCCTCTCTGACTGCGTGCACCAGCCCCGTGCCCAGCGCCCGCCCCGCTTACCTGGCTCCACTTCATGCCATCCGCTCGACTGGCTGCCGCTTCCTGGGGAGCGCCCTTGGCCCGTGTAAAATGGCTCTTCACCAGGACTGTCCATTTCATCCTCCACAGACTTGAGGCGCTTTGTGGAGCTGAAATAACACAACGGGTACACGTTTAAAGGCCATCCAAACCACCTCTCTTGGAGATTGCACCTCTGGCTGAAAGCAAGCCAAAGGAGGAAGCAACTGGGCAAGTCGGAGTTCTAGGACTCTGTTTTAGGCTCTGGTTCAGTTGAGTGAGTCACTGGATGTGGAACAAAGTCTTGGGTCTGTGTTGTTCCAAGTGTCTGGGTTTGATTTTTATCGTCCCTGAAGTGGCTGCTGCCACCACATCCTGTTCCCTTCTCCTTTGAGGAACTGGTGGCAGGCTCCTACTTCTGTCTCCACCTGCAAGTGTCTGTAGGAAGACTGCGTTTCATGTCTCCTCAGGCAGCGCCTAGGGCCTAGACTTCAGTGATGTCCCTAGACATCAGTCTATCCCTCTGGCACCCCAGGAAGGATAAAAATCAGGGGTTCATAGCTCAGATTGCTATGAACTTGGATAGCTTTTCAAGAAGAGCTTGGATTGCTTTTCTCCCCCCTCACCACTGTTTTCTTATCTTCCACTTGGATCTGTTCATTTTAAAAATATTTGCTGCACAGCTACCATAGTCCAGTTTCTGAGGCAGATGCTAGAGAAAATGCAATGGCCCAGAGAGATAAAAAAAAATAGGGGGAAGGAGTACATTTCCCTCTGAGAAGAAGGGACATAGAAAAAAGCATGACCTGATCTTTTTTGTGCCCTTCCTCTTTTTTTTTTAAAGATTTTATTTATTTATTCATGAGAGATGCAGAGAGAAGCAGAGACATAGGCAGAGGGAGAAGGACGCTTCCTGCGGGGAGCCTGATGTGGGACTCCCATTCCAGGACCCGGGGATCATGACCTGAGCCCAAGGCAGATGCTCAACCAACTGAGCCATCCAGGTGCCCTGCCTCTCCTCTTTCTATGCCTACACAGAGGCTATCAAAATGAAGTTCTGGATTTTTTATTTTTGGAGAGGTATGGTTGAGAAATTTCCAGCCTGTATCTTGTTTCCTCCAGTTGAAGAACTGAATTTTTCTCCCAAGTTGAGGCTTCAGAAATGAGAAGGCAGCAAAATGCCATGTTGCTAATATGTCCTAATTGTCTTAATTGATTATGTCACTAATACACTACCAGAATGAATAGCTTTCATACCTAGTGGGAGTGCCTACTGGGAAATCTCTTCCTCCCATGTCAGGGTACAGAATTTTTTATATGTTTTCATTGATCAAACATGTGCTGTGTCCCTCCTACGTGCTGGGTGCCATGCTAAATGCTGGGATATCAAGATGCATCAGGCATGGCCCCTTGTCTCCGTGGAGTTCATGGTCTAGTGGACAGAGATGCAGAGGCAAATATAATTGTGCAAAAGAGAAATATAAGTATTATGATGAAAGCACATATAGGACACAGATTTCCTGATGAAATAAGAAAACAATGATATGCTGGGAGGTTGGGTAACGCTTCCTGAAGGAGGTAGTTCCTGAGCTGTATGAGTGAGTGTTGAGGGGACAGTATAAGAAAGGAAAGGGCACGCACAGGCCGGTATTCGGCTGATGCACCACTCAGGCACCAATTATTATTTCAAAATATTGAAATACTTCTTTCTCAGTTCATGAAGTATCATGATATCAAGCCCCGAAAGTTTCACTAGCTTTGCCCCAGGACACCCTCATCATCCAAAAACTAAAGGGTTAACATCAGGTGTATCTGGGGCATTCCAGGACTTTGCCTGAGCACTGTGGCAGAGCAGTATCCACACAGGTCATCAGATATTCCGAACATCACTCCCAGGAGGAAGGTGCCTATCTGGCAGAAGCAACATCATACAGAGGAAGGTGTGACACGTGCAGAGAATTGCCCGGTGTCTGGCCTGGCTGAAGTCGAAGTGAAAGAAAGGGGTAGAGTTTACAGAAGATGTTACATATCCAGATTTCATCCTATAAGCAAAGAAAACTCCTGAAAAAGACTAAGCAGGGAGTGACATCAGAGTCGACTTTAGAAAGGCCACTCTGGTAACTGTGCAGATGATGGTTTTGGAAAAGCAAAGGAGAAAGAAGGAGATGGAACCAAGAGGCAGCAAGACAGTTAAGAGGCAATGGCTGCAAACCGAGTAAGAAAATGTTGAGGACCCAATTTAAGGCAAGAAATTCTAATTAATAAAGTTGGTATCTCCCTCCGTATTCTTTGCCTTTAAATTCTGTCCTTGTTAAAGACAGACCACAGGAAAGCAACATATCTGCAGCAAACTAGCTTGGTCCCCAAAGGAAAACCTTTAATAGCTTATTTTATATTCTTTGCTTGGCTTTCCTTGAAGTTCAATGAAAAATAGCCACTTGAAGAACTCTTCTGTAATTTATGTGAAACTATATTGAACAGAAATTTTTTTATGGGAAGATGTACACAAAAAATTCCTTCTATACATAAAACCAGAAAAAATATGGTCTCTCTGCATGAATTTCTCTTCTTTCCTTTTATCAGAAAATGCAGATTCTATAGCCTACTGCTTCCCTTTCTTGCCTTGGCAACCAGGAGCCTCAGGATTAAACATAAGGTGCAACTCTTGGTTTCAGGCTCCTGATACAACACACTCTCCTATTCTTCTTTATGGTTTCTGCCCTCTGTTTCTATATTTAATAGTTCTTGCTGTATCTAAAACCTGAAAGCCACCTGAAATCATTTTGGAAGTTGGTAAGGCACATGTTAAAAACAAAACAAATATTTCTCTATGTTTCCTGGCAAATAAAAAGGCAAGGCCTATATGTTCTGATGGGACTGTGAGATCTGTCTGTAGGGAAAGGCCCGTTTCTTTTCTTTTCTTTTCTTTTCTTTTCTTTTCTTTCTTTTTCTTTCTTTCTTTCTTTTTTTTGGCTAACAGCAGATGCTCAAAAACTGCTGAATTGTGCTATTGACTTAGAAACAGCCATTTGAGTACTTACAACAGGTATTTGCCCAAGTGTCATGATTCACTGAGATCAAACGCAAAAGGCCAACTCCACTGATCATTATTCTTTCATTATTAATATTTTTCTAAGTTTCTTTTTTTTTTAATTTTCTTGGTGTCCTTTACTAAAATGCAAATACCCCATATAGTTGCTAATCCTAAAAGTGAAAATCTATAGTTTTTCAAACCTTAGTTTGAAAGCAAAGACTTTTCTGAGGTTGATACGGGAAAAATGACTGGAGGGTAGAGAGGAGAAAAAGATCCAGGAGTGAAGAAAGTTAGAAGTGCCAGGATTGACACATGGAAGGCTTCCAAGACAAAGTTTACTGACCTCACAAACTTGACAGTTGGTTTATCTTGATGAAGTTCTTTGGGACAGAAAAGTATTTCTTATCCCAATTTTTACACAACCCCTTCTGTGATTTTTGGAGATGTTTACCACAAAGGGGTACAGAACTAAAGTTAATGCCTATCAATCTCCTTTATCTTTTTTTTTTTTTAACTTAGAAATGAATCAGTCATTGATTTTGGGTCTTGCCCTTGACTTTCTAAGATACTTATTCAGTTCCACCATAAACACTGGAGGAAAAAAGGAAAGTACCAGTAAGATCTCTACCTAAGAGAGAAGATAAAATCCTTTTGAGGAGTAATGCACTATCTCTTCCTGCGTGTGTAATTTGTTGTGTTCCTAGCAGTTCTACCTGAAATTAAGGTCAAACTATTACCTTCATTCTGAATATTTGTTTAATTCTCACTCTATGCAAAGCATACAAGCCTTACCTTGTACCCACAAATCTGTAAAATGACTTCTTCCTGAGCGGTCAGAGTACTCGTAACTGAAAATTTTCCATGTATTTGTCAGTCTCTACCAATAGACTGTATAGCTCCTATTACTTGACTTATATACACAGTGCCTTGGATGATATCCTTGTTAAGAAATGTTTGTCGCCAAATTGGAGGAGTTACACACACTGTTGTCTACGTCTACATCTATGTCTACGGGGTCTACGTCTACAGGACTTACAGCCCAGATGGGGAGGCAGGATCTGTACAGATCTCAAAGATGGTAACAGTAATTCAAGGTAGCAAGCACTAAGTATCCAGGAAAAATAAGGATACTAGATATTCTTGGGGGGGGGGGCTTCATGTTCTATTGTTCCTTATTGAAAGAGTAAGCCCCGTTCTTAAGAGGATCCAATGTGAAAATATCATGTTTTTGAAGTTCCAGCACACCTGAATTTGAATGTACGTTCTGCCATTTACTACATCTGTGACCTTGAGCAAGTTACTTAACTTCTCTGAGCTCTGGGTTGATCTGCTATTAAATGTCAACACTATCTATATTGTAAAAGTACTGTGAATATTAAATCATATCAGGTATGTAAAGCATCTAATACAGTGTCTGCTACAGAGCAGGTGACCGATTAATATTGGCACAGCATGAGCAAATATTGATTGGTTGATGAACTTTTCTATATGTAAATCTGGGGTATTCTTCTGGGCATATTTTCTAACCTGTACACAGATAATTCTGCTGAGTCTATATATTTAGAGAATAATTTAAAAAAAAATCATCCTAGGAGAGCCTAATGAGAGTAAAACAAACATATTACCAAGTTATTAACTACTGCTGCTGTTTATAATTAGCTCCTTATCAGGGTTGGTTATTTGCAGAATATGAGAATGACAGTAGCCTTTGAAATGGCATTAAAAACCAGGTTTCCAATCAGAGAATCACAAGAAAGGCAACAAAACAGCTGGAGAAGTCAAAAGGACAGGGGTCTGGGGGGAGGTGAGGAGGATGAGGAGCACTGTTTGGGACGTCCATGGTACATGCACAGCACACATATGAAAAACAAACATCCCATCAACTTGTAAATTAATCACTACCCACAAGTATTTGCAAAGCTTTTTCGTGTTGACGGAGTGCAGTCACACACAATGTCCCCCCATGAGCAAACATTCAAAATCCTCAAAATACATGAACACCTGAATGTGTTCACAATGTCATTCTTTCATTATAAATGTACTTTGGATTTTAGAAATGTTTTTTCCCGAGGATCTGATACTACAATAAACTAAAGGGAATACTTAAACAACATGAAAGATGAGGGAGGATGTGGCTGGTGGTCATATTTAGGGAATGACTGGTTCTTTAACTGTCTTCAAGGTATTAGTAATTACTAAGCTGATTCTTTTTCTTTTTAGAGTAATGCTGGTTAAAATATATAAAGTCAAGGTAATAAAGAGTCTCTATCAAGGAAAATTTCTATAATTTGGCCATTGTTTTAAATCATAAAATTCCAGTGCTTGCTTTAAAGAATATACCTTTGTGAAACGTTTTTCTGCAAAGTACACAAACATTAAAGATCGTTCTGCACCATTCTTTTCTTTGTTGTCACAGTCCAGTGCTAAAGCCAATTTGTAAAAGAATACTGTGGGTTTAATGCCTAATCCCTTTCCTTCTGGTACCGGTTATCTAGAGACAACAGGATCTTGCAAAATGCTTGATTTTGATTTGGGCTTTGTGACCTCAAGGGGATCAAGAACCCTGGAATTGTTATCTGGTTGTGCTCTTCCAGCTTTACTTTTTTAAAGGTCTCCTGGTACAATGGAGTTTATGAGCCAGCCCCGCCCTATCACAGGACTGCATTCACTTTTGTAACTTCACACCTAGATATCAAATGGGTTTCATGTCGCAGGGCAACTCCAGTAGCCTGGATTTTTAGATCCTGTAGGGGAAAAGCGCTGGGACTGAGCTGTAATGTCTGCTGCAGGCACTGGGACTAGAACTGGTATCGCCAGTGTCAACGTTTTGCCAAACAAGCCAAAACACACGCCCTTTTCCTTAGTCAAGTGCTGTGTCCTTAATCTCCTGAGAACATGCTGTGTTTATCATTCATCCTTTCTCTATGCTTTACTCATGTCTTCACCCCACCCAGACACCATTCCTTTTTCTTCCAATCTTGCTCACTCTAAACCAACATTTACAGTTGAACTCAAGTCAATCTTTTCGGATAAATCTTTAACTATTTTTAGCCTGTGCCATACAATTTAGCTCACTGTTTTTCACTGACACACTTATATATTTATTTCTGTAGCATGTACATTTTGCTTTCTCTTTCCAATAAGACTGAAAATCTGTTGGGGCTGAACATACTTCCCTAGTATCTTCCACCAGCAAACACACATTGCAAGGGCCTCTAGGCTCAGAGTCAAAATCAAGGTGTGGAACTGTGGAGAACCACCCATCAAATTACCTGGTAGAGGATGTGCTGGGTAAAGACCTCCTCATTGCTCCCGGACTCATGCTGTAGTATGAAGAACTTTCCAAATCTGAGAGAGAAAAATTTGGGCCAGTTCCTGCAGCTATTGGTGCTAGAAAAAAAAATAGTTATGTTCTGTGAATAAAAGATCAATGAAGAGTACATATCAGTGTTGCATGTAACACATTCTATTTCTGCATTTATACAGTAAGCTTATCTGAAATAATCAGTAATGAACTCTGACCTCCAAAGAATGTTGACCACAAAAACTGTCTACACCAGAAAAGACTTTGTTTTATAATGTACTTTTTGTCCTTTCTCTTCTTGTAATGGCAAACTGTCACCACAGTTGCAACATTCCTGGGTGCTTTTAACAAAAATACCTCCACATTCTGCTCTGAAGCTTTTCTTGAATGACCAATCAGAACATTTTCTGGGGCCTTCCTAGCTTTGTCTGATCCTGCTAGCTCTCATTCATTGGTATTTTGGAATTAATTCTGAACTGCAAATTCATCTTTCCAGGCTCCCCATTCCTAATTTCTGGTGACAAGAAATGTGCCATTTCTCCTTACTCTGAACTGGCTCAGCATCTACATATATCTCTTCACTTTATTTGTCTCGCCTTCTATTTTGAGGCAGGGTCCTCAAACCAGGGTTCCTGAACTGTGTGTTCTTCTAAATAAAGTTTTACTGGAACATGGCCACACCCACTTATTTACATATTGTCTCTGCTTCCGCACTGTGATGGCAGAGACTAGCAACCACACAGACACCGTATGGCTCATAAAAGAGAAAAAAAACTTACATAGAATTTTCCGATGTCAGACTTAAGAGATTGTTAAAGATAATTTTGAATGCGTGATTTTTGGAGCTGACTATGGAGTGAGATGTGATTCCCTGTATGTTTTAAAGCCTGTTGCCTCCAGATACCTCATTTATGGTAGTAGCTTCATAGATATTTTTGAATGAACAAATACCATCAATTTTATGAAATGACTGCATAAAGTTAGTGGTGCAACTGTATTAGTGGAAATAACCTCTTCTTTTGAAAGATTATGCAAAAGCAGGAGCAACAGATTCATAAATTACTGTATTTAAGGAGCTGGTTTCAGGAAGTAAGCCCATGTAAGTGGGTATATAAATAAATAGACGCTAATATCCATAAGAAGAAAGGATAATTGGGAATATCATGAACCAGGGACTTTTCATTCTTTCAACAAATGATCACTGCTTAGAACTGTGCTTAGATGGAAGACATGTTTGCTACCCTGGGACAGCTCTAGAGGGAAAGTTGGCAGGTTATTTTCAATACAGTGTATTAAGTCCTTAATTCCTAAATTGATATGGCCACATAGAAGTGGGTATCTAACTCAGCTGGGGAATGAGAGGCTCTGGGAGTAAAAAGGACCTCAGAAAACATGATGTCTGGGAAAATGTTAAAAGGACAAGTAGGAATTGCCCAACTGAGAGGGATGGAGGCATGCTTGGTAGGGGGGACAGAATTTACAGAGGTGAGAGAATATAAAACGAATACTGGATTTTTGACAACTCTGTGTGATGAAGTATACATAGTACATGGGGAAATCAGGGGAGGGTTAAGGTCAGGTTACAAAAGGTCTTTAGGAACATGAATTTCTTTAAGGAACGTGACTTTGAGTCCAGAAAATTCCCAAGTTTGTAAGCTATTAAAGAGCTTATGACTCTGTACTCACTGGGGGCCACTGGGGTTATACTGCCAGCATCTACTATAATCTCTGACACCAAGAGGCAGTCAGTAAGCATTGGTCAAATGGGATTGATTGCTAGTCAAAGGAGAACCAGCAAAGCATAAGAATGTGTCACCAAACTTGCCTTTATAACCTAGAAACATCATCCTGTCATGAAGGTAGGCATGGGGGACAGAGGGTCGCAGTTGAAGAATATCATTAGTAAAACCACAGAGGCCAGTGGAGTCATTTAGAAAAAAGTAAGGTGGGGATGGGTCTAAACTCAAGGGATGAAGACAAGGAGCCTCATGTAAGTGATTTAGGAGATAGAATCAGGAAAATGTGCTGACTTGTTGAGTGCAGTGATAATGGAAAAGGAAGAGTATGGGATGATTTCCAGGATTATTGCTTGGGAAACTGGGTGAATTGTGGTACCATAATAAAAATCTGGAATCAAGGAAAGGTAGGAAGGGATAGAGTAATATCTAAGGATAAAACTTAGTTGTTTGATCACTAGCAATGGCTAAACCTTAATCGTAACTGTCATTATATAAAAACAGTCACTGCTGAGAAGTGGAAAGCTCTGAAATTCATATATACTTTCTGAAATTCAAACCAATCTTTTAATGACAAGCGTAATAGAGGAAGGGCCTTTGGTTCAAAAACAAATGATGGAGCTTGACGATACATATAAGTAGAGTTCCAATGAATGACTTTGTAGTCATTCCCTAATTTGCTTTTTATACTAAATTTATTTGCATAGTTTCCCCTTTATTTCATATTATTTTATGGATGAAATAGGCTAGGGGGATGGGGAGGATGTTATTTCAATACATCACCCCTCATCCCCTCTCAGCAGCCTAACATATAACAGGTACGTATTAATGTTTGTGCCTTCATGTAGCTTAAAGATTCACACCTCCCGTTAACTAAAGAAGAGGGATGAAGCTAATCCGTGTCAAGGCTCTGTATTTAGATTCTCTTTCTAAGTTCTGAGATGGGGTTCAGGCCTCAGCCCAGTAGCTGAGCACCGGCAAAAACACACGAGCCTCAGAGCTCCCACATCATTCCTCAGAAGGAAAGGTAAAGCCAGGTGTGAGTGAATGGCCTCGCTGGACTGAAAGAAGTTGGAGGCCCTCTGCCCAGCTGCGCTTATGTGTTACATTCTATTTACCATGTTGGACCATGGAAAAATGTCTTCTGCCTTGATTATCTTATTAAAATGTCAAAGAAGCCAGAATAGGTGAAGAAAGGAAAATACAGAGTAAATATAGTGTGCACACCTCTGAGAGAGATTAAAACAATAACCAACCCACAGAAATGTTCCTTCACTTGCCCATATATTTACTTCCTGTGAAGCACTCAGCACGGTGTGTTTGTAATCTAGCAAACGCTTATCAGCTGGACTGGCAGCGTTGTGATATTTTCTCAAAGTGCCTATTGGAGTTACAGTGCCTAACTTCAGGTCTTGACAAACTGCTTCTGTGTATCCTCAATTTTATAACATCATTAAATTTCTGAAATGAGAACAGGTTTCACAACCTGGGTTAAACAATCCTAATAAAGCCCTGATGCAAACTCCACATTCTTTGAAAAAGTCTTGTAAGGAAACATCCCTCAGTACTGTGTGTCTTTATGCATCATCTGAAGGTCAGTCGATGGTAATGGAATCTGAATCAGTGATACTATGACAGTTAAAGAGAAAGCCTCCTGCCTTTGGGGAGGGGGTCACTGACAAGGGTCCCTGCGATGAGTTGGGTACTCTTGGTGCCTCTATCTGGAGAACAGGAAGAGGCTTAGAGAGGTATCTAAGGAAGGTGGGCTATCTAAGGAAGCAGGCTCTCCTGAATACCTATGGAGCTTTTTATTTTTTTATACCTAACTTCATCCTCAAAACCACCTCTTTAGGAAAGTACCTCTTTGTGATGAGAAAAACTAAGAAGCCCCAAAATGAGGTTAACTGGCTTGCTGTGGACCACAGAAAGGCACAAAAGAGGGAGGGCCAGGATTAAAATTCAAAGGTGTCTCACCTCCAAACTTGTTGCTTTTCTGATCACAGTATCTTGTCTTTCATATCCAATATTTGCCTTAAACGTCAGATGATAAAAAGGTACACAGCATCTCTGTCTCACAAAGTTTACTAGAGTAGATAATACTTGAATATCTAATTCAATGCTGAATGTGTTAAGTCTCACGAGAGAAATACAAAGGATGTGTTAGGAAAGTTCAAAGGAACAAGAAATCATATTGGCTTGTGGGATCAGACAAACGTTTGATTCCAGGAAGAGTTGGGCACTTAAGCTAAGGTTTGAAGGATGGTAGGATTTAAAGAGGCAGCGACGAAGAAGGTTTCTAGGCATATGACAGTATGTGCATTAGTTTAGAGGCAGGAAGTATAGTTAGTGACCTGTGGGATCCATGATGGTTTCTGAGTAGGGAAGTGATCATTGTTGAATCTGAGAAACATTACTGTGACAACAGCATACAGAATGCATCAAAGGGGTTAAGGTGGGGAAACCAGTTGGTAGGTTGATGCACGGTCCTGGCAAGGGACCCCAGGACCGTGGGGTCCCTTCCCCAAGGGAAAGGACGCCTAAGGCATGCTGTCAGGAAATAAAACAGAATTTTCACCATTGGGTATCCGTCATCTTGGTAAACAGATACAAAAAGATCTGTGTCCAGTGGTGCACAATGAGAGGACATATACAAGCAAATGGGTCATACTATTCCACAGATATAAAATATTGATAAGATGTAAATAACACACGGTGCTTCTTAGCTAATAACGGTAATAAGTCCTTTTGGCAAATTAGGGAACTCAAAGTTGTCAAGGGTTAAGTGACTTGAACAAGGTCTGCCCAGGATGTCATGCTGGGTTTCTAAAGCCAAAGACTAACAGCTTACTGATGTGTTACAGAGATTATGTAGCCACTGCCAATCAAAGGCAGGGATGTTAAGGAAATATTGGACCAACCACAGCACTTCCTGTCTGTTCCATATATTGTGAAACCTGATTTTGTTCCCCCCCTTGTACTTGAGCCTAGGCTCTATCATCCTTAAATTATCTCCTATGTGACATTTTCTCCCCACACTAGATAGAGTGCGTTCTGAGGACTGTAAACATAGACATCCCAGGGCGTAGAAAAAGTGCTGGTGTGGGCCTGGGTGAGACTGTCTGGAGTTTCAGTCTTGCCAATAACCCTCTGTGTAGCTGAAGTAATTTTAAACTCTCTGGACCTCAAAATTCCCTAATAGTTATGACAGAAATGCAAACTCACCACCACAGCCAGGGCCATCACTACCAGCATCACAAGCACCAACTTTTATTAAGCATCATTTATGGGCCAGATGCTGGTCTGAGCCCTCTAAACACACCATCTCATTTAATCCCCATCACACTACCAGGGAAGAATGGAAGTACAAAGAGGTGAAGTCACATCCCTAGGTCACAAAGTCAGAGAGGGTCATTCCAGATGACCTTTAACCCTCCAGATCCGACAGACTTTTGTGTGTTCCTAAACAGCCCTGCAGAGTTTTATGTGATGATCAATCCAACACAACAGCTGATAATCAATAAATATGTTTGAATTAAGGAGTATCAGTAATCACCCTCTCCATTTGCTCTCCACCTCTCAACTTTATGCAGTGTGAAATGCAGCTCAGAAATCTATAAGTACATGAGCAGTGAGGACTGGTTCCTCAACTTTTTAAAGCAGTACTGCTGTGAGTCACACCTGAAGTTTTTGTGGATTGTGTTCCACGCGGTTGTTTTTCCCAAAAGATGAACTTTTGGGAATTGTCTCATTGGATGTTATTTCTAAGCCATTTGTCCCCCCACTTCCTTTTCTCCTGTCATGAGTAGAATGCAGTCTTTGTGTCACTTCTTAATAAATGGTTTGCTATTAAGGAATCATTATAGTAATGTGGGCTATTGGAAGAAAGGGGTTACTTTAGTAGCCAACCCTCTTAATGACCTGCTCTTCTGTACACATTAGTAGTTGGATAAGGTTGTGGTTTATTGAACTTCTGCCATCCACCAGAGACAATCTGCTCGGGTTTGTGCTGTTGGGAAGAGAGGGTGATGGAAAAAAAAATTCTGTCCAAAATTTCAAGCCTGGGAGATGACAGTGCCCTGAGTTTACAACTTGTTCAGCAGGAATCAACAGGGAGCATTAAGTGAATGCCTCGTGTGGCCAGCCTACTGCTAATGGCACATATTCTCTGAGAGGCTATAGCCAATGAAATTCAACATATATTCAGAGAGCACTTTCCTTGTGCCAGGTGCTGTTCCAGATGCTCAGGATCTATCAGTGGACAAGACATATAAGACCCCCTGTCCTCGTGGGGCTTCCATTGTAGAGATTAACAGTCATAGCTGTCCCTTCCTCAAATTTCCATGGCAACTAAGAATATGGCCATATGGCCAATAGGTAACCCTCAAAAAAGACTACTGGGCTTAGTGCTTCACTTTCAATTTATAAAATAACTATGAAAAAATAAGAGAGGTATATTTCTTTCCAGATTATGTAACGGAATGTACTCACTGAGACTTTGGGAAGTTGTACTTTAAGGCTTGTGGGGGGCGGGGGGGGGGGGGGGAAGATCCAACAACAAGCACACAGTTCTAGGGGCCCAGCACAATTTAGTGTTGTTTTGCATTCTGGTGGCAAAGATCTCATAAGAAAGTCCATGTCACTGGCACAAAAGGAGTGAACATGGGAAAATACTTGGTCTTCTTTCTCTCAAAGGCACAGTTGTAAAACGCACAATGCTATGAAAACTCAAGCAAATCTGGAATCATCGTTAAAGGGAATTAACTTGGAAGGTAATTTATGGCAAGAAAATTCAACTCCTTTGTTATCTTCCTTTTACCGTAATATGCTTCCTGAACACTGCCTATGAAAGAGGGCTTTTAGGAAGAAAAAAAAATAAGTATAGTAAAATTAACTCATTTTATCAATTTGTGCTGTTGGCCAGAGTTTCCTGACTGTGGCTATGAGGGGCTGTAAAACTGATGAATTTGCATGGAAAAAGAAACCAGTGTAAGTAATTTGTGTAAGAGGTAACATGGACATACACTGCTATAATTCAGACACCCTGCAGATAGCAGACTGCTGCAGTGTGAACGGTTATGAGTTAGAAAAATGACCACACTGCAAGTCAGTCTGACTTGAATGGAAATCAATCATAAAGGTACTTTCCCTGCAGCTTCTATGCCACAGTCTTCAGCAACTCCTTTGCTGAGCAGATTTCTGGTCTGCAAACCGCGTACTGCTCTCCTTTCTCTGCCCTTCCTTTCTAAAAAGTCTGCCCTAGTGCAGGCTAGGAGTATGGTTTTCCAAAATGGAACATAAAAGAAAGGCACTGGACCAAAACGAGGATTTCCCTCTATGTGGAAATGAACTTTCCTGCTATTATGAGATTTAAGCAATGCTTTTTATGAAATGGAGTATTAGGTGCCAAAAGCCAGCACGATGTTTTAACCCCATCAACGGCATCTGCTAATGCGGAGAGAGCACCGTTTTCACACATCCACATTTGTGGGCACGAGTTAAGAAATATGTGGGTTTGTGGTGCTAGAACGGGTAGGAGGAGGTGGATAGCGAAATTTTTATTTCTGAAAAAATGTTTTCTTTTTATTAAGATAAGAACAGTTCACTGATACCCTCTTTCCTCCCCACTCTGAATCGTGAAGACAATTTACCTTTGATAATCATTGTGAATTCGTTTCGTGAAGTAAGCATATTTGGGCATTTTATTACAAGAGAGCTCAGTCTTGGATCTCAAGAAACTTAAATATGTACTCTATAAAGGAAGGAACCATTTCTACTTATCTCTGTATTCTCAGCACACAGAGTGAAATGCTTCATATATTACACATGCAACAAATGTTTACTAAAATCGAACTAAGATTATATGAGCCTGTTAATGAAAAACAGCTAAGAACTAATACTTATTTATTATGTATTATGTGTCAGGCTGGCATGCTATGTGTTTTGCCTGAATTACCTCATTTCATTCTTGCAATATCCCTATAGAACATGTATTTGTTTATTCTCATTTACAAATGGGAAAATCAGTTATAAGGTTAAGTAACATGCTCAAGATCACACAGGTAAGTGACAGAGCGATGATTTGAACCCGAGTATCTCTAGATACCAGCCCAGAGGTGAAACTCACATTTCCAGTCTCCCTGTCTTTCCTTTATCATCAATTACTACAGAGACAGATGCACTAAGATTTATAGAGAAAAATAATTATCATCTATCCATAAAGTGGGAAAACTTGTATTTATCATCTTCTTCTCCCTTCTTTGTGTTTACAGGTCTTTAGAGCTGCAAGAGTCAGTCAGTGCTTCACTGGATAGAGGGCCTGACACTTGGTCGAGCAGAGCCATCCATGGCGCGGTGGGCAATGCTGACCGATCTCTTGCATTAGTGGCTTCTGCCTTGGGGACTGAAATTGATTTTCTGCATTTTAGAGTATCATCTCATCTTAGCTTTTGGTTGAGGTCAAATGTGGTACCCGTTTAGTACCTGATACAGCCTCAGCCATGGGATTAAGTCTTCCCTGACAGGGGATGGATTTGATGGCCTGAGACATCTTTTTACCACAATGATCTATAAACTAGGGAAGGGCTTCTAAATATAAGCCCCTTCACCAAGAGCACGCTGGGACTATCTGATCATTAGCTGTTAGGAGACCAAACTACATCAGCAGAGTCTCATCTCAACAACTTACAAACCCAGCTGGCTATACTAATAAGTCTCAGTATTTTCACTAAGAACTGTTTTTTTTTTTTCCTTCTCCATACACTGAAAGATCCTGGGTATTAACATGTACTCATATCAATCACATATTGCATTAACTCAGTTCTTGCATTGGGTTTAATGTGTGGCTTTGCTGAGCCTGGACTGTACTGATCTCATCCTGGACATGTCTACTGTGTCACCAACAACAGTCTTTCTAATTAGCAAGAGTTAGCTAGGTCAATATATTCCAGCCAAAATCTCAATAATATTTGTGGTCTTTTTTTTTAAACATTTGTGGTCTTATTGTGGGAGTAATATTGAATTTCTGTCAGTCTTCTGGAAATCCCAAAAATACCTTTAAGTTTTCTAATGTTACCCATTGGATAGGAATATCTGTTCTTAAAAAAATGAGGCTTATAAGTACATAAGTGAAAGTTTACTAAAAACCACATTGCTGGTAAACCTCCAGCATGTCCCTACTACTCACAGGGAATTTTTATGTCCATAATATAAAAGAAAGCAAGAATTCAAATACTACAGAACTAAGTACTACTTTAAAGAACTCTGATGAAAATAAAGGTGCGGCTAGCCACTTAAAAAGTTGTTAATGTGTCAGTGTTAGATTTAGAATTTTTAAAACATCTTGTTATCTATTAGATACCCTGGAAGATAAATCTCCAGAATAACACAGATGTAGAAGCTTTGACTGAGAGGTTAAGGAGTAAGAACTTTCTGGTTTCCTAAAGCAGATGAATTAGGCCTAGTATTGGCAAGCTCTTATTCCATCAGAATTATTAACTTTGAAGGGGTCATGAGAATGGTCCTTCTAATAAACTGACTTTTAAAACTTGAATCTAAAATCAGTCCTTCTTAATTTACACATGTACACAGAGCACATACAGACATACACAGAGATTCTTAATAAATATGCTGATAGTGTGGCTACCTCAAGGATGAACTCTGAACACACAGTGAAAGACCAGGGACAAAGGCTCTGTTCAATAATAAGCATGGTGGTTACCACTGTTCAGCATCTACTATATGCTAGATACTTGCCATTTTCTCACTTAATCCTCAAATCACTCCTAAGAGGTGTTTCCAGCATTCTGATGCAGGCCCAGCACACAGCTGGTATTTAATACTTGTTTGCTGACTGAACAAGTGATTGCTACCTCCTACAAGAACATAGCTGGGAGGCATTCAGTATTGCCCAAAGTCATAGAGTCAGTAAGTGGCAGAGCCAGATCCCCAGTTCTATATCCTGGACTATGATACCATGCTGCCATCTTAAACATGGATTTCATAGAATGTATTATACTTAGGAAGCAAAACCCATGAATTAGCTAGAAAAGATTAGAAATAGATGAATATACAAATAGAGATCATAATAACAAATTAGTATGGACATCAAGGTATTACTTGTATGGACATCATGGTATGTCCATGGTATGGACATCATGTTTTACTTCTCTCTGAAGTAAATAAGAATGCTTGTGGTCTGGTCAATTTAGCAAGACTTCAGCTAGGAAAACACGGAACAAGAGCCACCCCCGCCCCCTGCCCCAAAGCTGCCATGAAAACTCTCACTACCAGCTCTAACCAGGAAGGCTGTAAGAAGATGAGTGCAACAGAAAGAAATGGACTTTCAAGCATCAAGCTGACCAGTGGATATGCTGATGTCATAAGCTCCTGTCACCATAGTTTTAATTTCAGTCGGCAAGGTGGTCATAATGTCACTGTCAGGGTCCATGTCAAACACAAGGCACATTATATATTTTGATCTATAGGTAAGAATGGGGACACCTCTCACTTTATGTGGCTCCTTCTCTATTGGGTGAGGAGAGGAGAATGGGAAAAATCATGTGTGGCTGCCCATACCGTGAGCTGGGATTTGGAAGAAAGAGCAATTTGACAAAAATTTTATTACTGCCAGTCCGTTCCATTTGCCGCCGGCTTTACTGTCCAAATATTCAACCCAAATATGGCAAGAAAATTAAAAGAAAAAAAGCTATACAACAAAACATGCTTCTGAACTAATTCAATTTCAGTATTTATTTTGAAAATTTATTGAATTATAGTAGAGGAAACCCACTAAATTAAGCCAGCCAGACTGATATTTTTCTTCCAGAGAGTATGGCAATATTTATTATTTTATCTCCCTATGAGAGGCTGATTAAAACTAGGAAACATTTGCGATGTCATAATACATTCAGAATAAGGTGGCTTAGGCAGGCAAAAATGAAAAAAATTATAGGGCCAATCAGTATTTTTGAGTCTGTAACTTAACAGATTTTCTTTAAAACCTGCATTTTCAAGATAGGCATTATGATTTTTTAAAGGATCTCCCACTCTTTTGTCTGCGGCACACGATACCCTCAATCTGGAAAAGGTGCCATTGACTTCTACAGACAGAAAATGTGTGATGTTCATTTTAAAATTACTAGTAGAGCCTGCTATTGACCATCTAATTATGCCGAGTTCCATTTATAAACATAGCTAACCACTAAGTTTATGGAGACTTTTTGTGCTGCTTTAATAGGATATTGATCGAGAGCATAGTTTGAGTGGACTGCCATTGAATTGTGTAATGGCAAACAAAAGGCAAGGTCACAGCCACTGTTCATGCTAGGGCTGCAGTCTATTTTTTATTATAATCTTTTTGTTTCTTCCTTTAATGCTCAAGCCCAAATGGTTTCTTTCGAAAGAAGAGCTTGCTAAAGAATATTAATTTTAAAATTAATTTCCATGCAATGATCACAGCTATCAGGTTACTTAACAGAGGAGAACCAACAGGCCACTTGTTCAGAAAAGAAAGTTTTAGATCTCTTTTAACAAAGACCTAAAATCCTGCAACTGTTTCAAATGGCACCTCAAAGGGCTGGACATCAGGAATCCCTCCTCCTATACCAATTTCCTCATGAGTCCGTCTTTGCAAGAATAGTTTGTAATTTCCAAGTCTGGGCTTGTTCATATGAAGAGCTTCGTTTTCTTATTGTACATTGGAGCCGAGTTAATTCTGTTGCACTCGCCTCATCATGTCAGGTTAGAACACTGCCAGTTGTTCTTACTGTAACGCTGGCCAGAAAATCCTAGTGCGTGGATATGGGTACTCAAAGTCACAAAAAGGACTTAGAGACTTAAAAACGAAGTTGAAAAATGAACTGCAATTTGGATCCTAATGATGATTCCTGTGTGAAAATAGAGAAAGAGTGCATATGTCGAAGGCAGAAAACAGCCACTAGGGTGCCACCTCATGCCAGGCTGAGGCATCCAGCGGGCTCCGTTCACTCCCCCTTCCCATTGACAAACAACTCGGGAATCCTGCAGCCACCCCGCAGCCCAGCTTTGTGGCAGAGCCAGGACAATTCAGCTGCTGGATTTAATAGATTCTGTAGCAGTGCAAGAGGAACCAAAAATTCAGTCTGGGTAACTGAGAGTGGTTTTTACACCCAAAGACGCTAAGGCTGGCCACAGTGTACTGGGAACCCTGGCTTTTCAAAATTCCAGGGCCATGAAGTCATCCCTAGCCACGAAGTTTACTTAACCCTTGCAGCCCGCTCGGGTGTACAAACCACTGCTAGCAAACTGGAACCCGCCAGGCCAGAGTCACAATGGCCTATGTGTATTTGCGGTTTTCCTCTTTCCCAGTGAAGTATTTAAGGTTTCGTAGTCACCCCACCAGCTTCAAGTAAAACAGTCAGCACTTTAGAAGGAAATGGGCAGAAGTAGTGGATTCTTCGGGAGGATTTTCTGGGTTCGTCCCAGGAAGGGAATTTAACAGCCTCAGAGCCCACACTCTGAGGAAAACACCGTGCAAAATCAACCGGTGTGGGCCCTGCCAGAGGCGGCGGCGGTCGAGGTGGGTCAGTCAGTCAGTCAGCAGCCAGGGGAGCTGGCTCTCTCTTGGTGGTGGCTTCATAGGAAAGAGACCCATCTGAAAATGCTTCTTGCAGGCTTTGTTTGAAAATGCAGCATCATGTAAGAACCATTTCAGCAGATGGTTCCTGTCTCTTTCCTCATGGTATTATGCTAAAACAACTTTGGTGATTCTGAACCGCGTTGTTAGCACTTGGAAACCCCCTCCCCCACAGCAGGGAAGACCTCGCTCTCTCTCTCTGGCACAGTGTCTAGTGGTCTGTGTTCCCCCTTCCCGACCCTCTCCTGGAACAAAGTCATAAATAACTAGAACGACTTTCAGATGGCCCCATCACATGGGGGAAAGGTAGGAGGAGCGCAGATATACATCTAACTCTTAGGCTATAGCACTTTCTTCATGGTGAAGGGAAACAGACCTCCCCTTTCTTGCCCCCCATGGGTTCTACATAATGCAAAAAATTAAAAGGTAGGTAGGGAGGTAAGTAGGCAGGAGGCAGGGGTGACCAGGGGAACTGGTGAGAGACTGCAGCATGAGCCCCATACATCTGATCAGTGTAATTTAATGTCAAGCCACCTTGCTGCCTGACCCTCACCTCCAAATGTGTGAAGCTAAGCCAGCAGCTCTCTCTTGAGTTTCTCTGCCACTGCCACCCTGTAGTAACACGATTATAAACAACAAACTTAGCACATAGTTATTTCAGTGAATCCTCAGGAGGAAATGCTGAAATCGCACCTCCCTCCTCCATTAAATTTAAAAGGAGGAAAACGAAAAACAGACACGAACTGGAAACCTAGGTAAAGTAAATATTTATATTAGCAAATGTTAAAATTGCATACTAAAGATTCAGGAAGAGGGAAAAATTTTCAACCTAGGGCAACCATTAGTTTGACATTTCCAGGCCATACATGTGGTCATAAGTGTGACTGGGGGAACTGGGTGGGGCTGAGATAAATATGAGGGGGTTGAGAAGAAATGTGCAACAGAGTGGAAGAAATTCTAAGACACCGAGGCCATTAAATACATCCAGGGAAAGGCTGAACTATCCGGAGAATGAGTATAATTGTGGCGGGGGACAGGAGGGCAGAAGATTGGCTGCAGCACAGGTGATTTTTTTAGGAAGTGAGACTCCTCCATAGGGCACTGCAAGAATGATACATTTGTCAACACACAATCTCCAACACAAAGAATGAACCCTAACATAAACTATGGGCTTTGGTTAACAATAGCATGTCAATATGGGTTCCTTCCTTGTAACAAATGTACCACATTCACAAAAGATGTTAATAAATAGAGGAAACTGTATGGGGGAGTAATATTAAAATTCTGTACTTTTTGTCAACCTAAAACTGAGAACCTAGAATTGCTCTAAAAAAATAAAGCCTAGACACACACACACACAACACACACACACACACACACACACACACACACACATAACTGAATACAAATCCAGGGGAAAAGAAAATTTAAGTATTTTAGTTGTGTTGGTTCATATGAAAATCGCTTTAACCTTTTTTTGATGCACAGATTAATAATCTAAAAGTTTATCAACTCTAACAAGAAATGGTTTTTAATCAAAGCACAGAATCTGTGGATTCTGTTTAGTTCTGTAATGCAGTTATAGGAGAGGTCATGATGAAAATGTCTGCAGTCAGCTAGCAAAGTAAAAAGAGCAAGTTTCTTAACCTCTTTGAACATCACGGTCTCCTTCATCTATAAAAAGGGTCAGTAACAGCAACCACAGGAGGACTGACTGAGATTATGTTTAAGACAGTGCCTAGCACAGTGCCTGATACATAGTGTATGCTTAATAAATGCTAGCTACGGTAATTTTTCATATTAGTATTGTGCTCCTAACAGGGCTAACATTCTGCATTTAATCAGCTTATGAGCCAGTTAGCTTATTTCTATTTCAAGGTTGCAGAACCCACATCCCAAGCCCCACTCACTTGTACAAAGTGCCCACTGTACCTCTAATATGGACACTTAGCTCTTCCAACTTAGGGAAGTGGGCAGGGCTATAAGAAATGGTTAAGGATTTTGACTCATCCTGTGGCTTGAGCGTGAAGTCTTTCAGAAAGGTGTGTGGGTGAGGAGACCTGAGCTGGGGGGATGGATCCTTACCCCAGCAGCCAACATGGTCCTGTGACATGTACCCTGACAAACCTGGAGTAAAGATCTGCAGGAGAGAAGGGGCTCTGGACAGCAGTTTGGCTTGAAGCCATGATTTAGCTGACACAGCCCAGTCCCACTCCTGCCAAACGGTTTTAGTCAGCACGAGGCCATGTGTGAGTGAGTCCTACAGCGATTACACAGCAGTGTGCAGAATCGAAAAGCATTCAAGAGCCGAAGGATGCTCATGACGCCAGGCATCAGCAACATAACCCCCTAAACGGGGACAGGAAACAAAACCAGGTCCCTCTGCAAATTCAATCTGTGGTCGGCCCACACCCTCTGGCAGTCTTGAATGCAGGTTTAGAATTCACTTGGCAACCACGCTTGGTAGACTGAATGGAGGTCTAATCTAGCTTGGAGCTGATAGGCCTTGGGGTATAAGACTTTACAGGGACTTATGGAAAGTGGAAGAGGGACAAGATTCTGGGGATGGTCCTGAGCAGCGTGGGCCTTCTCTACACCACCCAGGCCTTGGGACCCTGATGGTAATGAAGACAAAATGTGAGCATTACAGCAGCCAGAGTAGAATGCAAAGGTCTGGTGCTCCAATGTAAGAGCTAGCAGGATTTTCTTTTCACTCTTTAGGGCTATGTTTAGGAAGGGCTCAAGGAATGCATTTCCCTGTAATGCCATTATGACAGTTATATATATCTGTATCCTATTACTATTATTAAAATCACCAGAAGAATGTGGCCTAGTGATCCTTTTTAAAAGTCTCACAAAGTGAAAAAAAAAAAACACTTAAAAAAAAATCTCTACATGCATTCTTTGCCCATGGCGAATGACTGGCTAGTCAGCTGTGTGAGAGCAGCATCTATCCTCCAGTGAACAAGGCCATCTCGTCTGTTCTTCATCGGTTGGTACCTCAAGCACACTTGATAACATGGCAGCAACCTCTCCATTCCAACTCACACCCTCCTGCTCCTAATGCCTCATCCCTTATGGTTCCACTCCCTTAACACTGGAAAGCCCCAGGATCAACCAAGTGTCCTGACTCCCAGAATTCCCACACTCAGAGTTACTTCCTTCTCATCTCCCTGTCTTGTCTCACATTGCACATTTCTTCAAGTCCCCTTGGGCCTCTGTTAGGAGTATACACATTCTAGCATTACACAGACCTAACTTTAACTATTTACCCACTGTTTGATTTTGGGTAAATGGCTTAAATAGACCCACAGTTCAACTCCTTTGTAACAATGAGAGTAATTATTTACCTGACAAGTTTATTGCAAAGATTAATTTATGCAACATACATGAAAACACAGCATAGCATCTGGCAGATAGTGAATGCTCAACAGTCATTAGATTTTTTTGCCTATCCCTCAGACTCCAGCCTCTATGTTCCCATCTTATATCCCATTTTCTGGATTCTTAACTATCTTCCAGCTTTAAGAAATAACAGACCGAATCTGAGCCTGTGAGATTGGGATGGCTTGACTTGCTTGACCTGACATCTTGTCAGAGACTGACTGGTATACTCAGTCAATCTTGCAAGACTGTAATGCAGGGGATGGGGGTATGAACTTGAAATGAAAATATTAGTTTTTACTCTACCTCCATCCGCAAAGGATTTGATGCAGCTTAGAGCCAATGTTAACAATGTAAAGTTTATCTAAAAGTATTTTGAAGTAGGAGGAGAATAAAGAAGCAACATTTTGATATCTGCTATTTATATTTTCCTCTTGTTATTGGCACCTGCAACATGGTAGTCATTGTAGGTATGCATTTAAATAAAAATAAAGAGATGTTTTTGAGGGAAGGCAAGAAAGACTGTGTGAGAGAGAGAAAAAGAGAGACAGAGACTGAGGGAGAGAGAAGGGGAGAATCCTATACCTTCTCCTTGGACTGTCTGGATTATGTCATAGCAAAAATACAATCAATGACCAACCCCTTTGATCAATGGAACAGGGTGGTGACAGGTACTCTTAATTCATTGTTGTTGGTGATTATTGACAAGCTGGTAATGATCATGCTGTACTGTGTCACTCATGCTGAGGGCATTAGCATTCTTTAAAGGTCAAAACCAAATTCTTTTAAAATGCAGAATTTCTTAGAAACAGGGAAGCCTCAGAAATTTTTTTTAACCAGGTTCACACTATAAAGTAGGGAATATGTGAGACAGTCAGGATTTCAGTTCTTTCCCTAAGTCTCACATTAAAATGATATTTAATTTTTCCTGATTTAAATTCTTGGCTGTCAAATAAACTGCGTGGCGAAATTCTTCCAATGGGTGAATGCAAAAGGGATTCTAAAAGCTATTTATGTCTCTAGGAGGCCTAGGCAGAAAGTAAGTACAAACCCAAGGCAAATCTGTACCAAATCAAAGCAAAATTATACTTACTCTGTGACACTCTTACTAGCTCAGTCACACTAAAAACACCTGATGTGACAAAACTGTCCTGGAAGCCCAAATGTCCTGGGGAAACAAAAACAAAAGAAACAGTGTCATAAATAGAAGACATTTGACAACAGAATTCTAAATATTAGTTTCATTGTGATTAAAAAAGGCAATGTCTAATTTCATATTCTGCTCTAGTTAGAGTTTATGTGGGAGGGTACAGTCATTTAGTTACATAGATGGTTTTTTGGTTTGAATCTGAGGGCTATGGAAAGCTATGACACAACTGGGTGATTTCTGAAATGGTTTAAAAAAAAAACTCAACAGGAAATCTGAAACAAAAGAAGATTTAAAATAAATGGCTACCTTGGCTGACCTCTGAGACCTTAACAGCTGGGATGAAAACAGCCTACCTAGGAATCAGTCAGGATACCTACATTCCATAACAATTTTTAAACATTATTCTCTAAAGAAACATCTGATCAGGATTAGCTATTCATTCATTCAAATCAAACAAGATTTAAAGATGTTCTCTTCATTTTTAGAGGTATCAAAGGGTGAATCTTTAAAAAGCCAGACCAGAAAAAGCAAGCCCTAGCCCTTGAAACATGAAAACAAGTCCTTCTGAGCACCAATGAAAATTTAGATTTGTTTTGAGAACAAGGGTTTTTTTTTTTTTTTTGTGAGTGGGTGGGTTGAGTTTTTTTTTTTTTAAGAAAGATAATAAACCAATGGTTCAAAATGACAATCTCTGAATTTCGCATCTGCTTTATTTTTGCTGGATATAATGAATTTCTTTAAGATATCTGCAGTTACATCTCTTATTCACTTGCTTATTTATTTTTATGGTACATTCTGGAATATAAAACTTATAAATAGCTAGGAGTACATAATTTATGATATGTTATCTCTCTGCTTCTCAAGTTTTTTGATTCTGAGTCTTAGGTAAAATCTAGTTCAGACATGTCTATAAAGTTAGCATAATCACCTGCTTTAAAAATAGGGCCAAAGGAGAAGTTGGGTGAAGGGATTTTTAAAATAATTGTCCTTTGAAATAAGAAACATACTTTTAAGAAATGTAACATAAGAAAACAGGTCAATTTGAATATATAACAATGCCCGTAAGTATTGACAAAAAATAGATTTTTGCTCATTACTAAGGGGAAACAAATTTACCTATGGTATAGTTAACACATCAATAAATTCATCAAATGTCATGCAAATAAACACATGCAACAAATTACTATGTTTTGAAGAATTATAAAGGTACCCTCAAATTATTCTTTTTCTGACTGTCTCAGGATTAAGAAAGGTTTTTTTTTCTGAATTTGAAATTTTTTTCAGTTAATTTTTATATCAAATACCATCTATGATGTTTTAGATAAAACACAGCTCTAACTTGTAGGATTTGCAATAACTATAAATTGCTTTTTAAAGTTAAATGGCAAACTTTCACTTGAAGACGTGCTTAAGAAATTTCACTTCTTGAAACAACCCCCACCCAGGTCTTTGGTTGACTTTAACTTGGTAAGCGCTGGAGGTGTCATTTCTTGGATAAAGTCACCTGATAAATAAAAATAAGCAAATAAATAAAAAATTCTCTAAAGTCGTCTTGTCAAAACCGATGAGAACATCTCTTTCCATTTTTACCTTGACATTGCATTAATCCCACAGGCTATAACAAAGCAAATTCAACCACAACATACGTTAAGTTTGACTTAAGACACACCTAACGAGAGCAAGGAAATGCATTGTTAAATGGGAATCTCAGGGTTGATTTCCAGCTCTCGTTCATCTCTGCAGCTCTTGCTTGCGGGCTGATACTTGTTTCAGTTCCAAACTTTGAAATTCCTTACTTTATGGACAACTTCACAAGAATTTCTGTGCAGAGTGAATGTGAACACGTGTACTTCAATCGTGCCACTGAAAAAAAGCAAGCACTGTGTTTTGAAAACTGAGTTTAGTTTGGTTGCAAGGACTAGGGAGGAGGAAACACCTGCACGCATCCATTCCAATACCACCTCTGGATTCGCCCTTTGCTTCTGTCCATCTCTAAGATGTGGTTTCACCAGGGTTTGTGCTCAATGAGTATATTTCCTAGTTATTTCCTCTGTTTCCATGATCTGTTACCAGTCTTGACTCTGATATTCATGAATATCAGAGTACCGTTTGTTTCCTGCACTGCTATATTTAATGCCTGAGACAAAGGTTGGTAAGAGAAAATGTGTTGAATGAGTGGATGGATGGCTCTACAGGCCAATGACTCTCACATCTTTGTCCTTTGCCAAGAGCTCTCTCAAAATGTTTACTGGATATTTCTACCCAGATGGCCATGGGTATCCCCAGATCCAACCTGTCCAAAGCCAAGCTCATTTTCTTCTCCTCCCTAAACCTGTTCTGACACTGTGGAATTACCTACTTCAATGAGCCATCCACCAACATCTTGCTTTCTATGTTTTGGTGTCATCCCTAACTACTGCTTCTTACAGAAATCCACAGCCAACAAATCCTGATTCCATTTTTTACAATTTCTTGACTCCAAGTACATCTCCATTAACCCTCCCCTGCCCAGTGCCAAGTCTGTGGCTCAGGCTCTTCCCAATTATTACAGCCTGATGGGGCAGCCTCTTAACTGTGTTCTCTGTCATCAGTCCTATCGTCTCCTTAGTATACTGTCCACTCTGCAGCCAGATCTGTCTCAACAATGGGCAAATCTGAAGGCTCATTCATTTATTCAACAAATATCTACTGAACACCTACCGTGAGCCAGGCATAGTGCTAAGGGCTCAAGATAGAGTTCCTACATTCAGGGAATTTACGGATTTACAGTCTAGGATTAGAAACAGATGAACACAAAAAAACAAATGAATTATTTAAAAAATTATATATGACATAAATGAAATGAAGAAAATAAATAGGAAATACTTTAGAAAGTGTGGTCAGGGATAGTCTCTCTTAAGAGCTGATATCTGAAAGATACTGAGGAGACAGCCAGGAAAAGAAGGGGAAAGAGCCCTTCAGGCAGAGGGATTAGTGTGTGTAAAGGCCCTGGGGTAGGAAAGAATGAGATCCTAGAGACTGAGATAAATCTAATGTGTTCAGAACTCACTGGCCTGTCAGAAATCTTGCAAGGGCCCCACAGAGAATTTGGGGTACAGTACAAATTCCATTACATATCATCCTGACATAGTCTCTATCTTCCCTCCCAGGCTCATCTTTTTTTAAAGATTTTATTTACTTATTTGAGAGAGAGCACAAGCATGGGGAACAGAAGGCAGAGGGAGAAGCAGGCTTCCACTGAGTGGCAAGCCCATTGCAGGCCCCGATCTCAGGACCCTGAGATCATGACCTGAGCCAAAGGCAGCTGCTTAACTGATTGAGCCACCCAGGTGCCCCTCTAGGCTCATTCAAAAAAATATTTTCTCTCTTTCTTCTGGCCCTACCTGTGGGCCTGAGGAAATACCTGCTTCACCATGGTTGTGGTTCACTCCTCTCCCCACACTGATCCCTCTTCCTGGGACGTCTCTGTCCTTCCTGCTCTTTGCTTGGCCAACCTCCTACTTGTCCTTTAGGACTCAGCTTTATTGTCATTCTCTCAAAACCTTCCCTGATTACCTGCACTGCTGGCAAAGACTGTTTTTCTCAATCCTGACCAGGTGTACAGAATACACCTCTAATCTAGGACCTAGCACATTGAACTGTAATTTTATCTTCTTCTCGTATTAGACTGTACGCCCCTTGAGAAAGAACATCTTCTGTGCCTCCAGGTCCTAACACAGTGCCTGGTAAGCAGTAAGCACTCCAGGGCTGTCTCTGAGGGAACACAATCCAATTTGAGCTCAAGGATGTTTATTTTCCTTTTTATAGAAATGTTGACAGAACTTATTTTTTCTTTCTCTCTTTCATCTCTAGCAATACAGTATGACCTAAAATGGAGCCAATGTACATCTGAAAACTATTAAAGTGAACAATCCAAATAGTCCCTCCAGACTAAATAGGACAAGGACTGAAGAGACAATCCATTCAGGATGGAGCTTCCCATCAAGAAGGTGCCATCAGGTTGTCTGATGAGAGATGATGCCTAATATGGTTTCACTCATACAGGGAATATAAAAAATAATGAAAGGAATTATAGGGGAAAGGAGAGAAAATGAGTGGGAAAAATCAGAGAGGGTGACAAAACATAAGAGACTCCTAACTCTGAGAAATGAACAAGTGGAAGAGGAGGTGGGCGGAGGGATGGGGTGACTGCGTGACAGGCACTGAGGGGGGCACTTGACAGGATGAGCACCAGGTGTTATACTGTATGTTGGCAAATCAAACTCCAATAAAGATACACATATAAAAATAAAGAATAAAAAATAAATAAATCTTTGATGTTTCAACATAGTTTTTGTTTTATTAGTTTAGATTTAATCTGAATAATTGTAAAAGTGAAAAAATTTTTTCAAAAAAAATAGGAATGCCTAAGAGGTTGTCCTGTTGTTGTGACTGTGGTCCTATTTTGGGGGCCTGAGTTAGAACAGAGTTAAAGGGAAGCATGATTTAGTGGACATAAAGTACCAAAAAAAAAAAAAAAAAAGAGTCTAGTCCCAAGCTTCAACTAGGATCTTCTGCGATCCTGGGAAAGTTGCTGCAAAAATCACGATTGGATCCTCCTTGTCCTCTTGGCAACCTGCTCCCTCACACTGATTTTCATAGAATGCGTGTAATTTAGGAGGTGGACCATATGTGACTATACAATAATTGGAAAAATTAAAATAAAAAGTAGAATGATTTCACAAGTCCTGATGTGACCATCTCCTCTGTGATGTGTCTCTGGGGAAAGGTATGTGTAAACACTCCATGTAACTTTAAGGGACTATGAAACTGGTTTTGTTCCTTCACCAATTATTTGGAAACCCACTGGTGAACTCTAGAGGAAGAAAGCAATGAGAAATGAAACCTAAGAAATGATGGAAAAAGTGACACGTCTAATGTAATTACTAAGCAAACTTGAGCAGATTAATATTTCATTCTTGCTAACACAAACCAAATCATAAAAATGACTTTCAGGGAAATAACACTAATCTGGCTGTTCTACTTTATTGCAAGATGAGAGAGAAATGGAAAAGAAAATAAAAAGGTCAATTTCAGTAATTCTGAACTTCGATGTTCACATTAAAAGATTCTCAGTTGGAAAGCTGATTAAACATCCCTGAAAGGTCCCAAGACTTAAATTTTGAATACAGAAACGAGTGCAAAACATACTTTTGTGAAGTTAGTCTTAGCGGAAAACCCAGATTTTGCAGCAATCTCTCTCTTCAGTTCTGAACCACTGTTCAGGAGCAACTGTATCGTAGCTTGAAAGGAGGGACAGATCCTTTTTCATTTTATATAAAATGGCTAAAAAAAGTTCATTCCCTGAATGAACTTACTCAATGAATTCCCAATTAGAGTACAGATTTCAATACCCTGCAGTCAATTGTACTCACGATGGGGAGATGAGGCTTTTGAAGAGAGGCAGAAATATAAAAAGCTAAATTCTTTTATGGGTGGTTAGGAAAAGCAGTTCTATCTTTACCTTGATGATATCAGTAGTTATTATGGAAAATGCCATTATATGGGAACCAAATCTCATCTCATGAAGGAATTGCACATCTATCTACCTCATAAGCAGGAAAGGAAAAAAGTTCAATTTGCAGAGACAGGTCACCTTGCAGAACTGTTCAGAGGTCGAAGGGAAGTAACAACTCAGGACAAACCACCCAGAGGGTTGGCCTTGGGAGGAAGTTGAGTGTCCGTGAGTCAGAGAATGCATTTGAGGAGGAACACTGACACACTAGATGGTGCTTTTGTTTGTCCTGTTGGGATAGCAAGGGGTTCTCAGCTCTAAATGATCAAATCTCCTCTGGCAAATCAGGATGCAGACAAACCACAACACACAGGTCATTTCATCAAAAAGAATGCATCTTTATTCTATTCTGCCCTTGGTGAATCAGGTTTCATTACCAGGAAGAGACAGGCCAATGACCAGGCCTTTCCATGCTTGTGTGTCTGGGCTACACCAAAGGAAAAGGAGCCCACTGCTCTCATGCACTTATATTCTGCAAGTATTGGAGCTTACTTGTGATGTGCAGGCCCTGGGCTAAGTCCTGAGGATGCTGCTCTCACAGAATTTACATGCTCATCCTTCTAAAGGAAAGTCTCCCTTCACCACACTGCTCCTCCCTAGAATCTTAATTTCTCCTTGCCTAAACTCCCCATTGGCTTAGGAGCCACCTAAGGAAAGGGAACATTGAGTAGAATGTCTGCTCCATCAATACTGTTGAGTAGAACTTCTGCTCTACTTGCCTCATGTCACAGCCTCTTTCTACCTTATGTGGATGTTATTTGTTTATCTGTTTTAGCTCTGTGCTCCTACAACAAACTCTCCACTCCTACAACAATTTCTTGATCTTACATTCTCTTCAGAGCCCAGAACAATCACTTGGTCTAGGCGTGTAATAAATATTTATTTAATGATCCAGATGAGTGACTTGAGATACCTGGATTTAGTAGCCCTCTAAAGCACAACGGAAATAATGATTAGCTTACCTCCAGTGATGCCTTACTTCTGTCCTCTTAATTTGGAATATCTTTTAGAAAATAAGTTTTTAAAGGAGGTGGTATTCCATTAAGCCCAAATTCTAAATTTTGGTCCCATTTTTCATGACTCTACAGTGACTATTTAAATCATTCTGCCATTCATTGATAATGAGATATTATTTTTAGAATAATACCTAATATTACAAAAATGCCAAAAATTCAGACATCTACTAAAAGAATGCAGTAGCAATAAAAATAACATAGATGTTCTCTTTGTGTAATTAATCTTCACCGTGGTGGAGTTTTGTTCAGTAGTCTGCTCACAGTAAACGTTAAAAGACTGACATACATAGTTGGACTGGCAATAATCTAGGAAATTGTGCCTGAGAACTTGTAAAATAAAGAAATGGTATTTGCTAACCACTAATATGAAAGAGGTGTTTTAAGATTCTCAGATGCAAAGGGTTATTATAAATGCATTTGTACGATGGTTATGATTGACATCCTGGTTTATCACAACACATCAAGGAATTATCTCTAGTATGGGAATGATGTAGTCTGAGCTGAAGAGGAAGATGAGTCAAGAAATGATTTTTGGAGTATGTGTCATGGGACTTAGGTACTATTGATTCCTTTTGTTGCTACCCTAAATTTCCCTGCCCTGCTCAGGTATTATTCAATACAGGTACCTAATCTGTGTTTTTAGTTTGTTTGTTCTTCCATATCCATAAAGTCAATATTTGGTTTACCGCTTTCATTCGTCAAATAAGTATTGGAATCCTATCACGTGGCAAGCACAGTCCTAGGCCCTGGAGATTCGGCAAAAATAGCACAAGGTATTTACTTTTGGAGGGGTAGGGACGATACATTTCCAGTTAAGAAAGATGTGGACACCAAGATTTCCAGTAGCATATTTATCTAAAATTGGGTCTTTTTATAGTACTTTTCTAGGAAAAGACTAGTGGAGATTACTGTAACATCCTATGCCGAGTCTGCTGGTTGTCCACGCACATCCATGATTGACAGCTATAGACCATAGTTCCCAGCCTCTTTGAGGAGTGGTCACCCCTGGAAAGTGAATGGAAGTGAGACAATCAACTTCTACCCAACTTGCCTGAAAACAAATTCCTGCCCTAGGCACTCTTCTTCCTCTTTTTGTGAACTAGAACAGTTTCAACCACAAAGACAAGGACAGAGCCCCTGGGATGGCAAAGTAGTACAACAGAGGGAATGTGGGACCCTGAATGACAGTGTGAAGCAGAAGCACCCTGTCAACTTAGCCTGGTCATCTGGAAGAGTCGCCAAAAAGAAAAAAAGACTTTAGTGTACTTAGACCACTGTCTGTTTTCCCTTTCTCTTTGTTATAGCAGGCTACCACTTACCTTAACCAATGTAAGCGCCAACCTTTGCTTTTAAAATCTAAAGTGTCACAGAAGAGCAGCCAACAGGCCAATTCCAGTATGTCAACATACTTTTCTTGGTTATTATTTTTTACATATGGATGTTTTGAAACTGGGCATGAGTTTACAAATGTGCCACACTCCCCAATACTCTTTATTATATTTCATTTATTTAATGATCTGTAAGGCCCCTGTAGGCACAATAATTTGGGACACCTGTTGGGCATTTTCTCTCCATGTTAATCTACTAGCAATGGTAGGGAGAGAATGAATGGATGGTTGGTGTCTTTTGTCTAATTAAAAAAAAAAACTGTGAGTATTTCATGATTTCTTTGAGAACTAAATTTAGACTACTGTATATTTAAAGCCCTTCAAAATCTGTCCTCTAGTACACCTTTCTAGTGTTTAAGGTATATTTCCAATACTACCCAAATATAGACTCCATATGCGGCAGCCAAGATGTCCCACCTGCTATTCTCCAAATTTTGATATGCTCTATCCTCCATATTAGAATTCACATCAGTACTTCCCAAAATATGTTATGTATAATAGTTCTCCCAAATGCCCCACAGCAAATAAATTTTTAAAAAGGATACAAATATATGTAAAATAAAGATCTCCACAGTTAAGTAAGTTCAGAAAAGACCATCACACCCACCCTTGGAGAATGACAAGAAATATTTACATGTTAAAGCCTCTGAGAGTTCCTGCAACAAATAAAGTTTTTTAGTATTCTTTAACTCACGACTTTCAAAAAAAATTTGACAAGGACCCCATTTGTTTTTGGCAAATATCATTCTTTAGATAGATTGTTCTGCAACTTTTCCTGTTTTCCCCATTTGGTTTATGTACCAATGTGCTGAGGTGAAAGTAGAATCTGAACTCTTCAGGCTAATTCACACTTTAATGCAAGGCCCAAGGATGCTCTGCATCTTTACTTGCAATCATTCTGACATATCTAAATTAGGAAAATGGATCAAGCCAGTAACAGATGTTATAAAGGTGGGCTATTTTAAAAATTTATCCCCAGCACCTCTCTAGATAGTATTCATTTTCATCAAAAATATCCTTTACCTGCCATTTATGTGTCTGGCACTGTGCTATGCACTTTGGACATTTTAGCTCTAATTCCTGCTCCAACTCTGTGTAGTTAGCAATAGTCTGATTTTACTGAAAAGGAAGCTTATGCTCAGAGAGGTTAAGTGACTTGCTGAAGGTCACACAGCTAGTGGCAGCATTTAGGATTAGAATATAGGTTCATTTAGTTCTCTTTGTATAATAAATGTTATTGCATTTTAATCCATCATCTATAATACCAGAGACTTGATTTATTCAGTCTAACCCAAAGGACTTATATCTTTTCACCAATTCCTACACTTAGTAAGAGAAGAGTAGTTTTTCATTAAATTAAATTTGATTGCTCAATGACTTCACATAAAGAGGGTTTAAGAGTTTGAGTTACAAGGATTAAGCACTTAATTAAAGGACTATGTCTAACAGATAGGAAAAAATCTAAATAAAAAGTGAAAAGCAAGTTTTACTTATTTGCATGTTTAGAAATAGTGAATGCATGACAACATGGAATCAACTGGAAGCAAAGAGATCTTAAGGATCACCCAGCACCAGAGTAATTGTTGTATTGTAACAAAGGCTTTTAACAAAGTAATGAAGTGTGATTTAAAAAATAATTCATTTAATAAGTTTGCCTTCTCATAACTTCTATTTACCTCAATTTTATCCTCTGGAACAGGCCAGAATAAATTTAATCCCTCTTGTGTTTTGCTACCCTTCAAGTATTTGAAGATAGTCCCTTGGCCTCTAATTTTCTGTCCTCTTGGCTAAATAGCCTTTCTTTCATAGTTCTCTCATGTCAACAAATTAGTTTTCCTACTGTCCCTAAACATTTAGAATCATAGATTTATAAGGGATATCATAAGCAGAAATAGATACTTTGCAAGTGGACCCAACTACAGAGTAGTTGTGTATAAGGACAGAGAAACACTTGCTGTACACAATGATTTTTTTTAAGCACCATTAAAAAAAAAAAAAAAAGACTTTGCAGGGGATGCCTGGGTAGCTCAGCAGTTAAGTGTCTGCCTTCAGCCCAGGGTGTGATCCTGGAGTTCCAGGATCGAGTCCCACATCGGGCTCCCTGAATGGAGCCTGCTTCTCCCTCTGCCTATGTCTCTGCCTCTCTCTCTTTTTCTGTGTGTGTGTGTGTGTGTGTCATGAATAAATAAATAAAATCTTTAAAAAAAGAAAAAGACTTTGTTTCATGTTATAGCAAAAGTAAATTCCAGTATCATTAGCATAATAAAATCAGTAATTTTAAATACTTTAAGATTAATTTTGTCTTTTAATGTACTTAGAAGTATGTTTTTAAAAGATTTTTTAAATTAAAATTTCTGAACTGACAGATTTTTAAATGACTATTGTTTTTAAGTTCTGAATCAAAGTTTTCTTTAAACCTGGACAGTAATAACTGGTAATCTACAAGTGGATCAAACTATTTGTAATAGCTTCAGTTTCTAGTTATGAACTCTTACACACACTGGAGAAAAAATAAGGAAAGTTATTCTCTAAATACATCAGAAACTGATACCTTAATTGAAACAGAAATAAACTGGATCACCCGAAGGCTACCCTGGATTATGGGTGTAAAACAGCAAAAAAAAAAACCCTTAATGTGCATTGTCCTATTCTTCGTTTTTGGGTTTAATTTACATTGCTGAGAAACATTACAGAGAGCCTTGCTTGCTAAACCACCTGAGGACACATCCAATGACAAGGAAAGAAAATGACCAGGGGCCATGTGCTAATTTTAAGACACTCGGCACTGATGTTGTGTTCACCAAGCATGGAAAGGAAATCATTGATGAGCTGAAGCAATATATTTCAAAAGAATCCTTGCAATTATACTTGTCCAAGACTACAAAAAGCAAAAAAAAAAACAAAAACAAAAATAAAAACCAGCAGGTAGATGCCACTTTCCAAATATATAATAATATTAGTTAACATTTAGAACCACAAAATACAAAGTGCATTCATCTTTTTAAAAGTCATTTGCTCCATGCAATTCTTGTTCTCACCCGGCAATTACTTAATTACTGATGCCATAATTCACAGCATTTATTAAATTATAGACTCTATATTATACATTTCTGCAGATACTACACCATGCCACAAATCGTGTGGGCCCCTATACTTTGAAGTTTGCTGGCTTAGCACAAACACAAAGTATTTTAGAAGTACCAGAAAATTCTTTGTGAATATATCAGAATGAATTACACTGTTCAGGCCATGTCGTGTTAGCACAATGGAGAAACACTTTTAAGACTTTAAAGTCATGTAATACAATTCTAGGCTGGATTTTTCTTGTTAAAAAAAGTAGAATGGGAGTGATTGGGAGAGAAAGGGGCCAATATTTGACAACAGAAATCAGCATAACCTTTTAACTGCAGCAGCCATGGGTGACTGCCCTTTGACCTTAAAAGATTATGTGGGATTTCAATGACAACAGCTGGAAGTGAGCATGTGTGAATAGAGAACACGGATCTGAGGCCTGGTACAAAAGACTGCACAATCTCTGCCCAGATCGGAGTGCTGATTAGAAATTGTTTCCTGGTCCTGGCTTAATAGGGTGTGATAATGAAAGGTTTTTTTTTTTTTTTTTAATTCTTCCAGCAAGAAAAATCATCAGTAGATTTCTTCCATACCCACTAATCCCTTCAGCCCCTCAAATGTTGTGGGTTTTCATATGTAACAGGCCCATCCTTCTATGGATACCGTTTAAAACCAAACTTTGTTTTACCACCTACTCCTCACAGACAAAACTACTTTGAGTTCTTGAGTTCTCTCCTGAGTTTCAAAATAACCTCCACTGTGGTGTTTTTCACACAGGCTATGATTAGTTCTTGTTTAAGGATGTGTCACGCAGAGACACATGCGTGCACACACACACAAATGAGAGCTCAGTGAGAGTGGGAACTGTATCTTTCTCATCTTTTTAATTCTACCATGTGTATGGTGTACACCACATGGTGGGTCCTCACTCCATGTATGACAAATAGGCATCGAGATGAAATATTTATTCTCAACCACTCATTCTTTTTACTCTTCTTGAGATTATTACACACACACACATTCAATAATTTCTTCTTTTTCTTCAATTTCACATATTCATGAGCAATTTTTTAGTGAAGTCTACAGGTGTGTTTACCCAACAAGCACATATGAAGAAGGTAAGTAATTATTTCCTTTCAAAGAGAAGGTAACTCAACCGAGCAGATAGATTTGACTGCTTGCTGAACGTGGGCATTTCAATCCATAAGACTCTCAATGAATAATATCCATTGAGCTGCAATGCACCTAAACCCACACAGATGCAAACTCCAATTCCTACTCATACTTGCTGACATTGCTCTGAAACCACCAGAATGATGCCACATGATTACTGAAAGGACATTGGGTTATGACTCATTTGTGTTGTTTTGGTTTTACCATACACTCTATCTTAACTTCTATTGCTCCAGATTTTGCTAACTCCTCTAGCTCTGGATTTTGCTAACTACTCCAGTTTCTATATCAAATTAGCAACTCCTTAGCTTCAGTAGGAGGTGGCCTTTCTTTTAAATGCAAATAATACCTTGAGTAGGGCAAAAACCAACCTGGCTGTGTGGTATGGGACAAACAGAGGCTGGTGAAACTGGCTTGCAAATCAGACATGGTTGTCTGCTTATATCCTTCTATAGCAACTCTAGATGTTATTCCAAACAAGCCATGGGTCAGACTGTTTTTCAGAACAGACCAAATCCATTTGCCGTTTCAAAATTCTATAAACAGAGTATTAAGGAATTCAATTCCCACAGCAACTATATGAGCATTGGCTTTGGCTTTATGGGAGTTTCTGCCAAGCTCAGATATTTGTAGAACTATCGGTTTAGAGTGTCCTTTGCAACTCAGAGCAGAAGGGACTATTGCTTGTGATCTCAGTTCACTTTAAGGACTGGGTCTTGCTGGTGACAGGTATACATGATAAATGTTCCAGAAGGCTGACCTAATTTCCGTTGAAGTGAGTGTTTTGCTAAGAACATTCCCTCAAAGTGTCAGCTTGCAACCAAGGATTCAGCCTGCCAGTGTCCATTCTTCTCAGCGAGTTATTACCATTGCTTATGAAAGTTTGCTCAAAATGAAGCTAATTCTGCCTCACTGAGCAAGCTTCTCCAGACTTACTTTTGAACTCAAATAAGTTATATATCTAATTTAAAATAAGAAATTATCAAACACATTCAGTTTCATAGTTTTTAGTAATTTTTGATCAGAAAAACCAAATAGTCTAAGTACAAATCAAGGCAAACTTGCAATGTATTTCTTTTCTCTTATACAGGGATTAATATCTTGGCATGTCCATTTATCTTGTCCTTCAAAACTTACATTTGCAAGGTATTATTTACATATAAAATAGCAGAAGGGACAGTAGTAGGGAAGTTAGAGTCCTAAATATTTTAAGTCTCAGTTTTTTTCATCTGTAAAATGGCACTAATGGGTTTTACCTACCACAAATTTGTTAGGAATAACAAGATAATGCACTTATAATGCTTAGCAAAGAAACTAAGACTCAGAATGTGTTAAAAAAATGGCAGCTACTCTTATAAATAATAAATATATTATATATCATAGATCTTGAATTCTATAGGAAACTAAAAACAAACAACAGGTAGAAATAACTATGTTCTTCTGACCAGAGTAATAAATAATGTAGCTATTCACAGAAAAGTTGTATAAATAAATAATAATGCTAGATAATATAATTTTGTGTTAATTTCTGAGTAAAAATAAAACCATTCTCTAAAGCAAGTAACACAAAATTTATTGAAAGCAAGTCCTCTGGCATTTCTGAAGTTTTTCTAAAGTGCCACAGAACAGTACTTAGTATTCATTATTTTAATAAACAGAGTTAAATTTTAGAAATCAAGTTCTAGATTTATTTACAAATGTTTAGAAAAATATAATTATTTGTAATTCCTAATATAATTTTAAATATAAATCTATTCTTTAAATGTGCAGTGGCCATCTACATGGGCCAATCATTAGCCTAAATACGGAGACACAAATTTTGGCCTTGTATTTTGGGGGTAATAACTATAGATACTCAACCTAGAAATGAACTCTAGGTCAATTTGTTTTCAAGCAGATCAAGGTTCATCTAATTTTTCAATAAACAATGTACAGGCATATTTAGAGAAAGAGGAAATTTTAAAATGGCTGGGTTTTTGTTTGTGGGTTTTTGGGTTTTTTTGGCCTTTATTATTTAAAGAATTTGGTGTGCTAAAAGTTCTTATTGGTAACTACATGAATGCTGTCTGTTCTGGAAAATAGGTATTTAGAAATCTAATTTTGTTTTTCAGTATTTTTCACATGAAAACTATTTAAATTTTTTTAAACATGAAAATATTTTGGGTGGTATAAAAATATACAAAATAAGCAATTTTAATCTTAAATGTAAAAATACCTCTTTGAAATGAACAAGTCTAGGGCCTCCACATTTTAGCTCCTCACTTCAATATAAATGGAGAGCCATCAGAAAGCATCATTAAAGAAAGGGTCTTGATTCCTAACTGCTTTAAATCAATGCTAAAAGAATTTGCCCTTTTAGGCAGAAGAATGATCGACATGTTTCACTTTACTGACTTTGATCACTGAAGCACTTTATGATGCAGGCCATTTCCTTCATTTTAGGGAACAGAATCTTTGTTTGACTCACAGAATGGACCAAGTACATCTTCTACTCAGCTTTAGCTAAGTCAGAGCACTGGAGTTCTCGGAATTTCTTCTATGTTTCTCATCAAACAATACCAGCATTTTGAGGGGGGACTCATTCCAATGTTCAGAACTCCTCTGTATGCTGGAGGACACCCAGTATCCCTGCCCTCCACCACTGACTGCCCATATCCCCTCCTTGTCCAAGAGTGTCCTCACACATTCTGAACACCCCTCCAGAAGGGCTCCCTTGGTGAAGCACACTCTAGGGTATAACACTTGTTGCCTTATGGATTTCATTAGGTATTTAATACTACGCAATTCTGCCCACAACTGAACTGGCTTATTGTCTCTATAATTAGAATGCAAACTCTTACAAGTCAGAATATTACAATTCTTTCCAAATTCCTCTTCAACCCCAATCACGCCCTCTATCCTTCACCCTTACCAAGTATCAAGTTCAGGTATTATAGTTAGAAGTTGATTTTTAAAAATTAATTATATTTGAACTACTCTATGTTTTGTTGTTTTGTTGGGGGGGGCTCATACATATGGTCTGTAAATACAAAATATGCATTTTGGATTTTCTGGAAGGGTCCTGATTTCAAATATTGGCTCATCAGTCTGTATATATATGTGAACATATTGTTCAAGGCTCCCTGATCTCCTCTTGCTGCTAAGAAGAAATGTTCACTGTTAATAAATTCTCGGGAATCACATAAATAGTATTTTGTTTGTTCACAGCATCACTCTTGAATCTAAAGGTACACAGACTCTGCAAAGATATAAAATAACATGTAAAGCTTGAAAGTAAATATTCATTCTGCTCTCTGCACTCAATGAAGGGATAGAGGTGAAATAAGAAGAGAGACAAAGCCAAAATGACCCAAGTTCTTATTGCCAAAACCAAACCAACAACACTCTGAAAATAAACAGGAAATAAAATTCAGCAACAACAGGCTGCATACTGTCAACCAATCAGGAATTCAAATGAATGCCTTTGTCTCACTGCTTGTTCAGAAGGAGGGCAGGTCCTATGGCTCTAATATGTTTTTCTTTTCTCTAATCACTATGATACTTTATTGAATACCTGTCATTCTTCCAAAAGTAAGAGTCAAGGGCAGCTACTCAGTGCCAGGTCACATCAAAGTCCTTCCGGTTTGTGATCACCTATTGCTCAATTTCTCTCCTTAACACTAGGAAATCTATAAAATCTTCCTAAGGTTGTGGAATGGTCACAGACCAGAGGTGAGAACCCTGTGTGCACAGATGCATGCGTGTACACATATATGTACATGTATTTAATTTAGTTCACTTTCTCAAAAACTGAGACAGAAGACAAACACTTCTTTTTGGTCAGATGTAGACTGTCAGAAGCACTTGAAATAAAATATTTTTCACTAACATAGGCATTTCTGGCCTTCAGTGTTGCCATTAGCAACAATACCAAGAGGGGTATGATTTGTGGCTAATCTGAACATGGAGCCCTTCTGGACACAGCTGGGGAAGCCAAGTGCATTCTGCTCTATTCTACAGTAAATTGTTTGGAAATGTCAGTAAGCTCAATGGCCAATTCTGAGGCTCCAACCACCATCAAGAGGGTTAGGGAGAGGCTGAATGTGTGTGTGTGTGTGATTTTTTTTTTTTTAATGTGCTTTAACTATAAACTTCAAGTTTTCTCTACTGCCTGATTCGTTCATTCAATAAATGGCTATTGATGCCAATCTACGAGCTAAGTATAGATGACGAACTTGGAATAAATATCGACATATCCCCTGTCCTCAAGGGCTCACAGTCTAGCAAAAACACCCTTTAAAGAACTAGCGAGAAGACCTGATTCACCTCTGCAAGACCCAATTCAAATGTCACCACCTTTTGATTTCATTTCCGTATCCTTAGAGCATCACAGACCTCCACATTGTAGGCTCAATAAATATTGATGACTGCCTGAGAGGAGAAGATGAAAGTGTAAGACGCACTTACAGGGATCAACAAGGATAATCCTATAGCCTAGGGAGCCAAGTGCATACGTTGAGAGTAGGAGAGGCAGCAAGTACTTGTGTTAGATGATAGCAATAGTGGATGATATGGCCAAAATTTGATTAAATAATTTTGACAATATTCTGTAGGTAGCAGTAAGTCCTGAGTCATAATTTAATATATCATTGTCAGAGAATATTTCTATAGCTTATTATTTATTTTTATAAGTCAGACATGGCTCTTGTTCAATTTGTGATCTTAACTAAACGTCCATGAACTTATCCAAAGAAACATCTGGTGAATACCTATTCTGTTCCAGGCAGTATGGGAGGCATCAAGGTGCACCTCTTTGAAGGTCAAGTATAGGGACAATTATCATCCAACAGGATATGACTCTGTTAATGGAAGTAGGTTCTGAGGGCACAAAGTCTAGGGAGGGTTGGGGAAAGCTTCCTGGAAGACCAGTGATGGTTTATATAATCCCTAATGACCAGAATGTGGCATGGTCTCTTTGTGCCTTTAAGAATAACAATACAGTGACAACAGCTAGTGTTTGCTGAGAACTCACTGTGTGCCAGCTACTCTTCTCAGCCTTTTCATGTGTTCTTGCTCCTCTAATCTTCAAAGTGCCATGAAGTAGGTACTGTTATGTCCTCATTTGACAGATGAAGGAACCAAGCCACAGACAGACTGAGCAACTAAGTGAAGATCACACAAAGAGTCATGGGTAGAGATGGGATTTCAAATCAAGCCATCTAACTGAAGAACCCATGTCCTTAACTGTGGCACTACCTTTAATTGCATGAATAAGAATACCTATTTCAGAGGCCCAGGCATTGAGGAAGGGCTCAGGAGTTGATGGTAAGATTATGAGAACTAGTATCGACATCAATATATATATACACAAATCCCTGATCCACAGATCTAACTACAGATTTTTTCCCCACCAGATGATGGACCCAGTAGATTCTACCCAATCTGAAATTCAGTTTGATACTCAAAGGGAAGTGTTCCCACCAAACAACACTGTGTGAAGGTTATTTCTTCCATATCAATACCACTAAAAGTACAATCTCTCAAAACAATTTGCATCCTTCAATACCACTTCTCTTCTACCTCTTCCCCATATATATGGTTTTGATCCATCCTTGCACTTTTTACTTAATTGACCATATTTTTTTTCCTATGTGAAAACTTAAAGCTCTATTACTTTAAGAGTGAAAGCTGTGACTGAAAACTGGGGGGAAGAGAATTATTAAGAAGGTTTTATTTTTTGGTTTATCAAATGAAACCTGTATAGAATTCATCTTATTATAAAGAAATCCCAATTTGAATTTTTTTTTTCAAATCAAAATGTTGGGGATGGGGGTCAGCAGTGAATTACAGAATGCCACTCAGAACCACAATCTGGAAACTCATCTTGCATTGCCAATCAAGTCAGGTAATAAAGGACTGTTATAAAGAACAACCTTGGTAATACTGACACCTCTATTTTTCATCTGAGACCTCATTAAGATATGTAGACACTGCACTTACAAAGGTCTGGTATAGACAAAAGATGAGGGGGTAGATTACAAATCTCTTGGTTGGCCATGGCCCCATCTCCATGAACTCTACTTTCCAACACCCAAAGTATAAGCCAACTGTGTACCTACAGTTGTGCTGTGACTCAATACTCCCAAATGCACAGAACTGGGCTAATCATTGTCAGATATTTATTAGTTTGCCAATGATATAAGGAGTACAGATGTTGCTGCACAGAACAGATAATAGATGTCTCTCCACATCTTGATGACAGCCAACCTCTAGACAGAAGTGGGCAACTTCTATTCCCCACTGAGTAAAAAAATTCATCTAAGAGGTGGGCAGCATGGAAGAGCCTAGGTCTTGCTCCCAAGCAGACATGCACTCCCATCCAAATTCTTTCTATTTAATGGCTGAGGATCTTGGGCAAACTATGTAACCACTTTGGTCCTCTATTTCTTAATCCAACAATAGTTGGAGTGCAGAATTAAATGAAATCATGCACAAACCCAAGCATGGTACCTCATAAAGGCTGTGGTGTGGAAAACCTAGGTAGTGGACACCATTTCCTAATACCTCTGATGCTATGTTTTGGGACCTAAGATGTTCATGATGATTCCAAAGGCCTCTTTGCCATGTAGAGGGCCTTCAAGCATCAGAGAGGTTGCTCTGTGATTTCATAATGCTAGAATTCTGCCAGCAGTGGATTTTCATAGAATATTCAAGCATTAACAGTTAAGACCACACAGCCCAATAATTTGGAAAAAGCTCTATATGTGTTTGCTAACTGGATTAATGAACTATTGATGCCACAAGATATGTACACTTTGCTTATTCAATGGAATGGAATGCACGTTAGTTCTTCCTTTACCTGAATTTAATGGTTCTCATTTGGGAGACACTGGGCCTTCAGGTGATACTTGGCAATGTTTCGATATATTTTTGGTGGTCAAACTGTGGAGGGGTGCTCCAGGCATCTAGTGGCAGCAGTCACGGTGCTGCTAAACATCTCACTAATGCACAGGACAGTGAAGGAAGATGATGTGAAGACAGATGAAGGAAGCAGCCACCCAAAGAGTAAGTAGTGCTGAGGCTGAGAAGCAGCGACTGAAATTTTACTCAACTCCAGCACAGTATGCATATTTTTTCAGAAAATGCAATGCAATACTAACCGAACACCTACTGTTCATCCATTTATTCCACGGAAATGGAGAGCCTGCAGTTTGCCAGGACTGTGTGAGTTCTGGGAATACAGAGAGGAAGACCAGGCACCTGCCCACCAGGCACTTATATGGGCACAGAACAGTGGGAACATCATGCAGCGGATCCAGGATGGAGTCATGTATTTTAAAGGCAATGCCAGCACAGAGGAAGTAGCCCCTAAAAATATGTGGGGGTGTTTGGAAGGCCTCACAGAGGCGGGGACACTTGTTTTGTCTATCAAAGGAGGTACAGGAGATTCAGGGGAAGGAAGGAAGGAAGGAAGGAAGGAAGGAAGGAAGGAAGGAAGGAAGGAAGGAAGGAAGGAAGGAAAGAAGGAAGGAAGGATGGATAGGAGAGAGAGCGGGAGGTGGGAGTGCAGGGGAGGGGAGGGGAAAGAGGAATGGAGAAAAAAGAGGAAGGAAAGAGAGCAGGTGGCTCAAATGCTGATGAGGGCTGTAACTAGGAGCTGGAAATGCTGATGTGACTGAAGAGTCTGGGGGCCCTTACTTCATGGGGACACTCCCGGCATCTTGGGCAGAATAAATCTTTATCAAGTAGGACTATCCAGAGCATTACAAGATACCTAGCATCTCTAACTCCCCCTTCGTGTATCCCCCACACACTAAAAGGCAGTAAGACACTTCCTCCCCAGGAATCTTGACAAAGAGGGCAGCCTCCACTGACTTCTGATACCAAAAGCAGCAAGCACTGCCGCTCCATCTAAGCTTGGATGAAGCACTGCACAGCTCTTGAGGGGTAGCAGGCTCATATAATGTAATCAGACAGAAGGTGAAAATGACAGTTCTAACTGGAAGGAGGTGGAGCTGCTCCATTTCCAGTGGTCTTTTCCTATTGTTGCACCATGATTGCATACTTGCTGCAACAGACCTGTTAAAGTCTAATACTGCATCTATACTACCAGATAATGTGGCCACCAGCCCAGCACAGGAAAGAGATTTCCAAAACACAAGGATGTGCTGAATTGATTAACATTTCACCCAAGACACATCTTGACTGAGCAACTCCAACTGGGTCTTCCTTTGTAAAACATCTCTGCCATGGTAAAGCTCTCTAGGTATTCTTATGCATTCCAAGCAGCTCTGTGAAGGGAAATTCAAGTACTTATTTGAAAACAGGCTTCTGCTTTATTAAAAAATAAAAGGGAAGCAACTGCTTCTATTTTGTGCAGTCATTCTACAAAACAGAAGAGAAGAAGGAAGCATTCACTTAAATTTCTATGCTTTGAAAGTTCTTTTACTCCCTGAACTCAGGGGAACTTCTAACCAAGTCTTTACATATGTAAACTCTCGTGTGAATTTTCCTGTTTTTCTCTCTCATGGTTGAAAAAGTTAAAAAAAAAAAAGGGGTGGGGGGAGAAGGGAAAGAGAGAGAGAACATGCCCCGAAATGAGAAGATTTAAGTAAGGAAAAATCATAATATAGATTTGTGGGTCAGGAAGGTTTTTTTTGGTGAGGTCATAGGGAGAAGGTTTTCATTTTGCCAAAAATGAAAGATAATGGACATGGATACTGAAGAAGGAGATAAGGTTCCCAGATTCACAGGAGCAAACGTAGGGAACATGGCTCAGTGGTCTCTTTGTATCCAACTCTGGCAAAGCCCCTCAATATAGAGTTTTTGGTGCTAGGCTCCACATAGTCAACATGATGCACAGAGTATTAGAGATCAGCTGGAAATTACAGGAAAGACAGGAAAGATGAGGAAAACTCCATGGAGTGTGTACAGAGAGATAATGCACACTTGGTATCTGTCTTTCCTGATGATTGTGCAAATGGAAATGGTTTGAGAGTCTGACCCTATAGCATGGATTACCAATGCAATGCGATGGATTCCTTATGGCTCTGGTAGCAATGCTGGATTTGAGGAGCTTTACATCAATACTGATTTTTGATCATTCAAAATAATTAGATGTGGGCCCCACTTGGAATGTAGCATAGAGTGTCACACCAGGCCTCCTTATTCCAGGCAGTAGCAGCATCAACAAGAATGGCAGAAACACCAAAAATGATCATTTACTAGAGACTTACTAGGTGCTTGATGCTAAAGCATACAGAAAAGATGTGAGCCAGGTGTTGACTTCTAGCTTCCTAACTGAGAAAACTAAGAAAGTTGAAGTCGTTTGCTTGAGGTCACACCCTAAGTAAAGGACAAAGCCAGGATATAGTCCTAGATGATTTAAAGCCTACCCTTGTCCCATCAGGATACCTACCTCTTGATACCACAGCTTGCCTCCATGCAAAACTACAACCCCAGCTCACTAATACATGATGGCTCTATGTTACATGCAGCCGTTAAAGCATGACCTCAGATTATACACACCTGCGAAGGGAATCTCATCTCCTTCTTTTTATTTTATTTATTTTTTATTTTTTTTAAAGATTTTATTTATTTATTCATGAGAGACACACACAGAGAGAGAGAGACAGGCAGAGGGAAAAGCAGGCTCCATGCAGGGAGCCCGATGCGGGACTTGATCTGGGGACCCCAGGATCACCCCCTGGGCTGAAGGCAGCGATAAACCGCTGAGCCACCCAGGCTGCTCATCTCCTTCTTTTTAAAAATAAATCTTTGCTCTTTTCCTATAGTATAATACTCAGTAAGACCTCCAGCAATTTCTATTACTGACGATGACAATGTCCTATGCTTTTTCCTATTTAGTCCTGTGACTCAAACAACGAAATGGCAACGTATATGAGAAACTGCATTCATGTGTTTTTTTTTTTTAAGATTTTATTTATTTATTCATGAGAGAGAGGGAGAGAGAGAGGCAGAGACACAGGCAGAGGGAGAAGCAGGCTCCATGCAAGAAGTAGATGTGGGACTTGGTCCAGGGACTCCAAGATCAAGCCCAGGGCCAAAGGCAGATGCTTAACCACTGAGCCACCCAGACATCCCACACTCATTGTTTTGTAAAGGACTGTCACCACCCCCTGCTTTCTACCATCACTAGCAAGAAAATGTGACTTCCTTCATCTCTGTCCCCCTCTGCAACATTCCTATAGAAATAACCTGGTTGCTATTGCATTCTTCCAGCTGAAAAATTTAAAGGCAATAAATTCCAAGTACCACTAGGTTATTCTGTTAGACTTGTCCTTCATCCGGTTCAGCTACAGAAGGGGATAATGATCTGTCATAAAGGTAAATTCATTACCACAAGATAATATCATCTTCCTCCTGCTGCCTCTTTCCACAGCAAGGCGCGCTCTCCCTGTGATGCTGTATCTCCATTCTCCAGGGAGTACTTCACTGCTGACATAATAATAACAACAACAACAACAACTTACATTTATAGGGAAGACAAAACTGCCTATATTTCCTAACTCCTGACAAAGAATAGCTCCCAGTTCTACTTCTGATGCATCAGCTATTACCACAAAAGGCTTGGGAAAATCTGGAATCTTTAAAGATGCCTGCAAATGGAACTGCTAAGGGTTCATAAAAGTTTAGCTATCACAAACAGGTGACTCAACTGCCAACTCCACTGTATGGGCAAATACTCCCATTGGTATTACTCCAGAGCAACTCAATAAAAATGCAAAAAGGAAACAGGATCAGACCTGCATACTGGAAATGATTCTTTATAAATCACAGCCAATTCACTTGATCACTCAACACACTTATCCAGGTGACTGATTTTCATTATGTTTTTTTTTTTAAATCACATTTTCTGGTGTTGGATGGCGGTGTGGTTATTATAAAATGCACGGATCCTTCTGTGCACACACCACCCACCAGAGGTTTTTCCTAAAGACAGTGCTTTTGTCTAAAATGGGTAATCCACTCTCCATGAGTCACCCTAATACTTTCTGAACTTCTGTGTGTATGGTAGTGTGCCAGATGTTGGTAGATGAAGAGGAGATGAGTTGGAAAAGGATGATGCCCAGAAAGACACACTAGGGAGGGAATGCTTCCTGAACGTTAGCCCCAGGATGACTTTTCTTACAGTCCAGGGAGGGGTTTTGTATAACTTGACATGACACGGAAGACAATGCTCGGCTGTGTATGGACTTGCTGATCCTATGGGACAATGCCTCCAGGACTCCCAGGCCAAAATGTGGGCACTATGTTTGTGAGGTTGGGTGGGGCCAGCAAAGAACCTCCACAGACCAGGTTATTCAGAGAACAAGATCACTGTGTAGGTAACCTGAGTAATCAATAATGCCAAGTGGTAAAGAAGAGGTGGATGACAGGGAGAAAACATTTTAGAAACGACAGCTGAGGGAAAAAAGAAATTCTATACCAAATCTCATAGTTTCTATTCAAGAACAATTCCAGGGTGTAAGAGTGAAAGAGTCGAAAGGCAGGCAGGCAGAGAGCCAGAGAACTGAGAGAAGCAAAAAGGTTGAGTAATAAGTCCCTAAAAACCATCAGAAGATAGTTTCTTGCTCATAGAAAGACAGTCCTTTCGAGCCAGGCTGGAGTACCCATACCCCTTTAACAAATTAAGCCTCACAGTCTGCATCTGCTAAATACAACCAATGCTCCCCATTTGGGCATTAAGGGTAGGCCCCAAAGGGATGGTGGTGGTGGTCCTTGTCATTCCCATCCACTGGAGGAGCAGGTCACACAGGACTCAGCCCCAGGATGTGCAGAAGGAACCTGGTCCTCGTGTGCTCTCATGGGGACTGGTAGAAACTGTCCAGGTTCTCAGCTAAGAGGTCTGCATGGATATCATATTTCATGAGTCTACATGGCACAGACACCACACTTAAGAAGTCTCCAAAGTCTAACTTGCAACCTCTCTGATACCTGTCTTGCTGTTTTCTGTGGCCCCTCAGAACTGTAGAGACTTCTGCAGCACCAGTCAGTGGCCCTCCTGTGTGTCATGGAGGTTCCAAAAGGGACATCTGCCCTGATGGTTGCCTTGGGGTTACTCTCTGTCCTGCTAAGCAGTCTCATGACCTGCTGATTCTTCCCACCTTGCCATTTTTTCCTCATTTCCCTCTTTTTTTTTTATGTTGCCTCTTCTGGTTCTCTATCTTAAACACCTCTCCCTCCCAATCTCCACTATATTTCTACTTTCTACCTGTCTTCTCTTCCTCCTCCCTCTCCCACATCCACTATGTACTTCAACATCCATGGCATTTCCATGGTTTCCCCCTTTCCCTAGTTGTACACTATACCATTTTTGTGTAAGGGACCACGAAATGTTGGATTTGAAAAGTCGATGGAAACCTACTTAAATTTCATTGTGATAAGAATGACAGCTACCACTGAGATTTGATGAGTATGCTCCCTCAACCCCTGCAAGCAGACAAGCACCACTGTGACTCCCATTTGCAGATGAGACTAAGGGACTAGGCCCAAGTTGCACAGTTATTCATTGGAGGCTGGTGGCTCCAAGCTCAAACTTCTTTCTCCTTGCTGCTCCCCTCATTTTGTGTATCAGGAAGGAAGTAAAGGCGATGTCACCTTTCAGTTCCCTCTTTCCTTATTTGACCCTCACAGATGTGGGTTGTCCCAGGGAGCCTGTGCAGGAACCCTAAACAACACTTCTTCTGAGACACTGGGAATTTCCACCTTTCCCGTCCTACCAAGGATCAGCTCGTAGACACAGTGGCAAGAAGCTGAAGGCCAAGTTTGGGTTCCCTCCCACCCACCGTCCTCACTGGCATCCCCACTGGCACCTTAACGATCTCTTTACAAAGTTCCATGTTCCTAGGCAGAGCCTTGTCAGCTCTTTCGGAAGAGTTCTCAACTCTGAGTTCCCCCATCTTTTCTATCCTTTTCAGAAACTTTTTGACTAGCAGCTCTGTGAAGGGAAACTCAAATACTTACTGAACCTAAAGATTTAGCCAAAGGAATTTTAGGTTGAACACAACTCACACTTAGAAAGTTTGTCTTTAGAGGACAACCTTGAAGAGACTCTGAATGGAGAGAACATAGCTTAGTGATATCAACATGATCTCCTATCTGGATTGCTGTGGTAGGGCCCTAATCGGTGTCCCTTCCTCTGCCCTTGTCCCCTACACTGTACTCTTGTGAGCATAGAGACCTCTCTCTTGTACTCACAACCTGCCAACAACAGCCATGCAACTGGTGGGAAAAGCCAGACTCTTACAACAGCCCCGGTGGATCTCAGAGTGTGATCCCTGGACTAGAAGCATCAGCATCATCTGGAACCTTGGGAGAAATACAAACTTCTGAATCAGAAACAGTAGGAGAAGTGTTCCACAGTGTGTTTTAGCAAGACTCCCAAGGGGCGCCAGGGTGGCTCATTTGGTTGAGCATCCCGCTCTTGATTTTGGCTCAGGCCATGGTCTCAGGGTTGTGAGATCAAGCCTGTGTTGCCCTCCGCACTCAGGGGAGCATCTGTTTGAGATTCTCTCTCCCTCTTCTTCTCCCTCTGCCCCTCCCCCCTGCTTGTGTGTGCACGCTCTCTCTCTCTCTCTCTCTCTCTCTAAACAAATAAAATCTTTAATAAGACTTCTAAGTGATTCTGGTGTAAAGTTTGAGAACCATGGTCCTGCATTAACTGTGCCTCTGCCCGGCCCTTCTGTGCTCCTCCGCTCTCATTGCACCCCATCTACCCTACTCTTTCCCCATATATCTGCACGTCCTATTCCCTCACCTCCTTCAGGGCTTTGCTCAAATGTTAACTTCTCAGTTAACGCATCTGTGGCCATCTTTTTCAGAACACAACCTACCCCTGACTCCCCCTTTATCTTCCTTTTCTTCATTTTTCTCCACACCACTTCTCACCATCTGGTACACTACATTATATTTTGATTCTCTGTCTCCATTAATTAGAATGGAAGCTCCTTGGCGGGCAGGGAGTTTAGGTGCTTTATTCACTGATGTAGCCTGTGTAGCTAGAAAAGTCTCTGTCACAAAATATTGAGAAATCTCAATATTTCTTGAGTGTTGAAGGAAGGAATGATTATGTTCTGGTGCTTAGTAGCCATTGACTTGTATAAGGTATCTGACATCTCTGAGCCTCAGTCTACTCATCGATAGAAAGACAGTTTAGGAAAATGAAAAGTATACATAGTGCTCAGCTCATTTTAGTCACTCAATGGTAGCAACTGTGATCATCAGAATAAACTTTTTTTAAAAAAGATTTGTTTATTTTAGAGAGAAAGAGTGAGAGTGTGGGGGCAGGGGAGGTAAAGAGAGAGGGAGAGAATCTCAAGGAGACTCTGTACTGAACATGGAGCCTGACGCAGGGCTCGATCTCATGACCCTAATATCATGACCTGAGCAGAAATCAAGAGTCAGACTTAATCAACTGTACCACCAAGGCACCCCAGAAAAAACTTACTTCAATATCACTAGAAACAAATGAAGAGTAACGGCTTGAAGTTTCAAAAATATTTTTAAAGTTTGGAGAACATTTGGGAGTGGGTAGTGAGTGTACTAAAGATATATCCCCCTTTCCAGGAACATGTTTTTGGGGCAAAGCATAATCTTCCTATGCTGACATGGGTTTCTCAGAAGGCAGCATTTTTTGATGAATTAAAATAACTAAGGCATTATAAACATACAGCTTAATTAATCTTCCAAAAACAAAATATGGATTGAATAGGAAACACATTGAAAACTTAGGTTTGTTTGTAGATGTTTTTTCCAAAATATTGCAATAAAATGTTTGGGAACATCTAATAAGACTATTACGTAGCTAGATTTTCCTGCCCCCAAACTAATTTGATTACAAGATAGGTCACAAGGTCTGCATATTTGATTTTTGATGCGTCCATTCTAATTGTTACTATGGACGAAGACTAAACACAAAAAAATAAAACATCCTGTTGGGGAATGATCAACTCAACACATACCACATGTTTTTTCTTCTGTCATTAGTCTAAGGGGGATTTCCAAAAAGACAAAATTCTTAGAAACTAAGTTTTCCCTCGTCATTGCTGCATATTCCCACTTAGGCACTGTCCTGGGACCTCCCAGCTGCTCTCTGGTGACATCAGTTTGAGGTGACGTACTAAAAAATGACCACAGCTAGGAGCTGGGTATTTGGAGAACAAAACCCTCTTTTTGTTCTGTTATGCTTAAAAGTTCAATATCAGGATATACAAACTCAACAATTTAACAATCCTGAATCCCACGTGGTTTTTACTATGAACAAAAGACCTTTCTAGACTTCACATCCCAAGCATCCAACACTAGCCCACACCTCTCTGCAATGGATGGACAGGGTCAAAAGAGAAACTGATCACTGTATGGGGGAATGGCAGTTGTCAAAACACATACCTTCACACCTACCACACTCTCCCTTGTGTGAATAACCCTTCTGGTCCTTAGCAACAGTAGCATGTTCATGTAATATTGTAAATGTTTCAGAAAGTTCTCTTTCAAGTTAAAAGTAGATCTGCCCTACGACCTAGCAATTGCACTGCTGGGGATCTACCCCAAAGATACAGATGCAGTGAGATGCCGGGACACCTGCACCCCGATGTTTATAGCAGCAATGTCCACAATAGCCAAACTGTGGAAGGAGCCTCGGTGTCCATCGAAAGATGAATGAATAAAGAAGATGTGGTCTATGTATACAATGGAATATTACTCAGCCATTAGAAATGACAAATACCCACCGTTTGCTTCAACGTGGATGGAACTGGAGGGTATTATGCTGAGTGAAATAAGTCAATCGGAGAAGGACAAACATTATATGGTCTCATTCATTTGGGGAACATAAAAAATAGTGAAAGGGAATAAAGGGGAAAGGAGAAAAAATGAGTGGGAAATATCAGAGAGGGAGACAGAACATGAGACTCCTAACTCTGGGAAACAAACAAGGGGTGGTGGAAGGGGAGGTGGGCGGGGGGGGGGTGACTGGGTGATGAGCACTGAGGGGGGCACTTGATGGGATGAGCACTGGGTGTTATTCTATATGTTGGCAAATTGAACACCAATAAAAAATAAATTTATTATTAAAAAAAAGAAAGTTCTCTTTCAGACAAAAGTTATGGGTGGAACTCAAAGAAAAGGTGACTAGGCCAGGAGAGGCTGAGGACTGCCAACAAGCACCTTTGGAAGAAGCACTGGTGTTTGCTTTTGTAGGTGAGCTGGCCTCGACAGAACATACCTTTTCACCAACCCCCTTCCCCAAAGAACCCAAAGTTCTTTCCACTTGGGGAAAATGCTTTCAGACAACAATCTGATATCAATCATTTCTATTTGGAGAAGAATTAAATCAGCATGTTTTCATTCTCTCTCTAAAGGCTCTGCATTCTAAACCATGTTTCTCTTTAGCCAACAACAGATTTTATTCACTGCTAACTAGATCTTCAAGCCATTGGGAAGATACTACAGAGGGAATTTTTAAAAATAATCACAAGGGCAAATACCTGTTCTCCCTTTACCCTAGCAAGACCTTTCCTAAAAAGCACAGTTTCTGCCTGTGAGGCCAACTCTGCTGGTCTACTGTGTAAAGTATATGGATCCAGTCTCTAAGCAAGTATTGGTTATTTAAAAAAAAATCAATGGGAATTGTTTATGGCTCAGCTTTAATCAAAAGTCTAGCTGTGAGAAATATCTAAAATCATTTGAAGGCTATGAGATCTACCTCCTTGTGTAGACTTTGTAAAGATCGTGATGTAAATTTCTCTAACTTTTATAAATTTCTTGATGGATTGGAAGCAAATTACCTTCATGGGTCACTCAAAATTACTGAGTTACACATTTGCATTAGGCTCTCAGCTTCTAGTTAGTAGGCCCTTAAAGAAGCTATCTTAACAAATCCTCTACTGCATCAACTTTAATGGCTTTGAATGTCACTGGAGCAACTCCGTGTCCCCCTGTTGGAAGTTCTACATGGAAATATCAGAACTGTGTGCCAGGTTACACTTTCTCTCTTTGAGGAATTGCTGTGTATCATGTTATGGGTAGTAAGAATCACATAATTAGTCCTGTATATTTCTCTTTTTCCTTTGGCTGCCAGGAAATACAGAACCAAACATATCTCAATGTTATTAACTATGTAGATCTATATTGTAGAATCTTTGTTCAAGTTTTTTCTCTGATTTTGCCTTTCTTCTATTTTAATTTATATATTTCCCAACCCTCATTTTTAAAACTTGTTTATATTTTCCATTTTACTGTACTTATTCTTTATAAGCCATTTGATCTTTCCAAAATGGAGTTATTATATATACACAGATTACATACATACAAACTACACACACACACATACACACACCCCTTTATGTCAGCCTGGTAATTAGAAAGATTACCTTTCTTTCGTTCTTTTCTTTCTTTCTTTCTTTCTTTCTTTCTTTCTTTCTTTCTTTCTTTCTTTCTTCTTCTTTCATTTTTAAAAAATATTTTATTTATTTATGTGCGTGTGAGAGAGAGAGAGGCACAGAGACACAGGCAGAGGGAGAAGCAGGCTCCATGCAGGGGGCCTGACATGGGACTTGATCTCGGGGCCCCAGGATCACACCCTGGGCCAAAGGCAGTTGTTAAACCGCTGAACCACCCAGGGATCCCCTTATTTTTTATTTAGATTTTATTTATTTATTTGACAGAGAGAGAGAGCACAAGCAGGGGGAGCTGCAGAGGAAGAAGGAGAAGTAAGCTCCCCGCCGAGCAGGGAGGCCAATGCGGGGCTCCATTCCAGGACTCAGATCATGACCTGAGCTGAAGGCAGATGCTTAACCAAGTGAATCACCCAGGCACCTCTAGTTTTTCTTTTTTAAAGATTTATTATTTATTTGAGAGAGAGAGAGAGAGCGCACAAGCAGGGGGAGGGGCAGAAAGAGAGGGACAGAATCTCAAGCAGACTTCCCACTGAGTGTGGAGCCCTATGGGGGGGCCCCATGTACAGTTCGATCTCATGACCCTGAGATCATGACCTGAGCAGAAATCAAGAGGCAGATATTTAACTCACTGAGCCACCCAGGCACCCCAGAAAGATCACAATTTAATAGTATATTTATTTTCATGGGAAAAAACTATTACATGAAACAGAAATAAAATTGGTTGTACTGGATCATTCACTGTAGAGAAATTATTGTAACATGTTCTATAAATTTCTGTGAGCTAACTACTAATATACAGAAATAGTTGTATTACACTTCAATATCATTTTCTATAATATTATTTTACCAAGTACAAATGAGGATTTAGACTTCATGGACTCTAATTTTTCATGGCCTTGTTCTCCAAAATTCTAGACATGTGTCAGTTTTTTACAATTCACTATATTTATTACTCATGCTCTAGTGAATTGGGGAGAGACCGATTTGAATATCATGTAATTATACTTAGAAGAAGATAGGCAAGAATATAATGCATAGGAAAGTGTTCTGCAAAACTCCAAGGGATAATACAAATGTTAGCTATTATTACCATTGCCCATAATCATATAAAACATGATTATCAGAGATGCACCAGATCTGCTCATGAATTCAAGTTGTCCTGTGTTCCTTCACTGGGTCTCTACAAAATAAGGATACTCAAGAAAACCCTCAGCAATTTGAACACTCTTTAGTCTCATGAGACTGGGACTTAATATCTAACTTTTAAATAGTCTCCCTATAAAACAGAAGAAAAAACCCAAGAGATGAGAGATATTTTTAGCGGAGTTATTTGCCTGTTTTTTTTTCTTTTCTTTCTGGTTATTAAATACAACCGAGCTATTCCCTAATAATCCAGGAAGCACAGAACTAAGACATTAACCAGCCTGTGTTCCAAACTCAAAGGAGGTTAAAAACACAGCATTGTAATACAAACACAGCTTATAAGTACAGCGTGTGTACCTACTGTTCTGCCATTTAAACTTTGAGTAGCTGTACAAACAAGTCTATCTTGAGGAAACAGACTGGGTAATTTTCCATTTGGACTGTTTGAAATTTCACCAAGCGCCTCAAACTTGCAGAAGTCTGTGCTGCCAGACATTCTCTTCAAATTTGTTATCTCTCCTTCTCCCCATTAAGAGTTCCCTTTAACAAAAATGCTTTTCTTAAAGGTTGTGCTTTAAGTAAAAAAAAAAAAACCCAACAACTTTAATTTTTACAGACACAGAGATTAAATTTTAAAAAAAAAATTAAAGAGGTAACACCCTAGTTTTGGAACATAAGTTAATCTCTTCCCCATAACCTAAGACAGAGCCAGGTCAAGCTGTCATGCTCTTATGTCTTTTCAAAGATCAGAAAAGAATTTCAAAGATCTAAATAGAAGGTAAAATATGAATCAATGAAAAGATCAAGATGCAAAATTGCTATGGTAGCGGCAGTAAATGCTAACAGTGATGTGAGGGATCTTTAGAGCCTTTTGAGAAAGGATGGAACCATGTAAGGAAAACTTTAGCACTTAGTACATAACTAGAGAAGACTATCTTCTCTTAGCTTCTATAAACCCACTGGATGAAAAAGAGCTCTATTAGAAATTATCTTAGATACACATGAAAGTCCAATTTTCTAAGCCTTAGATCTCCAAATCTGCAAAATGCCTCTTCTACAAATAGAAGTCAGCACTCACCTAGAGTGCTTTTTATAGGAAAGGAAATAGTTGGGATCTTCTTTTCAAATTAATGCACCCACTCTGAACAGAGGGATTTTTCCCTCAGTGTGTTATAAGTTATCAATAACTAAAATAAAGTCCAGTTCATTTAAGATGGGAGATGAGGGTATTCATGCATCTGCCAGCCTGTGCGCGCTGCCCTTGCCCATGCAGCTTGCAGTCGTGACCTCTGGCAAGGCACGCATCGGAAAGCCCATTGCGCCTTTCCAGGTCACTGCTGTGGTGGACAGCACCTTCAAGGAGGTGAAGCTTTGCAACTACAAAGGGAAATACTTGGTCCCCTTTTTCTACCTGTTGGACATCACCTTCATCTGCCCAATGGAGATTACTGGCTTTAGCGAGCATGCCAAAGACTTCCGCAAGCTGCACTGTGAGGTGCTGGGGTCTCCATGGACTCTCAGTTCACCCACCTGCTTGGATCAACACTCCCAGGAAGGACAGAGGCCCCCTGAACATCCCCTGCTGGCTGTGTAACTAGAAGTTTATCCAAAGATTATGGTGTGCTGAAGGAAGATGAGGGCATTGCCTACAGGGGCCTCTTTATCATCGATGGCAAGGTGTCCTTCTCCAGATCACTGTCAATGATTTGTCTGTGGGGCACTCTGTGGATGAAGTTCTGCAACTGATTCAGGCCTTGCAGTACACGGATGAGCACGGGGAAGTCTACCCCCCTGGCTGGAAGCCAGGCAGTGACACAATCAAGCCTAACATGGACGACAGCAAAGAATACTTCTCCAAACACAACTAGACTGCAGACAGGCGGAAAGCTTGGGCTGTCGGCCCCCACCTACACCCCTACTTGGATACCCCATGCTGACCCAGGAAAGGCCAGACTTGCCCCCTTAAAACTTCATAGTCCATGACTCTGGAGGGCTTGGTCAAGGCCTTCTCATTCTCCCAGTTGGGAGCTGATGAATGGTGAGCCCTTCCCTAGAGCCCATCTAGCTGGGCACAGGCCAAAAGGTAATGAATAAAGTATTAGGACAGATAAAAAAAAAAAAGATGGGAGATGAGGTGTCAAAATATTATTGAAAATTAGTAGTTTCCATTTTTGAGGGGCACTAGCTAGATGCCGAGAGCACTGCGCTAAATGCCTTTTATGCATGATCTCATTTAAGCTCTTAACAACCATGAGGTAGGCACTATCTTTATTCTGGTTTACAGAAAAGGAAATCAAGGCTCAGGGAAGAATAGTTACTTATTCAAGGTCACAGCTACTTAACAACCAAGCCAGCAGTGAAACCCAGTTTTCTGGGTTCCTAACCCGATACTGTCTTCAACATTCTGGGTGAATGATGGGGTGGGATTAAGACTTGAACTCTAATGACAGTGAGAGTCTGCCATGTGTGTGAACTGATAGCATCTTTGATTTATGTTGCAAGGAGAACCGAAAATGTAAAGCTAAAACATGAAGGTCATACTTGTGCACACTGTGCCTTCCTGTCATCCCCCATTTTCACCTTGCGCAAGCCATACCAGACTATTTGGTTCTTTTCCAAGCTCACCATAAACTTTTAGATCACACAGAGCCTGTGGGGACTATTTCTACTGATTTGGAATGTGCCTCACTCTTCTCTGCTGGGGTGAAATCCAACTCTCCATTCCCTGTCCCTGAAGTCTGAATTAAAGCATTCTCTCTACTATCTTCTCAGGGGACTTTGTTTTGTTCTTAGAGCATGTAGCATATCTACCCTATATTATTATTAGAGGCATATACACCCATCACCTGCAGAAAAAAAGCATGTCTCTTAAAGGACTGCACCCAAACCATCTTTGTATCATCCATATACCTCACACAGCACCCTGAATGCAGCAGGCACTCAATCAATGTTTCGTGTATAGTTAAAATAGGACACTTACCGTCTACTACTACAACATTTATATCAAAGAAAGGACTATTCCCAAAGGAAGTAGAAGTATTTTTGCTCACTCTTCTTTTTGAAAGGATTTTTCAGACAGGCTATCGCCATTCCAAGGAAGGTAATGGGGCTATTTTTCTGTTTAGGAACCAGTGGTTTAAGTAATGTAAGCTATGGATCAGTGGTTTGCAATGATGGGGCTGATCGAAAGACAATCACACTCAGCACTGCTAAGGTTAATGGCACTGCCTCTGATAGGGGAAATATCACAGTGGAAGATAGGGAAGAAACCAATAAAAACATTTACACACACCTTTAATGGTATGCAGCGTAGAACCCACTTAAATGAATCCCAACTAATGAAAACATCTTGAAAAGAGAGTGATTTTTAGAGAAACCTTTTATCTACAGGTCTTATATTTATAGAGCAAACCTTTTAGATGAATACAGGGCAAAAAAGAATCAAACGAGTAATTGTTGTGACCATTGTGGTTCATATAACTTGCATCAGGCCAGTGAAATGAATGAACGAAGAAGGCTCTTCTCTACCAATTTATGTCATATATGTCAGATTATAAATAGCCTCCTCGGTAGGCACCACAAAGCAAAAAACAAGGTCTTGGGAATGACTGACTCTTGCTTGTCCTGCTGTACCTCTACATGGGCACGGTTTCAGACTTTTCTGAGAAGAGTGGCTGAACAAATTTGGTTCCACCAGAAAAATGCATAAAAAGGCAAACATACCATAGCCCTCCCAATATATATCGGACATATGCTTTGAAACTTACTATCTTTTCCTTTTTTTTTTTAGATTTTATTTATTTATTTATTCATGAGAGACAGAGAGAGAGAGAAAGAGGTAGAGACACAGGCAGAGGGAGAAGCAGGCTCCATGCAGGGAGCCCAACGTGGGACTCGATCCCGGGTCTCCAGTCATGCCCTGGGCTGAAGGCGGCGCTAAACCACTGAGCCACCCGGGCTGTCCTATCTTTTTATTTTTTATTTTTTTTCTTTTTCTTTTTTAAAATGAGCTTTGATATCTTGAGGACACAAGTATTTGGTAGGCAGAGATCATAATGGATAGAAATGGAGACTCAAAAGCAGAGGTAAGAGTTGGAATCAGAAGGTGCTCAAAACTTCTAAAACTGTAGACATAATCTGCCAAAGATTTAAATTCTATGCTTGATAGATCTTTCAGACCAGTGGCTTAAGAAAGAAGACACTAATATTTCCACTTAAGACCACTAAACACACATAAGAATTACTGGAAACAATCGTGTTCCTATAACCCTCACCATCTAGTGAAATACATCTTTTTGCCAAAACAATAAACATGCTGGGCTTGAGCCTATTTTGTCTCTAAGCTGACTGTCCCAGAAAAAGAAAAACTGAAATAAAAGCCAACTAAAAGTGTATCTAAATGTCACTGGAGTGAATATACTCCGTACAAACAAGAAAAATGGCTATAGATTCAAGGAAGTTTAAGAATGAGGTCAAACACTAATATGCTAACATCGTCTAAAGATTCCTTAAATGTATTCTGAATCAACTGGAATGTCATTATTAGAAATTGTGAGTTTCATTTATTTGTTTGAGCGATTTGAGGTAATTCTAGGTGCTTACATTTTTAAAAATTATCTTTGAAAATTTTAGAATTCTAGGTTAGCTTGGGAATAAAGGGCAAAAATGATAAATATGGAAAGAATACCTTTCAGTGTCCTTAGGACTCTGTGGGCATGGGAGAGAAGTTGTGGGCTAAATGGTAAAATATGCTTCCAGAGGAGAGGAACATTAATTTCCCATGGAACAGCTTTGTAACCGTATTCACCTGAAAATGAGTACTGTTAGGCTGACTGAAAAAAAGATGTGGAATATACTAATTTTGTCTCCTAGCATTTGTCTGGAGACCAGGGCTGGAAATGAAGGAATTCCTCATTCTATTTCTTAATAAGTGTTTGCAGATATCTCACCATATCTTTTTTTTTCTTTTTAAAGATTTTACTTATTCGAAAGAGAGACAGAGAGCACGCCAGAGAGAGAGCACAAGTATGTGTAGGGGAGTGGTATAGAGGGAGAGAGAGAGAGGCAGACTCCCTGCAGAGCAGGGATCCTGATGCGGGAACAATCCCAGGACCCCGGGATCAGGACCTGAGCCGAAGGTGGATGCTTAGCTGACTGAGCCACCCAGGCAACCCCTCATTATATCTTTACTAAATTCTAGGGAGCAAGAAGAGCAAGGATCAGTAGTCCCGTTTCATAGACGAAGAAGCTAAGGCACAGAGAGGTTAAGTACCCTTTCCCAAGTGCATCTGAATGTTTTAAAAGCATCTCACGGCCAGATAAGTGACAAAGTCAAAGCTCTGGCCTCGGTTTCCCATCCCTCTTTTACCCATCATGCACCTGTCGAAGTTCAAATTGGAGGGCCACCCTCTCTTCCTTTCAAAAAACAGTTCCTCCAGTAAGTGAAGTTATCAAACCCATCACCTTCCTCAAATTTTACCCACTTTCTATATAGACCCTACAAGATCATGAAAAAGAAGAATGAGCAAGAGAGACATCATGTCTTGTATTTATGCTTTCCCATAAAGTATAGGTTACTTATTAGAATTATGAGTTGGCCTTTCTTTTCACATGTGTACTTGCTTACATGCTTACACAGAGCCTACTTCTATTTATTCTTGCGTTCCTTCCTTTTGCTCAGCCTCTTATGGCACAAAGATCTTTTCATGTCTAAGTCAGTTTTGCCATATAACCTGCACATCTCTCACAGTTTGACTAGTCACACCTGGTTCTGACTCACATACTGTCTTCTGTTGCAGTGCTACACCTAGGAAAACCGGCGACTACAGGCAGATGAGGACAGTGGTGGCGGCAAAAAGGGAAGACTATCAAATGTGCAGCCTGAACTCCTGCCAGTCCTGGCCAAGACCTGGGGAAAAACTTTCCTCCCTCACTTGGCAGCAAACTTCCCATGTCTTGCCAGAAAAACCATCTTGCTGTGTTGCCTATATCACAGGCACACCTTCCCCCACCCCGATATCATATGCACTCTCCCACCAGGTATCATAGGCACGCCCTCTCCCCCCAGTATCATATGCAACCCCCCTACCAAGTATCATAGGCCCTCCCTCCCTGGTATCATAGGCACCCCCCTCCAGGTATCACAGTCCCCCCACCTCCCGGTATCATGAACACCCACCCCCCGCCTCCAGGTATTATAGGGATACTTCCCACCCCCAATCCAGTAAGCAAAATTGCAAGCTGCTTGACTGGCCATCTAAGCACTGAACATAGGAAAATATGGGCTGGGAAATTCATGCTCTAAGCGGAGGCCCACTGAATACGGATGACATCACTTATGATCTCCCCTGGAGCAGGCTTTTATGGAGAGCTCATATTGCCCACATACTACACAAGATAAACAGAGATGTTATAAGGCATGAGAGATGCATTTCGTTCTGCGTTTACAACAGACGATTGTCGACACAGACTCCATGGCAGGCACTGTGCTACAGGAAAACCACAAAACAGTAAGTAAGAAAGAATAAACAGTCCTTGCCTTCACGGAGTTTACAATCTGCTTTATAATAGTACTGGCCTTTGCCGACACTCTTCAGAGAATCACATGCAAAAAGATGTGATATTAAAACTGCAATAATTCAATTCGGAATTCTAAATACATGACTTGCCAATAAACTTCACAACTTGTTGGCAAATTAAAGGAAATGTTTCAATAGCCTTTCAAGTAGCTTTCCAATTCTGGTTTCTTTTGGGAGGAGAAGCAAGAAGGCAAAAAAAAGCAGAGTAATACTATAAGAGAAAAAAGGCAGGACAAGTGCTGGACCTCAAAGGCCTCAGTTCTACTGCTCATCGTGTTATTTTGGGCACATCACTGAACTTCTCTGGGCTCCAACAGTCCTGTAACTGATGCCTGGAACAGTGTCTGGCATACAGCAGATGTTTGCTAAATAAATGTTGATTGAGTGAGTGAATAGAATATGTGAAGATTTGGTGTGAATATTTCTGTAGTTCACAGTAAACATGAAGAAATTAGAGATAAGAACAGTCAAGTAACAGAAATTTCTGTAATGTGCTTATGCCCCAAACGAAACTTCACTCGTAAATAGTGTCAGAGTGGCTGAGTGCCAACAGGGAAATGTGGGACTGTGTCTGCCCATTATACTCTCTTGCCATGTCCCTCAGGCTTGAATTTTTATAACAATCTAAACTCAACAAATGGATTTTCTCTGATTCCAACCCACTAGGCTAGTACCTTGGCTAGCAAATTCACCAGTGCCATGCTAAGCTTTCTTTTCAATATTTACGGAATATAAGGCGATTTTGGGTTTTAGCCTTGAGCGCGTCAGATTTTGACAGCTTAGAAATGTCATCCTTAGAGCAAGGACTTTTCGCATTCACAGAGTTCTGGCTCTAACTATTCTCTAAATGCAAATGCAAATATCCTTGACCAGAAGACGTTGAGCATCATGTTCTAAGAATGTTAGTGAGATTACATGAAGTTCTTTTTAACTGTATTAGTTTCCACCCAACATCTACTCAATTGAATTAGAGTAAAGTGGGGGAAGGCCTATGTTCCAAAGGTGGATGCCAAAGAAGTCACATTTTAATTTTGTCTCCATATCTCCTTTCTGGATGCTTTTCTGTTGACCAGTCAGCAAGCTTCATTCCAAGGAGAGCGCACTAGATGGCCGGCCAGTGAAGAATTAAATAGGATACAACTGGTGTATTAGACACTGGTCAGAAACACTCTGCCTCCGCCAAACGGAGCCTTATGTGATGGGCCTAATGCTCTTTTTGCTTGACAAGGACCTTGTGTTTTCCCTCTCATACATAGCTAGTGAATCCCATTTATTAACCAAGCGTACTAGGGCTCAGTGGTTGAGCTTCTACCTTTTGCTTCTACCTTTGCTTCTACCTTTGGCTCACATCGTGATCCGGGGGTCCTGGGATCCAGTCCCGCATTGGGCTCCCTGAGGGTAGCCTGCTTCTCTCTCTGCCTATGTTTCTGTCTCTCTCTCTGTCTCTCATGAATAAATAAATAAAATCTTTTTTAAAAAAAAGAGTACTAGAATTCATTGATTAGGAAAATACACCAATGGTATTTTTTTAGCGATAAAGTGAACTCCCAAGAACATAAATTTGCAAAATTGAAGGAAATACAAGATAGTGAAACTCCTCTGTGTTTACAAGTTAACAAGAACAAAAAGAGGCTCAGAAAGAAGAGGGTAGGAGACAGAACAGGCTGCTGTGGTAATGTGGCACCGTGGCCTAAGTGGTTTTTAAGAGCAGAATTGTTTAAAATCAATGTCAAGTGGTTTGTGTGTTCTGAGATATAACCTAAGTGCTCCCTCCCCAACCCTGCCACCTTACAACTTCACCAAAGTCAACTACTTCCATAATTTCTATGTATGTAGTATAGAAGTATAATGAAAGAGGTGAATCCCACACCTGGGTGCAGGGCCTGGATAAGGCTATGGAGAAGCCTCAATTAACTCAGCAAATACAGGAACCTGCAGCTAGAAGGGGACTTGAGCCTGAAAGCCCTCTCCAAAATGTGCAAAAATCCTGTGGTAGACATTAGATTTCTTCAGCGTGCGGGACAGAGGTCTCGAGCTAATTCTAAGGGGCAAGGAGACCATAGGTAACATCTGGAAATCTACATACATTTCAATATTTATATTAAATATCCAATAAATCTCTTTTATGAACACCTAAAACTTAACTATTGCTGCCTCTTGAGTAGCTTTTTATCTCTTGTACCACCTTCATCATGGGCCCCAAACACTTGAAATACCTTCAGAAAAACACAATCACATTTGATGGCAAATTGTGTTTAAATGTGCACCCAATGAGAACTGCATCTTAATCTCATTTATCTTTATGTCCCCATCGCCTAACACAAGGATTCTCACATATATTAATAAACACTAGTATGATTGGGCAAAGATGAATTGGAAAGAGGAGAAATTACCTATAATTACCTATTATTTTTCCCTTAAAAGATGTTAAAATCCTAAATTGGTGGTTACCAGGGTGGGGGGGAATAGAAGAGATACTGTTTAAGCATGTATACTTGCAATTAGTAGATAAAGAAGTCCTAGAGACCTAGCATACAGTACAGTGATTATAGATGACAAAACTGAATTATCAAGGTTATTAGAGACTAATTTTAATCATTCCCAACACTCAAAGACATGATAATTACATAATGAGGTAGAGATGTTAGCTGATAGAGATCATACTGCCATGAATCAAATCAATATGTTGTATACAATTAAACTTACACAATGTTATATGTCAAACACATCTCAATTAAAAACAAAAGACTCTGAACTCCTGAGGACAAGGTCTATTCATTCACCCATTTACTCACTCATTCATTCATTCCAAAAACATTTATAGTGCCAGACATTGTGTTTGAAGTGCAGCACGAGGGTGGCTCAGCGGTTGAGCTCCTGCCTCTGGCCCAGGGTGTGATCCTGGAGTCCTGGGATCGAGTCGCGCTTTGGGCTCCCTGCGTGGAGTGTGCTTCTCCCTCTGCCTGTATCTCTGCCTCTCTCTCTCTGTGTCTCTCATGAATAAATAAATAAAAACTTTAAAAAAAATGAAGTGCAGCATGAATATTAGTTTCTGCCCTCAAGGAGAATACAGTTAACATAGTTGTCTCCTCAAAATACATGTTAGGGGGACTTAAAGAAAATAATATGGCTTCTATTCATATTTATTTTGTATCCTCTAAAAAATAACAATGAATTAGTTATTAATAATGCCATGTTCCTCACTTGGTACATACGTCAGATGGTGACATGTTGCCCATAGTACACGAGGTATCCCTAGCAAAATGCAGAATAACTGCACACCCACTCTTACTCGCTTCACTTTCAGCACACTCTGACATATCACTGTTTTCAGGTGCCAGTATTCAGTTGAAAAGACTGGGAGATCATCTAGTTTTAACTAGTTAACTGCCATCACTACCACCACAAGTGTGACATCACCGTTGTCATTTCCTAACCTCAGGGTTGTAATTTCCCTGGGAAGAGGGAACAGGACAGATAGAAGATACACTGAAAATCTTATGATACAAGTTACTGGAGATTATTATAGTTGCTCCAAAACATTTCAGAGCACCTCACTACCCATTATTTCTGTTGAGTCTCAAAGTCTAATTGGGAAAATGAAGTAGCACCTCCTCTGCCACTCACTTACTGCTGACCATGGATTTGTGCCTCAACATCCCTGAATCTCATTTTCCTCATCTTCTCAGAACTATTATGCCAAATTAAGATAACATATCCAAATGATTTAAAGTTTCTAGTATGTAATATTATACAACTATGGTCAGTTCTCTTGCCTCTCCAATTGACGCACAGAAAGAATCTATACAGAGAGAGATCTGAGCCTAGAACTCAAATATTCTACACAATTATGTATGACCAGGCTGCCCAAACTTTCTTTAGATCTTGTATTCCAAAAGTATGCTTTCCTGATCAATTTATGTAGAGAAGTGCTGCCTCAGTCTCCTATTTTGAGCTGCTTTCACCATTGACCTTCACTATCAATTCTGCTCAGGTAGAATTGAATTCAGCAATATCTAGTGGAAAAAATGAGTGGAAGGAAAAAGTATAGAGATGCTAGACAGCTTATGGCCACAACCAGTCTTGTCTGAGTCTTACTGGAACCTGCTTTTATCTTCTCTCTCCTTCCATTAAGAGAAACTTAAAGGCTATTATTATTCAACCACTGGTCCGTAGTTGAGGCTTCTGTATCTTTTCTCTACTAAGGATATCTTGTAATATTTTCCTATCATGGAGCCTATTTCTCAAAGTATTTAATTTGCCACCTTCATTAAATAATGGATAATTCATCTCTCCCCCACCTTTTACCTAATGAATCCAAACTATAAATCTCTGTAAGTGTTAAGATAACCAGTGAGTTCATAAATGGAGTCAAAAACAAAAATCTTCAGCCTGTGTAGCTTTTTCTAGGAGGAAAACGCATAATTTCTTTTAAGATTTTTCTTTTCACCCCCTTTGGGAACCACCAGTTGGCAACCATTGGTCAAAAGAGTGTGTTAGTGTGTGCTGAGTTTACCTATATGTTATTTCATGATACCAATTTGCAAATCTGCTAGAACTCAAAGGACATGCATGTTCTAAACACTGCTACTTTTAGAACTGGCTGATGCTCTGACAACAAGGTACTTCATTGTCCCCCTCTCTATCGTTAAAGATCTTACTTATAGTCCAAAGCTGCAAGAATGCATTTAATGGAAAAGCTTTCAGTTTGGGCAGCATTTGCAATTTTAAGAGAAGATAAACCTCTCCATGGAGTTAACATGATCTGTGAATGTGGGACATGCTAGGAGTCAGATATCCTAATGAACTTGGTCTTACTCACTTGAATTGGAGAATTAACCGATTCTTTTAAATAATTCAGAAATCTAAAATCAAAGGGATGAGGTACAAGTTTCGATTGCACTTAACCAACAACGGGGAACAGAAATAACATTTTATGTTTTCAATAAATACATTCGTACCTCTTTTGTCACTGCAATACCTTCAAATTTATTGGCAATCATAATTGTTTTATGCCATTCGACAAACTTAATGGCATCTGGTATAAATATCTCACAGCTCATCTCATTTGATACTCTCTGTCTCCAGCAGAAAAATCAAGTGAAAATTCAGTCCACTGTTGAAAACCATTAAAAAATCAAGTACTCATAATACTTGAGATTGTAGGGTAAGAGAGTAAAGAATGTTCAGAAGAAAAACAAGAATGTAATTTTGCCCATCAAATATCTAAAGCAAGAAAAAAAAATGTGTTCTGGATTGCCCCTCTGGCAATATGGCTCCTATCTATGAGGCAATGAGGCAGGTGAAAGAGAAGACGGGCTATACGTGATTGACTATCTACCACCGATCACCGCAAGTTCTAGGTGCTTTACATACCAACATACATCCATATATAAAATCTGTACAGAAACAGTCCTGTTAGTTCTGAGGACATAGTTAAACCTGTGGGAGCCTGAGCAAGGCTGAGGCAGATACCTGGGAGGATGAGATAAGGAATAAAGGAAGAGATGACAATCCCAGATGAGAGACAAACATGAGGAAGGAAAAGGAACTAACATTGTTTAAGCTCAAAACAAAACAGTGACAAAAACACATTTCCTGGGAAGGTGATAACATCCCACCTTATAAATGAGGAAACATAAGTCCAAGAGTTCAAATTACTTGCTCAAATTCACATAATCAATAAGATATGGAACCAGAAGCTGAATACTGTTCTTTCTATAACACAATGTCATGATTAAGCAATTAGACCCTGGAGTTAGAGTAAGCTTGAGTACACTTTCCACCTTCTGGATGGTGGACAAACTATTTAAATTCTTTGTGTCTCAGTTTCCTCATATGTAAAATGGGCATGCTAATCGTACCTCTTTCTGTAAGGTTGTATTAGGATTAAATAAGGAGAAGAGAAATCCTAGCAGGGTGCTTTGCTGTGGTGGCCATGAAAATGAGCCATCAGATCACTTGCTACAAGGAGCATAACTGCCTGATAACCCCAGCTGCCATTCCTCTGTTCAAAGGCCATCCTTCCTCCAGGATATTCCAGCCAATGACTAAGGGGGAAAATACTAATGTGGACCCAATCCAGTGGGACACACAACTTTTTCTCTCTCTTTTTTTTTTTTTTTTTGAGAGACAGGGAGAGAGAGAGAGAGTGCAAGGGGCAGAGGGAAAAGGAAATAGGCTCAAGCAGGCTCCATGTTCACCACTGAGCCCAATGAAGGGCTCAATCTCACGACCCTGAGATTGTGAACTGAGCTCAATCCAAGAGTCAGACAATCAACTGAACCACCCAGGCACCCCATGGGACATAGAACTCTTAAAACAGGTGATTTTGGCTCAAAGACTCTCCTGTACAAAACTTTCTTAGAAACTTACTGATATGTGAGAGGCTTCCAACCCAATCCTCCTTCCTTCCCCATCTCCTTCCATAGGTATCAGGTCAGTATTGTGTTGTGAAAGCTCTCCCAGTTAACTCTTGCTCCCTCTCTTTATATTTAATAGGCTTTACCCCAAATAAATCCATGCACATATAATTCCGCCAGGGCATATTCTTTCTGAAAGATTCAAAGTAACAAGCCAGCGTGCAGGAAGTCCACAATGAATGTAAGCTCTTATCATGATTATGACCAAAAATCATTATTTTTTATCATTATCTGGCTCTACAGCCCAGTAGAGTTTAATCTTTATTTTCCAAACTATTTTCCTTGAATCTGTGAACATTATTCTTTATTTTAAATGGGAGGGTTCAAAGATCACACTGTGTTTTTGTAACATATTCTGACAAGGTTTGTCACACCTAGCAAAACAGTCCTTAATTACAAACGAAAACATATATATTTCGTTTCCCAGATAGCACATGAAAAATATGGCACCTTCTATTTTCAGGTCTATCTGAATTGTCTTTTGTCTACCTCACCTTTGAATGTGGAATTTCCCAGTCTTCATTATTTGACCGATTTTCTACTTTCACCATCTTTCATGAAGCAAATAATCTGCTGATAACTAAATCTTGTAATAAAGTATACTTCCTCTGCATTTGTTCTGAAGAAGTGACTCACATACTGTCCAATGGCTTACTCAATTGCTATCCCACTAATTAAACTTACAAATTTACTTGCATAGGCTGAATGGCTCTCAACTACTATACTGTACCTATTGACTGTGCCTTACAAGAGGCTTATTGTTCCAAGATAACTACTGGACTAGGTACCAGCAGATGCAGGAGGAATGGAATTTAAGTAGTCAACTCGTTAGAACTTTGCGGTTCTCTTCCCAGGGTTCATTTTCAGTGGGTGAAATTCCAGTGGTTTGACCCTTTGTGATCAGTGAAATTATCACAGACTAATCAAACCTTTCCATGCTGCTGTTACTACTGTACACAGGACTGTGTGGCCAATTAGGACTGGTTGCCAGATAAAATGTAGCAGTTACTTTAAGTAAACAAATACTTTTTAAAAATAGGAGTATATCCCATTTAATACTACAAAATTATGCATCGTTTATTTACATGAAGTTCAAATTTAACGTGGTGTCCTCCATTTTTATTGCTGAATCTGGTAACTAGTAGGGAGAAAAATGAAGCTTCATGGTAAATGTACTTGAGACCTGGGGGCTTATGATCTAAATGGTGTCATGAGATAAGGGATAAGCTAGAAGCTCACAGATTTAGATTTCCATTAAATGAAAAAGGAATCGTTTGCATGAGTGGGTATGTGAAGTCAAGTATCCCATGTAAGTAACTCAGCTTTTAGTATGACATGCATAAAAAAAAAAAAAAACCCTCTGGGGATACTAAAGGATGTTGCCATGGTAGATGAGAGAGTCTCTCTCTCTCTCTCTTTCTGTCTCTCTCTCTGGCAATGTTACAAATCAGGTCTTTGTCTATAGCTCTGCACTATAGTCTATGCTTGCTTTGCTCGTCACTAAACATTAAGTATCTTGTATATGGTAGGGGCTCAGGATATATTTACTATATCAAGAAATGAATGGAGTTGGAATGTGCAAAGCTCTATAGACCATATCACAGCTTACCAAGGAGCTGCCAGGTCCTTTCCCTGGCCTAGAAGGTCTGATACAATTTTGTTTCCTGCTATCCCCATTTCCAATCACTCTCTCCTTCATTCATGCCCCTAAAGCCACACACTGGTTACTGTTCCTCCCACATCCCTGAAAGCCTTTACATTTACTGATCTCTCCTTTAAGAATCAAAGTCCATAATGTCTGCATAGTTCTCTTCTTTACCTTCTTCAGGTCTGAACTCAAATGTCAACAGATAGAAAAGCTGATCCCCATCCATGCTATGTAAAATAGCACCCATACCCTCCACTGTTCAACCCCTTATCTGTCCCCATTTTTCTTTGTAATATTTAATATCACTGGGCACATGACATACGTATTATTAGTTAGTTCACTGTCTGTTCCCCCCGCCCCCCCCAGAAGGCAAGCTTTGCTCAGTGCAGTGCCCGGTTCTTAAGATGTACTAGCTAAATATTTGTTGAGTGGATAGACAAATTAAGCCTTTTCCCCCATACTAGACTATCAGGTTTTCAAGAACAAGATGTCTGGTCCATGGTTGTATTCCCTCAATGCATCTAAGTACATTGACCAATGTACCCAGCAGATTCTTAATAACTATCTGTTGAATTACTTATGAGAAAACTGAGGAACAAAGTCTTTAAGTGACTTGGACAACTGATTTTCTCTTAAGAGATGCTCAATGTCAGACTTATAATGGCAACTCTCCCTTACTGATTTGACCTATTCGGAAGCTGTGATTCAGTTTCTCCTTTCTCATCTCTTGAGTTTACAAATGCTGCTTATTGAGCAGCTCTCTGGCTGCAAAATACCTACAGAGATCTAAGAAAACAATGACTTGGAGATTGTTGGAAGCCTATTTTTACTTTGCTGGGCCTTTCCACAACATCCTTTCCATTTCTCTCTTTGGATATACACCATATGATACCTGCGAATAAGGCATATGAGACCCCCTTGTTGCCTTTGGGTTAAAATCAACCAGGTACATAAGTGAACAAGTGAGATGGGGCAGAGTAATCGGCAGTAAATATTATCCTCCCCCCACCTCTATTTGAGCTATCCCAGTAGATTTCCTTAACGACAAGCTAATGCCAAGGGAACAGAGTTGCCTGGAGCTGAGTAAAACCCGAAGAAGAGAAAAAGAATGGGGAAGCTGTAGGGAGAAAAGGTGCCAAAAATCCTTGTGGCCACATGAATTTTTGTAGCAGACAACTAATCAATCTGGATTAGTGACTCCAAATCCCCAAATAAATTATTTATATTATATTCAGTTTTCTAATATTACCCACAAATGGATAATTCCTTCCCAAAAATAATATATAGGCTTTAAATCAACAAATTCACACTCAAGTGTCAAATCAGACCCTATTATTTGTGGCAAGGAAAGCTCATTCACTATTCCTGACCCAAACTAGCCTCCCTGATATCTCACTGGGCTGATTTTTAATTGATGGAAAGGTATCCTAAAGGGACCATTAAAAGTATCCTGCAGGTCCTTCTAAGGTCCTTCTCTGTCAAAGGGTCCTATCAGAGTTGTTCAGGCTCAGATCACAGAGAAAACAGAACAATAGCAGATGGAGCTGCAGATAAACACCAGGTGTACCTTCTACCACACTGTGATTTGATGACGGCTCCTCATTTGGTTTCTTTTCTGAGCCCAATTCAAATACTACATGAATTGTATTGCTTCATATTTTTGGAATCAAGATCTACAGATAGATTTACGTGATCCCATATAAATTACAAATCGACACCTAAAAATGCTTTCCTATTTAGAATGTTATACCCAATAGGCATTCACATGGTCATGTCTTCTAGGTCAAGAGTTATAGGCACAAATAAATTTGAGGACCGGAAAAAAATCCCTTTACTACTTCTTTCTTTCCTCTGTAACTAACTGTGTGTGAGGGATGGTCAGGGAGGGAAGTGGGGGGAGGTGGAGGAGGGAAGATGTCTGAACTAGACCACCCATCCAGTCCATTTTAGAATTTAGACATCAAGGAGCATGAGTCTAAAACACTCCCTATTTTGGCTACTAGCCAACCACTTAAAGTCTATTCAGCTAGTTATCCTCTGTATGTAGACAATAAAATACCCATAATGTGTGAGGTAAAACTACTTTTTAAAAATGACTACAAATTTCCTCCCTATTTTTCAGTTGAAAAAGCTCCTTAATGACACTGGGTCCTGGGGTAGAGCTCAACATACACTGCACTGCAATACGCATGCCGGGGAAACCCTGCAGCCTCACCTGGTACCTCATCTTTCAAAACACAAGATCCAAGAATTTCCTTTCTCTAGAGGCATTTCTAAAGAGCCTCTGCAAATAATGATGGGTCACATCTGCTAACAATATTTAAGAAAGCACAATTTACCTGGTCTCAGATTGACATTTTTAGGTTCAAACCAAATTCTGGTTCTCTAGTTTCTTAAAGGAGAGAGTCCAACTTAATCGCATTGCTGAAAATTCATCAGCCAGAATTTAATTATACAGATCTGGAAACCAGAAGGCATTTAGTTTTGAATGTCTCCCTAAGTTGGGACCTTTACATAGTTTAGAATATTGATCATTACTGTTATTGCTGCTATTCTGGTGGTCACTCTGCTGTGTCTGTCCCTGTGGCATTTTTTTGAAAGAGCACTGTGGAGAATGACTGTTGCTAGGTAATTGTAAGAGAAACTCATGCAAATTATGAAATATTGATAAATTGTATTTATAAGTCAATGGCACTAGAGTGCTCCTGCCTTCCCAGTAAATTGCAAATTATAGGGCTGCATTACCTCAAAAATTCCTAAAACGACCCAACAAAAATGACGCACTAATCAAAACTGTTCCTAAAATGGGCAGTGCATCCAGCAATAAGTAACGGACAATTCTTAGAATTTGGAATTATGAATTTTCTTTTGCCTTTCCACCGTGTATTATTAATATAATAACATTGCAATATACCTACTATATTTTTGAGGAGATGGGAAAAAAGTTAAAGCATAGGGCCTCCAATGTTTTAAGAGCACATTATCAAATAAAAGAATGTTTATCCATAAGAGAAATAGAAATTTACAGTTCTCTTATCTCACCCTCAAATTACAAAGTGGATCCTACAGGTCAGTAGCTTTGAAAGTTATTTCATAAGTATTGAAATATTCAAAATACTCACAGAAATGAGTTAATGGATAACCAGGGAGATATGACTGTGGTTGGAGTACATTCCTTGTTCATCCAGCAACATTTAGCAACAATATCTAGTGTAGCAATATAAGATGGAAATGACACAAATGAAGTTGGTGACCATGAAAGCCATACTCAACCAATTCTCCAGGGTGATTTTCAAATTGGCAGGTAGAGCTGAAAATTTTCAAAATCTGGGGCAAGCATCATGATTAATGGCTTTCCACTGATTGCAAAGGCCCATCTGAGGGTTTATGCCACCAACATATGTGCAAGCACCAGATAAATGAGGAAGAACAAACATGATTAAGCCTAAAGGAAATAATCCAAATACCAACTCTGCTTTCCTGTTATGAATATCACATTTTAAAAACCATGAAGATGAGCCTATTAATAGTAGTCTATGCAGGTGATAAGAGAGAGTAAATAGAGGGGAAAAAACATGTGAACACAGCTTTTCTTTTTCTGGCAAGGGAATCCCATATTTTCTTTTTTCAGTCAAGGGTGTTTTCACAGCGAGTCCCAGCGGGGAATATGCTTTCAGAGCGCCAATGCTGGACTGTGCTTCCCTCAGACATGGATTCACTGTGGCCCTACAGAAGCATGACTTGAATTAAGGAGGAGGGTTATCACATGAGCTTTTCCCTCCCTCAGAAATGACTGACCTGATGCACCACAAAGCGCAAGCTTTAGAGGACTGTTCACAGGTCCTGTAAATACCAAGCAGTCATTTCAAATGTTCTGTCCCATAAATACTGTTAACAATCAGTAGCCAAAGTACCTCACGGGAATTCACAAAGGTGGTTTGAATAGACATCCTAAGTCAAAGTCCAACAAATAAGGCTTATAACCTTCAGAGTGTCTTGAAAAGCCAGAAAGGGGGTTCCAGCCGTATGCAAAAGAATTAAATGCATGAATCCAGCCAGAGCTGAGAACTTTGTCAGAATTTCGTCCCCTGTGGTAAGCAAGCATAAGCTAACACGATGGTATTTCATACCTTTGCTCACACCTGCTCATTTGGGAGGGGCAGAGGTACAACTCGATCTACCATAGACATTAACATAGCCTTTGGCCTTGGCTTCCTAGCATGTCTGTTCACGTCTGTCGATGACCCCATGTACAATTTTCCCCCACACCCAAATTAGATTTTTAGCATTTCCAGGTTTTTTTTAAAAAAAATTTGATACTTGTTTCTTTAAAAACCTCTTGGTAAATCAACAGTGAGCAGACATTCACAAAATATTGGGGACAATGAGAACATATTCATCAACTTATTAATTCTACTCATTAAGCAGATAAATACCAGGTACCTGCTCAGTTCAAGTCACAGAGCAATATGCTCTGCCATATTGTTTTAAAAGGAACTGGTCATGAAACTGACCCTTAATCAGCTTATAGGTTTTAATAAGCCAGATTCTAGTTGGTTTTGCCAAGGAAAGACTGCTAAAATTAAAGCCATCTAGGTGGGGTCCCTTCTTTCCAGAATGGCCTTCTCTGGGAGTGCTCATTCTGAAGGTTCTGACAACTCTGAATCACTTTTGTGGTAGTCAACTGCTAGGAGGGGAACAGAATGTGAAGAATAATAGTCTACATAATAAACTAGATGTGGCACTGTGGGGATTATGGACAGATTTAAAGAGACTTATGTCTGACATTTCAGAACAGAACAGGTACCGACAAAAGATGTCTCTAAAAGTCTTGGTTTATTTCTGACATACACCAAACCCCTTTCCATTCCAAATCTCCCAGCTTTTGGCCTCTCCAATATGTATGCACTTTACAGATATAAGCTTTTCTTTGAGTCCTTACCATGAACCAGACATGTTGCTGTTTCATGTACAGAATAGTCTCCCTTTTAATACGAAGTATGCTCTTTTAGTATTGCTACTTCACTGATAAGAAAACTGAGATTGGGACAATAGGTTATTCAAAGTCACCCAGCCATTATTTCATCTAAAGGTGGGTCTGTCTGACTTGAGAGGCAGAGTTTTTCATCATTACACTATGCCAATTTTGAGTTTCAGAGATTCTGATATTTTATCTCTGGGCTTCAAATAATTCCTTCAAGATTCCCATCTAATACTCTAATTGGACAAAGATTTGTTTTCTTTTACAGTTGGGTCTTAAGGGAGTACAAGAAAAGAAAGCAAAAATTCCACAGAAAAAAGCCAGACTAGTTGGACAGGGAAGAAACAGCTGCATCCACTTTAGGTAAAGTTACATGGCCTAGTTTATGGTTTTGGATGAAACAGCATGTTACCATTTGTCTATTCATTCTCCATGGTTTACTAGGAAAATACCATTCGTTTCCCATTACCTTTCTCTTCAAGAGCTAGGATAAAAAGAATATGATTTCCCCTCGCATATATACATAAAGAAGATGTAATGCATTCCCACTTTATTTGAAGACCAGAGTCTGTCACTTCTTCACCCACCAAGATTCCAAAAGTTCTCAGAGGTTGGTTGCTATGTTTATGAGAGTTGCCTTTTTAAAAACAACAATGAAACAAACGAAAACCCTTCAGGAGCTCATTGTTCATAACCTGGGTAATGAAAAAGAAAATCACTCTTGGTCAAAGTGACACTGGAAGGTTTTCTAATGGGTGTAAGTACCTGGTCCTGAACTCTTCGTTTATTTTCCTTTAGGGATTATATGTCTTTAGAAAAGGAGTAAAATCATGTTTCCTTCAATCACTTCATCTGAGATTGACAAAAGGCAGGTAGAGGAAACTGAGTAGGCTGCCATTCCTCTAGGCTAAGCTTCAACTGGAGTCATCCAAGACAAAGCAGCCTCTACTTCTTTTTCTTTGAAATTAACAGAAATTTGAAACAGAGGAACTTACTACTTTCTCTCCCAGATATTAATGCTTTCTTTGAACTCACACAATCCTCCCCTATCCCCTCCCCCCAACCCCCAAATGGTATCGTGAATCCTTGAAGTAGCCCCAAGTAATCTGGGGTTAATATGAACTTGGCTAATATTTCTGTGCCTTTGGCCGAAAAATCCAGGCTCGATCCTGGTTGCTTTTTGGAATGGGAAACGCACAATATCGGTATTACAGACAGCTCCAGAAAGGCATGCCAGGCCTCTCATGCTCTCAATTTATATTTGCATGTGAACAGCTTGTCAGCCATTTTATGAAGACAGATGAATTGCAGGTCTGTGAAAGGGGCAGCCAGACCCAAGTATGCGAACCACATACCCGGACAGCCACAAATTTTTAAAAATGAATTGAGAATAAAATGAGTATCTCTGGACACAACTTCAGGCAGGTTATATTTAAGTATAATCTAGAAAAATGAAACATTTAAGGTATCACTGGTAAGTGATTCCTTATGGATCAGATACCAGATGGAAACAGAGGATGAAACTAATGTATAAGTATCCCTTTAAAAATGTCAACAAAAAATAAGATGTAGCTGTTAATGTCACTAAAAACAAGACTTCGGGGGTCTCTCCTTCCTTATGCTTGCTTTGAAGAGACAACTTTGATAAGGAAACTACCACTGAAACACCAGAAAAGAAGAGGGACAGCCAGAGTCCATATTTGATGTCAGAATCCAGCAATGCTATCAAGAATTTCCCAGGCTTGGAAAATGAAACAGATCCTCAAAAAAATTAGTGAGAGGGTATCTCATGTGGTAAAAATCCTCCATCCCATGATACTGACAGAATTCAGTTTACCTTATCTTTTCCAAAAGATCAGATGGAGATCAAAACGGAAAAATGTATAGAACAATAAAAGAGTGACCAAAGGAATGAGGTCATTCTAAGTAAATGAAAAACCAATATGGTACGGATGATACTGACAAGAAAAATAAGTAGTAACATTGAGGAGTCAATAATTTTTTAAATAAACTATATGAATATGTGCATTTTATTTAGCTCTTCAACAGGTAGGCTATTAGTAGTATATTATGACCATACTATTTTAAAGATGAGGAGTAATTTTATACCCTGAGAGGTTAAATAACCTATTCAATATTACAAAGGTAAGAAATAGCAGAGGCAGAATTTGAAAGCAGGTTGATGCTACAACTCAAAATTTTAACCATGATGCTATATGCCCTTCACAGGGCCCTCAAGGTCAAGCCTCCCAATTAGAGTCTTTCATTGTATCACTGAGGAAGAACACTCTGGAATTTCATGAGATGATATGCATGAAGGTACACAGTAAAAAAGCACAGTACAATGTTTAGTATATGACAGGGACTGCAAATTCACTTCTCAGTTTTTTCTGAAACTGATAGTTTTACTCAATCTTAAATTTCAACCTATAACAATCTGTTTTGTACTTGGAGTGCATACCGCAGAGCTAGTATTTTACTGGATACTATTATTTTGTATATAAAACATGCATTCTATGTTAATCAAGTTTCTGAGACAGAAAGTTTATATAATTACATAATTTAGGAAGGTAATACTGTCAGGTACCTTTACTGTTTTATTTCAGACAACTGAAAGTGGAAAATCCTTCAAAGGCAGAGTTCATTTTATGAAAGCAATTAGGAAAGGGTTGAGCTGTGAAAGGCCACAAAAATATTTATCAGTCAGTACCCTTAAATCACCAGCGAAGAAGGTCGAGGGGCATTTGTCACCTTAGAAGGAACGAGAAATGAAACAAGAGAGGCAGTGCCTCCTCCCTTGTGCTGCAAAAGATTCTGATTTGGTAAACCAACCCTACCTCCCAGAATCATCCATGTTCTTGGGAACTAAAGTTCTCTTGATGATGTTTGGGAGCGGGGGTGGAGAAGGGCTTGACTGCTAGAATGATCCAGAGAACTCCTTGAGTCATCGAAGTTGTTCCTACTGTGAGCTGCCCACAGGGCAGACTTTAAAAACCCTTGTGCTTGTTTGGCTCCTGGCCACTGCTGGACTCTGAGAGCAGCAGCTAGAGTCCCCAACTAAACTTACCATTTTCTGGCTGGTCCTTAATGTCAGCATCACTTGGCTGGCTGGGACTTTCAGATTGACTTGAATCTGAAAAACATAAAAATACAGCCAAAAATTACAGGGTCTGTGAGGGAAAGTGGATCAGAGGTGCCAGACTTTCTCAAAAGGTTCAGCATGTAAACTAGGAATGAGGATGTTATAGAAATGACAGGATGAATGAGGTGGGAGGAGGGGAGTGGGGGAAGGGAGGAAGGTAAAAAAAAGGAGAGAGAAAAGCAGCAAGAGCAGCCTGTGCCTCTAGAGAAGATGCTCCATTCTGGATATGCCTTCAGCAGTAGCGTCTGGCTTGAGCCAGGATCATAACTTGAAACTCTTCAGAAACTATTTTCTTACAGAGAAACCATTTCTAAACTGCTCTTCTCCATTATTTATACACTAGAGTCTGATAAAGACTTCATCCTTCATTACACACATCTGAAGCTTGATTCAGAACATAATAAAGTGTCAAAACATATTTTGAAGCTGGTATATAAAAAGCAACTCAAACAACAGTAACAAGTTCTGTTGATATTTAGCTCTGTGCTACAGCAACACACCATGCAGACTAATACCACCAAATACAAGAGTCCTAATATTCTAGCGCATTTACTTGAAATCACAGGATAACTCCAAGGCATCTTTCTGAAGGGGCCATGTTTCCTCCACTTTATAAGTACAGTTTTCCTCTTGTACTGATGTCCTTGGGAGCTCCTAAGAGGACTTGTTTGCAAAAAACAGGTTCTTGCACACCTTCACAGGACTCCATTTATATATAAAACCAAAAACCAAAAACCACAATTATTTTCAAACTAAAACAATTAATTCAGTTAATTTCTAAATGGGATTTTTTTTTTTACAAAATAACATTTAATTTTAAAAATGAGATAAAATTAAGTTAGAGCAAAAGAAAAGAATTTCACAGAATTAGAAGTAAACATACTTAGACATTTTTTGGAGGGAGGAAACAAAAATCAGGCAAAATATTTCAAGGGTAAATTTTTGTGCTTGAAACAGTCGGAGACTTTGAAACAGTATAGAACATTATTTAAAAACAAAATATTTTTTTAGAAAAAGTTCTGTAGGGATCCCTGGGTGGCGCAGCGGTTTGGTGCCTGCCTTTGGCCCAGGGCGCAATCCTGGAGACCCGGGATCGAGTCCCACGTTGGGCTCCGGTGCATGGAGCCTGCTTCTCCCTCTGCCTATGTCTCTGCATCTCTCTCTCTCTCTCTGTGACTATCATAAATAAAAACAAAATAAACTTAAAAAAAAAAAAGAAAGAAAAAGTTCTATATCTATGGAAAGTATGGTTACTAATTTTACCTTGGCTATACAGGGTTAGAATCGGCTGTCTAAAATTTGACCACATTTTAGCAAGAAGTTCAGTGCAAGATCAAAAGGTCATGATACTTAACTGTGATTAAACTGAAAATGTTACTTCTATTTCAACAGAGGTATAGCATTACTATTCTCTTTCTTGGAGATATTTGCAAAAAGAAGTAGCACTCCTAGTGACCCTAGGTCGAGAAATGCTAATTTATTACTTTAGAAAGGCTCCCTGCTTTTAAGCAAATGAGGGTTTTAATTATAGGGAAGTACTATTAGGAAAATGTCTATCTTTAAGTTTTCAGATGATCTTAACCTGGTGACTACAACAAAAAAATCTATGCTGATCCAAAGGAACAAATAACAAAAGACGTGAAGTGTGAATTTTTATTTAAGTCTGGCAACATGATAGCCTTTATCATTTTGTAACAATTGTCATAGTGAAAACATAAAAGCATGACAGGTCAAAAAAAACTTGAGATAAATCCTTTAGGATGATCCCTGAAATGAAATATGGAGGCTGCACTGAAAATTGGAACTGCAAAGTTATATTGGACCATATTTGACTTTTTAACCCCATAAACTAATACTAATTTTGTAGGGAATAATGAAAAAATAGGACTACCTCCTCTTTTTCTAAAAAAATATCCTACAATTTTGCCATTAAAATTATAAACTAGTCTGAGAACTATTTCAACATCATTTTAGGAGAAAGGCATACCTTTATTATTTTTGTCCAAGAAAATGTTAAACCATTAATATTTATAATTAAAAATTTAAAAATACATAATTTTGTTTCAGGGAAAGTTAAAATTCTTTCTGATCTCATTCCAAAAAGGATGCATAAAATTCTGCCAAACAGAACACTTATGTTGTTGCAGTAATACCAGCAAACCTAACTGGTGGAAATATGATAGCTTTGCCGATGCTCTTCTAGATATATCCTTAGGATTAATCACTTCGAACAAACAGAAGAACATTTTTCATCTCAATTGATTCAAATATACAAAGGCCAATTATTTTTCTGATATTTATCTGCTGATTTAAAACAAGAAGGATAATGAGATTAAAAAATGTTTTTAATAATATGAAAGTGGACTACTTCTTTTTACTTTTCCTTTCCACTTGGTTCACCATCCTATCTTCATTGAAATATGACATGATTATAGAAAACTTAAACAGCAACAAGAGATGCCTGCAGGTGTGTTCAAAGTTTAAAATTCCAAGCTACAGAAGGAGAAAAAGCAGCAAATAAACTGAGAGGCAAGAAAAGACTCAGAGTTGGTGTGAAAGGGGCCGCAGTGCTCTTCTGAAAGCTCAGATACACACACTGGGGGAGGCATCTAGCCAAACGGGAAACAGAATTTAATTTCTCCAGTTTTTTTCAAAAGCTAGAGACACTGCTGTCCACCGAGGACAGCATACTAAAACACACTATCCTGGTAAGGAATAGGCAGAGCCAAAAATCTACAAGAAAATTTAAATGATCCAAAAATTTCAGCAGTTACTTTCAACCCCAGGCAGTTTAATACCTTTCTTTTTTGAACCAACAAGGAACAGAACTGCCCTGTCCCGTAGCTATATTCTTTTTTCCTTTTTGTGCAATTGAGATAGCACAAACAGGGAAGAGAGGGAGAAGCAGCTCCCTGCTGAGCAGAGAGCCCAATGCAGGGCTTGATCCCAGGACCCTGGGATCATGACCTGAGGTAAAGGCAGACTGAGCCACCCCAGGCACTCCCCAGGGCTTTATTCTACACTGAGGATGCATGGACACTTTCCCAGTAATTGCAAATGGTCACCTATGCTGTTAAGCATGGAGCCGACCAGAATTGCAAATTAATTTCTACCCATACATAATTGATATAAATGAACGATTGTTCTCTCAAGCATGTACACTGAAACACGATCATGAAGGTTAACAATTAACTTACTTTTCTTTTTCATACTTGGTAGAGACCTGCCAAGGTCAGAAGCCTAGGTTAACTTCATAGCTTACTTTTTTGGACAATTTCTACATGGTCCATTGATTCCCACCTCCTGAAAGAATTAGAGGCCCCAGAATAATAGACGCAACTGCATGGAATTGGATGCCATATCTCATAGCTTCAATCTTATATCTGGCATGACTTCCTCTAGTTCGCTGGTTGAAAGCCAGAAGATTTGTATGTTACAATGAAGAGAATATTATTTAAAGTGTGTTTAAATGATGGAGTTGGAATTGGAAATGCTATTGTGAGGAAATACATTAGGGTAATCATTTTTTTTCCCCATCTAGGGACTACCTTTTTGTTTAAGGAATCTTAGACATCAACCTAACCTTGAAAAGCAATGTTTCTTTTGGTTTTTAAAAAATTTATGAGGAGAAATTTAAACCTAAAATAGACAGGGTTTGCATATGGGAGGCTGGGTTGAGACCTCTTAATTGAACTTGTAGCCATCTATCTATGCATTTTTATGGCGCCTACAGCTATATTGCTGGAGTACTCAGACAAAGATATTTTACTATCGATATAATCACTGGGGAAAGGAATAAAATAAATCCTAATGCCTACATATCAGTCTCCACTTCCATAAGCTTGTGCAATGAACAGAAACCTTGTACTGGATTTGCTACTGATCCACACATGCAGTTGTCCCAATCTGAGTTCTGCTCCCCCTCAGCATGGGCTTCCAGAGAACATTCCTACTGGGAAAGGGGAAGAATGTCAAGAACATGTCAATACGGTCAAACTAGGCAGGTAAAAAATAGAGACTTTACTTCCCTGTAGTTCACATTCTACAGACATGAAGCAAAGGTGGCATGTTGCTAAATCTTCCCTGTGTTTGACACACTGTTAAACGTTCTCCTCTCTAGTTCCCTTCATTGTATATACATCTCCTGTTGTGTGATTTACTCTGTGTTACACTAAGGTGATCTTAAATGATCTCCTATGAGAATCAAGTTCTGTAAGAAAAGAATTCTTTTTTTAAGATCTTATTTATTTATTTATGAGACACACACACACACACACACAGAGAGAGAGAGAGAGAGAGAGAGGCAGAGACAAGGAGAGAGGGAGAAGCAGGCTCCCTATCGGGAGCCGGATGTGGGACTAGATCCCAGGACCTAGGGATCATGCCCTGGGCCGAAGGCAGATGCTCAACCACTGAGCCACCTAAGTGCCCTTCCTTTTTTTAAAGATTTTTATTTACTTATTTGACACAGAGAGAGAGAGCACAAGTAGGCAGAGGGAGAAGGAGAAGCAAGCTCCCCACTGTGCAGGGAGCCTGACACGGGGCTGAATCTCAGGACCCTCAGGTCATGACCTGAGTTGAAGGAAGATGCTTAACCAACTAAGCCACCCAGGCATCCCAAGAGTTCCTTTCTGACTCTTGTCTTACCCCCAGGGCCTTCCAAGGTGCCAGGTCCAGCCAAGGATTCACTAATTGCTGAACTAAAGAGATGAATTTTCAATAAGATGAACCTGTTGTTCAGCTTTCTAACACGGGGTCACTGCCAGCGACTGAAAATTGTACCAAAGTCATACCTAAGGGGGACTGGGACTCACAAAATGAGGAAGGAAGGCAGAAAAGGCCTTTATCTCTGCTTGATATTCCCCTTCATGGGGCCTGGCAAGGAAGAGAGCGGCACATCCCTCTGGCCTACATGTGAGAAACCTTGCTTAGTGTTTAGCAGTTGCAGACAGCTACCTCCTATGGTCCCCTGGCCAACACACCACAAGAGGCTCCTTGGAATAACAGGAGCTGAGGACGGTGACAGGCATGTGGGAGGGCCCCCCAAAATGTGTGCGGTCTAAAATGCCAGATAACAGAGGACCTTTTCGCACATTCAAAAAACACAAAGCTGAGAGAAATTCACCATACTCTGACACCTGAAGAGGGCCTCAAAATCCCAAGCACTGCTGTCGTGAACAACTGATAAAGGAAGGAGAGCCGGGGGTGGTGAAGAACCCTTCCCCTTCTGATGCAAACCAATGTAATTCGCATTCAGTTATCATGGTATCAACAGAAGTCTATGGACCATAACAGTACAAATTCTGGTTCCACCAGGAAAATGATTCAGCCGAGGTTTCAACCTCCCTACCAGAAGAATGATTTGGCTAAAAATGAAGTTGGAAAAGCTTTTATTAAACTTCTATGTCTGGTCTGAAATCTCCCCAATTTATTTATTTATTTTTTTAATTGTATTTATTTATGAGAGACACACAGAGAGAGCAGAGACATAGGCAGAGGGAGAAGCAGGCTCCATGTGGGGAGCCTGAGGTGGGACTCAATCCTGGGACCCAGGGATCACCATCTGAGCCAAAGGCAGACGCTCAACCACTGAGCCACCCAGGCGCCCCCAAATCTCCCTAATTTAAAGGTGGTATGAAAAAGCCAGAAGGTGCTCAGGAACAAAAATGAGTCAGTTAAATGAATGAAATCAAATGAAAATTTCATCTAAAAAAATTTGGAGTTTTTTGTGATGTGAAAAGAAAAGGCAAAGACGGGAATGAGGACTTGGCTGCAAATAAATGAAGAGTTAGGAGTATTTCTGGAAGAAAAGAAAATAAGGAATAGGGGTGATTATACTCTGAATATAATTAATAGTTACACTACATAATTGTAGCCCTTAAAGACTTTCAAAATTTAGTAAGTTTTGTTTCTTATGGTTCAGGAAGACAGAGTTCTTCACAAAAGAGTCGGGCCAAAACACACCAAGATTCATTTTTTTCTACGTCCATGATGTTATAATGGAAAAATAGTTCTCCTTCTGATTACTAGTGTAAGGTTTAGAATTACTCTACTGTGACCATCCAGTATCACATATGTTATGATAGTAAAGAAATCTGGAAGGTCAAATTGTTATGATAGTCACATTTGCTTATTAGCCATTATAGCTATAGCTACAAAAGAAATATTATAAGGTTTCATAATATTTAAGGCTGATATCTATTTTTTCCCAGTATGACCATGACCTTAAAGACTGAGGTGTGAGGAAATATTTGAAAAACCTTTATCTGAGAATGTAAAATGTCGGTGTATGTATACACAATTTGCAGCTTACATGTGAACACTGATGAATACAATACCATCGGCTAAATCTAACATTATCCATCACGGTCTGGAAAAAGAACAAACAGAAATTTATAATACTATCATTCAATCTGGGGCCACTCAATATATTCAATTATTATTAGCTTTCCAGAGAATAGATAAAATCCTTTAAGCTCAGTGAATAACCGAACCAATATTTAATGTCAATTAATGTACACAGTCATGACCCACTTAATGAAAAATTAACATACAATAACCTAGTTTTCAACACAGATAAATCACATGGTGCATCACACCATAAAGGTTTTCTTAGCTTTAAAAATGGACACATTCCACGGTCCTCTAAATGGGAAGTTTTATCTTTATTGTATTTAAAATACAAACTTTGATCTCCAGAACTTTCTCACTAAGCTAGAACTGAGTGTTTGTATGGATGTGTGTGTGTGCATGATAACCACAGAAACTGAAGTATGCAGAGCAAGTCTTTCACCAGAAGGGAGAAGGAGAGATGCAGGCAGAGGAAAAGCCCTAGTTCCAACAGAATTAGGCTAATATACACATGTGGGCCTTCCCCATCTCTAATCCAGACTCGGAGGGGGAAGGCTTGCGTTCATGCAGCAGTGACTTGGAAGGGCTCACCAGACCACCCTGGGGGCTGCCAGCTGCTCAGGAGATCTCTACCTCTTAGCCAGCCCCCTAGATGGCATTTTCAGGGCATACTCAAGAGTGTTACATAATCTAGGTTACTACAATTTTTTTTCTTGAAACTTTTTTTTTAAAATGTCTTCCTGAAGAATTTGTGAAATATTAAATTTGCAAGAATTAGAGTTTTTGGCATTAGTACTGGTATTCAGAGCCCATCTGTTTAGTCGGGACTGTGTATGATGATGAGACCGTTTAGGTTGAAGAGTGAGTCAACTGTCTTATCACCTACTCATAAATGTGTTATTTTTCTATGTGCACAAGGAGGTTGCAGAATGATATAGCTTTAACACGTTGGGGAAAAAAATAAAATGGCGTAACTATTGTGTTATGACAGTGAAGGGGAATCATTTCTAAGCTTTAAAAATTACAAACTCAGTCACTCTGAAAGTAACGACAAAATGACTCAATCTTAAACCTTCAATCTTTGCATGAGGCTGATTTCAAGTAATGATCAGCTTTTCAATAAAGTTATACATAAAGTCAATAGCAAGAATATGGAGATGATACAAGATTTGCAAACATGACACTAAATTTATAATCTCTTACATGTTCTTTGACAACGGTCTGTGACTAAAATAAACTATGATATTTAGACAATCATTTTGAGTTTTGTTTTTCCCACAACAGGAAATGTGATGGTAACCTGTTGATCAATTCAGAACTCCAAGGTTACTAATAAGTCAACTTGGTCACCTATCTACTCATGTGTAAACAAAGACCTGCTTAAAAAAAAAAAAAAATCCCTTTTTTAGTCACTTTTTTCACAAACAAAATTAATTACAACTGTTAAGTTGTTGGAGTTCTTAAATAGAAGACCTGCTTAAAAAAAAAACATCCCTTTTTTAGTCACTTTTTTCACAAACAAAATTAATTACAACTGTTAAGTTGTTGTTCTTAAATAGAAGAACATATACTTGAAGACTACTCACATAGTCATCTATACAACTTTATTTTTTTTTAAGATTTATTTATTTATGATAGAGAGAGAGAGAGAGAGAGAGAGAGAGGAAGAGACACAGGAGGAGGGAGAAGCAGGCTCCATGCCGGGAGCCCGATGTGGGACTCGATCTCAGAACTCCAGGATCGCGCCCTGGGCCAAAGGCAGGCGCTAAACTGCTGAGCCACCCAGGGATCCCCTCATCTATACAACTTTAAATAGAAAATTCCCCTGCATACTTTCATGTTATAAAAACAAGTGTGTCAAATGAAAATGATGCATAGTTGAGTCACAGTCTAGATGCATTATTTTCTTGTATCTGAATAACCATAAAGAAATTTCTTACAATAACAAAATACCCTCTGTTAAGGGGAACCATCCATGCTATTTAAGTTCGGGGTGTACACTAAGTATTTATTAGCTTTTTTTGCATTCATATTTTACTACTGAAAGGAGTACGAAATGATTTTTAAAAAAAGGTGTTAAAAAATCTCAACTATATAATTTAACTGCTCTTGATCTCAGTTTCTTCATCTCTAAAATAGGGACACTAATTGCTACCTTGCCTAACTTAACAGGATTGTTGATAAACTCAAATAAAATTGTACAAGAAAATCTGGTTTTCTTCCCCCCTCCAAAAAAAACCTGTACATTTACCACTGCAACATAAATCTTCCCACCCAAATGAGTTTGTTTCTTTTTAAAAATCAGACCCAACCCACACATGATATGATTCTGATACAAAACACCAGCATCACAGACCTGGTGTTAAAAGAAAAGGTTAACTCCCATATACTGGGAAAGAGATTATCTCTGATAATGGAAATGTAAATCTCAGCTTGCCGTTGTTTATTCCAGACAGACATTTGTGTGTTAAGTCTGTTTATCAGGCAACACTTTGTCTAAGCCAGGAAGTAGTCAGTCTTTGTAACAAGATGTATGCAAATGATTTCCCATGAGTCTCTGCAGCAAATTGGAGCAAGGAAAAAAAAATTCCTTGTTACTTTACCAGCAAGAAGCTACCTCAAAAGTAGACTAGAGACAGAACTATGAGCTAGACTATGCTGATTAGTTTAAATGAGTCCTAAACATGTGCTCACAGTCTGTTGCTCTTTATTCTAAGCAGACTTGGTGCAATACATCTGTTTATCAGACAACACTCTGTCTGGGTATTCAGGCTTTGTAACCTGTGTGAAAATGAACGGTGACCATAATCCCATGAAATAACCTGTCTGAGGCAAAACTCCAAACCTCCTGTCACTTTAAGAATCCTCACCAGTAGAAGCTCCCATGAAACCTTTGAAACTTAAAAAAAAAAAAAAAAAAAAAAAAAATTCATAGAGTTTTAACTTTTTGCCCACCTTCTATCTTAAATAACTTTTCTACATTCACCGTATCTCCTACAGGCATGATAGACTCAGGCAAAAATGGTGAATTTTATCATGCAAATTGAACTGGTAAATTTTTTAAAATTGTTCATGTCATGATCAAAAGACAGGTTTTTTAAAAAGAAAATACTTTTCTCTCATAATAAAAAGTATTCTTTAATCCTCTTATTATTTATCCTGGAATCCTCTTTTTTTTTCTTTTTAATCCTAATATAACCAAATCTTTAAGAAAGAAAAATCTATACATGAAGAATTGAACAGTGTATTTTTCTTTTTGTTTTTTGTGTTGGTTTCCTACAGGGTTTGAAAAATATTACCAAAGGAACTGAATTGGTTTAGCTTGTCTTCCTAGACAAAATAAACACGTTAGGACTCTACTTGTTTGTATTCTCCTCAGTGGTGCTGTATGCATCAGCAGCTAAAAACAAAGAAACTTTTTAGCTGCTCAGACAAAATGCAGAAGCTCCCCAAACAAGGAGGCAAGGGAGGGGGCATGGCTGGAAGGGAGGGTGGGGGTGGAGAAGTGTGCAGAAAGTCTGACAGTCCATTCAATATAGGGATGATGGCTATAATGCATCCAGGGTCCCCTTGCTAATTAAATATGCATTGGCACAGTTTTGATCGATGCAAGCCATGGATCAGGTGACACACCTGCAAAATCTTGAGTCCAGAGCTCCCAGGAAAAGGGAAAATACAGTCTTGTCTCCTTATCTTTGTTTTCAAAGGCTCTCAATTTCTGTGCTTAGATATCTAATTTAATTCTCTCACCCCTCAGCAAACTGGATTAGGGAAGTCAATACTGCCTTTGTGCATCGACAGGAAAACACAGCTTTCCTTTTATTCAATTTAGCTATGACCTTTAGACAAAGATAATGACAACTGTCTAAAAGTAAGGTTAAGGCCTCAAGAAGAAGACCCCCAGAGCTCAGGCTCCCATGGAATTTTTGGATGACGAGGTAGTGGGTGTGCTGTGACATTTGCCTGCTTGGAGAGGCAAAAAAAAAAAAAAAAGGAGGAAAGGGGATTAAAGTGGGGGGAGGCCAGAGATGAAGGGGCACAGAGAAAACATAAGTGGAAGAGACTCAAATCCACTAACTATACTACTGAACTCCAAAAATGAGACAACCGGACCCCATCAATCCATAACCAGAAAATAATTCTGTGAAAGAACAGGAGTGAGAATGGCATAGTAAACAATTTGCCTAAGAAACACAGACACCTTAATGGGAAGGTTAAAGTTCTGTGGTTGGGGATCCCTGGGTGGCGCAGCGGTTTGGCGCCTGCCTTGGGTCCAGGGCACGACCCGGGATCGAATCCCACGTCGGGCTCCCGGTGCATGGAGCCTGCTTCTCCCTCTGCCTGTGTCTCTGCCTCTCTCTCTCTCTCTCTGACTATTATAAATAAATAAAAAATTAAAAAAAAAATAAAGTTCCGTGGTTGGGTGAATCAGGAAGTTTGTTGTTGTTGTTGTTTCTGTTTACCTTTATCCTGAAGCATTTGAGAAAACAGGACTGTCTATCAGCGTGTGATGAATTCCACCCCTGGTGTGAGATAGAAGTAGAGATTTTGGACAAGGCTGGGATTCTGCAGTGTTAGCAGTGTTCACACCACTACTCCTAACCAAGGGGTGGAAGGACAACACTGGAACATTTTCCTGAAACAGCATTGCTTCCTTTTAATTCCTTGTCCTTGGGCCTACCCACTCCATTCATGAAGTTGTTGCATTCATTAATGCATCTACTGTGTGCCTTTCACCCTATCTACCTAGAGACACAAAATATTAAAAGGTAAGGGCTCTGTTCTCAAGGAGCCTTCAATCTATCCAGACAATAATAATATAATCAAGATTCTGTAGCATCGCCTCTTGATTGAGTCCTATCTCCTAGTGAAATCAATGTACAGCAACATGTTATTGTGCACACTCCTAAATGCTTTTATTCTCTTACTGTTAGCAGGAATCAGTACCACTAAATGTAGCCTTGTAACAAAATTTACAAGAGCCTGGATGCTCACTGTTGGCAGAATGGCTGGGATTCACTTTTTTAGTTAGATACAGGAGGCTTAGGCCGAATCCTTTTAAGAGAAATAGGAGCTATAATTATATAATTGGCATTGTTGGGCATGGTGTAAATACCAAAAGAGTGTTTTTGAATCAGATTTTCCCCATATAAACAATTTCCTAGGGTAGTGCCAAATGTTATTCCTAGTCAGGCCTGGTGTCCTCCCTTTTAACAGAAAAGACAGTTCTAACTGATGAAGCTGTGGTCCAAGTGAAGGAGGCAGGTATTAGCAAGCCTGGATTTGAGGCCCCTCTGGGCAACTGGGCAAGCCCCCGTTGCTTCTCCTCATCTTTTAAACGCCTGAGTTTCAAGATTATGAGAACTGAGTGGTATTATTTTAAATGTCTTGTAAATTATAAGAGCAATAATTCTCTAACTGCACACTGCACAGAAGCAGGTTTTCTAAAGTATATAAACTGGTGAAAGAATCACACTTATTACCTACTTTTATTTCCTGCCCCATTATTTTTATTGCCAGATAGCACAGTATCTGGAACATATAGGTACTAATAGATGTTTGTTAAAATGGAATTGAAATCAGAAAGTGAAAAAATAGCTCTTTTAGAGTCATGAAAAACCAAAGGATCTATCTTAGGAAATGTCAATAGATGTTTTTGGGTGGATTCCCTGGCTTTGGGGAGACTGCAAGACTGGGTGGTGGTATATCCCACATGGTAAGGAAAGACCCTACAGAAGTCAGAAGGCCTGCTTTCTGGGCCAGAATGGGGTGTTGCAGGGCGGCGGGTGGTGGTGGTGGTGTCTTAGGTATATTGTAAAGATTCTTTGCAGCCCTAGAATTCTAATTTGAAATAGATCATGAGCAATCCAGTTGTTCTTTTTAAGGCATTCAAGGCCAGGACCCTATTCCATCAAAAGGGATTGGGTGATAGTTTCTTATTTGCTGCCAATCATAAGCACAATTAGAAAAAAAAAATGAGTGCAATTATCATTATAAGTCAAAGACTGTCTCTTCTTTACTTTATAAATGACCACAAATAGCCCATGAAGAGTTGCAAATGTTTATCTTAAGTGACTTGGCCAACCCTGACCACAAAAGACTATAAGCAATGTTTTCTCTTTGGACTTTGATCCACCATGTCATCCAGAGCACCAGAAAACATTGTGTTTTAGGATCTACTGAATAAGGTATCCTTAAAGAATTTAGTCTAGGTCTAGGCCCTAGGATTTAAAACAATACTTGTTAGAAAATATTTCAGATATACTTCCTCTAATACATATATACATATATGTGTGTGTGTGTGTGTGTGTGTGTGTGTGTATATATATATATATATACATATATATATATATAAAGATTCTATTTATTTATTTGAAAGAGAGAGAAAGCATGAGCAGTGGCAGGGGTAGGGGGGCACAGAAGGTTAGAGAGGGAGAAGCAGGGAGCCCGACAGGGGGCTCCATCCTAGGACCCTGAGATCATGACCTGAGCTGAAGGCAGACAATTAACTGACTAAGCTGCCCAGGTGCCCCTATATAATCTTTAAAATACACATTGACAATAACTTTTCCTTAATAATTTGGTTTCTGAACCTATAACAAATATGCATGAACATGGGGAGTTATCACTTGCCCAGCCAAAAAATGGTTCTCAGACTTCCCATAGTATCATAATAAAGCTCATGTGATATCTGATTCTCTACCAATTCACCCAAGTCTTTTGCAAGTAGAAATAATCATATATGTTTTGCTTCTATGTCTTTATGATAGATAAAATGATTTAAATGTACTGAATCATTTCACTTTCAGGAGTTTCCTTTTGGATCCTATCGGCTTTCTCCTTGACATATGCAGTGCTAAGTTATTTAAAATTAATTGCAGTACAATATTTTAAAATTTCTTCACATGGTGCTAATCTCAAGTGCTTTGGATGTTTGAACCACACTTGGAAGCCATCAAGTTCTGTGTATCTCTCATGGAGCAGTTGAACATGCTAAAAAGATTAGTCAGTGAACTTTAATCTATAACCAAAACTATACTAAATTATAAAATTTCAAAAATGTGTGAGTTGATACAAATGAGAAAACTGCAAACATTCTACGTAACAAGAAAAAAACAAACCTAGATAATTAAAACACATGAATTCACTCATATAGCTTTGAAATCCGGAAAAACTTTCAGAAATCCACCAGTGATTGTGAGGTCCTATTACTTGAACACAATTAGGTACCAGTTGAGTGCATGTGTTCATTTAAAGTTCATCTATCTGCATTTTTGTTTTCATTTTGGGACACAGTCTACATTCTTTTCTGTGGTGATGCTGGGGTAAGGGATAAGTATTTTCCATTTTAGTAACTCAGTATGGACGAATAATTTGCTTATTAATAATCCTAAAATTAAACTATCTTCCTTAAAATGCCTAGTGATAGTCTGGGTCAGCTTAGTCAAATGATTTATCTGTAGGATGTGCTTTTATTTATTTGTTTGTTTGTTTTAAAAGATTTTATTTATTCATTTGAGAGAGAGACAATGCAAGTGAGAAGGAGTGGGGACAGGGGCAGAGGGAGAGGGAGAAGCAGACTCCCCACAGGGTTCGATCCCAGGTCTCCAGGATCACAACTTGTGACAAAGGCAGACACTTAACTGAGACACCCAAAGGCCCCCAGGATGTGCTTTTAAAATAAGAGTTTCTTGTCACCTGGATTTATTTTGATTTAAAAAATCATGTGTTCTGGGCAATCTAATATAGGTGCTATTTCAACAGCTAATCCTCATCAAAAATTCTAAGGGGGTGATTTGATCTTTACTCTGATTCCTTATTTAAAAATCATCGCCACTCTATGCAATGACTAATAATTAGTCATTCCTAGGAGGAAGAAGCTTGCTTATTTCAGCCCATCAAACATTTATTGATCACCTACTGTGTGCAAAAGCACTGTGAACTTTTATTCAGTCCAAAGGTAGCTCGTAATGTTGACTAAGAATTCCACTCATTCAACTCCATACCTCTTAAAAAAGTGTACACTACTTGTTTTTTTAAAGTACTTACTCCATTTCCATCAGGGGTAGTACCATAGAGTTTCTCTAAGTTAGAACCCTTTCCAAAATTTATCAGGGGTGAGGAGGTAGATATTTATATAAGTAAAAAATGGCTCCTGTATTTGTCTTATAGTCAACAAAAAAGATCCCTGGGATGTATGGTTTTTCCAATGTCTTTGGTCATGGTGGAGAGCCTATGTTCAAGTAAAAGTTTAAGGGAGGTACAGAGACCAGTGTATACAACACAAGCCAGCAGTTCTACCTGCCAATCATGCCCCCACGTTCACATATCCTCACCTCTACTCCCTACCCTGCTGGGCTTCATGAGGCAGCATTTAAGTCCCTGTAGCCTTCCCACAGCCAAGACTCTGACCTCTGGTTCCCAGTGACTTCAATATCACTGCCATCTTTTCAGATTTACAATCTTAAGATAAGCAAAGAAAAAACACTGGCTAGACCATTTTTGGTTAGAACCTACGAATGTGTTTTCTAAACTCTGTCCTGTTTTATGTTTTGGTTACTAGAAGAGAAAAATGAACAATAAGTGGGGACGGGGGAGAGAAACAATTGAAAGAAAAAAAGAAAAAAGGAAGCAGTAACAAAAGAAGTGGTATCTTATGAACTGGGGTCAGGAATAGCATTTCTTCCAATGGGATAGGAAATTTTATTTGCAACACACATGGGAAATGTTACAAGTAAAAAATTAGCTCTTTCGGTGGTGAAGGGTAAAATAACTCCTTGCAGAGCATCTCTGAATTTCCAGGTTAGTCCTGGGGAATGGACAGAACAATATCTGTACCCCTTTTACGTGGGAACAATGTTTTTCTTTCTTTTCCTTTGATTCTGGCTATTCATCTCCACAAATAGCACATAATTTCATAAGACTTTCTCATTTAGTAACTTGGGGACGATTCTTTCTTGTTAACATTTCGTTCAAATGATTTCAACAATATCACTGAGTTGGTTTCCATTTCCCACTTTTATTTTCTACTTAACAACAAACCTAATGATTTAATGATTTCCTTTTCCCCTCTAAATGGAAATCCTGTAGAAAGGGGAAAATGTCTGGCGTCAACAAAGCTGTAAGTCTTTACCATACAAAACTGCTTCATGCCTACACCACAGCTGCCACATATTCTCCCAACTGGCCTGAAACTCAGAGAGTGTTGTTTTAATATTGCCATTGTAGTATTGTATGGACATGCTTAGACTTTCTGGGGGAAGAATTTAAACAAATATGGTTGGAAGGGATTTCATTTGAAAAACAGGCAAAAAGAAAATCCCAAATTAGCAGAGAGTAACATCTCTCTGTTAGATAGGGAAATGCATTCTTCCAAAGGACACAAACACTGACGCCACAATGAGTAGAGGCAGGCTCTCAGGAACCTTCCTGAGAAAAGCTGGTATTACCCAGTAATTGGGAGCAAAACAAAACAAAGTAAAAAAGATTTCCACGTAAAGAAAATCCTATACATGGCTTTTCATCATCCCATCAAACCTCATTTTTGTGGCACTCTCAAGGCACAAACTCTCGATTTCCGTAAGGAGAGAAAGTATAGAACAAGACTCCCAGAGAAGAAATTCATGCAGAACATCAAATGTTACTCAACATTTTCAAGTAACCATGATATGTCAAACAGGCCACATGATGCAAGTACATTTAAATATAAGTTTCTATTTCTGTTGAAAAATAAAAAAGATCAGAAGTCTGAATCTGGAAAAGCAAAATCTCTTGCAGGTTTAGAAAGCATATACAAAACCTGGCAAAAGAAAACACTGTTCACTGCCACCATCTGCTTTCTGGCACACTGAGGAAACTTTTACTAACAGCAACATTTTCTTACATTAGAAAATCCACTAATTAGTTTTGTTGTAATAAGAAAAATAACCTTTGCATGGGAGGCGGATTGCCAGCTTCATGGTTTTTTTTTTCTTTCTTTCTTTCTTCCTTTTCTTTTCTTTTCTTTTTTTTTTTTTTTTTTTTTTTTTTTTTGTTGTTGTTGTTGTTGTTGTTGGCTGCAATTTCCAGTAGGGCCTGGCCTGTAACACTTCCACGTAAAGTTCACCTCTGAGTTCTCTTCTACTGGAGTACTTTATTATTCCCTGTTTGGTCTAAAGAAAGTGTTCACAAATGAGAGATCAAAAGTGAGAGCAACAGAGAGGAAAAGCTTTAAGGTATTTGGCTTAATATCCAAAAAAAAAAAAGAACATCAAGTTCAGAATCACGAAATCTGGGATCCAGAATCAATTGTTAAAAGCTTGGTAAACCTGGGTCCCATTGACCTTATCTATTAAAGGCTATTAAAGTCAATGAGATCTAGATTTTCCCTAAAATTTCTAAATTCTTTAAATCATGTTTCCCTAAAACTGTATGTCCCAAGAAACTACTGATTGCGAAAGAGTAAATGGAGCTTCAGATGTCACTGATAAGTCTGATATAATTTATGAAATGTCATACACAGATTAAAATACTACAAATCTAGCAACTGACAAAATGAAAGCTCAACTAAAATTCCTTAATGATACACTCTAATCAGTCAGCTTATCATTCTATAAATAAAACCAAATATATGTTGAGCACTTACTGTGTGCCAAACACTCCTGGGAACTCTGGAGACAGAACAGTGAATAGAAGTCTCCCAAAGTCCTGCACTCATCATATCCACAAAACACTAACCCTACAATCTACAGAGTTGGGACATTTATCCCCTGTAGAATTCAACCGCAATCACCACGCTGCTCAAAACAGGGTAGTGATAGTACCAACGTAGAGACAGACATGGTCCCTCATGCTCACTACATCGACAAACCTTCTCAAAGCTTTCTTAAGAAAATAAAATAAGGAATCCCTGGGTGGCGCAGAGGTTTAGCGCCTGCCTTTGGCCCAGGGCGCGATCCTGGAAACCCGGGATCGAATCCCACATCGGGCTCCCGATGCATGGAGCCTGCTTCTCCCTCTGCCTGTGTCTCTGCCTCTCTCTCTCTCTCTCTGTGACTATCATAAATAAATAAATAAATTAAAAAAAAAAAAGAAAATAAAATAAATGGGTACAGATATTTGCTGCAAAATTACATGGAAAATAGGCATCGTGCCTTTGGAACGAGCAAAGCAAAGAACACAGGAGCAAAGAAGAACACAGGGGCAATAAGGATCAAAGTGCAGACACAGTCTTCCCTTGAAAGATGTCTGTGGCTTAAATTGTTCAAACTGGACCTCTGCCCTGACTGAACAAATCCATTAATTCAAAACTCCACTTTTTCCATTTAAAAAAAATTGTACTTACTTATATATTTATGTATTGAGAGAAAGAGCGTGAATGGAGGGAGGGGCAGAGAAAGAGGGAAAGAGAAGCTCAAGCAGACTCTATCTCACTACCTCGAGATGGGGGACCTGAGCCAAAATTAAGAGTCAGTCACCTTTCTCTCTGAGCTACCCAGGTGCCCCACACTTTTTCCATTTCTTACACAATTTTTTTTCAGTAGGCACAACTGTGGCTAACAGGATGATCTGTTGCAAACTCAAAAGTTCTTCTGCCTAAGGAATGAGTGACAGACTATTGCAAATTCTAATTAACCCACGGGTATTGCACAAACAAGCCCACACTGCTATTCCCAACTCTATGGCCACAACACGTTGATAACTAGGACAATGCCCATCGGGTTTATTAACCCTCCGTTGCCATTAAAGTACATTAATTAAAACTGTAACACTTAACCCAAGGATTTCTATCAAATATCTGAAAAGATTTCAGATAATTTGCACAGTTCTGACTTTGCTTTTACCCTGTTTTCGCCAACACCCTATTTAGGCGCAGAAAGTAACTACATTCTTTCCCGATCCCTGTTAGTCACATTTAGACAGCGCAGATCCCTCTCCTGAATTTAGAAGGTAATTCAGTATAGAGGAGGCTGAAGACAGAATCCTCTCCCTTCCTCTTGGCAGAATTAATCACTCCCTTCCTCTGGTTCCCCACTGCCTGGTTACTAAGAACAGGGCTAGGCTCCTATTTCATTTCTTAATCCCCATCTGCCTTCCCAACAAGCTGTAAACCCTTGAGGGCACAAGGCTCCTACTTGCCTAAAGAAAGTTTGCACATAGTAAATGCTCAGTAAGTGACCTTGAACAGAGGACTACAGGGGAGGGGCCAGGCTGGGTAGGACTTCTAAGCAGGGACTATGCCAGAGATGGCTTATAGATTTTTCTATCTCCAGCAGAAACACACTCTATTTGGAAAACATGCTGAATTTTTTTCAATTAAGGCTACAATTCATGAAATGGTTACATATGAAAGAACTGCCTCATCCCTATCAGCAATGGCCAAATGTCTTTTCTCATGCTCACAATCATCCTACCAATGCAATATTTGAAACATAAATCAACAAAAAAATATGACTCTAAGAGGGAAGTAGATTACTCAAATCATGAGACAATTCTGACAATTCTTTGCAAATATTCTGGGACTGATCTTTCAAAACATTTCCTGTTATCTGTAGTAGGAGGAATCAAGTTAAGCTTAAAATGTTATTTACCTTTAATCCTTTTAGGTCAATCTTATAGAAAATTTCTATAGTATGTGATGATGGGCTTCTGCATCTCTAGTTTCATAATGACAGACAACTCCTTGATATATATCAGAAGGCAAAAACACTTTACTAAGTATGGGAAGGAGTGACATAGCTATGTTTGGACTAGTGTATTAGTAAAGTTGCTGTCAATGAGAATAGCAATAACGACATTGAAAGAATTTAGATCATTAAAAATAAGATTGAAAAATTCCTTTTTTTGGTTTTCATTGTAGCATGCATTTTAGGAGATGGCTACCAAAACTAGTTTAAAAAGTTGTGAGGCAAAAGACCAATTCCAATATGTAGCACATTTGCCACATCCTATTTCATTCAACAGAACAGCCTCTACCTTTGGCTTGATGTAAGCACAGTCTCAGATACTCTTACATTCTTTTTTCAAAAACCTAGCTTAAAGTTGAGCATGTTATTTCTAAAATTAGCCAAAAGTTCTGAAAACAGCCTATTTTAAAAATATACTTATATTCACCTTTTATTAGGTGCTCTATACTAACAAACTATATTTAGAATATCCATGAAGTGATGTGACTTTGTACAGATGATAAAATAACATACTGCACACTTGCAAGAGAGCTAAGGACATATAATAAAGGATGCTGAACTAAGAATAAAGATGAAGTATTTAAATAATACAATGAGAGGGAAGGAAAGTTTCACATAAGGAGCTAAGTAAAAAATGGAAAATTCATGACCTAGGACAATTTTCTACCTTTGCCTGCTTATATTGCTACAGAAATTGATGATTAGCTAGCTAACTGTAGGCAGCACAGACAGACAAATGTCTGTCGCATCCCTCTGACCTATTCTTCTCTTCTCTGTCTAGGTAATTGAAGTAAAATTCTGCTAAGTATATTAGGTTTTCCTCTAGCTGGATAAAGGAACAGACCTTGAAAGATATAAATAAACAGAAAATAATTATTTCCAAGTTTGCTAAAATTGGTGGACTAGAGACAACTGGTATTCCTTTAATAACAATACTTGAATGCAGCTCTAAAGTTGGACAGTTTTCATTTACTTACCAAATTTATAAGAATGGTGCATCTTGTTCTCTCAAGCCCTGCAATTCTCTTTCCACGCTAGCAAGAGCAAACACACACAGTCACAGACAAGCATACAAATGGTGACTGCTAACACTTTTCTTGACCAAAAAAATAAAGCACACAGGAAAACGGAATCCGTATTCTGAGAATTATTTTCTGCCTTAAATTTAATAACAATTGGGGACTAAAAGGTATGGCAGGTATATGTGGGGTGAGAAATACTTCCTTCTGGGCTTAAATTTTGGTCTTCCTGAGGGCAGGCTAGCAGTAGTTGTCACAAGTTCACGTGGGAAGACTGATTCTCAAATTCAAAATCAAAGGATCTGGATTACTGAAGCTAAGCAAGATAGTACTGTTGTTTCCATGTCTGTGATATGAAAACTCTATGACAGTAAGGAGCCTATGAACCCGGGACACCTGGGTTGCTCAGCCTGCCTTCGGCCCAGGGCATGATCCTGGATTCCTGGGACTGAGTCCCACATCAGGCTCCCTGCATGGAGCCTGTTTCTCCCTCTGCCTATGTCTCTGTCTCTCTCTCTCCCTGTGTCTCTCATGAGACACAGATAAATAAAATCTTTAAAAAAAAAAAAAAAAGCCTATGAACTCATGTCAGGTGCCAAGAAAAAGATTCACCTTTTCTCCTCTCTGGCAACTGCCAGTCAGACTTCAAGGTGACTAAAGACCAAACTAAAGGGAGTAACTGTACTCACTGTGAAATACAACATAACAGCAGTCTAGAAAGGTTCTGAACCTCCTACAGTTACATACCTTTAAGGTGACCACCCTCCACATTGGTTTACCCATCACAGTTAAGAACTGAAATACATAGAGCATGCCTCCTTGGTCTGTTTCCTTCCTTATTCGTGTGGTCTCCTCTTTCTAAGTTTGGACTTCTGTCCCATTCTAGAAGCTGAGGAGGATAGAATATGTAATGTGAAAGTATTTAAAGCAAATCATAGGATATCTGTACTTGATAATTTTCCATGGTTCAAAACCAAGAGAATCACCGCCTGTGAAGATCAGACATTTCTTAAAGGCTGGAACACTGAGCCTTCCTTTCATACAATTCAAAGCGAGGGGCATATTGCTGACGCAGCAATGCTGTGGTCTCAGAGAGACTGTGGGAAATGTCAAATTTATGGTTCTGGGGGTGATTGGTGGATGGTTTTGTGGTGTGTATGGTGTTTTGTTTTGTTTTGTGTGTGCTTTTTCTTTTCTCTTTTGAGCCTCTGACAGAAACAGAGCTCTCCAAACTTTCTGGCGACCTCCCAGGAAAGCAGAAGGAAGCTGTATCCTGAACTTCCCCTGGGATCTAATGAAATATACAGCCTCTGGGCTTCTTTCAATTTGGACTTTCAGATTGCTAAGCCAGTGAAAAGGGGATCCTAGCTGTCACAAACGTCACCTGCTCGGGGTCACCTGCTGCTCGGGAGTTCTCATGCCAGTTGTTGACATAATAAGCACCCCTTACACTTTAATTACAATTCACAGTGTGCAAACTATGCAATCTGCTTTAAGGCAGATTGTCTTTTAAATCAACACTAAAATTCTATTACTAATACGGCAATGAAATGTAGCAGGGGAAGGGTGTGTCCACATGACTAACTAGATGGGGATATTTGCCATTTGAAGATATGGGCAATATTTTCCAAAAGATAAAATGGTGGGACCGCTCTTAATCCTGGAAGATGGAACTTTACCCCTAACTCTTCGCTGAGACTTCCTAGGAGTGAACCACAAAAATGAAATACAGTAGGCTTCTTTGTAGCACTCTAACATCGTATAACTAGCACATGGGGGCTTAAATAACTAAGATTTTATTTTAAGATTTATTTATATGAGAGAGAGGGGTGCATTTGTGCATGCATAAGGAGAGAGGCAGAGGAAGAGGGAGAAGCAGACTCCTTGGTGAGCAAGGAGCCCAATATCTTGGGACTCCATCCCAGTACCCCGGGATCATGACCTGAGCTGAAGTCAGAGCCTTAACTGACTGGGCCACCCAGGTGACCCTTTTCTCTGTAATATCTTGCCTACCCAATAAAACTGACAAACTTAAAAACAATGACAACAACAACAACAACAAGGAATTTCTATTTTCCCCTCTAAACCTAGGGCAGTGCTAGAGATGTTGAACAAATGCTTTCAGAGTTGTGTTGACGCTCTATCATTTACTAGATCCTTGTATTTTGTTAACTATAGACCCATGTAAGCTATATTCTTGCAATCAAAACATGAAAGGTTATTTTAAAACAGAGTCCGTTTAAAATAATATGACAACGCAGGGAGCTGTTTAAAAAGTGCTAACACATAATTACAGTCTACTGTTTTTTCCAAAAACAACAGTGGAAATTAGTTACAATTATATTACAGAGAACTACTATAAACATAGGTGGGCTGGCCTTTGAATGAACTGTCCCAACCCTCTGGGAATTATGATCTCACTTGCAGTGCCACAAATGATATAAAATGAAGGACATGAAATAAATGCATGCAAAGTACACTAATGTTTATGCAATCTGATCCAAACACCTTAGTTGAGCTGCAGGTCAGACAAAACAGAAACCCACATTTACAAAAATAGTAAACAGATTTTAAAAATAATAATAATGAATACACTTAATTTAAATAACTACTTATATCTGAATTGCAAGTGCCATCAAGAAATGTCAAATTAGCCAAAAGTTATTCAGTGCTTTTTTTTGGTGCCAGGCAATAGAAGATACCAGGACAAAAATCAACAACAGCAACAATAAAAGACAAAGAGTTTATCCCATATAGACATGGTTATTCTAACATAGGAAGCAGATGTATCTTCCACTGCCCTTTCAAAACTTGTGGTTTCTTAGGGAAAACTTTCAGTCCTGTGGCCATTCATTCGGGTTTTGTTGTCATGAAGACAGGCATGAAGCAATTTTATTTTCTGGTCCACCTAACTGGACTCACCCCAGTTAAACCATTTGATATCCAATTGCATAAGAGTCCCAATCTGTAAGCACTTCCATTTTCTGCAGACAGGAGGGGCTGTGAGAAAATTTCACCACCATTAAGCGACCCATAGGCCTCCGGCCCTCAGGCTCCAATTTTGATTCCAGTAATTTGTGTCCTGTTCTCCAATCAGTAAGCTCCACCTTAAGTGCCAACTCCTTCCTGTACCTGTGTTTGGTCAAGTATGCTGTCTCATCTGGAACTGGAGACACCGATTTGGCTTTCCTTACCACCCTCCCAAGAACAAGATTCTGACACTGACGCCCAGGCTAGCATCTGGACCTCTAACTACCTGCTGACAGATTTCTCTGATGCTATAACTTCCTGCCTGGACTAGCATCATCTGCCCACGTATTCTATTTCTTGGGTCTGCCCAACTTTTGGGACATTCTACTTTCTGCCTATTAGACCTCCATGTTGTCCATTGCTTCACTAAGCTAGCAATCAATTTCTATAATCAGACCATCTAGAATCTCTTTAGGATGGGCTGAAATTTTTTACAGAACCCCAAAATTAGATGAACTTCAGAATATCATCTCACATAATAATTTCAAGTTTTGGTCCTTTATGAGTCTAATAGTCCAAGGTACAAACCCCCTCTGTCAATCCCCTCTACTTTTCCTTGGTAGGAAAGAAACAGAACATCTCTAAAACTCTGAAAAGAATATACACAAAAAAGTAGAAGCATTCATATCTAATACCACCATCAGGACTGGTAGTTGGTTAGTTTAAAAAACTAGATAAAGACAATTTTTTTTTGCGAGACATATACACCTTAGGCATTTTAACTTTGAATACACATATATACACATTCCTTGGAAGATCTTTTAATGCAGAGAAGCCTTAACTTTAATGTCTATTAATTGCAGCATCTTTCTTAATTAACCACATTCATAATGCATCATAAGATTTCTAGTTTTATTTTTTTAATTACAAAGACAACCTATAAATACTAAAACAATTTGAGTACAGAATCCTTTTATATTTTCATAATTTCCCTTTACAGTTGAGACATCACATCTACATATAATCTGACAGAAATTTTTTAACTCACCTTTACTGAGTCTTCCAAAGCCTTCAAAGACTAGGCACTGGCCTAGTCTCATAGAAATAAAACTCTCTTTTATTTTTGAAATTGCATGTCATCGGTTCATATAAACTTAATTGAATTATATAATAACAATACCAATATAGGAGTATAAACAGGTCTGGTGACAACACAGTGGACTTTTGTTAAGCACACAACCAGTAGAAACAAAGTGCTAGGATATACTAGTAGGTAAATACTGACCATGAGCAATCACCATCCTACAGGCAACAGTTAGTACATTACAAAGAAAATAAAAAGATTTAGTTAATCTTGTAAGTTGATTAATACAAAGCTTCTACTGCGAAGGTCCACCCAAAGAAAATAAAATTCAAATAGTCTTTGAGTGGATGTTATGAGCAGGCACTGATGCTGCATGCATGCTGCCTGATGGTGGGACACATTTTTGGAAAAGACATCTTTCCCAGCATTCTCATATAGCCCTAATTTCTAATAGCATAAGAACTAACTAGAAGGGCAGCCCTGGTGGCACAAAGGTTTAGCGCCGCCTGCAGCCCAGGATGTGATCCTGGAGACCCGGGATCGAGTCCCACATCAGGCTCCCTGAAGAGAACCTGCTTCTCCCTCTGCCTGTGTCTCTGCCTCTCTCTCTATGAATAAATAAATAAAATAAAATAAAAAGAAATAACTAGAAACATATCTCAGAGTTACTGTATTTAAAATGGTAACTGAATTGGTATCTCTACTCACTTGTAACAAAAAACAGTATTTAAACTGACCTAAATTTATTTTTAAAAAAATAATGATGACAAACTTAACCGGACAACTTAGCTCCTAATATAGAATTTCAAGTTGTAAACTATATTTATATTTTTGTTACTTTATACAAGTACCATAATATCATTACTTCTGTTTTTGATTTTAAACTGTGATAGGAGACGCCTGGGTGGTGGTTAAACATCTGCCTTTGGCTCAGGTCATGATCCTGGGGTCCTGGGATTGAGCTCCACATCGGGCTCCCTGCTCAGTGAGGAGCCTGCTTCTCTTCTCCCTCTCCCCACTGCTCATGCTCTCTCTCCTCGCTATCTCTTTCTCTCTCAAATAAATAAAATCTTAAAAAAAATAAAATCGTGATTGGTAAAACATTTTTTTAAAATTATAGACACTGTAATTGTCTAAATTGGATAACTTTAATTTGCATTTTACCATCATTTGGTTTGACAATTGAAAACAATCACAAAGATAATATTGTCCTGCTTCTTAAACTACTGTATTATTTTTAGGTTATATAACTATCACTTTTCATGTAATTGTACCCAGACCAATTTTTTAGCAACAAAAAGCCTAATCTCAACTTTCTGCTTATTAGCAAACTTAATATTATCAGTTTATTATCAGCTTTAAATAAATGTGTTACTTAATTGTGTTCATATATGATGATGACGACTATGATAGCAATAGCAAGTGTTTACTAACTGCTTAAAAATGTCCAGCACTGAGAGCTAAGTGACGTACATACATGTAACTTTCCCAGCAACTTTTGCAAAGTAAATATAGTTATTCTTATTTCAGGTTGAGGAAACTGAGACAACAGTAAGAGAAAAATCAGGATCTCAAAAGTAGATGGACTCCAAGCTCAGGCTTCTCACTTTTACAAGGTTTTTTTTGTGTGTGTATGCGTGCGTGCGTGTGTGTGTGTGTGTGTGTGTGTTTAAAGTAAACCAGAGATCATAAACTTTCCTTTTCAGTGAAATTTTTATTTGCACAGATGTGTGTGTGCATGTTGGCCTGTACACACACACACACGCACACACACACACACACACACACACACACTTTAGTAAATCAATTTCATATGCAAAAGAAAAGTGAGCCAGGGCTAAGTTATTAAAAGAAGCCTTTGAAGCAAGGAGCGATGATGTGTGAAAGACATACCACAAAAGTTTATTTAAACAAAGAACAAGCACAGAGGGATGGAACAAAAGTGAAAATAAGGGAAATGAAAGCTCTCCATCTTTTCCGTCTTTTTTCTGTTGTATATGGATTTCTCATACATGGGAAAGCCAGGAAAAGACATCTGGAATTTATGGAAGTAAAAGAAGTTCAACCAACTTACAGTTGAGAAGAACCAAATCAACACATTCTCAATGATTTTTTTTCTATGTTAAACACAATTACATTACCCTCTAGTAAAATCCATAATTTCAAACATAATTCCTTACTTGCAAGAAAAAAAATTGCAAGGCCAGATTTTATAAAATATTTTTATAGTATCTCTTTCAATGGCATGTTATGAAAGCAAACTTTTTGACTTGGCTTAAGAAAAGAGAGAGAGTGCCTTTTCACTAAACACACTCATAACGCTCTACATTTCAATATCTCAATGTACGTTTCAATAGCTCACTGAATTGTTTTCTTAAAATTTCAAATCTTGTCTGTTATGTATATGTGACATCATAAAAGTTTAATTAAAATCTTGAAAAGAAACACATTATACGGTATAGCTGATTTAATTTCTAAACCTGTTTCATGTATATAACTATATACAGATGATGGAACTTAATAATTGAACTATTAAACCTATATTATCAGAGGTACTTTTAAAAGTAAGGTAATAAATTCTAAGTTAACCCCCAATGCAAACATTCCCAAGTATTAGGCTACGGCAGCAATCTTAACTTAAAGGTGAAAAATTCGGCTAATCATACAGAAATTATGTTTATGACACACACCATCCAGATCATGTGAAGCTGACAAGATACTTGTAGAAATGAACATTCCCTTTTTGGTGAAATAAAAAGTGACAAGTGACTTTTAAGTTGCTCTTGGGAGTAGAAATAGAAAAAGTGGCTAAAAAGTTGCAAAGGAGAAAGATGAAGTTGGTCCTCTAAAGTTAAAAATAATTTCTGTTTGCTTGCATTTAAGTAAACAATATAATAAAAGTCTTATAAGAGACTCTATGCTTACAGAAGACACTCTTGCCTTTACATATAAATGGAAGCACATCCCTAGCACTTATATTATTGCAAATATTGAAAATGGCCTCCAAAAGCTTTTAGCAATGTACTCTTTGTCTTGTTTCCAAAGAAGCAATCCAATTAAAATGCTCATTTTCAGCATAAAGGGCTAGGACAAGGACCCATACACCATACCCAACATCTTACAAACTCTATGGAAAATAGATTGAAAACTTCCATCTGCTTTCTGTGTGCTTGTACTAACCACACATAATTTACAAATATTTTCCTAGAAGAGGAATTACATGTTTTTTTTTTTCTCTCTCTTCTAGTAAGTATCCATCCATGATGATTCTAACCTATCTTATGCTTGCTTCCTTGAATTCACAATTTCATAAGCATATGTCATGTACTCAAACATGTCCATAGGAACATGGGAATGAATATTTTTCTTTTTCGATACATTTCCTCCACATCCTCCAGTCACACTTCCCATATTAGGCATACAGGAGGCACTTAATAAATGTGCTGACTGAATTCATTTCTTACGGTGGGGTTATTTCATTGTTTGTCCTAACAACAGCATTTGGTTTCCTTCTGAAAAGTGTTTATTCATTAATTTATTATGTTCTTATGTTCTTTTCTCCTCACTTGATTTTTTTTAAGATTTTATTTATTTATTCATAGAGACACACAGAGAAAGAGAGAGAGAGAGGCAGAGACACAGGCAGAGGGAGAAGCAGGCTCCATTCAGGAAGCCTAACGCGGGACTCGATCCCAGGTCTCTGGGATTATGCCCTGGACTGAAGGTGGCACTAAACTGCTGAGCCATCTGGGCTGCCTACCTTACCTGATTTCATAAAGTTAATTTTTGTGGCCATTTTTTTCAGTCAAAAAATAGTTATTGAGCATTTCATATAAGTTGTATTTTTAAATGGGTGGCACTATAAACAATATTACTGAAATTATTAAATAAAAATGTATTTTATATCTTTCAGTATGTCTGTCATAAAAGACAGATGCCTTCCTTTCAAGGTATTTGAATGGATCACCGAATGATTGCCTACTTCTTTCTCATAGTTCAGATAAATAATTAAAAGGAGATATACACAGATTGGTTGCATACTTAAGAGTCAGAATCAATTAAAACAAAATCGTATGAATGCTTTTCCAATAATATATCACTTCAGGGACTATGAGATGCTACCTTTACATTTGTGAAATCACTACGGTGAGATGAGAGCCCTAATGTTATTTCTCCATGAGCACTGAGAGTAGGTATGCACACAGAGACATGACAATGGGGGGGGGGGGGGTTAATTGGTAATTTTTTAGTTACTAATATCTTTATAATTAAGTGTTTTGAAAGTGCCTCATAATACCCCAGAAATGGTCATTGAATATTTATTGAGCACACCCAGAGCCAAGTGTCCTGTTAAGTTGGTATTTAAGTTAGGATGGCACTGTGGGTATTTTCTGTAAAGAAGAACTTTGTGACGGGTTTAAGATAAACATTCAAATCTTCTTCATTAATTGTCTGAGTTTTCTGCTGCAATTGATTTATTTTTTTAAATGTTCTATTTAAATTCAATTTGCCAACATAGAGTATAATACCCAGGGTTCATCCCATCACGTGCCCTCCTTAGTGCCCATCACCCAGTTACCTCCATCCCCCCACCCACCTCCCCTTCTGCAACTCTTTGTTTCCCAGAGTTAAGAGTCATGGTTTGTCTTCCTCTCTGATTTTTCCCCACTCAGTTTTCTGATGCAATTTAACAAGAGGTGACAGCTCTGCTTGAACCAAAAGTACACAGAGCATGAGTATGATGGTACTTTTTTTTTTTTTTTTTTATGATGGTACTTTTATAGAGAAACAAAAAGATCACAAGGAAGAGGTACTCATTTTCAATTTAGTTCTGTGGGTAAACTCCAGTTTGGAGATTCCAGGCAACCTGAAAATCTCCCTCTCAAGACTGTTTTAATATCAGGGAGCTGTCTTGTGTGGCATCAAAAAGTCTGCATGAAGTTTCCTAAAATCCGTCTCACCCAAGCTTTCACAGTCAAAAGCACTATCTCGCACTGCAGCGCACACAGATCCTAATTGTACCCACACGGTTACACATTTTATTTAATTTGTAATTCAACCACAGCCTGGCTAACATTATGGTTCATCATGCATTGGTCTGTCTCTCCAGAAGGAGTGAGAGAGTTGGCTGAGGTCAGGCCTTCACTTTTCCAGTACCTGGTTCAGTGGCTGATACAAAAGAGTTCAGTAAATGCTGGCTGAAAAAGATTTCTCAGAACTTCCTCCAATCGAGGTTTGCTTATCACCCTACATACATGTAAGAAATATCTGGAATGCCTAAGAGGAAATCTAGGCCTTTATGGGTTCAGATATCATGACGAAAGATCACATTCTCACCAACAACCCAAAAGTTCATCAAAACCAGAAAACACTTAATAAAGGAGATCCCGAGGATACTAATCTCTCATTTAATAAATGTAGGAAAGTTCTCAGGGTCATGTTGGCAGTAGATTGTTTCTGGCCCTATGATAAATACCCCTTTCCCAAGCTAAACTCATTGCCCAGCTGTGAAATAATGATGGCTGCCAGGAATCCAGTGGTGGCAGCAAACTCAACCCAAAGGTCCAATATTTGTAGGCACAGAACAGACACTGTAGTGAGACAGCAGTGGTGACCAAATGTCAGTCATGGCCTGGGGGCATCCTTCCACCTCCCCTCACCCATGTTGCTGCCTTCTTCCCCCACCCATTAAGGGTGGCATCAAGAGCAATTATAGCATACCCTCAATGGACTGTGCCAGGCTGGCAGCTGTAACACCTGTCACAAGGTCTGCATGACATTAACAAAGACCCAGAAAGTAGCTTTAATGAGCTGACCTGACACCAGACAGAGCCTCACGTGGTATATAGTGTATGCAGTGACTGCTTCAAAGATACTGTTCACTGTGGAACAGAGGACAATTTCAGCAGCCATTTACTTTCTTTAGCACCTAGTACGGAGTTAAATACATGCATTTGAGAAGCCCAGTTCTTGACAGTGCCACCTCTTCTCTGGAAATGGAACATGAAAATCTGTGAAGGACACGTTTCACTGTGTGCCAGCTGCATATTCTGCCCATCTGAAACTATTTATCAGTGCCATTTAGGTGATGGTTTTTCGCAGTTAGGTGATGAACTCAACATGTGACAAAATACTCTTTTTGTGGGTGAATCCTTTGGGAATTGTAAGCTCTTAAAGATAGACCGCATTTCTCTCTCATCTAGCTTTCTCCAGTGAGCAAAGGGCTGCAAGTAATCAAGTGGATGGACGAGCAAATGAATGTATGAAAATTACTGAATCCTTATACAATTTATCGGGAGACAAACAGTCAAAAAAGCAAAATGGTTGTTGGATAGAAAGAGAGTCCTCAGGGGCACCTGGTTGGCTCAGCCGGTTTTGAGGGTACAATTCTTGATTTTGGCTCAGGTTATGATCTCAGAGTTGTGGGATCAACCCTGCATTAGGCTCCTTGCTCACTGGGGAGTCTGTTTTAGATTCTCTCTCTCCCTATGCCTCTCACCCAGCTTGCGCTCACACTCTCTCTCAAAATAAATAAAATCTTAGAGAGATAGAGAGACAGAGAGAGAGAGAGTTATCATTTTGGTTAACTATCAACATTTAAAGGCAAATGGAATGGTTTTAGGATTCCTGAACACTCAAGGACACATCGGACTACAAAAACAGTCATGTGAGGGGTTCCTGGATAGCTCAGCTGGTTGAGCATTTGACTTTTGATCTCAGCTCAGGTCAGGATCTCAGGGTAGTGAGACTGAGCCCCACATCCAGCTGCATACTCAGCAAGGAGTCTGCTTGAGATTCTCTCTCTCCCTCTCCCTCTGTCCTTCCCCTCCACCTCACAAAATGGTCATATGAAATGCTTAGTCAAGCCAGTAAAATTATTGATATACCCAGGTTCTAAGGTTACTAATGAAGAACTGCAGAAGGACCTGTGAGCTAATTCATGGAATGAGCCCAGCACACAATGTCTAAGACAAAGTAAGCTTGGCATGTGATAACTATGATTATATTTCTGATTATGATGATTAATAAGTGAAGGCTAGTGATTTATAATGTGTCCTCCATGGATAAGTCACCTCATCTTCAAAAGGGATATAATGAACCATGACACAAAGATAGATAGCTTTCATAAACAACAGCAACAGTAGTTCCAGATCTTTTTTAAGAGTTGAAAGCAATCTAAGAAGTCATGTTAGTCCAATCTCCTCATTTTTCATAAGAGGAAACCACTCTATTATCCGCCCCCCACCCAATTCATGTATCTGTATCTGAAGTCATGCAACTAGGTGGAAGCCAAATGACTTAACTGATCAGTGATTCTGTTTCTCTTTTTGTATAAATGGACAAATAATACCTAGTGCCTATCAACTCATACTATCATAACAAATGATGTATTGAGTCTTATTTTAAGCATTCGGCACAAAGGTTTAGTATGAATTCAAAATAACATTACTCTTTCAAAATAATATTGATGAAGATCTCTACAAGTAATACTATTGCTAACACAACCATTATTACTACTGTATTTATGTCTTGCTGATTTTATAAAAGATCCTGGGAATATTAATACTCATAAGGAGGTTCCAGTTCCTTTTCTGAAACTGCATTATTGTCAGAGCTTCACAATAATATAGCTACATCTAAATACTTAGTGGCTTATGATTCATACCTTCCAAAATAAAATAGCTTACTTCCAAATTTAAATTTTGTCTCCAAATTTCAGACACATAAAGCAGCCACTAGAAAATAGTGGGTTTTAATTAGAGGCATCAGGTTTAGTGATTCTCATTCTTTGGGGTTCACACAGGGTTTACAGGACTTCATTTTGTTTATGGGGTTCAGACAAGGCTCAAAGTGAACTTCACCTGGAACTTCTCACATGGTTTGAGCATTAACCAGGGATTGAGTGGTTTATAGATCATCCAAAAGAATTTCTATCTTGGAGTCTTGCCGTGAACTCCAAGTATTAAAATTCCAAATGAGTTTACATCACAAAGTGACTGCACATTTTTAGTATCTGTTGCTGTTTTTCTTATTTTTGCTCTTTTATTTTTATTTTATTTACTTATCCATGAGAGACACAGAGAGAGAGGCAGAGGGAAAAGCAGGCTCCCTGTGGGGAGCCTGATGCAGGACTCAATCCCAGGACCTCAGGGTCATCCCCTGAACCACAGGCAGATGCTCAACCACTGAGCCACCCAGGCATCCCTATTTTTGCTCTTTTAAGATGAAAACTGTAAGGCAGATACATGGAGAGAAGCATCTGATAATTTGAAATTTAAGGAAAAAAATAAAAATGTAATATCTTAAAATTTATACAATATTTTACAGCTTACAAAGGACTTCTACATATATTAATTTGCCTGAATGCTAACCATTGAGCTTTGTATGATGTGATTAGATCAATTTTATCCAGTCTTATTTCAGACTCTTCACCTATGTAATTATACATTCTCTAACTCAAATATTTATAAGGAATAATAATCAATTATTAATAGCATTTATTTTGTAAACAAAGTATTAAATTAAGTCAGTTTATAGCATTTTTTCCCTTGAGAAACACAAGCTTGGACCATTATACATGGAAAAAATTTTGGTACCCCACAGTTAGGACTTTGAACTTTGAAAAATACACTTTACATTTATGGAAATGTTTTCAGGGGATGTTATAATGAAGTTGTACTGTGTACACCATGGTTAAAGATCTAACACAATGAATGGGTACTTAAGAAAACAAAAGCTACACCCCTCAATTTAATTCTACACACACAGTTTACAAGATTTTTAGGATGGTGTCATAACTTTAGTCAAGAAAAAGCCATCTGAATTTATGGAGCAAAAATCATCAAAGGACTAAGTCCTCCTCACAGGAATGTAGGAGATTCCATTTTTGCTTGCATTTTGAAGATTCCAATTTATCACAGGCATATATATATAATGTATATTTAAGTTGGAAGAACGTAGCCAGAGGACTTTTCATCCAACTTAGTTTCATCTATTGAAAGTATTTAATGACAAAAATGTTTGAATTTCTACTCGATCTTAAATAAAAGACTAGCAATGCGTATCTGAGTCCATTTACCAGTGACAATGTACATGGAGATAGGTAGAAATAACATCTTTTGAGACTATTTCCTGAAAACCATTAGGTGTATCCAGGAAACAGTTTATGTGAGGCACGTACTAGGGAATTTAAAAAGAGGGGACTGGTACTCTTTTGTTTGAGGAAAAATTCAAGATTTGGGCCTAGAGCCAGAATTCATGAATTATCTAAGGTTTTTAAACAATCAATTATGAAAAGCACTACAACACTGTCACATTATCTGAATGCTACTTAAAAGTAAGTAATAACTACTCTTCTGAGAATTTCTGATCCAAACCCAGGTGACTACAGTATATACTAGATTATCCAAGTCCATCATTTTATCTATAATTCATAACGGTATAATTAAACTCACATTGACTCAAGGTGCACCACAGCTAACCCCCTAGCCCTTCAGCCTGACTGCACGCTGGCGTGTGGTGAAGGGTAGCCAGCTTCTCTCACCTATCCTGGCAGACCCAGGCCTCTGGCTGTGAAGAAAACCACAATGTGGGGAGGAAAGCCTACAAAAGAATGAAAACAGAAAGTGTCTAAGGCCTTGGCAGAAGGACACTAAATAAAATAGAGAGTGGTGACTCATTCTGGCAGCGAATCCACCTCAACCCCTTCAAAGCCTTTGGCAAGAGTCCTCAGAGGAGACCCCAGCCTTTTGCCAAGCCACAAAACACCACAATTATTATCACAGCAGCCATCAACAAAACAGATTTTGTAAACTGACTTGTTGGCACATAGATTAAAGAAGCTATAAAAAGGAATAACAGCTGTTTGGGTTGCCCTATGCAGAAAGCTACTATATAGAAAGTAAAATTTATATCTCTATACATACTCAGGGAGACACGAGCACACACATACACCCCATGTACTAATTATACACGTATCCTACGTACAAAAGGGTACAGTGCCAAACACACTGCCACATAAATCTGAAACACAAACAGCTCTTTTGAATTAAAAACACTCCCTTTGGAAGGACGAATAGATAAATTTCCTAAAGAAAAGATTTTATAATTCACCAATTTAAAATACTGGCTATGTCTAACAATGGCAAGATAAGTAAAAGTTTTCTTAAAATACTGAAAACATACTCTGCCTTTCATGTAACCAAGGATGCTGATGAATTCTTTGAGAATTTGCAAAAATATTCCTCACTCTATCTCCCTAGACATTGCCTGGCTGGCATTTCATACTATAAAGTTTAGAATTACCTCATGTTTCAGGCAATTTGAAACAATTCCACTTATTTACACATTCATAGATATAATCCATTATGAACAAGGTAAAAGATTTTTAAATGATTTAATTTTTACCTTTGCTACAATAATAGTAATTCATCTAAATAAACTGCCAGTGAATAACATGTAATAGAATAGGAAAAAATGACAGGTAATAATCAGTATGTTCCTAACTTGAAGATCAAAAAGATGCTTTGATTTACTATAAAGCAGCACTGTCTCTTGATTTTTACTTTAAAAGAAATGTTCAAGGGGCACCTGGGTGGCTCAGTGGTTGAATGTCTGCCTTTGGCTCAGACCATGATCCCAGGGTCCTGGGATTGAGTCCCACAACAGGCTTCCCAACGGAAGCCTGTTTCTCCCTCTGCCTGTGTCTCTGCCTATCTATGTGTCTCATGAATAAATAAATAAAATTTTTTAAAAAATTAAAAATAAATAAATATTCAGGTTCCTTGTCACCAATTCATAGTAAGATATATAAGAATTAGCAAGAAAGACTCTTAAACTACCCTACATTTATAATCTCATACATTACGAATGTACTCTATAAATATGTACTGAAGGATCTGCCATGCAACTTTCATATCACTCATTTGCCCAGCTAACCTCTAAATACCTATGTAGCTCTATGCTGAAGTTTCCAGAGCTAAAGCATCTTAATGGCATTGATCTTTTACATTGAAGGATGCATAGTTCAGATTTCAACACTGTCAATAACATTTGTTTTCATCTATTGAATGATCACGTCTTGGTTGATAATTGTCCACCATGAGGGAAAGGACTAGAAATGAACTTACAAGAGTCTTAGCTACAAACATTGTTGACTAAACATCCAGAGAAAATTGGTAAAAAAAAAAAAAAGAAAGAAAGAAAGAAAGAAAGAAAGAAAGAAAGAAAGAAAGAAAGAAAGAGGGGGCGGATTGAAAAGTGATATTTCTTAGCTACCTCTTACAACAGAGTATACGCCAAGTATACATCTCATCGCCTGAGGGCTCCATGACTGAAAACAACCTAGAACTGTAGATTTCTAAAAGCTCAAACTATATACGCCATTGACTGTAATAGTATCACTAGCTGATTCCACTTATTAAATGACATAAAACCACCACCTTTCCCGACAACCAGCTTTTTTAAATGGCTACTTAAGAATTAAATACATTCCCCATTAAAAAAATATCTTTAGGAATTCAGGTTTCGATCAGATTGGAAAACCTAGTCCCCAGCTGATATGAAACAGAAGACCTATTCCAGGCACTCACTGAGTCAACCGCCTGCCTGGAGAAGTTAACTCACCAGTATATTTTTTAGAGTGTCACACGGAGAGAAATTTTAACAAGTTGCAGAAATATATTCACTTTTAGATCGTTCTTCAAATTACCACAAACTCTACAGTTCTTCAACTGAGTTTGGTATTAGTTATTTATATCTAATCATCAAAATACACAGTAAAAACTGCACGGGGTTTCATTAACATCCCTTTCTCCGGGCTTTGTTTTTTACATGCAAACCATTTTCCTTTATTATCATTTCCCCAGCTTCTCTATCTACCTTGGAACCCAAGCACATTATGCAGCCAGCACAATGAACTAACATGCCAGCAGAAGTAGTATGCTCCACCTATCCAAGAATTTTAAAAGCATCCAAGTACACAACACACTGTCTCCTGTGTAGCCTGGAGATCCCTATTGAGCTCATGCCAAGTGTCTGAAAAATTGGACCCTGCATCCGGTATTTACACTAAGCTAAAATTCTAATCAGCACTAACAGCAGTATGTTTTAATTCACCCTTATGATTTTATTTCAATCTGCTAAGTAGCACAACTGCCAGAAAGCAATTGCTATAAACTTAAGTAAACAAATGCAAAACTAAAATAAATCTTAAACCTGTTGTATATAAAGTTTGTGCCACTTTAGGCAAGCAGTACAAAAAGGCACAGCCTGAAGTCTTGGTGAACGCTCTCCGATCTCATTTAGAAAGCTCTTTGAAAGTAGTGCCTTGTCTAGTCTTCCCCCAGACCTCTTTCTAAATAAGTATTTGGTGCATATTAGATCAGGTGGAGAAAATGGCCATGCTATTTGACAGTGGTGTTTTCACCTCACGTATTCCCCTGAATAGTCCTCTGCCAAGCATGTGAAACAAGTAGTACACGGTGACTACTTGAATCTCTGGATGACACTATAACCACTCGTGCCAAGGAGTTGGTGCCAAGTCTTGCATCTTCGGGATTTTCTCCCCTTCCTTTTTGGGTGGTATCTGGGGAGGGGGGGAGCGGGTGGCAGTAGGGAAATGTGACCAACAAACCCTAAAAAGTTGGTCACCATTTTGAACCTGTTCAGTGTGTTCAGACCTTGGCAGCCATCTTACAGCTTGGCAACCATTTTGAGAATTTGCTTGGCAAGCTCTCAGAATTCGCTGACACTGTTTAAATAGAATGCTAGTTAAAAATAGTCCACGTTAAACAATACAATGTGATATCAGGTAGAATAACCCTCAATAAACCTCGCCAACAAAACAATTTATAACATCTTCAACGAGGTGAATGACAGTCACATTTTCTTAAATACCTCGTGCTAAAGCAGTTTAAAAGCTGACTCTTTAACCCTTTAGCAGACAAGTTCTTAAAAATCAATACTGGAGGGGCACCAGCCAGTAGGGAAGTGGAAAGTATAACAGATGAAAGAAGTGGCCGAAAACATAGTCACAATCTATATCAAAACATTCACAAGTCCATTCAAATCCAAGATATAAAATAGAAGGGAGAAGGATGTCATTCCGCTCCATGGAGTTTAATTCCAGAAAATGATCCCACAACTTCAGACTATGTCCCCTTTCCTTTAATGTTTTATGAGTTCATGGAAACTATCCTGAGGAGTTGTGTAGTACAAAACTCTTCCTTTGGTAAGGGAATTACCTTAAAAAATAAGTAACCCTAAGAACTTGTGTAAAAGAAAACAAAGAGGAAAATCTTGTACATAATGTCAGTTTTCCAAAGTTAGAAGTTATAAATGTTTTTGGATAATGCTGTTATATTCAACCTCGCCTCAGTTTCAATGGTTGTAACTTGGTGCAAAATAAGCTCTGTCCCTGAAAACATTTTTTGATGGTAACAAGTCTGAAATACAAATGATAATTTTGTGTTGGTATACTTTGGCATCATCACCAGATTTATATAGTTTTATAGAAGGTTGAATTGATGATACTATGATGATAAAATGATACTAGATGATAATTTTACCACCATATGGAAAAGAAAAATGATGATCTAATAATCTGAAATATCTTTTCCATACTGAAATAAATAGCATTTTAATATACAACTTAGTATCTTCCCTTTAGTGTCATAGATTTTTAATCATATTAATATGAGGGGTGGTTTATGGTAAAAAAAAAGAAGTCATATTCTTTGTGGTTTTATGAAAAAAATCTAAGTGAACTCATCTTTCTCTGAATCCATAATTATAGTTAAATCATAAATATGAACATAAAGCCTAAATTATTTTGAATATTGTGATAATAAAATGACAAAAATTGGAAGTCATTAAATGATATGCCTCGCCAAATATTTGTCATTTAAATTTTAATGCCTCTTGGGACAAAAGGGACACCCAGCTTGTATTTTATTTCCAACTATGATATGATTCATAATAGCACCTAAAAAACGCTAAATCCATGCACTATTTCCATGCACTATTTCCACTGTTGCAGTGCTTTTTGAACTTGAAGACTGAAATTCTAAATTTCTACTGAAATTTAATTCAGGAAATATTTTACTTCACATTATATCACACAAATGAAACAATTCATTAATCTATGATCAAAACTAGAACATTACATGTGAAAATATTATGCTGAAATGGATCAGTCTTTAGTCCTGATACTATTAGATGTCTCTTTATTGAATGACAGTATCTGCAGTAGATGACGTAAATGGTGCTAGCATACTTTAGAATGCATTGATAAATTGCTCTATTGATTCCGTTCTGCTTCACTTACCATAATTATAGCACAGTAATGGAAGACATGAATGATATATTTTTACTAGAGAGGAAAGCCCAGCGTTTGCCTGTTTCTTTACGAGATTATACCAAATCCTTTCAATTAATACAGCATGATGGATTTCTAACACTGTCTGAGAATAAGCGGCCTTATTCTAGAGTTCTTGCTTAAATATTATTGTTCAAATATTTGACATTTCAAATAAATGAATTTAGTACTTTAAAGACCATTTGCATTTCTGTAGTGCTGTTTCAACACAGTCTTGCACGAACATTTTCATTCCATTTAGAAATTGATCTTTCAAAACTCGAAGACATTTTACAAACGCGACTTTATTATCTTGTACTTACTCACTGAATAGACTAGAGGTTACCTACCTTTAAGCTTTTTAAGAACAATTTTGTTAAGTTACTGTGGTGAAGAAGAAACAGTTGAGAGAGAAAATAGGTAAGCAATTTAAAATATTATTTTTAGAAGAGAAAACTTAATGATTTGCTAATACAGAGAGCAAGACGTTTAACAGAAAGGACTCCAATGAAAATGGAAACTCTGTAGTAGACATCACTTATAATGATTATTCATCATCCAGAATTATTCTATATCCATAAAAGCTACCATATTGTTTCAAAGAAACCAAAATCTGCATTAAAACCACACAAGCATTATAGTTGACACTGTGCCATTTTCTTCCTTATATCACCATTCCAGAACATTGCTAAGAAAAGACACCAGGTTTTCCCAAACGGATACATTTAAATTTAAAAGTGTCATCCCAAGTCACGCAAAGAGAATCTGAGAAACTCTGAACAGGACACAATAGGGCCTTAACAATTTCAAGAAAGGTTTGAATTACTTTGTATTTTAAAATATTCGTTAATGAAAAGGCTTCATTTTATTAGCTTCTGCTGTTAAGAAGAAAAAAATACATAAATATGGTAAATTTGTAAAGGAATAATCAATTCATGAAAAAAAAATTTCCCCCAACAACTAAATGGTGTAAAAATTGATCTGTACTTCCCCTTTCACATTACAAAAGCTGTCACAGGGAATAAAATGTAACCCAGGAGGGCTGTGGCAGCTATCAAACCTTCCCTGATACATTATAATGTCTGAAGCCCAGACACCAAAGGTTTACATCAGAAAAACTCCATCATGTAGTGAACAACTCAAAACCAACTATCGACCACACTATTGATTTTTAGTGGGGAAACCAGGAGGAGAAGAGCACCAGAAAAGATAGAATTTCCCTTTTCTTTTCTCCTCTCCAACTTACGGGGCTGCCGACTGTAGGTCTTCCCAGGCATGAGCCTTCTGAGTTTTGCAATACAGCTAGCCAGGATGTCTGCCTGCGATAATTCAAGCTAAAGGCATACAATCTACAGTAGAAGCCGATTCTTCATTGACGTGCAACATAACCTAACTCAGACCCAAGAGCATTTCTTGACAAAAGGGTACAGGGGAAGAAAGGGAACTACCAGAAAAATAAGACATATGATTATCTTTTCAGGTGGTATTTGAAGGTCTCTGACTTCAAGAGTTCACAAATTACCTGACCCGACTACTGATAGGAAGCTAAGCCAATCATATTTGAGACAATTTGCCCGTATATGACAGACAGGTGTGACAGATCGACTTATTTGACACACCCACTCCCAAATTCCCAACCAATTACACAGAAAAGTCCAAGTTAATAATTTAAAATAGCTAATCTTTCCCTTTCACATAAATTAACAAATGGGTTATTCGAGAAGCTGAAAGGTAACAAAGAAAAATGCTTGCTTTAGCTCCTTGGGGTCTTAATCACATAATTTTGAATTGGTTGAGGACCATTTACTTGGATCATTATAATCATATCCTACAAGTATTCTGCCATTTAATTTGTGAAATGCATGACCACAGATCATGTACATGGGAAGAATTATTAGGTGCATTCATTTTACTATTAAATTTAGAGATGGCTTTGAGCCATTTGCAAATAATAACAATAATAATAATGATTAATCACAATGCACTTCCCTTCTTACTCACAGAACTGTCTCAAGGGATTTTCCAGCTGTTTGCTAATTAAGTCTCATAACCCCCATCCCCCTCACCCCCCACCCCTGTGCTAGTAGATGAGCATTGAGCATTGTCAGGCCAGTTTTACACCTGGGAAAGCTGAGGCAAAGCAAAGTGATGATGGTAAACCAAAATCATACGGTATACACAAGAATGAAAATAAGAATGTGGGAGATTTACAGAATACTCTACCTTTGAATTTACATTTAAAAATAGTGATAGGAAAGAAAAAAAAAACTTGTATGACTAACAAAAAAGTGATCTGGCTCATCTCCTGCTGATTTTGTTACTTAAAAAAAGAAAAATCAAACAATGAGCTTTGTTTGTTTGCTTTTACCTATTCTGCCAGTAAGAAGTTTATGAATTTTCTGAATTCCATTTCTAATAAATTTAAGCACACTATTTTGCCCACTATAGAGACTTAAGAATGTATTAGTTGATTGTTAAAATAATGCTATCACCAGTATAACCCAACAAAGATAAGGTCCTCATATTATCTTTGGTTTAATAAAGTGACTAAATTATAAAAATAAGTACACACAGTTTGTACAATTATGTAAATGATTTTACTGGAAACATGTCCCTGTGAGTCTGAGGTTCTCAACAATATGGACTAGAAATGACTATATCATTGACTGTTGTGGGTTAAGGAATGCTTTGAACTCATTCATTCCTTCATTCAGCACTGGGGATGGCGAGGAGAAGTTCATCTATCACACCATGTACCACGCAGCATTCTAGGCGCCATGGGTATAGTGGTGAGCCAGAGACAAAACTTGCCCTTTGTGATCTTATATTAGACTGGAGTTGACAACAAAGATTCTAGATATGTATTAATTCATCCATGCTATAATTAGTAAACATCTTGGGCATGGGATAGAAACATGAAAAAAGTTATTGGCCATGGCTTTGATTCAGAGTTGTTTGTTTTGTTTCCCTTCTTCTAAGGGTTAAGTTTCCTAAGGTTTCTCACTGATGAAAAGCAAGAGTGATTGACATATCTCACTGAGCTGGAGATAATTAGAGAGGTGGTCACTATCTGCTCGTAGACTAAAAAGCACACAGTCCTGGGCTGTACCCCTCACACATTAATATGGTAAATGAGGGTAGCCCCAGTGGCCCAGTGGTTTAACACCGCCTTCAGCCCAGGGTGTGATCCTGGAGACCCGGGATTGAGTCCCACATCGGGCTCCCTGCATGGAGCTTGCTTCTCCCTCTGCCTGTCTCTCTCTCTCTGTCTCTCTCTCTGTCATGGATAAATAAATAAGATCTTTAAAAAATACATGGTAAATGAATGTGCAGGCAGAATCATTGTCAACTAACCAACAACAGGGAAAAGAAAGGAGTTACAAAAATAAAGAAACTGAGTGATGAGAAGCAGGAAATAGGTCATTTCAAGGAAAACTTTCTAGTAACCATTAAAAGGTAGCTAAGTTAGACGAGTAGGCCAAGGTATGGCCTGAAGGTGTTTGTTAGCCCTACAACTTCAAGCTTTTCTAGTTCTTTGTCTAGATCACAATTTTGGAGGTGAGAATCAGGACTGAGGGCTTGGCTGTGATAAAGTACACTGTGATAACTCACATCAAAGAAAGAACATAAAAATTATAAATTTTTTTTAATTTTATTTTTTTATTTATTTATGATAGACAGAGAGAGAGAGAGAGAGAGAGAGAGAGAGAGAGAGAAGAAGCAGGCTCCATGCACCAGGAGCCCGACGTGGGATTCGATCCCGGGTCTCCAGGATCGCGCTCTGGGCCAAAGGCAGGAGCCAAACCGCTGCACCACCCAGGGATCCCCGAACATAAAAATTATATATCACCCTTGCCTTAAAAGAGCAGCACACACTGTTATTTTGTTCAAGGATATCTTGTGCCATATGTTTGGGGACCCTACCTGGCAGTACACTCAAGATACACCTTCCACTTCACACCTGTTTACCTAAAGAACTCTCTCAAATGACGACTGTATCTGTCAGTTCTAAGCAGAATAGTTGTTCCCATGTTGATCTTGATCTAAAGAAAATTAATTTTCTTCCCCCCTTTTCCCACCTTTTTCTTAAAGGTGAACCTTTTCTGAAATGATTAGTATACCCTGCATTGAATGCAGATGAACTGGTCATTCAGGGTGTTTTCCATGTTTTCTGAATCAGCATTAGAACATAAGAGTGGTATGTCACAAGGCAGGGGCTAAAGAGAGGGAAGGGAAGTTCAGGAACCATATGAATAAGAGAACACCCTTCCCCACGGATCTATAAACTACATTGTCAGATACTAACCCTAAAAACACAATGAGTCTACATAGCTGCAAAGCAATCTTCAATTGAGTGGGGGAACGCAGTCCCCTTCCATTCTTACAATGAAATGACAAGCTGATAAATCTACTTTCTTCACCCTTTTGAAATTGCCTGTCATGGAGCTGTTCCATTCCTTTATTCACTCAACAGACACCGGGTACTCCTGTCTACCATACCCTACGCGCAAGTTGTAACTTCTGTTAGTGGGAATAGCTTCATTCTTGTCAGTGGAGTCTAAAGGGTATAAAGGGTATAAAGGCTTGACTCTGTTTAAGAGAGGACCCACCAGGGAGAGGGAGGGACTAAAATACGAAGCCAGGAAAACCAAAGACAGATGTCACAGCCTTCACAAGTTTGCAGAAACTGTGGATGGTTGTCACTATTATGGCTCTATTTCTAGGACAACCCAGTTGTGGGCATCTTTAGAAACCAAGAAAAAAAAGTAAAAATTTTGTAACACAAATATGTTTCTTCTTGCCTTTTAATGAAAATCTCATCCTGGAAGTACTGGCAGTCGAAATACGTACTCTGTCTTCTTGAATAACTGGTAAGTCATCAAATTTCTAACTATTAAAGCAGCACGGCATGAGAGGCAGAAACAGTGACAATTCTCTGGTAATATGAAAAGCACAAATTTTTTTAAAAATTAATTAATTAATTAATTAATTACCTAAAGTGGTTAAATACCGCATCTATTGCTGGGGCAGCAGCTAGCTACCAGGGACCTCTGAGGGAAGTGTTTTGTTTATACACCAGTATTTCGAAGGGATAACTAAGGGCCAAGTAGCATGATAGGTTTGTTGAGACAAAAGAAAAGGACAGACATTCTAGCTCACAGAATTGCTGGCAACCAGAGAACAGAGGAGCACACATGTACCCACATAATTAATGCAAGGATGGATCAGCATCAAACATTCAAAACTGCAGAACTAGGGCTAGAATCTGAGAAACCCATTTTTAAATTCGGTCCCTGTGAAATGGGCCCTTCAAAGCAATAGGAATAGGGCCTTCTGTCCGTCCACATTGTTTAAAATGAGAAAAACTTAAGAGTTCAAAGGTTGCTTCACAGCTCTCTGTGCAACTACCTATGGATTCTTAGAAGAAAGTAATCAATTATGCCAAGCAACTACTGAAACCAATTTAATGGAAATAGCATTGGGGATACCCCAACCTATGGCCACTCCCCTCTGGCTCAGAGAAGTCAAGCCCCACGAACTCAACCACCTCGGTCTAATTCTAAATTCAAGTGTTCATTCATTTAATTTATAGAGCACATATTAAGCACCAACTGTGACATCACTCCTCTGACTTCTCTGGTTCCCACAGATATCCCTCTACTGGGCTCCTTCAATACCCAGAGCATGTTGCTATCACAAGACTTTTTAAACTATAGCACTGTGAGGATCTGTCTGTGGAACTTTCTCCCAACACCTATATATATATACTGTGATTTCTCCACATCTGTGGGGTCCCTGCATCTGAATCACTTGTTGTTCATAAATACAGGTATGTGTTTCCCTGGCCAAAACCTCCAGTGTAAGGCTTGGAAATATACCTGCTTAACAATTCCCTCCAGGGGATTGTTATGCACACAACAGTTTGAGAATCATTTCTATCTGCTCTTTCGTAGGCAGGTCTTTCTTTTCTTTTCTTTTCTTTTCTTTTCTTTCTTTCTTTCTTTCTTTCTTTCTTTCTTTCTTTCTTTCTTTCTTTCTTTCTTTCTTTCTTCTTTCTTTCAGATTTCATTTATTTATTTGATATATATATAGAGAGAGCACAAGCAGAGGGAAGAGCAGAGGGAGAGATAGAAGCAGGCTCCCCATTGAGCAGGAAGCCTGATGCCGGACTCAATACCAGGTCCCCAGGATCATGACCTGAGCTGAAGGCAGACACTTAACTGACTGAGCTGCCCAATGTCCCACTAGGCAGCCTTTTCATCTCCAGAATCCAATATAGAGCTTAGACATGAAAATGGTAGGCATTCAGCTGATGCCTGTGGAAGGAAGGGAAGGAACAAAAAAGGACAGTAAAAACAAACAAATAAAATACTGCCTTAGAGCCCAGGGACATCAAAGCATAGAATACACTCTATAAGAGCTTAGAATTTATTTGGGAAGACAGTATGCATTCAACAGTATAATAATGATAAATTATAAATTAATAATTCAACAATAAGCTACAACTAACAGTGGTTAAAAAGCAATAAAAAAATTCACCACATGAATTTATGAATAGTAAGTGAAAAATGAGATCAAACCTAGGGGGGATATTAGCTACAGTTTGCTCTTTGGAGATGGAGCTTCAGGACCTTTTAGAAAAGAGAAAAGGATTTACATAAAGAGGAAAGAGAGAAAAAAGCACTGATACTTAAAACCAGAAAAACTGGACTAAATCTAAAAGAAACACGTTTAAAAAAAAAAAAGGCCCCATTATGAGTGTTTTTAAAAAAATCTGTGTGTTAATTTTTGCCACAATTAATGGAACTGATATTTATAGGCCAGTAGGTTTGAAATATAGTGCCAATAAAAACTTTTACAACTCTGAAAATTTCTAAAATTGGTTCCCTCTAAATTTGTAGCATAGGCAGAATACCGGATGACGTGGTACCGTAAAAACATTTTATTGGCATTTAGTTGAGATGACCTGCGTAACTCACTTGTGGCTTTACCACTTACAGCATGTCATCCAAACTCACGGCAATAAAACACTGATGTAATATGGCTCTACTGTGCTTTACATAAATATGTACATATATAATACATATGGCTTGATTTCCCTCTTAGTTAAAACAGGTCTAGCCCAATCGTTCAGAGGAATATTTTTGAACTGAGATTAATTAGTGTTTCTGGAATGCCTACCAAATAAAGAGCCACCCAAATGCCATGCTGTATTATTCAGATATAACCTACTCAATATTTATTTCTACAAATGGATAAATAAAATAGGGGAAAACAATTAGAAAAATCAGGAAATCACTATTCTGTTTCTTGATCTGTGTGGATTTGCTTTACATGTTCCCAATTCATTAAGTTGATTTTTAGCATATTAAACTCTGTATTGAGCCCTTCATCAGGAGACTGAAAACCTAGGCCCCAGCCTCAAATCCATCATTAACAGCTGGGTGTAATACTACTAAAATCACCAAACTTCTTTGAAACTCCGTTTCCTTATCTATAAAATGGGGATGATGATACTTGGCTTCTCAGGATGCAATGCGCTTTTAATTCTGTCTTGGTTTAGCTAGTATGCAAGCAAGTCTTATCTTTTATACAACCTCCTTAATGATGCAACTGTTTTATACCTTTCTGAAATGCAATAGCACCAACATTAGTTCTAAGTGTATACAAGAATCTGAATAAATATATTAAATGGGTCCAAATTTTACATATCTATGATTATTTTGTGTCATTTATTAGCTTAAATGAAACACTGATAGATTATTGCAAATGTCAGCAAATTAGGTAATGACCGTAACGCAGGCATCAAATAATGATTAGCACTGATAATATAAACACAAATTATAGCCTAATTCATAAAACTTTATTATTTATTCCCAAAAAACACTCAATATCTGTCAAACTTTAGTTTTGACATAAAATGTGTGTACTTACATTTTATCCCCATTGTTTAATTCCAAGATGTGAAAAAAAATTACAAAATTTTAAAACATTTGTCACAGAAAACAATTATATAACTTTAAATTACGCCAGAAACAGAATTTCATGAATTTCAAAGGTAAGGGATTTTTTAAAATGTTCCTTTCAGCAATAATATGGAGTGTCCATTATGTTCCAGCAGCCACTGTGCCAGATGTTAGAAATGCAATGAGCTAGATACTCTAGTGGGAGTTACCAGCCACTCTTGGCTATTGTATAGTACAGTAACTATAATGACAGAAGTACACAAAGATACTAAGGAACAGAGAAAGTTAGTCTCTAACTTTGGAAGAAGGTGTCTGCAATGGTTTTCCAAATGATTCAATGCTTACACTGAGTGTGGCAAGAGGACCTGGAGTTTTGCAGGCTGTGGAGCCATCTGGATGGAGAGTATGCTCAGCAGAGGAACCAGAATATGTAACGGTGCCACACTGCTATTGAAGCATTGAGGTACTGATAGAGAGCCTTGGTAAACCACAAGCATTTTAAGAGAGATGGATCAGAGAGCTGAAGAATAGTGTATCCAAGTGTGAAAGGTGAGGTGGTGGTAATGACACCAGAGGGGCGAAGAGAGGCCAGACCATAAAGTATGGAATGCTGAGAAACATGAAATTTATACAGCAAGTGATGGGAGCCATTGAAGAGATGTCGGTAAAGGAGTGAAAAATCTTTTTTTTTTGTGGAAAGATCTCTCTGGCAGTAGTATCATGAATAGGTGGAAGGGATGGATGACAGAGAAAGAACAGGAGCAAAGAGAGGAGCCTACAGAGATAGTGCAGGTTAGACATAATAAGGGTCTAAACCTAAAGGAATCACAGGACAAGATGGGAACTGATTTGCATGCTAATAAGATGGCTGACTTGGCAGAACTTGGTGGCTGATTAGAGACAAGAGGCATGATGAAAGAGGAGTAAGAGATAACTTCCAGGTTGCAATATGGAGAAATGCATAAGGGGTAATCCTGTCAGATGCCATTCCTTCCCATTCCTTTAATCTTCATAATTCAGAACACTAACTTCATAGCTGACTTTTTCATCAAATCACTGCCAAATTATTTTAAAATCATTCCTAGATATTTTGTACTTTTTATTCCTTTCCTGAACGAGATCTTTTTTCCACCCTAGTTGCTTAGTGGAAACGGCTGAATGATGAAAATATATTGCTTTGGGGTATTTATGTTTTAACCAAATAGTCTACTAAATTTTCTGATTAATTCCACATGTTTTTGGTTGAATCCTTTGTTTGTCTAAGTAGATAATTCTGTCATTTGCAACTAATGATAATTCTGTCTTCTCTAACAGTCCTTTTATTCCTGATTCTATATTAGTATATTTGTCAAAACTTCTAGGCGAACATTAAATAATAATCTTGATAATGGTCATCTTTGTTTTGTTCCTGATTTTAGTGAGGATGACTCCAATATTTCATAATTCAGTATGATTCCTTCTGAGGATATGACAGATAATTTTATCATGTTAAGGATGTTCTTAATTACTGGTTAGCAAAGATTTCTGAAAGGTTTAGAATCAGTGTTGAATTTTATCAAATCCTTTTTGTCCAAAGTTACTATTTTTTAAAGATGTATTTATTTATTTTAGGGGGAGGGGCAGAGGGAGAGAGTGAGAGAATCTCAAGCAGACTCCATGCCAAGTGCTGAGCTCCTAAGATCCTGATCCGAGCCAAAACCAAGAACTGGATTTAACTGTGCCACCCAGGTGCCCCGGTCCAAAATTATTTTTAATAAAATTTTTGCACCTGTATCCTAGATTTTAATAGAAAATTCAACACAGAAGAATTTTCAAGGAGATTAGAGGAAAGGGCTAATAAATGAACTTTGGGGAGGAACGAAAGACACGTGCCTCCTGACTCAATTGTACATTCATCTTCCACAGAACAAGGATGGGATTTATTGCACCTAGCACAGTAGGCACTCAATAAATAAATCCATCAACGTTTCCTCATTGAGATGAGGTCTGGTTTACCATTCCACTTTTTGCTGGATAAGCTCATCTACTTCAGTGAAATCAAATAAAGAGAATTAAAAAAAAAAATGCTACTCACAGATCTGGCCTAGGACAGCAAATATGTTTGGGAGGCCTCTGAGTATGGGAAAATATTTTAAAAATGGAATACAGATTTCACTGTACTGTAAACACATAACAAATTTTTAAGCATAAATATATAAGATATTTCTTTCCTTAAAAATATAGGTTGAGTAATCGGTTTTGGAAATTGTACTGGGGAAACAGCATAGTATAGTAGACTCCTGAACAACATGGGGGTTAGAGGTACCAACCCCTAAGCGCAGTCAAAAATCCATATATAACTTTAGACGCCTCCAACATTTAAGTACTAATAGCTTCCTATTGGGAAGCCTTACTGATAACATAGTAGATTCGTTACACTTTGTAGGTTATATGTTTTATACACTGTATTCCTATAATAAAGTAAGCTACAAGAAAGAAAATACTATTAGGAAAATCACAAGGAAGAGAAAAACACATTTGTAGTACTTTACTTATCAGAAAAAATCTACATATAAGTGGACCCGCACAGTTCAAACACCTGTGCTGTTCAAGGTCAACTGTAATTTATTTTTCCAAGAATACCTTTTAAGTCATATGCTCTTTAATTCAGTCTGATTTATATATTGGAATTATCAAATTTTTTAACCAATAAGGGAAAAGAATCTTGCCAGGTCTGCTTTTTATTCTACTCTGACCTCATTAATAACTTATTTTAGACAATTCAGATGAAACCTCTTCATTTGTCTACATCAAACATAAATATAATATAAATGATATGTATAATTTGCCTATATCAAAAAGGGGGAGAAATTTTATATTGTTTGAGGGGGAATATTTGCATTCTTGGTTATTAATGGGTTCTGATCAGGGTCTTTTAAGGTTTTTACAAAGAACCTTAAAAAACACAAATAATCAATGACCTTTTCCTTGTCCAGAAACACTGAGCTCACTGTATTGTACACAAGTGCTTTGAAAAAAAAATGAATGAGGAGATAATAAATGCTCAGGAACAAAGATATGTAAGATGACTACCTAATATAGAAACTTAACTCATAAGCTAAAAGCATGAATCAGGGAAGACACTACGAATATGGTCACTGGGATTCTTTTGGATTTAACATTATGCTGAAAATCTTCACGTACATGTGGAAAAAATAAACCGAAAGCCCAGTATTTCTTTTTTGGTAGGATCCAGGAAAATAAGCAAAGGGACGAATATTGCAGAAATTTTAGAATTTTAGAAATGTCAAAGGGCTAAATGTTACAGTTTGTGGAATATAGTCATTCTTCTCTTTAAACATTACCCCTGTCACATTTTGGTCATTATTATCTGAACCATACCATCCATTCCTTTTGAACATCTTTCTACGGGCTAAGTGTTCAACACTGAAGCCCAGTCTAAGCCAAGGATGCACAGATGGGTGGTTACAGCTGCAGTTCCTCTGACAGGCTGCAAAAACCCGCTGGGACACTTCCCCCAGCTCTGTCTATCCATCTTGTGAGCTGGTGTAACTCCACCTTGCTTAGGGCTTTGTTGAGTGTATCATAGGACTTTGGCCAAAATGTTACCATCCAAAAGGGTCTTATTAATGGGATGAAAAATGGGCTCCCAAAATACAAACATACACACACAGAGATCACATGTTTCTCCTGAAATGACTGACAATTCTAATCAAAAAGAACATTATAATAGTTTTTTTAAAAAACCCTCAGAAATAGTGTATTCAGACTCTCTTCAGCAGAGTGAATGAGTCAAGTTACTCAATAGGATCCATTCAGACTGATTAAATTGGAGCCAGGCCAAAACAGATCTTCAAGATCTGAGAGATAGTGGTCATTGAGCCAGGAAGAGGGAAACAGCATCAACTGAGAATGTACAGACCACAATACTGATGGGAAATAATAAATGGGCCAGTCCAAGGGCTAGCACGGAAATCTATAATAATGAAAGTTCTAGGCCTAAATCATCACGACCCCCTTTATTTAGAATATGTGTTAATTAATCTGAGGCAGCTTCTTATTACACCAGAAAAGTCCATTTAAAGATTTTAATTAGGAAGAGACTAAAGTTTCTATGCTGAATTTATATTTACTTCTCAGTGATCACACCAACCTTCCAAAAATGATCTGAGATGGTTCACAAACATATAGTAAATGCATACATACATATACAAAACATGCAAATTTCAGGCCTAACAGAAAAACATAAGAATAAAAACAACAGCGTGAAGTTCAGGAAGAGAAGTCATGAAGGCAAAAACCTCGGCTGATGTAGTTACTGAGGCTAAGAATTAAATTTATTTCTGAGTTTCTTGCAAGCCAAGGCAAAAACAAACAACACACTATACACTTCTTATGATCTGCTAGAAGGAAGAAGACCACCTTTTAGGAATAAAAACTTTTGAAAGGAACAAATCAGTCTTCAAGATTCCATTGACAATTTTAAGGCTGCCTGTTCCACACAATTCCTGACCTAGATTGCCAACGATTATGAAATCAGGCTTGATAAATAAATTATGAGACAGCACAACAAATTTCTAAACTAAACAAAAAGGGAAAACCAAATGAACACATGTTTCCAAACACTTAAAAGTTAGGAAGCACCCAAAATAAAAATTGAAACCAGCGGCAAATAAAGTCAACCTAAATCTCAGCAAACCAAAATCACAAAACCTTGTCACTGCAGGCCTGGGAATAAATACTGCTTGTCAGTCAAAGTGTCTGTCTATGGCATATGGGTAAAGGTTTCAGTCTGCTATCTCCAGACTCATCTGATGGCACTGGTTCAACACCAGTGAATGGTGCTTTCAACAAAAGGAGACCTCATTCAAAATGGGCGTTTGTGAGTTACTGGTCAGTGTAGCCGTGCAGTTTGCCTGAGTGAAAACTATTGGCATGGGAGAAATGAAGTGCAGCTCCCAGGCCTTTGGAGTTTCCTAAGCACTGAAAAGCAGCCGGGAGGTTAAAGCTGGCTGGTCGGAATGGCATACTTGGCTGAATGCACAGCCAGGTGGCTTGGGCATATTGGCAAACAACTGGCAACCTGCCCAATACATATGGCTTAGATTGCTTTGCTCTTCCCATGAAGCCTTCTTAGACTCTTGAGCAAGCATTCATTTTCGAACAAAATGCATGTGAGTGTTACATAAAATCTTTTAATAATATCTGTCTGATGTAAAATCCTTTTACCAAAAATAAAAATAAAAAAATGGGAGGAGGGGTGGTTGCCAAATGCATAAATTAAGCCTTTCTTTTTTGGGGGAAGACTTTAGCAGATCCCTTCTCAACTGTCCTTGACTTCATTTTTGGGAACTTTTCAGCTTCACAAGGGTGAAAATGACCCCTGCTGTCCCTGGAAAGCAGGGTTAACATGCAGGGTACAGAAAGCTGCCAAGAGGTCAGGTGACCACGGATCCTTAACGGATACGTAAAAATACCAAGTAAGTAGGGTAACTCAATGGAAATGAACACCAGATACATTTTATCGAGGAACATTATTAAATCTTGATTGACAGATAACACTAAAAGGTGTTAGTATGGTCTATCATGTAAATACATATCTGGAGACTTGTTAAAACAGTCTCCAAGCGCTAACTGTTGAGGCACATGTTACTCTCCAGGCTTTACCAAGTGGCTGCCTAATGTCAATAGCATGAGGCAAACTTGAGGTTTAATAACCCCAGCTGGTCACTAAGCTTCTGTAATACTACTAGAGCACCACATTAAATATTCCACAAATACTTTTTTCCTGCTGGAGTTGGATTTTCTTCTGTCACACATGTTTGCCAGTGTCCAACATTTCACTTTAGTTTACTGGATATCTTTAAAAGTATTAACAACTGATACATCTGCTAATTAGATTATATGAATTATTATCAAGGTCTGTTTCACAATAATTTTTAAATGTATGCTTATGGTTTCTTAATATTGCATGTCATTTATCTAATAAACTGTGTTAAATCCTCGGGATTAGTAGAGTCTACTTGGTAACATGATTATAGAGTTGGTGTATATGTGGTTGGTTTCATGTGTGCACATGCACATGTGCATTTTAAAGACTGCTTAGCTTGGTAACAGTTCAAACACTGACAAACTCATCTCTCATATTAGTGAGGGCCTCAGACATTAACAAATCTAAAATCTTTGAGATAGTTGCAAACATATATATTATGACATAAAAAAATAATTGATACTTATCCAAGCAAATATTGAAGATGAGGACAACAAACTTTTTTTTGGTGACTAAAAAAAAAAAAAAAAACACCAGAATTTTCAGCTAAAATTGCTTGTCATTCCCACGTAAAAAGATATTAAATACCTAAAAATTCATCTCATGGTTTTACAAGGAATATTTACTGAGTTTTAGGTAAATTCAAATCAATTTCCTTCTCATAGACTTTTTTTCAAAAAAAAGTGATAAAAACATTTTTGGAGGAACGGAGCAAATTAAAACACAAGTGTTTAATGGATCTCTATGTCATGAATCCTGAAAATAATGTTTTTTTACAAGTCTCTTTCTTGGGACACCTGGGTGGCTCCATGGTTGAGTGTCTGCCTTTGGATCAGGTCATGATCCTGGGGTCCTGGGATCAAGTCCCACATCCTCCCTCTGCCGCTCTCTCTGTGTCTCTCATGAATAAATAAACAAAAAAAAGTCTCTTTCCTGGTAGGCGTTACAATAAGAGAGCTTCATTAACAAATCTTTGCAATACTCAAAAAATTATGGGGTGAAAGGAAAGGAGACCTTTAAAAATAGACTTTAGAGTCATATGAAATGACCTTTGTAGCATCACATTGTCACCACCCTACCCTCTCCTCTTGATCAGCAAGTAGTACCACTTAGAGCTTTATTAGAACATCCCTTTGCCAACCTGGAACAGCTCCAGGCAAATCTGTCTTCCAAGGACACAGTTTGAAGTACTTAAAGTAAATTGCAATAGACTGGATGGGTAGTGGAGGTGGGACAACTGAATGAAGTAGCATTGCTTCTGAGATAAAATCCCCCTTCAGGGGGCATTTGCCACCCAAATGGAGACTAGAACATATTCGTTGTTAAGGGCTCTGGCAGAGCAGGAAGGTCAGCAGGAAGATAATGTTTATACCAAAAGGGATTGAAATCTTGGGTTTCTTCACTTACATGCAGAGAAAAGGTGAAAGACATAATTTCGCAAAGGGTGTTTTGGGGGGTTAACAAGGGTGACAAGCAAAAAGGTTCTGCTGACAGATAAATTTGAGAACTGCTCGTTCTCAGACCTTTTAACATATTAATGTGCACTGTGACTTTTCAAGAGGGCCAACAGTATGCATTTATATTTTAAAAGTATTTCACACACGTGTGCGTGCGCGCGCGCGCGCACACACACACACACACACACACACACACACAATCCCTTTTTCCATAGGGCATGTCCTAAGGTGCAGATTTTGAAAAATAGATTTTGATTAGTATAAATTTGAGGCTTTTAATTGGAATAAGTATATTATCTTTTACCTATATAATTTCATTTACATTCATTAAGTAAAAATTTTTTAAATTAAACTGAAAAGCTGAATTTAAGATCATAAACTTAAAATTTTTTTAAACTAATTGAAATTCTTCAGTAATTTTCCTATTTTAAATATATCATCTAACTAATCTTACTGTTTTATACCTCAATAAATAAAATGCCATTCTAGCAGCAGTAACAATCCCTCCCTCCACCTCCCCACTAAAGCTCCAACTCAAGCCTCTCTCTTCATATTAGGAAAGAACCATCTGGTAATTTGTAAGTGGAGAGGCCAGTTTTCAAACAGGCTGGTTTCTGAATATGGGCTTTAAATTATTTATAACAAAATTTAAGGTTAATGTTCCTGGAAGGTTCCTCTAATAAAGGCTTAGTTGCTATCCTCAGAAAACCTCAAAGTAAATGTTAATAGAGTTTAGCATCCCTGATTCGCTTGATTTTGACCATAGACTTATCTACTAAAAAAATGTAAATTTGAATAAACAGAAATACAGAGGAAGGGGTGGGGGATAATAATCAACATTCTAAATAAAATTGCTGCTACTATTAAATAAGAAGTCCACACTCTCAGACACACAATCAGACAAAAAAAATTACAAATCTGACGTGATATGGAATCTTAAAAAAAACTCAGTAAAAAAAAATGATTATAGAGACTTTTTAAAAATACAACTTGAAAGGTTGATCATACGTGCTAAAAATAAGTTAAATTTTATGGTGCTTCCAAGCAAACAATATCATTTTATATTCTCAATTTCTACAAACTTAAAAAAAGTGTAAGTCTGTACAGGTCAAAATTCAAATTGTATTTCCTTGTAGAAGACTGGGAGAGACTCTTCTGCTTATGGCTACCTTGGGTTCCTTGCAGAAAAGCTACTTTTAAACAGTGATACAAGAATCTGCCTGGATCACATCACACTTTCTTGGTAAACATTTGTTTCTGCTTTATTTTTGCTTCTGGACTCTGCCTATTTCCTGCCCAAAGTCTCACCTAATGGTAACAGATGATTTATTTCTTGGTTCAAACTCTTGATGAAAATGTCCTTTAAGTAGTATAATTTTATTTAACTTAATTTTAAAAGAACTGCAGTTAAAAATTCCAGTTAAAAAGAAAAAATCAAACAGTTCTAAAAATAAACAATATTTGGTTAAACAAATACACAGATTTAAAGCATATGGGCAAAAATGAATGTTAGTATAAACATACGGCAACATTTTTTTCTCTTCAAAAAATCTCAGAGTAGAAACATCCCCCTCCCGAAAAAAAAAGTTATTTTGGTTTAAATTATGAAGCCATTTTTAATAAGTAATCTTTTTTACTCAAGAAAAAACATTTATATAGCCTCAGAAATCTGTTTAATTTCAGTCTTTGTGTAAAACTGCACATGAGAAGTATATTTATAAAAGAAATACCAGACTGCGAATTATTTATGTCATTGTAGCACGTACACAATAAGGGAGAGCTCACGAGTTATCACATATCTTACATTCATAAAGGCTGAATTCTGTCCTAAAACTTATTCTAAAAGTTTTCTTTTCTAATTGAGTCAGATTTTAAAGTCTCAAAAAGCATTGTTTCAATATAATAACACTGTATTACCTATACTTTGGCAAAACAGAACCTAGCTCTTTACCAGATGTGCTACCAACTCTAAAAACCTACCATGAAAGTTAAGTAAGTTTTAAAATATCCTGCTCTTGGGATCAGGGACCAGGTCTCTTCTATTCAAGTTAAAGTTAAGAAAGTTATGAGGACTCAAATCGTAAGCTTCTGGTAACATTCACCCCAAAATGGGAAACCAGACCTGTATAAATCTGCAATCTACAGATGTTTCAAGAACAAAAACAAACAAGTTGAAAATATACTAATGAGGAGAAAAGCCAAGGTACATAGAAACCCAGCTGCAAGACTCTTGAGGGCGTATTGGAAACCTTAGGAACAAAATGCAAATTACTTCACTTTCTTCACAATCTGACACTCCTGGTTTTATATTTAATATTTTACATCATTGCTCTGTACGAGAGTGTTCTTTGAAGGTGTTGCTTCTGCCAACAAAATTGAAAAGATGTGTTTAAGGAAGAAACATGTGAAACTTTTAAACTCTGAAACGAAAAAGAGCCCATACTATCAATTTCTAGAGTGAAAATTAAACAAGAAGATCTTTTTAAAAACTTCTTATGGTGACGGTGTTTGATATAACTTTCAAAAAAAGTATCTTGCTTTAGGAAAAATGTTGAATAAAAATGTTGTACTGAGTTCAGAGTGCTTTTGAAGCCCAAAGACCAACTGTTCAGTTTTAACAAACCAACAATGTCTGTTCATTTTGCCCAAATCTTTTCAGCTTAAATATTCACAATGTGCCATTATTACCGAATCATTATCTGCCTTTAGCTCTGACAACAGCATCATACGGCCTATGAAAGGCTCCTTTCTTCTCATGATTAGGCCCTAAAACATTTCCTCATCATACAGTGCTTTTCGACTTCCCAGAATGCATTGCTCAATCACAGTGCTGAAATTAACTGTATGCCACTCTTATTTATCGAGAAAAGAATAATCAAGTACTCCAAACCATGTCATGGGTCGCCCACAATTTTATATCAAATTTCAAGTAATAAAAATATTAACCCTTTCTGGACACTAATTTTTAAAATCTCCAGTTTTTCTTTACTTTTTAGGCTGTTTCTCACACACAAAAAAAGTCCACAGTTTGGATTTCTGATGTTCTCTGTAATAGATAGCTTTCACAATGAATTCTAAGTGTCCATGGAAGGGATATTCTTAAAAAAAAAGACCTGTCCAAATTTTTAGAAGTTTTTATCAGAGCCCTCTTTAAACTGAAATTCTTCTCTTCTTTGCCCAAGAAAGTAGGATTTCCTTCTACTTTGAGAAAAGCACAGTGTGAAACTGCTGCAAATCTATCTTTCTGAAATAAGAAAAAGAAATAAAAGATCCAAGAATAAAACACAGAAATGTTCCAATTCCAGAGTAATTTTGGTTATACCACTAGATAGCACTTCGTCCTCAATTATAATCATAATCTTATTAAGCAGAGAATGTGAGTAATCTTTTTACATATGCTCTTCCTATAAGTGTGACTCCAATAGGTATTTAGAACACAACATTATAAATTAAATTTTAGGCCAATCCTCAAATATCATTAAATTGATTATTTTTATATTTTGGGGAAGCTATATGTTCCAAGTACTCAGTGAATTTAAAAATGGATTATATATCAAATACTACAGTTGCAATATAATCAAAGGATATGCATTGGGTAAACATAAACAGAAAGCACAGAAAATAAGGAAAAAACTATGATTGTACTCACATTGCAAATACTTGTATGAAAAGGGATGGGACTACTTAACACATGTGGATTTGTATTTATTTGTTTTATACCTTCAGCCAGCAGAAGAATGTAAATAAAAACACTTTTTAAACCTCAAAGATACTTACTAACCCATGCATACATTAATCATTCATACTGCATGATTATTGTTCAGTATTTTCTGCAATAACAAATTGGAGGGTGTGGGGGTTATTGTGGGTTTCAGCAAACCACATTCTATTTAGGCAAAGCCAAGTATTAAAGAAAGGCCTAACTTGCCAAACCAAGATAAATACATGCCATTATTATGATTACATAAAAGCCACTGTTCTCAGCGTTACAATTTCTCTTATAATTGGCACTATTATAATTAAATGGATTCATATGTTTACAATTCTTCTTTGAATTGTTAAGTGATTTAGCAATGATAGTGTCTCTAATTTCTTTTAACTATACTGACAGACTTCACTTAATCAGTGGTCTAAATACCGCATTGCCACAATAAATTAGGTAAATACCCAGTAAAGCCTGAATTGCTATTGAGTTTAAGTATGTTATAATAAGGTAGCAAGTAACTTCTCCAAAGCCTGCTGCTGGACTAGCCCACAAACCCACAAATTGGAGGGGACAGGGTAAAGTATTCCAATGGCATTTAAGATATTCTATGAGGGATAGTGAGGCATATGGGCAGGGAAAAATACACACATACAGTTAAAGCCTCATAGGTTTTGAAACCAAACAGGAAGTAAAAGAGTATTTTAAAATATAAGCATAATTATTGTGAATTTTGGGTCCCTCTTCATCCCTAAGACTGAAGAAATTCTTCACTTCTCACCAGGGAGACAATGGCATAAACATGCTCCCCTGATGAAAAATGCCAAGGGAAGATATGCTAGTTTACCTGCCATCCCAAAATGGACACTATTATATTTTGTTCTACTGGTGAAAATAATGTGAGACCACTGGTATTTCCTCAAGTACAAGACAACCATAAGCTTAAAAACTAGATTACTCACACAACACATCAAAACCATATAGCTAATAAATGTTTTAAAATTGCTTTAAAATAATTGAGGTTACTAGTTTGGAAAATAATTTTTACAAAGGGTGCAAACAATAAGAAAGTATAAAAGGAAAAACTGACCAATTCTGTACCACTGTTTTGTCTGAAATAACCTTCAATCACAAGTAAATACTGCTTTTTTATAAAGATGCTCTACAAATATAAAATGGCGATTGTGCTCTGCTGATAATAATTGCCATATTAGTTATAAGAGCAAAAACCTGCAAACAAACTCAGTATCCAATGCAGAATTGATTTCACAAATAATGGCCTATCTGTATTATGAAATATAATGCAGCCATTAAACACAATGCTGTGGGAAAATGTATGATGACAGGAAAAGGTGTTTGTGGTATAGCATTACGTTTTTAAGAAGTATTTTTAAACATACATATATCTGGAAGGCTAAACCCCAAAATAGCAAAATTTTAATAATGGCATTCCCTAGGTGATCTTTATTTTCTTTTCCCCGAGGTGATTTCATTTTCGTCTCTTTATTGGATGTATGATGCAAATTATGACAATGGCAGATGAATCTTGTAATAATAAACAGAAGTAAGTTTTTCTTGTTTTTAAGAAAGATATCATGATGCAAGGCATTTGTGCCCTAGGCATTTAAATCACTCCTATCAAATTCGATCCTAAGAGTAGATGCATTTTAGAAAATGTTCCTAAGTTTTTTGGTGGCCTAGTGCTAATCACTACTTACTAAATTGTGCTAGATTTCTAAAAGTGATCAGGAAGAAAAGTTCAGAGACACAACAAAAACAAACTATTATCAGATTACTACCATGAAATTCTCTTATAGAAAAATTAAGTAAAAAACAACTCTTAAAATTTAAAAACTGTCAAGAAGTAGACTGAGAGCCAGAAAGCTTATGGTACTTTGTTCAAGGATACATAATTTAGTTAACACGCCTAGATAAAAAATATAGATTATTATGCTTGGTTCATAAGAAGCAAGTGAAGTCAGACTTATTGGGTAAAAACTGAAAATAAAATATAATGGATATGCAGAATTAAGATAAAACTGGCTTTTGCACTTTTACATTCTTTGACATTCTAAATGATGAATGAGAACCCAAAGCTGTCTGGTTTGGTTTCCAAGTTTCAATGGAGACACCAAATTTCCAGCCAAAATGAAGTAAAACTCTTCTATATTCCCTAAAAAATTCAAAATCCTTCGAAAAATCTTCTAAAGATGGCTTTAGAAAAACAGCAATTCTACTACACACACTTTATAATGCGCATTAGATGTGGGGGATCATGTAGTCAGGAAACAGAATGCCCAGACTTGTATTTCTATTTTATATTAATCATTTTTGATACTTGAACACTGACAAAATTGCTGAATCTTCTTGTTCCTTCTCACCTATTCCTTTGGACAAAACACAGCTAATAATTCTACAACAATGTCCAGATGTGCACTCTTAAAAGCAATGAACTAATACTTGGAACACAGACATAATAGTTGTTCAGTACTTACACACTAAACAGAGTGAATGAATGAAGTTTGAGGGAAAATTTACAGAAACCATAAAAAATGCACAATAGATGAAAAGAATTCTACTAAGCATCTGAATTGTGTTCCAAACAAAAGTAACCAGGTAACCACTAAAACTGACTTTGCAGAGGTGCTATGATTGACTGTATTATTAACAATGTTTAAAATACAATAGACATAAACAAACCCCAGGTACAAAAGGGCTATTTCAGGAGATGTCCAGTAAGGCTGAGAATTCTAATCAAGGCAAATACAATCTTATTTTCAACTCACAAGTCTTGATAATTTCAAGCTATGTACATGATGGAACAGTTCAACAGCAAGCTAAGAATTTGCTAAATCTCTATATTAAAGATTTTCTCAAACTGGCCAGTATCCAAATATTTGGCAGTTTGTGTTATTCCTAATTTTCCCAGCTGTAACTGGGACACTTCACAGCAAAAGACTCCCTGCTGTGGGTTTTCTAACCCATCTGAATCTTCCCTAGATTATCTCTTCTCTTCACTCCCATAGAGGGGATGAAGGACAAGTAGAGCTAATCTTTTTGGCAATGGCAGTCTTCCGGCCTGTTTAAGTAAGTAAGTAAATAAACAAATAAAACCCCCAAAACCTGAGGTTCATGGGTTACGGTATATTCCATACACATCCACACACCACAATTCATGGAATGATCATTTTGGCATCACATTCTTTTAGTGCTTGAAAAAAAAAAACTATAATGTCTTTTATACATGGTATAAAACATAAAATTATTATTATGACATTATAGCCAAATATTTTAGAAATTATATGTAAAATGAACAGCAGAATTAATTGTCCATCCTTGGTTTGTGTCTTTTACAGTGCCATGGTAAATCGTGCCTTGGATTCCCATTCCTGAGTGTGCCGAAGAGTCTCTGTGAACTGGAGGTTCATAAAAGCCCAGTCTCCATTAGTGTAAAACATATAACGAGCTTAGCCCAACATACAGTAAATCTCCAACATCTATCAATAGAAATGTTTATACTCTTAGACCAAAAAACACAAACAGATAATATTCATCCTATTATCATTAGGATCAATACTAAACTTTTGGAATCCCATATCTCTTTTGGAAATGATGAAAGCCATGGCCTCTCCTCCCAAGAAAACACATATATATACTCACAAACATAAACTACTTTGTGTGACAATTCAGGGAGTTCTCAGATATTCTGAAGTCAGTATGTGAATGGAGGTAAAAAACTCCCATTTCAATTAGAAGACTCCCAGATGAGCTTATCAACATATCTTAAAATTGTCAAATGTTCAGAGGTGCAAAGGCAAAAGACTCCAAATGCACTACAAAAAATGAGTGGTACCTTAATTACAAAATAGATATCTGCATATTTAGCTATGTGCTTTCTATTTTAATTACTTAGCAACAATGAGGTAATTGTGTTTGGCAAAGGCTATTGAAGTAGTGAAACACATAAGCATCCCCACCAGCTTTCTCCTTAAGCTTTTGCTGAACAAGAAGGAAACCACCATTTATTAATATCTTCTATGTGCCAGTGACTGTGTTAAACACTTTCAGACATTACCTCATTTTTTTCTTGGTAACAATGCCACAATATAGATACTATCATTACCCTTTGTAAGACTGAAGAAATTGAGGTTAACAGATAAGAAACAGCATGCCTGAAGTCCCCAAGTTCTTAAGTGGCAGAGCCCAGGCTGAATGCAGTGTCTGATCTTAAGCCTTTATTCTGCTAGTTTATGAGTTTATAAACTACTGAAATCAGGTTTGTTCTAATCTAATGCTATTTCAGGAAGCCTGAGAAACCTTTCCTCTCCAAAATAAAGGTTAGTCATGTATGGGGTGGTGAGGCAAATACTTCATATCCTCCTTTGACCTGTGTCTCCAAAGTTCTATTTCCCAATCTTGAGCTTTTCCCAGCAAGATCCAGCTCAGGTCCTGTGGGACCATCCCTTCCTGACTTTCACTCTCAGGGATTATTAACCAAAACTTGTACTCCAGAACAGCTCTTAAAACACAGGTAAAAAGAAGCTAAAGGGAAATATATATGTATATTATATAATATATATATGTAATATATATATCTCTCACCTATTCTAACTATAAATCTTATAATTACTTATAGTTCTCTTCCAGGCATAATTATGCATATTAATAAGAATTCATAAAACAGATACAAGCTATTTCAAAGTTTAATCGACCTCCTTTCTAGAGAATATATACACAGACAATTAAACAAAATGGGACAGTAAAGATTACTGCTACACACTGATACCAGAGATAGTACATGAATAATTATACCAAACATTTGTCTCAGAAGCAATTAATTTGCCTGTGCAATCAATCACGTCCTGTTGAATTGCTCAGTTTTTAAAAACTAAACTCAGTATCCAGTTCAGATGAAACCATGAAATTTTTTCAAGTTTCAAGAACCAAATGGAACAATTTCTATGTTTTGCCATAACATTCTACCTACTACTGGTCACCAGAATAAGAAGTAGATACCTTCCTTTGAAAGTCCTAGATTCACCTTAATTTTTTTTTTAACGAGGAGGTTGTGGAGTCGATAGAAAAAAAAAACACCCTGGAACACACAGTACTGAATTTGGCATCCCAAGAAGTAAAGGCCACTTATATTATACAGATACATCTTTTCCAAGAAAGATTCAATGATGACAACCCTGGATTCTTACCCAAATCTCAGAGCCCTTCTAGAAACGAGGGCTACATATCACCAAGAACTGCATATGGTGATGCTCACTAAAGGCCTAAAGGCTAATGCAGCGAAGGATAGTGAACCAAGAAAGTTCAACGGTGCAAAACAGCACTACTAGAGTGCAGCAGCACTGTGCAAAGTTTATAGCCATCAATATTTCTCCTTGCATTTGGGAACATCAACAGTCTGGGGGGATTATCACGTCTTCAGTAAAGAAGCAATCAAGTAGAACAAAGAACTCTTTAACCAAAGTGAGGAACGTATGTGATGACCATATATGTTCGGGTCTAAGTCCTCATTCCTCCTATTTAGTTTTACCTGTTTGGGGTGGGAATGACACTGGCAGAGCAGAGGGCAGAATCTAATTCTGAGTCACAGGAAAAAGGGATGGACAAGTCGTGGAATTCTTCAGGCCATTGTGTTACTGAAATAAGGTAACAGACAGCCATTTTGTAGTGACCTGATTCACACAGGCAATATAAAAAAAAGAAGTCATTTATAGGTCAGATATCATCATCTTTGTTTAATTACAGCTTGTTAGAAGGAGAATTGGTTCATCTTACCTACTTGAAAAAGTCACACTTCTACAATAACAGTGAGGTGTGCTTTAAAAGCCTGCTATGTTCAGTGGTTATTACTGGAAAAGACTTCTCTATTCATCGGCTACAGAGGAACTGAATTTTTATCAGTGGAGCGGTCTTCTGATTTAGTTTTGATGTTTTACCTCATTCTAAATGTATCTAATGATGTCTCCTAAAGAAAAGTTATGGTCTTTTTATTTAAAAAAACATTTTAAAAAAGATTTTATTTATTTATTCATGAGAGACAGAGAGAGAGGCAGAGACACAGGCAGAGAGAGAAGCTGGCTCCATGCAGGGACTGTGACGTGAGACTGGATCCCGGGTCTCCAGGATCACACCTGGGCTGAAGGCGGCGCTAAACTACTGAGCCACCGGGGCGGCCCAAGTTACGGTCTTTTATCTTCAACAGTGGGTGACTTTAATGCTTTTGTTTTTAGAACAGGAAAAATTTGGAACATGCTTATCAAAAATGCATAGCATTACACAATCTGTAGTTGCATGGACACAGCCCCATTAGAATTTTTTAGCTGTGTTACAAATAATGGAAACATTCGTATGTGATAGGCTTTATACTTCAAATACCAGTATAATCATTTTTAAAAGTTGGGCAATGTGAAAGAATCTATCAAATATACTTCGTATTTCTCTTCATTAAAAACACATTTTAAAGCAATGCTACAAATTCTGTCTAGATACTATTTTTTCAGTTTTAAAAGAAATTTACTCACTGAAAAACTCTACATTTTAATAAATATATCACTGCAAGCTATGTCTTCTGCTGAAGACTCCAGACATGTCATAGTACTATCTGGCGTAGGGAAAGAGGAAAAGTATGTCTCTTAATATTTGCAGTGCTTCACAAACTTTATTATAATAATATAGAAGTTAAGCCTTAGGGAGCTAAGAAAGTTTTTAGAAGTTTAGGCCAATTTCACAAGTGTGCTGATTTTATCAAGCAAAGTATCTAACTTTGGTGCCATTTCCTATATTGGCCATGGAAGTATTAAATAAAATATGCATTTATAAAACATCTTCAGTTCTGCTAGAATGCCAAATATGAAATAATAAAAGATAGGGAAGTCCTCAGGAAGCTAGGCTTAGGAATAGTATAGTTTATAGGTGACAACACGGGATCTGGGGACAGAGTTCATGTCATATGCTCAGATTCAGATGTGATAGTTTAGCAATCTGAGAAAAATCTCTTAAATTCTCAGAGCCTCAATTTTATCATCCATAAGATGGAATAATGATGCTGGTGATAGTGGTAAAAATACTAATAACAGTTTAATTTCTTCAGTGAGCAATTATAATGTTCAGATAAGGTGTGTGAGCCAGTTTGCAAGCTGTTAACTGATATGCAAATGTAATTTATTAGTAGCTCAACTTCTAACTTCCATTAACCACACACCACTCCCCTGGCTCCTAATCCCAATTTCCATCACTGAGATCCACACAAGATATTAGCATAACTCTTACTTTCCAGGATTTTTTATTTATTTATTTTTTTACTTGTAAAGCTAAGAGTGGGGCTCCATTTAACTTAAGTGGTTCAATCCAAACTGGAAAAGCAACTCCCTGCAAGAAATATCCTGATCAACTCTAATAGAATACAGGCGTGAGCCCTACTTCTGACCGACCACAAGATAGAATTCTCTCTCTAATTCCATCCAGGAATTTATATCTTTTAATCAACTGTCCACTCAGACCCAGGTAATCATGAAATGACGCCCTCTGCACATCTATAAGAAAAAAGCCCAATCATGGCTGGCCACCTGCAGGTCTGATTGAGAGCACCTCCAAACTCCCATACTTTTAATCAAATGCAGTGGTGCTATCTTCTAAACCAGGCAGGTCAGTAGTTTGATTCTTGCTTTCTTGGCTTCCATCCTTCCCTGCTTGAGTCCTGAACCATATAACCAAAGCCCTGCATGCTCCTGATGCATCAGCAGGCCTTACGTTCTTTGGCAGGGAGTGGAGGGCATCATCTGAGTGCAGTGTGAAAGAGCAGGGCAGCTGGGAGAAGTTGAGTAATGTGCACTCTGACCATATTTCAACCCACCCGAATTGCGAAGTCATTGGTAAATGCTAAAGGGAAAAGTGGATTTTACTGCCCCTTTATGGAAACCCTGATGTCCTTTCCAAGAAACCATACTCTAGCAATAATAAATATTCAGCATACAGTTATCTGGTATCAAGGGCATTTTATCCAAGGAAAACAATAAAATAAAATCACCACAGAGCTGAGGTCCTTCAAACTCAGATTCAACCTGGGTAGAAAACAATGCCCATGTGACAGTGAAGATTTAAATGACATATCATCAACTCGAGATGAAAATGGACAAAGGAAAAAAAAACACAGGCCCATCATGAACAAGGTTATGTACACTAGCTTGTCCTTGGAGATCTGGATTTGCAAATGTGTCCCACGTCTATCTTTACAACCTTCCTCTCCTGTTGACATTGAAACAACCACACATAATCTGTAGCAGGCATGCTGGGCGTCTAACGAAAATAGCATCCCAAGTCAGGAGCATCAGGACTGACACGTTAGTGAACTCAAATATCAACTGCCCACCAGAAACTTTTAAGGGTCTGAATCAAAGTAGGTGAAATGGCTGGAGGAACCAGAAGCATTTTCCCATGCTGTAAGTATTTGCATGCAGCCAAATTCACACCATGTTAAATTTAAAATTTCATTATTGTTATTCTCGAGGTTATGCTTTCCTGATTTTTGTCTTTATCTTCTTTTGCACTCATGGAAACTGATCTAACTCCCAGACGCCAGAGAGCACAGCAATGAGGGAAAATGCCAGGCTAGGGGAAACCATCAGGGAAGAGCCATGGCGAGCCTCCCCAGATGCCTCTGCCAGGTCACCAATGGTGAGCGGGCCACAGCGTGAAGACAGCCAGGGAAAACTGCACACTTGAGGAAAAAGCTAATGCAGCTGCCAAATTGAAAATAAGTATGGTCGACTTTCAATTATCCCAAGTGGTTTAACCACACGGCTTCCTTCTTCCCACTGCCCAACCTCAGTCTGGGCTGCGACCCAGACGCTGAGCAGGGTGGGGGTCTGCAAGTCTGAATGGAGTGTCTGTGTCTGAAGGTGTGGTCCCAGCTCTACAGAATGGCAAATGTTCTTTCAGGAACCAAGCGGCAAAGTTCTCTTTTAACAATAGGACCGTCACAATATATACGAATGAATGTTGTTAATAGAAGCTATGTTACATACCTTGAATCTTATATAAAATTAAGCTCTATAACACGATAGGCAGAGGCTTAGTAGATGACAGAAGAAAACTATAAATTTTGTTTGTTCATTCCTTTGCTTGTTCATTTACTCATAAAGTTTTATTAAATCCTTACCACGTTATATGTTGGACACGATCTCAGGCACTCTGGACATAGAGATGAAGACAATTCAGTTCCTACTCATGGGACTCACAGTCCATGCTGGATATGAAACCCTGAGAATTCAAAAATCATGCTTCTAAATCTAAAATATCCTTTTAGGGGCACCTGGGTGGCTCAGTCGGTTAAGCATCTGCCTCAGGATCCCAGAGTCCTGGGATCAAGCCCGCAGGGAGCCTGCTTCTCCCTCTGCCTCTGCCCCTCCCCCCACTTGTGATCTTTGGCGCTCTCTGTCAAATAAATAAAATAAAATCTTAAAAAAATATATATCCTTTTAGACTATTCTTTCACTGTCCTTGAAGTAAATGTAATTTATTTGGCGGCTCTATAGGACAAGAAGCTGTGTGTCTCTCAAAGCTGACATACAAAAAAATTTTCATTGGGGTAAAAGGTGAAGTTTCAGCAGCAGGTGGGATCTGTGGTTTGTTTCTATCTCACCTCCTACTCCTGAGCATTGAAAGCCAGCTTGCTTGCATGTCCCTCTTTCGAAAACAAACTTCTATGGTAAAGCTATCACCCCTCCTTGAAATCTCTCACAACCAACCCCCATTCTCTTACAACATATCCAACAACCCAATCTGCTCATTCAAATTTACACCCTAAGTATGTTTGATTAATGAAGGCTAAAATCTCCACTGGGATTTTCTATTAAAACAAAAACAAAAACAAAAACAGACCCCTTCTCCAAAAATCTCTGCCTTATGGAATATGGGGGAGAAAACATGTTTAATTGTGAGGAGTATTTCCCGGTGTCACTTATTTACTCAGGATATTTATGAGCTACATTTTAAAAGAAGTTAATTTAGGCTCTCAGAAAATTGGGTTTCAGGTACCTGGGTGACTCGGTGGGTTAAGCATCCAACTCTTAATTTGGGCTTAGGTCATGATTTCAGGATTGTGAGATCAAACCCCATGTTGGGCCCTGTGCTGGGTGTGGAGCCTGTTCAGGATTCTCTCACTCCCTCTTCCTCTGCCCCTCATTGCCCTCCCTGCTCACATGTGCTCTCACTCAAATAAATAAACAAACAAACAAACAAACAAATAAGGATTTCTTCACTTGTAAAATGGGAATAATGATAATAAGACTTCAAAGACTCTTGAGCAAATTGCATGAGATAATTCATGAAAGCATTTAGCTCAGTATCTGTCTTTTAAAAAATAAGCTGTTACTATTTATTATCATCATTTGGCAATTTCTTCTTTAAGAAAAAGTTTTATTTTTAAGTAATCTCCATACCCATAATGGGGCTCGAACTCACAAACTCGAGATCAAGAGTCACGTGCTCAGTAGAGCACAGTCAGGCACCCCATGGCAATTTATTCTAAACTATAACTAACCACTGATTCAAAAAGTGAGACAGTCATGAACCAAAATTTTCTCAACACTATTAAAGCTTCTCAATGACTGGGAAACACAATTTTATTGTATCACACATCAAAAAAAAAAAATGGGTACTGTTTGTTTTTTAAGTTAACAGACGCAATTCATTGCAAAGCCCCAGAATGTTCTAAGTGTGGAGGCAGCACTCATGAGAGGATTTCTTCAGGCTCTAGAATGAGAGACAGTGAGATAGATTGTGAGTTTCTGAGTTTGTGTGTGTGCGTGTGTGTGAGAGAGAGAGGGAGAGAGAGAGTTTTAGTGTGTGTGTGATGGGGGAAGCTCCTTAAAAGAAAGTCACAAATAACCCAGCAAATAATTTTGGGAGCCCAGTTTAGTGGGGAAAAAAAACCCTATCCCTTAACCGGCCAGATACATGAACTACCAAAAAGTCCCTGAACTTACTCATTTCAGTTCACTCAACCAGAGAAGTGGGAAGAAGGTTATTCTAAGATACCAATAAGCCACAAAAGTGTACAAACTTCCTTCCTAATACAGCACACTCCTTGCAATCTATTTCCTTGCTTGAAATTTATTGCTATAAATACAGAGCATGAAAAATGTGAAATGATGCCAGTTCAGCCATCACTTTGGCCCCGATCCTTTGCTAAATTTATGCATCTCTCTAGCTTGTTTAAATGCCAAAGAGCTAGGCAAACTAGAAGAATATTATGCTCTTCTCTTTGGGAAAGAAGTCCACCTGAGCAACACATGCAGATGGAGACAAAAAGCCAAGGGAAAAGGAATAAAAATGTTCACTTTTGCAGATGAGAATAACAGGTTTGAGGTGTCCAATCAGGAAGGATTACAATAAAATCCTCTCTCAATACACTTTTTGGAAATCTTACACATTTCCCAATGCTGTATCCATTTCTCCAGTCTTTGTACAATAATGGAGATACACACACACACACACACACACACGCACACACATCCACGTAACAGAATAAGGTATGATTCAGCAGGAGAAAAGCCAGAGATGCATGGGCCATACTAGAAAGCATCTATAAGGATAGCACTCAATAAAAAGTAGTTTTTCATGATTCAGGACTGTGATAGATGCTGCATAAATTTGCATGTGCTACCAATTCTCAATTCTCTCATGTTTATGTGCCCCCTGTCTACATGTGGAGTTAATGATAATAATTTAAGCCCTAATATGTTCAAGGGAAAAAAGTTACATTCAAAGCTTGGACTTGTGCAAACTAATGATTTTTTTCCTGAATATAGGAATACCACAATACAGCAGAACTGAGTTGTTTTATTGCCTTTGTTACCTGCCATAGGGGCAATTGGAAGACTTATTTTGAGTTTGCCTACCTTCCCTCTACAATCTTATTCCAAAATGAGAAACCATGTTTCCCAATGCATAGAGGAAGGAGCCCTGGGCTGAGGAAACCAAAGGTATTCCTATCCTTGCTGTGATTCTGTCATCCTTATTATCATGTTTATACACTTTGCCTGGCTACCATCAGTTTCTGTCCAACAACACCTGGCCTCAGCATGAGAAGGTCTTTGAGGATCTTACATATATATTTATAATCATGAGTCTACCATAGTGCTCTGCACAAATAGAAAAAGATCTGGAAGGAAATACTCAAGGTGTTAATACACTGATTTTAGCTGATGGAACTGTATATGATTTCTCTTCCTTTTACTTTGCTATATTTTCCAAATGAGCTACAATTAGCTCATATTACGTTTGATAATAAAAGTACTTAAAAATAAAGACATTAGTTTTGAGCCTAGGTACATGCTGTGTAGCACAGTATATAGTACAGAGCCTAGGTGCTCTGTACTTTGGAGCCTACCTGATTCTTGCTCTCAAAGAGATTACATGGAAAGATGAATTTTTTTAAAAAAATGAATATACCAAAACAAAATTACAATATACAATATAGTATATTGTATACAATATACAATATATACAACAATATACAAAATTAGGGTTTAATTTAACCTTAAATGATTAATGATGGATTCCAAAAGAGCAAATCTGAACACAAATAACTACTTTTATGGAACAAACAGGTTTCAGTTTCTCCAAAATCAAATATGTAAATTTGACAGACAATGCAAGCTCTCAAGAGAGAGCTGTTTTCTTCTGAAAAAAAAAAAAACAAACTTCTACTTAATATCATTAGAATGCAATATATAATTTTTCTGAAAAGAAAAATATTTGTATTTTTTAGTTTCCAGGCTCTCTTAATTCAGGAATGCTTTGGGATCCTTTACCCAGGGCTATTCTAATGCAGCAGGAAATCTACTCTATTCCCAGACAGCACTGGGAATGACTTCTCTAACTGGTCATCTAATCAAAGGGGATGTTACCAGTGTGAACCTCATTCAGTACTTTCTCCTAAACATCTCATAAAATAAGTAGTTTTCCACTGTCCACTACTAATCACCAAGAAACCAGTCATATCTGAACCCTTTTTAAAGTCTTAAATCTTAGACTCTAAACTGCTTATTAAAAATTTTACATCATATTCTGAATAGGTACTTTATGAAAATTGACAATTTTTTTTTTTTTTGCCATTAAAACACTCCTGAATGTGTTTTCAAAAAGAAAAAGAAGAGGAAAAGAGGGCGGACGGGGGTGGGGGGGTCAGGGGGTGGTAGGAGTCCTTCCTATTTCCTGGCAAATATCAATGTTCGCAGGGTGAACTTGAATTGGATGGGATGTTAACAGTGGGGTGTTTGCTCAGGGCCCCCCTGTCACCCCGAGCTCAGCCTGGAGGTGTGGGTGCAGGATACGCATCAGGCCCGCCCTGAGACCTCAAGGTAAAGTGCAGGTAGAGCCCAGCTGGCCTGGGGAAGAAAAACCAGGGCAGCTTTGTTAATATAAGAATAACAGCAAGCCACCTATTATGTGCCCTAGAACTTCCATGCAATGTCTGATTTAATCCTCCTACCAACCCAGTGATAGACTGCTATTATTTTACAGACAGCCAACTGGACCTTGGAAAGACTAAGTAACCTAAGGTCATAAAGCATAGCTCCCAACTCAGATCTCCTCGACTCCAAAGACCATGCTTCTCATCTGTCAAACTGCTTCCCTCTGAATTAAAAGAGTGGGAGCTTGGGTCTTTTCAAAGCTAAAACACAAAGCAAACATGAAGACAGAAAAACCACCAAAACACTCTTTTCCTCTTCATGTTTTTAAACCACTAGCTATTTCTCCTTCTTCTGCTGAGCTCATTCCAAGTCTGGCACAAAGCAAGCTGCACTTGGGCAGAGTATGGCAGAAAGAAGGACAAGTTGGTCAGAATGAGCTTGCAGCAGGGTCTTCAGATGCAAGATCTCATTGGTGGATAAGAACAAGAGTTTGATCATCATGCTGTGAATAAAAAAGAGAAAAGGATGATCAGTTGTAGGGAAAGCTTCAGAGTAGCAAAGTGGTCTCTCCTAGTTAACTATCAAAGAAAGAAAGCACTTGACCTGTTCCTGCCATACCATGGTTCTACTGAGAATGTTCACTTCTTAAAAAATACTTCATGTGCTATATATAGTGCCTTACCTTATTCTTTTGTGAGAAGCTGAGTCAAAAAAAAAAGTTCAGTACATATATGAGGCATACCATTCTATCCCATATACTGAATGAAACTTTGCTCAGTTCTCTTTTTCTCAGCAAAACCACACACAAACACCAAGATGAAATGTGCACCTTCCTCCCACAAATGGTAACTCATGGAATATTATTACCATGGGAGTAGATTCTAATCTCTGAAAAACTTGTGTGTGAATCAATAAAAGGCCTACGCCTAGCAAAAGCAAAGGAAAGCAAAATAGTGAATGCAGTGGGGACACCAGAGAATGCTTTTCATTCATGAATCACTTGGCTGCTGGTGCCACAAAAGTCCCACTTCATAGAAGAGAGGGTCACAGGAATTCCATCTGGGCACATCTTAACAGCGCAGCGCCTCTGTAGCCACGCATGAGCATTCACAGCTACATCTTTCCCTGGGCTCCTTGTGCACTTCCAGGGGATCAACTGAACCCTCCATGTCCTACGTGTACCCAGGCTACTTTTTAGTGACAGCTGTCAGGTTGGGAAGGGAGGCACATGTAAGTGGAATTAGTAAGTTTGCCAGGACAAAATCATGAAGTTGGAAAGGAAAGGACAAAGGAAAACACAGACATCACAGCTAAACAAGTTTTAAATTGCCTTGTGGTCTTGTTTTTAAATTTAAAAATCTTGGGGAAAGAAGGGATATATGTGAAATGAGTCTATTGTTTATTACTCAGAAATGATTTCCCAGTGTCTACTTATGTCTGAAAGAAGTAAAATGGCTGAAGAAAAATACCAGCTGTTCCCCAAATCAGTTCACTAGATCTCATTTCAAAATCTCAAACCGTGTACAAAATTTTGGTCTTCTTATCCAACTTCTCAGTCTATCTCAGCTACAAAATCTCTGAACCAGATCACCAGATATGGAGTCCCCTGGTTGTCTACAAGTCTAGTCCACCATTGGACTTCTTCACTAATTACAATGACCTTCATACTGAATTGACTTCTGTCTGCCTCTCTCAGGCATTGATCCTAGATATACACCTACAGCCATCAAGCGTTCACTTATTCGTTGATATGACAGCTCTTCAAAACAACAGGGATGTTGGCCTCAATGCATAGGTTTGCAGGCAACAATACAAAGTGTGTGTGGTGTGTGTGCATGCGTGTGCACGCGTGCGCACTGCCATGGGTTTGGTTTGAGAGTATTATGATGAGCAGAAAATAACACTTTTGAAAGGCAAAGGAAAAAAGAAGGGCTCTGTGACTATCTTTGTTCTTTTTCAAAAGTTAGTACCTAATTAATTTATATTTTTTGGGAAGACACCTTGCATCTTTAAAATGCTTTCTTGTAACATCCAATGTTAAGGGAAATTCCATCTAGACAGAGAATGCACAGCAAAGGAGGAAATATGTGTCTCTGAGGTCACACTGACAAGAATGATCAAAACTGGGGAAAGAAAACCTTCAAATTGACTTCTAATCATGCCTATGACTGGAAGAGAAAACATGCCAGTCCCTGGTTTCAGTTTAAAGCCCACAGAAGCCTAACCTGTTTCCTGTCCTGTCAGCACAGTGAAATTGGGCTGATCTGAAGTCTTGCTAGCTGCCAAGGTAGTATCTGTAGCTTTTCTTCCTAATAATGGCTGAACCAAATCTTGAAAGCTTCTCAGCAAGAAACTGCATCAACTTGGATAAGAGTTCATGTGCTGACAAAAAGACTGTTTTCAAATGAATACAAAATATTGAAAAATAAAATACTTTCACCCATGAAAGTCATATATATATACACACACATATATATACATATATATACATACATATATATGTGTGTGTGTGTGTATATATGTGTGTGTATATATATATATATATATATATATATATGAACTTTGTGCCTAAAAAATCCTGCAAAATAAAGAGTAAAGCCTCGTTGTAGGATATTTGTTGAATATTGTAAAACTGTAAATCGATACAAAATATTGAGACCTGTGTCAACAGTGAAACAAATACTGGATCACTGAAGTTCTCAGTTCACTCACCGAACCTCTTGGTCCTGCCTTTTCTGATAACCGAGTGTTTAAGCTATGCCTGTCTCACAACTTCCTGACCTTCAACTTTCACATTTTTAAAATGAAGAATCCAGTGGATAGATCATCCCCAGGGACTGGAAATTTGCATGATTCTAAAATGTTCTGTATTTTTATATCATCACTGCAGTACCTATGAAAAAGCCTCATTTCTGAGAGCTAGCTTTTCAGAAAATCTGTTAAATGAACCTTCAGAGAAATTGAAATGCTGTATTTCATTTAGGCTAAGCCTTCTGAAAAGTCTAAGGCAACTTAGCATAATGGTAAGATCACAAAATTTAAAAAAATAGAAGAGTACAGACTCAAGAGTTGAAGACTAGCTAGGTTCAAATCTAGTTCTACGACTTATGTGCTAGCAACATGACCTGGAATAAATGGATTCACCTCTTGTGTTTCAGGTTCTTCATCTGTCAAATGGGAATAATAATGGCATGACCGCATAGGGTAGACAGTAAGGACATAACTGAATTGACAACGAAATAAGTTTATGATGGGCAAGAGACTTGAAATCAATCAATGTGTCCTAGAACTAAGCAAAGTGTGTTTAAGCTAGGAGAATACAACCTCAGTGCCTAGGATAGTGGGTACTAAATAAACAGTTGCTGAGTGAATGAATGAGCAGACTCAGAGAGTAAACACCTCTGCCTAAATATTTTCAGTATCACCCAGTATATGCCAGAAGAATGCTAACAAACAGAATCACTGGCTGCAGCTGCCTACAACTCACCACCCCTGGTAGGTAAGAACAGCAGTTGAGTTTGTTCTACTAAAGTGAAGGTCAACATCCAATCTCCACATAGCTTTGTTATCTTCAGTAACCACATCAACTCAAGAGGGCTATAAAGTAGACTAAGGCAATTATAGTATGGTCAAATGTCCACAACTAGAAATTAAATAAAATTTAGTGCATTTTTGCTTCTTTGTCTTTGTAAGAAATGAAGCTAGATACAAATAAAAGGAAAGTCACTTAACAAACCATCTAGGATTACACAGTAAAGGCACTTTTTAAAAAAATATTTTATTTATTTATTCATGATAGACATAGAGAGAGAGGGGTAGAGACACAGGCAGAGGGAGAAGCAGGCTCCATGCCAGGAGCCCGACGTGGGACTCGATCCCGGGACTCCAGGATCATGCCCTGGGCCAAAGGCAGGCGCTATAAACCACTGAGCCACCCAGGGATCCCCAATAAAGGCACTTTTTTAAGAAGATGGTCCTTATATCAGCTATTACCCTTTAGGGTCATTTACACGCATGCTCTAAATCCAAATTGATATGGGTAGGACTATAGAAAGCTCTGTGGCCCAAGGACAACTTCCAAAGATCTTGGTATGAATCAGTATAAGCCTGAATAACTTGCAGTCCATCAGCTAAGCAGCTTCAGTTCACTAATCACAAATTCATCCTGATCCTTTGAGCCTATGGCTGAGTAGATGAAAATCTGAAGAACAAACTAATCAGAGGTTCTTCTAGACTAGGTCCACTTCAAGAGGGCCAGAGGAAAAGTGGATGCCACTTTGATGAGAACGTTTGGATAAAGAAAGGTCCCTGCCCAGTTCATCATTTCCTAAATTCCTAAGCAGCCAGTGGGGCCAAAAAAAAAAAAAAAATCCTTTAGAATTTCTGGAAGAGGGATTCACAAGATCTACATGTAAAGAAACAACTTCTTCTTTGGTCAAAAGGAGTATTCACAGGCCACAGAAAATACACACACCTTAAAATCTACCCTGAGACACAGGGTCAAACGGTACTGGAGCCTGGCAACTGGCCATGATTCTGGAGATGTAGGGATTTCCCTAAGTGTATCCTCACCACTGTATAGCCTGGCTGGTACTGAAGCAGATTACTTTCATTTCTGTTTCCCTTTCAGTCCAAACAATCCTTATTGATCATCACCATTACAAAGAGCTGTCATATGCACTAAGAAAATTGGTCCAGCATCAAAGACCAACTCTTATACATTTAGTGGTAAATACAAACCAAACTCAACTACTACCATACGACAACAGAAGCCATGTGCAGTGGGTAAAAGGATAAAGAAGAAGGTGAGTGATGGCAGGTGGGGCAGAAGACACATGTATTCCTTATTCCACAAAAGGCTGGCAGCAGCTTGAAGGCTGAGCAGGATTTCCACAAGCAGAGGGAGGAGTCAGCACCCCAGTCACAGAACAGGTATAAAAAAAAAGGAGAGGGGGACAAGTCAGGTACAAAATATATATATATATATGTTTTGTAAATAAGGGAGGATGATGAGTGGTCTTATGTTAACTTCATGCTTTAGTTTTGACATGTATACTTTAGTGTTTGAGGTATTAGCATTTACACTGTCTCCCTATTAATAATACTACTGATAGACTCAAAGTATTCCTGAACTCATTCCAGTATAAAATTCCCCTGCCTACAACATCTTTTCTACCACTTGACTCCTTCATTTAGACAGGGCAGGCTTTAAAATGTGGCTTGTGGAGAAAAGTGAAACCACAGGCACCAATGGTTCTCCGAATAAAAAACACATTTTGAAATAAAATAAAGGTTAAGCTCTCATACTAACAGACCTTGCTAGATCAGCAAAAATGTAGGTGTTACAGGAAATCGCTATATTGTGTAATCCCCATTTCACTCTCCACAAAATTGCACTATAATTCAAAATAAGTGAAGCAACAATTGGATGGATGACCAGTTTTTGTTGTTTACATAGTTTAATGCACAAATGTGCAGTTTCCATGACTTTCAGAATGACGTGATTTACATGAGGCTTTAACAATAAATAAACTTGAAGTGCTGTATATAGTTAGCATATGGTGGAATTTTTAAGCAAAACTTTTTCTTCTACTCCTTGTAAGACATTTCAAATATTCTCCCCTATTGGGGTTTTGGGGGGTTTTTTTTGGGTCTTTAACTTACACTCTAATTCTCCTATGCAAATATAAAATTTTTGTTTTACAAGTAGAATTTAGGGTGGAAGGCAAAACAAAACAAATGTTATTTATACATTAATGCCACAATAATCAGTAACAACTGCACACAGACTTTATAGATATTTATAACTTTGCCTTCCAAAAGTTAGTCATGGATACCACAAATGTTTATATTATTATGTAATAGTTTATGGCATCTCATAGACCTGTTATGTATCATCCTTCCTTAACCACCTGGCATGCCAAAATACCTAGAAAAGATGAACAGAATTACTTGCAATAAACCCCAAAGACCTACCTTCTAAGGAACAGACACAAATAAATCCCTAAATAACGAATTATTCTATTGTTAATTTAATTTTTTAAAAAACCCCTTCCACGTGAATCTTATATAACACACGATTTTCCAGAGTCTTACTGAACATATTTTGACCAAAATTAAGGTCATCTCTTTATTGTATCCTCTTTCCCCCAATTTCAGCACAGTGCTTTTCTTCCTTTCACCTACTTGAATTTTATTTAAGACAATCTTGATAAAGTTTATGACCACAGTTACTATAGGGAGATAATACTTTAAGTTCCTCTTACCAGAACCAGAAAACATTCCATAAAGGCAAAATCTCAACCTAAAGTCATCACTGGCACCTATCCTTCTGGAATATCAGGACAGATGACGAGTTTGCAATGCTAAGTCAGGTGTGACCTATCACATGTCCAAGACGGGAATCAAGCAAGGACTACTGCACGATGTTCACTGACAAACCAAAGAATGTGTTGACATCTGATTTTTTTTTAAAAAAAGAAAGGATTATCTTGCTGTGATAGTTGTTCACTAAAATCACCATTAAGGAATACTATTATCCATGTATTTTACTGAATACTCTTAATTCAGAAATTGCCACTGGAGCCACTTGACAGTTTCTGCTTTGTGCTATATTTCTATTCCCACCTGCTACAAATCTTTTACCTGAAATACTTTGTGTGGAAACTCATTAAAATGCTCTTGTGAAAGGAGAGCGCAACACTACCGCCTTCCCTTTGTCTAATGGCACAGGACCTCTCTCATAAATTCATTCTAATTAAATTACACTTCTCAAGGTGCTCCCTCTCATGCAATCCTTATGTAATTGTACCTAATATTTTCTCCACAATTGATGTTACATTAAACAGGTTTTTACTACCTGCTATCCTCCTAATGGCCCTCACTCTCTTTCTTTCCTTTTTTAAAAATTTTAGCTCAAAGGAGACGGGAATTTGACATGACAAATTCTATTTTAAGAGTTTGCCTTGAGCTTTCATCAAGTTCTTTATAATTTTCTTAATGATACATAATACACACAAAGGCTCATACAAATACATCTCTTTGAACACCAGGGAGAGCATAACATTTTAAAGCTCAATGAAAGAAAGAAAACAGGTCAGTTAATGGGTCGTTAGCCAGTTTTATCTCAAGCTAGTGATGCTATAGGTGGGAGGATGTGATGATGAAAATTAGTATCATGAACCTTACAAAAATTATCAACAATCACTGTATTTTCCATAGATGTAGTAAAAGATATTGATTCTTTCAGCTATCAGGATGTATTTCCTTCCATATGATAACTTGGGGTTAAAAAAAGCCAAATCTGAGAATGTATGTGAAATCTTAATACATATCTTGGCTTGTGTTGCAGATTCTCATCAGAACTTTCTATTTTTAAATAAAACGTAGAGGGAGTAGTTGTTTTCCCCTTCACACTCTGCTGTGTTTCAGCAACCCTGTGGAATACATGGGAGTTTTACAAGAAATGAATAGTTTGTGGTTGAAAAGATTATAGATGATAGAATTTCATAACTTTGCTAAGTATGTAAATAATTTGTCTACAGCCATAAGAGAAGCTACTTAAATGTGTCCTGCCAGCTTTTACTACTGCTACTATCATTGTTAGAAATATCACTATTAGCATTATATACATTATCAACATTTCCGGGCTTTTGTTTGTTTGTTTGTTTGTTTATGTGTTTAGCTTTCTTTCATCCTTTATACTTCATCCTGGGGGAGGGGTATACATTTAATTGTATGATTTTGACAATTTGCTGTACTGAATATGGAAATACTCCACAGCACTTGTTGAAACATAAGTAAGTGGATAGGTCTTGTCTACCCAACATGACTGATAGCTCTTTAAGGTTTGTGATAGTATTTTTTATTTTGGAGATTCCACACACTGCTTCACAGCAGAAGCTCCATCTATATTTGTTGACTGGCAGATCAAATTAAGAAGGTAACTTGTTTTATGTAGATGCTTTAAAAAGGTTTATGTTTTGATATGAAAATTTTCAATCAGGGACACCTGTGTGGCTCAGCGGTTGAATGGCTGCCTTCGGCTCAGGTCATGATCCCGGGGTCCTGGGATCTAGTCCCACGTCAGGCTCCCCAAAGAGAGCCTGCTTCTCCCTCTTTCTATGTCTCTGCCTCTCTCTGTGTGTCTCTTATGAATAAATAAAATCTTAAAAAAAAAGAAAAAGAAAAAGAAAATTTGCAACCAATGGATTGGTTAATCTTCCTGAAAAAATAACTTACTTTTTTATGTCAAGTATTACATACATGTGGTGACTACTTGTAGCTAACATTTGTTGAGTACCTCCAGTGTTCCAGGAGCAACATTCTGAAGTGTCTTATGTGGATCTACTCCTACTCTTATCCCTTTTACACAAAGGAAGAAATTGAGGCAGAGGAGAAGTCAATGGCTTGCCCAAGATGAAAAACGGAAGTTGGGATTTGAACCAGCAAGCAGGCTCCAGAGTCCCTACTGATGACTATGCTGCCTTCTTAGGTAGTTATCAGCCTCCCAGATGGTAGAAAGAAAACCCCTTGTATGCCTATTTCTGTAGCTGAGTGGCCTCACCATTAATTACCAGTAAGTAAATAAATATGCAAATTCTATGACATGTATTTGATCAATCACAAACACCTGAGCAGTGACATCTTTGGCAATAATGTCCTTCTAGAGCTTAATGTTGGAGTTCGTCAAAGATTTAAAATAAACCACAGGCACATTTCACCATGAGACAGCATGATCCCAACCTAGTTGCAGTTGAAAATACCCGTGGCTTATCATCATTGCAAATGGTGGCTACAATCTGATATGAAATGAATCACGCAATTCTAGCTCAAATTCTCCAGCATATCAGCAAAAATTACCAAGACTACACACAAATGCTTACACTTGGAGGTATACCTCATACCTAGGAGAGCTAGATTAGAATAAGTCAGAAAAAAACTTACATCTTCTCCCAGAGAGGAAGCAGTATAATCCCACATAGTCTTCAGTCCAACAGATCTGGGTTCAAGTCTCATTTCTCTTGCATACTAAGTGTGTTAACTTGGAAAAGCTTCATAAGCAAACCACAGTATATTCATTGCTGAAGTGAGGACACTAGTGGTTGCAATATAGTAAGGGTTAGTTTGATAATTAAATGAGGTGACATAGACAAGTTGATTTGCATTTTCCTTAGCATGTTGTAAATGATGATTAAATAGTGCCTATTAGTACCATTTATTAATGGTACTGCTACAGAGGGACCTACTTTCAGAGGATTTTGCTGGTATTTCCAGTCAAATTCAATCTAATCCTTTCTGAAAATTTCAAATGTAAACACACAAAGAGCTACATGTATATGGACAGAGAGAGGACAGCACAAAAGAAATACATGTACTCATCCACACCACCTCACAATGTCTATTCCAAAAGTACAAATATTTAACATAAGAAATTGGCTTCATTTAAAATTTTTATACTATGTTTAAGGGATAGTAATATTCACTTTTTTTTTTTCAATTGAGAAAAGAAAGCTATAGAATAAAGGGTGATCTGTATAAGCCACTGGTAAAACCAAGACCCCATTTCTAGTCTTTAGAATTGTAGTAGAGGCCACTGGCCACATTTTCTCACACCCCTCCTTGTCTCTTAAAATAGGGACTATTCTTCAAAATGGGAGGTGAGCAAATGAAAGAATGATGGATTTTTAGTGGGGACAGGCCATTCCCCAACCCATGCCTCAGGATGGCGAACATAATACCTCCGAGTGACGAAGGAGGGGGGCAGGCTGGGGTGGTGAGGTCTCTGCCTTTTAAGCAAGCCAGCCAGCAAACACAAATGCATGCAATTTGAAATTTTAATTAGGGTGCCATGTGCTGGTGACATATGGCAACACATTGACAGCTGGGCGTCCAGGTTCAGGAACAGACCTGGGTTCTGAAGTCACAGTTGGCAGAAGCAAAGTTCTCCGCTTGTGCGCTAGGTGCTAGCATGCCTGGAAAGTGCTCTGCCAACATCACCCCCCTATGCAGCACTGCCTTCCGCCGCTTGTAGATGCTGCCTGCCAGGGACCACTGCTGCAATTCAGACAGACAGTGAAGAGCAAATAAAAAAATTAAAACCCCCACACCCCATTTGCAGTTTCAAGCCCGAAAATATCCCAACCACTGATTCTGTGTGTGTGACTTCTCAGTTTCAGAGACCCTAGGAGTTTCACACTAAATCAGCCTTGCAGGAGGCACTCTTCATGTGTCTGTTATAAGACACATCAGGATATGGCGATTAAGAAAGAAGTATGTTACCTGCTCCAAAGTCCAGGGCATTAAGCCCTTACTTAAAACCAAAAAAGATTTAAAAGTCACATTTACATAGATTAGAAGATGAATCATGTTAGCAAAGTATCAAGATGGAATAAAAACATTTTAAGACAACTTGTTAAGCATTAAAGGTCAGGTTGGCTAACTTTTTTCTTCCACCAGAATTTTTTTCCATGATGAATTAAATGTTGGTCAGTTTGACCTTTGAAGCTGAACAAGTCATCTGAAAATGTCTTAAAATGGGTTAATGAATTGCTTTGTGGCTGCTGCTTCCGCTTTTCCTGATCCCCCTATGCCTATGTAGTCCACTTGACGTAGGAACCGTCTGGCTGTTTCTAAGCAAGCCTAGGTAGGACCCACAATAAACAGTAACCAGAGTTTCCTAGCCAAACCATGCAATATTAAGAGAACCATTCTTTAGATCCTTCTCTACCTACAGACTCCTTCTGAGCTATATCTTTGACTGTAAAGAACTGGAGTAAGGAAAAGCACATGCCAAACTGCACCATCGACAACTCTGTGGGAAATCTGAGTTTCTAGCCAATAAGCAATGAAATTCTTCTGGGATATTATAAATATGAGGGCCAAATCCTTATCTCTTCCTTGCATTCCAAATACTGCTATCAAATCAGCCAAATGAATTTAAGGTAGAACTATCATTGAAGTGGAAATTCAAAATTCATCAATTTGATTAAAAGCCAGCAATTTACTGCTTCCTCTTATTCAATTAAACATATACACACACATACTCCTTTCAAATTTTTAAACAGTGTTGACATACAGGAAATTTTACTTTACATTTTACTATTGGTATTGTTATTATTATGCAAAGCAATTGATTTACATCACATTTTATTCTACTTCAACTTAATTTTTGGAAAGCAACAAAACAAGCAAAAGATTAACATCAGCCGTTTCAGGCTTCAGACAACACTGCTGCAAGCTGGAAAATACAGATACTAGAATTTACACCCTCTAGTTGTAAGCCCATTAACTAGTTTGGACAGCAAATATGCATTCTGCATACAGCTACCCTTAAAAAAAATAAAGCTTGCTGCTAAAACAAACAAAAAATATTGTAGCCTCCTATATATTAGCATGAGCTCTTTGAAATAAAATACTACTGCTCAGTCATACTGCCCATAAAATTTGCTCTGCACCAAAAAATGCACTAAAATGCACCTTTAAGAGCAACAGAAAACTGAGGGCAAAATATATATTCTCAATTCTAGATCTTTTCAAATCTATCTTAAACTAGCTTTAACTGGCACAAGTGAAGATTCCTTTAACTTGAGGAAGAGCTCCAAAGCCATGACCTAGGAGTTTACTAAGTAGTACTGGATCTTGCCTTAGGGACACAAATTTTTCGTCCAGCTAAAATCTTCTATCAAATTAGTACAAATTTCTTGTTCAAATCAACTGTTAGGTACTGATTTCCCAGCCCTGGGTTTCCAATAGCACACTCTAGCTATGATTTTTCTCAAAAGATACCACTAAGTTTCATTTAAAACCCACCTCAGCACCCACACACAAAAGGACACACACACACAGACAAAGCAAACTTAGTTTTAATTTTCTTTGTAGGGATCCCTGGGTGGCGCAGCGGTTTGGCGCCTGCCTTTGGCCCAGGGCGCGATCCTGGAGACCCGGGATCGAATCCCACGTCAGGCTCCCGGTGCATGGAGCCTGCTTCTCCCTCTGCCTGTGTCTGCCTCTCTCTCTCTCTCTGTGTGTGACTATCATAAATAAATAAAAATTTATAAAAAAAAATAAAAATAAAAAAATAATTTTCTTTGTAAAATTAAAAACTGAAAGACGTGTGAACTGTAGAGTTTAAAATGTAATTTCCAATCAATATGAGGAGAATAAGAATCCACCTGTGGACAAATAAAGCAAAATCTATCCAAGAAGATCAAGTTTCTGTTACAGAAAAAATTCATTTACTCTATAAGAAAAACCAGGCTCATTAAAAACTGTTAAATATAGTATTTCACGTAATACTTTCTGACTACTATACAACTTGGTTAATAAAAACAAACTGAATTTCTAGTCTCTAAAATTTTATAAAGTAACATTTAAAACAGATATTTCTTATGGTTCTAAATAATATCTACTGTTAATTTTGGGTAAGTTTTCACTAAATCTCACAGAAATGTCAAATTATAGGACATTCACAAAAATAAGTCTCACCTTTGAATAGGCGAAAACTGTCAGAGGATAAAAATTCATAAAGCTGATGCAAAAGCAAAATGTTTACTTGTTAAAAACAATTTAAATAGAGATAGAATGGATAAGGCCATAAATTGCATTTTTAAATTTTTTAACTTTTAAGGGGAAAATACAACCAAAATAAGAAAAGACAAACGTACAGAGGCAAGTATGCAAGGAAGGCCACAGGCACGATATTGTTTTTGGAGGGTAAATTATGGATTAGACCTTAAAATACAAAGGATTCAAGAAAATTAAAGTTTAAGTGAAAATCCTTTGGTTTGCATTTCATATACAAGTTGGCACATACTAGTCATTTATGTAGCTGAGGTAATATTAACTAACAGGGGAAGATAATCATGACTGCATAAGACCCTGTGATCAGAGCAGTTTTGACAAAAGAACCTCTGCTGAACAAAATTAACACCCAATAAAACAAAACAGAAAAAGGTAATCTGTAAATGCATATCTAGCAGCCCAGTAATGTCCATATTGCAGACTAAATAAGAATTAATGGCAAATACTTCAGTATAGATTCCTAGCTATCATTATCTTAAATGTGGCAGCTACAGTCAGAGGAACATATGTGACGAGCAGTGGTGCTAGAAGGAAGCAGAGGTCTACAGAATTGATTTCTCAGAGGACTACGGAAAAAGAGCCAAGATTTTAAAAAGAGGAAATTGATAGGAACTTGTTATGGATTCTATGCTGTCCTTGCTTAGGTATCTTTGGAACTGAAAGGAGCTCTATACAGTCAGAGTATCTGGATTTAATCCAGATACACTCATTAAACAGTTTTAAGAACCCTAGAAATTAAAAGCTATGAGCAACTTGTCAATAAGAGGCCAGGAACAGGGCATTTTTAATTAAAAAAAGAAGTGATCAGCATGGTGTAGAAGAAAGGGCACTGAACTCAGGTCTGCTTCTCCACTTCTGCCACTAACCACACAGAACTTGAACACAGGGATCCCTGGGTGGCGCAGCGGTTTGGCGCCTTCCGTTGGCCCAGGGCGCGATCCTGGAGACCCGGGATCGAATCCCACGTCGGGCTCCCGGTGCATGGAGCCTGCTTCTCCTCCCTCTGCCTGTGTCTCTGCCTCTATCTCTCTCTCTGTGACTATCATAAATAAAATAAAATAAAATTCTTAAAAAAAAAAAAAAAAGAACTTGAACACAGTTCTGCCTCACTTACCAAAAAATTGTGGAGCCGAGGCCACTGCATGTCCTTCTAGCTCTAAAACTCTTTATCCCAATGACCTAATCTCTACCTTGACTACCTTACTAGGTTTCTGTGAGAATAAGTGTGTGTAGAAATTATTAATTTTTTTTAATATGGGAATTATCATGATGACCTAAAGTTGACATGAATAAGGCAGGGAGGAGTGCTTCAGCTGCCAAAAGATGGACCAAAAGGTGATACTTGGGCTACTGATGTCGTCAGGAAAAGAAAGGACGCTCTATCCATTCAGAAAGAAAGCTGACAGCAATCTAAGACATGGTCTCTTTAGGTGGACACATTTTAAAATTCTAGAATGTACCAAAAGGCAGTGTTGTCCACCAGCGACTTTGGGCCAAGTGTGCTAAGCACTTTACATGACTGATTTCACCAATCCTCACAGCACTCTCATGAGGTATGTGCTATTTCACCATTTTAATAGATGGGGGGGGAGGGAGTGACACTTAAAATGCTTAAGGTAAAGTCATCTAGCTAATATGGATTTGAACCCAGGTCTGACTGACACTAAATTATCTTGTTAATCAAATTATCAAATGATTTAATTATCAAATCAAATCAATCTTGTTAATCTTAACTACCACATTATACTAATGCTGTTCCTCTCTGCAAAAGCACTTCCCCTATTTTAATTAAATTCATCAGGCCAATCAGTTAATTGGGTCAAAAGTTAAGTTGACTTTGGATGTATATAGACAAAGTCCTGAATAAAAATGTAGTAAGTCTAAGGAGACATACTCCTAAGAATCTGCACAAGAATCATAAGTCCTCTTATAGTAGGATGCTTGCCTTTTGGTATTTCTATTAAAGGCAATAAAAACATTAAAGGGGTGGGATTTTTAAAGGGAAAGGCAGGCAGATGATAAAATAAATACATTAGCCATCAGAACGTGTTCCTGGGATACAGTGGGTTTATAGCTTGTCCAGTAAATCTATCACCTTGTATATCATCTTTGGTAGAACTAAAATACAAATGATTTTGGATGACAATCCTTCATCTCTTTTCCACCACATTAGCAAAGAAAACATTCACAGAATAGCATTGGAAAGCCCCTACTACATTGTTTTCAATAGAGAAAGAATTCATTTTGACTATATATTAGAAGCCACTTATTTGCCACAGCTAATTCAGAAGCTACTCCATCTTTCTTTGGATGGGGAGGAGAGAGGGTCATGGAGGAGACAAAAGGACACCAGAGTAAGTTATCACTTGATGTAACTCTAAGAGACTCAGCAAAAGTTGGAAATGAAAAAGACTCTTCTCATAGCACTCAGCGATCAAAAGAGAAACACTGGAAGTCCCAGAAAGCTTCTTTTCTTAAGCTTTTCTGCTCAATTTTATACTGAACTATTTTGAATAGCAGAGATTAAAATTTTCATAAACACATGAACATTTTATAAATTGGTCCAAACTAAATACATGGTCACCTGCCAACTTTGGTAGGTTTTACAGGCACATTCAATGATAATAGCCATGTTTTTTCCCATATCAGAGAATTCTGACAGTGCCTGCCAGTTTTGAACTCTACTCTAGGTTAATCTGGAAAATACCTAAAAGAAGATTTTAAGAATCTGAGTATAAAAGTTTTCAAGAGTGAGAAACAGAAATGTTAATATCCAGGTTAAGGCCAGGTATGTGGTCAAAAGCCAGGATCCATGATGAAAATGGCCAACGCCTCCTTGGAATACCAAATGAGACACATCACCATGGATGATTTATGGAATTTCCTCTTTAGATCAGAAATACTTCCAAAACCACCTCCCACTTGGTGCTTTAGCACTTCCAGTAAATGAAGTCAAAAGTGAAAATATACACAAATCCCTCCTTATTTTGACATTTCAAACCTCAATAAAGGCTCGGTTCCACATGCTGGCTTAAAATTAGACAAAGTTTAGTAGAATAAAGAAAGAGAAGGAAGTTTTTGTTGGGTTATTTTTAATATGCTTCAAAGCTTGTTCAGCCCTTTTTCTATAAATTTTAAGACACAGTGTAGAAAGAGGAAACGGGTCCCTGAAGGGACAAACTAAATTCCAAACCCACATGCTCAACAGGGTGTTATCATTACATACCATCTAAAAGAAATTAATAGCTTCCTGATGATTTACCAATATTTGTGAACCAAGACAGCTATTGGGTTTGATCAGTGCCATCACCTCCATCATTTTATGATGGAGGGGGAGGAGGAGGGAGAGAGGAAGAGAGAGAGATGGGAGGAAGGGCAGTTGGGAGGAGAGGGGAAAGAAGGGAGAAAAACTCACTGATTGGTTTAAAAGTCATTAAGTTAAGTAGGGATCAGAATCCAGAAGGATGCACCTCACAGAGTTTTCCCAAACACAGCTACTGTCTACACACCAGAAGCTGATGGAATCAAAAACCTTCATTCAGTACGATCTCCTGCCTAATTGAATTGCTACATGTAATGGGAGGAAGCTGTTTCTCAGAACCTAAATAAGTGGTGCCGGGAAAAGGAGGAGACCAGCGAGGCAGGCTGGAGACAAACAGAATTGGTAGAACAGGCACCCAGATTCTCCAGAAAGCAAATCCTGTTTAGCCCTTATCCATCCAGGTCACGATGAAGCCTGTATCGTAGCAACTTGCGCCTTTAAATACTACTATTCACTTGGTCATTAGTTTCTCTTGGTGCCTTTCATTTGCCTGTATTTTTGATAGCCAAATCCTTAAATGAAAGCAGAGGCTATGAGAATGTTGTCAAATTTCAATAATGCTCAAGGGCGGGGGAGGGGGGCATTGCCAATCTCCTAATGGTTTGGTCTTACATTCTTTCTGGAGTTACCCAGTAACAGATTAATGTAGCTAAGCATTGTAACATTGAGTACTAAGAAAACATGCCTGAAATTTACAAGTAGGCCCCAAATGCTAGTTTAAAAAAAAAAAAAAAAAGCAACAAAAACCCACTTCCCGCATTTTCACTGCCATGTTTCTTTATTTATTTATCTTTAATTTATTGTGGTGTCAAAACCCATGTCTGGTCTTGGAAGAATTTTGGCACAAAGTTGGCTTTTTATAGTACCAGACCATTAAAACTACAAAACCTCAATTAAAAAAGTGCCAGAAGAGTTTGGTGCTCAGTACCAAAAATGATAGAAAGCCTGCAGATGGGGAAGGAAAGAAAAGGAGCTACTCTTGCAAGAAATCCAAGTCTAAGTCATGTAACTAAAATCCGTGGTGCTGGAGTAACCAAATATAGTCTATGTTTTAATATACTATCCAACTCATATTCCTAGGTCCTGATTTTGCACATATTCTAAACCCAAACTTTATAATTCTCTGAAGGTCAGAAAATGTTTTATTTGTTTGTTTTGGTGAATGCCCCAAGTCTGACCCAGTCAGTTATATAAATGATAAAATTTGCAACAAATCCTGAGACTGATTAGCTACCACTCTGCCTCACTTGTGTCTGATTAAAGGCAAATCATTCTCATGATGCAACCATAAAAATGGGATAAGGTATGTGGGTCCATTTTACAAGCACAAGACCGGAAGTCATGAACTTGGATCTTTAAATTGCACTTCTGACAGCAATCCTACCCAGGAAAAATGATCTAGCCTCCAGGAGTGACTCCACGTGCTACTTCATGCCTGGCCCAATAATTGGTAGCACAGAAATAAGAAATATCTGGCCAATGAAGGAATTCACCAACTGCATGGTGCTGGAGAATTAATTAGTCCAAAGTACTGCAAAGATGGAATGATTCTGAGTGGAGACAGTGTCGTGGGGTGATTTAGGTCGGTGGCCTCTGGAGTCCCCTAGCTGGTGCCAATGTCCTGGTCAGTAAAACGGGAGGAATAACACTACCTCACTCAGAGAGTACTGTGAGGATTAAATAAAATAAGGGACATAGAGATTGAGAACACTGTCTGCTTGCCTACACAGCAGCATTCAAAAAATGCTCTTAATATTATTAAAATTCAATAGCATTATCATCAGGAATAGCAATATGTGACATTTTCCCTTATCCTAAAACTAAATATGAATGAGACTTCCCCCAAACCCAGATGTGGTCCAAACCCAATCAATCCATCAGCAAGTGGTTAATGCCTGCCCATGAGTCAACATCCCAGCACTCCTGCCAACCAGATCTCCTTATAGGTAAGAAGACAAGGGAAGTCTCTTTTAATATAATCAAATCATTCTATATGAGAAAACACTGGTAGTGAACTTCCTGATTTAGATATATGGTACTTATTTGAAAACTGGGGAAGCGACCTATGGCACATATTTGAACCACATTTTAGAACCTTCTCACTATACCTGTCCTCTAGTTCTGAAGTCATGTGCTACCTAAGCAGAGGGCAGAAAGAAATGCAGAAACCCAAGAGCTGTTGCCCGAAGATCAGGCCCCACACCGCTAATGTTCAGGATTCCTGGCCTTGTCTGCCTTGGTTTCTAAATCTGCCTCCTTTCCATTAGCACACCCTTGCCCTGCTTTTCTTCTGGCTACAGAAGACTACTCACCTTTTCTACCACCTCATCATGCCTACACTAGCCGACTCAAGGGCTTTTAAATGATCACAGGTGATCTATTTGGCTCCTTACTAGCTTGACTGTGTGACCAGCCATGATCCCCTCAAATTTTGGAAAGGCACCAAACTGGCTATTTTTACCTATATTATATGTCATTTTCACAATGAGCCTATTAATGAGCCTGTTATGCAGGTATTATTATCCTTATTTTATAGACAAGGAAACATTTATTGTACCTAAAAAACTTGCCCCCAGGTAGAAACAGACCTACAGGGCTTTGAACACAAGCTCAGGCACCAATTACTATGACACCTCGACTGATTTATTTAACTTGAAAAACCACCAACTAGATATGGCCTGGTAACAACAATGAATAGAAAAATTATGACTAAAACTGGCCCAAGCTGTGAAAGAAGGAAATTTTTAGGTACAGTGAATGATTATCTGGAGATTTCTATCCATCATAAATGCCTCCAGAAGATTACAAAATGCACCGAAAGAGCAGTGACAACAACAGCACAGAGTTCAATAATTTGCCCAAAAATCAAATAGCTGCCAAGTGATCAGCCCAGGATTTGAACCCACATTTTGAAATTATCCTGTTTCAGACACAAGAGTAAATGCACTATGCAATGAGGAAAACAAATTTTTCAAGCTAAAAATAAAAGAAAGAAAGAAAGAAAAAGAAAAGAAAAGAGAAAAGAAAAGAAAAGAAAAAAAAGAAAAGAAAAGAAAAGAAAAAAGAAAACTCTAGTATTTTGTTCTTAGTTCCCAGTTTATATCTTGCTAAGCAGTACACCACACAATGGTCACTTTTGTTCAGCTCAGCAGGGCTATTTGTATGTTGTAACTCTCAGTGCTTTGGGGGACTATGCTCTTCCTTCTCTGAAATCTAAAGATGGGCATATAAGAAAACTTCCAGGATAAGCTAACTCTGTTTCAGTTAAACAACTAGCTACGCCAGGCCCACCACCTCTGGGAACACAGACCCCCATCTCCACCAGGAAAGCAAAGTAAGAGAGGCTCCTTTCCTAGCCTCCTCTTTGCAGGACTGCCTTGTCCCAAACACAGAGAGAGAGAAGGAAGGGGGGCGCACACCCCTCTCACAGAAACCCACTTCGACAAAAGGAAAATAGAAGTTGGGCTATGATGAGGTTGCCCTGGTTTTTAGCAGGCACAGAACACTAGCTTTCTGAAACAGGGGCATCTTTTTTTTTTTTTTTTTAATAAATTCAACCTGCCAATATACAGTACATCATGAGTTTCAGATGTAGTGTTCAATAATTCATCAGTTGTATATAACCGCCAGTGCTCATCACATCATGTGCCCTCCTTAATGCCCATCACCCAGTTACCCCATCCCTCCAACTCCCCTCCAGCAACCCTCAGTTGGTTCCCCAGAGTTAATAGTCTCTCATGGTTTGTCTCTCTCTCTGATTTCTTTCCATTCAGTTTCCCCTCCTTCCCTCATGGGTTAAAACAGAGGCATCTAGACAGTTCGAAAACTCTTGAAGGAGGAGAAACATTAGAAATGTGCACCAGACAAACAAGAAACAGAGGCAAGCTGTGGGCAATCAGTACTTCCCTACTCCTGGAGATAAGCGAAGTCATTGAGGATAGGCCAGCCTGTGGTACCAAGTCTGTGAGGGGAAGGAACAGATCTTTCTGAGACTGTTCTCTGACACTGCTGAGGGAGTGGGTGGCAATATTGAGTCTAAACCGAGCGCGTCTCCATACCACCGCCACAGCTCCTTACACTTCCCCAGGAAAACAAACTGCCTCACAGATGCATCGATTTCTGAGTTGAAATATAAAACGGGAAGAGTAATTTTTAAATACTAAGGCAGCTCTGGCAGTTGGGAGAGGCAGCTGAGGGACGATGCTAGCAACCTGGGTAGCATGCCATTTCAACTGCCGGGAACTTGCTCTCTTTGGAGGCAGATATCCCAGTATGGAGGTTAACAAACAGGAGCAGAGAGGCTGGGGGGGGGGGGGGGGGGGGCGTGCACAAGGGATCTCAGATCTCATTTCAATACGGCTAAATAATAATAATAATAATACTTAGGGGGAACATTTGGTAAATGTGTACCATATGCCAAGCAATATGCTAAGCACTTCACCTGAATTATCTCACTGAAGCTCATAATCATCCCCACAAGGTAGGTGGACATTTTACCAGTAAAGCAACAAGGCTAACAGGGTGAAACCGGCTCTTTGAGGAATCCCGTTGGAGCTTCCATACATTCTGAACGCCAAAGTGGGGAGCCCTCCTGAAATGCCCGAGTACCCAAGTAGAGGTGGCACGCACGTTCTCACAACAAAAACGTATGAGATCCCAGGACTGGGATTTAATAGCTGTGTGACCTTGGGCATGCCACTTAACCTCTCTTTGGCTCAGTTTCCTTCCCTGTAAAATGGGGATGACGATAGTAGCCCTGCTTCACAGGGTGGCCGAGAGGATTAAATGAGGTAGTATAGGTAAAACACTCGGAGTCTTGTGTATTAGTAAAAGAATTAGGTGGGCAAAGGCTACTATATTTTATTATTGTCTCTAAGGGACATATTTTACCTAAGGGGCTCCTTAATCTGGATCACATGCTCCTTCCCCCAAAGCACCTTTGCTTGTCTACTGAAAGCTAGTTGCTCCCCCTTCTGTGTTGAATCCTCTGTTCACATATTGTTAGAGCTGTTGGCACCGTGTGTGTCACCTACAGTAGGTAATTTACACATATGTCTCCTCAGCTGACTGAACTATTTAATGGCCAGGACTGTTTCCTACTACTTCCCCTGCCAGTACTGAGCCCACCACACTGCTACCAATTAACAGCAGCAGCAACAGCAATAGCAAGAGTTAACGTTTTGGTGACAAGAGTTTTACACGTGGTATCACATTTCATCATTACGATACCCCTATAATGTAGGCATCATCTGGAATCCTGTATTAGAGCTAAGGAAACTGAAGTGTAGGGGCCGAGGCACCTGCTTCAGTTCACACAGCTGGTCACGGCGGCGGGGCCAACGCTCCCATCCAGGCCCTCCGAAGATCCACAAGCTTTGTCCTCTCTAAACCAATGTGATCTACTGACTCTCAGTGGAGAACTGAAGGCATTGGTCTCACGAGGCATTTTATAATAAACTTTTTTTTTTTTTTAGTATACGTAATAAAATACTGGATTCTTCAGTAAAATGAAGGTAAATGGAGTGTGCATCTTGGAGTGCCCTAACTTGCCCAACCATTCGTTCTCACTGTGCTTAGGTACAGTGCAAAAAGCAGAAAATGAGAGCGGTAAATAGGATTCCTGTCACTGTGGGACTGAAAACCGGTATAACATGAGTAATCAAATAGAAGTCAGCATGAACATTTCAGATTGCTAAAAGTGCCATGAAAAAATATATAAATACGAAGGCCAATCTTAGATAGAAGGCTGCTCCACAGATAGGTCATTTGAACGGGGGCCTGAAGGGTGGACCTAAGCTAGCCACAGGAGCAGCAGGGGTAAGTGCATTCTGAGCAGCCAACAAGGGGCAAAGAGGTTGCCAGGTTCCGACAACCAAAGGGAGACCAGTAAGGCACTAGGATCTGCAGGCCATGGCAACAAGTTGGATTTTATCCTGAATCCATGAGAAACCATGAAAGGCTTTTAGGCAGAGGAACGATAAAAAAATAACTTAGATCTGGGCAGCCTGGGTGGCTCAGTGGTTGAGCACCTGCCTTTGGCCCAGGGTGTGATCCTGGAGACCAGGGATCGAGTCCTGCATCAGGCTCCCTGCGTGGGGCCTGCTTCTCCCTCTGCCTCTGCCTCTCTTTCTCTCTGCGTCTCTCATGCATAAATAAATAAAATCTTTAAAAAACAAAACAAAACAAAACAACACAACGAACTTAGTTCTTTAGAGACCAGTCTGGCTACCGTGCGAAGGAGTAAAAACAGAATAAGGGTGAGTACTCACGGATTACCCAAATTACCAAGTCTCAGCAAGGAGAGTGGTGGCTCAGACTAGAGATGGTTTCTCTTGTTTTGTTTTGTTTTCCCCTTTGGGCGGACAAATTGCCATAGAAAAACAGGAGATGTGTTGTATGCTTATTGTACTTGTCTCTGCAAATTCAATTTGTAGTGTCTCTGGAGTTGAGGGAGTTCTGAACTCTTCTCCTCTATGGTCTTCATAGGTGGAAAGCGAGGTAGAGAAAAGCTCCCCTTACTTGCTAACGCCACTGTGCAGGTTGATTCTGAGCAGACTTCCCTCAAGAGGCCGATGTCGGGGTGGTGGGGTGGTGGGGTGGGTGGGGTGGCAAAGGCATAAGGACACAGGAGTTTACAGAGGCTTGTGTTGCTCCTCCGAGGCCTGCCAAGACTCCGTATCTGAACTCTGCAGCTATCCCTCCATCTCGACGCCTGTCTCCAGGGCTTAAGTCTCACAGGGAACTGTCACACGAATACCCAGCAGTGGAGGTTGAGCACGACACACACACACACGGAATCTACAGGGTTAAAAGCATGTAAGTCGAATCAAGTCAGAGAGGACTGTGGGTTCCCGCCGGGGGGGGGGGGGGGGGAAAGTCCATAAAAGTAATTTCAAACTCCTGTTTTCAGTTCCTCCCCTTGTGCTTACGTGTCAAATCATACCTTCCTCTCTAGGTTGCATTTTGCCATTTTCCTCTCGTGTCCTCCCCAATGTGACAAGGCTTTAAAAAAAAAAATTAAAAATTAAAATCTTAAAAAATTAAATTTTTTTTTAAAATTTAAAAAATTAAAAAAAGAAAAAGGCGGGTGGTTGGGGGTGTGGGGGGTGGGGGGGGGCAGTATGAAGTTGCTCCGAGAGTTCCTGCTCTCTTCGAGCCCGGCTCGTATCACACAATAATGTGTTATTTTGTTGAATTTTGGCATCCATCTAGCTTGTTTGGTCAGAAGCCAAAAAATTAAGAGTGTGTCGGTCCACCAGTTTCTCAGCAGAGGAGCTCTCTTCTCACCCAGCGAGTGTGCTGTACCCTTGGCCTCTGGCCAAGCAGGGAAATCCATTTTACATAAAGAATGCACAAAGCTCAAGTGCTCAGAGACTTTTCTACCTACTAAAATAACTTTATGGACAAACGCCAGTCTGCTAGACACATTCTGCAGGCGCATTTGGCACGCCACCCAAGGTAAAGCGCTCGCGTGGAGGTAGCACGTCTTTTTAGAAACGAGGAAATGGCTGTGCGTGCCCTCGTGGCACGTCACGTGGCTTGGCACGGCCGGCGTGATTGGCTGCGGCCGGGTAAATACAGCCGCCATGTAAGGAGCGGAACGTCGCCCTTCGCCGGCTTCTTAAAATGGCGGCCTGAGTCCGCACCAGCTGAGAGACCCGCTCTCCGTTTCCCCCCTCCCCCCTCCTCCTCCTCCTCCTCCTCCTCAAATGTGGTGGTTTTTTTTTTTTTTTTTTCTTCTTGGTTTTGTTTTTGTTTTTGTTTTTCAATAAACCTTACGGATTTGAGTAGAAACAGATTTCTCACAACTTGCTTTCTCCGGCTCAGTTTCACAGTTCGGGCATACACTCAGGCTCTGTCAAAAGCTTGACAATGTTCCAGGGAAAATATTAACTGTAAACTTTCCAAGAGGAATTAAAGGCGCAGGCCTGAAATGTTAGGAAGCCCTCCCTTTTTCTTTTTTTTTTCCTTTCTTTGTGTGTGTGTGTGTGTGTGTGTGTGTGTGTGTGCGCGCGCGCAAGCAGGGCCTACGTTTGCTGCCTCCATATGGTTGGCAGGCAGGGCAGCCCACGCAGCCCGAGCTCAGATGACCTCCAGGATGGTCCCACTTCACCATGTCACACAGTGGGAAGGGGAAGAGGGGAGGAAGGGGGTGGGGGAGGACACATCCTCTCTGGTGGAAAGGCACAGAGGTCTCTCCCTCTCCCTCCCAGGCCTGACCAGTTGAACACTGCACACTCTGGTGTATAAATATTTGCCTCTGGCTAAAGTTCAAGCAGCCCAGTGTGGCTGCCAGACACAACAGAAAACCAACATCCAAGGGAAAGTGTTTACTGCAGCGGTGGCCAAAGGAGCCACTGCCAGAGAAAAGATCCCATCTGATTGGCCGGGCCTGCGTGTGGTGTTATCATAAAGCACCTGGCCACTGGCCACTGGCCACTGGGGTGTTCCCACCCTTTCAGGAAGGGTCATGTTCTTTAATGCACAGCCTTGGCCACAGTTAATACAAGACCAAGAGGCATGCCGATGGTTTTGCATGGGTTCCTCCACAGCGAGGTGGTCTGAAGGAGCCAAACCACCCAGGAATCTGCTACCACTACTGCAGAACCAGGGTTTTTTGTTGTTGTTGTTGTTGTTGTTGTTGTTGTTGTTTGCTCCTTGAAACTACCTCGGGAGGGCCCGTGACCTTTTCACACCACCTGGCATTGCTTGGTGGCGCCAGGCCTGACACCTCCAGTTCTGGTCCCTTCCCTGCGTTAATGCTCTCATTAAACCCTCAATCATCATCATTTGACCAATTCGAGCATCCTCAAAATTCCCACAAGAAAATACACTGGGAGGCCTCGGAGAGACAGTTGGCCATAGGATACTTTTACACAAATCCACCACGCATCCTTCAAATTTCTCCAGAAACCAAAACCTAGAGACCACTGTGCCTATTTTACTGGTCCCCTACTTCTGAAATCAGTAGAAATAAGAGAAGCTGCCCATCAAAAGATTAAGATCTTTAATAGGGATAAAGGAACAGAATGAGAAAAGGATCTTGGAAGAAAATCCTTTCAGGGAAGTTATGAATTCATAGTTTATGCTAACCATGTAGCCAGCAGGGCAAAGTCTTTTCATGGTTTTCAGTATTCAGGGCAGTCTGAGTACAATCAAGATAAGTCACAAAATTTCTGAATCATTGTCACCCGTGTAACGTTTCTATCTTCATAAACAATGAGTGAACCAAACTTTTCCTTACTGTCGCAAACGAAATGTTTCTGTTCGGATGGGCTGAAGAGTTATACAGAAAACAGGACAGGAAAATAAAGGGCTGTGAAGGTAAGAACTCCTTTTAAGTGAAATTTTCGATGTAACGGAACAATAATTTAGGTAAAGCAAGCCAAGTTGTTATGATTTCATCTGTTTCAAATAAAATACACATTCGCTTAATTGAAACATTTGCTGTTTGTTGAAAATAAAGAGGATTTTACATCCGTACACAATTTGTGGAGTTCTAACTTTGAAATTCAAGGTCCTTAATCTTGATTGATCTTGCTTAAGGAAATTTCTGCATCTGAATTTGTTGTAAGACTAAAATAATATACCAAATAATTCCATTTTCCTTTGTCTGTAAAACTTTGACTACATTGGTCTTGTGTAATCTAATTCTTAACCAAATGTGTCACTAGGGTTGATCTGTGTTTGACCTCAGAAGCCCAGGACTTATAGTATCAAGTTTGGCTTCCAAGAGATCCCAACGAATCATGGGCAAGCGAATCACAGAGGAATGTTCTGTTCCCAGCTGTGAACAAGACAGAATTAACTCTGAGACGCTTCCTCCTGCTGCCCTGGTGGACAGAAAGGTCAAGATGGTTAGCTCTAACACTCTCAGTACCAACCGTCAAAACAACGCGCACGTTAAAAATAGAGTGTCTGTAGGCAGCTAAAATATAAATGCAGAAAATTTTTAAAATAAAAGTGGTTTTAATATATTTAAATTTCAGCTACAAGTATTTTAAAGACTCTAACAGGGAGCCGAGGAGAAAAAGGACCGGACGATAATTTCCCCAAGTGTATTAACTTCACAAACTTTGAGTCTTAAAATTTAAAAAACAACCATTCTGACCCATGGATGACACTTTTCTTAGGAAATTCCTTGGATTCACAAGCAATTCATTGGGAATTAAAGCACAAGAGGCAAATTCACCACTTTTATTTGTTTATATTTTGATAACTACATTTTTCTCAGCTCAATTTCTATGGAAATAAAAATTCTGTTTACTGTCAAAGGAATTTCTTTATCTATCAGTGGGGAATAGAGTTGAAATACTATGAGGTTGGTTTTTTTTTTTTTAATGAATAATCAAGACATTCCAAGGTGCTATGATACATCAGTTCTATTATAACCATGTAGAAAATCAGGGGCAACTGCTGTTTTATATATAAGTAGATACTTAAAAGACTTATCACCAAACAGCATGTTTAATAAAGTCTGTGGCATTTGTACAATAAAATGTTAAAACATTAATAAAACTAAACTGGCGCTAAAAGTAATTCTATCCTACAGACTCTCACATTGAACAAAAATGTATCTTCTAAATAAAAATGTTGCAAATGTAAATATTCCTTTTAAAGCTGCTGAATGCATCACTTTACTAGGAAAGGCTTAGTTATGTTATTTGCAATTCCCTCATTGCACAACAATGTACATTACTGTCTGTAAGCTCTAATTTGGCATGGCGCATCATTAATGACCTGAATGGTGGCTGTTTCACACATACATATTTAATTACAACAGCTGAACAAATTACATATTTATGCTTTATAAAGGGGATTGCCAGTCTAATTCATTTGCTATGCATGCAGGTACAGGACTCCATCTGCAACAGCATCTGCACAACAAGAGCTAACAATTATCCATTGTACAGCGAGTAAGCATATCTGGGGAAACCTGTAAGGGAGGCAGTCATATTAACCATTTCACTGCCTCAGGCCCTGTATTTTTTTTTCTAGAGGTCAAAATCTCTTAAAACAAAAATTGTAGCCCTTACGTGCCTGCCCAGTCATTTAGCAGAATGGACCAATCCTCCCATCCATTCTAATTTCCAATGGGTTTAAGATGAGAGAGAGAGAGAGAGAGAGAGAGAGAGAGAGAAATAAAGAATCTAAATCCCATACTACAGTGAGGTTATACTTCAAGTGGCTTCTTCCAAAGAGCATACGTTTCCTTATGAGACTTGCGCCTCCAGAACCCAAGCACTGGTCCTTAGTGGCCCAACAATGGCCTTTGCCACAATGTCAACAGGGCTTATCTTCCACCAGGACAGAAGCTACGTCTTTGTCCATCACACCACAGACCTGGGTGTTTATAGAGGCTGGGCCTGAAGAACTTTCTTAAAAGAAAGCACATTCTGAGTCCCTTTTGAGAGCTCTAAGACCTCTGCTGAGCCGTTTCTTATCATCAACATACTTACCAGCTAAGCCACAACTAAAAGCTACTATTCTCTCTTTTGGTAATAAAGTCCTATTCACCAGTGCTACAAACTCATCTTAAATGGCTTCAGGACTTTTGTATGTTTAATTTAATATATCCAATGAGTAATATAAATATTCTGGACCATCACTACTACTTCAAAACCCAAAGAGGAAGAATTAAGAGTCAGCCAATCAATAGTGAGGTTTCCCATTATCATTTAAGGCTCTTGCTAGGCAGTAAAGAGGCTCCATGGTGATGGCCCCTAAAAGCTCCTTACGGCGTCTTTGCCTCTTTAGGCCGCAAAATCAAAGCATGAGTCAGAGGTGTGGGTTTTTTAATGTTCCCTTTTGAGTGATGGAGTTCAAGCCAGGGTCTGACTGGGTGAGTGGGGTGAAGGAATGCGGTCCCGGGCACGGCACTGGATATGAGTGTGTATACTCAGGGCCTCCTTGGAGTGTGGCTCCTGAGGAGCCAGGGGCTACTGAAGGGTGGATACCAAAATGTGCTCCTGGCTCTCCATGCCGTTCCTGGCTACGGTAGGGCCCAGTTCATATGTGGAGAGAGTCCTGATTCACTTGACATCAGCCACCTGTGGATGAGTCAGCCTTTGGTCAGAAACCAAATGGAGAATGAGAGATGAAAGCCTACTGACATCTTCCAAAGGCTGGTGGAACTTTAGAAGAACCAGTGCTTTTATCGGTGGGGTTGCAAATCCAAATCAACTTTCATGAGACAAGAAAAAAAAAAATCTGCACTCCACAGGGGGTTATTGGAAACCCAATCTCACCATGGTAGAGAAACGGGGCTACCAATTCTCGGCTGATCAGAAACTGTACTGAGAGGAAGGGGTTTGAACTCACCCATGACTTCTAAAGTGTCAGAATATTAGAGGACAGACTCTAAGGTATTGAGACGGTACCCTTCAAAGAGCTTCACCTAAAGCAAACAGCGGCCCTCAAAATTCTGCTAGCATCTAGTGCTCTGTCAGATGCCTCAATCAGGGGCTCCAGTGGGAACCATGCAAAGGTGAAATAGTTTACAAAGGCTTTTATGAACCCTGTAAGGCAGCTAAGTCCACTTTAGAGATGAGAAAACTGAGGCTCAGAGAAATTAAGTGACTCACCCTGACACACAGCTAGTAAGTGGCAGAACTGGGATCAAAGTCCAAGACTGTGTGACTCTTCCAACTCCTCTGTTCCCCCTCTGAGTCTGAGCTTAGCTTCACTGCCCTCCTTGCTGCCTTGCTTTGCTTATTATATAAGGCTGCCAACCCCCTACTCAGGGTCACCAGTCTGGATGCATCTTGATCCGCCCTAGTGTTGGCTTCAAAACCAAATGTAGCAGAAACTACTGGTGCCCTTCCCACGTGCTGGCTCCCATCCTGGGGGTCACTCACAGCTGGGGTGGACACGCTTCCCAGTCTAAAACACAAACACCTGAGTCTCTCTGCCCTGGGGCTTTCTCTGTCCACGGGGTAGAGCGAGGCAGGCTGAAAGTACAGGGAAGTTAATGTACCTAAGAGCAACCCTGAACCTATGAAGTAGGAGAGTCCGCCTTCAGTGAAACAGGTGTACGTCCTATAGTTTCTAAGGAGGGGTAGGGGTAGGCAGAAGGACTGAGGCCCCATTGCTCACAGCCATAATCTGCTACATTAAGGCGTCTTTTATTGGACTTATCTCCTCCCTATACTCCCTGGGATCACCTCCTAAATGAACTGCACCCAAACCTTCGTCTCAGGGTCTGCTAGCAAGGAAACCCAAACTATAAAATTAATATTTAGCACTATTAGCGGAGTGAGCTTGGCTTTGGGGTCCACTGCTAGTTACCAGAATGTTATGTACAATTTGCAGCATCCTTCAAACGGTGGGCAAGTCTAATAAAGCTGCAGTCTTGCCAAAAAAGATGGTCATAGAGGCAAACATGGTGGGGGCACTGGGTTCTGACTCCTGATTCTGCCCTTCTGTTTGTGTATTCTTCAGCAAGTTTTGACCCTCAGTGACCATCCGCTCCTCGTGTGAGCAATGAGGATGATTCCTACATCATGGTAGGATTGTAAGAAAAAAATAGGGAAGTTGTAAAAACACTTAGCATACAACAGAGATTTATAAAAGTTCATCATTATCATTGTTATGGAACTAACTACAAAGCCAAGGGGATGTGGACAAATGTTAATGAGGAAAACACTTTCTAATGGCAAGGTACCAGGTAACAAAATTTTTCCCGTTTTGCCTATCCTTTAAATCACCTTTATTTTTTTTTAAGGATTTTATTTATTTATTCATGAGAGACAGACAGAGAGAGAGAGAGAGGCAGATACACAGGCAGAGGGAGAAGCAGGCTCCATGCAGGGAGCCTGACGTGGGACTCGATCCTGGGTCTCCAGGATCACGCCCCAGGCTGAAGGTGGCGCTCAACCGCTGAGCCACTCGGGCTGCCCTAAATCACCTTAAATTAACCAGGAGTAATTCAAATGCTTTAGCAAACTAACTCCTTTGCTGGTACGGGGTGATATCACCCTAAAAGTTATGGGTGATACTCAGCACCACTCTCTGTAAGTCAATCCCACAGGCACCTCGGCTGACCTTGGCAACTTTCAAAGCACAAAGCCATACTCTAATGCACTTCAGCCTTGATCTCCGGCGATCTAGGGGAAGTGGGCAGAGGGAATAACTAGGGACCCACATAAGATAAATGAGCTCTTGTAAGGTGCCACATACCAATTCATGCGCTCGAAGGAAGAGATGAATGGTGCCTTGAAAGAGCTGATTTACTGTCTAAGGAGAAAGTCTCCTATAGATCTTCATTAAGAATGCTAACTTCCCAAGGTTGATTTGCAAGAGTGGCTACTGTGTGGGACAAAAGACAAAAAAAATAAAGTTTGCAAATGTCAAGGTCTTACAGAACCAATGATAGAGATGGTTTATTAAAGCTCCTCTTTGTTCAAGATACCTTATATTTGAAGAGGAGGAGGATTATGGAAGGGGGAGCCTGACTAGCTTAAATCAGGGGGACTTGTATATAAAGCATGGTCTTCCAAAACATATTCATAGGGGATAGAAAACATTTTTACTATAAACACAATACTGAAATATAATATAACCTTCTTTAATGATTCAGAACATACCTGAGTATTATGGTATAGGATTAATTTCTCAACACTTCAAAATTCTCTTGTCTTTGGAATAGTGATAACAATAACAAATTGTTCAGAATTCAATGAAATAATGTACCTAATAGCAGTAGGTAAATGGTGTCATACGGATATTCTTTAAGTCAGGGTTATTATTATTATGACTGTCATCATGAAGTCACTAAATAGTTTTTAATATATATAGAGAAGATACAGGTAATTGAAATAGCTTAACCCTGTGACATACATTTGAACTTATTTTTGAAGTAACTCCTGATAAGCTTCTTTTGAATATTCTCATAAATATAGAAAACTAAACGCAGGAAGGAGAGAAATAAAGATAATTCTACTTTTCTCATTTTGGTATTCCCAGTAATTGTCAGAGTTCCCTATAAAGGATTTAGAAGGCTTGTTTTGCTGTGGAAACATTAATACAAACATCTCTTGAACAAATGGATTTTAAAAATTAATTTGTTCTATAGCATGATCCCACTTTTATTTAAAAATGTATACAGGGAAACAAAGGGAGAAAAAATGATAAAAAGGGGCCATAATTAGAGTTAACTTTAATATTCATCTGTGCTTTTTTTCTAGCTTTTCTATCCTAGAGATAATATTACCAGTTTACTAGAAGAAATAAGTTATTTTTAATATCAACACATTTTATACGAAAAAAACTTTAAACAGAAGTCAGCAATTAGGAGGTTAGAAAAATGCACTCTTTCATTTCTATCCTATGAAATATCTACCAAGATGAAAGAAGGAACTTGGTAGGACCTTAATAAGGAGATTTCAAGGCCGTTACCATTCACTAATTCATGCCTGCCCTCCTCGCCCTGCAAAGTTTATGACCCAACTTAAAACAGTGACATTTACAATAAAAATGATGGCAATATTTAAAAAGGGGGAAAATCAGTATCTGGGCAAGTGGAAGTACAGCCCATGTGGTGGCCCTTTACCAACCCCTACGTCACGTTCTGCTCTTGGTGACACAGCAGATAACCAAAGGCCCCATCGGCTTTCACAAACAGATTCTCACCTACCCCGCTTGGCTCCATCGGAACCGGGTACAAGTGTGGGAACATAGCCAGTTATCTCCAGCCTCTCTGCTTTTCTTTACACGTGCTACCTTTCCTACATCCTCCCCCTCTGCGCCTCGGTGCTCCCACTCAGCCTCTCTAACTAAGCCAGGGAAACCTCTTTCAGAGAGTGCCCTGAAAACTGCATTTAAGTCTATCACAAAGCAAACTTTATTGCTCCCTTGTCTGTCTCTTGGTTGGAGAGTGAGCTCCTTGACGACAGGAGCATGCCTAACAGCGCATGGCGCATGGAAGGGGGGACAGCAATTCAGCAAGAGTCTGTGGTTACAGGTTATTGTGTATTTAAACAATCCGGAAATACACCTAAGCACAGCAAGACTTAGCTTAGAAGTCAAGAATGAATGATGTTTTGGGGACTGGTCTGCTGCTACCCAATAAACACCAAGACTTGAGCTGTATTTTCTCAAAACCCTTGACATTGTCACGGGGGAAGAAGCCACCTTTCCAAGAATAGCAATATTTAAAACACCTTCTAGCTACAGAGGGTGTTCCTCGCTGTGTGCCAGGGCACCCCTCAAAAGAATATATCATCTCTTATCGGTGCCCTATCAGAAGTTTGTCCAAAAATCCTGACTTTCACAATTCAAGGCATAGCTTCAGCCCCATCAAATGTGGCTCAAACACCATCTTCTCGAAGACAAGATCTGGGTCTTCCCTACTTACACCGAGGCACCTATCACAGTGCTTGGTACATCAGAGGCGCTCAAAGGTTATCAGACAGAACCAAACCAACTTGCCCTCCCACTTGGTCCCGTGGGATCCTGTTAGACCAGAAGCATGCCCCCTTGAACGCATGGTGGCGTTCATCCACTCGCTTCCCTTTCCTCATCTCACTACCCCACAGGCCAGACAAAACTAGAGACAGCAAATCCTTCTCAAAGCCACGGTGTGCCCTATCTCTGCCCTGGCACTGGAGTCACTAAGGACTGTGGCATTCCCCAACCCAGTCCCAGGGAAAGTCCAATTCGTTCTGAGACCACATGGAAAATAAAGGCACCACCTGCTGCAGGAAGTGTGTGTAGGCTCGGGCATCACTTGCGGGGTGGGTACTGCTGCCTGGGGAAAGCCTCCCCAGCAGCTCTGCAAACTCCCCTGGGCCGCTCAGGGTGCCCGCCGCCAAAGTCAAGGTGGACTATGAAGAGACCCAGGGCAGAGCCTCCGTTAGTGCCTTTAGCCCTGGACTCCTCCATCCGCACCATGACTACACTCCTACGTTGCCTTTTCCTTTAAGACACCTCAGAGCTGGAGGACAAAAGATGAGAGACAAAAATGAAAGCTGAAAGATAATATAACCAATAGTGTTTCAAATGGAGAAAACGGCCAGATTCCCCCCAGCCATCCCTCTCTCCACCTACTTTTCCCATCAGCTCCACCCCTCATCATCAATATTCACTCTTCCCTAACTCAAGAATAGCACTTATTGAGAGTGTATTGAGTGTCAGTCACCATGCATCCATTACTTCACTTAGTCCCCTCGGGTATCACCCTTGTCCCTGACTGAAGGAGCAGAAACAGGCTGAGGGAAGTGAAGTCACCTGTCCAAGGCCCCAGAGCTGCAAAGTGGGAGGGCTGGGCTACCTTGGCCATAACTCTGATGTTCCTTCAATGGCACACCCCCACCTCTCACAGGGAATACGCAGGGACATCTTCACAGTCCCATCCAGAGAGATGAGAGAGAGAAAACAGAAGAGAATCACGAAGAGTAAAGGATTGATTTATTTGCTTTACTAAAGGCAGATAAAGCAATCCCTTACTCTTCCCTTCAGGGTAGATTTGAGGGCCCTATCAATACAAAACAATTGCTTCTCCACCTCACACCTTAAAGGTAGCACAGTGATACCACCTTTCATATTCTGATGTGCATCCTCCCAAGGAGCCCTCAGAGAAATTACTTCTCTGTCATCTTCACCACAAGTATGCAGGATGGCTGTGGCAGGTTAGAGACTGACATCCTTGGAGAAAGTAAAAGAATTCTCAGGCATGGATAAGTTAAGTGACTTGCCCAGGATCACACAGGGAGTGACTCAGGGACAGAAGCCAAACCACTTGACCCTCCCTGGTTTTTCTCATTTTACTTATTAGCCAGTATGACTCTCTCAGATCTGTCCCTCCCAGCAGCCTTCCATGTTCTTCAGCAAGAGCTGCCAATTTTTCTTTCCTAGATGAGCAATGAACCTTCCAAGGGTATCAAAACAAACAGTGGAAAGAGCACTGGCCCTTCAGCCAGAATAAAATCTAGGGGGCTCAAGTCCCAGGCATTTACTGGTTGTGAAACCCTGGGCAGGATTCACAAGCACTTTGGTTTCAGGTTCCTTATGTGTAACTTGGAGGTAACAATACCTGCTCTCTACCTCCTAGAGTTGTCAGAAGAATCAAGCGAGAGAATGGACATGAAGAGTCCCTTATAAAACTGCAAATACTGTACAAATATAAAGGATTATTATTTTTGGATTCAATAGACTTTCTCAATTGAAAGAAGCTCTGTGTAGCTGGATGGTCAAGTTATGTTATAAATAACCAAGAAAAATGTTCTGGTTCCTGAAACAATTTTACCACCCCGCTCGCTCCCATGAAAAGACACTGGTTGTAAAATGAATTAAATCAGCACTCTTTGCTATCTTCGGGACATAAATTGTTACTAGCTGAGGATAGGTAGGGGATTGGCTATTTTCAAAGGCATACAGACCTCGGACTATAAAAAGCTGACCTTCCCAAGTCTAGAACACAGGGCATGGAGCAAGATGGAAAAACAAAGGGGTTGCCTGCTTGTTTTACAACAAGAATTATCCAACATGGACTGCCTTATCTCCAACAATGGTTGAAGAAGCTCATAGGCTAAACTCAGCTTCTTGTTAAATATTTCAAGGATGCTAATGGAACCAAAAGATCAACTCTGTTATGCATCAACAGGCTGGTTTTATCCTAAAACCAATTATAAATAAACTTCTAAATACAGCCTGCTTTAAATATGCATTTACAAACACACACACACACACACACACACACACACACACACACACCCATCCAATCTTCATGCCATCCGTCACCAGCACGTATCTGACTCATCTAAAACCCACTGTCTTCAGGGACCTGGTACTGTGCCTCTGTGACCATTTGCCTTCAGAATCACAGCTAGTACAGCATTATTTCTAATAACTGCTAAAGGTTCCTTTCTCTTTAGGAAGCAGAAATTCACTGCCAAACACACTGCTTCCATTCACAAGATTATTTATGGCATTGATAATTGAATTCCGGTCACATGACTAAGGAAGACTAGGTTCAGAGGGAAAAGAACCTAACCATAATTTCTGGAGAGATCCATAAATTACTGCTTTTCTCCCCTGGAGGTTGAAGTCCTTGGAGCTCTATGGATCCTTCCCCAGCATTTATGCTAAGTTTGGAATCATCATAGAAATTCCTCCTTCTGTATTCAGTGACAAAGCTCCCAAGGTAAATCCCTTGAAATTACCCTTTGCATCAACCCTGGAGAAACCCTAGGGGTGCAGAGGAAATTCCCCCTTTTTCTGAGGATCACATGTTGCTGTCTCAAGTAGAGTGCACCGTTCCTAAGGGGTGTAGTGGCTTAGAATTAAGGGTATATGAACCTACTCCCATGTTCCCTTTCCCTGACAAAAGCACACATTACATCCATATCCATACAAACACAGGACTGTGGACATGGTGGCCACAGAGGACTGGATTCTCTTATGCCTTCCCAGATTAGATCAGCAGGGCATTTCTTTAAGCAACCTACAAAAAAATCTTTCCTAAATAAGCAACTCCTCCTCCTCCTCCCAAATCCAATATTCAATGTCTTAACAAAGATGGGGCTTTAATGATTCAATGTAGCCTGCATTACAGATAACATTTATCTCTTATTATCCTTTGGCTCAACCAGAGAAGAAATGTCACTATAGTTACTTTCAAAATATTTTCAAATTATGCTTAAAATAAAAATACAATGAATAATGTCAGTCTAGAAAGAACATCAAACATTTTTTTTCCTCTAAGAAATGTCCTCTTAAATATATCACATTTCCATTTGCTTGGCTTCTTATTTCAAGTAGACGAGTTAAACAGCATCATCCTATTGTAATACTTTCAGCCTGGAATAAATTTAGCATTTTAGAATTTTTCCACAGTCTCTTTTATTTAACATCTCAGAGAACATAATAAACAGTATTTGATAAAAGATTGGGAATAAAAGAAATTGAGGGAGTAAATAAATCTTCCAAGGTTACACAGTCAATCTGGTATCCATTGAAAAGCATAGACTAAGTATGAACTCAAGCAACCACATGTGCATGCAACACGCACACACACACACACACACACACACACACACACCACAGCAAAGGCAAACACTGCGTTAGTAGCTGAAGCATTGTTTCCTGTAAATTTTCTGTCCTTTTCTATTTAGCAAATAATTCTCTCATTTTTTTAATGAAACTGAAACAGAGTCCAGCAGCTATTTAAAACAAACAAACAAACAAAGTCTGCTTCTTTAGAGTCTTATCAAGACCAAACACCTTTGCGGGTGCACCATCACTGATGCTGGCACAGTGCGGTGATAAGTGTCCAGCCGTTATAAAGGCAGTGACATTAATTTTTGCTCAACTCAGGCCATCTTCTGAAGTTCCAAAGTAAAGAAATAATACTTCCCATTACACTCAGTGAAGAATATCATTTTGCAGGAAAGTTCCAGTGTTACTGATATTATCTTTGTCATTTAGTGGCAGAAAGGGGTTAGGGGGGTGGGAGTGGGAGGGTGCATATTCTCAGGCAAGAGTTTGGTCCTAAACACACAGAAATCCTACAGTGGCCGGAGTACAGGGAAAATGCCAAATGCTACAGTCAGGGTATAAGCTATCTTCACAGACAATTTACTAGCAAGCTGGGTTTCTTGGGCTAGCCTAAGTAATGCAGGTCTTAGCCATAATTTGCCCAAGATCCCTCCAGCTCCACGGAGGACATCTTTAGTTTTATTATCTCTCCACATTTATAGGTGTTCCTCTTCCCCCCATGCAAGGAAAAGGAAATTCTGATATACTGCTATGGATCAGAGCGACCATGAACCTATCCAAATGCCACCTACACTTTCAGTCTTTCAGGGAGACGGGTGTGAACTTACTCATTCACTTACCCTCTGTTGTGTCCTGGAAGCCTCTGGGAACTTGATGAAAGCTCCAGCCAATGATATGCAGAAGCTGTAGTCAGACAGCTGTCTCTGCATAAGGAACCCCAGGGTAGCTCCGTGGGGCAGATGAAGAGGCCAACATAGTGCCCACTGGTACTCAGTAAAACTCTGATTGCCTGGCCTATGCTAGCTGTTACCAAGCCAAGGTAAACAGCGAACATCTAAGACTACATGGCAGGGGCAGTGGGAAAGTTTTTCTTTATATACTGCAAACAGATCACGGTAGAATTGGAGATGGCATAAATAACATTACTCTTATTCAAATCCCTAAGAGAAAAGCCAATCTTTGCTGCTAAAATTCAATCAGGATGGGGATCCCTGGGTGGCTCAGCGGTTTGGCGCCTGCCTTTGGCCCCGGGTGTGATCCTGGAGTCCCGGGATCGGGTTCCGCATTGGGCTCCCTGCATGGAGCCTGCTTCTCCCTCTGCCTGTGTCTCTACCTCTCTCTTTCTGTGAGGTATATATACCTCATGAATAAATAAATAAAATCTTTAAAAAATAAAATAAAATTGAATTAGGAAAAGCTAGGTTAGTCAACTAATTTGGCTAGAGGAACATTTATTGAGCAGCTACTATGTGCAAGAAGCCAAGATTTGTGGAGAGTACTAAAGAATCATGAGGCTGCTTCTATCCACTGGAAATTCAGAGCCAAATTGGGAAGAGAAAAGACCAAGAGGTTATTGACATCCCAGGCCATGCTTTTCTTTGTTTTGTTTTAAACCTTCTGGTTTCTCCAGTAAGTAATATAACATTGAATAAATATCTGTTGACCACTGAACCCTACTGAATACACAAATACCTAAAACACAAAGCAGAAAAAGCACACCGTGGAGCAAACCACAAAGTAGGTAGGGTCATTGCACTGGAAAGCACGGACCCCTTTCCAAAAGAGAAATCTGGGGAGTCTGTAGATTCTTCAGGAAGAAATGGCATTTATGATGCAGACTGAGGACTCCTTTAAACAGACAAGTAAGTGAAGGTAGGAAGGGCCTGGAAGACCACCATGTGAAAAGTGTCCTGGAAACAAACAGCAAATAATCAAGTTGACTGCAACACAGAACAGATTAGGGGACAGGAATGGGGGAAATACATATTTAGAATCTCTATTCTGTGCTTGTTACACAGTTGGAAAAACCAGGCTTCAGACTGTCTATGTTGCTTTTTAAGCTTTAAGCTTATAAAAAAAAAACTTGTAGTATTTATCTAGAAGCTTTCAAGATAATTTTAGTGGTAAAATTACTTTTTTTTTTCTTTCAGGAGGGACCAACTCAATTTTGTTAAGTAAAGGATCCCCTTAAACAGAGTCAAGGCTAAGTTTACTAAGTTGCTATTTTATCCATTTAGGCTTCCCATGAACAGAGGCCAGGTACCAGGAGCAAAAGATTCACAGGTTTGTTCTTTGTTTTATGTAGCCACATCTTGTCTCCAAAGAAATTATGATAAGACAGACTTTGTTTTCCAAACAAGCTTGGGGCCTCCCATAAGCAGAGGAAGCAAGTCTTGCTGCAAAAAAGGGGAAAATGCTGATAATTGGGGAAGAGAAAAATATTTAACAGCCATTCATAACGAAGGTTTCAAAAACTTGGGAGTGAAGCTATGAACTTACAGGAAACACCAAGACTCTGAAAGCCAGGACTTAATTTTCCAACTCCTAGGAAAGAGACATGTACCCTCCATCCCAAAGGCTTGAAACAGTCCTAGGATAACAGATATAATGTTCATTTAAAGAAATGTAACAGGAGAAGTTTTCCTTGAATATCTTCAAGAATTACAGCCACAGAAAATGCTAGTGTCCAAAAATCTCCATCTACCTCCAGTTTAAGAAGCTAAAACTTAAGATTCGAGGCTTACCCAGCTGTATATTTAGTTTGAGTTTATGTTATAAATAATGCTCTTTTATTTTTATATAATCTTCCCTCAACATAAAAATAAAAGTGCAATTTACTTTGGTATTTTTTTGTGTCAAAAACTAGTATCTCTTCATCTCTCTGTCTCTGTCTCTCTCAAAATATACTTATAATATACATGCACACACAGAGATAGAGCACTTGAGCAGAAGTAGATATACCTGAAATTAATTGCTACAGAAAAATAATGTAAATATAACTCAATTCTTGAATGTCAACAAAAGCACTAGTTGTTGCAGGTCATGCAGTTGGCATTTGCATGATTAGTTAAGACCTTATATTTATCAATACGAGTTCATTCTACAAGTTGTAAGACTGTTGATGGCTCAGGATGCTTGGGTGGCTCAGTGGCTGAGCATCTGCCTTCAGCCCCAGGTCGTGATCCTAGCTGGAGGCCTGAGATCGAGGCTCCCTGCATGGAGCCTGCTTCTCTCTCTGCCTATGTCTCTGCCTCTCTCTCTCTCTCCCTGTCTCTCATAAATAAATAATAAATTCTTTAAAAAAAACTGTTGATGCCTCAGTATTTAACATAAATATATTTGTCAAACTTGGCTTAAACGAGTATGCATAAGGTAACACAGGAATCTTTTACTAAATGGCCCTGGTAATGTTCTTCTAATCAAAGCCCAGACCCATCCATTAACACTTCCATAGTCCTTTGTCTGATCCATCACATAAATGAGAGATATCAATTGGCATAAAATCTTCATATCTTATTAACTTTACATCAAAATCTGTATATGTGGAGAGCATCCAATATTGGAATTTAAATAACCTTCCACAATTTGAGCTAGGAGGTTTTCCAGGCACACCCAGAAATCTACTGGAGATAAAGATAAGCTATGACATGCTTTTGAAAGATTGGAGGTAGAGGAAATAAAATTAAAAGAAAACTAAAAGGATCATAACATCTAAAACCTGCAACTGTTTTAATGGGAAATAATACCATTGCTGGCTTACAGAAATAACAGGATTAATAATTGCAGATTTGTCCCTTCTACTAAGATCCGTTTTCAAATTATTTCAAAGGAATACATAAAGGATTGATTTTAAAACTCATGTAAAATTCTTAGAGACAATGCAGACCAACTTAATTATAATCAATAAAATCTACAGACGTTGATGCAACCCAGCAGAAACATTGCTACCAAAAAGCATGGCATAAAAATCACTCCATGGCTCCCTTTGTACACAACAGTGATATGACCTTAATAAATATTTCATTCCTTTCAGTGAATAACCAAGCATCAAGATGGCAAATTTTAATAGCAAGGAAATAATATCATAATGACTCTACTAAGAAAATGCTTCATTTAGATCAAAGCAAACTTATTTTAACTTCTAGTCGTCATTCCCAAAATACACTCCAAATCAGTTTGTAATCCTAAATGAGAGTACACTTATCCATCCTTTCCACATACAGATGGATGTGTTGCTTAAGGAGGTTTTACTGGGGACTTTTCTCACTCTAGCAACATTTGAAAAGTCATATGGAAAAAGACGTAAGTTCAAGTACATTTTCTTTCCATCTTCACACAAAGAAGTGCTGAACAAACAGTCTTTGATTAATTGACTGCAGGGGATAGCCAATGGTCAGGTCCAGCAACAGCCTGTACACTGACTTTCAGGCTTCTTTTGTGAGTTGTAATTAGCAGCTGAGAGCGCATATCCTACAAATAGTTCGGACTGTTTCTTTGTTAAGTGCATTATTTACCCACATTTAAGTCCATCTGCTGTTTCGGGTTTCCTTTGTGCAAAGTGGGGTGAATCCTCCGATATAGGAGAAAGAGACTGCATGATAGATGCAGTGATAGAACACTGATAGAGCGGGGTTCAGAGGTCAACTCTAAATTTTAGTCATACCTCAGGCAAGTCACTCCGGTGCTCAGAGTTTTGATATCCTCACCAGGGCAATGGGGTCACATTAGCCAGTGTAGAAAATTGCTATGAAGATATGAATGAGTAAGTTGGATGCTTCTGGCATGGAAACACATGATACTGACCCATACAAATGATTTCCCTGTCCTTCTCCCTTACTCTCAAAAGAGTCCCTCATTACCATTTCACTCTACAGTAGACTATGATGCAGAATCTGGACGATATTTTGTTTTCAACGCTAAACAGATTATTTAGAAGAGTCAACTGGTTCACATATCTATTTACCTCCTTAAATAATTCACAAAGATGGTCTCGGCGTAGTAACCCTAATAAAAACCAGTTCTGCCTTTTTCCTTCTAGCTTACAGTTACTGAAATATTTAATTATCCTAGCATTATGAGAGATTTCACTAACTCGCTGGGCCTGACAAAGTGATTATATATTGGAATTGTATGAATGTTGTAAAGGTCTCCGTGGTTCTGGGGTACTCAGTAGGTGGCCAATTTGCTCTACAATACTTTCCTATATCAAGGAGCAACCCTTCAGATTATCTAGAGTTGTTGTTGTTTTCATTTCATTTAGGTTTGGGTTTTTTTCTGCTTTTTTTCCCCAATTAACATCTAGATTATAAAAACCCAAATGTATAACCCTGAGTAGAAATGATCAGGATCAAATTGGCAAAAATATTTGGTCTCAATTTGTGTACATGCGGTGCCTTCCTGAATTTGTCAAGGATATTAGAGACCAACTAATCAGCAATAAGCTGCAAAAAGGTAAAAGCAAAAATTTTACATATGAGTCAACTGGCTAGAAGCAAACAGATAGCTTTCCCTTAGTTCATGCTTCCCTATGATTAACAGTTCTTCAAACTTCTATAATTCTTGAGTTTAATTAACTAAAATATATATACCTGGTTTGGTAGCAGCTCAACTATACACATACATATAAAACATGCTTTTAATCAGCATGAAATGGCTGCTTTTTATAAAACATTTTTGGAAGAGTCTCTCAGTGTTTGAGTTAAATATACAGATAAATAAAAAGAAAAGATTTTCTTCCAATACAGGTTATTAAAATCAGATGCGAATGACTTATAAAACAAATTTATTGTAGATAAAAATACTTTTTTTAAAAAAAGTGTAGTTTATAAATTTTGAAAAAGGAAAATATGTATGGGTTAACTTAGATATTTTATTATGATGCAGGAATACAGAAATAACACTAAATGGCATGTTCTTTTCTAACTTTTTTTTACTAAAACTCTAAATAAACTCCAAGAATTAAATAAATTCATTTACTGTTCCAACAGTTTGTTCATCATTAGCAATGACCTGTCTCATATAATGCAAGAGCATTTATTAAAAATTAAAGCACTGGCCTTCCCCCAAATGATACTTTTTCTTTATAATGGTCAAATCTGGAGATTTTGCTATGTATTGGTGGTCACAGGGTCTCCGGGCCCTGCATCTAGGTTTCCTTTTGAGTTTGTTTCTGTGGTGGACCCTGTTCCCTGGCAAACACGACAGTCATTTACAATCTCCCCATCACTGCCCACTACAGGGACTAGAAAGGTGCACAGCCATATATCTGAATTTCCTTACAGCAAGTGATTAGTTTTAACCAGTGAATAATCAAGAGATGCCACCTCTGTTGTTTCTGGAAAAGTTTTTCCTTCTCTGATAAATGGAAGAAATTAGGTTAGTATGACCAGCTAGCTCCCCCACCATCCTACTTTAAACATACCTATGGCAACTGTAACAAGACAAGAATTAGGGCAGCTCCGATGACCCAGCGGTTTGGTGCCACCTTCAGCCCGGGGTATAATCCTGGAGACCCGGGATCGAGTCCCACATCAGGCTCCCTGCATGGAGCCTGCTTCTCCCTCTTCCTGTGTCTCTGCCTCTCCCTCTCTCTCTGTGTCTCTCATGAATAAATAAATAAAATATTTTTAAAAAATAAAAAAAAGAATTACAAAATATAAGTCTACAAATAAGCATGGCAGGACAGAAAAATGAAAAGTGCCTCGACTCTTACTGGTAGGAATGACCAAATAAACCACTGCTAGCTACGACCTCTGTACTTGCCATTAGTTAAGAAAAATTAGTCTTTATTTCAACTACTGGTTTTTGTTTCTTGCAGCCAATAGCATTCTCAGCACCTGGTTGCCACTATTTAAAATTCTTCAAACTGGATTTCCAGATTCTTGGGGAAAAAAAAGAAGAAGAAGAACTGTGACACTGTGCCCAGGTTTTCATAAAAAACTCAACACTGCCCGAAACTTACTGGCTTTCAATGGGACTTGGAGTCTCTCTGTCCAGAGACCATTTCACTCCTTTAGTTACCTGTCCATCTGCTTCAACCACCTGAATGTGAGATCCTACACACAGCATACATAAATATATATTATGCACTATAAAAACAAAGTACTATCATAATCAACAAAATATTTCTTTTTTTGCTCCCTAGAATCCAGATATCTGGCATAGACAGTCATAGTCAAACTATATATTTTCTTTTCCTGACTACCAACTTTTTCAGTAGGCACACTGTTTTTGGTTTTGCTTTCATAGCACACTTATACAGAGAGGAGAAAGATACCATGTCACCAAAGGGCTGTATATTATAGGTTAGAGCTAAAGATAGTATGATAGTGATAATGATGGTAATAACACCCACTATTTACTGAGATTTTTATGAGAGTCTAGGCAGTGTGCTGAGTGCTTTACAAATGCTATGCCGCTTATTCTGAAAAGAATATATTAGATAAATACTATTACCTTTATTTTAAAAAATAAAGAAAGTGAGCCTTAGAGAAAGTAACTTCCAAAATCACACAGTTAACAAGCAGTGGAAGGAAAATGTGAATCTCAGTCTGACTCTATGACACATATTATTTAACCACAGGTTACATTGCTTCACAAAGAAATCCAAAAATATCTGACTTTTTTGAGAAATATTCAGTAAGATGTTTCAGACCCTACATCTCACTCCTACATAACTATATTTGAATATGAACATTATGTCAAATATTTGATTTTTTAATACTCACTAGTATAAGTCTTGATTCTGGCATAGGAATTTTTTTTTCAAGAGGCACTTCCTTCTTAAGTGTAACTGACCTGGTACAGTAAATTCTCAAGATTCAAAAGTGACTCATTTCCAAAGCTCCACACATTAGCAGCTGGTATTATTCAATCTGAGATTTAAATTTATAATGTACTCTTGATAATGTACTCCCAATACATTTTTCACTTCTCTATCTCTTGAATGACACAAGATAAAAGATCTTTAAGGTATAAATATTTTATACAAACTTTCACTCTGTTTTTCCTCAGCCATTTTCCATTTGCAAACACTAGACATCATGCAAAAAAAAAAAAAGAGGTTGAAAGAGTTTTATGGATTATGCTGGGGGGGGGGGGGTGGCTGAGAACTGCTTATCCATTCTGCTGTGGCAGCAGACACCACAGCTACCGGCCTAACGGCCCTTGCTGGCTAATCAGAATGTTCCACCCTAAATGGGGTCTGATTCAAAGTACTATTTTTCCATGGGGCAAAGAGTGGGCTGGAAGGGAACAAATTCCCAGCATCATCTACAGTGATAAACTAGGTTGGCACAGGGCACTGGTAGCGCCACTGGAACCCTCGTACTACTGAGATAGCTCATCCAGCTGGAAGGGTTAGGACACAGCCATGCAGAGAACAGAATCTCACCAGAAATCAGAAGACCTTCACGAGGCATGTGGCTTCTGAAAATTAAGTCCAGACTTCGCTTTTCACACTTGGAAAATGAAGAGATTGACCCATCAAAAGTTTTCAAACTATTTGCACAGATTCCCCCAGGACTTTGCCACCCGAATTAGGGTCAGTGTATGTTTAACACTTCAGGGGTTTATTAAAACCTAAGACAGAGTCTTAGGCCCCACTCCAGACCTACAGAATCATAATCTCCCTATAATGGGTTTCCTATGTGATTCCTTGCCCTAGTGATCAAATCCAACTGGGAATTGCTTTAGGAAGAAAGGACAGATGGGCCAAGCTAACAGGGATCCAGGACCCCCACACTTTTCCACTTTTTCCACATATATGTGTATGTAAATGTGTGTGTGTGTGTGTATTCAGCTTTCTCATGAATTTGGTTCTAAAGATCCCTATTTAAAGAATATCTAGGGGCACCTGGGTGGCTCAATCAGTTAGGTGTCTACTGATTTTAGCTCAAGTCATGATCTCAGGGTCATGAAACAGAGTCCAGCCATGGGCTCTGCGACTACTAAGGATTCTCTCTCTTCCTCTCCCTTTCTCTCTCCCCTCCCCACCCTCTCTCTCTCAAAAAAAAAAAAAAAAAAAGAAAGAAAGAAAAAGAAATACAGTAAAGAAAATCTGAAACCACTGGATAAAACAATCTATAAGGTCCTTCATAACCATAGCTGTCCATGATTTTACAAATTTGCAAAATTATACTTATCACTATAAGGGCTCTTTTTTTTCTACATTAACTCCCTGTGGAGAGAAATCTATAATTTGTAACTAATATCCTTATATACAGAAACATAAGTCGATCTTTTCCTAAAGGTATCATTAAGAACATGAGTTACACAAAAGTATTCTATCACTGTTAACACTCCCAAAAATATTATACTTAGGAATACTAGCATATAGGATATGTGTGTGCATGCATATATAAAAAATGTGTATATGTAAATAAATGTGTATATATGCATACCTGTATATATTTATATATGCATACACACATACGTGCACTATGTATTTCTAGATATGCATACATATACACATATATATGTACTATCAATATTTTCAGATTGTACACATACAATATGTGTATATCTACAGAGAGAGAGAGGAGCTCAAGCTACTAACCATCTTGTCTTTGTATCTACTCGACTTTGACAGTATCTCCATGACTCCTCTTACTGTTCAAACTGCCAGCTAACACCTCATTTGTTTCCACTTTCCAGTCTCAAGCACCTGTCCACTATGACTTTATTTGTTGCTCTGCAATGAAAAATCAGACTTGGATAGAAGTTAGGCTTCACTGATTGTCTTCTGAGCATAAGATCATGCACTTTAGTGTTTGAACTAGAGAAAATCTACTTTGGACAACTGAAGGCTGGCTGTGTTTTTCTAGTTATCAGACATTTTCTCATATAATATAAAACCAGAAAAACAAAGCCATAGGTATATGAAGTCTGGCTGTCAATGACTTCACTAAAAAGATGTATTTTATTTTCTCAGTTCTTCTCATGTCATGCCAATCTACCCTATGCAAACAGATTGTGATGATCTTTGTAAAAGTTCCTATAAAGTCTGAAAAATGTTAGTTGATGTTGCATCATGCCAACAATCATCAGGGGAACTGAAGAGTAAAGAGGAGAATGCAAGACTGCATGTTCTGCTCAGGCTTAATCCTGTCATGGACCACGAAAGCAGTCTCAAAGCTGGGCTAAGCTAGGAAGGTGTAGGCCAGTGTAGTTATAATCTGTTCTGACTTCCAGGGAGGTGAGGTTAAACCGCCAGATGTTTATTCCTCTTTCCACATGCTCAGCAGGCACCTTTAATGAATACTCAACTCCTAATTCGTCTCTGCCAATGAGACAGGACACTCTAGATCACCCAAGAAGGCACTCCCATGGCTGGACCTATCAAGAGAATGCTTCAATATCTCACTGGGAGTTGGATGACACTTCATTCAGAGTGGTTCTCAAAATTCAGCATGTATCAGAATCAATCAAAGTACTTGTTAAACAACAGACTGGTAGGCCCCTCCCCCAGAATTTCTGACGTACTAGGTCTAGGAAAGGACTAGACATCCACTCGCCTAGTAAGTTTCCAAATGATGCTGAGGCCACTGGACTTGCAGCCACTTGTGGAGGCCCACTAATTCAGGTGAAGTCTTTATTTTAAAGAGGAAACAGGACAGCCTGGGTGGCTCAGCGGTTTAGCGCCACCTTCAGCCCAGGGCCTGATCCTGGAGACCTGGGATCGCATCCCGTGTTGGGCTTCCTCCATGGACCTGCTTCTCCCTCTGCCTGGTGTCTCTGCCTCTCCCTTCCTCTCTCTCTCATTTATTTTTTTTTTTCTCTCCCATTTAAAAAGAAAAAAAAAAGGTAGTAGTTTCCACAGTTTTAAAGAGGAGACAGCAAGGGACCAGGAGGGTGGAGTGATCTGGCCAAGGCACTAAGTGGACAAGGGAAGAGAGGATTCCAGTCTCTCTCCGCTATCTCGCAGTTCAGGACACTTCCCATCACAGAACGAGACTCACACTGATCCGACCAATGAAAGGTATGCCAAGAATGTCTTTATCTATAAACAAAGATCCTCAGTGTCTTATACGTATGCAGCCTTTTAAAATTTCATCTACATTATCTCACTGGGGTCTCATAACAGCCTAATGAGGTAGGCAGAGCAAAGATTAACGTTCCTATTTTAGAGATTAGGAAACTGAGATGCAGAGTTGTCACACAGTGGATCCAAAGCCACCAAGTTCGGCAAGTGCCTTGATGGATGGCCGCTATGTCGGGTGTGGCCTGGGGCCCCACAAGGACATCGCAGGAAGCCTGTTAGCAGGGCAGGACCTAAGGCTGGATCAAAGACCTACTGAGTCACACTCTGCAGCCGAACAGAATCCTCAGTTGATTCAAATGCATTATGATTCTTGGTACACAGGCCTGGAAACCAGGTCAGCTAATTCCAAAATCGATGCTTTCTCGCCCCTCTTTCTCTCTCTCTGAAAGTACTGCTCAGTAGCACAGTCTGACTTGTTTTCCAACATAACCTAAGTAAGAAGTTAACTCTTACCAGCTAACTCTTACCAGGTAAGAAGTTAACTCTCACCGGTTAAAGGGCACTTACAGTGTTTTGCCCTTAAAAAAATATTAAACCAGGTTAAATTACCTTGATTACCAGTCTTGGTAATTCCTCTGTAGTCATTTTCTTGACTGATGTACAGACCCCTATGAAATGAATCCTCTGAGAAGAAGATGGAAAAAAAACGAGACAGTGATCAATGGATTCAATTAGTTACAGTATAATTCTACCAAGATGAAAAAAAGATCAAGATGCAATGTATCTACTCCAGGGTGGCTAAAATACTTTACCCAGAAAGTACACCATTTCTTTCCCACATTCTTCAACTATTAAGTTCAGAAAAGCACATAACAGCTGCTCCTAAGACACCTGGGAACATAACCACAATAAATGCAAGGCTCCTCACAACTGGAAGTATTTAAATACTGTTTTAATGATCTAGGCAAGATGACAACTGCATTTCTTCACATATAGGAAGTGTCATACAGACCAATTTCTCTAACAACAGCGAATAAACCCCTCTCGCGACATACAGTCAACCAAGAAGTAACTCAGTGGTTACCATAAGATCACAGTTTTGAAACATGTATGCAGGTTTTTCCTTCAACTTTTCAAATCAATTCTTTCGATTGAGATTCTTTGTTGAACAGAAACCAGAATGCTGATACAGTGCACCTGTGAAAAGCTGCTTGCTTCAGCATGGCCAAATATAAATTCAAATGATTTTTCTAAAAAAAAAAAAAAAGTATCAATCCTAGGCATTCAAAAAAGTAAATATAAATACAAACACATATGGGTTTTGTTTTGGTTTGGTTTTGGTTTTGTTTGGTTTTTGGTAATTTCAGAGTTGCTTTGTGCAAACACATAATTAGTTAATCAGGGTAGTAAGAATCCAATCATTAAAATTAATGCTCAAGGCACACAAACAACCATGTATAATAGCTGAGTAGGTCAGCATATTAAATAACATCGCGGAACTGTAAAAATCATTATTTTAGAAAAACGCGAATCTATTAAAAGGAAGGTTTCTTCCCCAGTTTAAAAATGATGTGATGAGTTAATAAAGCTGATCAAGTGATTAATAGAATCCACAATCTTAATCTTATTATTTTCAAAGATGAAAAGGCTTTTCTGCCAAGAGCCTACTGTCTCCATTTGCTTACGAACAATAAAATCTGATAGACTGTGATCTACCTACTGTCTCTGAGATAACTTGGCATGGGCACACCTTTAATTCTCCTTGTATTTCTTTATCAAGATACACAAAGCTGTTAGTGGTTTATCCCTCTGAAACCTGGGGATTCATGTAAATAACTTTTAACAGTGGGATCACACATAACAATTTACAGAGCACTGTGGCATAATGCAATTCAGAGTTGTTCTTGATTTAAAATGTTTAAAGTCCAACCACAGTGTCAGTCTGCCCAGAGAAATCTCTTATAAAAGTTTTCACACTCTGTTGGGTTAAGAGACAGTGGGTATTAATCCTATGGCTTCTACGCCAAACTTCCTTTTTGTGGTCAGCAGAGAAGCTATGTGGTTGGTCTGAAGGAGTCCAAAGTCTTTTTTCTGTGTTAAAACAAGGGAAAGTGGGCCGGTTACAGAGTAAAAGAAAAACCACAGCCAGCTCACTCTGCTGTAGCTTTTCCCTTAAATGTGGCCTAGAGCTATTCTGCTTTCCAAAAAAAGGTTTAATTTAAACCATACACAGTGCTGCAGGCTGCCACGTTTCCAAACTCAACATTCCTTTCTAATCTGTGCACTTCAGAACCAACATACTCTGTTTCCAATGGTACTCAGATGAGCTTTAATAAATAAAATATCACTGCCCATCCATCACTTAATTTGATAATAATATGCCTTTTTTCTCCCCTCCTCTATTGACATTACTCTAAGTGCTTATTCAAGTGTGTTGAACTGTTGTAAACATCACCTCTAAAAAATCAGTTCTGTTCTCTTCTGGGGAGAGAGGAAGGAAAGCAGGGGGAACTCCAAAGTGAGGGAACTTGAGTGTTAGCAAGTGGTCCAGGGCTCAAGAAAACTATCGCGCTGGGATAAGGTTGCAGGTGCCCCAAATAACGTATTATTGTTCCGTTAAAAAATCAAAACTTTGTTTATTCCTTAGATGTGAAGCTGGACTCCGCGCTGTTATTCAAAATGTCACTGGGAAAGGCCACAGTCACACCAGCTCACAGCTACAAAACAGCCACATGACCGGTACGGGTCTCTTTGGTCGTCGGCGTGGCTGGTGCTGATCATCACGCTGGCCAGAGCAAGCAGAATGAATACTCCACAGTTGGGGCGCTTTACGTCTTTGCCTCAGTGTATTCACTTGTATGTTCATTAAGAACTCCAACCACAGCGGGAAGTCCGGCACACGGTTTTCTATGTGAGCCACCATGCTCTATTATACATGACACTTGTCAATTAAAGAGGAAACCCTTTTAAAGCAAACAGGAGTTAAGCTGGTACTTTCTTCAACATCTGATTTACCGCTGCTGTTATCGCCCAAAAGGAAGTTTGTTTTAGAACAATGATAGCAGTAGTAATCCTCCTATTTCAGTAGTGAGGGATTTAAGCACGTTCAGGGCACTGGGGACCAGTCAAAAGGTTTCTTTCAACAGAACTATGTATTTTCAGTAGGAAAAGGAAGGTCTTACTGATGGGACAACTGCCAAGAGTGGACAATTTTTCAGCCTAACAGTTTAGAGAGTATCATTTTAAACTACCTGGTATAATACAAATGTGGCACAATAGATCAATGCAATGAATTCTCTATAGTCAGTAAAATGCTCTCCCAAATAATGGAATCCATTAATAATGATTCCTGCCCCCGTGCCTTTGCCACAAAAGTAATGCCCAATGCGACATCTCAATAGTCTCTAATAAATACCTACAAGTCCCACAATAAGAACCTAATCACAACATGGCAAATAAGTGCAGATTCCAGTGAGAGTGCAAATTAAAAAGCCATTATGTTCAAAACTTATTTTACCTTGTAAAATACACTTTCCTGATCTGTGAAATGGGACTTAGGGGACATGATCTCATAGGTCCCTTCCAGCTCTATGAGTCCATGAGGGCTTAAAGTTTTCTCCAGGGTTTTAATTCTTAATGCACCCACTTTAGGATTCCTACCAGCACACCAATAATAATTAATGCTAATCATGGGCCATGAAACTTTTGCAATAAAACTTTAATTTGAATTGATCTGGAGGGAAAAGAAAATGCAGGAAAGATGATTTCGGCTTTAGATTTTTAAAGTCAAACATTACTTGCTTCCTGAAAAACCTGAAAGCAGCACATATGGACTGCTGAAACATACAATTTCCTAGAAATGCAGGTAGGTGACCCAGCATATATGGACAGTCATAAGAAAGCAAACCTTTAAGTATATCTTAAAACTCTTAAAAAGAAAACTGTAGGGACACCTGTGTGGCTCAGTCTGGTAAGCATCCAACTCTTGGTTTCGGCTCAGGTCATGATCTCACAGTCATGGGATCGAGCCCTGCACTGAGCCCGGGTCAGGCTCAGCATTCAGTGGGGAGTCGGCTTGGGATTCTCCCTCTCCCCCCGCCCCGTTACTTGCTTGTATTATCTCTCTCTCAAAAATAGATAAATCTTAAAAAAGAAAACCTTAAAGCTCAGAACTATATTTCAACTATGTCCTAGCTAATAATAATTAATATGCATTGTTTACTCTATGACCAACATTGATAACCCCTTTGTGTGAGTTGCCTGCCTTTATTCCTTACAACATGCTATGACTATCCCCAGGTTTCCACAAATGTGGAAACTGAGGCTTATAGAGAGTTAAATAACCTCTTCAAGAGGTGAGAACTGGTAAGGAACCAAAACAGAACTAAACTCAAATTAGTGGAACCCCAGAGCCTAAGCTCCTAGCCACAAAGTAGGCACCGCCGCTTATTACACTATATCCATGTCATAATGTGGGGAAACCGGGCTGCTCTTTTCAAATACACTTTACTTCTGCGTGATGCTGACTACTTCAAGCCCCAAAGGTCAGGTCTTGGATTGGTTTCCATGCAGACTATTTCTATGCTACAGATCTCTAATTTGCTCTATTTAAATGGATGCCTTTAATTCCTCAATCCACAAGAGTAAGCAACAGCCTGAGTTGAAATGGAAAGATTCAGGATGCCTAGGTGGCTCAGCAGTTAAGCATCTGCCTTTGGCTCAGGGCGTGATCCTGGGTTCGAATCCCTGTGGGGAGCCTGCTTCTCCCTCTGCCTGTGTCTCTGGCTCTCTCTCTGTGCCGCTCATGAATAAATAAATAAATCTTAAAAAAAAAAAAAGAGGGAGAGAGAGAGAGAGAAATGGAAAGATTCTCCTTAGCTTGGGAGTCAAGTATCCAATGGTCTCCCACTCTTTTGTTTTTTTTTTTCTCCCACTCTTTTTTAACCAACTACTGAAATGCCGTGGATGGAAGGGAGAACAGGTAACCAAGGTGTGCAGGTCAATGTGTATCAGGAAGCTCTCCTCCTCTTATCAAGCATAAAAGCCAGCTTTTAGAGAGACTGCCTTCCCTAAGCCGACCATAAGGCGAACTTTGAAAGACCAGGACCATGCATGTAGACAAACAACTGACTTGGGGCTCTGAGGACAAGAGTAGCCCAGCGACTCCTAAAAGAACAAACGAGGCACTCACCTAGAACATGTCTAAAAAGGTAGGAGGATCTAGGACCTATTTTTAGTGTGTCAAAAGCTCACATAGAAACCATACACTTAACTCATGAAACAGCTGCACAAGCTTGCTAAAACCTCAACCAACTCATTACACAAAAACGACTCCATGCTCTCACTGCTGATGTCTTATTTGTATCTGTGGGCTCAGTTTCAGATGTCTGTTTGCTTTAAAAATAGGAAAACAAATTAATTATTAACCAGCACAGTTTGTCTAGAAGACACAACTTTTCAAAACAGGGAATCAAAAATAATAGTTGAGGTTCCCGGTGGTAGAAAGAACTGGAAGTCAGAGAATTAAAATCACAGTCAAAGGCAGCCCCGGCTCACCTGAATCTCACACTTAGATCCTTTACGATAACAACAAAGCAAAAGATCACACCATAAAGGTTTAACTACAAGGAATCATAAACACTTCCCGACCATGCAGGCAGATGTTTAAACCAGGCTGCTAATACATCCTAATATAACAGGGAATGGTGGTGGGGATTAGGGCAAACTAGAAAGCCCAGATTCCATCTCAAGGTGTTCAAATTCAAATGTTTGAAAACACTCTGTGGGCAGATTCCAACTCACAGAGCACCACTTTACCAGCCCTGAACTCCACACACCCATTTCAGCCATCAGGAAACTTGTTTTCAGAGAAGTAAAGTGACTTGCTTAAATGTATCGACTATGGTTGTTCCCCATCTTAAAGTAGTAGAAAAAGACTGGAAAGAATGTTTCCTGATGCCCATTCTTGGGTACATTTACCGAGCAAACCTAGCACTTAACACTGGAAAAGCCAGGGCCTGAAAAGACAAATGATTTAAGATGCCTGCCCTCATTGTCCTTAGAGTAGGAGACACAGACCAGGAAACAAACATTACCATACAGCATGAACATTTCAATGATTCTCTGTTCTCATAGCTGCAATGAAAGTACAGAGGAGGTGACCAGAAGCCACGTGAGGGGACGCGGTCCTCAAATTTTAGCGTCCAATCTTTGCAGGCATGTACTACTGTGTGATAATGTTTCTGGGCTTTAAATCTTTAGAGAAATATATCCTACAAAAAGAGAAGGAAAAAAAAAAAGGTCTCAGATCATGACACCCTCAGAAAGTCTTACCCTAAGAAAACTTTAATGGCCCAGTTATAAATCTTCCAAAATGAGAATTTGTAATAGAAATACTGACAGACCTTTAATTATGGCAGCACTATGGGGCTTTGTATAATAAAGCCCACATATTTTCAGCTTAGATCATTATTTATAGGATGCCTTGAAAAGGATTTTATTTGTGAGTGCCTGCCTGAATCAATGAGGTGAAGTTTTACACAAGAAAAGGAAGTGCAAAGTACACTGTGTAAAAAAGCAGGGATTTACCTCCTGGGGTTCAGGAGGCCCAGGGACCAGGGGCTTCAGGCAGTGAATGATGATTTTGACTCCTCCAGTTTGTATAAAAGGTTGAAGTTCAGTCTGGCGCAGTGCGGCATTCCACAAGACCTGCTGCCTCTTTGAGCAGGCGATTAATCTCATGATCGATAGACCATATGATTAGGCACTAATAGCTGATAGGAGGAGAGAATAAACAACCATAAATTTGCTTTGTACCAAGTAATCCAAGTGTAAGCGGGGTCATTTAATGGCCACATTGGGTCATGTTACCTAAGGGGCCATATGGAATAAAAATGGAAGATACATATTTTTTTTTTAAGATCTTCAAGTATTATCAGGGTTATGGGACCAGGGTGGGGCTTATGTGAGCAACACCTATTCGTTTAGTATTCTTTGGTGACAGATCCAAAGGTCTCCATGTTTTGAGCGTGGAGAGCTGACTGCGGAGAGAATAATGGAAAAGTCCCATTGTTGAAATAATTCCTCTATAAGCACCGTCGTCAATCACCCTCAGTATAACATGAGTGGCCCTGGGTGGTCCATCTCATCAGTCCGTGAAACCTGGGATTCTGTGCCTACAGGACAAATGCAGGGGAAGCAGGGCTCCAAATCCAAGATCGGACCGTGTGTGTCTCTCAATCAAAGCAGTTGCTGGACTGGTTAATTTCGCCTTTGCATGCAGATCACCACTCTGAGTTCCAAGGCTGGTTCTCAGGGTGTCATGAACTTCCTGTATTGGGAATGGTTACGCGACATAAAAGCTGGGATCCAGAAGGTCATAAATCTCATTCTTTCTTTTCTCCTTTTCCCTGGCTTCTTCCCTAAGACTCTGACCTCCTCCATCAGCCCCTTGAAAGAAAGAAATCAATCACCCCCAGACTAAAATGAAAACCTGAGCCTTCCCTAGTCATTGGATGGTTTCCCCTTGTCTGTGACAAAATTCAAGAAAATCTAAAAAATGTCAATTCCCTCTTACATGTATCCTTCTCTCCACCCCACCCAGAGCCCTGGGAAGCAAAGAGTCCTTAAGCTCTTGCTATCAATGACCATGAAAAAGAAAAGGAAGACACTTTGTTAGCCTAAAAGGAATGTGCCAGAGAAAGTAATTGTTGGATAAAAAAAAGAACATCAACTGGGCCTGCATTTCGTTCTCAGCCCCTCAGCAAACTGCACAAATCTCTTTTCTTTGAAAACTATCTGGGAAACAAACCCCTCCAAATCACCCTCTCCACTTCTGAACTGTTCCTCCCAGCCCCCGTCCTCTCCATCGCTCCCCCCTCCCTGGTCCTACTAATATGGCCTTTGTTAGTTACAAGCCTTTGGGGAACAACCGTTCACCACCATTCCTTCTAGTCTAATTGTTCAATACTGCTTATAGCTCTTGAACCAACAGAAGAGTATTCGATCGGCTGTTTTGAGAAGAAAGCAGGAGCTTCAGACACCCTGGGGTTTGTTGGGGGAATTTTTGTTGTTGTTCCCAGAAAGCTGGGAAATTCTTGCCCCATTCAAATACAAGCATTTTCAATGCCCCCAAAGAAGTCCAATGTTAGAAGCAGTTGCTACAGCCACCCCACATGAGAATTTTTCAATTTACACTGAAAATCCCTTCTTAGTTTACATTTATTCAGAGTTTCTACTCACAGACTTTCTGAGCTGGAAGACTTTGGGGCCACGTACATTTGTACCATAAAGGGATGCCCCCAAATGTTAAATCACAAGGGATACTCCAAGATCCAGCCATTTCTCTGCTGACACTTTTTGGAACAATAAAACCACCCCAGCCGGGGCCACCCATACTAACTCCCAGTCAGGAAGAAGGACTTGCCTGGGAAGGAAACAAACCAGAGGGCAAGGATAATTGTCTGCTCTGATACGCTCCCGGGGGAGGTGTAGAGCACAGTGATAGAAGGGGACTTGGCAGAGAACCTGGAGCGAAGCAGAGCCTTGACCCCTGGGAACACGGGTCGGCACTCCTTCCTCTACACCACCCTGCCTCCTAACATGTGTATTTTTTAAAGTTCTTCCTTAGTAACTACTATCAATTTCTAGCCATCTCTGAAACACCCAGAACATCAAGAAGACACTCAGTTCCCTTCTTAAACTGATGTGAATTCTCCCTGAGAGGGAAAGGGGACAAGGGGGGTTAAAAACACCTCCTTTGAGGACATAAAGAGTCTGCTTAGATCTAATTCAGCCATCCTGCGCTGATCTTGGTGGTTACCTGTGACCATGTCCTGATGGAAACCATGGACGGCCTATATCCAATCTGGTTCCTAGCAGTAATAGTAGTCACATAATACCTCCCATTTACTGAGCATCGGATATAAACGGGGACACTTGCAAAACAAAATCGCTTCCAACTATTAAACAATCCTGAGTTAATACTGTCCTCTCATTTCACAAATGAAAATAAATTTTAAAAAACCAACCCAAAAACCTCACAAAAAACAGAGATGAAGGAACTCAGAGAGGCTGAACAATTTGCCCATAGTCACACAGCCTGTCAGCGGCAGAGATAAGGTTTAAATCACAGCTATCCGTCACAAAGGCTGATTTTTTTTTTTCCAAAAGATGATGCTATTTTCCACACTGGTTAAGAATTTAAGGGTGAGATTGCCCTAGAGTTGTCAGGAATTAGTTGATGCTGGTACTAATAGCTGGCCTTTCTGGTTAACATTTTCCCAAGCATGAAAGCAATATAGTCTTACACCATTCCCATGGATACCAGAGTCTCATATCACTAAAGCAATCAGAAACAAGATGAGTCAGTCTCAGCAAAAGCACTAAGTATAGATTGAGGCTAGGGCTATGTGGGCAAAAAGGAGTGAAGTGAAAGAGACTATCTGAAATTTTTTAAAATTTATTATAAAGCTACCACCACCACCCCCTTGGAAAAAAAAAATCCAGAGGAAAGAGGCAAAACAAAAAACAAACAAAGGAAAAACTTGATTCATTTATTCTTTTGTCCTTGGGAAATGTTGGCTGAGCACCTACTATGCACCAAACTTTCCTATCCTTAATTAGAAAGGAAATGGTTCAAATTCCCAACATCTATTTGCCTTTGGACTCTGGTATCAGGCATACTAAAGATAATTCATCAATCATTCTCCTTCATCATCCCATTTTACCCTGTGATGCTCTGCAAACGCAAGAGAATCTGCTGCTCAACTTGACTATTTCTGTTCCTGTTACTATAGAGCCATGTTTTGCCCATTTCTAAATGTAAAGTACTAATAGAGTTTGGGAGATGTAATCCAAATGATTCAAGCATGTGACGATGATCCACATTCTCCTGAAAAGAAAAATCAGAGACATAGATTTCAACAGTTCTACTAGTCAGTACCTTCCTGCTGTTATCCAAAGGTTCACAGAGATATTGCAAGACGAGCCAGGCCTTCAACCAGATACTAACAATGATGCCTCCTGAAAGTCTTCTAGAAGGCACTAAATTGTAAAGAATCAGCAGTAATCGGTCAAAGGGGATGGAGTTGTGGCTGGTAGGGAGGGGATGGTCTGAGGCAGAGAAAATGAAAAGTAAAGAGATCCAAAAGCAAGAAAGAATGTGGAACATTTAACAAGCTACAAAGAGTATATTCCGGCTAGCAGGTAAAAGAAGGCTTGAGAGGTCAGCAGGGGCCAGTACTTTTAAGTGACCTTCTGATAGTGAGCATTCATTATAGTTGCTAATGAGCACCCACTATGTACCGGGCATGATGCTTGACCTCAGAGATACTGAGATGGGTTAGCAACATCTCAGGATACCTCTTACCACCACTCAACAATGAGCTGTACCTTACACAGCTGGTTGATGTTCAACATGAAATGTAAACTGGAACACAAGAAAATACCCCTTGCTTTTCCTAATCCACCTACTAAATTAAACTATCCACACCTGCAGGGGAAGGACTCACTTGCATTGGTTTACAATGAACATTAGCCAACCCCCTAGGATAACATTGGACTTTTGCCCACTCATCAATATTAATTGCAACATATATAGATGCACCCTGTGTTCTCCCATTTCTCCAATTTCAGCCCTCACACCAAGGTAGGTTCTTAATCCAACTGAAGTTTCAGGGCACACACTTCGGTGCAGCTGGGACCATAAAAATTCACATGGTATCATTAAGCACCACTAGGTGAAAAAAAGCAAATGAAAATTACATGCTTTCCAACCAACACAGAAAGCCCAAGGTCTACTTACAAAGAAAAAAAAAAATCAGCCTGAATGCTATAAAAGAAGGCAAAATGATTTTCCACCAGCAACCATGCAGAACTCACAGATTTTTCCACATAATAAGATTCTACTTTTAAAAATTGAAATAAAATAAAATATCTCAATTACTAGAGATCTGACTCCATTAGAGTAACCCTAAAAATTTTTAGGCCACAGAATCTGTTCTTTGGTGGTAGAGATTAATTTTAGTATTCAGTCATTCACCTTGATTTACATCATTATTTCCAAATATTAGGAATCTACCTGGTTTATGGTAGATTCATGGTGACACTAAGGAAAGAAGAGTGTATAGCTTCAGGACCAGTCACTTGAAAAGAACCATCTGTAAGATTCACTAACTCACCGGCCGATCAGGTGTCCTAACCACATGAGATACATTGATGCAAGCCACGTGATGCCTGTCCTTTCTGAACCCACCTGGCCACAATCCACTCTCAACTTTTAGTAAATATCTTATCAAGTGAAATTCAGTGAAACTCTCCTAACACATTTTTTCAAAAATGTATGAGAGAAAACAATCCTTTCATTGCTACGGAAACTTTTCCCAAAGATCTCCTAGCATCCAGCAGAAGCAGTCCCTTCCTATAAAAAGCACGCTAATTAGAAGAGGAGGGGACGTGGGGGCAGTGGGTGACAAGTAAGTCCACACAATTACAGAGCAAAAGTGCTGTCCTGTAGTCACACAATGCCACAGAATCACAAATAAGAACACCTTGCAAGCCCAAGGTAACCCAGGAAAACTTCCTGGGGGCAGGATTTTTGAACTCAGTCTTGTAAAAGAAACAGGAATAATGAAGGAGGTTTCAAATAGTTAGGCATGTGTATTATTGACTCTCTGAAGTTAGCAATATTTGCATTTTAAAGTGTGCTCTGCTGGGTTGGGTTTTATAGAATGGAAGAAACTACTTTAAAAATCCTGCCTATCAGCCATTGAGGGAACTGGAATCTGGCAGAGTGGGGGTCAGCTGAATAATGACCCCCCTCACACCTATCCACCCATTCAAGATGTGTTATGTCCTAATTCCAGATCTGTAAACATAGCAAAAGGGACTTTTGCAGATGTTATCAAGTTAAGGATAATCTTATCCTGGAATCTCAATCTCCCCTTGAAGTGGGGAGATTATGCTGCAGCATCCAGGTAGGCCCAATGATGTGATCGCAAGGTTACTTATAAGAGAGAAGCAGGAGAGGATCAAAAACCCAGGAGAAGGAAGCAGAGAGACAAAAGAGTGGCCAAACCAGCCTCTGGAAGCTGAACGAGGCAAGGAACAGGGGTCTTCCCTGGAGCTTCTAGAAGGAACCAGCCCTGCTGACACCAGTCTGGTTTTTAGACCTCTTACCTTCAGAACTGTAAGAAACTAAATTTGTGTCATTTTAAACCACTAAGTTAATGGTAGCTTGTTACAGCAGCAATAGGAAACTAAAACACGGGGCTTACAGTGATACAGAGAGCTAAGTTAAATCGGAACTTACTTGACCTCACAAATCCAGGATCCCAGGATACACCACAGCAGAGAAACAATGTCAGTGGTCATTACTAAAGGAGTCAAACTTCACACATAAAACCTAAAACAGGCGGTTGCTTCTATGACTAAAACTGAACAAACAGCTAGTGTCCAGGGAATTAATATTTGAGTGCCTCTGCCATGCTCAGCTTCCGGGCAGGACGCTCCATACCAGAGACACCTAAACACACATGTGCAAAAGGAAGTAACTGGAGAGCAAGTGTTTTTGTCCCATTGGTTCCCCAGCACCCAGAACAATGCTTGGCACACAATAGTTGCTCAATAATATTTAGTGAACTAATGAAAGTCTGGAGATAAATAATCTATTTGTGAATAACAAGTAAGTCTCTGGTGGATAATATTTCTTCTGAAAGGTTATCTGATTGGCAGACTCTGCAGATTTTGAGAAAACAGTCTCCTCATAATTGTACTTCTGGTTTTAGCCATACGATGTGACATGTAATAAAAATGGCAAAACAAAAATTCAGAAAGTCAGTGAAACCTGGTTATGTGGCAGTATGTTAGATTCGTGTTCTTACTGTACTTGAGGGAAGCATTAATTTCCTTGAGAGTTTTTCTCCTTGGCTTAGTGCTGAAATGGCATAAAAGAGGCAGAGGCTTGATTCTCTTAGAGTTACTAGTAATGCCACCAGCATTTCAAGAATATCTACAAGCAGATATGGAAGAGCCTTAATTAAATAAAATTTTATAGGCATTTGAATTATCCCAAAGTTAAAGGCTAGAGGAAAAGGCGACGTCACTTACACAGGTGAGGATTAAGTACCAGCAGGAGCTAAACTGAGGCAGGTCAACACACATTTCCAAAGGGGCCTAGTGTGTTGGGTATGCTCTGACACTGGGTCTCATTATTCTGGTTTCTTTTGCTGAAGGTGGACACAGGGTAAGAATTAAATAGCTGCAGGTCTTCAGCTAAGGCTGACACAAAGGAAAATAAATATCCATCCATATTCTAAAGAATGTTCCCTGAGCACCGACCCTGTGCCGAGCCCAGTACTAGATGCTAGAGATAGAAACACAGTGATAATTAGTTATTGAGCATTTTTTGTACCAAGCAGCTGCACTAAGTGTGAAAAATGGTTCCCTTACTAATATCCTTATTTTCAGGAGAAAATCAAGGCTTAGACTTCTCATAATTCTCTCAAGTTTATGTGGCTAGTGCTTGGCAAAATAAGAATCTGGAATCCATGTCCATGTGACTTTAGGGTCCATATCCTTGTGTATAAATGCCCTAGAACCTCTACCCAATAAGGGCCCATCTCTAATGCCATCATGAACTCAGACCCCAATACACACACACACACACAAAGAGTTGGGAGAGATTTGGCAACGAAATTTTCTACAGAGCTACCTGCCACAAGAACAAAAAATGTTTTAAGCCTTCCAGAACAGTGTTTTTCAAACTGTAGCATACACCAGCATCACCTAGAGGGCTTGCTTAAAAACAGATTCCTAGGGACAGCCTGGGTGGCTCAGTGGTTTAGCGCCGCCTTCAGCCCAAAGAGTGATCTTGGAGACCTGGAATCGAGTCCCACGTCAGGCTCCCTGCGTGGAGCCTGCTTCTCCCTCTGCCTGTGTCTCTGCGCCTCTCTCTCTCATGAATAAATAAAAAAATAAAATCTTAAAAAAAAAAAAAGACAGATTCCTGGGCTTCGATCCTCAAGCTGCTTTTTTCCTTTTAAAGATTTTATTGGGCAGCCTGGGTGGCTCAGCGGTTTAGCGCCATCCTCAATCCAGGGCCTGACCCTGGAGACCAGGGATCGAGTCCCACGTCAGGCTCCCTTCATGGAGCCTGCTTCTCCCTCTGCCTGTGTCTCTGCCTCTGTGTGTGTGTGTGTTTCATGAATAAATAAATAAAATCTTTAAAAAATAATAAAGATTTTATTTATTCACAAGAGACTTAGAGAGAGGCAGAGACATAGGCAGAGGGAGGAGAAGCAGGCTTCCTGCAGGGAGGCCCGATGTGGGACTCCAGGATCATGCCCTGAGCCGAAAGCAGACGCTTAACTGCTAAGCCACCCAGGTGTCCCTGATCCCCCGGTTTCTGAAATGTGGATCAAGGATTCGTGTTTCTAACCAGTCTCCACGGGAGACTGCTGCTGCTGCTCTGAGGACCACAGTTTGAGAACCACTGATGTATAAATCTGTAATATAATCTAAGTGGAATGATTCTTTTTTGTTTGCAGTCTCTAGAAGAATACCTAGCACATATTAGGTATTCAGAAAATATTTACTGAGTGAATGAATCTGCTGTGTACTTGAAAAACAGATAACCAACTTTATTAAAATTGTGTGCAAGTTAAATATAAACAGGTTCTGACTGGGACTTGGGAGATTATTTCATGATTAAGGGTATGAGCACCTTCATGAATGTTGTGACATATCCTTTGGCCATTGAGAAGCATGGTGTCAATGTAGGGGTACTGTTACCACAACCTCTCTCAATCATGATGATGTGTGTGGCCTATTGGAAAGAACACAGAATCAGTGTTGGTTCTATACTCACTAAGCACAGATTCCACACAGCTTATTCTATATAGCTGAATATCCCAAGGCATATTCCTAACCTTGGAAAGCCTAGTTTTCTCTTTTATAAAATGGGTTCTTGGAAAGATCAAAGACAACAAAGATGAAGTTTTCAGATAGGAGTAAGAATTCATACAGTAAGAAATCTTCAACAGCAGCTACAATTACCTTAATCACAAATATACCTCTGTCAGGGTCATTATAGAGATCTTGATCTTCAGGAAATAGTTCATTCCAATTTAGCAAATACTTACCAAGCATGCCATTCACTCTGTGGGGCATGTTTGATTTTCAGATGCCACACTAAGTAATGGGTTAAAGAAAAAAAAAAGAGAGAGAGAGAGAGTCCCTTCCTAGATTTCTCATCATCCAAAGGGCTCATTCTAAAAACCCCAGGAGGAAAGACCCAAAGGAGCTCTCTGGAAGAGCGCAGAGGCAAGAATCAACAGGAGTTATGTAAAGAGGTAAAGCCAGCTGTTTCTCCTCTCTGAGGAGGCATGAAGAAAGTTGAGTCAACAACCCTACTTGCTCTTAGGGCAAACAGTCACCACACAAGCAGTTCTCCTGGCAGGTGTGAATGTATCAGAAGAGAGGCTGCACTGTCCAGTAGCAACAGCTGGAAGGTTCTGTCCCAGGTGCTCTCCTAAGCTCTTGGCACAGGGGCAGACACCTTCTCTAAGCCCCAAGACTCTCCCTCTGCGTCTCCCAGTCTCCCTACCTGAAACACGAGTGGCAACACAAAATGCCCCTCCCTTGAGTGAAAGTTAGTGTGCACTCTGTATATTTGCATCAAGTTCTACTGTGCAGAAAACTAAAATGACAATTAAGGGAACTGGAGAGCAGAAAGTAACCTTTACAGTTTTGTATTCCTGTGTTCATTCATAATGTAAAAGACTTAGAAAGGTACCCATTTGGACTCTTGGGAACAGGAAAATCCCAAAACCATAGTTTACTATTTTCAAAGGAGTTTCAATATGGGCAGAAATCAAGAATACTGTTCTTCAGGCTAAGTTTATATCCTGAAATATGCTTCTTGTAAGAAATAATTTAAAAATGTGGAATCTAAAATTAAGCAAAAATAACATACAGTATGTTCAGCTTTGAAATTTGCCGGGACTCAGCCAAGTTTACCATAAACAGAAGGCAGAATTGTCTATTTTTAACTTTACAGCCCTTGGGTGATTAAAATTTTGAGCCATAATAAACAACTTTTTTCATCTTTGCAACATAATTTCTCATTTGAAATTGCAGTCTTTTTAGTTGTTTAGGAGATATGGATTGAGCACTTCGTGTTTTTAAATTCTTTCTTAAACGGAAATTTCTTGCAGAGACTAAATGCATTCATTAGCATGCCAAAAGCACAGTTTGAAAGGAAAGAAAGAAAGAAAGAAAGAAAGAAAGAAAGAAAGAAAGAAAACCTCACCAAGGCCCAAAATTAAATTGCCTCCTCTTCTTCTGTTTCAACTGTTGAACAATAAGCACCTTTGGCCAGTTGCATTTTAGCAGCAGAACACAGCAACAGATCCCACCATTCTGCCTATGTAAGTGGAATCACTACAAACACCTCACCATCACCCAGCAGATTATTTGGCAATTTGGCATGTCTGCAGATCTATTATGTCAGCAGAAAGTATCTTCCCACCAGGAAAGACAGTTGCATTTGCAATAAACCAATAGCCTTTGACACACCAGTTAATTACATCAGTTAACTACTATCTCCTGTGCATGATCATAGTGTTAATGAAACTATTTTGGTGTGGAAATGAAACAGGTCAGGACAAGCAGATCAGGAAACAGAAGGGACTTAGGGTCATATAGGATGATAATGTGCTGAGTCACACAGAACTTAACCTTGGCCCCCAAAAAGGATATTAAATTATTCCCTCTGCTGTGAGTAATGCTAGTGTTCTTTTCCTTTGGCATCAGTTGGTGCTAAATTGCTCAAAACTCTCTAGAAATTATCAAGTTTAACTATTTTGCCTCCCCATCAAGAGCTATTAGCAGTTGAGTTTTTGGAGACCAATAGAAATCCAGTCCAGAGGTGCTGACTATGAGTGCAATGTTTTTTTTTTGTTGTTTTTTTTTTTTTTTTGCCCTGAGTGAAAGGGATGAGTGAAAGATAATGCCCGATTTCTGGTTTGGATGACAGGGTGAAGAATGGTGACAGCCACTCATTTTGAAACACAGGAAGATGAGCAGATTGTTGGAAAAATGGGTCAGGCAGTGCAAGATGTTAACTCAGGTTTTCGTCTCTGTTTTTTTTTTTTTTTTTTTTTCATGTCAAGTGTGGGTTTGAGGCTCCAGAGAAAGACCCAACTCCTACTTTGGTCTTCTAGAACAAAAGAGAATATCCCACCAGACATTAAATATGTTAGCTTGTTCTTAGGGTCATTCTAAAGAATCCCTCCTTCTCCAGACATGCTATGCTTTCCTCAACTCCCCCTCCTAAGATATTACTTCCTGATCCATTAGCATCTGGGTCCCCATTTTGTTGGCATTCCTTTTAGCATTTGTACCAAAACTGGGCAAAAATATTCCAGCTGTGGTCAGACCACAGCCCAACACAGTCTTAGCTTTTTAAACGGCAATGTCATACTGCTGGCCCCTATTACTCTTGTGGTCAACTTACACTCTTGGATTGTTTTCACATCAACTGCTGTCAAATTAGGTTTCCTCCACCCTGTCTTTGTATAATGACATTTCTATTCTAAATGCAGGATGCTCCACTCCTAGCCTGTCTGCATTTAGCAGAAAATGGGGATTTTCACCCCATTTTTATTTCATTCTTACCAATTCAGCCCCTAGTTTTGCCAGAATGCCCAGAGGTATATAGCCTTTTGGAATGAGCTGTCCCATGCTACATTCCAAGAATAAAAGAGTCTGAAAATGTTCCATCCTTTTTTTCACTGGCTTTTCCGTATCCCAGGCTACTTTATAAATAACATTTCTCCCTACAGAACATATGTAAAACCACTGGGGGCTTGGGGGTGCTACACACAGAGAATAAGATAATTTTTCACTGGTCCTGGAACAATGCAGATCTACTGTCAATTACTTCTTTCTTATTGTATGATACAAAATTTGTATTTTCATAGTATAAACTTGGATCCTGTACACTGCCCCACCATCACCCCCAAAAAAGAACAAGCCAGATATTTACCAACATCCTGGAGGCCAGGGAACAATTGAGGTCTTTTCTGCAGACAGTAGTAAGGAATGCTGATTGCATTTACTTAGCTATCAGTATGTAACAGGCTGTGTAGCCTTCAGGGCAGAGGTACAGAAAAAAAAAAGTGTAAAGGAGAGGGCTATGTTTTTTAAAAAAAAAAAAGTACACTGGCCAATTTCCAGCACTTATCTCAGTTTTGCAGCCCCTCCGCCTGGCTGTCTCAGGGTCATATAAGGATTCGGTTAAGTGAGCGGTCTCAAGTCTTCAATCTCCCTGGATATTCCTATCATCATTTATTGGGTATCACTTAAGTTTGGTGGAACCTAATGTCTGGATTCCCACCAGGTCACAGAGCTGCAGGAAAAGCTACTCTTTTGGTGAGTTCTTAAAACTTCCTGTAAATTTCAACCTATTAACTCACACCAAAATTTCTTCGTAAAAATCCCTAAGACGTATAAAAGCAACTTTATACTTCTATGGAAGATGGTTAAGAGTAGCAATATGCTTAACTTGATGCTTATCAAAGTTAGAAATTAGAATGTACTTATTAGTTAAGCTCATTACAGAGTCTTTTAAAGAAGAGTGGGAATACATCTGTTTGGGGTAATTTAGATGTAGCTGTGCCTCAAGGCAGGAGGAAAGACAAGATCACTTCCCAGTAACTGTCTGAGGTCATTAACAATGCCACCAGGGCAGGCACGGGTGACGCAGAATCAAGACCAGAGAGAGTGTTACGAAATCTCAAGTTAGGGGATGCAGATTTCTATCAGCAACTAACTCGCCAGACCAGCTTTCAGGGAAGGTACCCTGACTTCTTTCCTTACTTTCTGGTCTGTAAAGAAGATACCCAGGAATCTCTTAGGGAAAAGAAAAAGGTCCCTGTGAATGGGGAGCATCCAGGACTGAGTCAACTGCAGACCTCCTTGCTCTGCAGAACCAGCCAGCCCCACAGACCCTCTCAGAAAACACTCAATCTGACCAGTAGCCAAAGACACTTGGACACAGGAAGCTAAGAAGAGGAGCTACACACTTCAGGTTCCAGACTGTCCTCTGCAAACTGTTTTATTCATTTTATTCTCAGAGTTAACTACATGAGCTAAGAATTATTTCTATTTTACAGATTAGGAAACCGAGACTCCATGCATTAAAAATGACTAATTCTTTTATTAGAAAGTGAGAGCTCGAGTTTGTCCACGAATTAGTTTGACCACCAAAGTTCTTTCCCTTTCTAAGGGAGCAGGTGTAAGTAAGGTCACCATTTTGAAAAGAACTTCTGTTTGACTAAAAATAAATGAAAAAATGCTCTTGCTCTTTGGCCCTCTGAGGGGCAAAGCTACCAAAGTCATGTTTCTTTCTTTTTTGTCTTGCCATAATTTAGCCTCCTTCAGCTGGAAGAAGAGAAAATGAGCTAACAGTAAGAACAGAGAACATTTAATTTTTACCTGCTAATTAATGCATAAGCAACATCTATCACAACCGGAGAAGATTTCAGGTCTTCCATATTTCCTCCTCTAAACAAGCAGGAGGATCATAATCAACTCTGACAAATCACTGCTGACACTTAGGCTTAATGCTGTGGGCTACCAAACACCTATGTCTGAGGTAAACATATCTGAATGCAAGCCCCTGGCCCTGGTTGCACACTAAGAATCACCAGGAGGGCTTCAGAAAATGCTAATGCCTGATCCCACCCTGAGTGATGCTAGAAGGGACAGCCAAGGCTGAGAACCACAGTCCAAAAGCAATGGGACTGAGGGTTAAACACAACACAAAATGAGTTCACTTAGAATTCATCCAAGGATGAAAAGGGAGAGAGACCTGTATATCCAGTAACTTATACGGCAGATCTTATTTTTAAACTGATACACACATCTGCACTAGCCTGACATCCAACTGCCCCAAAGAGCTAGCATTTTGGAGCTGAGCCAACCTTGAGTCACAACTCTGGTTCTTCCCTAGTAACGTGTAACCCAGTCTTTCTGAATCTCTTTTTCCTTGTCTATAAAATTAGATCAATAACACCTACCTTGTAGAGTCATCTTCAAATAGTATATAAGGTGCTTAATAAATATTTTAACCTTCTGAAGTGTCTCTCCATTTGGTGGCTCTAGGTCCTGAACAATTCATTTAGTGTGTCTGAGCCATCATTCTTTCTAAAAAACTACAAGCTTCTGTCCTCTAGCATTTTTCCTTAAGAGGTGATCTTGAATCCATAAGATTATGTGTAGAAAATATTTACTCTCATAATCTAATTCTCACGTATTTATAAGATAGTTCGCTTAAAACCACCTTTGACTAAGCGGGAGTTTCTTTTTAAATATAGGGCATCTATTTTTTAGTACCTATCATGTGCCAGGGGTTGTGCAGAGCATTCTATACACGCAATCTCACTCATTTAATTTTAGTCTCATAAAGCCTCTTCAGGAAAAGAATTATTTCATTTTACAGATGATGAAATTGGGTTTCCTAGAGGTGAAGTAACTTGCATGCACACACAGGGAGCTAAAATGGGGGGAACTTATAAGAATCTGGACCCAGGTCTGTCAAAACTCCAAAGTCAGACCATAACTGCATCTCCCAGTGTATAAAACAGTTCATATATAAAGTGTATATGAATAATTTATATACAAAGTATTCATAAAACACTTTGTGCAAGTGTGTACATGCCAAACTTCAAAAGATTTTATAAGCTATATTTTTGTACCTAGAATGGCATCATAAAATTAATTTCTAAATCAATGTTGAAATTCATCTAGTTTCTGTGTTTAGCAATTGGTGTTAATTTACCTCTCGCAAGTGTTAGAAAGGTTCTACAACCCCTCCCAACCCTGGCCCTTTTATACTATTCAAGTCTTTTACTGGCCCTAATGTTGATTGCCTTCCCAGGGCATTTACTGGTTTTCGTATAATTTGTCTAATTAAATTTAAAGAAGAGATGTTTCAGGGAGCACCATTTCATCATTTCCTCTTATACTCCATTCTTTGGGCTTTAATGAGCACCTAAACCCCATCTTAACTCAGCCTTAGTTTCAGCGCAGATGAGCTGTGCTTGTTAAGACAGTCTTCAGTTGTCAGGAAAAATAGCTTTATTAAGGTCATGGAATGCGGAGAGTTTGATTAAAGCTAATCAAGGAAGAAAGCCAGGCTGCAGCACTGTGAATCAAGTCTCAGTACAACATGTTTAACATAACTTAACCTAGCCTATCTGGTAAAAGCAGACATAAATAAGATCAGGTTTCCAAAAAGAATGCATGAACACATGCAGGCATATTACATGGTATAATACACCTCCTTGCATGTGAGCTGAACAACTCTTTCAATCACCAGAATATATTTTAAACCACATGGGTGCAAGTGACATTGGAAGGTTGTCAATAGCCCCTTGTCATTTAAAAAGGGATGGGGGGCAGGGGTGGTGTGGAGAGAATTACTTACATTCTTTCAGATTTCAAATGTGTGATCTGTAGTTATGTCCAACCAGTGATGGCACACAGATACCACTGCCTGTCTCATTCCTCCTCAACTTAGGCTTCCAGCTCTAAACCTGAGTGGCCATCACTAGCAAATGCAATGCTGCAGCATTCAACACTAACAATATTTAGGAAAGCTCTTCTAAGTGGGGTGTATAATATTTTTTTTCATTTTAAGAAATTTGACAGTCTGGGTATTGGGAAGGAATAGTTGGAACCTGGAAATCTGAAGACCTAGGGCTCTAGTCTGGACTCTAGAGTAACTGGTCACCTGATCTTCCAAAAGGCTCCTGGCCTGGTCTACCTGGGCCTCAGTTCTCCTCAGATCCAAATGAGTGCAACAGTGAACTAAAAAGTCTCCTAAAATCTTAGAAGTCCTATAATGCTCATACAGTCTACTTCCAAATCTAAGTTCTGTGATGCTATTAAAATCTACCTCAACCTTCACACCCTTTTCTTCCCAACTTAGGGCAAGATGTTAATACGAAGGACCACCTGAATTGGTTACTCGAAACTTAAATTTTAAGAATAAGAATCCTAATTCAAAAATTACCTGTGGAGAGTGAATGAGTATAAAGCCTTGAGGAGTTTCAAAAATGAAAAGCAATCGTCCTGATGATGATCTCTTTTCTCTTTGTTGAGATCTTTCTACTTTTGACTTTCTATCCTTTTCTCTTCCAGATATGCAGCTTCAGGACATATTATCATTAACACACACATTTAAAAAATAATCTTTACAGCTAGGGGTGTCTGGGTGGCTCAGTCGGTTGGACATCCAACTCCTGTGCTCAGCTCAGGTTTTGATCTCAGGGTCATGAGCTCAAGCCCTGTGTTCAAAAAAAAAAAAATCTTTACTGCTAATTCCACGTTCCATGACACTAATATTAGGCAGACTCTGTTAAATTCATGATTATCAATCTATAGTACTAATAATTAATAAATACTTTAACCTGTTCATCAGAGAATATTTAAGTGGTAATCTGCAAGAGAACCCCATGTCATTCATCACATCCTGTATGGCTGAAACAGGTAAGAAACTCCATGACACATACACATGGGAGAGTTTAGAGTTCCACACAGTAAAATGGTCATGAGAAACAGCAGACCTTGCCGCCTACAATAGCCTGACTCACCACCTTTTTCTGATTTACTAGAGGTAATGGAATACAGAGGCTTAGGAAGAGCAGGGGAGAGCTGCGCATAATGGGATTTAAATAATCTGATTTTCCTAAGAAGAGAAATTGAGAAGCAAAGAGATAAAGGATTTTCTGTATATATACACACACATACATACTCACACTTCTTTAGAGCACCCTGGAGTTTCCAAAGCACTTTTGTATCCTTTAGGTATCATTTAATCGTCATAAAAAAAATTAAAAACAAAAACAACCCACGAAGGCCAGGGTTCCAGTTTTCAAGCAAACACTGAGCAAAGAAATGAAATGACTTCAGCGACTTCACATACACTTTGTTAATGGCAGTGCCGAAAGTAGACTCTGGGTCTTCTGAATTCCAACCTAATGCTACCCCCACTATATGATGCTGCCTATTTCTTTTCTATTTTTTTTAACTCAACAAATATTTATTGTGCGCCTGTTATGTGTCAGGCACTGTTCTAGATACCAGAAAAACAACAGTGAACAGGATCAATAAGGTCTTTTCCCTCCTAAAACATTCTACTCTGCATATGTATGTATTTACAATATGTATAGTTTAATATATATAGCTTTTCATACACTTTTCTATACCAGCCAGTTTATGAGACTCATTAAAAATTAAGATCACATATAAATATTTATTATTTTTTAAGAACTGCACTCATTAGGTCAACACAGAACAAATAAACCCCAGCTACTCCTGCCTCCCTTCCTACTTCATTCCTCCACACCGCTAGGCTTTTAAAACAATCTAAGCAAATAGCAAAGTAACATCTATTCGAGTTACACATTTGTTCACATGCTGAGAAGGAAAAAAAGTGGCTATAAAAGTCTTCAGAAAAAGGAGAGGTTCAAAATTATGAAGAGAGCTTTTTTTTAAGGATCATTTTAAGCACACACACACACAGGATCTTAAAGAATGCACATTGACATCTTGTTTGGAAAAAGTTTGTTCTTTTTTCTTTCTTCTTTTTAATCTACACAAAGCACAGTCTTAAAAAGCCTGGGGGGTGGGGGGGTGTCTGCTCCCCATCTCTAGTTCTGTTGCTGAATGAAAGATCCACAGGAAATTAACACAGTGGTAGGGAGTTTCTGGCCAAGAGTGAACTCTGAAACAAAAGACCCACTATTGTGTAAGAAAAATCTGACATCTATACCCTCAGCCATGTTTTAAACTTCACTAATCCTTTAGTATGATCTATGATTTGTTGTAAGTTTTTAACATATATATCTAGCGTGTTTTATTCCTCCTCATCTTCCAACACCTCAAGAAAGATTTTAGTTTTCTTTGTTCTCTCCTTCTCATTTTGTCTTTTTTAGTCAGCAACAGAGCAAATGAATTCAACTGGCTTCTTTCTTTTACCATCCATGTCAAAAGCACACGACCTTCAAGGTTTACAGGATTTCCATTGCTACCAAGTTACCTGAGATTGTAATATTAGCGTTTGTTGTTTTGAGCTGATGTTACAGAAAACGCTCATTTCTTGGTAAACTTGTGAACCTGACATTGTTGATATTTCCCTATTTCTAATAGCCCTTACGGTTTTAATACCATGGAAAGAATACTCAAGCATGATGGTGGGAGTCAGTAATCTAAGAATTTAAAATGAAACCACGTGCTGTTCAGATAGATCCACTGAGCATGATCCATTTATGGGATGGGGTTAAAAGGTGAGATTCTTTTAGTAATCGTAGTGGATTGCCTTGTTTGACGCTCAATGCCAATCTCTCAGAGAACTTTTTAGATGGATTTTCTTGATTCTTTTCTGTCAAAAATGACATTAGCAAAACTGGTCATATCTTCACTGCCATTCTTCAAAAGCAATGGAGTTTACTTCATTTCCATCAATATTAGTTTTGTTATATTTAATTGCTTGTAGAGGAATGTACAAAATTGTGACATTCTGATACAAAATCATGTTCCTCTGCTATTTAAATAGGTGCTGGTAGCCAGAAGTAGGAACAAGTCACCAAAATATCAGCTGTAGTTTTCTGGGCACATTCCAAAAGTCTACATCTGCTTGGCAACAACTCAAAAAAGAGATACGGTTACTCTTTTTACAGTAACATAGCTTTCCCAGGCTTGAATGTATGAAAAACAGCTTGCTCTGTATCAGAAGAAAATCCAACCAGATTTGCAAAAATCACATACTCGCTATTCTATCCCATCAACTTAAACATTACTGCCATATATAGAACCAAAATCATCAATGACATGGTTATCATACATTGTCCTGTTCATGTGCGCTGAGAGTCCAAGTGGGAATTTTTTTTCCTTTTCTTTTTGCAACATAAACACTTAAAGCATTTAGTGATAAAATATTAAAAGCGTGAGGCTCCAGACCCAGTGAGTACAAGTTGCTGATATAGCACCAGGCACCAAGGAAAGGTGTCAAGTATGTTAAAATATGGCTCTAGCTTAGACATTAGGGGCCCTATTCTTTCCCTAATATGCTTGCCTTGTTCCTACTGTCCACAGTTAAATGCGCACATCAGCACTAAAATGCATCCCCTTAAAATCTAGAGAGGAAATTCAACACATCTATGTCAATGAACAAAGTAATTGTCACATTTGTTCACCACAAACAACAGATCTAGACACTGTTTTTAATTATAACATTAATTGATCTTTTGTCACCACTAATTAGAGCAATAACATCACATTTAGTTACTTTACTAGGAGGAGTCAACTCTGAATTGCTGGAAAAGGCATCAGTGGGAAAGAGGGTGAAGTGGGCAAAAAAAGAAGAATTTAGAAAAAAATAGTCATATTGTTTTTTTAAAAAGAAAAGTTTATCACAGTTGGGTGCATTTTTATATTTTAATCTTACTTCTTGTGTAAACTTCATTTGGCCTCTTTGCAATTGGAGTTCATACTATTATATAAAATGTTCCCTCATTGTTGGGAAATTACAGACCAGGAAAAATAGGCTGATGACCAGAAAAACTACCTTTGCACCTTGAAAAAGAAGTCACATGAACCCGTCATAGCCTTGGTCTGTGAGAAATGTAAGGGACTTTAATGGGTGCTTTAGTAGAACCACTTAAAATTAAGTGATGAATTGGAATGGGAAAAGTTATTCCAATAAAAGCAAACAAATTAACTAACCTGACCTTGGTCCACATAAAAGATTCATTTTCTTAATGGAAACAAACTCTTTGAGTCTAGCTCAGGTTTAACCACTGAAGTGTATGTGGAACCTAAATTAAGCTATAGAAATGTATGCCTCCAGAAACTCAGGTGTATACATGCACAAGTAGGTGGGAGTTCTTATAGCTGTGGGATATGCTGTTGGCATGGTCTAGTATGACCCACTTCTACAATGATTACCACATGAGTCAGAAACCTGTTAAGACCCAATTAACAAAAATGTTATGCATCACTGATGCATGTTTTGTCCAGAGCTTAATTCCACTGTTCTCCTAAGTAAATTCTGTCTTTTCTATTCATTAACTTTCTCTTCCCTTGGGTACAAGTAGCTGTTTCTCCCATTTTGTTTAAAAAGGTTACAGAAGATCTGAAAGTTACAGGGCAATGGGCACGTCTTTGTGTCCCTTACTCAAAATGAGTAAGATAACATCTGTCTTCATCACACACTTAGCATCTCTGATTTAAAAACCAGAAATCTCTCTTATTTCACTAGCAGTCTGAAAGACACCATCAAACTAGAAGCAAACTAGAAGTGGGTTAGTCTTACCTCTTCTTCCTACCTCAACAACCAAAACTGTTTTAATAAAAAGTAGAAGTAATTACTGAATAAGTCATTCTAGGAGCCTACGAAAAGATTAGAGTCTAGGCTGGGGAGACAAAACAATCATGTTTAAAGCCATCAAACACATTGACTTTGGCTTTTTGAACAAGAGTCAAGGAAGATTCTTCATAACAACATAAAAACCATTACACTAGGTCAATTCCCTTGTCTCTCAAGCCAGGATTCTAACTAAGAGACAGTTTGAGGACATATATGGTTGTGCTCCAAATGTCTCTCAAAATTCCTACCTTTATTAGAGATCTTTAACATATTCATTATCGCTAAACTCCCCTTGGAAAATGTCCATTACTAATGTGGAATACAGCAAAGAACTAGTAACCTCATATAAGACAATATGACTGCTTCCTTTCCATAGGTATATTTCACTTGCAAAGAAACTGTCCCTTAAAATCAAGTTGTATGGATTTATGTTCTTAGTCTGCAAGCCAAGAGCAGATATACATACAATAAACTAATTCTGGGGCCACTGGGCTACTTTATACGGTCAAAAAATGGCCTTTACTTAATCTTACACTTTTAACATTTAGAAGATTAAAAAAAAAAAAAAAAACGTGAGGTAGGCACCACCATTTGTTAGAAAGAGTACTACTCTACTGACTGTGTGACCTTTGGAAAGTCACTTCATGATCAGAATCTGAGTTTCCTTAATCTGGGAAGTATAGGGGATTTTATCAGCCAACCTCTTTAAGGTAAACTCTCTTTTTATGTATGTATCAATTTCCATTTCATGCAGGCCAGTTATCATCTTAACAACACATAAAGGAGTACATTAATAAACACTTTTACTTGGTACATACTTTTTATTTCATACCTAATAAAACTCATAATTCTTAACTGAGTTCTTCACATCTCATTATGGTCCATTATTCTTCCTCTTCACTATTTATTAAATTAATTAGGTGCTTAGTACAATTGTCTTATTATGCCGTTCACCCAAAATAAAGGCACATGAAATAAGGTGGACTAAAATAAACAGTACAATCCTAAAATACGGGTAGTTTCATCTGAACCATTCCACTCAATTCATGAACTTTAAGGATCTAGTATTTACCAGAGGCTTAAAGCGGGTGAGTCAAGGACTTTCAAATGTCCTAACCTTGAGGAGCTCCCAGTCCACGGGATGAAGCCAACCACTATTCTACAACGGGTAAGTGCTGGGTGTATACAGGATATTCATCAGTGTCCCATACATTTTCAAAGGTTCCTACAGAGCAAGAGGTAAGATTTTGGTGAATAATACTTGGGCTCATCATTTAAAACAAAGAAAAATGGAGGAAGTTCTCTACTTTGGATAGTTTCTAACCTTTCAAGACAAGTTCCCTTAAAAATGTGGCAGTCGTCACCAATCTTCTTCCAAGAAAAATTCACAGGTAGTCTAAATTCTTCCTAAAGGCTTCAAGTCTGATACATAGACCATGAGTTAACCTCACCTTTTTGTCCTGTTCACTATTAATGAGTGGTTTGTTAATGGCTTAAATGATGGCATACTAACAACTTGATGAATGAGGCAGGGCAAGATGAAACTAAAATGTCTTCTAACACTCATGATCTTTGGGTCTAGACTTCCATTCAAAAAGAGCTCCATATGTTGGAAGGTGAACTAGAATCAACAAGAGGGTATTAGGGTGTGTGTGTGTGTGTGTTGTCAAAAAATAAAAATCAACTGAGTACAAGATGGCACAGGCCATATGGGCAGCAGTGGTTGTTAACATACCTGCGTGAGAAAAGAGAACTCCATCAGCTCTGTGTCGTTTCTGAGGTGGAATTGGGACCAAGGAGAAATGTTAATGAAAGACAGATTTCAGTTAAATAAAAGAAAGCATTTTTAAACAATGTACATTATTAAGACAGAGGGGCTACCCTATGAGGAAGAGAGGTCTCCCTCAATAAGATGCAGTTTAGTGTAGTGCAAGGAGAGGGAACCAGGCTCTAATTTCAGTTTTGCCTGAAGCTAGACACATGAGTTGAGGCAAGTTTCTTTACTCTTATATAACTCAGTTTCCTCACCTGTAATCTGGAGGTTGTAAAATCCACGCAGAAGTCAAATGAGATGGTGCGAAAGTGCTTACTGCAGGATCTTGCCAATATTAGGTATTCTATAGAAGTTCCTGACAGCCTTCATCTCCACTCCCCCAGTCCCTCGCTTGTTTTCTCCACATATTTAAGCAGAGGCTGCTGGGCATAACACCAAGGAGGTTCCTCCAGAGGAAGGTGGTTAGACAAGATGACCTTTAATATCCTTTTAAGTGTAGGGTTTGGTTAGCAAAACTATTCTTAGGTGAGAGCTCTTCTGCATTATGTGCACAGAGCTGAAATGATTTACTTCTATCCATCTCCCTTCCTTAAGCAGCCACCTCAAAAATCAGAATGAATGCTCTTATTTTTCTTCTTAGGTATTATACGCTTGCTAGCTCATTCCACTTTATTTCAAAGAATTTTCCATACGCTCTTAAATGTTTCCATATGACACCCTATTCAGCAGGTAACTTGAGTTCATAGCGTTCCCCAAACACGAGTCCCTATAAAACGTCCCAGAATCTCTTTGTGTGCTCTGAATAGAATTTGTTAGGCTGCCAAATCATTCGGTCTTCCCCAGATAGCCTTGTCGTTCCTAACTTGGTTATCAAATTCTTTTATCAGCATATTTTAATCAAAGCCTTTCAAAACAGTCTGAGGGTGAGGAAATACCAGAAGGTCTAAATGAGAAAGGCAAGAGGGCAAAACAGAACTACCAGTGGGGACAAAAGCAAAGGGCTACTCTGACTTTGCTTCAGGATACCACAACAGCGGAAGCTACTGTCATCTTTGGACGGGAGGGGAAAAAAAAATGCCAGCTCAAATGTCACATGTGAATAAATTATTGGCCATTCGTAAACAACAACAAAAAGAAGGTATTCTAGTCTTATTCCTAACCCACTAGCGTACACAAGGTCTTGAATTAAAACAACTTAAAAAGCGGGGAGGTGAGGGGGGAAATCTCTCTTTTGTCAAGAAGGCATCAGCCACCACTTAGGAATTTTAAAAATAAAGACAAAAAATGTAAAAAGGAAGAAAAGTCCCAGGCTCCATGCCTCCTAAGGCAGCAGAGATTCACTCCTCCTGTGGTGAGAAGCAGAGATGGTGGGCGCGATCCAGTCACAGCTGCTTTGGAAGCCGCCGGGCCCTCCTGTCATTTCAGAAGCCTTGCTGCACACAGACACATTTGAACACAGCCACCTGGATTCCCTCCTCTCGTGGCGGGAGGCCAGGTTACAGTGGTTCCATCCACCGCCACTCCCCAGAAGGAAGGAAGGAGGCCTCTACGCCAGAGCGCTTGCCACCCTATATGCAATAATTAAAGAGAAAAATACTGGCTGCCTCCTCCCACCCAGCCCCAGTTTTAACTAAGGCGAATCATTGTTTCTTTCATTATTATTTTCTTTCAACCATGACAATAAACACTCTTCAGCGAATACCTCATCAGTGGAAAGCTATTCAAAGAATTTTACATTGATAACACCACAAATGTAGAACTGGAAAGAACTTTGTTGATAATTTGTTCTGAACTTCTCACTATTCACATACCTGGGATGTCTGCTCCTCTGCCGGTCAAAGTAGAAAATCCTTACAAAAGATTGGTAATACAAATCTTCCTGTCTATCCCAGACAGAAGTAATCTTTCCTTCCTTTCTGAGCCCATATCTCATATGTAACACTCACTATGTGATTCAATGGTAACATCTGTCTCCACTGCAAGACCTGAAGCTTCTTGAGACTAGAACTCAGTCTTATTTGTCTCTGGATCCACAATGTCTAGCATAATGGTTGGCTCAGAGAAAATTCTCATGGTTGCCTCAAGAAGTGGATGCCAAATTAACTTGGATCAAAGGACACTGAAGGTCAAGAGGCTGAAATGACTGGCCAAAGATCACACAGCTAGAACAAGAACCCAATGCCCCCCAGCAGTGTTCTCAACTCTTCTACACAGATGCTCTCATGCTAAAGGAGATGACAGTACTGGCTATTTTATTGTCCCTCAAAACGCAACTATTCTCCCTTCAGCATCAAGCAACTCTTCCTCCAGTAAGGCTCGCAGATTCAAGAAGAAAGATTCTGTTTTGCCTCGTATTAAACAATTTGATAAAAAGCTAGTAAACAGAGAGGTTTTACACATGCAAATCTGCCCTTGCACCCAATTTCAATTCTCTTATTTTCCTGATCTATATTCCTGCTCTCCAGATGGACCATCAGCTTTATACCAATGCCAGCAACAGCTTGTGTATTGTTTGTTTAAAACAAAGATGATGGATTAAATATCATATGCAATGTGAGGAAAGAGGTTAAGGCTAATATTCCTGTCCTGAAATATATCATAAACCCAGTCCATGTAGCTTTTTCTCCCAGTGGATTCGTATAAATAAAGATTTAATTTTATTTTTCAGACTCATAAGAGGAAGCATGCATTCATCTAGAATATGGAGCCTTTCCATCGCTCCAGATTTATTCTCGTTCTAAGGCATCATTACCCTCCAAATTATACAGACTTATGTCATTTCATTGAAACACTCATTCACCCATCACATGCCCAGATCCAACAGTAACACTTTTGTTTTAAAATTATGCCAAAATGAGCAAACTTGAAATTCTTTCACCTATATTTGAGTACTCTGCAAAATGTCTTTAATCATCTCAAATAAATTCCAACAAAAAAAATCTACAATTTCAATGCAAAATATATAAACCAAAGAAATCACAGCAGAGGTCTCTTTTTGTACCCTCTGAATTATTATCTGAAGCTGCTTACAATGCGCTTGCCAGTGGGGTGGACTGTGTATCAAAACCAGCCCTACTATGCAGGTTTCCTGCCAATACTATGGATTCTTCCTGGCATATTTACATGTTGTCACCACTAGAAAAATGATTTAAGAAAAAATAATAATAAAATGCCTTTAGAAGCCGGGATGAAAAAACAGTGCAAAATGCAAAGAAAATTCAATAAAGGGGTTCTGATGATAGGATATCATTTAAGTAGATTATCAGTAAAAGAATACTGATTAAGGCCTAGCAGTCCCGTGAGGAATATCATCTCTAGAAGAAGAAACCAAAGGTAGAACTCTCCATTTCCTCATGGCTACAAGGATGTGTGTTTTGAGTAGAAATGAGGAGCCCATCTGAAACAGCAGCAAATGTACAGCCTAATCCTCAACACAGTCTAGCTTCTTGATTATAAGTTCTATTACTCTCCCACTGCTACCATTCAACCAACTAGTCAGGTTGAAACTTTATTGACGCCTGGAATTTGGCCCTCCCCCGTTGCACCATGAAGAGAAAATATTTAAAGAAAGGTGTTTTGCAATTCCTATGTTTGGAATGAGTGATAAAATCTGCAGTGCTACCAACGCTTTGTAGATGCCAGTTCAATGATATCCATTTTATACGTCAAGACCAAACAGCAGGCAGACTGTATTTCTAATGAGACACTCAACAACCTTGTATAAACTCTGGGATACATGTGAATTAGTCTAAAACTTTAAAATATGACCTTTATGACAACTTGACTGTGAAAAGCTCACTTAATCCAGTCTTTTTGCACCATAACTTTTTTTCCATGTCTTAACACTGGATTACCATTTGCTCTTGTACGTTTGCACCCATGAGAGTATTAGTAGACTAACAGGCATAAACAAGCACCCAGACAAATAAAAATATACTATAATATAGAATATGTTCCCATTAGTAATGTGAAAAAATAGCCACAAAAACATCATGAGTAACAAGCACACACAGCAATAAATTTAACTTATAGATATGGAGAAATGCCATTCACAACACAGAATATACATTTTTTTTCTAAGACCTTGAAGCTAAAATTCAGGTTAAATGAAACCTAAAGTCCCTTATGGCTATAACCTTCTATGATTCTTTGAGTGTATTTTTATTTATTTGTTCCCTTGAATTTTTTCTTGTCAGGGAAGGTAGCTCTAGCTTCCCTTTAGAATATGTTTCCACCTACACATCTTCCTACTGCAATAACACAAGTTAAGCTGAATGCACAGTTATGTAACTTTAAGATCAAAAGAAAGTGGAAAAGAGAGTTCTACCCTATACCCACATGCCATCGCTACCAATGCCCAGCTAATGAACACTTAATTTTACCAATATACTAAAGGCTACACTGCATTACTCCCCAACAGGTTAAGTTTAAATTTCTCCTTTCTTTGGACTTATTGTGGGGAAGGGGGGCAGGAATCACACCACTGAAGGTTACCTGGCCGGTGGTATCTACTTCATAACTTCCTTCACAATGCTTTTTAAGGACAGCAGAAAGGGTCTTTTATTGTACACACATCTACTTATGGAGTGCAAATTCTCTGCCTCATAAAGTGAACTCTATTTGTGCTGAATGTATATCACCATTTCCTGCTAATGAGGTAAAAACCGATTCCAGATGAGTAGAAAAAAAAAAAAGTCTTCATTTTCACTGAAATTAATTCCAGGACAAAAACGTAAGAAAGTTTTTAAAAATCTATTAACTCTGTAAATCAATTTCTGATGTCTTGCTTATATATTTTACTCCCTAGAATTTTTTTTTTTTGGAGGAGAGTCAGTTTGTGATAACACAGTATACTTTTACATTCTGAGCATAAGGTTGCTAATTTCCATCTAGAATCCAAAGACAGTCTCTATGTTGTGTTGCCCAAAAGAGAACATTTTTTTAAAAGAGCAATAAAATACGGCATAGAATATCACCTGAAAACATAGCTCAAAAACCCCCAGAGAAAGCAGAGTTAAAGATGAGCATCTAGTCAACCTTCACTCACACCAGAATGTTTAGCTTATTGCGTCATTTGCAGGACACAAGTCACACGCTGTACTCAGTCCACTCCATTGAGTAACAGACAATGCAATGCTTTAAATTTGATTTCCTAATGTCCAGGAGGTCAATTTAAAAACCTCACCATTTGTTAATACATTTATCGTAAATTTATTCACGCTTTTTAAAACTGGACCTGGTATCATGGCTGATAGATACCATTAACAAAATATACCATAAGGCATGAAGTCATCATCGTAAAATGCAAAGCACTGCCGTGTGTTCAAGTTAAATCTGACCCAGGCAGTTACCAACTTAAAGACATCTTCTACCCTAGAGTTCCCTGTAACTATTATTTTCCAATATTTTCATTCTTCCTTAAATTTAGAACCAGCTATAGTATTCAAAGAATAGTTTGTGAGCACTTTGTAATGTATATAGTTGTCAAATCACTGTTAAATGACTATATCTGAAACTAATATAATATTGTATATTAAAGATACTTGAATTCTTAAATCTTTTTAAAAAAGATTTATTTATTTGAGAGAGAGAAAGAAAGAATGAGCAGGGGGAGGGGCAGAGGGAGAGGGAGCTGAGCAGGAGGCCAGATGCAGGGCTCTATCGCAGGACACTAGGATCATGACCTGAGCCGAAAGCAGACACCCAACTGGCTGAGCCACCGAGGTGCCCCTATATTTGAACTTTTAAAAAAACAAATAAAATAAAGAATGTTTGTGGGTGAGAGAAAGAAAGAAAGAAAGAAAGAAAGAAAGAAAGAAAGAAAGAAAGTTGGTATAAGAACCACTTTTCAGCTTGAAATGGACTCTAACTGCAGGCTGTTAACTTCAAAAACTGGAACCACAGAGGGCCTAGTATGCGTTACCTTGATCACTTTTAAAGACATTTTCAAAAATTTCCTTTGAGACGGGACACAAATGACTTTATTACTTTCCCAGAGGCTTCACTTAAAAGCATATCACTCTTTTGAGAGCAGCTCTGTGTAACTGAAAACGTTACTGTCGTGGCGGATGTGAAATAAGTGGACAGAAGAATAAGACCATTAAAAACGACTGGAGTTTGCCTGGAATGCCCAACCCTGTGTAGCAACAAACATTGATTTTGATTCTAACAATATTTCCAAACAATCCTTAAATCTGGCAGACAGAAAGAATACTAATCACCTAGATAAATGTGTTTCTTCTACATTCTGGAGAAGCGCCATAAGAATATATCAAGTTTAGTAAGCTTATGTGAGTGGAACACTGTCCCACTTGGCACTCTTCATCGAATTTCATATTATTTTATTAGGATTTGGTACAAACACTACGTAAAACTACAATTAAGTTAATTCAATCTTGTCATCTCACATAATTGCAAATATTACAGAGACCAAGCCAAACCTATGGCCAAGTGTACACCACATAATTTAGGCCAAAGAAATCTAGCCTGACCTATATAAACCAAAAAAATGTAAACCGGTAGGGGAAAATTCTTTCCCTTTCTCTTGATGATCCAAATATTATATCTATATAGATCAGGTTCCTACTGTACATGTATACCTATGAAGGAAATCAACTACCAACCCTCTAAATGTGGAAACTTTCTCCTTCTAACATTTGTTTTTAAAACAATATCAAAGTTGACAAGATCACAGATAAGATGGGCAGAGGCAAAGTTGTTAAAATTGAAGAGCATTAAGTGCAAATATCCACTCACCAGATACAAATCTCATATATGATTAATAATTTTTCATTAACAACTTATATACTCTCATACATTTATTCCCCAAAAATGAGGTACACATTACAATGAATATATATTTCCACAATAAAGATTTTCAGTCATAACAAATGGGTCAAAGTTTCAAACCTAAGGAATGAATTTTTTAAAAACTTTCCAGAGTTTTAGTCTGAACAAATGCAAAAATTTAGCAAGAAATATCACAAGAATCATTTCAGCCATACAAATTATTTAATGAGCACCCAAGCAATCTATGCCAAACAAAAATGAATAACATGGTGCAATGCCAACTTCTCTGATTAATGCATCCTTAGCTTACATTTCCATAGTTTCTCTTAATTAAATACAAACAGAAATTTCCTCTCCACCAAATACTTTTAGGTTCAAATTTACTTTCTCGAGCCATCTCTAAAAGTATATATCATTAGTTTTGCTGAGTAACTGAATTAGCTCACATGATAAAGCGTTAATTACAGGGACCCAGTAACAAAGGAAGAACACTTGGCACAGCAATAGAGGCAGTAGACTTTTACTAGTGATATGGACTTTGGGAGTTGGGCAAGGAAGATTTTGTGTCACTAGGGAGGGAAGATCCTAAATAGCAAAAATCATCACCATATTACATGCATAAATATTTGAAATGTTACGGGAAAAGATTACCCAGTAAAAAAGGTTTAGGTACATTATATCTTTCAACTCAAGATCATAATTTATCTGAAAATTAGCCTGAATTATTTTCTGCTTATATTATAGGAAGAAAATACCTATAACATCTTTCATATGCTATACTTTTTCTCAGAGAGTCCTGAAATTTCCTTTAGATCAAAGTGTCTGGATGCTGGCAGAAATTATTTCTTCTACTACTCAGAAATTATTTCTTCTACTATTCTTTGGCACTTACCCTCTGGTGCTTGCATCATGTGGTAGGCTACCAGCACAGTCTGGAGTCAAACACTACCTTCACCCCCACCAACTTACTATGTGATCTTGTGGCAAGATCTTGTGTTTCCTCCCTGGAGGAACTTAGTTATCTCTCTTTAGACCACTCTCACCACACCACCATCCAACCACAACAGCCTTCCTTTCTTCAGTCCCTGGGAGAGAGAGGAGGAAAGACTCACAGACCTCCCCCCCCCCCCACCGCCACCACACACACACACACACACACACACACCCCTCCCAACAAATTCTTTACACTTGGTCTTGGCCCACAAGAAAGAGCCTCAAGACTGGGTTTAACTTGCATCATAAGATGACAGGCAGTTTGAGATAGGGACCGTGTTATATGTATTAGGCTTAGAGCCTTGAACACAGTAAGTACTCAATAAATATATCTGAAAGCTTTAATATCTATAATATCTAAATGATAAACTGCAGTCTGTCAGGACAATGAATTAGCAAGCAACCATTATTAGTGAAAAATATAATGATCTCTTAAAACTTAAAGTTATATTTACCAAATAATATTAAGTAAAAAGAAAACATAAAATTATATATGTGCTGTGTCACTACATACTCCAAAACTATGCCTACTCATCAATCTGTATTTATTTTTCTGTTCTTAACATAATTGCAGACTTGACCACAAAGGATTAGGGTGGAGAGAGACTAGTTCCCAAATACAAGACTTTAAAATTTTAGGAGGGAAAAAATAGTATTAGGGAGACCAAGTGAGTCCTGTACCACAACCCAGTGATTCATTACAAACATTCTTTTCTCTAGGGCTCATTCTTCCATCACTATGGAAGGAATTATATCTATAACCTCCATTAACATTAATGAAAGGTAGCCATCTAATTTCACTAGAAGTCCACTAGTGTATCAGACCTATAAGAGAAAAAGCTTTCATTTATTAAGTTTATAAAGAACTCCTAATATAACACAAATAGCAGTGCCTCTGTTAACTGCCATGATGGGTGCAATCATGGTGGAGAGGGTGAAACATTGCAATTAAACTAATTCTGCTATATTCACAGAAAATACAATTCATAAGGCTACATACCTCTAACATCTCCTAAACCCCTCTACTCTCAACTATAGGCTATTCTTTGATACTCTACTGTAATTCCAAAAGCAAACAGTACCTCTAAAGTATTTCTCATCATCAAAAAAAAAGCCATGCTTTAAAATGGAATGTTCTAACAAAATATACTTGCACATGCAGGGAATAAGGAATTTACAAGCCAACACAAGGTCATTATTTAATTTTTAATTAGGTTTCACCTAACAATGGAAAACTAAGTCTTCCTCCATCCATTTAACAAAATGCTCATTTAGAATACTCCATGGCTTAGAAAGCTTCTGAACAGATGTCTAAAATGAGAATTCAAGACTCAGGAAAATATGAAACTCACTTTACTCTGTTCTCAAGTGATCTGATAAACAAACAGCCTCACCCACTGCAGTCATGGTTGATAATTTATTTCTAGAGTCTGATGACTATATGGCAATTCACTTTGCTGATGAAACATTCTTTATTTGGGTGGGATGCACAGAGATACCAACTTAACGAATGTCATTCCCACAAGATAATAGACCATAGAGAAGATGCATGCCAGGCAGCACTGCATTGAAAAACCACTTTTCACCTATCAGAAGATGCCTTAACAACTGACAGTGTTTATCATATTCACAAAACCTCATTCCTGCTAGGCACAGTTCCAAAGCCAACTTTGTTTCTTCATTAAGGTCATCTAAACTTTCAAATATCCATGTTTTCTGCATATTTGCAGTTATTAAAAATCCTTACCTTTGCAATTATTTATAGCAGTACTGGCAGGGGCAGATATGTACTGTGAAGTTATTTAATTAACTCAGGGTCTCATTTTCACGGTAGACAAGGGTTTCCTCAAATCCATAAGACAAGTCTACTGATAGCTAAAGAATTCTCCTTCCCCAACATTATTCTTGGATTACTAATTTGGGCCTTGCATTTATACCACTGAACTCTGTTATAACTGGGCAGTTCCTGAATGAGAAGAAATTAGCATCAGACCCAAACTCTCTCAGGGGAGAAAGAAGAGGACTCCTCAAACCAAGGAAAGGAGAGAAGATATTGCAGATACTCCTGAGATCCTCCTTGGAGGGAAGGCAGGACAATCTGGTTGCAAGTGAAGAAAGGGAAGGAGCAGAGAGAACAATGATTTTCATCATCTTTTTATAGGATCGAAAGTTTCTTTAGTTAAGGGAATGTAAAATTTTAAATGTGCTCTTGAATCAAATTTTAAATATGCCAAGGGATAATATGCCAAAGGTACCATATGTGGTACCCTCTCTCCCTTTGGGGCAAGGGCCATTGGACACACCCTTTCAACTTTGTCCATGAAGAAGCTGGTGAGTTCCTCTCAGGTAGCCTAGCTCAATGGTTGGCACAAGGTAAATAATAGGAGCTTGCTGAATGAATGAGGACAGAAGTGAAGACATTGTACACACTGCACACTCTGTGCTTCATCTCAGCCGTGGGTGATTTACAGAATATATGCCATTCATTCCCATCGGCAGGCTCTGTCCCTTCGTTTCTCCTGCCAACCTTCCAGGCCCTGCTTTAACGTCCTGTCCTGCCCAGAAGTCTTTCTCATTCTCTGTAACTCAATCAATACTGTCCTCTCTTGGGTCATGTGGATCCTCTGTATTCCACTATGAAACATACCACTGAAGACATTTTGCCTCTTTCCCTGCAGGTCTATGAACAGCTGGGAGGGAAGGAGAGCTTCTTGATTTCTTGTTTCTCTATCAGCATATACCATGTTACCATATTTCTAGTAGAGAATTAATATGCACTTGTTGACTGCTTAAAACCAGTACTTCTCTATATACCAATGCATTCAACCTTCCTGTCTGACAACACCCAATTTTCTCCTGATTATATGTGGTGTCTCTGAGGCCAGGTCTCTTCTAGTCTCTTGAAGGCACTCTCGAACTATATACCATGAAAAAGGTAAACATAGAAAAGTGACAAGAAGAATGAAAAAAAGTCACCATGTGCATACCATGTCCAACCTTATGAAAGATAAGCCTTTAAAAGATACAAAGAAAAGTCCAGAACGTTCTCCTGAGTAATTCCAACATGCCCTCAACTTCCGATAAAGATCAAATATTGACAATGAAGTGATTTGGCCATACTCAAAAGAAATGGAAATGTGTTCTCTTAAAAATCAACCTTGAAAGAAATAAATGGGAAAATAATCTAAAAGTCATTTTCCTTTGAAAGGAGAAAAGAAATAAAGCTCATCCCCCCCCCACACACACACACATACCTTTCTAAATTACAGAGTTAATCACTATTAAAAATAAAAAGAAATAAAATGTTTTATTACATGGAAATATTTCTTTTAAAGTTGTAAGTACTACTCAGAATCAGAAATCGTTTTTTTCAAAAGCACCCTTTCATTTCAGATATTTAGTTCATTATATTACTCAGGGCATAGGAAATGAAAACCACTATGATTTATAATCTTGTGCCAAGACAACTACAAGAGCTACTGCTCACTGCCCCTAACTCCACTTTTTCCTCTTTTTCAAGGCTCCCTGCATTTGAGCCTCATGGTTAATCTTGCCAAAACATTTCCTGAAACACGTCATGCTCCTGTTCAAAAACCCTACGTGACTTTCTATTGCCTAAGTCTTGAAACTGGCACTCAAAGCCCTGCCCTACATGAAGGCCTATCTTAATCAAAGTTGTCAGCTGACCCCATCTGAAATAAATCTAGCATATTCTAGCTTCTACACTTTCCCCCATGCCTTGCCTCTGCTCTCCAGATCTTCTCTCTACTATAATCTCAAGCATCACCCCACCTCACCCAAATGCAAACCATCCTTCAATCCACAACTCAAATCTTATTTTATCTAAAAGCTGTCTAGATTGTCCCAATTCTTCACAAATTCTCTTCTAAATTTCTATAAAACATGTTCTCACTTGCTATTTATTTATACATCCCCAAGAAAAATGTATGTTTCATACAAGCAAGGACTACACTGTGTATATATAAAATTACTTCCTTCACCAAACCTAGCCTAATGGCTCACATGGAGTTGACACTCAATACGTATTTGTAAATTAACTATTTCTGAGTCAGTAATTTATAAACTTTATACTAAAAGATCAAATTAAAAACTATCACAACTAAATTAAGATACACTATCTATTAAAAACAAATAAAATGCTTTCCAGGCCTATAATTTTAAAGTAAAACTTTCATTCTAATCTTATTCCTCATCTTGTCACAATTTCAGAGCTAATAAACCATTGGAAGTACTAACTAAGCAGGATAATTCAAATTCCTCAACCCCAAGTGACTATAAAAATTAACAATAAAAAATCCTAAACTCTGCCAGTGACATTTTATTTCCATAGATGCACAATGTTATTTAATGGGAACTCACCAGTAACAATAATTGCATATGAAATGAATGAATGTCAGACCTACAAAGAAGCGTACAGCTGAGTTTTGTGGGTTCGTCTGAAAACTTCATTAGTCCACTGTATGCAAACATGTCCCTAATTTTAAATGGGTCTTAGAGAAGAAGACGGTTTACAGGACGAAGTCACCCCTGAAGTGGCTAACTGCATCTGGGTGGCCATGAAACAGGAAGCTTTCTGACCGGAGATGTGAGCTATCACACATGTGGAAGACATGGGTAAAAACTACCTTGAACGACAAAGACCCTGCAAGACCCTGAAAATACCTGGACTATCTGAATGTGACCTGCCTACAAGAAAAAAATGTTAGCTGACCATGGATAAACGACAGGGACAATTGACAAATCCTGCCCATGGGCGTGTGTATACATGTGCACATGTACACGGACACACACATGTACATATATACAAATATTCTTCACCAACTATCTAATGAGTCAACATTACTCTCCACCACTACATGTAAATGGTACTGTATCTTGATTGTAATATCTAGTTATTAGTGACTTAGGAAGCAAAGTATACTTTATTTTCAGAGCATACTAAATATGGAAGATTCAAAAAAGAATAGAGAAATACGTTCTTCAGCAAATAGAAAGCATTTATTTTTTAAATGGCACAGCTCAACATACTAAAGACATACTCAAGCTGCCAATTTTTAGAGTATGGGTTTTTTTTTTTTTTTAGAAAAATCTTTCTATTTTGGACAAATAGGATTAAGCTTCTTAGACAATTCTTTGTTGTTTTGACTTCAACAATTTATGCAAATGAGATGTTAATTAGTGTAATTGTAACTTAAATTATGCTTGTGTAAACCTCTCCATTGGTAGAAAAGTGTGGGAATCTACACAACTGGTATTTAAAGTAGCTGTACTAACTCCCTTCTGAAAGCCCAGTATAGCAAGATCACTTTCATGTCTTTACAATTTGTTTTTATGAGGTGATAACATTTTTACAAATACCATCATTTTTGGTTTTTTATATTGTAAGTGACAGTCTGACATTTTACAACTGGCTTATTGAAAACAAGAATTGAGCACTCTAGCAGTAACGGACATTAACTGCTGAATAGAGATTCAGATGCTAATGAGGTGAGAGGGGCTCCAGAAAGTTTTGATAAATGCTACACACACTCTAACTAGCTGTGAATGTGGGTTGACAAAGAACATCTACACCAGGGTTCAATAAAATGTAACCCTTTAAATTAATCATACTGGCAGTATTTAATAGAATGCACAACAATCTCCTTTTCTGTTGGCTATAAAGCTGGAGAAATGCAAAGTCTTCACAAATGAACGCTCCCACATTTCCCACTCCACATTGCTACTTTGATTTGAACGTCTACAGCTGTTTCAAAAGTACTTACTGTAAATAGCAAAGTATAAGCATAATTCAGAGTCTGACTTTTTCACATTTTTATGTCTAGATTTTTCCTCATTTTTCTGCCTAGATTTAAACAAAAACTCCTAAATAAAAAAAAAAAAAGTCAAAGGTTTGAGTGCCTTGTGCAGAGCCCAGCATATAGTAGTTTCTCAATAAACGACAGTTATTGTTATAGGAAAGATCTGGCAACTTATAAAAAGAAAAACCATCTGCTCACACAGGAAAAAATAAGAAAATTCAGGAAGTAAGGCCTTCTGTCTTCAAATTCACAAACTTAAAGTAGGCCTTTGTTCTTCCGGGGCTGTTGGGCAACCTATTTTATAGCTTTGGTGAAGAATTCTTTTTATACAGAAATAATAATGTCTTATTAAGTAAAATGAAAATAAGCTTTATTATCACAAATGTCAGAGAACCTCAATTTATTTTATTTAACTTTTGATGTGCACACTAACCAAACTCTTTTACTGATTGCAAACTTGTAGATTTCAACAGACTACAGTTCAAGAGATCAACCTTCTATTTCTTAAGCAAATGTAGAGCATTAACATGTTATTTCTTCTTAAAGTGACAATCCCTAATATCCTTTTTGGTTTTTGCCAATTTTAATCTTGGCAGGAAGTGGAAATCTGTGCACTCAGCAACACTGCAATCTTGCTGGCTGTCAAAATTATGTGTCAGCCAATGCCTGAGTGGTATTCTTGTCATTTCACTATGGTAAGAAAGTTATCAGTCTGACATATAAAGCCTCTAAAAGTAGTGGTTTATGCCAAAATGTAGATGCACGTACCCACCACCTAAATTTCATTTTTATAATCCCCACAATTATTAAAACATCCCCCAGATATATGTCCAGATTGTAGTTACAACTTTAAGGAGGCTTCCAAAAATTCGAGGAATAATTATGACTCAAAAAGCTTTAGATTAAAAGACAACTTAATTTTAAAACATACATGTGTCTATATTGACACATGTGTGTATACATTTTGTAAATATGCTTCCCTACAGATATTGCATACTTTTTTAAAGAATCATTTTCTCCCAAACTCTCCATGTGAGCTATACATTTCCAAGCCAACAAACTGATTGTTTCTCAATAAACTGTATAAAAATGATACCTTTACCCTTCAGCAAGCACTGGTTACACTTTGACTTTTAAAGAGTAAAAACTCTCACTTAAAAAAAAAAAGTGAACAAGTAGAGAAATGTGTGCTATGGTTTAGAAATGGCCATTTAGCCAAATTGCCTACTTGTGCTGTGTCAGCGTCCTGGCAGAGTCATCTCATTCCACCAGTCTAATGGATGGCAATTGAATTTAATTAACAAAACTCCTTTGACTTAGTTTCATACTGTGCTGAATGTAATGGAATCTCCTCTCTCACTCTCTCTCTCTCCCTCCTTCTCTCTCTCTCTTCTCTCCCTCTCTCTCGCTCTCTGGCATTCAACTAAAAATGTCCTTAACTGCCGTCCACTTTAAGAATATTAAAGCCTATACATTATACATAAAAGATATAATATAGTCATCTCCTTCCCCATGACTTAAATTTAGTTACTGAATTATATAACATAAAATAATTAAAAAGATTCTTTGATAGTGATACACAGTATAGATTCAATTACCACAATGTATCCATTAAAGGTACTTTTATAGTATGAATAAAATGCAAATCCTCTTTATGGATCAATACCAGAACATAATTCTATTCTTCCTCCTAAAAAAAGGAAGCTAACTATTATAAATCATCTTCACACGAAAATGGTAAAAAGGTGTTCCTTTAAAAGTGTTCTGTTAATCTCAATATATTAAGAATGTTACTTTCTCTATTACACCCATTTTAAAACTGTATGCCTAAATTCCAGCCCTATGTGACAACCAATAAACAGAAAACTTATTTACCATTCTTCTTCATACTTATTGAAATGCCTGACACTAAATTCAGAGAGACACTTCTATTAATTAATCTTTTCTAAATAAAATCAAGAAAACACCAAAAGAAAAAAAAATGCTAAGGGATTCCAAGTAAATACTATTCTGCCTAACTTTTGCCTGGCTGGGCACCCCAAGACAAGTTCCTATGATTGATTATTGTAGTATCTCTGAATCTTTGACTTTGAACCATAACCTTTTTTCCGAACAATGACAGTTGGGACTTACCATTTGCCATCTGTAGAGATGGAGGGGGGAAAAGGACTTCACGTACATTAATCAACCAATTAAGAACAGACTTAAACAAAACACTAAAGCATAATAAACCCCTGACTGCTTAATAGCTTTCTACTTTTAATAGTTGTCTTCCTGCAGTCTGCTCACAAGATTAGGAGTAATCTGTTCAAGTCTTAACAAAAATTGCATGAGCAAAAGGGGAAAAAGTGAACCATTCAAACTAGGCATTTTAAACTGTGAAAAATGATACTTAAGGATTCCACAGAGCAAATCCAAATTTAAGAGGCTAATCTATACACCACCATATCAAGGAATCTCAAGTCAATACAAAATATGGTACTGCTCTTCACTGAAATATAAAATGATTAGTACAAACGGGGCTCTTATTTTAAAATTTTAGGTGATTACATTCCTAAAAACACAACTCATTCAGTAATTTATACTATATCACTTGGCATAATTTTCCAGGAGAATTTGTTTCAGTTATGGGTAACAGATCAAACCTAGTAAGAAAAATTGGGGAAAACTTAACAAAACTAGCTAAGGTCTTGCATTTTCTCTGATTAAAAGGTGATCGGCAAATGTAATATTAAATAGCAGGGCATTAACTCAGTCTCATTCATGAATAAAAAATAAATAGGAAACTAAGGGGAAGTCTAGGATGCCTACCCTCACAGGTTAATTCAATACTAAACTGAAGGTACTAGCCAATGCAGTGAGAAGTATAAGTAAAATAAAAGCCTAAGATTGAAATAACAGAAATGAAAATGCTATGGTTTCTATTTGATCTGAGTAGCTACATAGTAAACACCAAATAATTTACAGTTGGCTGAAAATATGTAAAGATAGCTGGATATAAGATCATTATACAAGAATTAGCTGTATTTCTTTCTATACTAGAAACACATAGCTAAAAAATACAATTTATAAAAGTAATTTCAAATAAGATGTTCAAGACCTGAGTGAAAAATCATTTAGCTTCTTGAAAGATAAAATCTAAATAAATGGAGAGGCATACCATGTTCATAGACATAGTAAGATTTGATAATGATGTCAATTCCCCTCAAATTAAAATTCAAGAGTAGATTCCATACATTTCTAAACAAAATCTACACAGGATTTTTCATGCAACTTGACAAAATTATTCTATCACCTCAAATGTTTTAGAATTGCTACTATCAAAAAGATAAAATATAACAACTGTTGGTGGGAATGTAAACTGGTATAGCCACTATGGAAAACAATATAGAGGTTTCTCAAAAAATTAAAAATAAAGTTATTATACAAATACAATCCAGCAATTACACTTTGGAGTTCTTATTCAAAGAAAACAGAACACTACCTCGAAAAGATATATGCACTACCATGTTTGCTCCAGCATTATTTACAACTGGCAGAACAAAGAAATGACTAAGTGCCCACCCACAGATGAATAAGTAAAAAAATGGAATATTTCACACTATGGAATATTATTTATCCATTAAAAAGAAAGAAATCTTGTCATTTATGACAACATGGATAGACCTTAAGGGCACTATGCTATAGGAGATAAGTCAGAGAAAGACAAATGCCATATGATCTCTCTTATATATGAAATATAAGAGAAGTAAAATAAGCCAAGCTCACAGATACAGAAAACAGGTTGGTGACTGCCAGGGTTGCAGAGTAGGGTATGGGAGAAATGGATGAAGGGGGGCAAAAGGTGAAAAGACATAAAAAAAAAGAAATTCAATTCTAGAAACCTATTTGAAAGCATATCTCTGTAGCCCATCTTAATGAACATAAAATAACAGAAAAATAAATAAAATCTATATGAAGGTTCAAGAATAACTAAAAACACTCCTAGGAGGAAAAAAGTGTGCAGGATTTGCTTTATCAGATATCAAAACTAACTATAAGAGCTTAGTAACTGAAACAGCATGTTGTTGGTATGGGGTAGACAAATGAATCACTGGAACAGAACAAAGAATCCAAAAACAGACCCACACAAATATAAAAACTTAACAAATGACAGGTGGCACTAAAGATCATTTGGGGAACAGAGAAACTATTCAATAAACGATGAAGTGAAAACTGTTACTCCTATAGGGGGGAAAAATGAAATTGGATCCCTACCCCACACCATACATAAAAATAAATTCCAAATGAAATACAAATGTAAATGTGAGATGAACATTTAAAGGTGTATAAAAAATACCATGTATTTTTTTAAATGCAAAGTAAGGGACGTATTTTAAATAAGACACAAAACACCAACTGTAAAACAAGATTAGTAAACTTTACTAATTTAAAATTAAGAATTTTTGTTCATCAAGATGCCTGGGTGGCTCAGTGGCTGAGCATCTGCCTTTGGCTCCAGTCGTGATCCCAGGGTCCTGGGATCGAGTCCCACATTGGGCTTCCTATAAGGGAGCCTGCTTCTACCTCTGCCTAGGTCTCTGCCTCTCTCTCTCTGTCTCTCATGAATAAACAAATGAAATTTTCCAAAAAAAAGAATTTTTATTCATCAAAGATGAATAAAATGAATAAAGAAAATAAAATGAATAAAGAAAATGAAAAAAACAAGCCACAAACTATGAAAAGATGTTTGCAAGCACCTAACACAAGAGAGTAGAGCCTAGGTTATATACAGAATTCCTAACAAACCAACGAGAAAAAGACAAGCAACAAAACAAAAAAATGAGTAAAAGACATGAGCATTTATTTAACAGAAAAGATAGTGGCTCATAGATATACAAAAAGATGTTTCATCTCATTATTAATCAAATTAGAAATGCAAATTAAGACTGCAATAAAATATCATTTCATAGTCACCAGACTGGCAAAAAGTAAAAATCTGGCAGTGGCAAGTATTGGAGGGAACAGAATCCTTTGTACAGTGCTACTGCTAGGGAGAGTGTAAACAGGTACAACTACTTAATAAAATAACAGTATCTTTTTATAAAATGTAACATTTACACACCATGTGATTCAACAATTCTACTCTTAGGTACACACCCTAAAGAAATCCTTACACACATGCTCCACAAGACACGTTACAATTCATAACACTTGTTAGTTGCAAGAAACTAGAAACATCCTATCAATCTACCAAAAAAGGGTATATTATATAAGAAAGAAGAATAAATTACAGTACATGCAGCAAGTCTAGAAATGTAATGTTGACCGAAAACACAATTTCCAGAATCATGTATATGTGTATGTATGTATATGTGTATATATATGTCTATATAATTTTTATAAAACTTAACAAGCAAAACTGAACAATATATTAAGTACACTTATATGTGATGAAAACATCTCTTTTATAGGAGGGGAATAGTACACAATACTCAGGATAATAGAGGATATTTTCAGGGAACACAGAAATAAATACAAAGCACTGGTGATGTTTTCCTTCTCGGGTAGGGTGATAAATTCACAGGTCTTCATTATGATGTTGTAGCTTACATATATTCTTACATTGAAAAACAAAGTGAAAATAATGAAATCAGGCCCATAATGCTTATTAAAACAAAAGGATTTTTCATAATGTCTTAGAACCTTTTAGCAACAGGCCTGAAGAGGCTTAAAAGAAATACAATTGAATTACTACTTTAAATTGTTTTAATAACGCTGCCCCCTTTTCCCCTCAAATTGTATGAATAATCAAATTAGTGGGGAAAATCTTCATTCTTTCTTGACTGATATGAATAATTTGTATTTTTTTTAATAATTTGTATTTTAAATCCAATCTCACCTCCCTGTGCAAATGGGGACAATGCTGTGATAAAGGAGGTAACTAACTCCAGTATGGGCAAATCCAAACAGCAGATAATCCACATTTCTGTTTGAATTAAAATGTATCATTCAGCCTTTTAACACTGAATTTCATGTCCTGATTATACTTGCTTTCAAAGAAACCTCTATTTCTGGGAAGGGACCTAGGAGGGATGACCCAGGTTTATTGTAGATAGCTGGGCAATAATACATACACACACATATCATATATCATGTCATATATCACATATCATATTAAAATATGTATAAGAAGAAATCAACAAGGTATTTGTGTGGTTTGGCAGAGAGGGGATGATACATGAGCACAAAGCTTCCTACCAAAGATAATATTTAATTATAAATAACTCAGTTAAAGAACTGAGTGTCTATGAATTATCTCCAAGAGAAAATTTGTAAAAAGCTGACTGAACAAGAGTGGTATGCAGTACTCAAAGATTAATTTAATTAAAATGAGGCATTCCCTATTTCACCATGAGCCTCATCAGAATTTCACCACATCCGTTCTTATAGGTACATAGATTATACTATTCTTTAAAAGATATTCAACTTCAAAGTGCCTTCCCAGCCCTGCTGAACTAAGAAAATTAAATAGCAGTGTCTTTCCACCTATACTTTGCGAGAATGAACGTGATCATCAGATACAAAAATATAAGCAGAGAATTAAGTAATAATTAAATAAGTTAGAATTTCACTGATAAGCATTATAGCGGCTGATATAAAGTTACTGTCTACCACTCTATATGCCATCTAAGCACACACTCCTCACAACCTGAGCGGTGCTCAACCAGCGACACCAAACAAAAGAAGATGAATATAAGAAAGGCCATGAATTCATTGCTATAGCATCAACTACAGAATAAAATTGGAAAATAACCAATTTTTTCCAGATGCTGTAATTTCACTAATTAAATATCTCCTTTAGAAATCAATAATGCTCTAAGGGAGAGAAAAATTAGCATGTTTCCTAATTCAAGCTCTTATTATTAGAAGTAATTTTTAGTATAATTTTAAGAAATTAAAAATAGATATTTACTTCCTCAATACAGTCTAGTGTTTTTATCATTTAATGTTGAATTACTGTATAACAATCTATAACATCTCAACAGATATTTCTCCTTCCTAAGATTCTTATTGTAAGCGACTAGCTATAGATTGATTGACCTGAATCTTCAGAAATAAGAATGGAAATGCAAGAAGATATATATGAAAATGCAAGCTTTCTCATTAGTTTAACAGTTATAAGATGTTCCAATCCTAAGAAGCATACTGGGAAAATCCCATACTTTATACCACTTTGCAAAGTGCAGGCTGGCACACTATCCTCTCTGCAGCTTTGAGATCCAATTAGGATGTAAGTGAAAAAAATTACATTCTAGTTTTCATTCCCCACTGGAATATTTTTGGTGATTGCTCACCTAAAGAAGATGGCCAGATTTTGGTCCCTGTTAGCATTCTATGAAAACACAAAAAGATTTATTTTCACTCTTTTTCAAGCAAATTAATTTTTGTGTGATAACTTTTTGTTTCTCATTATTTTTAATGTTTTAGTTAAAAAATGGAATAAAGAAACATATATTCTGTCAAAATGCTTCCATTATCCTTTGCTGAAACCAGTAGGAGCTTTAGATATGAAAACGGGGCCAGACGGAAACACTTTATGGGAAAATCTGCAGTGGAACGATTTTGATAATGAACATGCCTAGAGAAATAAAATCATGAATGCTGTATGTGTTGGGGGGAAGAAACTCTTATCTTCAGTTGGGTTCTGTTTCCCTTAGAGAGGCTTATGTTACCCTACAATCAATAGGTCTCCAATTAAACAAAGAAGATTTACATATGCTGGTGCATTTTGGAGCTAATGAAATTGGTCTAACAGTTTTAATGAGAGTACGGCACTGGCTAGGAGGGGAATTTAGGGGTAACCATATATAACTGGGCCTACCTCCTTAATTCTGATCTTTAACTTTTCACTCCTACTGCCTTTGGCCTCTCCCAACATAGGATAAGTAACCATGCCAAAATGTATCCTATTTAGTAAAGATAAGACAGACAAACTTGCAAATGCTCACTAGAAACAAGGGTATGATTCACAAAAGCTTTCCCTGCAGAGCAAGACAGTGTAGGGTTCAAATCCAAAAAAAAAAAAAAAAGTGTGCCATCTTGAGGAAGGGGTTCCTTTTTTAATCAAGATCATGCTCTTAAAAAATTCAAGCATGAAATTAAAATCCTTTCTTTTCCCTCCCAGCAGGGCACCTACCACACAGTAGGTACCAGATAAAAGACTGCTGGTACAAAGATGATTTCCTCACAAAGCAACTCGATCAACAGCTATGCTTCTTGATCACTTCCAAACCACCTTTTCTAGGTAAACAGTCCAGATAAAAGTCAAGACCAAGATCTTACATGGGAAAACAAATAACCTGAATATTTTCTATAAACAGTCTAGCATCACAAAACCTTTATTTTCAGAATTATTTGTTGACCCATGATTATTCACAGGTCAATAACTCTCTTAGGTTAACATAAGACTCTGGATTTGGGTGAAGAAAGAAAAGTCAGTTAACATGATAGAGTGAGAAGGGAAAGTCATCCTAACCCCCAAAACATAGGCATAAATTCAGTATTCCTGAGATGAACAAAAGCTATATGTCACCTAGTTTTTAAATTCATATTATAAATATCTCACATTTTCGTTTGTTTTGTTCAACCCAGATTTCCCACCCAGTCACCAGCTCAACAAAGGTACTGAACACATACTAGGTGCTGGGTCCTACGTACCCCTGTGGGAGAGGGTACACAAAAATAAATACAACCCAGTCTCTGCTCATAAAGAAATCACAGCCCACCTTGAAAGACAGATCATTTTATTATAATGAAGCAGTAATAGTGAGCACTACTACAATGCTAACAAGACACTATGGGAAGGCAGGGAAGGAGCCCGGAGCCCAATGCTAGGGTCGAAAGAGGGCCTAAGCATCATTAGCCAATTAAAGGTGAGTGAGGACATTCTCAGTAGAAGGAATAATACAAGGAAAAGATACAAAAAATACATACATATATATGCACATACTATGATAGAAAGTGTGGCCAGAGCCTTAGGGCAAAGAGGCAGGAAAACAGCCTGCCCCTGTGTATTCCATGCACCAAAATTCTCATTTCTGTCTTTGCATGTGCTCTCTTCCGTTTCAAGGTTAGCTGTATTCACTGTTAATATAAGGCAATGTACTCACTTTATCCCATATTTGTCTAAAGACACCTCACCCCTATTTAAATCCTGCGACTACTCTCTTGATTACAAATAGGAAGTTCAATAACGTATAGCATCGTGAAAGGGGCCTCGTGAGGAAGATGAGTCAGTGCACACGCTAAGCTCCTTACACCCTGAAATCCCCTTCTCAGAGGTCAGCTCCTACCTCCAAAAGTTCAAGGATCCAAAACTGACACATTAGAGTTTATTGAAACATCACCCTGGTGGGAATCTGCAATTGGGGATTCAGTCCAAATTTAAAGACAAACAATCCCTTTTCCAGATGTTGGATTCAGACAATGAGAATACTCTGAAACAATTTCCTTCTAAATAATGGGTTTAGAAACAGAAAAGGGTGTTATGTTGCAGATTCATTATTCGAACCTGAATATATATAATTTAAAATATATAATATTAATGAAGTCTGCCGATGGTTAATGTGTTCAGTTTTATTCATTACCTGAAAAAAAAAAGGGAGATTAAAGAAAACAGAATAAGGCCAGATCAGTAAAAATGTTATTCGAGATCACAAGAAAAGAAGGTGTGGGGGAGGAAGTGAGAGGGGGTGATTCTCAAGATTAGTAGCAAAAACAGATTTTCGAACTTGTTAAATTTTCATTATTTGGAGATACAACACTCTTAAAATAAAGGAAACATCAGCGATTGCTAAAATCACCAGGTAAATTCTAATGTCTGTATCCAGGTGGCTTATTTAATCTGAAGACAACATGGTTCTCCCTGGAGGAACCGAACTGCTAACATCCCATGAACTCTATCAAGTTTGCCTCACTTCTCTTACTGACTGTAAAACAAAGAAATCTGTCTTCAGTTTCATGATGTCCCACATGACTAATCCCCAACCATTTTTATTTACAGTGTTCAGAGTGAGTTTCTATGACAATCCCATGCCATTCTCAATGTTACACACAGATTTTCTGCCTTTTGAAAATAATTACAGAACAAATCATTTGTTCTGCACTCTATTCAAAGAAAAGCACACATATTAATGGCTGGACAAACAGATTTCACTTTCAGATTAAACAAAAAGCAGATAGAAGGGAGAGCGGGGAAAAAAAAAACCAGAAAAACTCCGACACACACTGTTTGGGACCACCAGATTTTTGGGTTGTTGTCCGTGTTTCATTTATCAGACATGCGATAGTTCTTCTTCCTATCACCATCTGCACACACTTTCCCAGAAGACCCTCACAGCTGTCCCATTAACACACTAACACACACTCACACATATAGGACCTCTTCCGTGCTTTCTGTCTGAATGTCATACATATCTGTTTTCTTTTCACAAGAGAAAGAAAGGCAAAGCAGCTTGAGACCTCGGACAACTTAAAACCCACTTCAGTGTAAAAGTCTCAAGATTGCTAACTTTCTTCGGAGAGAGAGCAAAACAGAGAATTTAAGTGGCTATGCTACTGAGACTTGGCTGTGTTTTAGGAACTACTACCAACTGCCAAATGAATTCACCACGGCTTGCTCTCAAAGGCCTTCCCTTCCTTTCTGTTTGTCACTCCCTCATTCTCCTGCTGTTTAGTTTTCCTATAACTCTGTTTTATACTTCGGCATTACTAGAAGGATGTCCTCTAAAAAAGAAATAGAACTTTTTTGTGCACCACCAGCTTTCTTTAAAGAAAACATGCCGCAGTGAACTATTAAATAATAAAAACCACCTGTGCCTTGTCCTGTATCTGCTTGAGTTTTCCTTCCATTTACCGAGATATTTTTGACATGAGAAAACAAAAAATGTACCACTTACTAGAAGTACCAGCAAGTGACAGGATTCCTCCACATATACCTGGTACAGTAAGATCCTCTGCAATACCTAGAGCTGGCTCTACAAATGTTTAAAACTTCCTATGGGCTATCAGTTTGTAAAGATCCTAATTCAAAGACATCAAAAGCTTTTAAATCTTAATTTCTGGGGCGCTTGGGTGGCTCAGTTGGTTAAGCCTCCGACTCTTGATTTCGGCTCCAGTCATGATCTCAGGGTCATGGGATCAAGCCCCACTTCAGGCTCTGTGCTCAGCATGGAGTCTGCTTGTCCCTCTCTCCTGTCTCTCAATGAATAAATGAGTGAATGAATAAAATTTTTAGAATCTGAATTTCTGAAGGAATTTCATCTGAGATGGCATTGACTCATCTCCATAGTTATTTTCTTCTTTTCTGTATCCTTGGCACTTAGCATAGTGCCTAACAGGTAGTAAGTACTCAAAATATGTTTGCTGAACCAAGCTGCCAATGACACAGTGGAATCTGTCAACAAAGGCAACTGAGGTAGATTTTTTTTAAGCTTTTATTTATTTATTCATGAGAGACACACACACAGAGAGAGAGAGGCAGGAACACAGGCAGAGGGAGAAGCAGGCTCCATGCAAGGAGCCTGATGTGGGACTCGATCCCAGGACCCCAGGATCACACCCTGAGCTGAAGGCAGATGCTCAACCGCTGAGCCACCCAGGCGTCCCACGAGGTAAATTTTCTATGCCAATACCAACCAAAGAGCTTCCACCTTGATGCAAGTGATAACAACAGGCTACGTATGACTGCACTCCACTTTACACAAGAATTTTCTAGCTTCACAGCTCCGGGACGCACACACTTAGCATCTTCACCTTGTAAAATGAAGGTTTCTTCTCAGTTTCCTTCAAGGCTTGAAACTCTGAAATCTACCAACAAACCAGAAAAAGCTCTAGTTGCACGCCTTTTTAAACTTCAGAGAAAAACCCATGGCTTTCAGCACCAGTACATACCTCCAGCAAACACCTTTTACCCCATCCATAAATTCTGGGGTGGAGCTCAGACAGCCTGGTATCTTGGGGACCACCTTGGAGACACAAAGCCCTAACCACTAACCATCCTGCCACAGATATGTTATTCAGCCTCTCTGCTTCTTCACCTGCACAAAAGCAATTATAAGCTCCCCTACCTAAATTTAAGGTTTATATGAAGAGCGAATAAGACAATGCATACAAAAAGCCAATTTAAAATATTATAGAAGTTAACCACACCAGTCTGGGTTCTGATGGATCTGGCTTTAATCTGGGCTTTGCCACTTACTATTGGCAAGACCTTGAGTGAGTTACTAACAGTCTCTGAGCCTCGGTTTCCTGAATAACAGGAGTAACCCACAACAAAAGTCATCTACCATCTCTCCTCTCCCCCAACACCCAACATGAAAAATTCTCTAGAACCTGGAGAAGTCCAAAAGGAAAACAAAATAGAAACAAAGAAACCCACATAAAACCAGAGAAAGCCATATCCACGGTTTTGAAAAACCAACAAAGCCAATCCTAAGAAATGGCACCCAGATATGTAAACTCCTTCAAGTGCCCAAAATATTCAGTCTGTCATAAAATGCCCTAGTGCAAAGCAAAATGCAGCGTTACAGCTGCCCTGTCTTCACTTTCAAATAAGGTGATGAGGGAATAAAGGGCCAAAGATTTACATCTCTAAATGTGAATCTATGTTCTTCTTCCAATCTGTTTCCGAGCAATTCTGCTGTCTCATGACTCGGCTTCACTTACTCAGCACTGCCCCCACCCCAGAACCTCTGAGGCTCAACTGCAAATAAAGTAAAAAGCTATGCATAATCAGTCTTTATATAGCAAAATTGAAAATGTCTCTCTTTGAAGAATTACAAAGCTTTCTGTCTGAAACCTCTGACCTTTCTAGAGAAATCGGAGTCACTGTAGTTTAAAAATGTAGGTGGTAAAAGTACAAAGGATTACATTTATCCATTTTGCATGTTTGCCATCTTTTCTGAGATGAGGAGCAAATATCTTTAGAACAATTAGTTCTTCAATCCTAACATTTCAGACTGCAATATCCTCATTCTCCAAAGAGCTGTATACATCCTGGGCCCCATGAGATGGCACTTTTCTGTTAATTACTACTCCCACTTTATTTTACAGAAAATCTAAAGTACATAAATTCCATAACCTTTTTTAAAAACATAAGACGTTTGTCCATACAGTGAATAGACCAAGAAAGTAATAAAAACTCATTTGGATCTTACTAAAAACCACTGTAATTCTTGATCGGGTGGGGAGGAGGGGGAATTCCAAAGTACATGTAAAAGAAAAAAAGAATTCTTAATAAAAGTCCTTGTCACATATTAAGAGGCCATACAATAAAAGTATTGCAATGACTATCTTTCCCTGACAGGAACATACAACAATAGTTATGCTGTTGAACGGCATCAAGTTACAAAGACTTCATTCTCAGAAGTTACTTGAAACTACTCTCCAAAAGAGAACCTCTACCATTTAAAAGAAGGGGAGGAAAAGCCAACTAAGTGAATCAATCAGAGGCTTTAGTAACCTATTCATTTTTTCTATAATATGCATCCACGCAAAAATCTTTCTATGGTCACACAAAGATAGTGATCAGCTTTTGCCAAATTCTTATCCAGAATCCCTGCTTGATCTTCAACGTTTGTGACCCACTCATCTTTAACTTCCAATTACTAAATGCTAAAAATATTCTCTCAGGTAGATGCTGTTTTCCATCAACATTTTTAGCGTCTAATATTATTTATGAATTGTATTCAGCATCAAAGATATTTATGATTTTCCCTGCTGATCTGCCATTATGTCTGAGCCTGTACAGCTCCGTTTTAATAGTATGCAACAAAGGTTTACAGGAGATACATAGTATCTTAATTACTCATTCTATAGTGAGCTCGTAAGCATCTCCATTCCTCACTCATTTGGAATGTTTAAAAATGCCACGAAGAAGGGCTTGATGTCATCTTAACACTGAAATCCATCTGTCTATGGCCCTCTTTTGACTTTACTCCTTCTGCAGCCAAATTTTTCACAAAAGTTGATGAGAATTTGTCAACCTAAGGACTTGTAATGTCAGCTCCTTTGAAAGGCAATGGAATATTTGAAAGTGACAATGATGGGATCCTGCATGTAGAATATTCACTTTATGTAGGAGTTTAAAATTAAATAATCCTTTTAAGATCAAAATACACAGAGTTCTAAATGTATCCAGTAGGGGAAGAGGCAGGCACATAACAGAAGAGAGAGTCCTGAGTTTCCCTAACACATCCCTAATTTTGAAAATTAAAATTAAATGGTAATTGATATTGTAGCAAGGCAGTTCCTATTATCCACTGACAAATACCTTTCCATACCAAAAATTACCACTCAGATCAAGCTATATAACTCACCACAGATACATCTTCCCCAACAGCATGAACATGTTGCACTATCCAATCATGGGCTGGCAAAATTACAAAAGGAAATAAAATCACCCAAACCATAGCAACAAAGACAACAGCCTGATAATGGCAGATGCTAAACAGGCATACACAGAAATTTTTAGGTACTATTCATTTTTCAAAATATTTTATTGTTATTTTTATTTCATCTCACGTTTTTAACCTATTGAGCATTTCAAAAATATCCATTAAAATACTGTTAATACATATGCTCTGAAAATTATTTATGTTTAGAAACTCACAGATTATTGCAACCACCACAAATACTCATCAGAGACACAGAAAGGTAGGAAGTATGGAACAATCAATGGGTGTGAGTCTTATTTTTTTATTCTGATCCTCTCATTTCCAGTTTACACGTTTATTTACATCCTTCAGTTTTCTCTTGCTGCCATAACTGATACTCCACAACTTTTAGATTTATCAGCATTTCTAAAAGAGAAACTTAAAAAGGAAACTACATTTCCATTTTATTCAATGTAAGTTCAGTTTAGCAGCTTATTTTTTAAATAAACCCTAGAAGAGGGATCCCTGGGTGGCGCAGCGGTTTGGCGCCCGCCTTTGGCCCATGCCGCGATCCTGGAGACCCGGGATCGAGTCCCACGTCGGGCTCCCAGTGCATGGAGCCTGCTTCTCCCTCTGCCTGTGTGTGTCTCTGCCTCTCTCTCTCTCTCTCTCTCTCTCTCTCTGTGTGACTATCATAAACAAATAAAAATTTAAAAAAAAGCTCGTAAGAAGAATTAATATACATACAATTAACATAGTGTAAATTATAATTACCAGTCTTTTTTTCTATTTACAACTATGAAATTCACGTTGAATGAGTCTTTGAATTTTTGCACTGAAGTCATTAAGAACTAATCTTGCCTACACTTAAAGAAATGAAAATAAGAGCATTAAATAGATCCATCCATAAATCAATCATTTAAGGGGATTAAGATGAACCTTGTTCCTAGTTTGAATTTTTCTTCTTTCTCTTTTAAATTAAAAAAACAAATTTGACTGACAAACTCAATTTTTGCTTTCTTTTAAATAATGACACAGAAGGCCATAATCAAAGGATCTTTTTAGAGTAAAGCAAATTTTAAAATTTTCAATCTGATCATCAAGGGAAGTGAGAAATACACCTCCTATGCATATAAGAAAGTATGTACAAAAATTTACCTAGTAAAATATGGCCTGCAATTCTGATTTTTAAACTGAAGCTTGCTTTAATTCTCAGTGGCTTCCCAAAGCATCCAGAACCATTCATCTACCTGACAAATAGGAAAAAACACTCCTTAAACTTGTGTAATAATCCTTCTATTCACCAAAGTTCAACATTCTAAAAACAAGAAAGAACAAGGCACTCCAGACTTTTGACCCCAGCCCTGACAAAAAGCATAAGAACATTTTCTCCCTCTCCTAACCAAGTAGGGCCTCATCCTGTGCCTAGGAACTGGACTCCATAGTAAAATATCTCAATGGGAAGGGTCTGGATTTTGACTTTTTTCTTTCCCTCTGATTCGAGGTAGTGGATGATACCATTTAAGTGACATCCAACCCCCCAAAAACAGGATATAGAGAAGGATACAGAATGGATCCAAACTGTTATTGAAGAGCACTAGGTTTAGAATCAGAAGGCCTGGCTTTAATCCTACTGTGCACCAGTCACCTGGACAGTTTGAGACTTTATTTTCACCTGTACAAATGGAGAGTGCATCACTTATTTGCAATATGGCTGTGAAATTTTTTTAAAAAGAGAGAGAGAGAAACCTATAATGTATGGCAAAACTTAGTATGCTTGCTGCAAAACAGACAACTCTATAAAAGTTATCTGCCTTCCTGCCTTCCTGTCTTCCATCCATCTCCTTTTCTCTATTTTCAATTAATCTAGGTCTGAAATATCTAGCACTAGGAAAGCATGCGAAAGCCATGAAGAGAAATTAAGTGTAAACGTCTCAAAGAACACTAAAGCTATTCCACTTCAATCGCTAGCTATTACGGTCATCCTGATCATGTCTGCATTTGGGATTAACAATGTATCACACATAAAAAAAAAAGACCAGCTCTTGCCAAAATACACAATACGTAACAAAATAAAAAGAATTTATTTCTCTCACTTTTATCTTACTTAGTTTCTTTTACAGAACGACGAAAGCATCCTCTCTACAGAGGTGCCACAATTTGTGGACTTATTTCTTTGCCTCGTAAGCCATGTTTATTTAACCAGAATATTAATAGAGGGGATAATTCCGTTAGGTAAAATATACTTTTACACTGTGAAACTATCATAACAAAACATGAATGCGCTGTTTTCTAATATTTTCAGGAAAACCAAGTGTAAAAGCCATTTCTGTCTTAGCAGCAACTAGAGAATCCTGGTAAGTTCAGAGGGACGCTAAAGTTTGGATCAATAATTTGTATCCTACAGTTGCCTAAGCAACAGCCAAAATTCTGATGATACTGGAAGTTATCACCTTAAAAAGCAAAATGGTAATAATAACAAACACCTCAATAGCCCCTTTTCCAAGTTTATATATGCTACAGTATCCCTTACTGGACCCTTAAACAATAAAAAGAACTGTTACAAAACTTTTCTTTTTCCAAAAATTTGTATAGAAACTCCGAAAGCCCCAAATAATCTCTTAGAAACAAACTATGCAAAAAAATGTGGAGAGATGGATTATAAAATTCTCCACTTGCTATCTTGTTGCTCAGGATTCTTTTACAGTTATTACTTAAGCCAAAATACTTTTGAGAGCATCTCCATTTGCGATTAAATTCACGGTTTTATGTTTCTCTTAACAAAACATGCCAGTTCATTCATTCTCTTCCTCCTCCACCTGACTTCTTCCTTCCCCTTACCCCACCCTCCCAAGGATTTACAATTTATAATATATTTAAAAACAAGATCTAACCTCTAAATAACGATGAGGAAGTTATTGCTGAAATGGTAATAAACTGGTGTTTTGCACATTCAGTGAATTCAATCTGTATTTCATGTTTTTTCTTCTCTTATAACCTCAAAATTGCTTTCAAGAATCTATATTAACATTTGCGAGCAATTAGAATTGTTGCTGCTTCTGTGCAAGTTTTAAAAAACTGACAGGCCATTCTGCATCCTCTGGAAGCAGCTTGAGGCCTTAACCAAGTGAAACACCCAGTCCTACTGTGTACAGCAGTGACCACAACAAAGGCTGTGGTTTCTCCCACACTAGCCCTAAATAGGTTTAAATTAATGCTATTCATCACTGGGTGGAAAAGAAGACAAGGCAAATCTAAGCCAGCAGCATTGGGAAATTTCTTGCCAACACTCAAACCTCTTAGCCATAAGTGAGCTGACCTCTGTTCATAAGTTTACTCCATAATAACCCTCCCTGACTGAATTCCCATCTTTTTCACTACATTCTAGATAAAAGATACTGTTACTATATTTTAGGTAAAAGATATTGTTGCTACCCTCAAGTTCCGCAAAAACACTCAAGGATATAAAAGCCATATTTATCTTAAGCGTGTTGACGTGTTAGTGCTATTCCCTTTGAAGAATTAAAACATAAAAGATAAATTAAATTTTCTAGAACTGTGCATACACCACTGAGTTAGAATAGATCAGCGAGCCACAAACTCCACCTTGAGTTCAGTGTAAGGTTAGAGTAACAATTTGAGATAGGGTGGTACTTCTCTTTTAATTTTAAATGTCACTATACATTAGTCTTACACCTTCTTTTCCTTAATACAGTTTATTATAAAAATAAGGTGCCAGCTGCACAACTTTCTCCTCGTGAGTTTAAGGTACTGAAAAAGTTTAATCACATAACGTATAATCCTAAAAGTTGACCATAAATATACATACACATGTATGCCTGCTAACAAAATATACTGAACATGTTTTAGATAAGCAATGCTGCCATAAACTAACATGATAAGTTATCCCAAAATTAAGAAATTACCATAACCAATTCAGCATAAAATTATAAACTGTAACAATCTAACAGTATTCATTTAAAATTTTTTACAATTATTCTACATGCACTGATAACCTTATGCATAGAATTATACCGTATTTAAGGTACCAACTTTTTTAAAAAAGAAATCATTTGCACTGCTCTAAACAGCACTGTGTGCAGCCTTCATGTGCACACACATGCACACGAAGCACACACACACTCATACACAGACACTCCTAATCTTACACCTGCTCTGAAGCAGTAGGAAGTGAATTCTCAATCTGTCAACATGACCATCTGGTCTATCTGCATATCACGGCTTTCTCTATTACTATATGAAGGAATGACAATCACGAAGCCAAAATAAAACTAAAATGCACCTGAATGGGAGTATCTCTCTCTTTGTGGAAATGGAATAATACGTGGCATATCAGAGCAAAACTAGCAGAATGCAAATAATTTAAAATGAGCATTCATTCACTACAGCATAATTAAATGAACAATATGGTACAAGTCATGTGGTAATCGGTAACACCGGCCGTACAGGTTTACAGAACAGGTACCAGACTTCCAAGACACCCAAACAGTTCTTCCAGTGAGTGACAGGACCGTTACTATTCCTGGTCCAAGCAAAACTAAGTAAAGGTAGTGAGCGGGGTAGCATGGAAGCAGCCAGCAGCTACCGGACTAAAACATCCCTGTACAAAAATGGTCACTTTCTACTTTACTACTAACACTACCCGTCCTACCGCCAGGACAAATTCAATTCACTCTGTCACTAGCTAATTAACAGTTACAGTAATCATCTGACAAATTTTTGTCATTTGTTAGTCCTTCAAAGCGAATTTTAAGGCGAGGGGAAAAAAAAAAAAAAAAAACTCCAATCTTAGAAAAATCCCCATCTGCAAAAGGTTGAAGATGCTCATTGTGATTCAGCTTTTGAGCCTAACGCTGCTTAAAAAATTAGCAAAGGCCTTACTTAGTTGATTTGAATATGATTCTATTTATTTAATTTTACTTTTTAAATGTCTCCACACAGCTGCCTCAGAGTTATATACTACTTCACAGCAGGTAATAACTATCAGAAATAAATTGTGGCTCTGTCATTCTGTGGTCTGGATACAGCAACTTACCTCTGTCCAAAAGATGAGTCCTTAAAAAGTCTAACCTCTTACAAAACTTAACTGAATTGAGAATCTTTCTAGAATCTGATTAAATTACCAGAAGTTATATAGATGCAGTTAAAAAAAAAAAAAAAAAACTCTCCAGAAAGTTCTCGGTTGAGTGCCTACTAATGAACAAAGGTTAACTTTATCTAAAAGGTCAAATGCCTGGTGGCTAAGGTTATGACCTCAACAACTTAAATTGTGACCTTGCCACGTGCCGGGTATATTGTAGATTCTGATACAGATCATCTGGTAAAGACTGGTCATAAATTAGCTTTACTGTTACACGCCCACAAAGAAAACCATTTGCCACAATTCCATAACATCTTCAAGTTGTCATACGATACATATGGAAGGACGACTCAAATAAAGACCAAATGGAGGGCATAACACGGTTTTACTCTTTTATACTTTTAACGAGATGAAATTCTCAGGCTTATAGAATCACTCCAATTTCATTATACTTGTTACTGTTTATCAGCCACAAAATTCACACAGTTCTAATGCTGCTGGATTGAGAGAAAAAAAAACCGTGATGTAGTTTATGTATTGTATTTTAGCATCTCAGTAAGTCTTCGAATAAATCACCTCCGCTTTGAAAAAAAAAAAAAAAAGATTGATTCTGCACTGGCTTCCAGTATTTACACATGTGTCCTAAGATTTCAACCTCCTACCAAAGAGAAGGCCGAGGCATGAAGCCGTAATTATCATATACGTTTTTAGAAGAGAAAAAAAAATTTCATTTGAGGGACTATCTAGAGGGAAAAATGGCATTTCAGAAGGAAAAAAAAAAATGCAACACAGCAAAAGAGAGGAGGGGGGGAAATCCACTATAGGTGAAAAGGCCACAATGGTTTTGGCATGTTTCTTGAAGCACGTTTCAGAGTCTCTGCCTCCTGCCAATACTGGCAAGTTCTCAAAACTTTTAAGGAGGTAAAAACATTGTTTAGTGTTTACAAATCTTCAGTATTATAACAGATGCTTGTCAAATCAGTTGTATGTAAGTTGACCGATCTACCTCATATTTGTATTGGCAATGAGCTTCCCTTCCACAAATAACAGGTCTCTAAATCTCTTAAATCAAATTTGTAATATTTTCAGACAAAAGGCCCTTAATATTTTCTTTTGCAGTCGTCCTGTTGCGTGCACAGAGCCGCAGCCATCACCGCGCTCTGTGAAAGCCAATGGTCTAACACTTGGCTGCCATTCAGGCCTACCAAGGGATTCTGGGATACGTCAGGAAAACCAAACCGAAAGGTAGTCTGATCCATGTTGCTGTCAATAAATCTTTCATAAGCAATAAGGATGCTACCTCTCCAAAGCCACCTTCTACCTGTCATTTTACCAACAGAATCCCTTCAGGTACTGAAACCACCAGCAACCATGTTAGCTCAAGGATTTGGAGCAACAGCACAGTAACACACAGTCAGCGACGACAGAGGATGCACGTTATGGCACTAGCTAGGAAGGCTGCAGCTCCTGCAATCTAAGGGAAATATTTATATCTAAAACTCAGAACGAGTGCTTCTCAAAGGGACAAAAGTGTAAGTGGTATTCCATTTTGGGGTACCTGGTAAGGAAGCACACCCCATGATGTGCACCACCTGTTGGCAGCACCCGCATTTTTTCTTGACTGGTCCAACGAGAGCATTTGTTATAATTTATAAATTATTTACTTTTCTAAATATCAAAAAGATTAAACACAAGATCTTAAAGAGTCCTCCCTGAAAGCACTTACAACACCCATCTTTTTTTTTTTTTTTTTTTTTTTTTTTGCACCTTGCCTTTCTCTTTCGGAACCTCCACTTACATACACAAATTAATTTTTTAAAAATTTAACTCTGCTTTTCCAGTAGAGAAAACAAAGTAACAATAGGGTGAAAAGGGGATTAAGAAAGGGATACTTGTTCCTGTCTAGAGGTCATTAGAGAGGTGTTGCCTTTTCATTTCACTACCCAGAACGGGCTAAAGCAACAGGCACTCCTTACCAATTAAGTATACATTCTCCAAAACCCAAATATTTGAAACACTTACAGATCACATCCTCTAAAATACTTATCTATCCCCTGCCAACAGAATGCAAATGATAATGTGACATGCTTGCGAAGTTAATTTCTCCAGTTTCTTATGTAAGGACAGATGGATAACAAAAGTTCTCTTTCTAAAACATATATCGAGAAAAATAATAGAGAATAGGCTATCAGCTGGCTTCTTTTTTTAAAAAAGCTCACATTCTTAGAATTAAAAACATTTTACAAAAACAGTACAGTGTTGATTTTACAGGTAACACCTCTCTCCTTTGTGGAAAAAAAATACATAAATATATGAACCCCAAAACAGCCTACTTGTAGGATTCCACAACCTTCTTTTTTCCATCTGGCTCAAGTAATTGCCATGAAAGTAAAATCTAGCAAGGCCGATATGTACATATAAAAAAGTCAACAAGTTACACAAGACCTGAGCTTTCCCATAACACAATGAACCTTTTGTCTAAATCAAGGCAAAAGAAACAAAGTAAAAATGCATTCTTTTAGTCAGCGCTCAATAGTTTTAGCCTGAATGCTACTCTAAATGCTGTAATATATACACAGGTAAAACATGCCTCAAAACCAGCCTTCAAACAATAAAGAATCTTATCACCAATCAAAGCAACTCACTAAATCAATGATCAATATCGATTTCTCAGTGCATTCATGCACTACACAGATTGGCTACTTTTAAGATTAACCTCCCCATCAATTAAAGAGTTGGTTTGTTTCTCGCTCAGCTTAGACACTACAAATTCCTAAATACAGAGCTACTAAGTTTGCCTATTAATGTGATTCTTTTTCCTTCCTAAATGATCAGCAATTTGATAGTACTCGTACCACCTCTTCTTAACTAGCAGGGGGTTCAAGAGGCCCCAGTAGGTTAAAAACACACCCAGAAGATAAGCAACTAAAAATACTGCCTCACCACCAAACCCAGCGCTTGTGAACGAAATCTCCACTTGCCATTTACAACATCCCCTTTATTACAGAAGTTTTAGGAGGCTTCTCTCACCCATCATCAAAAAAGGGTGACCTAAACATATCACAGGACTACCAACACCTCTGATAACACCACTCACCAAAAGAACAGAACTTGGTGAGTGAGAGTCCTCTCAAAACTGGGCTTATCCACCTGAATGAAGGTGTCCCTGCAGACTGTGGGGCTGCTGGCTGTTCTGACTCTGGTTTACCTCTGAAACCACACTGTCCCTCTGTACGTGGCCTGCAATAACTCAGAGGGTTCGGGAATGGCCCCGGCACATACGGAGGTCAGCAGAAAAGAAACACACAAGAAAGTCGAACAACTTCTCCCCATCGCACTTACCTGCTGCATGCACAAAGTATGCCAAATATAAATCGAGTTCCTTAACAGAAACCCCTATGTGATGGGGCTGCACACAGAGCCCTGGGTTAGAGCACTGTGGGGACTTTACAAGGCGCTCGCCATCAGTACTTTCGAGCGGAATACCTTTAAATAAAATCACCATAACAAGGTCCAACCTCCAGACTTTATCTGCCTGGCGAAGGCAGTCAATTCTTCGCATCTTGCCTTTCTGGTCTGGGTTGGAAAGAACACAACATGGAGGCTTTTTCCCCGTAACTGTAAGAACAAAATCCTCTCGGTACTCAGGTCGGATATCTTTTCGCAACTTGGCCAGAAGTCGAGATGCCCACTTCTGCTTGACCTCTGGTTTTTCACTTAGCAACTCATCCTTCACGGCTCTCTCTTCTTCTTTTGACATACGCTTTTCGTGTTTTTTGAAGTATTTTCGTTTTCGGGCCTGCAGGTTGAACCATGTGTAGGCAAAGGCTCGGACGTGGGGCAGAAGTGCTTCAATGAAAGGATGAAATTCATCCTGGAGGAATGAATAAACACAAAAATGTAACTAGCATGAAAACAAAAGGAAAGAACTTTTTCTTCAGATGGTCATTTAAAAAGAAATGCTTATTTCACTTGAAAGCTAACTCAGGCATTACATTACCAAAATTATACAGAGGATGCCTATGGGAAATCTGACAGGGGAAAAAAAGGAAACGGTAGCATTTCTCACAATCTCAAAGAAGAAAATTGCTAAAAATTTTTAAATGTTTAGATGTGTTCACCAAAGTGCACCAGGTCCTATTGCCAGGCTTAGGTCCCAAATCCTTTAGATAGTAAGTGAAATTTATTGAAATGCTTATAACAATATATAATCGTAACCCTATTTCAAGAAAGGCATATCTAATTTTGCTCCAGCCTTGACCTCACTACTTGTAGTACAGCCAGGGCTCGGCCGCCAGATTGGCAAATCCTAAACATTTAGATGCCAGTCAATGTTTATGGAAGTCTAGGAGCAAAAAAAATCATCTCGACGATCAATGAAAACAAAGACTTTCCCTCTAAAAATATTGCATGTAGACTCTAATCTGTTTCTTAGGCATTTTGGTAACATCTTAATTCCTTCTTAAGGATTACGGTTGCATAGAATTTTTTTAGTCAAAAACTTAGAAAAATCTGGCATATAGAAACGATGAATTTGATATTCTTCAGACTGAAATAAAAGATCTATTTCCAAGACATACTTGCTGATACTATGGGAATGAAACAAAAAGAAAAAAAAAAGGGGGGGGGGAAACAAAGAAAAGCGTACATGCCGGATAGTAAACAGAATGCGTCATTGTGACAACAGGGTTGCAACTAAATACAGTTAATTTTGTGAAATGCCTTCGGTAATAATCATCCCTAAAAAAAAGAGAATCAGTATTTAATTCCTGAAATTAATATTTCAGGCTTTTTCTCACAAGGAAACAGAGAACGTGGTACATTTAATGTTTACAAGACTCCAGGAAAACCCTCACGGTTGCCTCTTAAAATTCAAGTAATTTGAAAATAAAATTCAATTTAAAATATTTAAATTTTTCTTACTGTCTTATGAAAATGTTTGATTTTTTTACTTGATATTTCCTTAGGAAATATAAATGTAAAATTAAAGAAAAATTAAACAGTAACCTCCACAAAGCTTTCTGAGTACATCTAACTTTTGATTAACCAACCCACACTAATCTTACATAACTTCTCTCCGCCGCACAAACCCCCAAAAGATAAATTATTTACTTTCAAATAAATGAGGATAAGAAAACCAAAAAGATATTTGATGACTTTTTTAAAAAGAGAGTAGGACACACAAATATTATAAAATGCGTTCTTTTTTGGTTTGTAATGTCCATTTAAATATATACTTTGGAGGCACAAGTAACTGTAATGTCCAAAATACTATTACTATACAAAAATTATTAAATTTTTAAATGTTCAAACGTAAATTGAGTGGCTAAAATTGGAAAAATATTTTATCAGGTCTGTTAAAATATTATAAATTATAATCAATCATCTAAACACTATATATGATTATTTTTAAAGTACATATTAATGTAATACATAATAAATCACTTCAATAATTGGCATTTATCTTTTACTTCTCTGAACAAATTTTAGACTCAGCATTGCAAATTTAGCTTTGAAAACTGCTCTTTTTCAATAAAAATCCAAAAGAGAAGTCAGCTTTTATAACACGTGTGCATTCTTCAAGTGGAGAGGGAACAGAAAAAAAATGCAAGAATCATATTATTCTTTACCATAAACATTTTAAATTTCTGATGTTTAAGAACCTTTCTTATTGCCATACTTTAAAAGAGAGAAGGGGGGATTTTTTCAGGTCACAGTTTATCTAACAAGGTATACGCCACACCGCAAAGCATTTAAACATTACTAAATTCTGGGCTCATCCTTGAAATGCTCTAAAATACATAAAATTTGGGATTGAAACAGTCCTTCACATAGATTGATTTTTACAGGACATGCTAGGGACCAAGGTTCTGTGGTATTATGTTAAGAACTCCTGGAGTCTACCTTAACTACAAAGTGAGCTTTCACCAAAAGATTTCATTTTAAAATCTCAGGCCCATTTTATAAAGCAAAGAACAACTAAGTTCCAAACAATTCACATTTATGTTAAAATGTTATCTTATTCAAAAGCTTTAATAATAATAATAAACATTTTTTAAAAACCATTCTAAAATGTCATTTAAGTGTTTGAAGATACTCCTAAGTGTGCTGCTCACAGGACTGCGAACTGCGTTCATTTCGTGTTCAAGAGGATTTTGTTTACCTGCCAACCAAATGCCTATATATCTCACCATAAAAACCCTTAAATGAGGCCAACTCTGTCAACTAATTATTAAGAATAATCTAAGTCCCCAATTCTGCATCAAAAGTATTTACAACTTATCACTCCCCAAAGGTCTCAAGAATGTGCCAGTAAAAGTGCACAATATTTTGTATAACTTTACTCACATGTACTATCAAAGCGCTAATCATCTTTCTCAACTCACAATTAGAAATACTCCAGACCATCAAAAGTAAAGAATATCATTAACTTGTAGGAAATGTCAAGGCACAGCATAAATTAATTAAAAAAAAAAAATATATATATATATATGTCCCTATAAAGCATGTTGCTGCACATATTACCATAAGCCATGTAATATTTCAAGATATTCGGGAGATAATAAAGAATATTTTACATATGTACTCAGTGAGAAAATTCTAGGCCACCAATGAAAACAAACCTGAAAACCTGTTTCAAAAGCCATATGACTTTGAATCAGCATCTTATATGTTGATGTTTGTAAGTAAGCCAAGTTTAAGAACCACTAAACGCTGATATTTCTAGAACTACTTTTAAAGGTTCACCTATAAATTTCTACTGGGCTATCGTTCTATGGCCAGATAAATGATTTGGCTATGATATGCTTATATGGATTAAAAGATGACGTCTGGCATTTTCCTGATAAAGTTTTAAAAATTGCATACACGTACATGGAGTTTATTCTTTCATTTAGAGTACTTCTTTCACTGTGCTTACTGGACTTTTTCTTTAATGACCAATAAACCACCTAAGTCTTTCTTTTTAAAACTGGTTCTAAAGCTTGTAAGCATTCCAGCAAGTTAAATAAAATTGTAAATCAATTTTTAAGAGAAGAATTAAAAATTCTTCTCATTCACTAGTTAGTGTACTATTTCTTCACAAACTGTTATACTAAGTGTTTCTTTTACTGGTGTTTCCAGAAAAAGGCCTAGGGAGTGTATCAATCACGCTGCCAAATATGGTTGTTGTTTTTTTTTTTTTTTTTTTAACTTTCTTAATGTGTTAATAGCTCATGAGCCAAGAGAATCCAGCTTTGTCAAGTACCTGACTATGCCCTGGGCCTGCATGGATACACAGGTATCCTTATATATGCACCAACCCAAAATATAAATTTATCTTTCTCGAGAGCTCACTTGAGAAGACGTTCATGTATCTGCTAAGGTCATGCCCCATTATTGCAGCACCCTGGTATTGTCTACAAGTTCTCTCTGCTGCAAACTTTTGCCAGCAAGAACTTCAGCCTTTGAATCTCAGCATTTCCACTGTAGTCATAACTCATTCAAATTCTCTTACACTTTGCATCTTATCCATATGCAATTGTGAACCTTGCCAGAAGTGGTTGGAAAAGTTTCATTCCACACTTCCACAAGTTACTAAAATAGGAACTTTGGAAGTTTGTTAGGGAAAAATAAAAAACTTTTACAATAACTCAAAGCAACTGCTACCCATTACTAATGCTAGGCCTGAATCCCAAACAGACCATTTCAACATAAAAGATGCATTTAAGAGTCTTCTGAGATCAAATAGCCGGTATTATTCCTGTTAGATATTGCAATAAGAAAGGATGTCATGTGAGAAATAAATCCAGAATCTAGAGAGGAAAGGGAAAAAAAAAATCACTGGTACTTTTTAACCTTCCATAAAGTATTCGGGTTAAACCGTTATCTCCTGCTAAATGAAAGCAGTAAGTGGTAGCAGGTTTTTTTTTTTTTTTTTAAGGGAGTGATAAATAAACATTTTATATGGAGCATACAACTTCATGTGGGTGATTAATGGTCAGACTGCAACGTACCAAAACACTATGAAAGCTCACACTTTTTTCCAAAAAAAAATAAATAAATAAATTTTTTTTTAAGCGCAAAAATCACTTTGACTTCATGCCTTTTAGTCCAAGAAAATAAATAATGTATTCAAAAGGGGCCAGATTCGGGGCCGTGGAGTAGCAATATTTTGCCCAGGGTGGTGAAGACAAGAGAGGGATGGAAAGGGAGGACCTGGGAAGGAGGGGCGGGGGCAGAGGGACCCACGGTCGCAGTAGAGTCGGAGGCGAAAAGTTGCCCCCGTCCTGCGCGCGGAGCTGCCCGAGTCGCGCGGCGGCGGCGGCGGCGGGAGGCGGCGGCGGCGGCGGCGGCGGCGGGGGGAGCCGCGTCCGGCCCGGGTTGCTGCTCGGGCTCGCGGCCCGGAGCCCAACTCCGCCCGGCGCTCCCCGGCCCGCGGCCCGCGGCCTCCGCGGCTCGCAGCCCTGCGCGGCGTGGGCTCGTGCCGGCGCCCAAACTTTCACTCGGGAAAGCGAGCGAGCGGGCGGCGGGCGGCAAGGACGCAGGCTCCACCCGGCCGGCGCCGCGGGACGCGCGTCCACGCAGCCCGCTCCGCCGAGCCCGGGGGCCGGCTCGCCGCCGCCGCCGCCGCCGCCGCCGCCCGCGTCCGAGGGGCGCTGTCCCGGCCGGGCCCGGGCGCCGGCCCGCCCGCCCGCCCGCCCGCGTCCCTCCCGCGGCCGGACCGCAAAGGCTGACAAACAATAAACAAAAGTAAGAGTTTGGGGAGGCTGCGGCGGCGCGGGCTCCGCGCGCGGGCCGTGGGCGCAGGGGCGCGAGTTCCCCGCACCGGGGGCTTCCGTGGCCCCGAGCGTGCGGGGCGCGCGGCGGGCTCGGAGGGCGGCCCCTCCCCGGAGCCCGGAGCCCGGAGCCCGGAGCCCGGAGCCGCGGAACTAGACACCGGCCTGCCGGCTGCAGAAACGCTGAGTCCAGATTTCGGCGCGTCATGGGCTGCAGCCCCGCCGAACACGTGCGGGGCGTCCGCAAACACCGCCGTTCCGCAGCCGGTCGCCCCGATATTAATTAACGCATTAATAAGAGGGCGCCATTAGCCATGTGCCCACACAAATGGCCGTGCAGGAGGAACGCACCCGCATGGAAACAAAGTTACTTTCTTGAAGCTGCATTCCCCCCGCCTCCCCCCGACACACACGAGCACACGCGCGCACACACACAGAAACACGCGCAGACACGGGCACACAGCGAGGCACATGCCCCGGGCCTGGCCGGCGCGACGGCCCCCGGCCCCCCGCGCCCGCCCGGGGCTGCGCCCGCGCCCGCGCCCGGCCCCCACCCCCGCGCCCCGCGCCCCGCGCCCCGCGCCCCGCGCCCCGCGCCCCCGCCCTGCCACACACCCGCCGCATGCACACAGCTGCTTACCTGGGTGAGACAGAGCGGAGAATACATAACTGCCGGGCGGCGGGGTGTGCGTGCGCGTCTGGGTGTGCGGGTTGGAGGTGTGCGTGAGTGCGGGTGAGAGAGGAGACAGAGGGAGAGAGGGAGAGAGAGAGAGGGGGGAGAAAAAAAATCAAGCCTGCTTCTTGCGTTCACATTTCCAACTCGGCTCAACTGCAGCCAGCCAGCCAGCGCGATTGCCGCTCCATGAGCTGAACTTTAACCCCGCCTAGAGTTTCCCTGCGCTCCACTATACATGTCTACTGTACGCGGGCGTTAAAGGCATAGCGCACCCTTTCCCGCGCCCGCGCCCGCGCCCGCCCGCCCGGCCGGGTGCCCGCGAGCTGCCCGCGCGCCCGCCTCCGCCTCCGCCTCCGCCTCCGCCTCCGCCACCGCTCTGCACCGCACCGCACAGCCGCCGCCCGCTCGCGCCGCCGCCGGGGGGGGGGGGGGGGGGTGCGTGGGGGAGGGGGCGGCTGCGGCGCCGCGCGGCCAGCCGGGTCCCGAGCCTCCGCGGCCGCTCGCGCTCGCTCGCTCGCTCGCTCCCTCTCTCGCTCCCTCGCTCGCAGGCTCTCTCGCTCCCTCGGCCCCCCCCGCCCCCGCTTCCCCGCTCAGCGCATTACTGGGTAACGCAGTGAGGAGCAGTTACAGTCTGTACTCCCGGGCAGCTATAGGCTGCCACAGGATGTGCTTAAGCAAACAAAACTACTTTTCCTCATCCCCATCCCCCCAGCCCCGCCGCAGACCTTCGCGGACCTCGGTGGAGGACTTGGGCAACTTTGCCAGGTTGCCCTGCGCTCCCGGCTCGCTGTGTGCGCACGTAGAAAACCGAGGAGCAGGCCGGGGGGGTGCGGGGTGGGGGGAGAGGGGGGGCAAATTTGCATGTATGCAAATTTTTTTAAAAAATCAGACCTCCTAGGTAACTTTTCCGCCCCCCCCCCCTCTGAAATGCGGTACGGCTCAAAGCATTGTGATCTCTCCAGCGAAGCTTTCTGTGGGAATAGATCGTCGGTAGAGGTAATTATGCACAAAATCCTGCAAACTTTGTGCAGCTTCAGTCCTATGGCATTCAGAAGCGGGGGTGGTGGGGAATAATTTCACACAGAAGAGTCACCGGATTTGGGGGGGGGGTAAAAGAAGGGGGGGGTGTCTGGAGAAAAGGAGGCGGAGATTAATGAGCGTTCTCCCTCCCAGGACTGTGAAACTAGTGGGTCTGAACACAGACGCCATAGAAAAAGTTCTATCACGTTCAGAAACAACAGTGGTTTAGCTGTGACATCTTTTTCTTTTTAGGAGGGAAAAAAAAAAATGTGAAAGGGATGTCCCCTAAGGGAAGGGAGATATTCTGGTCCACAGACGCGTGCCCAGAACTGGACACAGGCTATCATTACCGTCCCCGTTCCTGGGACACCTCTGGAAGGGTGCCTTTTAAGAATCCCCTCTTTTTTCCTCCCCCAGGTAATCATTCTTAAAATGGAAAAGAGCTTCCTGCAATTATTTTAGGTTTGCTAAAGTATTGTTTTGGCATAAAAGGGGGGTGGTTTTTAGGGTTTGGCAAGTTGCCAATAAGCCTGCTTTTCCAGTTTTTTTAACCTCATATTTTCTCTCCAGGCTTTCCTCTCTGATGGAACAACAACAACAACAACAACAAAACCCTTCTTTTTCCCCGGACCCCTATCCCAACTCCTCATCCCCCATCTTCCTAACTGTAGTTTGCAAGCCTGCTGCATTTGCGAACCCTTCTCAAAATTCCAAGAGGAAAGACCAGGGTGAAAGACACTGGCACACAGACTGGGAAATCTGCACCTTGGCAGAGGTTACAGAGCCAGAGAGCCTCTGAAAAGAGGAAACTCCTGTAGGAATGCCCACTCTGCAGGTGAGTGAGAGGTGACGTGCTAAGGCCACTCTCATTCAGACTGCGTTCCCCTCTGCACCCTCCACCCTTTTTTTTTTTCCCTTTAAGTAAGGGGCAAGAAATCTGTTACTGGAAAAAGCAAAATATAATCCTCTGAAATATTCTGCATGTGTCTAAAGTCATTCTATGCTCGTTCTCCAGTTGCTTTGTGGCTAAAATAATTTCTGAATGCTCAAGACCATCTTCACAAACCCCCCTCCTAAACATCCTTGGAAACGTCTCAAATTATTTATTAAGGGGTGAGGGGAGATAATGGCTTAAATCTTTAATGAGAGAGTCCCATTTTCCCCCAACTAAATAACTGCTTCTCCTTGGTTCCTTTTGGATTTCAGCAGAAGAGAAATGTCCTAAAAGCTAAGCTGAGTTACAGAGACACCCTCCCTGGCCACGGAAACCTTTGCTGGGATCTATAACTTCAACTCGCTCCAAGTTTCCTCGATAGAAGTTTCTGGCTGACAGTCCCAACATGTAACTGAGGCACAGTGAGAAGTTATTGTTCCGTGTGTACTCTTGGGAAGCTCTCTTCCAGAGCAGATTAAAATCTTTCTTTTGCTGTATTAAAAGATAGAGTTCACATCTGCCTCTTTCCAAAACAAGAAAGATTCTTACTTTTAACCGAATCTTAAGAAAAAGAAAAGGGTTTTTTTTTTTTTTTCAGGGATTGGCACACCGCCCTGGTTTTTAAAAAATAGGGAAAAGTAATTTAATGCTGATATTTCTAGTTTAAAAACTTCTTTTGTTGCAGCAGTGAACGTGCCCGCGATTTCCAGCTCTCTGCGGTTAGCAATATTATCTTAAGTAACTTTTGGCGCCCTTCGTAAGACTTTTGGATATGGGACGATTGTTTGCGCCCTCTAGGCAAGGGCTGGATCCAAGTTCAGCACCAAAGCCCTGCACATCCGCTCCTGCTTTCTCTCCTATCTCCGCCAGCTCCCGCTCCCTCCCCCGCGGGATGGGGGGGGGGGAAGGAGGGGGAGAGGCGGGGGGAACTCTACAAAGCACCGTTCCAACTACAGCCTTTGGAAACAAGACTGAGAAAAATACAGTAGAAGAGTTACAGTTACAGAAAGGCTTCTGGTAACTTTCTCTCCAACAGGCATAAATTTAAACACACACACAAAGAAACAGATGTTCCGCAAAGGGCAGTCTGGGGGTAGAAAACATTTCCAACTCTCCCCTCTTCCCAAGTTGCAAAAGTAAATCCTTGTCCAGAGTTCACAAAGATACTAAAGACACTTGAGAGAGAGCTCGGATGGAAGGAGGGGAGAAGGAAGAAAGGATAGTAAGGGAGAACAGTTGTAGGAAACAGGTGAAGTACAAAACCTAGTTTCCTGCAATCACATAAATGAACCATTGTTAGGAAGGATAAACCCCTTATTGGAAATAACCGCTCCAATCATTTATTTTGCAAGTGCTAGGAGGCTGCCTTGAAATGGGATTGTCTTTGCGCAAAGGAGGCTCCTGTCATGCTCTCTGCTATCCATATTCTTCCTGGCACAGAGCCCAGCCTTGCATTTACTGTGTTTTATTTGCAGAAATGTTACCTTGCCAGCTTTAGTGAAATCCTCTTAGATATATAAATTACGTCAATAAGGTTTCACTTATATGTACAGCTCAAATACCTCTCATTTCGGGAGGTTACTTGGTAGGAAGATCTTATTAATATGATTTAGATTTTAATGCCCAAAGCAGTGAAGATAAAATTGGGGTTCATAAGTGACAATGCCATTAACTCTGTAGTTGTTACCAAGACTAACTTTATCACTAGCATTTTCCAATATTTTTCTCTAGTTTTTTTGACCTGCTGGTCACTTGTGTGCAGATCTTTCTTAGATGCATATAATACTAAATTGAATAATGTCACTGAACTGAGAATCCAAGTGGATTTTAACGTCAAATTTCCAAACCAGATTTGATTAGAAGGCCTAAAGCCTTGGGAAATAGCTCGATGGGAATTTAATCCAAAGATGGGAAAGAGCCCATACTTATTTTCCATTCGCTTCCCAACAGAATTAGGTGCTCAGAGGGAAGGAAGAGATGGATGTACTTTGGTCAGAGGCTGCCAGTTACTGTCTCCAAGACAAGCTACTGCAGTTGGCTTCCACTGGATTGGTATCAAAGACTTGTCCAAGAGGCCATACTCCAGCTAAGAGTTAGCAAGTCAACAATCTTCCACACACACACACACACACACACACACACCCTCCACAGGGGTTGTTGTGGTAACAAGAACAAATGTGAACTTGGCCAGCCTTAATATCCTATTTGGTACCGACCATATATTTAAACAGCAGAATTCAAGAAGAGTGGAGAAAAAAAAACGCTTTCTCCCCTTCCTCCTTTCAAATGTATAAAACAGCTGTCAATCCACCTGTGAAACATTCTATCTCCCCTAAAACTACTGTTTAGAGTTCAGGAAGAGAGGCTTGCCTATTCCTGCAAAGTACTTGAAAAGTCAAAGCTTCTAAGATAACCAGGGAAGTTTGTAATGCTGCCTATCCAATATGTGACTTTCCAAAGCTCAGTACCGTCCTGGATAGTTCAGGCAAGTTTTTAAGCCACGCATTTTTAAAAGTTGAACCTCCCCTTGCACAACAGTTAAAAGCTTCCCCGAATTCAAAAATAATAATTAATGCAAAGTTAATATTTCCCTAGAAGAGTTTTTCTAACTTTCTCCGAAAGGCAATTAGGAAAGCATTACAATTCATGCAAAAATTCCCCCAATCAGTTTTTTTTTTTTTTCTTAAACTCAAAAACTCTTTCCTATTGTGCTTGCTAAATCCGGAAGAGCTTGTAGCTTTGACAGCTTGAACCACATCATCCCCTTCAGAGCCGCAGAGAACTTTAGATCTTTTCTGCCCCGCCCCCTCTGGCTACTGAGAACCATTGTACACCCAGGCTTCCTCACGATTGGATAAAGCTTTTGTCAATCTCCCATGTTGTCCCATTGATTAGAGGATCGAATCGTCAATTATTCTCCGGGTCCAGACATTTCTTTTCGAGTTAGGTTGACTGCTGAGGCCAGACGTCTTTTTACAGAACAGAGCACGTACAGGATTTTTTTCCCCCTTTCTGGAACCGAGCAAGCGCTAGGAGGAAAAAAATCTGTCAAGCTCAGCAATTTTTTTCAAATCTCGGGGAGGAAAAAAAAAAAAAAAGGAAACCCGGTCTCTGATGCACATAGAAAAAAAAAAAAAGCCATCCACAAAGCTACGTCTTTAAAACAGAACCATCACAATAAACATTCACCCAGCAATCACTTAAATGCATATGCAAGCCAGAGAAATTTTAAAGTCTTAGCCATTAAACAAAATCATTCTACCATTATTGTTGTTTATAAAACACACATCGTATAAACGCAAAATAGAAAGTTTAAGATGTACCACGTACCATTGCAATGTAAAAAGAGTACGTGAGAAACTTTAAAATGTTCAGACGAATGGCTTCATTTGTTGTCTCCCTTTTTTGCATTAAAAAAAAAAATCTAAATAAACTTGGAACCGTTGAAAACCCGGAAGAGATTTTTTTTTAAAGCTGTTGGCCAATTGCAGGCTTCTTGGAGATTTTTTTTTTTTTAACTCCAAATCAGAAGGCTTTTGCAATTGCAATGCGCGCTCTCTGCCTCTCTCACTGTCACTCTCTCTCTCTCTCTCTCTCTCTCTCTCTCTCTCCTCTTTTGATAGCAATCCAACCCGGGCTGGCTGGTTCTCAGATTCTCTCTGGTTTTGCCTTGTGTGCTTTGGATTGTACGAGACTTTGCAGAAGTTGCAATCGATTCGCAGTCCCTCTCTCCTCTCCCTACCCCCTTGTTTATTTCCGCAATCGCTGCAATTTGCATAGTAACCACGCACTAGGCGCCGGCGGCAGCCTGCGGAGGGGGCGGGGAGGGGGCAGGGACCAGGCCTTGCCCCCTTCTCCCCTCCTCCCGTCTCCCTGCCCGCCAGTCTCCTCCTCCCCCACGGTGCGTGGCCAATAGGAGCCCCGGCATTCAGCGCAGGCTCCGGTCTGCACACCGTTCGGAAGAAAAGCTCCAGTGTTACTAGGCCCGGCTCGCAGGATCGTGTTTTTGGCGCGGTGGAAGTTCCCCTGCTTGCGGACCTCGCAGCCGGTACTAGGACTATGTGAGGATGCAGGACCTTGGCCTGCGGTTGTGCGGGTTTTGTACGTTTTAATCAAGTCTGCACAGCTGCTCTCTCGGTTTCTTTTTCCATAGCCTCTCGTGAGTTATTAGGCTAGTTCATGATGGTTAGTGAGAGATTTAACCTTTATTTTCACTGGTGTAGACCAAGAGTTAAAGATCCTCTTTGGTGCATTAAATCACGAGAGTGCAAAATGTCACAGAGAACTTGCAGTGAAATAAAGCTTCTACTTTAGATTCCGAAAGGAAAAGCCTGGCCGGTTCTGCTCTCTGCAGATGACTGAACATAAAATTGTTAGGTGGGCTCCCTCAAAAATAAAGTTGTCCCTTTAAAGGGGGGAGATGCCAGTGGAATTCTAGCTTAATTGCCAAGCATCTATTGTGTCAATATCCTTACAAAACCGGGATTCCACAAAGTTTGACGCCCTCCCCCCCCCACCCCCCCCACCCCCATCCCATCGCCCCAAGAGAAGGGCTGGGTTTGCACGATTGAAATGGGGAGGGGGAGGCTGTTAATGTAGTTATTGGAACATTAAGTGCTTCACCTAACTGATTCATCTTATTTCATTAACCCAGGCTCTTTAATACCATCTCAATGTCAACCTTTTAAGTGTTTGTTTTAAACAACAGACTAGCCCTTGGTGCAGTGGTGGTGCGGGGAAGGCGACTCTAAAGGAAGGGAGTGTCCCTTTAAATGGAAAGCATCACAACCAGGGCTATTGCGTTTGTTTGCTTTGCGTCAGTTAAGTAGCTTTGGATGTTTTTTGCTGAATAACTGAGTTACAGGAAAATGTGTGCTTAGCTCACTTGATAAAAATTATCCAATAAGAAGTCGAGAGGAATTGGAAGCAACCTGGCAGTTGTCTGATTTTCTTAAACTGTCCTTGGTGAAGGCACCTATTAATTAATAACAAGACCTCGCACAGTTAAATTAGAGGTTAGAGAAACCTCCTATTTTGTTTTGAACCACATTTTTGGCTTTAGGCTTGCACTATACAACAAGCTAACCGATGCAACATTACTGAAAGGTATGGTACTGTGGCCACCGGTTGTTTTAGACAAGCTTTGCTGTTCTGGTCTGCCTCTTGTAGATTCAGATACTGTCTTGCTCTAGAAAGTCTGTGGCATTTAATCCTGGCCCCTTCTACTGAGCATCCATTTCAACTTGGCATAGGACTTTCACTCTAGAAATACAGTTAATGGGATTTAATGGCTTAAGTAAAAAGAAAAAAAATTTTTTTTAAGTAACCCAAAAAACTTCTAGGCCTTGTTCAGCTGGTGCTAGGCTGTGTGACCTTGAGATAGTTACATAACACCCCTAAAATAGGACATCGACCTATTGTGAGAATGGAGGATCTTGTCAAGAGGTAAGAGCCTTTCGAATGCACAAGAAGGATCAACTTGGGGATCCCTGGGTGGCGCAGTGGTTTGGCGCCTGCCTTTGGCCCAGGGCGCGATCCTGGAGACCCGGGATCGAATCCCACATCAGGCTCCCAGTGCATGGAGCCTGCTTCTCCCTCTGCCTGTGTCTCTGCGCCTCTCTCTCTCTCTCTCTCTCTCTCTGTGACTATCATAAATAAATAAAAATTTAAAAAAAAATTTAAAAAAAAAAGAAGTATCAACTTGTACTGCATTGCTCTGTAGATGCTACGTCTGAATAATCACCAATGCTAAGCAAGTCAGGCCTTGTTAGTAGGTGGTAACAGTGAGTTTTGTTTGCGTGTCTGTAGTTCATTAACTTAGTTCAATATGGTAGTTTAGCACCATTTCCAAAGTGACATTTTATATCTGCATCTAGTCAACAACAGCATAGTATAGGCTTTGTAGTCCAATTTAGGTATTAATGTTGGTCCTGCTATATGACTCCAGACAAATTATTTAACCTCTGTAAGATTTAGATTCCTCATATGGAATATAGGAGATATTTAGAGAACATGTAATTTACCTAGAACATTATGTGTGCTCAACATATTGTCGCTATAGTAATACCACTGTTACTGCTTAATGTGTACCATATTCCAGGTACTTTGAATGTGTTAAGAGCTGGAGACACAGAGAAGAAGACACTGTCCCTGGCTTCAAGAAGCTTTTAGTCCCATGGAATATATAAAGCCCCCCCAAATAAACAATAATGTAATGTGATAAGTGCTGAGTTCAACTTGGATATATATATGTAAAGGGCAATAGAACTACAGATGATAGAATAACTGATTTTGCCTGGGTATATACATAGGGAGAGTCATACATAGAAGGTTAAAAAAGAGGAAATGACATTGTGTTCGGCCAGAAGTATGCATTTGTCAGGTGGACAAAGGAGAGGCAGGGCATTCATGTCCAGGAAAGCACAGTGATGTCAGTGTATGCCCTGGGCCAGAGGATGGAGATGTATGCAACTGTGGCAACTTGCTCTAGCTAGAATTAGCTTGTATCATAGTAGCTAGAGAGATGAAGTTAGAAAGTCAGGCTGAGGCAAGACAGTAGAGAGCCTTGTGAGAGGTTTAAACTTTCACTGGAGGGAAGGGGAGACATCAAAGGGATTTAACCAAAAGATACACAAAGTAACTTTGCAGATTAGAAAGATCATCCCAGCAAAGGAGGCAAGGAGACCAATTAGAGGTGAGAGAAGATGAAATCTGGAACTATGCACAGCAAGAATGAATGAGCAAGAGAAAGAGAGGGAAGCAAGAGCAGAGGGTGGATGAAAGGAGAAAAAGGAAGAGAGACCCACCATTAATATTAGTTTTTAGGGACTTTGATCAACAGGGACAATTTAGGAATACAGTTTTTCCAGACTCTCCCAACTCCAAATACCCACAAGATATATATAATAAGACCTATTAGTGAAAGAAGCTCTCTTTACTCCACTTCTATATCCTTAAGCCTACCAATATTAAATAATTTTAAAATAATAGTCATAACAGGAACAATAGCACACATGGATTAAGTGTTTATATTGGCTATTCTCACCCTACGAATTTGCATTCCAGTGACATCAGTCCCACCATGCCACCAAAAAAATCAGCTGCACATCCAATAGTGTGACTTTGGGTTGCCAACCCCATTAAGAGCCTCATATTTCCACGTAGTCTGGCTTTATGCCTTGAAAATAGTAGGTTCTTCCAGGAATTCTGCTTTGTTGACCCAAATAAAAACTTAATCCTCTTGCAGGGCATTGATATGGAGACTACAACATCAGACTTACAGATTTAGCAACGTGATTCAAAATTGCAGTGTTTTTCTAATACTATAGTTTTAAATTTGTGAACTAAATTGAATGTTGACTACAGGGATACATTTCACATTTTCTTGATTTGACTGGGTAAATCCTAGATCATCCAAAGCACTTTTTAGGCTAAGTAATCAACACTGGCATTTAGAGGACCAACGTGACAATATAAATGATAAATACTAGAAGCAAATGTAAATCTAGGAATTTATGAGACTCCCTAATCAGGAAGTTTTGGCAGACTGTTGTCCCCTAAACTGGTCTCTCTCTATTCTTGGTTGCATAAATGAACAGTCTAGGGCCTCTATCTCCTAACCATCCTTGCAGACAGGCATGACACATTATTAAGATCACAATAGAATGGAGAAGAATTTTTGAGTCAACCTTCCATGTCACTAGCTTAAAATAAATTTGTCCTAAAATTGTGGCCTTCCCAAAGGCTGCAACAAAGTCATGTTAGAGGCTCAACTTCAATTACAGAGACCAGGGACAATGACATGGGAGACAAGGGAGCAGCAAGATAGAGGGAACCTGGGTCCCTAAGTGACCCTATGGAACAGAGCGCTTGTCTAGCCTAGGTCATATTTAAGCCACTATATTTTTAGATCTCTGATTTGGCAGCCCAGCCTTGACTATCACCATCATCATCATCATCATCAAGATAATAAAACAATTTCATGGTACCTTTGGATTGTTTCCTCTCAAGAAGCTTATGGCTTTTCCCAATTTAATACAAATTACATTTGGAATTTTCTTTTTTAATTTTTTAAAATTTGATTTATTTAAACTAAAAAAAAAAAAAGTTCATCCATTTTTCCTATTGATTTTGTTATCAGCCTCCTTTTCCAGACTTTCCTCCTGCCTAATCTCTCTCTATTGTGCCTCACCCCAGACGCATTAAATGAGTCACTTTTCTACTTTCACCACTTTATGAACACAGCATGCACGTCTATTTCTCTCTTTATTGGTTTGTGTGATTTTTTTCTGCCCAGAAGTCTCTAATGTTTTCTCCCTGTTCCATTCTCTTTTTTTTTTTCCCCATGAACCAGTCAGTTTAATGCTACTTCCCACCTCCCCTGCGCAGAATTGGCAATCCCTCCTGGGTGTTCTCTGACATCTTATACTCATCTCTAGGACAGTTATCTTCACATCATGTGCCAGTTATTTATTTGTGTGTTTGCCTGCTAGACTATGAGCTCCTTGAAAGTGCAATGCCTTTATTCATCCTTGTGGCCTTACAAGCCAATAGATGTTTGGTAAATTAATGTGTGAATGGGGAGATGAACAAATGCTTTTCCTACCTTGAACTTTGATGTAATACAAGCTCAGGACTGTGGCTGATTCAAGGCATGGCATTATCACTAAAGGGAAATTTTAAGTATAAATAGTAGGGCATTGAGTTGGCTTTTTACAGAACTTCCACACATGTTGTCATTGTTAACCCTCCTTCTGGATAGGTGAGTCAGGCACTGTCTTTCTCACCACACAAATGAGGAAACTAAGGCTCAAGAAACTATAGGGAGTCACTCAACATTATTCACTTAGTGAGTGGTTGAATAGAATTCAACTCATTTATTTTTTTAAAAAAGATTTTATTTATTTATTCATAAGAGACACACAGAGAGAGGCAGAGACACAGGTAGAGGTTGCCGGACACAGGCTCCATGCAGGGAACCAGACATGAGACTGGATCCCAGGCCTCCAGGATCACACCCTGGGCTGAAGGCGGCGCTAAACCTCTGAGCCACCTGAGCTGCCCGAATTCAACTCATTTAATATTCCTCCCCAAAGCTCTGGCTATGATGTTTGACTTGGGAAAGAGTTGAGGCTTCAAATTTTTTTAAGTACCATTTTAATGTTTGGCTGGCTCTAACCATGATCAAAGGTAAATAAATGGACCCATTTCTTTTTAACAGCTTTATTGAGGTATAGTTGATATACAAAAAACTGCACATATTTAATATATACATTTTAATAAGTTTGGGCATACACAAACACCCATGGTACCATAACCACAATCAAGACAATAGACATTTCCAACGCCTCCCAGAGTTTCCTTGGCCCCTCACTCTCATTATAGGGTAAAAACTACTCTCTTTGGGGGTAAGTCTACCCTCTTAACACTGTACTGTTAACTACCAGCACTATGGTCTTATAGCAAATCTCTAGAACTTATTCATCTGGCCTAGCTGAAACTTTACACCCATTGAAGACAGCTCCCTGTTTCCTGCACCCCACAGATCCATCCTTCTTATCTTGGACACACACCACAATAAATTGCAGAGGTTCTTGAAGAACCACAAATGTCATGCAACTGAGCTGCTAGGATAATCAGAGAGAGGAAGACTGGGTCTTGACTAAGGCCATGGGTGTGAAGCATGAGCTTCTAGTTTACAGAAGGAAAGCTAAAAGGGAGCTCAGAAGTTTCCAGTCACCACATGGTACAGATGACAAAACCGAAACTTACAGAGTGAAGTAGCTAGCTCATGGCTACACAGCTGGTAAAGAACTAATTCCTAGTCCAGTGCCAGTTTCATTACATCATGTAGAGGATATTTTGCAGGAACGGGAAAGGAGTGAATAATTATCTCTGGTATCGCAGCTGAAAAGAGGCCTGGGCAAGTGAAGAAATAGTGAATCAGATAGGAGAAAGAAAACGGTTAATTATCTAAACCAAAGGGATGTCTATAAAATCTAGGCTGGTACCTGAAAGATTTACCAAAACATGTTCAGACAGTCAAAAGATAATTTTCAGGAAAAATAAGGGAGGGTGGAGATGAGAGCAACAGTCTAGGACTCTACCTTGGTGGTAAGAGCTATATGAGCTGAACTGGTTCTCTATTCTCTGCTCTTTGTGGCTTTGGGCAGTTCAAAATATCTCCCTCTGACTTCCTTCTCAGTAAAATGTAAATATTATCAGCCCCACTTCTCAGGATTTTGATAGAATTCAATGAAATCATGAATGTGAAACTGTTATAAATTTAGGTTTCTCTTCCGTGAAGGCCTATACCACCAACAATTGTTTATAATACAGCACAGAATAAAGAATATAGATAGTTTTATTTATCCAAAAGGTTTTACAATAACAATTGTGTGTATGTGTTTATCTATACCGATTTATATCCATATCTATAATGTGCATATATATATATGCGCATATACAAAATCTCCTTTCCAAAACCTCCTTGAATAGAGGTAGGATAAGTATGATTAACTAACTAACTAACTATGTATTTAAGAGAGACAGAGAAAAACACGATTAAGATAGAAATAAGGTGAGGAGCACCTGGGTGGCTCAGTTGGTTGAACATCTGCCTTAGGCTCAGGTCATGATCCCAGGTCCTGGGATCAAGCAGTGCATGGGGCTTCCAGCTCAGTAGAGAGCCTGCTTCTCCCACGTCCGCTCCCCCTGCTTATACTCTCTCTGTGTGTCAAATAAATAAAATCTTAAAAAAAAAAAAAAGGTGAAATCAAGGCCACGATTTGTATCCAAAATACATGAAATGGGGATGCCTGGGTGGCTCAGTGGTTGAGCGCCTGCCTTTGGCTCAGGACATGATCCCGGAGTCCCGGGATGAGCCCCACATTGGGCTTCCTGCATGGAACCTGCTTCTCCCTCTGCCTGTGTCTCTGCCTCTCTCTCTCTGTGTGTGTGTCTCCTAAATAAATAAATAAAATATTTTAAAAAATACATGCATTGAAATTCTATGTACTTTTTAAGGGTTGATTTGCAATTTGACTTTGAATTTCCTAATAATTTTAAAAAGAAAAGGTAAAAACTTATGAAATATATGATATTCTGATGATTATAAAGTTCAAATTCAAGAAGCAATTTTCAAAAGCATCATAGACATTCTTAGGTCTGAGAAAACTGAACCCATAACCTCCTGCCACCACCATCACCACCACTGCATACATATATACAGACCAGGGTTGTCATGAAGAGGACTAATCTTTACTATGACACATTGAACCAGGTACTCAATCCCTGGATGAAATTTCAGCCAGCATAAGGACAGAGGGAGTGGGAAGGATGGCAGCTTCTAAAATTACTATTTTAGGAACTCCTCAGTTATAGCTTTAGTGCCCTGGGCTAGTGGTACTAGTGTTCAGTACCTGGTAAATTAGCATGTGCTTAGCTTGACAACAGTATCTATAGACCCAGAAAATCTGCAACAAAGAAAGAAAGAACAAATTTAGGTTGACTTCTCTGACCCTGAGGTTTTTCAGACTCACTGTAACATTCCTAAGATCATATCCCACCCCCAAAAAATCACATGGAGAGGAAGGAAATGGGAGCTGGAAAACTCAGTTGGCATGGACATTGAGTCTAGACTCTTTTTTCCAGCCTGTGTCCTCTAGCTCTCCTGCCTCTCTTGACCTCTGTCTTTCATAAGGTGACTCAAAACGGGATCAGGAAAGGGAACTCCAGCAAGGGAAGTTATAGAATTGAGTTTGTTGTTGTGTTGGACACACAAGCAAAAACAAGTAGGTAGCTTGCCTCAAAGCTCAGTTAGTAGGCTAAGAATCAGATTACAAGTTTAAATAAATAAATAAATACAAATAAATTACAAGCCAACCAAAAACATGACAGAAGAAAAGTAAAACTAAAAAGCCTGTGGATCAGGCAGGGTAGGGAGAGAGGGAACTATGCTGGCAGATCCCTTTGGGAAATGGTAATCTTTTTTTTTTTTTTAGATTGTAATTTTAAAATACATAACATTTACATTTTAAGCATTTTGAATGTACAGTTCAGTGCCATTAAGTATAGTTATATTGTTGGCCAACCATCATTACTATCCATCTCCAGAACTTTTTTATTATCCCAAACTGAAAGTCTATATCTATTAAATGATAACTTCCCATTCCCTTCTCTCCCCCAACGCCTAGCAACCATCATTTTAGTTTCTGTCTCTATGAACTTGACTAGGTACTTTGTATAAGTGGAATCATTCAGTGTTTGTCCTTTTGTAAGTGGCTTATCTCATTTAGTTTAATGTCTTCAAGGCCACACATGTTGTGGCATGTGCCAGGATTTCTTTCTGTTTTAGGTTGAGAAATATCCCATGCTATGTACATACCACATTTTGTTTATCCATTCATCCATTGATAGATGCTTGGGTTGCTTCCACCTTTTGGCTATTGCAAATAATGTTTCTATGAACATGGTATATAAATATGTTTAGATCCCTGCTTTCAATGTTTCTGGGTATATACATCAGAAGTGGAATTACTCAATCATATGGTAATTCTATTTTTAATTTTTTTAGGAGAATATAGCTATCATAGTTTATCTTTGGAGAAAAAATTGAACAAAATCTTTAATGACTTGTTTCATTTATGAAGTTGATTTTGTGAGCACCAGGAATCTTTGATTCTAATCCCAGTTCTCCATTTAACTGAGTGCTCTTTGAAAATCATGTGAATTATCAGGACCACTCTCAGTTCCCTCATCTGAAAAATGATATCTTTGAAATAGTTGATATCCAAGGCCTTCAAAATTCTAAAGGTCTATAATTCTGTGTATTTCATTTTGCATATGGGTTTATCCATTTATGTCTTCATTAATTCATTTTGGAAATGTTTTTTGAATGCCAGAGCAGATCCCCCCAAAGATAAACAAAAGAGTAACCAGGGGAGGAGTGGGAATGGGAGGAGGAAGGCTGGTTTGATGGTTGAAAGAAGAAATAAAATGTACTGCAAACCAGTAGGAGAGTGGTTCTAAGATAAAGCTGAAGGGGTAAATGAAGGGAACGTTCTGAACCTAGTAACCAACTTTCAGATTTTCGACTTTATCCTGACATTAATGGGGAGCCATTAAAGGGCTTAAAGAAGACTGTGACAAGATCAGTTTGATTTTAAAAAAAAATCACTCTGACAATAGTGTAGAGAATGAATTGTATAGGTTCAAAACAAGCTATCTTTTCTCCACTCCATTATCTCAATTTTCTCCTTTGCTTTGTAAGTGGGAAAAGTAGACAAGATGTCCCAGAACCTAACCTGCAAGAAAAGATATTTAAATCTGCATCATTTCATCTTGGAGAATACTATACTATGCTTCTCCTTACAATAAAAAATATTTGGTCACCATTTTCCCTAAACTGAGAAAACTACTCACCATGGTTGGTGATATATTAATGTCTCCAGGTCATTGGTTTGCCAATTAATATTTTAAGACCATGACATTATGGCAATTTTTTTAAAGTTTTGATAGGAGATTATTATCCCTTTATCTACAAGGTTAAAAACTTAAATATCACACAATAGTATACTATCTTGTATGAGAAAAATTAAAATTCATATGGGACTCAGTGAAGTTTTTCCTTAATTGGGATACAAATAGTCTAGTTCTGGCTTTATATAATATTCTTTATGTAAATAATGTAGTATTATAGAATCAAAATTACACAGTGATACCGTTTTCCTTTTTTATACACCTCTTATTTTCTTCACTATGAAAGTTATGAGTCGTGCAGTGTCAGCAGATTGTATACCTATGAAAACAATGAATGATCCCTGAAGGACGCTATTTTTAATGGGTGAAGAAAAGAATTTGGTTTCTGTCTTAGATCACCTGAGTACAGAAATGAGTTGTTTGGAAAAATACTCCAAGCCTTGATATGCAAGAATAACGCCTTGATTAACTGCAGATATTAAGATTCATTCAACTACTAATGCCTTGTTCAGTGAAATAATGTTGGAAAGAATGGCATTTATATTGAATAATATTTGGCAGTTTGGCATAGTTTTTACTTTGTATTTACCAAGGAAAGAAAACCAAAATGAGAGCAAAGAGAACTCATTATAAAGAGTGGTTTAGTGTCTTGAGGATGCTTAAAATCTCCAGTTTGTTAAAAGTAGGGCCAGGCAAAGAGTTGAAAAATTAAAGTTTCTGAGGTGCTTGGTATATTTTTGGTGTATTGAAAAATAAGTGCTTTTTCAAGAAAGAAGCCAAAGAATGGTGTTTCTGGTTTTAACATTATTCCTATGAGTTTGCTAGTCCTCCCAAGAGCTATAAAGTAGACAATAAATCAAACCTATTTTAATTTGCCATGAGATAGCAGATAGAAACAAAATTTTTCCAACTGGTCATCTGCCAAAGTATTTCTACTAGTCCTATTCACTTCAAAAATTTATACTTACTATTAAAAATTAAGAAAAAAAAAGAACTATCAAATAAATTCAAGTCTGGAAAACATTTATTGAATGCCACCAAAGCCAGGCACTATATCAGGTTCTGGGGTTGCTGGAAAAGTAGGTGGTGATCTGGTCTTCAAAGAGGCAATTGACTCTAAGCAAGGCTGGGTTACATTATATGCCAGAGGCCAGAGCAGAATAGCCTTCTCCAGGTCAGTAAAAACATATGACATATTATGTTATACCATATTACCGAGGCACATCCTACCTCACTGCTCTCCTTCCAAATCCAATGACTTTTATTAGTAGGACTATCTTTTGAAAGTCTCTATTTGAACATTAGTTGCAATAAATCCTAATCCTTATGTGACAATATAACATTTTAGTTAATTTTGAAAATACAGTATGTATGATACTTGCTTTAAAGTATGCTTTAAAATATAGCTATTATAGCTACTTAAATACCTATAAAATATAGCTAGTATTTGATTTTGTTTCTTGAAGTCAAAATTTGAGGCAATTGAATTTTATGTTACAGAAAGTTGAAAGACTCATCACAATATCAATATCAAGTGCTATTTAAAATGCTTTTGTATTTAATTTTTTTTTTTTTTTGGTAATATGACCAGGTGAGAATTTTTTGAGTAGATAACAATGATACAGGCACCCATATTTCCCAAGCTAAATGTTCCTTCTTGGAAAGCTACTGAAGAGTTTATAAAAGGTCATACTTTTTTTTTCTTTTTCTTTTGTAAGTTTGAATGTAAATAATGACTCAAATCCATAGTTTTACAAGTGTCTATATAGTTTTGACATTGTTATTTGATCACTCCAGTTGTTTCAATTGGCTCAAGTCGCTTGCTTTAATTTTTTTAAAATGTATAACAAGTACTTACTATTTGTCTTAAAGAGTATGCTAGGTACAATAATAAAAGGCTTCCATTAAAAAAAAAAAAAAAAAAGGCTTCCATGGACTGCAGATGAAATAATTGGATTAACTTTGAAATGCCAAAAAAAAAAAAAAAAAAAAAAAAAAAAAAAAACCCTCTCCATTTTCACAGGTTAGGATATGAAAGTTTAACATCACAATCATCATTTGAAATTAAAAAAACACTTTACTGATAGAGTAATCTCAATATAGAAAATCTGAAGCTTTTTTTACTATCATGTCACTTTAAAAATAAAAGCATGATCGGTTAAGAAAACACCATAACTAATGTATATAATATTCAGATATTTATAAGTATCATCTAATGAAATGTCTGTTCACTTTAGTTCTAAAGCAACAACACATGAACAGTTTTACTAAACATTTCCTATAATAAGAAAGGCTAGTTTGTAATTTTTCTTTAAAAACAAAAACTTTGATACCACAAAAGTTTTAAAAAGCTGACTCTCCTGCCTGAATAGGGTCTCTATATATATGGCGAATCATGGTTATATAGAAAATATTACAAAAAGTATTAATTCAGATAACCTTAGGGGAGTATTTCCAAGTTTAGAGCCCTGCCTAATGGCCAACAGTCTTTGTTAGTTTTAATATGTTCACATGTGAATTAATACATTTTGGTATCCTACTTTTATAGTTGTAAATCAGATTTATGCCCAACTGTGAGGCCCTGGAATCTGGGTCTTTAAGCAAAACAGACAGTGGAGGTGTTGCTGCCAGCAAAAGTGTGGGTTTCCTCTGAACTGGTAGGCCGCTCTTCTGTGGAGCTAGATGTTAACACACTTTCATTTGTCTCTACTCTAATGACTGAATTAAAATACCCCTCTATCTCCGAGTCATTATAATGTGAAAATTGCACACTGTCTACACATCATGGGCTGTGAAACAGCAACCCAAACACACGACCAACTTAGTATGTTTTAAATGTTGGAGCAAATGGGGTGGTTGGTTTTGAATTCATTTGCACTCATTTTTACTACTTGAGACACGCTCATTAAAAAGCTGTATTTCAACTATGTTATATGTTCACATTTAACTGAGCTGGATTTTTCACTGCACTGCTGCATCTGGCTTTTTAATTTGCCTTGAACAGGACTGTTCTTTCATATCATGGACAATTCAGGCAGGCATTATCAGGGGAAGTCAAGTCATTGGCTTGGCCTCTTTCTTCTCAATCTCTCCAAGGAAAATGGGGTCCGTTTCCACCACACCCCTGGTACCTACAGGTTGGGATTGCAGATAAAGATAGGAAGTACAGAACCCCCACACCCCACAGGGAGGGGGAACTGTATTACACGCACTTTCTTCTGGGCAGCTACTCATTTGCAATCCGCTCTGCACTTAAACCCTTTTAAGTTACAAACAAACTTTGGGAAAGTTACATCACCATAAACAAAGACACAGTTGCTTAAATTATTATTATGCAACACTGTGTCATTACTCACGCATGGACATTGCAATTATCTTCCCAATTTGGCAAATACCACCACAGCTTTGTATCAGCTTCAGAAGTAAAAATCAAGGATAAGTATGTCAGTGCCACCTTTACACATGGAAAAGGTACCCCCCCACACACACACACCCACACACTCACACACTCAGGTTTCATCCTGCAAACAAAGTGAGACGTCAAAGCTGTCTCCCAGGTCTTTGGAATTCCCTATTTTCAATGTAAATTATCAGTCTGGTATCATCCTTCTGCTAGGCTATGGAGAAGAGCAATGCAGTAATAAATACAAGCAAGTGAAATTCTGGGCGTGCTTTTGTAAAATAAACAGGCACCAATACACATCTGGTAATCAATTTGGTAATTAGCTGTATCCCTCAAAAAAAAAAAAAAAAAGGTGTCTGTAACCACTGGGTTATGTCTGCCCCAGGTGATCTCTACAGATCTGGTAACCAGATTGTCCCCACTCCCACCCCATGCTGCTCTTCAGCCCCTGCATCGCTTGGTGTCTAAGCAGAAAACAAATCAAACATGTTCCGGAAACATTTTTTAAAACTGAGTCTAGTTTAAAAAAAAAAAAAAAAAAAAAAGGACCAGGTTGTAAAAAAAGGGGGAAAAAAAGAGGGTAACTAGATGTCCAAGAAAAAAGCGAGAGCGAGGACAAACGACCCGCACAAGAGCCTAGGACCATTTTTCTCTCCTGCTGTCGCAGAGCTGACAGGAGGAGGATGGGGGTGAGGGAGGGAGGGGAGGGGTGGGGGGAGAAGACCATTTAAAGCATCATCTCCCTATCTGCAAAAGGTCTGGCCTCCCCAGTCCTGAGGAAGCGCTAGTAGCCATTTTCAATTTTTTTTTTTTTTTTAAGAGCCTAAAAGGAAAATAAAACAGAAAAGGTACATCTCCCTTCTTGCACCAACAGCTCGGCTCCTCCCTCCAAAGAACAAGTATTTTAAAAAATCTCAGGTACAAAACCCAATCCACATGCATCCAGTGAGGCTTCTGCAGTCAACTCGATTCGATTTGGCGAGTTGCACTGAAGGAGACGTGATCTTGAAAAATCAATCCGTGATCGCGCCCCCGCGCCGCCGCCGCAGCCGCCGCAGTGGCCACAAAATTAGCGGCTCCGAGGACATTTTTGCCGCAGTGCACGTCCGCCGTAACCACCGAGCACTCGGCTGAATAATGGAGGTACAGTGCGGAGACAATCAAGTTGATTTATCACGCAAAATAATTCACTGCTCCAGTCCAGCTCTTGGTCCTGTCACTTTAAATCACCAACGCGCGTATACACGGATCCACAGGCCCCACACAGGCATGTACACGTGTGCGCGCGCGCGCAGAGCCCAGTGCAATGATTCCAGGTGGCTTCACGTGCACCAAGGGGGCAAAAGAGCAAAAGGGCCCGTCACCCCAACCCCCTGCCCCCACCTTGTGCAGCGTGGACAAGTGGCTTGTAATGCAGCTTGGAGCAAAATAAAGTCTGAACAAAACTAGACTGTGAGACTAGCACGTCCCAGAGTGAAAGTGAGTGACGTTAACGCAGACTCTGTAAAGACCCAGAGCACTTGCAGGCAAAACTAAAATGCACACACACCCCCTTTTGCTTTTACTTTTTCTTTTTCTTTTTTTTTTAATAAAAGAAAGAAAAGAAAATCATTAACTGGGTTCAGATCTAAAATGCTGCTTTTAAAATGCACGCACATGTTGAAGACTCAGCGACTGTAATTTCTTGGGTAAACATCTGGTGAAGACATTCCAGGAACACATCTGAAAGGAAGAAAGGCGTAAGACAGCCCCTTCTTTATATATCTTGGGTCAAAAAAGGGTTGTTAAAACTTTTTTTTTTTTTTTTTTTTTAAGCGTGCTCTTGATCTAAATATCTTTATGAGCTCTAGCGGTCAGTTTGGTTTGGGAGAAGAGGATTGAGCTGGAGCGGGGAGACCTGGGTCTCAGACACAATGGAGTGTGAGGTTGGGCAAATCTCTTTTCTTATGGCCTTCTTTTCTCTCCTGTAAAATCGCAGGCGGTAAATGATATGCTTTCTAAGTTTTGTGTTTTATGTTTCCACCCCTACACACACACACACACACACACACACACACTCCATGATTCTATTTAGGAGGGAATGATGATGGGGTGGGGGATGTATTAATATAGAGAGAAAAAGAGGTCACATTCTTCAGGTGGCATCTGTTAAGACTGGTGGTGATGAAAGTGATGAGTCCAGTATGCCTGAGTCCTTAACAATAAAGATTGTGTCTATATTAAGAGCTGCTATTGTCCAAGTATATATAGCATATAATGAGTGCTCTTTGAGAATGACAATGTAATCTTGTAATTATATATATTTTTTTAGGGGAGGGGAGAAGAAAGGGTCAGCCAAAAGGATTTTGAGACAGGAACACTTTTCAGTACTCTTGTTTACTTGTAATCTGTATATGAAATGTATTAAATGCTTGAATAATTCAGAAAACATAACTTTTTAGTGGGTAAGAATTCTTCTGTACCAGATTGGCTGTCTAGATCTACTGAATTAATAGGATTAATTGCTCCCCATCTACTTTTTCAGAAAACAATTTTAAGCAGAGACAGGCAGGGGCCACTGTTTGACACCCCCTTTATCTCTCTAGTGAGTGGTCAAGAGTGTAGGTGCTAGAGCCAAACCATTAGCTAGTTTTGACATGCACTAGCTGAGTAATCATTGGCATATTATTTGTTTTAGTTGTGCCTCAGTTTCCCACATTTCTAAAGTGGGGATTATACCGGCAACTAATTCATAGGGCTGTTGTCAGGATTAAATGAGTTATCATATTAAAGTGCTTGGAACAGAGCATGGCACATGTAACAAACAGCTCAATAAATGTTAGAGGTTATTATGACTCTAATGTAAACACAGGGAAAGCAACGTTAGATATAATAGAGGAATCTTTGAGCTGCTCCTGGATTTCAACTAAGGCCTCTAAGCACTTTATTTTATCTGGCTTTTATGTCAGCTTAAAGCAAGGAGCTCAGCAGTCTTTATTATTATTAAGAATAGGCCAGAACATTCCCTACCAAAACTCCATTCCCATACATACAGTAGTTGGGAAACTGGAGAATTCTCCACTTGATCAGATAAATGCAAATATGTAACATTGGCTCTATATGTTGAATGCATACTTACTAATGTGTGTTTTGACTATGCAGGTGGGAGGAAGCCAAGTTTTGTTTTTGTTTTTGTTTTTTTCTTTCCCCCTTTGGAGAGAAGTTTCTAAGGCATCAGCTCCTGACTGTTTCTGTTGTGATACTTTTTCGCGTACAACTTGTTACCTTAGGCCTAGCCTCTGTCATTGAACTATGAAGTCAAAACAACCCCAAATCTCTGGCGTGCTCCCTTTGTGTGATTATTAGTTTAAAGGGGAAAAGCGACATCCTGGATTTCTCTCCTCTCTTAATGACCCCCAGAGTGCAGACTTGAACGAGGCTTTAGGAAGGGTCATAGGCATGGAATGCTTCAGGGAGGAATTCCACTAGTGTTTGCAATTTGGGATTGGAGGCGAGCTGCAGTTAAGCTTTATAGAGGAAGTGGAGATTAGGTGTTTTTCCAGAACAAGATAGGTGCTGGCTCAGTTCTCTGCTTGTTGGAAAGTAATGTCCCACTTCTTTCCTCCAGTGCCACCTGAAGCCCTGGTGCACTAACTCTTCCACCAAGGGCCAGTGCAGAGACCAAGCTGGCAGGCCTGGGACGCCCCAGAGTGGCGGCGGACACCAAGCTTAGAGGGCTGCAGGCGCCCGGGGTTAAGTTCAACTTGGGACAGAAAGCACCTCACTGAGAGCGCTGGGAGAAAAGTTGATTGTTTCCTAGCGCTAGCGTGAGTGCTCCAGATATCCTTGGTCAGCTTGATGAACACAATATCCTAAATAAATGCATCCCTAAAAGAGGGTGCGCTGCCTTCTACTCCACCTGCTTGCCTTCTTCCTTCCCTTTGTGGGGGCGGAATGAAACTTCAGCAGGTGAAGACTCCCACCCTCCAGCGTTATCACAAGCGCACATCCCTTCTCCTACACAGTCCCTGTAAGGTGCCAGGGAGGAAACCCATGGTACCTACACTTTCAAAACTTTCCGGAGCCAAAGGTGAGAAATCTGGCGACTTCCTTTCCTCCCCACCCGCAGCCAGCTTAGCATCCAGAGACCGTGGGTCGTCTGGCCTCGCAGACCTTTCCGAGACGTCTGGCGTCCGGGGCACGACTTCCCTGATCCCAGTCCCTAGTGGACCGCGGACTTTACCAGCTTCAAAGGTACTGGGCAAATTGAGAGTAAATAAATTAAAGTGTACGCTCCATCAGCACCAACCGGGACGACAGGGATCCCCCATTGCGGGCCTGGAGAGGGACGGGGGCGAGGGCAGGTGGAAGGACCAGGCGGGAGGCGCGGGACCGCGGGGCAAGGTCACGACCGCGAGGCCCCGAGAGGAGGAGGCCAAGGTGCGGGGCGCAGCGGCCCGGCGCCGCCCTCGGGCCCGGAGCTGACCCCCGGCGCCCCCTCCTCCGCACCCGCCTCGCGCAGCCCTGGGGGAAGAAGGGGGCGGCGCGGGAGAAGCGACCCTTACTTTCCTGGTGGAAGCCGAAACCCGCGGGGCTCCCGGGCAAGTTGTCCTGGCAGAAAGATCGGATGCCCAGCACCACCGAACCTTAGCAGGGGCTCTCTGCACCGGCCCCCTGCCCTAGTGGCGACCTGTGAGAAACTTCGTCCCTCCCCTCAGTGTCTTCTGGCCCCGGGAACTTGGCCCGGGACGGCCTAGTTCTCCTTATTAATCCGTGGTCCCACCACCTCTGCAGCCCCTTCTCCCTAAGGGACTTTGGGGGGGGGGTGTCTTCTAATGAAGGGAACAAGTTCAATGTTTTTTATTTTCCTTTTGAGGAGAGTATTGTGTTACTTTAAAATCTCCTAGGCGTTAGAAAACCAAGCCAGACCAAACAGCAAAACCAAAAACAAAAAAAGCTACTTTCACATGAGTATAGAGTGGAATCAATCCAAACCTTCCTTGGGCCCGGCTGAGTCCTTGGTCAGATAGTCGAGTTCCTGAATCTTTCAGGAAAACAGAGCCCCTTTCACACACTTCTGGAGGGGACTTAATAAGACTGCAATATATTACCACGTTTAAAAGGTTTTGCCGAGGCAAGGTTTCCTAAAAGCGACTTGCCAGCGATGCATGGAAAAGCAAATCCGCTTATAGAGAGGAGCCGCTAAAGAGGAAGGGGGAAAGGCAGGACCGAGCCCCAATTAAAAACCGCAGTTTCCAACTTTTGAACCAAAGCCCTGATCATTGTGGGACCCTGGGGCCGGGGGAATGTAGTGACTGCCGCTGGAGCCGACAGGTTGTAGACCTCCAAGGCTCTTTGCACTGCTTTCTGGAAGTCTCCAGACTTTTTCTTCCGGTAACCTTTCCCCTCAACAGCCAAAGTTAGGTCTCCCCGCTTTGTGTTTTGTGGGTGTTTGGACCCTGTTATGTGTGTGTGTGTGTATGTGTGAAAAGCCTTGCTCCTTAAACACACGAAGTGCACAAGTTCTCATTCTTTAGCTGGCAGTCTGTGGACTCAGGATGGGAATGTGGGTGCCAGCGCAGGTGAACTTAGGTGCTTATGCCAGTTTGTTGTCTGAGCCCTCACCCCACGGAGTGGGCCTAACACAGCTCTCATCTCCACAAACTTTTGTTGGAGTTTCTAAGAGAAATCACGACCCTCATTATTTTTGAGCTGAAGGTTTCTGTGTTTTGTGTCATGAACTCAAGAAAAAAACTGCAGATTTTGTTAGTTTTGTGATTTCTCAGATTTTATAAAGGTCTTGGACCCCATAACTCTGGGTGGGTGGGTGGGGGGAACAAATCACTGAGTCTTTTGCCGGGAAAGTATCACCTGCCAGCTTCATGAGGGTGAAGATAAGGACTGCTTCCCATAAACTTTAAAACATCTAAACACAGTACACCAAATCTCAACTCCCCTGCCTTTGGGAACACACACATACATCCCCTAAGTATTTCTGGTCCTCTTGTGGTTACTCGACTATTTCGTAGCACCTTCTCAAACTGTCTCTTTGAATGGCCATTCTAACTTTTACAAAGTTTCTTGCTGTTTAGCATGATAAGTTGCACTTGCCCTGTGTGCAACACAAACTTGCTTTTGAGCCCTTGACATGCTTTCAACCCTATCCTAGGATTGTTTTAAAGGCTACATTTTAGCCTTAAGGGATAAAAATGTTCCTTTCATCCTGTATATGGAGAGTGCTGGGGGGCAAAGTGGCCAAGTTTGTAGGAAACCCGATCTCTTAGCTTTGCTAACATCAGGAGGATAGTTTCAACATGCCAGTCCTTGCCTGCTCAAGTGCCAGGGCAGGGTACTCGGGACACACGGCAGCCCAGTCTTCTGTTTCTCTGACCAGCAGGTCTGGCCTCCAGCGGCGAGGATGCCGGTGGCGTTAGGGATGTTGCGCACACCTGCAGATTTTAAAGCAGCCCACCAGAGATCAGATCGGGAGGATCCGTTTTTCCTTCCGGCTACCTAATAAAGCAAAGAGCTAGACCTTCACAAAAGTAAAAACATTTTGTTTAAGCCTGTCCTTTCTTAGGAAGCGCATAGAGACCAGGCCCACCGATATTCCGGTTAAAGTTAACGCTACCAGAAATGTGCGGTGCATTTGACTTGGGCTGGGAACTCATTGAAGACCAGACTCTTAGAGTTAATCTCGCCTCTCTCTTTTTGTTTCCATTGCTCTAGTTTTCCTTCGGTCTCTTTCCTTCTCAGTGTTCCCTACCTCCTGAAGTGAGTTAATAAAAACATCACCCCATTATATATACATATATATAGTAGACACTAAAATTGAGAGTTAATGTTGCAACCAAACTCTTCGGGAATCTACCGGTCCGTTCACTGCATCTTTGCCGCTTGTAATGACACCCACTATTGTTCCCAAACTTCACCAAACTAGTTCTTTCAAGTTCTTTGAGAAAGTGTAATAAACGCTAATTGGAAAAACACCACCACCACCCAACTCTCCTGTATTTTATTTGCTCAGATCAAGGAAGAGGACTCCAAGCAAAGTAATAAACTTTACGTAGGTTATTTTTTAGCTACCGCATTTTCCGTAGCTATTTTTCCTACTTAACTAAATCGTGCAGCTTCTTGCGATTGCACGTCTCCCTCCCCCCTCCTGTCCTCACTAACCCACTGGGCAGTTCTCCCCAAAGGAGTCCGCCCGTGGAGGAAACCCTCCTAGAGGGACCTAGGACCTAAAGCGCTCAGTTTCAAAAGTCCTGGAGAAAATGTCATCTCCAGAAACTACAAATGGAGCAAACCATTTACCTAATTCATTCAAGAGCCTCTATAGGAAGGACTTTGGAGGACGATGATCCCCATAATGCGATACTAATGGAAATCCCCTTAGTGCGTCTCTCCTGGGCCCGCGAGGGACGGCGTCCGCTCCCTGCCCGCCGTGCAGAGGCCCTGGCCCGCGGCCCCTCCGCATCTGCCCCCAGATGGCACCCCCAGGGCGCCCAGCGACCGCGGCGACTCGCGACCCCGCCGGGGCCACTCTCCGATCTGCGCTGTCACGCGACCCTGGCCACCCCCTCCCCGCCCCCCAGCGCGAGCCACTCCTCCTGCTCTCCCTTCCTTCCCTTCCTCCCCAGTGACTTTTATGGGGGCTGGGGTGGGGTGTCAAGTGGGAACGTTCCCTGCCTCGCGTTGCCCACTTGCTCTGCCTTCTCCCCACCCCCGGCTGGATTGGGATTGAAATCCGGGAATTCAATTTTGCTGCAAAATCTCGGTTTCCTAGGGAGGGGCTGGAGGGAAGGAAGACCCTGCGGAGCCCGCGGGCCAAGCAGCCCCCCACCCCCACCCCACCCCGCCGCCCGGCCTTCCCGCAGGGAGGATGAAAGCGCAGGGCCCCGGGAGGGGCCCCCGGGCTCCCTCCCCCGAGGGGGCGAGAGCTTGGGGCGGGGGCTGTGTGTGTGGGGGGAGGAGGCCGAGGCCAGGCGGCGAGCGCGGGGCGGGGGGCCTCAGGCCTCGAGGGTAACGGCCCCCCCTTCCCAGGCTGGGGAGCTCATGGCCCTGCAGGTGCACCCCCGCCCCCTTTAAGGCCCCTCCGTGGAAACCGCCTTCCGGCCCAAGTTCTGTTCTTTGAGGCTTTGAACGAGGCCTTTCAGAAGTTTTTAAAGCTGCCCCGCCCCGCCCAGCACTCACGGGTCACACTCTCCCCGGTCCCTCCACCCCCGCCGCAGCTGCCGGCCTAGGGGGGTGCGGGACGGGAGCGGAGCGTGCAGGCCCGAGGCCCCCGGGGTCGGGGCACCACCCAGGGGCGGCTGGCTCGGCCCAGGGCGCTTGGAGATCCGGCGCCGGAGCCCTGCCTCGGAGGAAGCGCAGGCTAACTGCTCGCCCGGCGCGCCAGCCCCGAGTGGGGGGCGGCGGGGAGCGGGGGACGAGAAGAGACCCGGGCGGCGGGTGGGGTGGGGTGGGGTGGGGTGGGGGGCACGGCCGCCTTGCCAAGGTTCCTTTGCAAAACTCTAGGCAAGGGACTATTTTAATTGGCCTTTAGGGGAGGCAGTTAGAGACCCGCGTCCTGGGTCTGCAAGTTCCCCCGCGCGAGTCAGGGCGCCACCTACAGGCGAGCTCCGGGTAGCAGGAGGGAGAGGGAGCCGCCCGCCCTGTGCGCGGCCCTCGGAGCCGGGCCTGCGGAGTCCAGAGCCAGCTGTCGGCTGCAGGGAGTTCCGTGCTCCAGAGCTGCGGCTCTGTTGGCAGCGAGCGTCCTGACGGCACTGAGAATGAACTTTTGGGGAGTGGGGAGCTGGGAATGGGGGTAGATAGAGGAATTGGGTTATTGCACTACGAAAGAAGTATCTCCTCCTAGGCTGGTCTCCTGGAGTGCAGCATGTTAGAGGAGGGTAGCTGCGCGGCCTTGGGCGAGCTACTTAATCTTTCCGAGAGTCTCAGTCTCGGTGTCCTCATCCTTTAAAAGGGGGAATTGTGGTGGTACAGGTCTCCCCTGCTTTTCACAAGTTTCAGCCACTTCATGAAAAACCTAGCTTGGTACCTGTTTTTGGAAACAGAAAGAAATGGAAGAGGACTCTTGCTCTTAGGAAAAAGCAAAAATAGCAATAGCTGATCATTATAGAGACAGAGCCCCCTTTTTCTCCCCTCCCCACCCCCAGCCGCCAGAGTGGCGCCGCCAAGCTCTTGCCCCCAGAACTACACTTAGCATCTCAGCATCAAGCTGCCAAAGCTTTGATCTGTGAGTATCCGTGCTTTATTTTGATTTATTTTGTGCATCCCATAGCAGGATGTGTGGTAAGGTGTGAGAAGAGTCTAGGAGAGCTCATTTTTCGGGTTTGGGAGTACTACAATTTTTCCAAAGAATATAATGATAATCGCCTCTTTGCTTGACACCATTTCAGCTTACAAAAGGTTTCACAGAGATGCTGTACTTTAGGAAGGGGGGCGGCGTGAGGGACATATCTTTCTGATGGGGCCCTTGTGAGAATTAAATGAAATAATGTACTGAGAAAATATAGGTGCCTTGCAGGGAGCTTTCATCTATTTCTAATATGAAAACGTTTTTTTATCCTAAGAAATCTAACATACAAGACTTTGGCTAGCTGCTTTCTGTTCCTCAAAGATTAGGGCCTTAGAAGAAGATAAAGAGAGCCAAAGAGGCTTGAGTGTCTGATTAGGATAGAAGGATGGGTTAGTGGAGGTTTTAATAACTACTCTCTAGCTAATCCCCTTCTCACAGGCAAATAATAACCTATTTGTGGATCACTTACTATTACCACTTAGTAGTACCTCATTTAACTAAAAAAATTTTGCCACCTTATATAATAAGCATTATCCCCATTTTAAAGATGAGGAAATAAGACATAAGGGTTATGAGGCATAGTTGGTTCATCTTCTTTTTTTTTCTGCTTAAAAAATTTATATTCCAGGGGCACCTGGATGAATCAGTCAGTCGAGCATGTGACTCTTGATCTCTGGGTCATGAGTTCAAACCCCACATTGGGCATAGAGATTACTTAAAATTTTCTTTTCTTATTTCAGATATTTCAGAATCCTCCTTTAATGTCAATTTATTAAGCAGGTCCTATGTGCTTGGTTCCTGTATTAAACAATTTTACATCATAAGTCTCATGTCATTCTCACAAAACCTCTATGAGCTAAAACTTCAAGTTCTCTCATCACAGAAAAGGAAATATTGGTTCAGAGACTTCACAAAGAAGTGGTGGAGCCTGATCATGCAGAGCCAAGATCTTCTGACTACACATCTAGATACCTTTTATTACACCACAACTTAGGCTGGTTCCAGCTAGCTTTAGGGCACTTTAAAAAGCTATCTAGGAAGGTCAGGCAGGAGAAACGGTCACCTTGGTGTCTTTGACACATTGCACCTACAGAAAATGGATGGCATTTATAGCCTTAGTAATGGTAAAGTATGACAATGTTTCCTACTGAAACATCGATGGTGGAAGAAGGTGACAAAGGGGTATTGGGAGAGGCCAAAGAATGAGCTGATTTATATTTTTATAAGTGTGAATAACATTAAATAAATATGACTGAATCAACCAAATCTCATTATAACAAATGCCATTACACTGAGAAGCTGAGTATAATGTGGTTATTGCCAAATCGTGGCATTGGACCTTGGGAGACAGTGCTTTGTTGATTTGGTTGTAAAAATTATTAACAGTAAGTATTTTTGTACATTAAATATTTTTGCTCGTTTGTGTCCGTGTAATAGCAACACTTTATGATGAAAGGGCTGGACTGTTTAGGGAGAATTATATTCCTTTCATGGCTTTCATTTTTCCATTGTGTAGCAATTACTCATTAGTCCTCTTTCTTCTTACCTACCTAAGTACCAACTCAAACCATCATTCCTCTCCAGAATAACTCCCTTTCACACCTGAGAATAACTAAACATACAAAAGGCCTGAGAGTTAAGTGATAAAATGCTTTGGTTTGGGGCATTGGATGTAAACATGTGCCTCCCACTTTCATCTTTTTCCTACTGGGCCCAGCCATGCTGACTCTGCTTGCGAATGTATTATCACTACCTCAGACTTTAACTGCATTTCACCTTCGGCTTCTATACATTGTTTCTAATAACATAATAGATTTTCATTTTGAAACAGATGCCACAGGAGATTCTTAAGCAGGAAAGCCCCAGTGTGTAACTAACAGCATAAAGTTATCAAATTTAAGGTCAGGTGGCTTTGGATTGGTAGCTGTTGGGGACCAGTCTGGCATTAGATAAGAAGAAAAATCTGTTGAAACCAATACATATTTGTGGAATGTATTTTACATGTTCCATAGTGTTCTAGGTACCAACAGAGATATAGCAGAGTTTATAGTCTAAGCTTTAGGGTAGAAATCTCTCTTCTACTCTCTGGAACTCTTAGTGCTGTTATAATAAAATGATTGGCTAAATGTTCAAAGAACACATATACTAGCTCAAATGTTGAGCTGAAATATTTCCTTCTGAAATTACTATCTTTATCCTAGAATTTTGTTGAAGATTTATTTCTTTGAGGGGGGAGGGGAGAGGGAGATAGAGAGAATCACAAGCAGACTCCCTGCTGAGCATGGAGCCCCATGTGGGGCTTGTTCTCATGACCCTGAGATCATGCCCTGAGCCAAAATCCAGAGTCCACACCTAATGGCCTGAGTCACCCAGGCGTCCCCATCCGAGAATTTTAATGTTACTAATTCATTATCTTTAGATATAGTTATATAAATGAATGGAGAAAAGACTTTAGGAAAGTTGAGAACTATGGCTTATGGCCTCATTTTGCACAATCACACGTGTACCCACATTTATAAGAGATAACACTCTACTTGAGACACCCATTTTATATGCTGAGATGAACTCTGCCATGGAAATACATATTGATCAGCCCAAGTGTGTGAATGGGTGTATATCTGGAAATCTTGGCTACTACTTTTTGGTATCCTTCTCCCAACAGTGAGCAATCCAGGGCTCTTTTTAGTTATGAAAGGACAGATGTGATATGTAAGTCACTTTGAAACTCCTTAGTCTTGACTTTCCTCAGTCCCAGACTTAGGACTTCCGACTATGACTATGGGTATCTCCCCAAGTCAATTGCAGGTCAGAGGTTGTTCTGTGTTTCCCAGGCTCAGCTCTGGGAAAGCATATACTTAATACAATTGGATAGCTTTTTACAACAGACAGGTGTAGGAGCTTGAGAAGCTGAACTGCTGTTCCTGATCATGGAGTGTTGAGTTTTCTGCCAAAGCCATTGGTGAAAGTCTAATAAGCGACGTTACATATTACTGGCATTAGATGGCCCATCTGATGGGATGTTTGCTCAGAAAGTCAATGATTAGAAGCCTGGAGTAAAAAGCAGTATTTTCAAGGAACTTAGAAGCTACAAATGATAGTAGTATAGCACGGACTCTTGAGTGTCTGGAGACAACAGGTCTGACTGAATTCATTTATTTATTTATTTTAAAAAGAATTTATTTATTTACTCATGGGAGACACACACACACACACACACACAGAGAAGCAGAGATATAGGCAGAGGGAGAAGTAGGCTCCCTGCAGGGAGCCCGAAGCAGGACTTGATCCCAGGACCCTGGGATCATGACCTGAGCCAAAGGCAAGATGCTCAACCATTGAGCCACCCAGGTGGCCTGTCTGACTAAATTTAAACAAGAGGGGACACAGCCACGTGTTTATTTGAAGATCCTTTAAAGATGCCCGAAAGAAGCCTAGAGATCATGGGAGCAATTCTGAAATCTTGGTAGAGAAGATAGGGCTTTATTAACACTGAATGTGCTTAGGCCAAGGACATTGTCTTATTTGACCCATGCAATCCTCAGTAACATTGCAGCACAGTTATCCCATTTCACAGAAGGGAACAGAGACTCATAATTACAAACGGGAAGAGGGACAGATGAGATTTAGACCTGGTCCAGTCTGGCTTGAAAGCACATGTTTTCCTATTTTCTTCACTCAGTTTCCAGCCCCACAGCCTTCTCAATCTGGCCTCAACTTGCTTGTCCAACTTTCTCTTCCAACAGGAATGATTGGCTCTTTTTCTTGGCACCATCATCTCAACCTTTATTAAGTATCTGTTTCCCGTCCTGAGCCTACACAGAACGACTTCTAATCTCCAGTTCACTTGCTGGGACACCCAGGTACAAAAATTCGGACACTCCAATAGGCCAGTGTAGTTTTACTCACCCTTTATTTGTACACCCAGCCTGGCTGCACTCTTTGAATATTTAATCAAAGCAATTTATCCCTTTTTTGAATCCTGTTGTCTCTAATCACCTTGCAAATTCCTACTTCCATTCTCAGTCACTGCTGGTGCCTGGTTCAGGGTTTTATAGGTCGGGTCTGTTGTCTATCTGGAACTATATCCGTGGATTGCTTGTAAGGCATCCAACCTACCCTCACTTCTTTCTCCCTCCCGTCCATCCCCCACAACAAAGGCTGGCGCAAAAATAACGACAGAAAAAAGAGCAGGTTCAGCCAGATTCTCCTCCCTCCGTCCATCCCCCAGCTGTCACCCTCAGGCCCCAAATATAAAAGGGGGAAAGGATACCTCTGCAGTCCGAGAGGCCAAACAAAAGGCTTGGGGAGGCCACCTTCTCGCCTTAGCTCTCACAAACCCACACTTCCCCGTGGTCAAAAGCTTTCCGTCCACAACCGCGGGGCGGAACCTGGGCTCCCTTAGTGGTACAGGACTGGGAAGAGGAACACGTGCGTGCTGGGGGGTGTGCTGCGGGCGTGTGCTGGGGTGTGTGTGTGTGTGTGTGTGTGTGTGTGCATGGGGGGCAACGTGTCTTAGGGAACCCGGGGCCCCCGTGACTCGCGCCTGGCGCCTCCCTACTCCCCCAAAGGAAGCAGCGGGCCTAGCTCGAGGGGCAGCGCGGGCCGTGGCGGCTGCGGTGCCCGCGCGGGGTCCGTGAGCCTTCCCGGGTGGGGAACGCAGCCCGGCGGGGCTGGGGGGCTGGGGGGCTGGGAGGCGCCCCCACGCAGGCCCCCCAGCTTGCGGGGAGCTCCCCCGCCGCGGGCCGAGGGGCAGGTGCGGGGCGGGGCGGGCCGGCGGGCGCGGCTGCTCCGCGGAGGCCGAAGTCCCCTCCGGGCCCGGCGCGCCCCGGGTCGCTGCGCCCCCCAGGTGCCCGCGGGGGGGGGGGGGCTGGTGCCCGCGGGGGGGGCTGGTGCCCGCGGGGGGGGGGGGGCTGGTGCCCGCGCGGACGGCCCGGCGGCGCCTGGCGCTCCTGCGAGGCGGCCTTCCAGTGTGGGAGCGGGGTGAGGAGTGGCCGGGCCCCGGGCCGCCCCTTCTTACCCGGCGGCTGCTAGCGGACACCAGAGGGCGCCGTTTAATGCGCTTCGGTCGGGGACCCGCGCTCCGGGAGAGCGGCGGCTGCGGGCCGCGCAGGGGGCGGGGGCGGGGGCGCGGGCGGGGGAGCCCGATCCCGGGGACGCGCCGCCCCCTTTCCCGCCGCGCTCCGCTCCAGGTGGGCAGTGTTTGTGCGGGGCCCCGCGGGACTCCGAAGGCCCTGCCCGGGGTGGGGGTGGGGGTGGGGGCCCCCCTTTCCCTTTCCCTTTCCGCGGGAGGCGGGCTACCGCGGCGGTTCCTTGCAACCAGAGGAGGAGGAGTGGCCCCGAGCGAAGCGGTGCCCCCCTCTAACTGCGGAGGAACATGTCTGCAGGCGTTGTTCAATTGCAAACGACTAATTAATTTCCCAGCACTTGTGCGGAATACTTTAAAATGGAAAAATGAAGGTCTTCAATGAAAATGAAGCTTGATAGTGTGCACCTGCCACTAATGTACGGTGCACGGTAACTTCCCCTCATTAGAGAGATGACTTGGGTTGAGAACAAGTCATATAGTGAAAATCACTTCAACACGTGCCTGTTCATATGCATAAACTCCTGTGTACCAGATGGCAAAATATAATGACATCTTAAACAGCTAATTGCATAAACCTTGTAATGCAGATAATTGCTGTACCAAAGTAGGAGTTAATAATTTCCCACTGTATTGCCTGGCTTCAGAGTAATCCTTAAGGAAAGTTGTGACAATTCTAACACACTAAAGTTCACCAAGCGGTAATTAAAACTAACACTTAAATCATTTGACTTTCAAACCCTTAATTATGATGCGAAAGAACTGCTTTGTGGAGATCCAGAATTTATGGATAGTTACGTGATAATATTTAATGCCTGTATTTCATCAGGTTTTCTTTCAGGGGCCTCTTGTGGCATAATATCATGAGGAGTCAGTGGAGGATACTTCTATTTTTCAAAATTATTTCAAAAGCAGGAGTTTTGCATTTCCGGGCACGAGTCCTTAACCTCCGTTCCCACATGGGTCTGTTGATTACTTTTAACTCACATTTATTTATAGAGCCCCTACTATAACAACTGACTCCAAGCCATACTACCTGCCTTGCATTGTTCTAAGCACTTTACAAAGTATTATCTCATTTAATCCTTAAAACAGCCAACTGAAACATGTATTGACATCTCTATTGTCCAGGTGAAAAAACTCAGGCACAGAGATACTAAACAATTTGCTCAAAGTTAGCTTGGAGCTACTGATCCCAACTCAAGGCAGTCTGGCTCCAGAGCCCATGATATTGACCACTATACTGTCCCCTGCCAAGCCGGGACCTTAGTAATACAATTTTTTTTTTTTGTGAGCTTATTTCCTAATAATATTTAGAGAAATATAAAAATAATGTAATTGGAATTATAGAAGACTTGGCAGGTAGATATCTTTGTTGATTTTATTTTTTTCTTTCTTGATTTTAACTTATCAACTTATGTCATCATAATTTCAGAAACGGATTATCTGCTATTTCCCATGGGGCAGTTCTTCAACAGCATGTAAGCCAAGAAAAGTAACTCAGTTTTGAAACTCAATTTTGATTACAATCAACAGTTTTAAAAAGTATGTGTAGCTTAGTGTTTCTACTTCTCCCGTCTCCAAAAAGACTAAGATTAGGTTTCAACATCTTAATAAGAGCATACAATAATTAACAAAATCTTCTTTACAGAATATACAATGAAACATAGTCTTTTTTTTTTTTTGAAACATAGTCTTTTTTTTTTTTCCATGTTAATATTGTAGAGTTTCCCTTTCCTCAGTTTGGGTAGACATATGTAGCATAGGATAAGAGATGCCAGTCATTTCCCTAGTACGCGGGCCATAGCATCTGAGCATCCCACCAGTAGAGATTCCTTTCTGCGAGTTAAGCACTATCTCCTCTGGGCTCCTAGATCCTTACTGGGCACTAGATCCTCTGGGCACTACTCCTAAGATCCTTAATTTAGTGGGAAGCATATTGGTCTAGAAACCAGAAGACTAGCATTTTCATTCTAGTTTTGGCCATGAGATTGCAGTATGACCTTGAACAAGTCACTTCAGCTCTCTGAAATTTGGTTCCTTTGCTATGTAAATAAAGGACATGGCTTGTGATTACCTATATCCCTCCCAGTTTTATCATTCTAGAGTGTTATGCAACCACATCCCACTGTTGCCTTAATTGGGACAATTAATCAATTAGGTTGATTTTCTTTTTTTTAAAAGATTATGTTTATTTGTTTGAGAGAGAGAACATGGAGGGGCGCGGGGAGGGGTAGGTGGGGAGAGAGGCAGAGGGAAAGGGACAAGCAGACCCTCTGCTGAGAGGGGAGCTGGATGTGGAGCTCTATCCCAGGATCCTGAGATCATGACCTGAGCCAAAGTCAGATGCTTAACTGACGGAGCTACTCAGGTGCCCCTGATTTTCTTTAATAAAGAAAATGAAGGTCCTGGACTTGGGGGAATGAATGGAAGAAAGTTTATGGGGGAAGAAAATAATTTAATGAGCATTTTCCCAAGTGCAGTACTCAGAGTATTATTATGTGAAATAAGACAGTCCATGACAGCATGAGTTCTTAATGTAGTGGGTGACACTGACAAATAAGCAGAGGAGTGCCATGTAGAGTGGTGGCGATAACTATAGAGAGTACTATAAGACAAGAGTAACTCCTATGCCAGGCTGTGGGGGGTCACAGGAAATTTCCTCTTGGGGGTGACTGACTGCTGAGCTGAACTTTGAAGGTTAAGTTGAGTTGATAGTGAAGAGTAGAAAGGGTATTCCATGCAAAGGACACTATATCCATATTATAGGGGAGAAGAAGAGAGAAACATGGGTCTTTCTGGGAACTGAAAGGAGATCATTATTACTGTCAAAGTATGAGGTGGAGGAGAAAGTCTAAGCAGGAGAGATGGGCACAGGTCAGTTCTCAAAAAGATTTGTTAAGGAGTTTGGACTTTGCTTTGTTAAGGAGTTTGGACTTTGCTAGTACAGGGGAGTTCAAAGTTTGTCTATTTTAGAGTGTTGCTTAGGTATTATATTAATTTCTGAGTTACCAAAAATAAGATTTTGCTTGTTTACTTGAACTGCTTTTTAATAGAGAGTATGTGAGTACCCACCAGAAGGAGGAGCCCTACTTTGGCCATTGGTGGGCTGGAAGTTAGTCGTCATCCCTGGTGATCCTCAGTAAACTACTAGCTTTTGTACAGCCCTCCCACCCTCCTAAAAATGGTTGGTCTCCAATGCTAAGCCCCTAAATCCCTCCAATCCCCAAGCTAGTGGCTTATTTTACATACCAAAGAAGAAATCTAAGTCACAATGATAGCGAAATGCAGGACAGAGAACATTTAGAATCCTTTTAAAATTGCTTCAAAATGGCAAAAATCTTACCTATGTCGGTAAGGAAATAATTTCTTGGAAGTTCTAATCTGATTTTAGGAGTTTAACAATATTGCTCTCAAACACCGTTGGGAGAAGTGTACATTGAGGACAAACTGGCAATATATATAATGCTTCTTAGCTTTTGAAGAGCGACTCCACTTGTAGGAATTTATCCTATGGAAATAATCATGAACTGTTCAAATATCTGACAAAATAGTTTGTGACAGTGGTTTTTTTTTTTTTAAATTTTTTTTTTATTATTTATTTATGATAGTCATACAGAGAGAGAGAGAGGCAGAGACACAGGCAGAGGGAGAAGCAGGCTCCATGCACCCGGAGCCTGACGTGGGATTCGATCCCAGGTCTCCAGGATCGCGCCCTGGGCCAAAGGCAGGCGCCAAACCGCTGCGCCACCCAGGGATCCCGTGACAGTGGTTTTATAATGATGAGTAATTAGAAAAATTTTGATATACACTTTTAGAGAATTGTTCAAATGAATTATGGTTCATTTGAATGACCATTCAAATGGTCACACACACACACACACACACACACACACTTGAATACCATAAAGCTATCAAGATGTTGTGGTATATTAAATGAATAAATTCTGTTAAAGGGACACCTGGGTGGCTCAGTGGTTGAGCATCTGCCTTGGGCTCAGAGCATGATCCCAGGGTCTTGAGAGCAAGTCCCGCATCAGGCTCCCCATAGGGAGCCTGCTTTTCCCTCTGCGTCTGTTCTTTGCCTCTCTCTCTCTGTATCTCTCATGAATAAATAAATACAATCTTAAAAAAAATAAGTATAGTGTGGTCTTATTTTTGTTAAAAATGTATATATGCATTCGAAGAAAATAAGGAAATATATTTCAGAATGGTGAACTAATATGTGATTTTTATTTTCTTCCTTTTATCCCTATTTTCTAAATTTTTGACAGTGAGAATGTATAATTTTTGTAATAAGAAAGCAATCATAATAAGAAAGCATAACAATAAAATATGTAATTTATTGTGTAGTTATGTACATATTTATGTAATATAAATTATGATAACTTATATCCCCCCAGGTTTATCAAAACAAATGGAACAGACTTGTATGTCTAGCTAGTAATGGTGGACAAGGTAATTTGAACTGATCATCTTGTTGAGGACAATGAGAAAAACTGATGAAAATATAAAAATATCTACTTGAAGGCATTAGAAAACAACAGGGTAGTGAATGACCTGGGTAGGCTCTAGAGGAGAGTGAGGCCCAAAAAGTAATCTCAGCATTTGGGTCTACTTTCCCACTAGGGAACTTTGCCAATTCTAAGCTAAGGGGGTGGGGCCAGGCAGGGAGAGATTGGTGATCAGGAGTATGAGTGAACCAGAAACAGAGAGGCCCAGCAGGGACTAAGACTCTTGAATCGTCTTTAAATTGGATTGAAGTGATTACGGCTTGACGGCAGAGACAAATGTAAATCCTCTGTGGGGAAGACAATGTTATCCTAGGCCACAGATTAATTCTATAAACAAATGCTCAATTACAAAGACTATTATGTAATAAAAGAAAATAAGTTGGCATGTGAGGAAACAAGATGACAGGAATGGAAACTAACAAAACCAATAGGCAACAGAAACAGACCCACAGAGATGCTAGATATAGGAATTACAAGATACAAACTTTAAGATTACTATGTTTCGTGGATTTGTAAGAGACATACCTAAGCATAAGAATACAGAAAAGCTGGGATCCCTGGGTGGCGCAGCGGTTTGGCGCCTGCCTTTGGCCCAGGGCGCGATCCTGGAGACCCGGGATCGAATCCCACATCAGGCTCCCGGTGCATGGAGCCTGCTTTTCCCTCCGCCTGTGTCTCTGCCTCTCTCTCTCTCTCTGTGACTATCATAAATAAATAAAAAATTAAAAAAAAAAAAAAAGAATACAGAAAAGCTGAAGGAAAGGAGAATAAAAATATATGTAATATAAGTACTAGCCAAATATAAAATGTTAGGCTATACACTCTAAAATGCTTATAAAAATTACGACAGATGGAGACACTTTTTTAATTCACAGGAAGTGTATATATTCCTAATAATAGGCACAAAAATATATAAAGCAGGAATTGACATAACTAAAAGATGAAATAGACTAATTCATAATTATAATGGGAAATTTTAGGAATCACTTTCAAAATCTAACAGAACTTGCAGGCCAAAAATCACTAAGAATCTACAGAGGATTTGAGCAACATTATTCTAACATTTGATTTAATGGACATATATAATAACACAACAAATAATAGCAAAACATAAATTTTTCCCAAGCACGTGCAAAATTCTAGACCATAAGGAAAATATCAAAAACCTAAAAAATTTCCCCATGCAATTAAGCTACAAAACAATAACAAAAAGATAACTAGAAAACTACAAATATCTGGAAATTAATATATATAGTTCATAGTCCCTTAGTTCAAACAAGAAATGACAATGGAAATTAAATAATAATTTAAACTAAATATTAATGAAAAATATGGATCAAGACTTGTGGGATATAGCTAACATCATGCTGAGAGGGGAATCTCTAGCTTCAAAAGCATATATTAGAAAAAAGATTGAAAATCAATAAGCTATCTATTGCAGTAATTTAGAGATAAAGCAGAAAATTAAACTCAAATAAAATAGAACACAGGAATAATAAAGACAAGAACAGAAACAAATGAAATAGGAAACATAGAATAGAAAGGATCAACAAATCCAAAAGTTAATTTGGAAAGGCTAATAAAGTTGATAAATCCCTATTGAAGCTGATTGAGGAAAAAAAAAGGAAATGGGAAACACAAATAATCAATGTCACAAATGAAAAAGAGAAATGATTACAGACACTACACGCACTGAAAAATTGAATGAAAGGGGTATGAATAACTATGCAAATACATTTGAGAGTTGGGATGAAATAAACAAATTCCCTAAAAAACACACTTACTGAAATGAATAAAACTAGAAAGAGAAAGCGAATAGTTTGATAATTAGAGAAATTGAATCCATACTTAGAAACATTTTTTACAAAGAAAATCTAGAATGAGATGGCTTTCCTAGCAAAAACTACCTGTCTTTTGAAGAATATTGCTGATATCCCAAAAAAGTCTTCCAGAGAATAGAAAAAGGGAAATAATATTACTCTATTTGATTTATAAAGTCAGCATTACCTTAATACCAAAACTTGATGAGGACAGTTTGAGAGAATAAAATCATATACCAATCTCTCTTATGAACATAGATATAAAAATTCTGGTCAAAATATTAGCAAAGAATTTCAGCAATAGGGCAGCCCAGTGGCTCAGTGGTTTAGTGCTGCCTTTGGTCCAGGGCCTGATCCTGGAGATTCAGGATCGAGTCCCATGTCAGGCTCCCTGCATGGAGCCTGCTTCTCCTTCTGTCTGTGTCTCTGCCTCTCTCTCTCTCTCTCTCTCTCTCTCTCTCTGTGTTTCTCATGAATAAATAAATAAAATATTAAAAAATAATTTCAGCAATACATAAAAGGATAATAAATCATTACCAATTTGGGTTTATTCTAGGAATTCAGGTTGGTTTGCTATTCAAAACTCAACAAATATACTGCATTTGCTGAATAAAAAATACAAATTGTGTGATCATCTAAATATATGAAGGAAAAGTGTTTGATAAAATTTAACATCTATTCATGATTTAAAAAAAAAAAAAACCCACCCTAGCAAACTAGGAATAAAAAAGGAACTTTTTTTTTTTTAAAGGAACTTCCTTAACCAGGAAAAGAGTAGCTACCAAAACCCAATAGTAAACGCTATACTTAATGATAAAATATTAAAAGCTTTATGGGCAGCCCGGGTGGCCCAGTGGTTTAGCGCTACTTTTGGCCCAGGGCGTGATCCTGGAGACTTGGGATCCAGTTCCACATTGGGCTCCCTACATGGAGTCTGCTTCTCCCTCTGCCTGTGTCTCTGCCTCTTTCTGTCTCTGTGTATCTCATGAATAAATAAATTTTAAAAAAATCTAAAAAAAAAATAAAAGCTTTGAGATTGGGCATAGCATAGGATGACCACTATCACTACTATTGTATTCTATTCAATATTGTACTAACCCTAGCTATTGTACTAGGGCAATAAAAGATATAAAACGTATGAGGATTAGAAAGGAAGAAATCAACTATTACTTGCATTTGACACCATTAGGTATGTGAAACCCAAAATTTATATGCATTATTAGAATTAATAAGTGAGTTTAGCAGATCACTGGATACAAGATCAATATACAAAATCATGGCATTTCTATATGCTTTAATTATAAAATGAAATTTATTTATTTTTTTAAAATTTTTATTTATTTATGATAGTCACAGAGAGAGAGAGAGAGAGAGGCAGAGACATAGGCAGAGGGAGAAGCAGGCTCCATGCACCGGGAGCCTGATGTGGGATTCGATCCCGGGTCTCCAGGATCGCGCCCTGGGCCAAAGGCAAGCGCCAAACCACTGCGCCACCCAGGGATCCCATATAAAATGAAATTTAAAAATGTGTTCTTTTTAATAATATCAAGAGTCTCAAATACTCAGAAATAAGACTCAAGAAAACAATAATATTGTATAGAAATGCCTCAATAAAAGGAAGGATATACCATGTATAAAACTAGACAATACAATTTTATAAATATGTTATTTCTCTCCAAAATTATCTACAGGTTGAATAGATATTTTCTTATTTAAAACCCCATTTTTATTTTTTAATTTTTTATTTTTTTAAACTATTTTATTTTTATTTTTATTATTATTTTTAATAAATTTATTTTTTATTGGAGTTCAATTTGTCAACATACAGAATAACACCCAGTGCTCATCCCGTCAAGTGCCCACCTCAGTGGCCGCCCCCCAGTCACCCCCACCCCCCGCCCACCTCCCCTTCCACCACCCCTAGTTTGTTTCCCAGAGTTAGGAGTCTTTCATTAAAACCCCATTTTTTTTAAACCCCATTTTTAAAATGGAACTTGAAAAGATTATTCTAAATGCATATGTTAATACAAATGGCCAAAAATAGCAAAGACACTTGATGAAGAGGAATAGTGGGAGGATTTCCTCCACTGGATGGGAAGACTGCAGAAATCACTAAGGCATTGCCACCTGAATAAAAGATAAAATAAGGATCCCAGGAACTCACACATATATGTCCATCTGATTCAAAACAAAGATACTGCTTCAGAGAAGTCTTTTTTCAATACTGGGTCAGTTGGCTATCCTTTTGGAAAGAGTGACTTAATGCTTCACAGCAGACCCCAAACAAACAAACAAACAAATAAATGAATAAATTCCAGGTAAAAAGTGAGAGATAAACAATAAAGCCTCTAGAAAATAATGTAGCATATCTTTACAACCCCAGGATGGGGAAATGTTTCTTAGAGAGGACAAAATAGAGCACAAACTTTAAAGATAATATTGATATAAAGGAGTACATAAAATTAAGAATTTCTTTTCCTCTGAGTACACCACTGGGAGAGTGGAAAGGAAGTCACCAATAGGAAAAAGATGTTTGTAATAGATATAAGGGCTTGTGTCTAGAATAGATAAAAACAACTCTTATAGGGGTGTCTGGGTCACTCAATTGGTTAAGTGTCAGACCCTTGATTTTCACTTAGGTCATGACCTCAAGGTCCTGAGATCCGGCCCCATGGGAGAATCTGTGCTCAGTGGGGAGTTGGCTTGGGATTCTCTCTCTCCCTCTGCCCTTCCTCCTGCTCGTGCTCTCTCTCTCTAAAATAAGTAAACACAATCTTAAAAACAAACAATCAGAAAAACCCCAATGCTTATGATTTTAAAAAGAAAACAAATCTGGCTCATGGACCTGAACTGGCATTTCATAGAATAGGGTATTCAAAAATTATATTAAAAGATGCCCATTTAGTCATTAGGAAATAAAAATCAAAATCACAATAAATTATCACACACATCTCAGAGGAGCTAAAATTAACAGACTAGAGAACCAACTGTGGGTGAGAATGTAAAGAATGTATGACATTCTCATACATTGCTGGTAGCAGGGAAATTGATACAGCAACTATGGAAAACAGTTTGGCATTATCTACTAAGATGGAACGTAAGAATGCCTTATGACCTCACTGACAATTACTCTCCGGGCCTGGATCCAACAGAAAAGTGTGCTCCAAGAAATGTGTATAAGAATGCTCATAGCAACGTTATTTAAACTAGTTAAAAATTGATAACAATCTAAATGTCTATCACCTGTGGATTGGATAAATAAAACTGTCATATAGTCACACTTTTTTCTTATATTCACACTGAATATAAGAAAAATGAATGAGCTACAGCTAGCTACCTGCAGCAAAATCGATCAAGCTCACGAACATAATATTGATCAAAAGAAGCCAACACAAAAGAATGTGTAGTATATGATTCAATTTGTATAAATACCAAAAAGAGAAAGAAACAAAGCAAAACCAAACTACACTGCTTAGGGATACATACTTAGGTGAAGAAACTATGAAAGAGAGCGAGGAAATGATATCCTTAAAAACCAGGATAATGGTAGGCCGGAGCAGGCAAAAGATCATGATCAGTTACAGTTTGTAAGAAACTGATCATGTTCTATTTCTTGACCTGGGTGGTAGGATCACACATGTTCACTTTGGACAAATTGTTGAACTGTATATGCATATCTTACATATTTTTGTTTAGTAATATGTTTAGGTATATGTGTTTTATTTTATAGTACAAAAGTCAGAGGATGAAGTCACATGCATACAGTTTATAAGGTGAAGGATGATGTTGAGCATTTAGATTGTGCCAAAAATCTTTGAGAAACTCACATTAAAGACAATGTCTGTCAGGGATGGTGTATATATGGCCCTGTGTCTTCCAATTACCACATCCCTCACCTGGGCCAATAGACATCACCAGTAGATTGTGTCTCATTTTCCACAGAGCCCTGACAGCCATTCTCAACCAACCTGACTGACTTGTCATGAAGGTTCCCATCTATTCTCCATCTGTTGTCTATGTATCCTGACGACTTAGATAAAGTAGAATAATCAAGCCAATTTGTGTAGGAATGCAGCTTGGCATATCCTCCCAAGTATATATTGACATGTATAAAGACATTGTGGATAAAATTAACACCAGCTACAACTTAGGAAACTTGACAGAGGACTCCAAAGGCATATTCTGTCCTTGGAAAGTAGGACTACACATACAAATAATAAGTACAGCTTACAGTTCTTTTGAGAAAATTGGAGCACATTGTATTTGTTTATTTTATCAAAAGATAAGATGGAGCACTCAGCTGGTTACTGGGCAACAAGAGGGACCATCGCAAATATGATCCCCACCTTCATGGGGCTTCTCTCCCAGTCTCCCAAAATCCTTACCATGTGCACTATTTCCCTGGTTCTCAGCCTCCCCTCTCATCTCCCACCGCTATTGTTTGTCATTCATTGCCATTGCCTCTGTTTAGTTCATCAAGAATATGTGCGCTGCCATCTTGGTGCTTAGAACTGTGCAAGATTGTATGAGGCCCCATGGTGGGGATGAGAGCCATAGCTTCAGTCTTCAATGCCCTTTCACAAACTGAGGGTGGAAAAGATACATGTGCCTATTAATGAGGTAAAAATATGCATATATGGTTAAGGGCAACCTGCCCCCAGAGGATGGAGAGCAAGTGGTATAGGATATTCGATGCAGGAGGTATTGGCGAAAGTTGAGGTGGGGGGGAGATTTCAGAGACAGAGCCTATAGAGAATACATTTAATGTGATTAATATAAAACCTTGTCTTCTAGAATGGCCTAGGGACTTTGTGACCCTAGCTCCTGACAACTTCTCTACCTTCAACTCTTGGTGTGGTTAAGTCACACTTGACCGTCAAATTTGAGCCAGGTGCACCTCCTTCAGGAAACCTTTCCTGACCTCTTATCCAGTGCAGCTGTGAGTCTTCCTCTTTGTCCTCCATATCACTTCTCCTCAAAGAGCATTTACTGCACCAGATTTAGTTCAATTGTTTATTTTCCTCACTTCTATATCATTAGCACATATGCTTATTGAGCACTTATTGATTACTTACTGAGTAATAATAATCAATACTTAAGTGTTGATTACTTATTAAGTAATCAATAAATGTTTGTGGACTATTGAGGCAATGAATTATATAGAAGGTAAGGAAGTATATGAAAAGGTATTAAGAGTTGTGATAATGACAGTGCACCTGCCGGAGTATGGCAGCCCAGGAGAAGGATGGGACAACACTCTTTTCAATAGTGCATCTGGGGTTAATTCCAGTGATTATATTCACATCTTCATGCTCAGTCCAGTGCTCTATTCCTTTTTAGAAAATCCCTCCTAAAGGGTACCTGCCTGGCTCATTTGGTAGAGTATGTGACTCTTGATTTTGGGGTCAAGAGTTCAAGCCCCAATGTGTGGCATAGAGTTTACTTAAAATAAAGAATCCTTCCTGTCATGCTATCTGTACTTGGCTTTATGTAGTACAACATTGCTATCAATTCTTTTGCATGAGGAATGGATGTTTCATTTAATAAAACCTACAGATGACAGAAAGCTGGGGGGAATGGCTAATACCACAGATGATAGAATCAAGATTTAAAATGATCTTGACAAGCTCCAACATTGGTCAGAAACCACAAGATGAAATCCCACAGGATTCAAAGTTTTGTATTTAGAATAAAACAACAACAACAACAACAACAACAACAACAACAGCAACAATGGCACAAGTATACAAGCCTAGCTTTCTATCAGCAGACTAGAAAAATATTTGGGAATTTTCATTGATCCTTAAAAGAAGTTATAGACATCAGCAAGGGACCCTCCCTCTGCCTCAGTCTAAAGGCTTAAGTTACAGAACCAACACCTAATGGATGGGATTAGATATATGCAAAAGTACTTTCAGGAAGAGACTTGGGGAAAGCAAATGGAATTTGGTTGTGGCAGAGTTGATGGTATGGTACCTAGAAAGCAAAGGTATCTGTGACAAGGGGAATTGATGGGTCAACATAAAACATAGGAAATGAAGAACCAGTGCAGACCAATTGGCCTGGTGTCAGAGGATAAAGGCCTTTGACTATGGTATAAGTCAGTGGGTAAGAACCCTGGCCTTGGGCTCCAAGACAAATTTGCAAACTACCAACTATGACAATTTGGGCAAGTTACTGATGCTTTGGTAATTCTCCTTTATAGAATGGGGAGGATCGTGATCGCCCTTTATGGAGTAGTGGGCATTAAATGAGATAGTGTGGGTTGGTCAGGGTTCAATACATTTTAGTCATTATCATTCTCTTCATTATAGATCAATACACTAGCTTTTTAGGTTTCTACATCAGTCTTTTGTGAGATTCTGCAGATGATTCTTTTCACAAAAATCTGCCTCATTGTGGTGAGCTGAGAAGAGAAAAATCAAATTCCAGAATAGTTGATCCTGGAGCTATAAAAAATAGTTATTTTTATTATTTTAAACTGATACTTGTATCATGTAGTGATGCTGAACAGACCATATTGGAATATATCATTAATTTATAAAAATCCATTCTCTAGGGACACCTGGGTGGCTCAGTGGTTGAGCATCTGCCTTTGGCTCAGGGATGACCCTGAGGTCCTGGGATTGAGTTTTGCATCGGGCTCCCTGCATGGAGCCTGCTTCTCCCTCTGCCTGTGTCTCTGCCTCTCTCTCTGTGTCTTTCATGAATAAATAAATAAAATCTTAATCTGTCCTTTAAAAAAAGCACGGAGAAACTGAAGTTTGTCCAGGTGGCCATGGCCCAAGAATGGTGAAAGAGCTAGAATGCCCAAGGGAGCCACACAGTTGTCTTTAATCATTGAAGGGCTGAAGGCTGAAAGGAAGTCCTCCATATTGGAGTCGCTGCAGGGCGTAGGGAGCTTCCCTGGCCCCGGATGCACCTGTTGCAAGCTCCAGACAAGACGGCCAGGACAGAAGAGCTCTTGGCTCTGTATGTCTGTAAGTTTGGGCATAAGCAAAAACTTTACCAGCCATTAGAGCTTTAGAGTCCTCCTGAAAACCCTGGGAAATGAATGGGATCTAGAACTTGGTCTTTGGCCTCTAAATCCAGTATTTTTTTAAAAAGTGTCTTCTGAAGTCACCTGCATCAGAAGTACCCACCTGAGCTGTTTATTACAACCTCAGATACCTGACCTACGTGTGTAGAGATTCTGATTTGGTAAATTTGGCGAGAGGCCCAGGAAACCATGTAGGCTTAGTCCAAAGTGCTTTCTTCAACTAAACTCTCTACTCTTAATTCCAATTTTAAGACTTTATCCTTTTGATGGGTGTTTATCATTCCACCTATGTACTAGACCTGTTTCTGAGGCTGGTGGATACACTAGAGAATAAGACTATCTAGGTCCCTTCTGACTGAGCTTACTCCTAGTAGAAGGACACATTTGTTAAAAAGCAAGCCAATAAAAATCAAGAACCTTGCCAGATGGTCAGAAGGGATATGTCAAGAAGTAAATAGGGTGCTGCTGCCCAGAGTGATCGGTGGCTCCTCTGAACTGGGGCACCTTTTCCAGAAGGTGATGTTATGCAGAGAGCTGCAGGATGAGACCACCTGCAGAGAGGGTCAGGGGCAGCACGTTCCAGCCAAGGGGCTGCCTAGGTCCAGGGCCTTAAGAGGGGAAAGTGCCTATTGTGGTTGAGGATACAAACAACTGCATGGTGGCTGGAGCATTCTAGTGAGGGGAAAGTCGGCTCTGACAGGCTGACAGTGCCCAGATCTCACATAGCTTTCATTTTATTTTAAGTAGGATGGGAAGCCATTTGAGAGTTTAAGCCAAGGAGGAAAGAATCTGATTTGCATTTCAAAAATGTCCCTCCCGCTGTCCTGCAGATTCTATAGGTGTGTGACACACAGCTCTTAAATACAACATCACCATCCGGGGAGAGAACTGGTTTTTCACGGGTTTCTCTGTTAATGCCTATACAGCACTTTGTGGCTTACAAAGCATTTTTATCTACATATTTCTTTTGATCTCCTGAAAAACCCTTTGAGAATCATCTTCCTATAGTCATCATGCTGCTGATGGAGAAACTGAGGCTTATAAATGATGAGATTCTTCTTAGGCGGCATGTCTTCTAAGGCAGACATTCGAAAAGGGGGAGATTTTACATAAAGATCTGGAATTTTTGCTTTTAAGAAATGAAGATGTGTCCCCACCTCGTGGAGATGGTGAGCTCCTGAGTGGTAGTCCCATAGGGTGACCGCTGGCCCCTCCCTACCTGTGAAGCCAAATCCACTTCAATCCTTTTCTTATCTGCTGACCCAGACTCTGTCTGAGTTCCAGACTCCTGTTCTCCTGTGTCTTCAGCCTGCTCTTTTAGCACCTCTTTAAAAGCCATTTCCTCTTCCCTTATCAAATCTATTAGAAAGGAGTGGGCTCCTGGTGCACCATCATTATCCCCAGTTAGAACTGTGACCTTCTTCTCATGGGGGTGTAGCCCAGTACAACCAGTGCAACAGTGAGGTTGTTTTGATGTATGTGCTTTAGCTTAGAAATGTATGCAAGAGTTGCCTTCATGCTATAATATGGCTACTTGAAATCCTGATAATAGGGAGAAAAAAAAATCCATGTTTATTCTATGCTTCCACATGACCTTACTCTAGATGGCTAGGAAGCGCCTTAAAATGATATATGACATTTTGTGTTTGTGTGTATTTTTCTAGGGAGAGGATTTATTTATTTTTATTTTTTAAAAATATTTTATTTATTTATTCATAGAGACAGACAGAGAGAGAGGGAGAGACACAGGCAGAGGGAGAAGCAGGCTCCATGCACAGAGCCTGACATGGGACTCGATCCAGGGTCTCCAGGATCACGCCCCGGGCTGCAGGCGGCGCTAAACCTCTGTGCCACTGGGGCTACCCTAGGGAGAGGATTTATAGCTTTATGCAGACTTTCAAAGGCATCCTCATCTAAAATATGTGTTTATTGGGGCGCCTGGGTGGCTCAGTCGGTTAGGTGACCGACTCTTGATTTTGGCTCAGATTGTGATCTCGGGGTTGTGGGGTCAAGCCGTACGTAGGATTCCTTGCTTAGTGGGGAAGTCAGCTTTTCTCCATCTGCCTCTGCTCCTCCCTCTGCTCATTCTCTCTAAAATAAATAAATAAATAAATCTTAAAAAAGAGCTTATTAATATTGAGCTTGTGGAATATTGATTAAATGAGATGATATACATGAAGTGCTTAGCTCAGTATCTGGCACACAGAAGTCATTCACTAAATGGTAGGAATTACCATTGTCATGGCTGATGTTGGATCAAGTTGTTCCCATTACATCTAAATGCCTGCTATGGACGAAATTGTATCCATATGTTAAAAGCATTGACTCCTCTAACCGCCAAGGGGATTGTGTTTGGAGATAGGGCTTTCAGGAGGTTGTTAAGGTTAAATGAGGTCATAAGGGTGGGGTCCTTGCTTGATAGGGCTGCTGGTCTTATAAAGAGGAGGAGCGAGCTATCTCTCCACGCTCAAGGCACCAAGGAGAGGCCGTGGGAGCACACAGAGAGAAAGTGGCCTTCTGCACGGTGGAAAGGGAGCTCTTACCAAAGCCCAGCCGAAGTGGCACCCTGATCTCAGACTTTCTGCCTCTACTTTCTACTTGTAGGAAAACAAGTTTCTGTTGTTTAAGTCATCTAGTCTATGGCTCTTTGTTATGACAGCCTGAGCTAAGACAATGCCCAGCCCCTTTCTTTCCTGAGCCTGTCCCTTCTTGAGCAGAGACAACGGGGAACCCTCTGCTCCATCCCTGGGGTTGAGGTTGGTTTGTAATTAGTCCTGCTACGGTATGGTCTAGATTGATTGCGCCTCAAGAGTCGTGCTTGTTCACCAAAATGTAGTCTTTTTTCAAAAGGACTGGTAGGCTGACCTATGCATTCATCTGAACTTCGGGCTGTTTTTCTCATTGAGGGCTCCACTTCCTTCTTGACTAGAGTGTTATCCTTATCATGAGCCTCTGAGGAAGCAAGGTGATGCAGATTAAAGGTGTGGATTCTAGAATCACTCTGCCTGGTTCTGAATCCCAGTTTAGCCACTCAGTATCTGTGTGACCTTGGGCAAGTTGCTTAACCCCTCTGTGCTTTAGTTTCCTCATTTGTACAATGATGTTAATAATAGTGCCTATGTGAAAGGAACGCTGTCAGGATTAAATGATTTAAAATGTGGAAAGTGCTTGCAACAGTGCTTGGCACATATTAAACCCTATAACCACTAGCTGTTATTATAATTACTCAACTTGGGCTCTCACTCAAGTTTGGTTGGCCCCTTCCCCTGATGGTCTTGGACTTGTTTCCTCTTAGAGCAGCTACTTGCTGCAGTCCTACTCCCACTGGATATATTGGGTGCTTGATATTGACTGTTACCTTGCCTAGAACCTCCAGCCACGCTGTAACACACTCAACAGATCTGAACCATTTGTGTACTGACTTGAATGTTGAATTACTCCTCCTTATAATGTAATGCTGACCTAACTCCGATAATAAATGAAGATGTGAAGTTAATGTTGCTAACTTGAGGCCTTTCTCTCTAAGTAATAATAATTTAAAAAAGGGGGCACTATTTATTGTATCCCTTTATAGGGGCTCTTCTGCCAAGAGGACTTATGTATCCTCTTGATGGGGGGTGAGGGATAGAACAGAATTCAGTGGTTCTCAAACGTGATGGTTAAGGATCAAAACCACTCGTGGAACTTATTACTAACATGGATCCCTGGGTTCTACAACCAGTATTTTTACTTTAGTAAGTCTGGGGTGGGGTCTGGAAAATTGTACTTTTAAAAAGTTTATTTATTTATTTGAGAGAGAGCACAAGCAGGAGGAGGGGCAAAGGGAGAGGGAGAAGCAGACTCCCCGCTGAGCAGGGAGCCCTGAGCGGGACTCACTCCCAGGACCCCAGAATCATGACGTGAGCCAAAGGTAGACGCTTAACCAACTGAGCCACCCAGGCACCCAGGCACATTGTATTTTTAATAAGCACCTTGGGTAATTCTAATGCAGCTGTTCAGCTGACTTGTATTTGAGAATTACTTGGCCAGATGTTCTTTCAAGGTCTCTTTGAGCTTTTGACATGTAAGATTCCGGAATAAATATAAGGATGGGGAAGATAAGGCAATAATTTAGAACACGGTCCTACTTCCTTAAAGCATTACCCAGGTCAATCAATACCTGGCTGGCAAGATCACAGCAGGCATGCTTATGTTAGGTTTTGTCTAGATTTTAATCTGAACAGGGAGCTAAATATCTCTAGTTTATAGCAACCGGAGCATTTACAGTAATCATGTCAGAAAGTGGAATCGCATAGTAAGTTTTCATAGCTCAATTTACAAATAGCCATTCTCCAAAGGCTTTTAGCCATGTATTTTGGGAAGAGTTTCTGGAACGGTGGTCCCATTTAATTTACTATAAATTACCTTCTGGGCAAAATGGATAGCTGACAGCTATGGTAACATTTATTTGCAAGAATATCTGTGGTGGCTAAGATCTTCTATGTACTAACTAGAATTTCAGAGTAGTTGGAACAAGAAGCGTCCTTTTAGGGAAGACTTAAATCTTAGAAATGACCGCCTAGGAGATAAAATGCCATCCTCATGTATTCAGTGAAGACAGTTTGGGATTTGTTGAGAAAGCTAGCTGGTGTCGAGAAGGCTGCAGGCACCGCACATGAAAAGCCATCTCCCCTTTGACGGCCATTTAATTTGGCCTTGTAAGGCGTATGAAGTGCAGGCATTTAATTTGTTTGACAGAAGCAAGCCCAAAGCACCTCCTGTAATACCGTGCCACAGGGTTTCACGAGTCTTACCACATGGTAGGCATAGTCTGGTATTAAATAAGCTTCAAGTCAAAACACTAGTATGACAAAGGTCTGTTTTAATTAAAAGACACAAACCTCCCTCTTCAGAGCAGGTGGAGGGACAGAAGAGTGTACCCTCCACCATCCTGTCCTATGGAACACTTTGCTCTTTCCTGTAAGGGGACAAAGATGCTTTGGGGCAGGCAAGTAGGAATCTCCCAGTGGGTCCTGGAATGCCTGGTGCTCCTGGCCACCTGGAACATTCTCTTTCCTCCAACAATGCTGGCTATCTGCCACAATATCAATTATCTCTAGCTCAGATAGTAATGATCTAGGATGCCACTTTTTTAATATTACATTTTAACAAACCAGAATTAGGAAACCCTACAAGATTCATACACTTTGACATCCCCTGCATTAATATCCAGCTACTCATAAATCAACCATAGTCAACAAGCTTTTCTGCCTCAAGCACATGAAGTGACCATATTTTTACTATATATGAAATATTCCTCTCATCTGGTTCTGCTGCTCCTTGTCCTCAGCTGAGACATGGTTATTTTTCCTACGAGGAGACAGTAGCTCTGTATTCTTTTTTTTTAATGTTTTTAAGATTTTATTTATTTATTCATAAGAGATACAGAGTGGCAGAGACACAGGCAGAGGGAGAAGCAGGCTCCATGCAGGGAGCCCGAAGCGGGACTCGATCCCAGGATCTGGGATCATGACCTGAGCCGAAGGCAGATGCTCAACCGCTAAGCCACCCAGGCGTCCCAGTAGCTCTGTATTCTTAGAGAAGCCTAAGAAACAGCAAAGTCGGCTAGCTCTCATGTGAGATGTACGTATGGTTTCTTTTTTGGGGATTGTATACTCTGAATTTCCCTTTCCTCATTGCATGGCCTAATCTTCCCTTTCTACCTCCTCTTCTGCCACTTTCTCTCTTGTTCTGTTCTCCACATCCAGGCAGCCTTCTTGAGTCTCTTCAAAATATGATATATTCTCCTGCCACAGGACCCTTGAAAGAGAGCTCTCTCTACTGAGAAATTTGCCCCTCCCCCTTATCACTGGTCCCTGTACCCCTATGCTCCCTTCCCCTAGTTCGTTTGTTCGTTCCTTCCTTCAAACAAGTAAGGAATACTTGTCTATAAGTGCCAAACACTTGAGTTAATGAAACTAATTAAAGAACCCTCGGAGAGCTTACATTCTAGTTTGGGGGGGTTACTCAGACCAAAATAGACATGATAAAAGAGTAAATTGTATGTTAGAAGATGATAATTGATATGGAAGATTAGAAAGGAGTAAGGTGTGTGGAAAGTGCTGGGAATTTAAAATAGGATGGAAGAGAACTCCTTACTGGTATGGTGAAATTTGAATTAATCCTCAATTATTCTTAGAATTCAGCTGAAAGTAATTTCTTTAGGAATGTCTTCCAGGCCAGATCAATCAGTGAGATTTTGAATGTATAACTAGGTCATCCTCTGTTATGTGCTCTCATAATTCCTGATAGCTCTTAGCACCATTTGTAATTACATACTCATGTGATTATTTACTAAAGAAGCCCTGTCCACTGTATTTTGTAAGCTCCATGAAGACGAGGATGAGATCCTTTTTGATTACTCCTCTATCTTAAAAGGTAGCTCAAGACAAGCGCTCAAACAAAATTTTTTAAAATGAGTGAAAATCTGTGTAGTATGGATAAAAATGCACATTCAGGCTACATCATGAGAATCAAGTGAGATAATGAATGAATGATATGAACAATAATGAAGAAGCCCCCCCCTCTTTTTTTACAAATTGCAAAGTTCTGTAAACATGCAGGCATCATTATTTCTGTGTTTGAAAGACCCTCTTGTATCAGCATGGTTCTGTGCTCATTGATATTGTATGTCCTGGAATCCTCTTTACAGAGGCAGCGTGGGTTAGTGGATAGGAACACGGGAGCTGAAACCAGACTGCCTGCTTTGGCTCTGCTGCTCACCTTGTAACCTTATTGTGCCTCTACTTCCTCATCAATAAAATGGGATGACAACCGTACCAACCTCACAGGGATGTTGCAGGATTGAAAGAATTAAATATCTCTAAGGTGCTTAGAAGAAGGCCTGGCATATGGTAAGTACATAAGCATTTTCATGACTGTGGTGGCTATTCTCATCTACTTTCAACTGCAGTTCAGGGATTTATCTATTGACTGAAATCTTTCTTGGTTTCTTCTTAGTGACAAACTAGTAATTCCTAGTTCAGTGATGTTTTCCTTAACATAACTCAAAGAGTAAGGATGACCCCATCCTGTAGGTTTTAGCATCTGTTCGGGTTCGTCAATGACTTGTTTTATCTTCATAGTCCTTTTCCAATTGTCTTGGCAGATGGAAGTGAAACTAGAGCCATGGATGGCTGAGAAAATGGAGTCCAGATCTGATTCTGTCACTTACCGGTGGAAAGACCATTGGCAAGATATTAAACGCTTTGAGGTTCACACACTCATCTATAAAATGGGACTCATAATTGCTCCCTTGTGGGGTTGATGTGAGGATGGAGTGAGATAATGTCCATGTTAATGTCCAAGCAGTTATACAAATATCAGTTCTGTCTCCTTTTGCCCTTTGCTCAGGAACAAATGTACATGTTAGGTTCTTTGTTTGTTTTTTTAAGTCAGCTCTACACTCCACGTGGGGCTTGAACTCGCGACTCCAGAGCAAGAGTCACATGCTCTACTGACTGGGCCAGCCAGGCGCCCCACAAATGCACATTTTAAAAGGAAACTTCTGGAGACACAATGACACTGTGGTCTGTGATGAAGGCTCTGACAAGCGTTCTAAATCAGGAAGCCAAAGTCAACACATGTGGAACTCACTACTCATGAGTATAAAATGATTCACATTACTGGCAGAGATCATTGGTGCAATAAGCACAGTGTGCGTGTGTTATCCTCTAATGAGGAGGAAATCGTTATTTAAAAAACATTTTTTAAATGTCAAAAATATATCAATTTATGTAGAACTAACTAGCTAACTAGAAATGCCATGCCAAATGGATTTTGTGGGTTGCAGAAAATTTTGCAAAACAACTTATTGACCAACAAATATTAGTTAGGGATATTTGTGATGGAATAGTCATAGGAACCAAGGAGCCTATTTCTGAATGTTCCAAGTTACTGCTTGATGATCGTAATCATGTATTCACTCCAGGTCATGTGTGTGTGCGTGTGTGTATGTGTGTGTGTGGTTATGACAAACATGAAAATAAGTCCAAAATGTTCCCTTCACATGTGCAAAGATTTTAGATTTTTTTTTTCTCTCCTGGGTGTTTATGCTAACCTTAGCCAATTTTTCACTGATTGTTCAATTGCAAAATATGATTTTCAATAGGGTCACACTAACTCTTCAGATTACGTTCCACTTCAAAAGATCTCGTTTAGCTTCCAAATCTTCTTTTTCCCCAGGTCTGGGATTTTTGATCAACAAATGTTTATTGAGGCATGACTGTGTAAGTGGCAGGCTCCCAGAATGGCTTTTCCTTTTTTTTTTTTTTTAAAAAAAACGATTTTATTTATTTATTCATAGAGACACAGAGAGAATGAGAGGCAGAGACACAGGCAGAGGGAGAAGCAGGCTCCATGCAGAGAGCCTGACGTGGGACTCCATCCAGGGTTTCCAGGATCACGCCCCAGGCTGCAGGCGGCACTAAACCGCTGTGCCACCGGTGCTGCCCCAGAATGGCTTTTCCAATGTTCTTGGTCTTCCAGATGTTGGATAAATTGGAAATCTATGATGCTGAAGTTAAAGCAGAATTAAAATTGTGTGTGAACATGCACTGAACGTTTAGAAGGCAACATGCTGTTCGCCACTGGCAGCACTGAATTGGGGGATTTATTTTCTACTTATTGGCTTAAAATGTGAAATCTAGATATGAGGAGGCCTAGCATACCTGTCCTTAGGGAATCGTCATGCAAAAGCTACTCATTCTAATTCATTGGACATTCTTGCTTGCTTGGTGAATGCTCAAGCCATTCACTACTGTTCCAGTCAATGCCTTTGATAGCACTTCATGGTCTATAAAATAAAATTTGGCATTCAAGGCTCCTCACAGTATGGATTCTGCTTACCTTTCCAGCTCTATATCCTTTTGCTCCTCTGCTAGCTCAATGGTGCAGCTGAAACCAGTTTTTTGCTCTTCTTCTTCATCCACTGAGTATCTATTCTTGGTCAAGCACTGCTTAGTTAACTTAAAAGAATATTTTATCTTCTTGATTTTTCTGGGAGGTATTTATTGTTATTCCTAATACATATGAAGATACTGAGGCTCAGAGGCATGAAATGATTTGTTCAAATTCATGGACAATCATGTGGATGAGTTGTTTGCTCCCAGGCCTCTAATTTCAAAGCCACAGGGGAAAGAGCTCTTTCCATCACATCCTAATGGTTTCCTCCTTAAAGTGCCTAACACCGGCCCATTCTGCACCCTTCTCCCATGTGGTGGCAGGATAATGGTCCCCCAAAGATGTCCATGTCACAACCCCTGCAACCTGTGAATATGTTGCCTTCCATGGCAAAAGGGATTTCAGGTTGCAAGTCAGCTGACTTTAAGATAAGGAGATGATTCGGGATTAACCAGGTGGATCCAATGTAATCATAAAGGTCCTTAAAAGTGGGAAATATTGAGGGTGGGGATGCTGAAGAGAAGACTCAGAGAGGGAGATATGGGGATGGAAGAATTGTCAGAGACAAGCAGTGTTTCTGACTTGGAAGATGGAGACAGGGACTGAGAACCGAGAGCTGTAGGTAGCCTCTAGACACAGGAAACATAAGGACATGTATTCTCATCTAGAGCCTCTCTGCTAGGGAACACAGCTCTGCAAACACCTTGATTTTTAGCCTGGGGAGACCCAGATTGGACTTCTAACCTACAGAACTGTAAGATCTTCAATTGATGTTATTTTAGCCCACCCAAGTTTTGGTAATCTGTTGTAGCAGCAGCAGGGGACAAATCCACTCAAAGAGTTAGTTATTCCTTTTCTGCATACTTCAGCTGCTTCATGTCATGCCCAAGGCTGAAATCCACCATCCTCATCAACCCTCCTCCCTATCAAAGCCTGCTCTTGGAGAAGATATGAAGCTGCCTTGATGAACTGTACTGTCTCAGACAGAACTGATGGAAACTGTCTACATGAAATTCTTCATCTCAGAGAGGTGAAATGACTTGCCCCAGGTCACATAAGCACCAGTGTTAGGGCCAGAGCTCAAATCGACAATTCATGACTTCCACTTCTAACAGCTTACAAAGGAAACTTAATTCAAAAGCATCAGAATGCTTTAGGGATCAGTGCTCTGGGATTTAGTTATTCATTGTCTATATCAGAATTTCCAGATTCAGCAAACAGATTGGATCCTTGCAAATCACACTAAGTAAGTCTATGAAAAAACCTATGACTGTTGGAATTAACCAACCCATCACCATCTTGTTTACTCACTCATTCAACCAGTAGTACATATTTGCCAGGTACTGCGCTAAGTCCTGAGAATTGAAAATCAGTAAAACACAGTCTGTATCCATCAGGAACTCGTGGTTTAGTGGAACTGGGGGAAAATGAGGAGAACAGATAAATAGAAACTAGAATGTCTTGTGATAAGTGACAGGATACATGAGGAAGCAGAGACTAGGCAGTCTAAAAAAAAGTAAGAGGGGCTTCTGTCCAGTTTGAGGCTTTTGGAGAAGGCTGTGCCTTGGCCTTGGCTGGGTTTTGAAGCGAGTGTAGGAATTAATGTAGAAGCAGCATTTCAGTCCAGTAGGACTGGACTGGTGAGGGTATGTAAGTAAACCATAGAAGTTTCCAATTGTCTACCAAAGTCAGCTCAAAGAGTCCTTTAATAATCCATTCGATTCCAGAATGGTTCAGCTCTACTTGTGAATGAAGGCCCAGCCTTGAATGGTCAGTGTGTAGCAGGGAGGAGCATGAATTTTACCCCTACTAGACAGGGGCATGAATTTTGACTCTACTCCTTCCCACTGTGTCAACACAGGGTGCCCTTTGGGCCTTAGTTTTCTTGTCTCTGAAGTGGGAAAGCAAATTCCTTCTTTGGACGGTTGACGTGAAGGCTAGAGGCAATGCGTGTGACAGCACTTAACATGGAGTGTTCTATAAATGGCAACTGTTATTGTCAGGCTGAAGGGTAGGGCTTGGATACTCTCCCCTCGGTCTTCGTCCAATTTTTTGGTAAACATTGTGCCATTCCACACTTCTTTCTAGTCTGCAGATAATTCTGATTCTGGGGGATCCTCACTGCTCATCCATAGGAGGTTGGGGGAGGAGGTGCTAGAGTGCTCTGGCTTCAGCTAGGAGTATGAAGTCTACCTACTGTCCTGTAGCCATTTCCCTTACAGCCGCTGGGGTCCTCGCTCTGAAGTGTAAGGCTGGCTGTGCCTACTATACTCAGAAGACCTTTCCTTCCTGGTGGCAGTTTCCCTCTCTAGCATGACCTGCTCCTCCTCCATCTCAGACACTCAGTGCTTTAGCTACACTTTACTTGCTCTGGTGGATAGATCTGCTGTGGTGGTTATATGGCTTGGAATGCCCTTAGCCCCCCTTATTTGTCTGACACATTCCTATCGCCTTTAAGACTCAGGTCACACATCATTCTGTGGATTCTTTCCTGACTTCTCCTCCATGAATGAGCTCTGTCCTCCTCTGGGTTACCATGGTGTCTTGTACAAATCTCTTAATTCACTGCTCATATGGCACTAAATTAACTGTGCATCTATCTCCCTCATCAGACTGGGTGCTCCTAGAGAACGGTTGTGTGTATTATTCATCTCTATTTCTAGCGCATAATAGGGACTCAACAAACGTTTGTTGAATGACTGACTGACTAAATAAATGAAAGGCAGAAACGTTTTCAGAATTTTCCAGAAGCTAGCTCTTATAAAAAGGTAGATTGGAGTCCTATAAGTAATTACACTATCACATACTGTAACGGATTGGTGCTAGCTGGGGAATGACACTATGTCCAAAAGGTAATGAATTAAAACCTTGCTTTGGCATGTTCCCTTTCAGAAATGAGAGCAGTCTTTCAAGTGACTTAAAGCACAGACTTTAGTAAAAGTGTAAGAAAATATATGCAATTAGACTCAATCAATAATGTTGTCCCTGACTTACATCTACATTTAAGGGAGTTTAATTAAATTATGAAAAAGGCCTTTCTGATTTAACTGTCAGTCTGGTTTATCATGTATGTACATGAGCTGTTCATAAGGTTTGCTTTCAAGATTTCCATACTCTCAACCAACACAAGGATACAGAGAAGTATTAACATACTTGAGATGGGAGAGGCTGGTAGGTGAGTTTGAGAAAGCGGGGAAGCTAAAAGAATTAATCTAGGAAGGCCACCAGAAACGGAAATTCTGGAAAATGCTTTTCCTCTCCTCATTCACTTATTCAGAAAATATCAACTCATCACACATCATATGCCAGGGACTTGACTGGGTGCTGTCAATTCATTGGAGGGGGAGAGACAGACATCAAACACAAACATATACATAATTATACATTATGTTGATTATGTTCACGCTCTCCCCACACCCCAGCTCAGAATGTCCTATCTTTTTAAATGTTGTTTATATAAATTCAACATCCTTGCAATAAACAGGAAGTAGGGAATAATATAAAAAATGTGTTGAGTCTACTATATATTGGACATTGTGCTAGGGCCTGGACAACAAAAATACCTTCAAAGAGCTTCTGGCTTTAGTGGGACACACAAACATGGGAACAATAAAATGAAGAATGCAGTATGAAAAGTGTAGTGATGGAGGGAAGCACAGTTGCTGCCAGAAGAACAGGGGTCAACGGAGCTTCCTTCCTCCCTCCCCTCCCATGGGGGAAAAGGCTGGGCAGGGGACAGGTGGGACCTGAATAATGTCATCAACAGGTGATTTCTTAAGGAGAGCCAGCTTTGAGTGGAATCTGCACCTCTGCCCACCTTCTGTCCTGCAGAAGCAGAGCGAGGGTGAGGGCTGGAGGCAGGGCCATCCCCTGGGGGTGGGTGGGAGAAGAATAAAAACTGCTGCAGTGGGGAGAGCTCCTGGACAGGGCGAAGGAGCTGCCCCGAACCTGGGCTCCTGAACGCTGCATTCAGGGGCTAAGCCCTAGAAGAGGTCAGAGCCCACCTTCACGGGCTCTGTCCCATGGGGTCGGTCCTAGATGACCTGGGCCGAACCAGTCCCCACCGAGGGAAGCTCAGCTAAAATTTCACTTTGGAAATATATTTAATTTCACTGATTTTTTTTAAAGACTTTATTTATTCATGAGAGACAGAGAGAGAGAGAGAGAAGCAGAGACACAGGCGGAGGGAGAAGCAGGCTCCATGCAGGGAGCCCGACGTGGGACTCGATCCTGGGAGTTCAGGATCACACCCTGGGGTGAAGGCAAGCACTAAACCGCTAAGCCACCCGGGTTGCCCTAATTTCACTGATTTTATTTAAAACCGTCTAAAGACTCCTGAAAGAAAGGGCTCCTTAAATACCAGAAGCGCTGAAATACCAATAGTATCATTTTGCTTTGGGGCTGTAATCAATAGCCAGAGTTTGCAACTAGCAGTCACAGGATGGATTTAGATTGCAGACACATCTTGCTGTTCAAGCACATTTTACAATTTTCAAATAAAAATGCCTTTAGAGGTGGGGCAGACTTTCTCTGCTCTCGTGGTTTCCAAACACTTCACCAATGACTGCTACTTGCCCGGTCCCTTGAGGGCAGCCGAGGTTGCGACCTCTCATCTAGGCTGACCCCTTCATTTTGCAGACAAGGAAGTTAAGGCTTGGAGGGAAAAGTGACTGGAATACATCAGAGCTCGGATGAGAATCCTGGGTGCCCTACCTCAACCAGGCTCTTCCTGTGACAGGTGCTGCGTCTCAGAAAAGCGCTTTGGGAAGATAATGTGTCCAGGCTGTCGGAAGCCACCATACCAAGCTGTCCTTTGCAAGGGAAAAAAATCCTCTCTAGCACCACCAATAAATGCAGGCAGTGGGGTTTATGGGGAAGGCCTGTTGGAGACTTATGTCAAGTTCTCTGCAATCTATGCAACTGTTTGGCGTTGTACCTGGAGATAAGTGACAGGCTACTCTGCATGGGGTGGGTGCACACCCTGTCTCCCCTTAGGGTACCCGTGTAGGTGAGAGATAGCAGGGTATCTGTGGAATGAAACTCAGGATAGGGTTTGGCTGGAACACATCACTATGAAAACCCTCTGAGCCAGGGTCACTTTAGAATGCCTATTTGCAAACTCAGATGTGGATGGGTGGGGAAGATTATGCATTAGGGCTTATCTCTCCCTCTCAGCTGGGTTTCTGTTATTCCCAGGCGTGGAAGGGGCTGGCAAAGGTCCTGACCTATTCACTTGGCAGGCTTGATCTGCGTGTGTGCATCTTTACTACTCTCAAGAAGCACGCCTGAGGAGGGTGGACGGGTGGAGGAGGTGGGGTGAATTTGATCAGAAGCCAGATAGGAAAAAGAAATCAAATCCACAAATCCAAACACAAATTCACAAAATATAGAATGACTGGTTAGCTTTATTCGCGCAGACCAGGGCAACCAGTTTAGGAAGAATATGCATCTGGGAGGAAGGGTGATAAAACAGCCTTTTCCCCAAAGCCAACGCATGCCCTTGGGAATTTTAAATTCAACCGCTATACAGAGTTCTCTCAATTGGCCCATGTACAGCCACCACCCATAGGTGTGTGTGTGGGGGCATCCCTGGGTGGGCTTTATAAGGTTGTGAGTCCCTAAAATTGGGTGCAAGAATCTAGAGAGTCCCCACTGACACAGACACCCTGAAAGGTGACAGGGAATAAGCCCAGCTGGTGTCACTTGGCTCCAAGGGTCCCAGGCAGACTGTCACCTACTTTGCAGAGACCTCATAAGCCACCGCTGGATCTTTCCCCTAGTCCTACCAGGTGTATTCAGGGACATCTGGAGGGGATCCCCCAACCCCTGTGAACAGGTCTGGATGTCTGAGGTCAGCATTCTCCCCCTTGTGCTGACAGATGGTTTCTGAGGCAGCCTCTTTTGTAAGTGCCCTGGCCGTGGAGTCTGGAGACCTGGGTTCTATTCCAGGAACACCTTGCTTTCTCTACAGAGATGTCTCAAAGTGTTCACCTTAGGAGATTAACACAGGACCTTATAACTTCAAAAAAAGGCATAGATCCCTTGTTCTAGACTATGACATTCTTAAGGGAAGAAATGATGACTTCTATATACAGTTGTTTTGTAGGAACTATGCAGTGTTTACTACATGGTTGGTGCATAGCAAAGAATTCTTAAATAAATTGAGAGTGCAAATTACAGAGTGTAATATTATTGCATGTGAGAATAGGAAAAATAAGTTGTATGCCTCACTCACAAAGAGCTTAAAATTTAATGGGGGAAAAGATGCAAACACGGATTTCCATACACGGAAGAGAAGAAGGGAGGATGATCTTCTGTTGAATGGAAGAGCCTGAGCAAAGACATGGAGACAGACTTCCCCTGACACTGCCCCACTTCAAGGACATCTCTTTGACTTGTAGAGAGACAGAACAAATCTTGCCCTTGAGTTTCCCATTTGCCGGCAGAACTATGCTGGGTCAGTTCACAGGTGACGTGTCTCATACACCTGGGCTCAGGCCCATTTGCTCGGCCACTTGACCTGCTCCTGGTGATCACATTCACTTTGAGAAAGTTTTTCGGATGTCTTTTAGAGCTCATTTTTGAAAGATGGTCCACCTGGTGCCTGCTCCTCGGCGCTGGATGGAGGCCAGAGGATGACAGCAGCATGAACTCGCTGTGGATAACAAGTCCTCTGTTATGACTGGGAGCGTTTGCAATGCTATAAATAACTCTATCAATATTGTGATAATGGCACTTTAAAGAGGTCTATTTTACAAGTGCTGAATGTAAGAGAGACCACAGCTGCGCTCATTAATTCTGAAGTATGCCTCCCTCTATGTACGACTTGCAGGTGTAACAATAGGCCTGTTGACTCAGTGGAAGTCTAGATAATGTTTAGATTAAGAAAAAGGTTAGAGTAACGTTGTTAGTTTTTCCATTGTGTTTGGCATAATGAAAACAAATTATACTAGCTTAATTGGAAGTGGGAAAAAAAGGGCAAAACATAACTTTGGTACAGATTTCAGATGTTCACAAATAGCTCCTCCCCCCTCAAGAGCAAGTATCATAATTGACAGCAGTAGATCTTTTGATAATTAATTGCAGTAAATTATCACTTGGCACAAAGAAGGCATAATTGTAATTAATTTGCAACCTTCCCAGCATAACACTGAATTAGAAATGGCACCACCGTCATTTTTCCAACAGAGGAAATCGAGGATGAGAACAGTGTACCCTCTTCCTTGGGCGTGCGTTCAGAGTTTTGAGGCAAGCCCTGGTTGTAATTTTTCTGGTACGATTGTGACATCTCTGCGACTCTCTTGGGTTAGGGGTGTTTAATTTAGATTGTGACTGTTGGCTCTGGGCTATGATAGTTAACGAGAGGGCTCCCCTGCTGAATTCTGCTGTGGCCTCCCGTCACTTCAGCCTCCAGTTACTCACTTAACCTCTGTGTCTTCCTGCATCCATCCCATTCACCAGGGGGCTGAAAGGCCCGATTCAGATAATAGGCATTGTTTCAGTGCAAAATGTTACATTTGTAATTGAACGAATTAAGAAAGATTTGCCCTCCCAGTGTTTTCCCTCTTTCTCCAGTGCATCTTACTTTGGGGGCTGATGCAAGATCATTATTAAGAATCTTTGTCACGGTGCCATTTTATAGTGATTACCACAGATCAGGTTTCAATCTAATTGTTCAACAATTAATCAGAAACAGAAATGGGGAATAAAAACTAGTTTCACCAGATTCTAGAGAACTGTTTCTATTTCATCAGTGTGCCTGGGAGAACAGATCATTAAGCTATAAAAGAGTACATCTGGGTTAGAATGAAAGTCAAGTGGATTCATTAAGCCAAATAGTGGCCCAGACATGACTGCCATGGTATGCCACACTGTTGACCAAGGGCTTCAAGTGGTCATGGGAGTTGCCTTTTCTTGCTACCAATGTCCACTTGAGAGAATGAGGAGAATCATACTTCTGACAACAAGGGCAAGAAATTGCTTTGCCTAGTGGTCGGTCATAAAAAAAAAAAAAAGAAAAGATAAAGATCATGGCCCTATTTCAAGCAGACCTATATAATAAAAATAAGCTTTATTAAATTACTGTGTACACTCTTCAAAGTTTGTCTTAGGTCCATTGTTATAAATGCTGAAATAAGGTGAATTTATAGCCAGAGCCCTTCACCACCACTGCCCTGCCAATGAACTCCGCTTTGACCTATATGTAACACCTTCTCTGGGGGTTAACAAATCATTCAATCTTCATGCAACTTTACTTTCTCAAAAAGCAACGCTTTAAGTAACCCCTGCTACCCTGCACCCTGCCAATAACTTCCTCCAGTTGGGTTGAATTAGTCATGATAGTTTTACTGTGTGAGCTAATATTCACAAGTGTCGGAGTTCAAACCACCCAACATATTTCACAGAAGACTTCAAATTGAACTCAAACCTCAGCCCTAGCTGCCAAAGGTCCTAGTGTTTATTTTACTGACCTCCCTATATGAAGACCTGAAGCACATAACAAGGACGTAGAGACGCCACCTACAAGCGCTGGTTTTGTGCCCATGAACCTGGGATGCTGGAATCTTCACTGGAGATAGAACTCCAATTTTCCAACCCAAAACTAAAGCATGATTTCCGTGGAGCAAAGGGAGGGAGAAAATCTCTGACAGGCTCTTATTTGAAAGAGGAAGTAGACTTAATCTGCATATCCTCAGAGGAATAGAACTAAGGTTCATGAATGGATGCTTCAGAGAGGGAGATTTGGGCTTAGGGAGGAATCATTTTAGCATTTATGGTTGTCTGAGAGCTGAAAAGTTGCAGGTCTGGTCGCAGGAGCTGAGGATATAGAGTGGAGATGGGGGGAGGGAGGGTAAAAGAGATTGAGGCTTGAGAGAGGAAGTTGAAGGCTTTAGTCAACATGCTTTTAAAAGCCTCTTCTAATTCAGAAACTTTGTATGGGTGTTTGATTTCATGACACCTGAAAGCAAGTTAAAATGAAAGACAAGAACCAAAGCCCAACAATCCACTCTCTGCTATGGAAGGACGGGTGGTGCGGGTGGTCCTTAGTGGCTGAAGCTCTAGCCCGATGCTGAGGGCCTTCTGAGTTCGTTTCCAGTCATTTGGGCAGAATCATTGATAAACTAACGGTTAAACTGAATGTCATTCATTTATTCTTTCAATCATTTATTCATGCCACAGGCATTTCTGCAGCGTCGCTCTGTGCCAAGCCCTTGTGTCCTGCTTCTCTGGAATTATTCAGGTATCACTCCTGCTCTGAGGCTTTTCTTGGTCAGAAAGGTCTTGGTTGGCCAGAGTACCTTAATATTTTGGTGTTTTATTTCTATTGTGACTAGTGGCCAAATGAAGGAAAAATACATTAGCTATTGAGAAAACAATGAGGGGCACCTGGGCGGCTGAGTGGTTGAGCATCTGCCTTTGGCTCAAGTTGTGATCCCGGGGTCTTGGGATTGAGTCCCACATCGGGCTCCCCACAGGGAGCCTGCTTCTCCCTCTGCCTATGTCTCTCTCTCTCTCTCTCTCTCTTTTTAAATGATTTTATTTATTTATTTATTTATTTATTCATGACAGACACAGAGAGAGAGAGATGCAGGCAGAGGGAGAAGCAGGCTCCATGCAGGGAGCCCGACGTGGGACTCTATCCCGGGTCTCCAGGATCACACCCCATGCTGAAGGCGGCACTAAATCGCTGGGCCACCGGGGTTGCCCTATGTCTCTCTCTCTCTGTCTCTCATGAAAAAGTAAATAAAATCTTAAAAAAAGAGAGATAACAATGAGAAGTAAACTTTCTGAATCCTGTGTAAGGATTAGCCTGGTCATGAGAGCTGGGTCTGGCTCCTGCCTGCCTCCCTCACTAACCTCATCTCATGACTCTCGTTGTTCTTTCCCTCCAGCTACGCTGGTCTTCTTGCCTCTTTAAATACTCCATGCTTTTTCCTGTTGTAGGGTATCTATCATGCTGCTCCCTTGGCCTTCCTTGCACCCCTGTATCCTTTAGCTCTCAATTATAACTTCAATCCAAGGCAGCCCCTCCTACTGCCAGGATGTTCTGCAGGTACCCTGTAGCTGTCTTTCAAAGCACTTAATAATAGTTTAAAAATGTTTGAATGTATTAAAAAATTGAAATGGTGATTTCATTGTTTATAGAACTCCTGAAACATTAATTGAATCACATTTTGAGATTCAGTGGCATAAAAGATTGTACTAAAATCCAAAGCACGTCTAGGAAGATGTCAAATTAAAAAAAATAATAAAAAAAATAAAAAAATAAAAAAAATCTAATAATATCTAAAACTATGTACCTGTCGTGGTTTACATGTATTTTAACACAAACGTCTCTTCTGTTCAAAACAAACAAGCACAGCAGGCATTTATGCCTGTCCCATTTCACAGGTGAATTGTCAGAGGCTACACAGCTGGTGAGTGGTGGTAGGAGCCTGAGAAATGAGGCCTCATTCCATATACAACAGCAATCTCCTCCTTCAGTGTGCTTTGCAGTTATTTATTTATTTTTTTAGAGAGAGCAAGACAGAGCACGTGCATGTGCAAGGGTCGGGGAAGGGGCAGAGGGAGCAGGAGAGAGAATCCTGGGCAGACTCCATGCCCAGTGAGGGGCCCCACACTGGTGATGCCACCCTGACCTCATGACCTGAGCTGATACTAAGAGTCAGAAGCTTGAGGCACCTGGGTGGCTCAGCCTGTTAAGTGTCAGACTCTTGGTGCTCGCTCAGGTTGTGATCTCATGGGTCTGGGATCTGTGCCCCCCCACCCCCTGCCCATCGGGCTCTGAGCTCAACACAGAGTCTGCTTGGGATTCTCTCCTCTCCCTCTGCCCCTTCCCTGCTCACGTGTGCTTTCTCTTTCTCAAAAAAAAGAAAAAAAAAGAAAAAGAGTCTGACACTTAACTGACTGAGCCACCCAGGTGCCCCAGTGTGTTTTATTTTGAAATCAAGGTACCTACAACCAAGCATTTAGATAGACATTGTTTTTTTATTCTCCTTTTCTTTCATCCAAAGTTGACCAGACTCCAGTCTCCTGGGGTGCAACCAGGCTGAGTTGGGGCAAAGGAGAGCTGTGATTAGCCCTATGGGTGGCCTGTTTTGGAGCAAGCGTATTCCCATAGTCTGCTGGAAGTGGAGGGCGAGTCTGTTGTGCAGTGGGTGATGTTTTGAGCTGTGCTATGTGGAGCTGGACAGGTAGCACTGCTCCACTGCATGCTCCAGGTTATGGGGGGGGCACCTGCCAGGTGACATTCTATGTGAATGTGTCTGTGGGTGACTCAGGGGCCACCGTGGTCACCTTCACTTTCTTCCAACCAATTCCGCTCTGATCTCTTTTGTATATTGGAGCTTCTGCCTAAGATTTTACTTGAAGAAAGCTTCTACTTCTTAAAAAAGAAACCGCTTGAAAGCTCATTACTAAATAATACACCCATTGAGCTTGGGTAGCTGAATGACCTATTCGTGGTTGTAGAATCAGAGAGGGCAAGAATCGAGGCTTGAGTCCAAACCTCTGGGTTCAAGGCTACCTGGCGGCCTCTACTCAGGGCTGCCGCTAGACATGTGGTAGCTTGGAGACTAGTCGTGGTCGTGGGGAATGAAACTGGGTCACCTATTGGAAAAGAACCTCGGGCAGTGGAGGGTCAAAGGTCACGATGCTTCCAGCTAGCCCACTCTGGGGCCCTGCCTGCCTTGGTTAGACTTGCTCATTCCTTTGGTCTTTCTTTCTTTCTTTCTTTCTTTCTTTCTTTCTTTCTTTCTTTCTTTCTTTCTTTCTTCACTTTATTTATTCATGAGAGAGAGAGAGAGAGGCAGAGACACAGGCAGAGGGAGAAGCAGGCTCCATGCAGGGAGCCCGACGTGGGACTTGATCCCGGGTCTCCAGGATCACACCTTGGGCTGAAGGCAGTGCTAAACCGCTGAGCCATGCAAGATGCCCCTCCTTTGGTCTTTCTTGAAAATATGAGGCTCCCCCCGGCTTATACCAGCCCCCTGCTAACCCCTCTCCACCTCTACCCTGATGTCTTCTCCCCAGGGAAGGGTCTTCTGTCTCAGCTTTGAGAACAGTGAGGAGGAACACTGAGGTCCTTTTTCTGTTTCCCATAATTGCTCGGTGTGCAACTTCTCCTGTATCCTTCGGATTGGATCTGACTTAGACCTCGCACTCAGCAGTGGCCTGCATCTGTACGTAACTGCCGTTGTTCCTTATCTTGAGAGTAATAGCCAAGGGACAGAACATTCTGGGAGCCAGTTTTAGGCTTTTTGCTTTGTCGCGAACCAGTCGGTCTCCCGAGATCTCATGACTTCAACTAGTCACACGTGGCCCTGTCAGCCCTTGGGGGGTTGGGCTGAAGTAGGATTTCTGGTAGTATTCAAACCCAGGCAAGCACAGAGACTACCCAGAGAGGAAGACCATTCCTGTGAATGTGTCTAGCTTGCAGTCAGAGTCAGTAAATGTGACCAGCTTGAATGAATGACTGTCACTTTGTCCTAACTCACCATGTCCACAGACAAGGTGCTGGCCAGATCTGTGGTGTCACGGGATGATATACTATGGCTCGCAGATATATAAACCGACATCAGATGGTGTCTCCTCACCCATTAAAATGGAAACCAGACAGACTCAAACACCCGTTTCATGGTTTGTGAGTGCTAACCCCTACCCGGGACAATGGAGCCTTGCTTGACTCTCCTGTTCTGTGGTCAACTCTGGCTTTGAGCTCCAGCTTTCATTTAATTACCTCCCTTTATGGATTTTTCTCGCTGCCCAGCTCATGTGCCTGGTTTCCTGCCATACCAGTTGAGATGTGAACTCAGCAATTTCTCCTGATTTCTGTCAGGAAAGTCACCCATGACATGGCTTTTGGGTATAGAGAAAGCCTTCCTGGAAGTAGGGAAATGGGAGGGATGTTGGTCGTAGCAGCACAGATAACTTAAAAATTTCCTGCGAGGGATTTTGGGTTTTTGAAATCCCTTTAGTCAGTTTGACAAATGGGACCCCAGCCTTCTGCCAGGGGCAGACACTCCCATCCCTCCTTCCCCTGTCCCTCTTCTGTCCTCTCCCTCACCCCTAGCAAACAAAACAAACTCATCCCATTTCCTCAGGCAGTGAGGTTTAGGTCTCTTAAAGCCTTTACCCTAAGATTCAGGCCTAAATTCAACAAGGCCTTTGATGTAACAAGATGCCACTCTCCTTAGAAATAAAAAGCATTAAAAAAAAAAACCCAACAAAAATTGCCTGTGGTTCCATGCAGAATCAGGAGTAGGGGATGTGAGAAAAGGCCTTTGGTGGGTGATGGCTGGCACGGGGTACCCCAATTTCCAGGAAAAAGGCCTGGGCTTTCAGGCACAGTGAGGAGAGACAAAGGGTGTGGTCCCTGCGGGGTCTTTGCAGGCAAAGTGGCTTCTCTTTTGCTGATTCAGCATTCTGGGCTGCTGTCACCATTTGCTCCGTGGAAAGGGGACCGCAGAAAAACGTGCCCTGCTTAGAAATGAAAAACTCACCAAGCCATGCTAGAGACTGAGGGTGGCTACCGAGGGGCAGGCAGGTCCCGAGAATGTTCCTGCCTGGAGCCTGTGGCCCAGGTCAGGCATGATTATCATCACTAACACGAACGAATGTGATTCTGTACTGTGTTCCTGAGTGGGGCTGTCTCCTTACGCTCCCCTCAAGAGATGAGAACTTGAAGGATGGTTGATAGTATATGTTGACATGGCAAAACCAAGTGTAAGAAGCAGCTAGAGCTAGTGGGATATATGAAGGTTGGGTTAGGAGACACTGTTCTCATCCTGGTTCTACCTCATACTTGACGAGTCACCATGGCTAAGGCATTCCTCACCCTCTGGTCTCAGTTTTCTTACAGTGAAATGAGGGGTCTTGGTTTTCAAAGTGTGTTTCTTAGCGGTTCTGTGAGGCTCTGCATGAGGGAGAGACCTGAGGGCAGAAAGAAGCTCCAACAAGAGAAGCTCTGGTTTTTTCTGTTTATTGCAAGTGATGGGAAGATTTTCTTTGCATAAAGGATTTGCCCATAAAAGAAGTTGAAAAACTACTGCCCTAAAGGATGGCTGTCTACAGGCTCTTCTAGCGCTGACATTACATGATTCTAGATGGAGGCAGGAAAGAAGAATGGATGCTGGGAAAGACGCAAGCATAAGAGAAAGAAGTTCCTGCTACAAATAAATCCCTGGCCAATCTCTCTTAATCTCTGAAAGTTTAAAGATTTAAAATCTACTTTTTTTTTTAAACTGCAGTTCTCAGCAAATAAAGACTACTTTAAATTATTCAGGTTTGTTACAACCACAAATCACCCATACAGTACATTCTAAATAAAAAACTAATAACTCTCTTTGCGAAAAGTGTCCCTTCCAGAGGCCATGTAGAAGGCATTAACCTGTATGGGGAGAAAATAATACTAGTGATTTCCAAATTACACTCATTTTAGGAAATAACTTAAATAAATGAATTTGGCCAAATGCAGCCTGCTTATTTCCCCTGCATTGAGATGCAGAGGTAATATTTTTTCTGCCAGCAAGTATTGGAAACAAAATCACTTACAGCCATACTTAAAGAACATTTTAGAATCTTCCACACGATTAGTTTAGTTACATTTCCAAAGCCTCTGCCTTTTTCCAGTGCTCAGAAGAGTCGGGGAGGGGTTGAGGTAAGAAGGGTAGCAAAAAGAGGGTCCCCAGGGCTATGGGGGTGGTAAGCTCCAAAGTTAGAGACCTTAGCAGACACCTAAGACCACCCCCATCAAATGCTTCTGTCTCTGCTTGTAACTTTCCTTCCAGGTGCTCACTCTGATTCTAGAAGACCCCCTCCAGTCATGGTCCAGTCTATTGTCTTTTCTGATAGATCTAGTTATTTGGAAATGCCTGGCAGAGTAAACATTCAATGTTTGTCAATCAATGAAAATACCCTACCCCCCGGTGCTCACCCATTGCCCTGGTCAGCCGACTGAGGAAGCACGCAGAGCAACGTTGCTGCCAGGGTGACCCAAAAGCATCCTTTCTAGAGAGATGGTGGAGGCATGCTGAGTGGAGGGTGGGGGAAGCCAGGGACATACTCTATCTCTCTTCTTCTTTCTGCCTTGGGTGTCACTTAGTGGCAGGGTGAATTCAGTGTATTGCTCAGGTTGGAAAAGCAGGAGTCAGATGAAACATCCAAGGCTGTGTAAGGCCTTGGGGGGTGGTGGTGGGGAGAAGGTGTGGGTGTGGGTTGCTGCCCAGAAATTGGGAGCTGAGTTCTAGTCTGAGCCGGGGACCCTCCTGATGGATCAATGGCCACCTTTACTCACTGCATATGCACCTCCAATTTCCTCATTTTAAAAAAGATTTATTATTTTATTTACTTGAGACAGAGAGAGAGAGAGAGAGAGAGAGAGAGAGAGAGAGAGAGCATGTGCAAGTGGGGGGAGGAGCAGAGGGAGACAGAGAATCTCGAGCAGACCCCATGCCCAGAGCGGAGCCTGACACAGGCCTCCATCTCATGACCCTGAGATCATGACTTGAGCCAAAATCCAAAGTCGGGTGCTCAACCCACTGAGTGCCTCCATTTCTTCATTTGTAAAATGAGGATAACAGTGCTCACTTTATAGGTTGGTGGTGAGGATTCAGTCTAGGAACATTTATTGAGCACCTAATTGTTTTACCCAAAGGTATGTGTACCCCTGCTTTTAAGGGGTTCAAGGTCTGAAGAGGAGACAGACAGGTAAGCAAGCGCAGGCATGTCATGTGGAAGTCAGTATGAGGTGCTACGGAACGCTGAGACAGAGCCTTAACCCAGCGGGAGGTGGGGTGGGTCCAGGCTGACGTCCTGGAGGAAAGAGAGATGAAATGAGGGCTGTAATTTGCTTTGGGAGGACATGGAGCAAAGCCATAGACAGTGCCAAGATCATTGTACATTATGCTAAGAACCTGGGTTTCATTCTGGGTAATGGGAAAGCACAGAAAGGTTTGGTGTAGCCGCACAATTTGCTGATGTAGTAGAAAACACCTGGCACGTGCAGAGTCTCAATCACTGTTCATTTCAAACTTTTGAGCTGAGACTACTTTTTTTTTTTCCTCCAGGAGAGTTCCTGAACTTCTTTGCTTTATGTATATGAAGAAATTCATGATAAGAGAGATTTAACGCTGCAAAAAGAGCACTGGAGCAGGAGTGAGGAGACGTGAGCTAGCCCAGGTTGCCCCGTGTCCCCTCGGTGTGATTTTGGGAAATTCACTTCATATCTTGGAGACTCAGTTTCATGATCTGTATATTGGGACTCCCAGCACCCACCCTGTCTACCCAGAGAACCGCCCCGGTAACTCAGCATCAGGGGCTTATGTTGTAGTGTTTGTGGCTCCCAAGAGGGGGCTGGGGATCTAGGCTCAGAAGATAAGAAAGAAGTGTGTAGGCAGGGTTGTGAGTAGAGGGTTTGGGGAGGGGGTGGATACATATCTTCCTTTCCTTTGTCAACCTGCACCTCCCAAGTGAGTAAAATGTATGCTGTGTGCATCTCGAGACGGCTGAGCAGAGTGGCTGAGGACAGAAATAACCCTGCTGATTTATGAGCAGGAGGCAGATTTGCTTTAATATCGCAACACAAGAAAGTCAGGTCTCTTAAATAATACGGCTTGCAGATTTACAGCTGTGTTGCATGCTCGTTCCAGTGCTGTCTCTGACCACGGACGGTGCTTTACTCGGGAAAGGCTGAAGTCAGCAACTTCCAAGACGCTGGGAAATAGATCCAGTGGCAGGAGCCAGTCCACTGGGTCAGCTGTTTTCTGCAGGGGCCCCACTCCCTCCTGCCACTTTGTTATGTGTTGTCAGGACTCATTGTCCCATGTTCCCCGCAGGCTTGGAGCTGGTTTGGGTTTTGTGAAGCTGGAAGGATAGCACAGAGAAAGGGCTGGTGCTTATAGGGAGATACCAGCAAGCTCTAATATTACCTCCAATATTGTCCATGTCTATTGGTTTAGGCCACTTGGGTAAGGACTGCTGTCCCCTGGGGCCCTTTGAAAAAAATGCAAGTATCTCAGGAAGTGGGACACCCTAAGCCCCTGGTTCCTTAGAAATAATGACGTATTTATTCCACAGATATTTAGATAGCACTTATTATAACCCATAGAACCCTGTTCTCCATGCTTTATAATTATTGACTCATTTTCCTAACAACCCTCTGAGGTCAGCCTATTAGAATCTCCATCGCACAGATAAGGAAACTGAGGTGAGTCCCTGAGGTGAAGAACTTGTCCAAGGCTCCAGGACTAGTGACAGATGGAGACAGAATTCGAATCTGGCAGTCTGGCTCTACTGTCTGTGTTCATAACCATGATGCCATAAATAATAGCACAACACCAATTACAATAGCTGTGAACGTTCACCGAGTACTGTACACCAAGCCTTGTACTAAACGCTTTTTACGCATCTCATTTCATCCTCACAGAACCCTGTGAGGTAGGTACTGTTATTGTCATCCCTTCTTTACAAAGGAAAAAGCCGAGCGAGCACACAACTTGCCAAAGATCACACTGGTAGCAAGTGGCACAGTTGGGATTTAAACTCAAGCAATTTGACTCAGGAGCTTGTTTGCTAAATGTGAATGTGGTGACTGAATTTCTTTCCTTGCACTTTTTGGAAAGGAAGTGATAAAAAGAAGGAGAAAGCTGTTAGAGGCAAATATGGGAATAGAACAGTACCTATTTTAGTTTCTGCCAAGGGATGGCCCCTTTGATCCCGCCACTAGTAAGCACATTTAAGGTTTGGTGGATGGAGGCTGGCAAACAAACAGCAACAACAAAACCCCCCAAAAAACCCTCCACAGAAACTGTATAATGTGATGAGAGACTCCTTGCTACCTTTGTTCTCAGCCACAGGGGCAATTAAGCTTTATTTCCATCTACTACCACCTCTTCTAGCTCCATTGGCTGTCAGAGATCATTCCTAGCTGGGGGTCTTCTGTCCTGTTTTTGAGACCAGTCCCATCTCTTCTCCTCTAGTTGTGCTATCTGAGTTTCTGACTCCTTCCTTTTTTTTTTTTTTAAGATTTATTTATTTATTTATTCAGAGAGAGAGAGAGAGAGAGAGAGAGAGAGAGAGAGGCAGAGACACAGGCACAGGCAGAAGCAGGCTCCACACAGGGAGCCCAACGCAGGACTCAATCCCGGGTCTCCAGGATCACACCCCGGGCTGCAGGCGGCGCTAAACCACTGTGCCACTGGGGCTGCCCTCTGACTCCTTCCTTATACCTAAGTGTCCACTTTGATGACCCGTGCATGGTCCATTTCTTGGAATACCAGCCCCTACTTGGCTTTCTCACCTCGAGAATGCTGGAGGTTTGGCTCAGACCTCCAGGCCTGTGAATGGGGCTTGCTCCGTACCTGCTGTCAAAGCTGCCCTGGGTTGATGGGACACCTGCTTTCCCTCCTTCATTCACTCGGTGCCTGTGTATGGAGCTGAGAGAGCACCTACTGTGTGCCGGGCACTGTTTTAGATGCGAGGGACACAGAAATGCGCAAGATACAGTCCCTGCCAATAAAGAGCTCACAGTCTGGCAGGGATGAGCAAGTCAGGCATCACAGTATGGGGGATGAAGCTGTGTGATCGTTGTGAGCACGCAGCATCGTAGGAGCAGAGAGGAAGAGTATCTTAAATCACATGGGGTGTGTGTATGTGTGTGTTGCATGTGTGTGGACAGGGGGTGAGGGAGGCATGGGGAGATGGATGGAACTCTGGCTTTGACACAAGCTGATTCTTTAAATATTGGGGGAGGGGTGAAGAAGGAGAGGGATCAGTGTTTTTCAAAATAGCAAATGTCGAAGTTCTCAAGTATGGAAGAGCATGACTAGTTTGGGGAGCTCTTAGCAGGCTGGGATGGGTGGAGTTAGGGGTCACAGGAGGGGGCCTAGGAGTTACAAGGACACAGGATGGGATGTGGCCAGAGTAGGAAGGTAGATGAAAGGGTGGAATGGATCTTCGGCACAAGCTAATGGAGATTAGCTCATCTTTCTCGTTACAGAACCAGTAGGAGACTGGATGGTCATTGTCCCCTCTCAGTGTCCCCATAGTTTGCTCAACATCCCTGCTACGTCCAGATGCACCACACTATTACCCTCCATTCACTGTAGGCAAATTGTGTCCCACTCACTAGGCTGGACTACCTGAAGGTGGATGCCCTGGCCACTCATAGCCCTGGTGTGCTTAGCTTCTGTGGCCCCCTTCGTCTGGGACCTTCTGGGCCATCTGAGAAATAGCAAGAAACCAAAGGGGCAGGTCCAGAGAACGGTGGTGGTGGGGGAGAAGAACTAAGGTACGTGGTAAGGTAGGTGACAGGGCCACATCATGACAGCATCAAGGGCCACTGTAAGGAGTGGACCTGGATTATTTATTGAGGGACAGCCATTGGAGGGAGAGTTTAAGCAAAGATGTGACATAATCCAATTAACATCTTAATAGGATCATGCCAACTGCAGCGTTGAGAAAAAAACTGAAGAGTGGCAGGAATGAAACCAGGGAGACAAGTTGGGAGGTTGTTGCCTAATTCAGATGAGAGATGCTGGCAGCTTGGATGAGGGTGACAGTAATGGAAATGGCTGGATCCTGGGCATCTTTAGGAGGCAGAGGTAATAGAATTTCCTGCTGTCCTGGGAGTGGGTGGTGAAGAAAGAGAGGAGCCAAGGTGGCTCCTACATTTACGGCCTGTGCAAGTGGACCTGTGGGCTTGCGGTGGCCAGTGATGGGCAAGGCAGCTGTGTTTACAGCTTTTTGGTGGCCCCGGCCTAAGTGTCGGGGGACAAGGAGACCAAAGGAGAGGCCCAGAAATGACAGGGGGTACAGAGCGGGTGGCGTCATGGCCTGTGGCTTCCTTCATTTCAGGAAAATACAAGTAATGTGGTCACTTCAGTCTATTCTCTATGTTTAGCTATTTCCGGGCATCTGCATGCAGTATCTGCAGCCCCATTATATCTCTGAGAAGATGCTGTCTTCTCTTGCCTTTTGCTAAGTGACAGGATTTACTGTGGCCTCTTGTGTTAGGCTTAAATCAGGTCTGGGGATGTGGACATTTTGCTAAGCAGGAACTTGGGTGCAGGGACTCAGTAATGAATGGGTCTTTCCACAAGCCTGGTGCATTTAATAACTTCCAAGTTATCCCCAAGTGATTTCCATGGGAGCCGACCAAAAATTGCCTATCAGTCCAAATGAAGTATGCCACAATTTCCCCTGCTTTCCAGTTACTTTTTAATTTCAGCACCACCTGCTCCTAGTTCCACCAGGGCTGACGCTGCCAGCATCGTCATTATGGGTTTTGTCTTTCTGTGATGTGTAACTCATCATGTCACAGGCCTGTTCCTGCTCAGTGGCTGAAAGAAGTACTTGCCAGTGTATCAGCATCTCTGGCCGGACAGACAAAATGCGCTGCCCTCCTTATATCCAGATGAGACTTTGAACCCATTGGAAAAAGTGTTCCATATCATTAGGCTGTGTGTGTGTGTGTGTGTGTGTGTGTGTGTGAATTATTCTTGATATCAAGGTAAATTCTACCCAGGCATGGTAGGTGGAAAGAGCAGGGGTTTTAGTGTCAGAAAGAACAGGGCTCAATCCTAGCTTTATGACTTATTCCGCTGATGACTTTAGGTAGGTGAATTATGTGCTTTGGGTTTTCCCAACAGTGACATGGGTATGGTTCCTATCTCATGGGATTGCCATGGGCAGTAGGACAGCATGTGGAAAGCAGGAGAAACGGCTCAGCACATGGTGGGCTCCTGGTACATGTTAGCTGTTGCCTTCTACTGCCTCACGTGTGTGTAGTTTCATGAGTTTCCCATCTGTAAAATGGGGATACGCTGAACATTGCTGGAGGTTATAAGTGCCAGCTTTGGGGTTAGGGCACTTGGGTCTGTGTCTCTTACTAGTTGTGTGACATTAAGAAATTACTTAATCTCCTCAGTTCTTCACTTGAAAAATAGAAATAAAATAACAGCCTTCAAAAGATTGTTGTAGGCATTAAGCAAGTTAATTCCTGGAAAAGCACTTAGAACAGTGCTGGGCACAGAGCAAGCCTTCTGCAAAATGTTAGCCCTCATTCTCCAGGGTTCCTTTTCCATCAGGGAGCTATTTCCCTTGTGGTGAATAAGCTCTCATAGCAACTTTGCAAAGTCAACTTAGATACTTGGTTTCACTTGATCCTCATAACATTTGGGAGGTCAGAGAAAAGTTTTTCTTTTCTTTTTTCCTTTTCTCTTTTTCTTTTCTTTCTTCTCTTTTCTTTTTTCTCCCCCCCTCCATTATTTAACATATGGGAAACTAAAACAGAACAAAGAGGTAAATTGCTCAAAGGCAGGTAACTAAAACTGGGAAACTAAAACAGAGCAAAGAGGTAAATTGCTCAAAGGCAGACTTAAGTTAGTGGCAAAGCCCCTGTCAAACCCTGTCTCCTTAAGTCCTATTCCCTGTTCCCTCTACTGTATGATCAACCTCCGGATGGAGCACACAGGCCAAGTCCTTGGAGCTCTGTTAAGTCTAGTGGCCCGTGTAACTCTTGAATCTGTGACTTCAATCTCATTTGGAATGATAGTATCATACACATTTATTGTGTAGGTGTTTTACATGTATTATTTTGTCAAATAACCCCACATTCTTTATATCCTTGACAATGATGTATAAGAAAACTTTGCAAACAGGGTTATGGTTAACAATTCTAATCCTATTATTTTTAAGATTTTATTTATTTATTTATGAGAGACAGAGAGAGAGAGATATAGAGACATAAGCAGGGGGAGGAAGCAGGATCCCTGCCAGGAGCCCGAAGTGGGACTTGATCCAGAGACTCTGGGATCACACCCTGAGCTGAAGGCAGATGCTCAACGGCTGGGCCAGCCAGGCGTCCCCCAATCCTATTTTTTTAAAGATTTATTTATTTATTTATGAGAGAGAGCAAGAGAGAGCAAGCAGGTGTGCAGGGGGAGGGATGGGGGAGAAGGAGAGAGAATCCTCAAGCAGACTCCCTGCTGAGCATGGAGCCCAACCTGGCGCTAGACCTTACAATCTTGAGATCTCGACCTGAGCTGAAACAAAGAGCTGGATGCTTAACTGACTGAGCCACCCAAGCACACTTTAATCTTTTTTTTTTTCTTTTTTGAGAATTAATTAACATACTATAAAATCCAAGCTTTTAAAGTATGTAATTCTGTGGTGTTTGGTATATTCATAAGGTTGTGCAACTATGATCGTTTTCTAATTCCAGAACATTTCCATCAGACCCAAAAGAAACCCTGTAACATTAGGAGTCACTCATCTTTTTCTCTACCCCCTGGAATGACTCATCTACTTTCTGTCTCCTGGGTTTTTCCACTCTGGATTTTTTGTATAAATGGAATCTTACAAATTACAGCCTCTGTGACTACTTCCCTTCAGTTAGCATAGTGTTTTCAGGGTTCACCATGTTGCAGGACGTATTAGTATTCTGTTTCCTTTTTAGGGCTAAATAGCCTTCCATTGTGTGGATCACCCACCTTTTGTTTGTCCGTTCACCAGCTGATGGACATTTGTGTTGTTACCGCTTTGGTGCTGTTGTGAATCATACTGCAGTTATCAGTCACGCATACACCTTTATATGAATAGATGCTTCCTTCAATTTTTTTCCTGGTTTTGTTTTTGAATATGTTTTATTTATTTATTTTAGGAAGAGAGAGCAAGAGCACATGAGCACGAGTGGGGAGAGGGACAAGCAGGCTCCCCGCTGAGCATGGAGCCCAAGGAACTCGATCTCATGACCCTGAGATTGTGACCTGAGCTGAATCCAAGATTCAGTTGCTAAACTGACTGAGCCACCCAGGTGCCCCTGAATATATGTTTTAAATTCTCTCAGATTATATACTTAGAAGTGGAATTGCTGGGTTATATGGTAATTGTATTTTAACTTTTTGAGGAACTGCCAAACTGCTCTCCAAAGCAGCTATGCCATTTTACATTTCCGTCAGCAGTGTTTGAGGGCTCCAATTTCTCCACATCTTTACTGATACTTGTTATTGCCTGTAAGGTATTCATTTTATAAGACCTTATTTTTATTCTGAAAACTTTCCATCTTGGATACAATTAAAATGCTCACACTGCTTGGAGTGCCTGGGTGGCTCAGCTGGTTAAGCGTTCTACTCTTGATTTTGGCTCAGATCATGATCTCAGGGAGGTGCGACGGGGCCCCGCATTGGGCTACGAGCTGGGAAGGGAATCTGCTTAAGATTCCTTCTCTCCCTCTGCCACCCCTCCCAAAAAAGATCACACTGCTCAGTCAAAGAGATAAGAGAAAATCTTCAAAGATCATGGGTGCAAGAGGAAAAAAGTATGTTTGCTTCCTTGGATTTAAAAACAGCTTCAGTGAAAAAGAATACCTAATTATTGTATTATATATTCCTGTTTACCATTTATTTTAACATTTCTCCTTTGTACTTCCTGTTTTGAGAAATCATTTTCAAGAGTGTGCATCTTGGAATAGGCTAAACTACACGACCCTTAGGTCTGTTAGACGGCCTATCGTAGTAGCAGTATATCTCTGTAACGTGCCTGGCATCATTCTATGTGATTTCGGCATGTTAACACAATCTTTGCAACAAGTTTATGAGATAGTTACTATTGAAATCTCCATTATGCAGATGAGGAAATTGAAGGACAGAAGGATTAAATAACTTACCCAAGGACATACAGTAAGTAAGTGGTAGAGAAGAGATTCAGACCACCAAGTCCATGTACTTATCCCCTGTCTACCGGGTTCCTAATTTTTACAAACTTTGTGGGCTCGACGTATTCTGGCTTGATACACTTTCATATTCCAAGATCTTTGGGTAGAGCCTAGTTTTGTTAAAGTGGGTTCGTCACAGTACCAGGACCATAATTTTGCTGTACTCCTATGACTTGAGTACAAACAATCCTATGACTTGAAACAACAAATATAAAGAAAACGCCAAGGTAAGGCTTGAAGTCCTCTTCCAAGAATTCCTTGATCCTCTCCTTCAGAATCACCTCTCATTCCTTATTCATACATTGTATGACAGTTCAGTACAACAAATATTTTTGTGCCAGACATAGTAATAGGTGTTGGGATGCAGAGATGAATAAGACCAGGTTCCTTCCAGTACTTACAATTTGGCATGCATTATTTACATGGTTCTCTGTCTCTTCCCTACTGCTTCTCTCTACTCCTTCCTCCGGGTGAATGAAACTGAAAATAAAATCTAAATTTTCGGGTGAGACTTCATAAACTTTTCCTTACAGGTCCCCGATGAAATTTCCTCTTATCTCTCCGAGAAGGGAAAGTGTGGGATTTGCATTTCTTGTCCTTCTTCCTTAAAGAATGACTTACCCGAGTGGAGAGACCAAGGGAAGGAAGGGCGCTGGCAGGTCTCACTCAGTACCCTTCTCTCCACCAAATGTAGCACATCAATCGCCCTCCAGACCCTGGGCCTCTGCTAGTTTCCCATATTGGAAAATGGAATCACCCTCCAGCCACCTGTTCAGACCCTGGACCTAATGGTGTCCTCGATTCTTCTCTCTTCCTCATCACCATGAATCAGAGACAAGTTTGTGACCTCTTTCTCCAAAAATTGCTCCACATCTGTCCACCTCCCTGCACCCCCTTCATCTTGAGTCTGTCTCCCAGGCCACTGTCTCTCACCTAGACCCCTGCCACCATCCCCCCCATCTCCTAGCAACTCCTCTCCTGCAAGCCATTCACCACGCAGAAGCCAGGATGATATTTTTAAAATACAAATCAGGTCGTACTACTACCTTCGTCAAAAGCAGGCAGTGGCTTTCATGGCACAAGATAAAATCTGAACTCCTGATGAGGCGTAAGTAAGGCTCTTTGTGACCTTGCTCCTGGCAACACCTCCCTCCTCTTTTCCCTCTACTCTTCTGCTCACGGTCTCCAGCCTTACTGGGTGGCTCACTATTCCTTCAGTTCTTCTTGAACGTTGCAAGATGGTTTTGGGTCACAGTCTCTGCTTTTGCTCTTGTTGCTAAAATGTTTTTGGACTATTCCTCTTTTCTCAAATTTTGGTGTGTATGCTCTGCTTTTTTTTTTTTTAAAAGATTTTATTTATTTTTTTCATGAGAGATACACAGAGGGGGGTAGAGACATAGGCAGAGGGAGAAGCAGGCTCCCTTCAGGGAGCCTGGGGTGGGACTCGATCCCAGGACCCAGGATCATGACCTGAGCCAAAGGCAGATGCTCAACCACTGAGCCACCCAGGTGTCCCATATCCCCTGTTTTTATTCAGGCCTCTGTAGGAATGCCACTTCCTGAGTGTGACTTTCCCTTGACCCTACTGATTCATCAACTTTTCTCCCCTATCATCATCTATCCTTTCTTACCCTATTTAGCCTACACTCCCAGCACTTTAAAAAAGAATCTCCATGTTTGTCTCTTCCGTTAGAACACTTGATCCACGAGTTTTGCAGCCTGGCACAAAGTAGATGCTCAATGAATTTTCCTTGACTAAAAGGAAAACAGCACATGTGGCTCCATTCCCATCCCCCTGCCCATTTTCTTTTTCAGAAGTCCTGTGCTCAGGATGTACAGTTTTGGCTCCTGCCCTCGGTAGGCTTTCAGGGAGCTGTAAGTTGTCTCTGTCCTGCCAAGGTCATTTGCCAGGGAGCAAACAGGCATCCATCAGGTCTCAGCTTAAATGCGAACTCTTGAGTGGTCCCCTCCCTGGCTACCCTGTCCCAAAGAGATCACCGTTACGGAAGATGTTCTCTCCCTCAGCATCCTTTGGTTTGTTTCTTCACAGCGCCTATATTTTGCTCAGTTATTTCTTGACTTCATACCACGGCCTCTCTTACAACTGCGAAATTACCTTGTGCCAAGAACTGTGCCCAGTCTTTGGAGATCTGACGTGGTCACTGCACTCAAATAGCCTTTGCTTTAATTGAGAGGCAGAGAAAGCAAGACGGACAGACTCACTGCAGCAGAATTCTGAAGTGTGCAACAGCAGACAGGGAACATTTGTTGTTGATGTTCGTGCCAGCTACGCCAAACTCACTTACAACTGCAAGAAAGTGTAAGACGTGGCTCTGCCAAGGACTCAATCCATAGTCAGCTTCCTTGTCTATCGTATAAAGATAACAATAATGCCTGTGCTATTGGGGATAAGGGTAAGTGAAACCGCATGTGGGGAAACACTGTGAAGTGCTGTGCCTAGGTAAGATACGCATGAACTTACAATGCTTGTTGTTGGAAACAAAAATGCTTGTTACCTCAAGCCGAACTTGATTCCTCCCTTTCTGTTACTGGTGCTGCCAGCCTAGTCTGTATTTGTAGCAGCTTCTTGTGGGTGCGAGCCAGGCTGGTTAGGGAGAAGGCACAGTGGTGCAGAATTCCTCTCCTTCCCCACCAAAACATGCTCGCCCTGACCTCTTGGAAAGCTGGCCCAGATATGTCCCTGGTCAGAACTAGAGGTGCAGGACCTGCTTCCAGCCCTGGGCAAACTGGGAAGAACCAATTGAACAACAAAACCGCAACCAAATATGGTGCCTGCCGCCCTGGAGGGTACCCGGGTGGGCACACAGACTGACAAAATCAGGCATTTCATTCAGGCTTTGCACATGTCATTCCTGAAAAGTGGTCTGGAAATTCAGGTAGCATTATTCGTCACGTCAGTATCTAACCTGGCGTAAACGAGAGCTCTAGTCAGATGGAAATCTCTCTAGTCCATTAGAAATCAGGTTTTCATTTCAGTTTGGCAAATATTGGGTGCTTATTGCAAGCCAGGCTCTCTTCTAGGAACTGGGGTGCAATAAAGAAAACAGACAGAAATCCTTGTCCTCATGCAGCATACGTTGTAGTTGGGGGGTGGGGGGAGACAGATAACAAATACTATAAATAAGGTAGGTGGGGTTTAACTAGTCAGGGACAGTGTAGCTTGAATTAAGAGTAGAAGACGGGCGAGTAACCACGCATATCTACCCAGGCAAGGGGCGTCCTATACCAAGGGAAGGGTCAGAGCAAGACTGGGGTAGGAGCATGCACTGCAGGTGTGGGGAGCCGCAAGGAGACTGCTGTGGCTGGAGCATGAGCTAGGTGGGGAGCGGTGGGGGGGGACGTCAGGGAGGAGATGGGCACGTGATCAGGCAAGGCCTTGTCGAGAGTCCTGAGACTTTGCCTTGGACTCATGTGACGTGGGGAACTATTGGAAGGTTTTAGTCAGAAGAGGAATAGGACATTTTTAAAGGATCCTGACTACACGCTGGGTAGAGAGTGGGTCAGGGAGGAGGGGCCTTCAGAGACAGAATGATTATTGGACTATTCCAATAGCCTGGCTAAAAAGATGACGCTGGTTTGGACCCAGAAATGGACAAGTCTGAGATGTGTTAGGGATATCCAGCCAACAGTGTCTTCTGCAAATTATTGGGGGTTAGAGAGTTAACATGCTTAAGAGTTACTTTCTCTTTGGAGGATTAAAAAGAAAGTTTCAGTGTATTATCTCGTGTGATCCTTGTGACCATCTTGTGATGTAGGAGCGGCTGGCAGCCTCCATCCCAGGACCGGTGGTGAACTGGGCCTTCTGGGGCCAGCCAACTGGGTAATCGGCTGAACTGGGACTCTGAGCATCCCAGTGCCAGGCTCCTCCCTGGTCTCCTTTCTACTGGCTGCCGTTGCCTCTGAGCTCCTGCCCTCTGTTCTCTGAGCTCCCGGTGGACCGGCACCATCTTTCATGGCCTCACTCACCCCCACCCAAGCCTCCAAACACAGCGATCCAACGAGGACAAACGGGACTCACAAAGCAAAGGCTTTCTGGCTTCCAGGCCCCGGACCCCCAGCACCCCTCCCTTCGCCTTTCACGTCGCCCTCAGGTGTCTCCCCCTCTGACACTGCTCGTCTGGACCGAATTCAATTATTTCTCGCACTCTCATTACAGCCTGACCAAGATTTATGAGTTGATAATTGTCTGAAAGTAAGACCACAAAGTATCATTTGTGTTGGGGGCTAACCTTCCCGGTGACCTTTAGGATTAAAGGCAAAATGAAAAGTGTGATTTCTGGAGAGCCAAACGGGGTAACGTGATCCGACCCGGCTAATGACCCAGAGCCTCAGATTTCCCCGGCGGAGGACACATTAAAGCCGGCACAAAGGGGGACAGCTAATCCTGCAGCTTCATTTCACAAATTAATTTTCTGAAGGCGTCACAACCTCCCTGTCTCACTTCTGGGTGCATTCTGAGTGACGTTATCCAAACAGGATGATGACAACAGCTCACACCTCTCAGGCCTTTATTGGATTATTTTTACAGGCTATAGAAAAACACTTTTTTGAGCAGCCCTAATTGAAAACAGGCCTCTCCCCCTGGCCGAGTTAGCCAACGGGGCATCACGAAGGTGATGAGGGTGAGAGGAGAGTGAATTCGTGGAGACTTTCCCCGGCCCGGTGCGCGAGACCCGGTCACTCACTTCCCCGAGCGCCCCGGGGACGACAGTGGCCTTGCTGGTGGCTCGTCCCTCGCGTGCCCCAGCCGTTCAAAGACACGACCGCAAAGAACACCTCTCGAGCCTCAGTCGAAAGCTCCCAGCCAGCCTGAAGCATCTGGGGGGCCCCGGCGGTTCTCTGTCGGGAATGGGCAGCACCGTGTCATTGCGAGCTCGAAGGCCACTTCCTGAGGGGAGAGGGACAGTCGGCTTCTGTCCCATGCGGTGCGTCATGAAACGAGAAGGCCTCATAAATACGAAACCGTGGTAATGCCTGCCTTCTGCCCTGGCAAACCTGATGTTCAGTATTTATGGTCCCGGGCGCTGTGCTGGAGCCTGTGAGAGAATTTCCCTAAAACCTCAAGGAGCTCACAGGCTGGAATCTGCCCGAGGGAGGCTCGGGCTCAGGGCGCTGGGAGGGGCTGCGGACGGGTGGGGCTGCTTTGGCCCGATGGCCTTGGCCCAGGGGGACCAGAGCCTCTGTGCTCGGCCGGAGACTCGGGAAGTCTGGACCGTGCTCGGGTCGAGTCCCGGGCTCGGGCGTGGGGGTAAAAAAGTGAAGACTGGGGTCCGGGTCCGGCGAGGCCAGGGGCCACCTTCGCGTTTTCCGTGGGCGCGCTCACGGCGCACCTGGCTCCCCACAGGTAAGGCCAGACATTGCTTGACCCCACGATCCTCTCCCTCCCCGCGCAGGCAACGTGTGCCGGCCTCTCTGAACACGGGTGTGCTCTGGACCAAGTGTTCGAGCACGGTCTCGGAAACACGTAGTTGTTCCAACTTGAAGTGATTCTTTGTTTTATAGTTTGCTCTCTGTACGGCCTTTATTTATTTATTTATTTATTTATTTATTTATTTATTTATTTATTTATATTTAATTTATTTATTCATGGGAGACACAGACTGAGAGAGAGAGAGAGAGAGAGACAGAGAGAGAGGCAGAGACACAGGCAGAGGGAGAAGCAGGCTCCATGCGGGGATCCCTGAGACTGGAACCCGGGTCCCCGGGATCATGCCCTGAGCTGAAGGCGGTGCTAAACCGCTGGGCCAACCCGGGCTGCCCTCTGTACGGAATTTTAATCCAGCTTAACCCAAACACGGCACCCGTGTTGCATGGCAGATGCCACCACAGATTCTGGAGCCGGGCCGTCTGTTCCTTCTGTAAAGTGGGGATATCATGGTGGCAGGAAAGCATCTAAAGCATCTAAAGCAACGCCCAGTCTGTGTTAAATGCTCCATAGTGATTATTAAGCGCTCGTGAATGATTATCAAGATCATTTATTAACAAATGTAAGCAATGCAATCCCTCGTATTTGTGACACCTTCTAAAACCCTCCTCACTGTTTCCTGACCTGCTTGTTCACTTTCTTACCATGACTTGGCCTCAAATCAACTCTGCACTACACTGTCTTTGTGGTCTGCTCTTAGTACTTTGTCTCATATGTGTCTGGCCTTTAGTTCCCCTTAAATATTGGCTGGGTCTGCACCTCTAGCTCTTGCCAACCCAGATGGCTTCAAGTAAGCTCTCAGCTCACATCTGGCCTCTTGAATCCCCACCCTACTGCGGGTGCCCTGGTCAGCGCTCCGTCCAAGTGAAGTCTGTCTAGAAGTGTGCTGAAGTGGATTGAAACCGCTGGTGAAAGTCAATTGTTAAAAGTTGTAGGAATTTTGCGAGTTGGTTGTTAAACACAGCCACTACTAAAATTTAAATTATATCAATTCACAATCAAATAAGTGATTTTTAAAACTGAGTTAATAAGTATTCAAAATGTATTGCCTCCCAAATTAGTTTCTTACATTTCACTCTGATCTGTATTTGGGATTATTCTGTCTATTGTAATTCTATGGTGGAAGTATTATGTAATGGTGTATTATTGCACATATTTTTCCAGCTCTCTGTTCTGTGATACCATGCTGCTAGCTTCATATTGGTCATAGTGGGATTATGTACACCATGGCAATTGGCATGAACTACATATTTTTTTTCTTTTTTATTGGAGTTTGATTTGCCAACATATAGTATAACACCCAGTGCTCATCCCATCAAGTGCCCCCCTCAGTGCCCATCACCCAGTCACCCCATCCCCCCACCCACCTCCCCTTCCACAATCCCTTGTTCGTTTCCCAGAGTTAGGAGTCTCTCTCTCTCTCTCTCTTTTTAGATTTATTTATTTATTTATGATAGACAAAGAGAGAGAGAGAGAAGCAGAGACACAGGGAGAGGGAGAAGCAGGCTCCATGCCAGGAGCCTGACGTGAGACTCTATCCCGGGACTCCAGGATCGCACCCCGGGCCAAAGGCAGGCGCCAAACTGCTGAGCCACCCAGGGATCCCCGAGTTAGGAGTCTCTCATATCATGAACTACATATTAGGATTTCTTTTCCCTTGGAGAGCTGGTTGTTAAGCATTGACCTGCACCCTGCTGGGTCCAGCTCTCCCAGTGTGGCCTATTGAGGCTGCTCAGACTTCTGCCAAGGCAGTTACCACACTGTTTGCCATCGCTGGGATATCAACTGCATCCTTCTGTGCTCTATGACCAGGTGGATGATAGGGACCGGCATCTATTCATCTTTGGAATATAGTCTCCCTTTCCCTATGGTGACCTACCCCAGCCTATTTGCAGAATGAAAACTTGGATGTGGGCTTATGAAAAGGTGGTTTCTGGCAACATCTGCCAACTGTTCCCAGCCCTTCCCCTTGATTTGATCTCACAGTGTGCCAAATGGAGAAAAGGTGAATGGCATCAAGGACTGTAAGCCTATTAGTTCTTGTAACTGGAAGAGGTGTGTTTTAGTTGAGGCAGAGGTTTTTTTTTTTTTTTTTTAAGATTTTATTCATGAGACACACACAGAGAGAGAGAGAGAGAGAGAGAGAGAGAGGCAGAGACACAGGCAGAGGGAGAAGCAGGCCCCATGCAAGGAGCCCGACATGGGACTTGATCTGGATTTCCAGGATCACACCCTGGGCCAAAGGCAGGCACCAAACCGCTAAGCCACTCAGGGATCCCCTGGGGTAGAGTTCTTGAGGACACTTCATGGCTAATATTCTGTACCAACTTATTTTGTGCCAGGCTGTTTCTATCAGTAGTAATTATGCTTTCAAAATGGCTTAGTGTGGGTGTGTGTGTTTGTGTGTGTGTGGTATAGATAGGAAGAAGATTCACATTATTGGGCTGTAGGAGGGAGAAGGTAAGAAGGTGGCTGTTTAAACATTATTGAAAGATGCTCACTCAACATATTCCAAAGTTAGAAGAGTTTTCGGTGACCAAACTATTGATAAAAATGTTTGCATTCAAGGCTTTTGCCTTGAATTTGATGCCTGCATTGAAATGTCTAAATAGTGAATACCAGCTCCTAGTAACTGGGAGTTATTGAGGAGCCTAGGAAATAATATATAGCCCTGGGCTAGGTACATTCATAAATTTCACATAATGATAACTAGTTAACATTTTTCAAAGAGTCCTAGAAAACAGTTCATGTGAACCTTCACATTTGAAACTCAGCCTCACACATTTTCTAATTGAACAGCCTTCCAAGTGCCTTATAATCTCAAGTTTTTCTCTTGTCCTAATAGACTACCTTGGCACCTTTTAGCATTGGCTGTTAACCTGGGTGGTTGCCTTTTGGGAATAATCTTGAGTTCCAGAGAATAAAAAGCCATTGCTTGTGCTTATGCAAAAGAATAATCTTGCAAGGGAGACCCAAGTGGCCTCACTCCCCAGCACCTGAAACATGGTGTTCAGTAAGTTTGTTAGGAATGGCACCTGCTCAGATTTCTGACTCTGGACCCAGTACGATACTGCCAGACATGAGATTGCTCTTCAGTTGCAAAGTTGCCTCCTAACATACAGTTTGGGGCAACTGGGATCTGTAGGGCAATCAATCTGAGTTTGCTTTAAAAATTGCCTCATACAGGGCACCTGGATGGCACAGTTGGGTAAGTGTCTGCCTTCATCTTAGGTCACGATCCTGGGGTCCTGGGATGGAGCCCTACATCGGGCTCCCTGCTCGGCGGGAGTCTGCCTTTCTCTTTGCCTGCCACTCCCCCACTTCTGCTCTCTCTCTGTGTCAAATAAATAAATCACCTCACACAACATATTGCTGGTTTTCTTTGCAAAATAGTCATCTTAATCTTGTAGCTCCAAGACTGTGGACACACTTCCTAGGTCTGAGGTCTCTGCACTAAATCAGAGACGGGCATTGCAGTACCATAGCAAAAATTAGTGTACATTTATTGTTATTTCTACTCAAAATAATCATAATGCTAGCTGGCATTTCTTGGAGTGTTGCTAGAAGTCAGGCCTACTCCAGGAATTGAATATATACAATCTCATTCAGTCCTATTATGAGCTGTGTAAATTATCACCATTTCTGTTTTTTACTGGGAAGAAAATTGAGCCTTAGAGACATAAGTAACTTGCCCATGGTCACACAGCTACCTTGAACCCAGAGCAGGGTAGGATGGGGAGGGTGGGGAGTAGATCTGGGGAAAAAAAGATATCCAGCACAAACTATATTGCCTACAAGAAGGGCAGGTGCTGCTCTGAAAAGTTTTGTTTTAGTTCTATGTATATGTATTTGTAAGTGCTGGGTTACCATATAAAATGTATTTTTTTTAATAGTAGATAACAATAGAAAAAAGAAGTTTGAAAAACATTTTAAAGATGACAGGGCCTCACAGGTGTTGTAGCAGGAAACTAACCAGATGACTCAATCAGATCTGCCACTTAGGGTGATCATCCCTGGCTGCTTTGTGCAAGTGGGGCGGACCAAGGCCAGCCGGCTGAGTTAGGTGGCCACAACTGTCCAAGTGTCGACTGATTTCCTCCTAATTGTGGGAGGAGCATCCATTGTGCATTTAAAAAAATCTGGCTTATTCTCTTTAGAGGCAGGATGGCATGGACACCATGAGCATGAAATCTGGGTGCCTGGACTTGAGCAAGGTCTCTAACTTTTGTCTGTTTGTTTCCTCATCTATATAATGGGGGTAATAATAGTATTAGCCCGGTGGGTTTGTTGTGAGGATTAACTGAGTCTGAACATTTAAGCCCCTAGAGCAGGGCTCCATACATGTTGGCTAATATAATTTTGAGCTTGATGTAAATATTGCAGTGATTACAGTGATGGATTCATCTAGGCATTGTCCATTCAAAAACTGTTGACTGAAGAGCCAGTGTGTGCCTGGAACTTTACCAGGCCTGGAGATATAGGTCAGTAGTGGAGACAACAGGTGATACTGTAGAAATAATACAAGTAAACTAATTATGAAGACCAATGATATATATTTAGAGCAATGCCCCCACTAGACTAATAGCTCTATGAGGACATGGATTTTTTGTCTGTTGTTTTTATTCACTACTATTTTTTTTGTTTTGTTTTTGTAGCAATTAGAGCAGTGCCTGACACATGGTAAATATTTGTTGTTAGATAAATATACCAGCCACAATTCTAAACAGATTTATATGCAACGATGCACCTACTTTCATTACAGCCCTATGAGGTACAAACTCCTCATAACCCTGTTCTAGCAATGAGATAGATGAACCTCAAATTACTCGGCTAGTAAGAGGTAAAGTTGGAATCTGAACCACAAGCAGCCTGATACCCATTGTCCCTGCTCTTAGCCATTTCCTATACAAAAGAGATAGTGCTTTAAGGACCTGCAGATATTCCCATGGTATCCCACGTGGGGCACAAGTAATGCGCAGAGAAGGTCCACTGTGTGTCACCATGTTTGGATCTGAACTACCATGATGGGAGGGGATCCTGACATGATCCCACTCTGGATTGTCTGCCCTCTAGGGACCATCTAGAGAGAAGGTTCCCAGGACCATCTTTTTGTGTACACCTCCTTTCTAAAGCACTCCAAAAAATAAAATAATTTATTCACCATGTGCCAGGAGGTATGGGGAAGATGGAACAATGAGATCAAGTTCGTGCTTTCAAATTCCATAGACTTCATCTGAGAACAATCTCTGCACATGGGAAGATCGCTGAAGACACAGATATTTGTGATGGGCTATAGAAGCTCTGCGGTGGAGGGGCCACTGCTTTCCAGGTGGTAGGTAAGGCCTGAGATGGAGCCTGTGTTAAAAATATGACAGAAAGCCTGAAATGAAGTCATTTATGCTAAGCCCCATGTCACCAAACCAAGACTTAATTACAGTTTCAGCTCTCCTAGAAATGGAATCTTAAATCAGTCAATCAAGAATCACCTGATCAGCACTAGTTAGGAAACCTGCCTGATAGACTCCTGCCTGCTGCTAAGGAAAATAACCTTGTCATAACCAACCTGCTTTTTTGGGGGGGCCAATGTTTCCTTGTTCCTGCTGCCTTCTGCTTAGAAAAGTCTTTTCATTTGTACAGCTCCTCCACCTCTCAGTATCTGCTGGATGGGAGGCTGCCTCATTCATGAATCGTTGAATAAAGCCAACAAGATCTTTAGAATTTACTCAGTTGAATTTTTTTTTAATCCTTGGAATCACAAATCTCCCTATGTGCCATGGGCTGTATGAAGCCCCATCTCCATAATTCCATTAAATTGTTTGTTGCCCACTCTTCCTCTTGGCCACTGGTTTCTACAGCTCAAAGGGCCCCCTATCGTTTCTGGGCAGCTTGGCTTCTCGTAAGTTCTTTCTTACCAGCTGGAATCTGCCTTCTTTGGGTAGTTTTTGGTTAAGTCTAAGAATTGGAAGAGTGGATGGGGAACCTCCAGGGAGGAGATGCCTTGAGGAGCGGACAGCCAGTATGTGGTACCTGGCAGGGATTACTTCTTGCCTGAGAAGTGGGTTTCCCAGATGGTCATGAATGTGAGCTAACGTCTCTGCTTAGCCGTGTGCCTTTGAAAAAGAACTATTATGGATGTGTTCCCTTCTTATTACACACACTAATTTCTCCACCAAAATAACAAGTCCTGAAGGCTGACATCTGCTGGAAACTGTATCCTCTGGGACCATTTTCTGTGGATAAGTTCGTTTGGAGTTCCCCTGTGCTGTGCAGGGGCCGGGTAACTCTGCCTCTCCTCATTCCTTGTGATTACCTGAACAAAGACTAGAGCTCTGCTTGCTCCTGTGCAAGCTGGTGAAGCCCCTCAGGGTTCTGGCCCCAGGTCTGCGCTCCCCTGGGTGCAGGACACACTGAGATGTCTTCTCCCTTCACGAACCCTGGGAAGCCCCGGTGGAGCCGAGAACAAGCTGCTGAGTGGCTTGTTTTGGTTCGTGGGGCCGACCCACCAGTCATCAGGCCCCATGATTGATGTAGGCCTGTGCTCTGGGTTATGTGAACTCGGGCTGTTTTCAAGGGAAAATTTTGGTCATAAGGCAAAGCCTAGCCAGATTTGAGATAAGTGTGAAAAACACATTGCAAAAGGAAACAGACTCGAAGTTTCCTGACAAGGGAAACATTTAACCCTGTGTTTAAGGAGTGTGAGAGACACACAGAAACCATGCGTCTCTCTGTGGTGTGCACATGTCCCTGCTGTAGAGCGTGACTGGATGTGTGTGTCAGGAAGCGTGTGTGTGTGTGTGTGTGTGTGTGAGAAGGTGTGAGCGTGTGGTGTGACTGTGTACATGTTTGGGGGGGGGTTGGGGAGAGAGAGGAAAGAGAGAGAGAGAGAGAGAAAGAAACGAACGTGCCTCAGGGAAGGCAGGGATATTAATCATGCTAAAAGCAATCTGGCCCCTCGGGAATTTATAAGGATCCAACTAAAATCAATGGGAAGTTTTATGAGACAATTTTCTTCTCGCTGGCTCTGGGGATTGTTTGAACTCTCATCGAGCTTAGGGCGGCGCTGGCTCAGAGCTCCCCCAATTCTCACACCTGTGCATGAGACAATGCCCATTTTCCATGTTAGCAGCTCTGAGCTGACTCATCTCAAAGGGCTGCCACGGAGGGGGGCCTTGGCCTCCGGGCAGCCTGGCTCCCTAGTTCAGGACTGCAGCATCTGCCAGAGGTCAAACGTGTGAGGAGGGGAGCAGCAATGGGGGTGTGTGGCCTGTGCACTTTGTGGTGTCTAAACAGTGGGAGAGGCCAGCAAGACACACGTGGGCCGGAGGCCTCATAGGCCACCAGCAGCTCCCCACTAGTTTCAGAAGACAGTCCAGATATGTCGGTGGCTGGTTCCCATTTTCCTTTCCCTCCCAAGAATCACTCACTCTCGTCAAAGCCATGCTCCGTGCCCCATCCAGATCAGGCTGTGCTCTCATTATGCTCCGCTCTAGCTCTGCTTCCATCAGCCAGGAAGGCCGACCTCTCCCCTTTTCTCAGCCTGACATGGGTCTTCTAATTTAAAACAGGATTGACAAAACCACAATGAGAGACCACTTTACACCGGTGAGAATGGTTAAAATTAACAAGGCAGGAAACAACAAATGTTGGTGAGGATGTGGAGAGAGGGGAACCCTCTTGCACTGTTGGTGGGAATGTGAACTGGTGCAGCCACTCTGGAAAACTGTGTGGATGTTCCTCAAGAAGTTAAAAACAGAGCTACCCTATGACCCAGCAATTGCACCACTGGGTATTTACCCCAAAGATACAGATGCAGTGAAACACCGGACACCTGCATGCTAATGTTCATAGCAGCAATGTCCACAAAAACCAATCCGTGGAAGGAGCCAAGATGTCCTTCGACAGATGAATGGATAAAGATGTGGTCTATGTATACCATGGATATTAGCCATTAGAAAAGACGAATACCCACCATTGGCTTTGACATGGATGGAACTGGAGGGTGTAATGCTGAGTGAAGTCAATCGGAGGAGGACAATCATCATATAGTTTCACTCATATGTGGAATATAAGAAATAGTGAAAGGGACCATAAGAGAAAGGAGGGAAACTGAGTGGGGAAAAACCAGGGAGGAAGACAAACTATGAGAGACTTCTATCTCTGGGAAACAAACAAAGGGTTGTGGAAGGGGAGGTGGGTGGGGGGATGGGGTAACTGGGTGATGGGCACTGAGGGGGGGCATTTGATGGGATGAACACTGGGTGTTATATTACATGTTGGCAAATCAAATTTAAATAAAATATTATAAAAGAGGATTGATTATGAGGAATTTCACATTTCATCCAGAGAAGAACAGAGATTATTTACTAGAAACTCATGGCCATCACCCGGCTTGAAGAGATGTTGACATTTGCTAATGTCCTTATCCTTCCTTTCCCTAGAGGTGAGCTCTGTGGTGAAGTCAGATGTAATCATTCCCATTGTGCTTTTACTATATTTAAATGCATCTGCAGGGGATCCCTGGGTGGCTCAGCGGTTTGGTGCCTGCCTTTGGCCCAGGGCGCGATCCTGGAGCCCCGGGATCGAGTCCCACATCAGGCTCCTGGCATGGAGCCTGCTTCTGCCCTCCTCCTGTGTCTCTGCTTCTCTCTCTCTCTATGTCTATCATAAATAAATAAATCTTTAAAAATAAATGCATCTGCAAATAATACATAATATTATTGTTTGTGATTTTATATTTTGCATAATGGTATTAATCTGCGCATGTCCTTCAGGGAGCTATTTAGCAATACCTAGTAATTTTATTCGCAATTGTCCCTGATAGGGAAAGATCTCACATGTGACCAAAGCATGTACAGGTGTAGTCAGTCTAACAGTGCACAAGTGGTAACGGCTTAATTGTCCCTTAGTAGGCAAATAAAAATATGCTGTGGTTTAAAAAAAAATGAAATACTAGATCGTAGTTAAAATAAATAAAATCTATATGCATTATAAACAAATGTTAGGTTAAAAAAAGACAAGTTGTGAAATTGCTCATTTTTCATGGCTGGGTTAAAAATGTAATCCTTCTCTTTAATGAAGCATTCTCTGAAAAATCCCATCTAAATGAAATTAATTGTTCTTTTTTTCCCATAGAAATTTATTTATAACTTTTTTTGTTTAAGGATGACTTGTTGCCCTTTACTCTCCAATACGTGTACATAGTGAACTTCTTAAATGCAGAAATCAAATTTTACCGTTTTTGTATTCCCAGTGTCTCAGCCTGACAGCTTATTTATCGTTGATGCTCAGTACATAGTGGTGCAGAGACAAATGCACATGTATGAGTTTCTAGATACTCACACATATTTCATGACCTTCTCATGTCATGAGCTCTTTATTATCTCTGTGTTTCTGATGAGGAAGCTAACTGCAGTACATTACATCAAGTAACTTGCCCTTGGCCATTGAGGGCAGTGACTGACGAGATACCAGGTGCCCTGTCTCTTGTGCCATTTCTCTTGCACTCCACTGCTTTGCATTAGAGTTCAAGAAAGTGGGATAATTTAAATTTTATGCCACTTGCCAGATGTATTTAGAAGAGAAGGTGGAAGGCTTTCCTGGAATCAGGAGAGCAATATACAAAGACCTCTAGAGATAGGGTGAGAAAACAGCTCAGAGAATGAGAGCAATTTCATTTCAACTCAGCATAATTGAACATATAGAATTGCATCTTTTTATTTTTGGAAAATGATTTTTTTTAAAAAAGTAACCTCTACACCCCACATATGGCTCGAACTCATGACCCTGAGATCAGGAGTCGTATGCTCTATAGACTGAGCCATCCAGGCACCCCTGAATAGATAGAATTGAATATGTGTCATGTGCCAAGCAATTCCATGAGCTCAGCCAGGTAGAGCAAACAGAGAAATCACTGGGGGAGCCCTTAGCAGAGCACTGACACAGAATAAGTTTCTTTTTTTTTTTTAAATTAATTTTTATTGGTGTTCAATTTACCAACATACAGAAAAACACCCAGTGCTCATCCCGTCAAGTGTCCGCCTCAGTGCCCGTCACCCATTCCCCTCCAACACCTGCCCTCCTCCCCTTCCACCACCCCTAGTTCGTTTCCCCGAGTTAGGAGTCTTTATGTTCTGTCTCCCTTCCTGATATTTCCCAACATTTCTTTTCCCAGAATAAGTTTCAATACAAGTCAATTCCATTTCCTTAAGGACAGAGTTAGGTCTAGACCCCAGATGTCCCGATTCTAAGGTCAGCATCCTTTCAACCCAGTCAGGGTCATGTAGACGTGCAGCCAGGAAAACGAATCTGTAGGGAGATCATGCCTGAAATGCTGTTCCTGGTAAAAAATGATACCACGCTTTTTTGACAGCTCTTTCACTCTGTCATCCAGCCCCTGTCTCATTTTATGCTCACATGGTCATTACTCTCTATTAGCATACTAATAAATGTTTATGAGATTATACTGTATAAACTATAAACTTTTACATATTATTAATTAACCTCATACATTGGATTGGGAGCTCCTGAACATTTACTGACTTGTAAAACAGGAGAGTGGCATAGAGGGAGCCATGTCTACAAAACTGGTCTTATCTGCCCTATCAGGAGGCAGACATGCATTTCATTTGTGTGTCTCCTAAGTACAAGCCACAGATAGCACTGTATTTTTTAAGTAGCACCCCTGATCCAACCTCTTGGGTAAGTTTTCTAACCTCTCAAAGGCCCAATTTTTTTGTTTGCAAAACGGACATAGTGATGCAATCTACAGGATGCTTGGTGCACGGCAGGTACTTAAGAAACATAAACAGAAATTGGGCCAGTGTAGAACCAATGAGTGGACATGGCTGGGAGTCAGAATTCTATTTGTCAATGACAGAAAGATCAATGCCAGGGGTTTCCAAGGGCGAATGGCCTATATTGCGATGTGGTGAGTGGCGTGTTCTCACAGGAGAAGCTGGATGAAGGGATGTCTGCATGGGGTGAGAGAGTACACTACCCAAGTTTTCATCTATTCCTACCATCCAAGGATTCTATGATTCTGATTTTTCAAGGCCAGAGAGAGGGGAGTGGTAACTCAGGAGTGTTAGATTCTAGTTTTAACTTAGTTGCTGACGAGTTGTCCAATTTAGTCTAGATTCAGGAACCAGAAATGCTGTTTCTGTTCTTTTTTCTGTAAAATCACTACATGAATACAGTGTGACAATTAAGATAAAAGCACTTTTCATAATGTAAGATTGCTCTTTAACAATTAAGTCAGTTCCACCATCTTTGATATTGAGAGTTGAACAAACCCTAAGTTCAATCTGCAAAGATATCCTAAGAAAAGCCTAGACTTGGGGTTCAGAGCCAGTCCAAACTCTGTCAGTTAAAAGTCCTGTGACTTGGCTTGAGTATTCCTGCCTCTTGCATCCCAAGGAACTGATCATGTATGTAAAACGAGGCTAATGAATCCACTATGTCAACATCACTGGAGTGTCTGGAGGATCAGGTAAGAAAATGGATGTGGTTTTAGTGCCTTGTAAACAGAAGACAACCATGCATGTGCAGGGTACACCGGGAACACTTTACCTTATTTCAAATCTGTTATGTTCTGATTTCCTACTCCACCGGGTTATGAGTCCTTTAAGCACAGAGCTGTCTTTTAGATCTTTATATTTGCCAGTGCCTAGTGAAGTGAATTCCTTGATTCAACATACATTTATGAAACACCTTCTATGGGTCAGGCATAGTGGTTAAGTGCTAGAGAGGAAAACGACATGGCCTCTGTCTTCAAGGAGCTTGCTTTCCAATAGAGGAGTGACCTACACACATGTCCAGGAATTACGTTAAAGGAATCTGGTTCTGAGATTTAGACTTCAAGGAGGCATTCTTTTTGTCTATGTTGCCACCTCCAGGGCAAGAAAAGGTTCATCCCCTCTTTGCTCTCCTGTAGTCCAAGAAATGATGGCAGCCACCTCTTGAGTTGTGGAGGGTCACCTTTCTTGATGGCCAGGCAATTATTAGTTTTGTGTGTTTCCCTGCCCTTGGATATGTTCTGTTGGAATCCATAATGGCAACTCACTCTTGGGGTCCACTCACAAGGTTGCTGCATGCAAAAGATTTGTGAAATGATTTAAGCTTATAGAAACGGGTAAGTCCCCAGGGGCTAGAAGGTACTTTCCAACGAGGAAGAGGATACCTCTTATAAATACAATTACTATTGATTATGGTCAGATTCTTTTATCTGATTCCTGCCCATTAGGCCCTCTCTTGTTGCTAGAAGCTCTCTCTTGCCCTCTGCCTCACATTACCTCTACAAGTGCCTCTTAAATGAGTCCTGTGGAATCCTGGTGATCCCTGAATAGCTTGTAGGTGTTATGAGAGCATTTGGAAGACTACTTGAAAGCTTGGTGATAAATAACCATTTTATGATTATGACATAAGTGGAAAGAAGGGCCACAGCTCTTTAGTGCTTCGTTTCAGAACGGTGGCAACCACAGCAAGGTCAGTTAATCTCTACACAGCTGCTTAGCAACCAGAGGTTTTGAGTGGTGCCCGACTATGAAGTGTGTGTAAGGGACACTTGGAGTTTTGCACTCAGCATAGCTTCCCTTTGCTTTGCTTGTAGCCTCCACTTTTGCTTTAGGAGAACTGTCCCTCACATTCCCATCCTGTACATTTGGGTGACCCAGGGGTGAAGCACTTGATGTAGGGATAAGTTAATATATCAGTTTCATTTTCTAGTTGTAGGGATGGACACATGATGTAGTTTGGTCCAATGAAAGAGTTCCAGGCTTCTGAAGAACCTACCAGAAGAGTCAGGGTTGTGTGTCTGAAATTACTAGTGGTTCAGAAGGAGACTACAATGGGAACCTGAGGATAGAACCCTTGCACGGAGACCAGAGCCTAAGATTCGGACTCTAGTGCCATCATTATTCTGGGTCAATCTGTGCCTGAAGCCAGTTTTGCTGGCACTCTTTTTCTAGCTTGAGCTTGTTTAGGTTGGCTTTTCTATAATTTGCATCCAAAATGTTCCTAATGTTGTACAGTGTGTGATGATTTATGGCATTTGTGCAATGTATTTGTTTAAACAATAATATATTAAATTGTTTTAACTTTTATGCAAGGTTGGAAGATGAGCTTTATGATCTCGTTTTATCAATAGAGAAATGAGTCTCAGAGACAACAAATGATTCACCTGAAGGAACAAGCTAGTAAGGGATTGGGATAGAGGAAGAACATAGGGCTGGCTTCTGATCACAGTGACGGCACAGACATATTGTTTCCCAAACCAGATACTGATGGAAAGCAAACATAAAAGGAATGTAAAGGAAACTATAGGTAAGGCTGATTATACAATACATTATGTGCTGGATAGTTTCATCCAAAAATACATGATTCCACCCAAAATGGAAAGACTCCCAACCATTTTTTCCTATGGCCATTGCTTTGGTCCACCAGGCCTCCATCCTTTCTCGCCGAGGTTACTCCAATACTTTTCTAGGTGGTCTTTCTGCCTCCGGTTTCACCCCCCTACTGTCCATCCTCCATTCCATGATGGATTGTTTTTCCAAATGCAAATCACATCATAATATAGCTTGCTTACAGCCCTCCAGTAGCTCTCAGAGCTCTTAAGATAAAGTCCAAATTCAATTTTGCATGAAAGAGATTTCAGAATTTGGGGGTGCCTGGGTGGTTTAGTCAGTTAAGTGTCTGACTCTTGATTTTGGCTCAGGTCATGATCTCAGGGTCCTGGGATCGAGCCCTGAGGAGTTGGGGGGGGGGGGTCCGTGCTCAGTGGGAGGTCTGCTTGAGATTCTCTCCTTCTCCCTCTGCATCTCACCTGCTCTCTTCCTGTCTCTCAAATAAATAAATAAATCTAAAAAAAATATTTCATTTTGTCCACCCCATTCCTGTAGTCATGATGAGGAGCCTATAGTTCTGTGAATGCTAATTCATTGCCCTGCTTTGGTGTCTGCCATTCTTACTGCATGGAACCTGCATCCTTCTTGCCTGGCAAACAAACCCCTTCTTATCCTTAAAATCACTCTTACCCTTCAGATGCTGTTTGCTGGGGGGAGCCTTCTGTGACCCACCAGACTGATCTGAGTTGTTCTTCTCTGTGCTCTGCTGTGCTCTGGACATATCTCTCATCTCATGTCTTACACTGTACAGTAACTGTGTATTACCTGTCACTGTCCCCCTTAGATTGTGGGAAACAATTATGTCTTATTCAATTTACATCAAAGCGCCTAGCACACTGTCTGGCACACAACGATCAATAAATGTTTGCTGTGTGTATATCAAGAAGGAAAGAACTAAGGGACAAAACATGCAAGAAATCAGTTAATTCTTTTTTGTTTGACACTTTTCTTTAAAATATCATGCACTCACAATATACATTTTCTTTTATTAGATTCAGATAGTGTGTTCTTCATGGCTTTAACATTTGAATTGATTATTTTGTTTTATTTTTGTTGTATGAGTTTTTTTAAAGAAAAATGTCATGGTGTTTCAAATGAAATAAGCAATGTTTATTTTTCTGTCATCTCAAAACATTAGGACACATTGTATAATGAGGTGGGGCAGGGGGTGGTGGGTTTTTTTTTTTTTTGTAGGGTGAGAGAGAAAGTAGGCATTAGGAAACTGAGAGCTGGGACTCTCCTGGTCCCATTGCTAGCTGAAGCCTTTGGCAGGATGGAAATGATTTATGTTAGGGATCTCAGAGCCACTAAATTCAGTCTCCAAGGACAGAAACGTTTCCTTCCCAAACATTTCAACTTTGGGGTCTTATGCTTACTGAGTCTGACAGTTGGTAAAGAATCTTGTCTCCATGGACCTTGTCTTAAGTTTGCCCCTGGAAACTTCCAGAGGGGAATGGCATTTGTTCCTTGGGTTTATGCATCTCCTACTAATTATGTTGCTTACCTGCTGTTTCCTCTGAGTATTAAGTGTGCAACGTGCTGTGCAGGAATTTTCCATGACAGGTCTCTTTTTCTAGGAGACTGAGACTTAATCATTTACTCCCACCTGTTCAGAGAAAGTTTAGCTTCCATCTCTGATTTGAGAAATGTGTTCCTCATAAGAGACACTTTATACCAGCCCAAATGTGTTAAAGGAGCTTTTGGCAGATTGATTTTTTTTTTTTTTTAGGTAGGCTCCATGCCCGGTGTGGAGCTCAATACAGGGCTCAAACTCACAACCCTGAGATCAAGACATGAGTCGAGATCAAGAATCAGATGCTTAACTGATTGAACTGCCCAGGTGCCCCAGCAGATTGATTTCCGATTGGGATACCTCAGCTAACCATCCTTCCATCCATCCATCCATCTTTCCATCCTTCCATAATCATTTCTAGGAGCAGTAGGAGAGATACCTAAACTAGAGTGGGGATGGGTGGGAAATAGGGGCAAGGAAGTCTTCCTAGACAAGTAGTTGCCAAAGACGAATGGGAATTAACTAGTTAGCTAGGTTGGTGAGTGGGGTAGGTGATGGCAGATAGAGCAACATGGATGAGTTGCTCAGAGATATGAGCGAGCATGATGAGTTTCAGGAACTGCAAGCAGGAAGAGCAAATATTTACTGAGCCCTTGCCTTGTGTCCCAGTGCTATACTGGGATCTCCTGGAATGAACTTTGCTGTACAAATACTACAGCAAAGGCCTAATGCTGTGATATTTACTAAGTATTACATGGGGCATTTAATAAATTAGATGTGGATGGCAGAGGTGATGGGGAAACATGAAGGAGAAAGAATAAATTTTATTTATTGTCTACTATGTGCCAGCAGTGTTACATTCAAACCCTTTGTGACGTTCCATGTATGGCTCTAAAAACAAACCCACGAGAGATAAAAGATAAAGGAAAGAAGTCTTTGAGAAGAAAAGCAAATATACATTGCCAGCTCTGGGGACTAAAGATAGCCAGAATGTTTCTACTATCCCATTGTGTCTATCACCAGGAAAGAGCTTCCCTTTGACTAATGGCTCCGAGGATTCGGATCTTACTTCTTTTCCTCCATAGCACCAGAAGCAGAGTCTAATCATGCTAGCTGTAAATATAGGGAGACCCTTATGAAAGAAGGACCTCTAGACAGTGAAACTGGATAGAAAGAGGATGTCAGGGAGTCATGTCAGTATGGTGGTTTGTGCCAACTAACCATCTTCCAAGACCCGTCTTAAATCCTCCCTCTGTAAGCCTTCCCTGATGACTCTGGACACACCCCTTTTTCTGTCTCAGAATTTAATGTGTATATGTTATATTTAGCAACTAATCATGTCTGGCCTTGTCACAGCTCCTCTGTTCTGGCCTTATCATTCATCTTTTGTGTGTATATGTTTTTTCTCCCAATTAGATTATGAGCAGCGTGAGGGAGGAGACGTTGCTATAAACATATTTTAAATCCTTCCTTCTTCCCCGGAATTCAGCACAGTGCTGGAGAGCAAAGGCTTAACAAATACTTCTTAGGTTTATATACAAGGCCACCACAAGACTTTCTGAACCAAAAATATGACAGAAATCTATTCACTTAGCTTGAGGATCAGGTATTTTATATTTACTACCTATGGTAGAATTAAACAATTATCACAAGGACTTTCAGCAACTCTCATCAAGAGGTAGTCTGGGGGCACCTGGGTGGCTCAGTTGGTCAAGCATCTGCCTTCAGCTCAGGTCATGATTCCAGGGTCTTGGGATCTAGTCTCACATCAGGCTCCCTGCTCACCAGGGAGTCTGCTTCTTCCTCTGCCCCTCCCCCTGCTTGTATATTTTCTCTCTCTCTGTCAAATAAATAAAGAAAATCTAAAAAAAAAAAAAAAAAAAAAAGAGGCAGAGTCTGTCTCCCCACTCCTTGAATCTAGACCAGTCTTGTGATTTGTTTGGTCTGTTTGAATGTGGTGCGATGCTGTTGGCATTCTAAGCCTCAAGAGCCCCGCTGAGCCCAGCAGAACTGCTCAGCTCAGCCCCACCCAAACAGCACACTCACAGACTTGTGAGCTGGATAAGTGGTTGTTATTATAAATCACTAAATTTGGGGAGGTTTGTTAGGCAGCAAAAGCTAACTGATGCATAATCCCCCTTACTTATCACAAGAAGCCCATGAGATACATGTTATCATCTCTACTTTGCAGACAGGAAAGCAAGGGTCATACAGCTGCCCCCGGGGATGGAGATCTCTCTGATGAGAAACTCTGCACTTTTTTCCTTCTATGTTGTGCGGTTTCCTTTCTCTAACATGTGAGGGTTTTACCTTGGGCTGTGGCTCCAACTGGTGAGTATTCCTGAGAAGAGTTTTTAGGACCTTTGTAGTAACAGAGAACACTCTTTGCTGAAGAGGAGCTCAAGGGATATGATTGGGAATGACTGTAATTAGAACCTTTACGGGATGTAATGAGCTGTTAGCGAGAGTTACCTGGATGGGGAACATATGAGAGCACATCTTTCAGCAGGAACTGGCCTATCTGATGCGAGGGGACAAAAGAGGGGTTTGTTGGCAGAAGTCAGGAAAGGTTCAGACCATGCGGTGTTGCCTTCAGCAGGTTGAAGGAACAGGAAGGCAGAGCTGGAGGGCTCTTGTGTTCAGGTCCCCGTGTTCAGGCTGAAACAACTAACTTGGGAGTCTCTAAAGAGGGAAATGATAACTACTCACTTCACAGAACGTCTCTTCTGTGCCAGACTCTGTGTGTGTTCTCTCATCCTTACAACTGTCCTATGTGAGGCAGAAGTGATTAGAGAGGTCACATAGCTTGTAAGGGATTGAACTAGCACTGAAACTTAGATGTGTCTAACTCTGAAGGGAAATAGCAACTAAAATAAATGCCTCCTTCATAACATTGTCTGGTCTGTAACATCATGTCTTGCCTAACCTCCATCACACCGAATGGGCACCTGCCTGTCATTGGCAGCAGAATGCTTTGAGTGTTTTGGAGCACAGCCACATATAGCAGCCAACTCCTGAGTTGCCCCATATTGGACACAAAGAAGTGGTTCCTCCAGTTCAATAGCATCAAAGGCCCCTCTGCAACATGCTTTTATGATAACATTATCTGGCTTTGCAAGATTTCTCCAAACAGGGCTCCTTTGGAGGCAACTGTCTCTTCTGCTTTTGCCCTAAGGTGAGAATGACCTGCAGGCAGAGGCCTTCAGAGGTCCTCAGGAGGTGATTTTATCAATCCTCAACTAATGATTCCCTTTTCATTTATCTAATAGTTTACGTGCTGTGTACACAAACATCTTGTTTGATTGAGTAGCACAACAATTCTGTGGGATTCATGGGGCAGTGTGTGTGATTCCCATCTTAGAAATTGAGAGAATGGAGACTCCAGAGGAGTTATTTCATGTGCTCCAGACCACAGAGGTGTGTTGTGGTTGAGCTGGGACTGAATCTGGTCTAGGCACACGTTCCTGAGCTGGTCGGTTAAATCAACTGAGTCAACATGAAAGCATTTACTATGTGTGAGGCACAAGGGTATGGAGAAGTTTGGGCTGGTCTCCTGAGCACGATAGGAGCACACATGTCCATAGCACTGGCCATGTGCCAGACTTCGCTCTCCAGGCTTTACTTAGAGGAACTCATTTAATTCTTCTAATAACTCTGTGAGGGAGTATGCTTATTATCCTCATGTGATGCATGGGGAGATGGAGGCACAGAAGTCATTAAATAGAGCTGGGCTTTGAACACAGGCAGGGCAGGCCAGAGAACATTCCCCTAGTCACTACACCACCCTGCCTTTACATTCAGGGAGGCGACTGGGAGACAAGATGAGATGCCAAATGACAAGGAAAACTCACTGCCTTATGACAGGTGACCCTTACTGTTTGGATTCAAGTACCTATCCTAGCACTCAAAACTGTTTGACCTTGGACAAGTTACTCTTTTTATTTTTATTTTTTCCTGCTTCAGTATTTTATCTGTGAAATGAGATTGCGATAATAATTACCTCATAGTTAGAAAGTTGTTGTGAAAATTAAATGGTGTGTGTATGTGTGTGTGTGTGTGTGTGTGTGTGTATCTTGGAATGAATCCTGGACCTGCAGCTAATATGATGATTTGAGTATACATTATCATCAGCATGACCAGGGGGCCATGGCATGGACCAATTTCTGGACACATAGCATAGACAAGTGTGACAAATTCTCAGAATTTATTTTCAGTGGGAATGGTCAGGCCTGGCTTCCTTGGAGATGTGAGAAGATATCAACTGGACAGAATCACAGAATTGGGGGTTGAAGGGACTTTAGCATTTAGACAATCCGATGGCTTTATCTCAGAAAAAAACCAGGTGACCTCTCCCATGTTATTCCAGTTAGTTGGGGACAGGACTTTGACTAGAACCCAGGTCTCCTTACTCCTAGATCTGGTCATTCTACTGTTGTGTCTCCACGTGATGCCCATCAGAATTGTTCTAGACTAGCTAACGAGAGACTGTCATTTCTCAGCCCATGCTAGTGAAGCCTCTCTGGTACCAAGGCAGTCTGAATTCATGTGCTGCCTTTTCTCTGTCATCCACTGGGGAGAGATGCAACTGAGCAATACATTTAACAATGATGGAAAAATCCTTCCAAATGAATGAGGAGCTTAATTCATAAACAGTCTCTGGATAAAAATAACTAGTGACTATTGAGCACCTATTATATCAGGTGCTTACTAAATTTTCCCCTTAATCTCCACAGTAACCTTATAAACTTAGTTCTTTACCTTTTTATACAGATAAAAAACCTAAATGCTTAGTTTTGTGGTATCTTAGTTTTAGTAGCTTTCTCCAGGTCTCACAGTAAGAAAATGATTGAATTAGGATCTAACAGCGGTCTTAGACCCCAAAGCCCATATTCTAACCCTAGGGCAGAAATTTGGTTGCATCCTGTTTGATGCTAAGTGGTATCTGTCTGGACCACTAGTGAGGAAAATTGAGAGGAGAGGTCTTGAATCTGTTGGCAAGAACCCTGTGGCCTATTAGCAATGTCTGCCAGCGGTGAGAGAATGAGGATTGGCAGCACGACAAGGGCATTGCTGGCTTTGCTAACCCCAGCCTGTACTATCTCTTTGGAGATGGAGAGTCCAGATTGAGGCTGTCAGTGAGAGGACTCCGTTCTTTTACGGAAGGGTAATAGCATCTTGGGTTGCTTTAGTCTTGCATCCATCCATCCATCCATCCATCCATCATCTCCCTCCATTCAACAAACCTTTATTGAGAGAATGCTCTGTGATTTCCCTGGTGGCCTAGTGGCTAGGATAGGAAAGAAATGCTCTGTGTAAGGCACTGTGGTTGGTGGTATGGACTAGGGAGATATATGTCTCCTGGTGCCATAGAGTTGAGTGGTGCCTCCTTGAAGGATACTGTTGGCATAGTGTTAGGAAGGAGAGTAATGAGGAAATGGTCTATGCGGAGACGGGGTATTTGGGGTGGGGGAGATCAGGCAAAGAGAATCAGCGATTTGCTCCCTCAGTCCTGCTTCCATAGCTGCAGATGAGTGCCCAGCTGGCCAGCTGGCCACTGGCACAGTCTGCCTCTTTGTGTGAAAACCAGTGGAATCACATATGTGCTGCTCCCAGATGCGTTCTCAGCACCAGCATTTTCCAAGCGGGAGGTTCTGTCGTAGTATTGCCTGCCAACTCATGTCCAGAGGACGGAGGCCACTTGGCCAGCTGATCCAGGCTCTGCGCCTGTGCAGAGAACGGTCTCACTACAGAGAAGATCAGGCTGGAGGTGGGAGGAAAGGGCAAGAGCCTGTGTGTGTGCATGTGTGCATGTGTTTAAGCTGGATCGAAGCCCTTTCTTGCTGCACTCTGTACTTCAGATATTTCCCTGGGTGGGAGACAAAGAGGCTTTGTGTGCTCTTCAAAGTGTGCTGTGCTGACTGTGATAAACATCCCGGAAAAACCCAGCCCAAAGCCATGACATTGCCCCAAGTTCAAACCCAAGATGCAATTTGCAGTGGTTAGAAATGACAAGGGATGGGTGGCAGGACCCAGAGGAAAATCTCTGAGACCCAAAGGACCTTACACAGATGTGAGGGCAATGATTTGATTTTTCAGGTGAGATCTTCAGGAAAATACGATCAGATTCTTCATATCTGCATGTACAGAAAAATCGGTACTCTACATTTTGTCTGTCTGGCAAAGATTAGGTCCACTTTCAATTTTCTTTGAAGATTATCGTTGTTTTCCTATGTAGAGTGTGTGTCAGGGCGAGGGCCAGGGAAGCAGCTTTTCTTTCTTTCTCAAGCCTCACCTGCTCTTAAGAGCAACTTGCACTTTGTCAGCCGCAGAATAATGCCTAGCATTCAGGCTAGTGTTTTAGATATAATTGAATTGCTGGGGTGCATTAAACATTGCAGGGTTTTAAGCTGAGGAATAATTTAATGATGTGGCCTTTAGGATTGTTAATTAGCACTGTCTGTATGAACATGTAACAATAACACCACCTACCGTAAAAGCGAATGTTCTACACTTCAGAACACTCATTTCTTTAGGGTTTCCCACAGAGAAGCAGTCATTAACTCTTTTTTTGACAAACCCTTTTAGACATGCTCTTTAGGGCCACAAACTCAATTCATCCCGATTCCTTCTCTTCATTTACCCATGAGGTAAGCTGGCAAACAGGGAAGTATGGAGACCTGTGAGCTCAGACCTCCGCAATGGCACTGAGTTGGTGAGGAGGGGATGGTCTTCCCCTGACCCCCTCCCCCCACCTCCAGACACTGTCCCTCTGGAGCCCAGAAAGAGATTCAGGTGAGGATGCGGGGGGAAATTGGAACCCTCGTGCACTGGTGATGGGAATGCAAAGTGGTGTAGTTGCTATGGAAAGCAAAAAGTTAAAAATAGAACTATCCTATGATTCAGCAATTCTATTTGTGGGTATTTATCCAAAGAAATGGAAATCAGCATCTCAAAGAGATATTTACACTCCCATGCTCACCGTAGCATTATTCACAAGAGCCAAGATGTGAAAACAACCAAAGTGTCTGTCGACGGGCGAATGGATAAAGCAAACGTGTTCTACACATGCAATGGGATATTATTCAGCCTTAAAAAAAGAAGGAAGTTCTGCAGGATGTGATAACGTGGAGGAACCTTGAGGACATTAAGCTAAGTGAACAAAGCCGGTCACAGAAAGACAAATGCTGCGTGCTTCCACTTACATGAGGTATCGAAAATAGCCAAATTCATAGAGTCAAAGGATGCCCTTGCCAGGGGTTGGGGGAGGCAGGAGGAAAAGAGGCTTCCTAATCAGAGGGCATCAAGTTTCAGTTAATGAAGTGGAAAAGTTCTAGAGATCTGCTGTATGACACAGTACCCATAGTCAATAATACCATATTTTACACTTAAACCTTTGTTAAGAAGGTCGATCTCACATTGAGGGTTCTCACTAGGATTAAAAAAAAAAAAAGTCATGGCATGCGATCACTGGAGGAGAGGTGGTTGGCTCACTCCCTGCCCACCCTGCCACCGGAGATGGTGAGCGGCTGATTCCCCAGCAGAGTGCAGGGGGTCAGTGTGAGCCCTGAGAGTGGAGGAGGCTTGCATAGACATGCCACTACTTTCTTTGGCTTATTCAAAGTGGAGGCTGATGATAATGCAGGAATGAGGGTTTCCCATACTTTTCCTCCATTTATACTTTAAGGGCCAACTGCTCCTTCAATCACCCAACCTTCTCTTAAGGTGTCTTTTTTTTACCCCCCTGAAGTCACAGCTCCCTTTTGCAGTGAGACAAAAGCAGCAGCACTCAGGTCTTTGAACCCTAGAGCATGCCTTCTCCTCTATCCAGCCCACCTTCCCATGGCCAAGGTGTAGGCCCTGACATCTCCCCTGAGAATTCCACCTTGGGAACCTCAGGTCCCCATGCCTCCCTTTCTGACCTCCCCTCCTCCCAGCTCTCGGACTCCTTTCCTCTCTTGGCCTCGTCTGGCCTCCTGTCCAGAGATGGTGAACACCCGGTGTAGGGGCAGCCGTCCTTTCTGAGCCATGGGGACTGTTCCTGACTGATCTCGCACCCTTTCCTGTTGAGCACAGCGGTAATGTTGGGATCCTTCTCCAACACAGGGTTCTATCAGTTGGAGCTGACAACCGAGCTGGAAGCCATCTGCCAGTCCTACTTCAATGACCTGTTTTCTTTTGGCCCATCAGGCTAGACCCTATGAGTGATCATTTGAGGTCTCCGTAACCCCCCTATTCTCTTCCACGTGCAGATGGCGCGTCTGTCCAGTGAGGTGTTCCCTCCACTCTTACCCCAGACTACTAATGCTGCTTGAGTATTTTGCATTACTACGTGGAATTTATGCCACATTTGTGGTTTCTACCTCAGAACTGCCTTTGGCTTGTTCTTTAATACTATCTTCTTACATTCTCAAAGCAGCTTTCCAGAGCATAACCTGTCGTTTCAGTGTCCTAGACCACTCTACCTCCACCCCTTGGCTGTTAACCTCCCTTTCCACTTCACGGGGAACACTGGCAGCTGCTCCCTCGGCCTCCTCCTTCGGCCTCCTCCCCTGCCTCCCACATGCACCCTGAACTCCCTCTGCATCTCCCACTCCTCGAGAGTCTTTGTGATTACTCTGCCTGGAGCGCTGGTCCTCCCTCTTCTTTTCCCTGAGATGTTCACTTTTCTTTCACACCCAGCTCGCCTACCAGCTAAAACCTTCCTTTGCTAACTGTCTCACCACGCGCCGGCCTGGAAGTTACCTCATTCATTTTCGCACCGCATCTCCTCCCTCCCCGGATTAAGGTGTTTAGCCCAGTGAATTGGCAGATCTCTCCTTTCGAGTCTGATTTTCATTCCAGCCCCAAACAATGTCTGGAATCCGGCAAGAATTCAAGTTGTATTTGTTGAGTAAATGAATGAATGAATTGGGAAATTGAGGCGGAGAATAGATTTTGCCCATCTCCCAGGGTTAGTCATCCCCTCATCCTTCCTGTTAAAGTTCTTTATCTGAACTTCTCTTTTTCAATGCTGTTTATCATTTTGTAGCATTGGCTTTAGTTTTATCAATATACACATCTTATCATCCTTCCCACGCTGCGGGCCCCTTGAGGCAGCTATCCAGACCTAAATCAGCTATGCGTCTCCCAAAATGTATATCACACATATCCTTTTATTAATGTTTGTCGAGTGAATAAGTTGTTTTTAGATTGCTTTACTCAGAATAAGAGATCAGTAGAAGTTTGTTGAATTAAACTAAATTTACCCCTCTGTCACAAAACTGTCAACATATTAGAAGACCAGAAACTGAACCGGATTAAAGTCCATGAGGGGGGCACCTGGGTGGCTCAGCGGTTGAGCGGCTACTTTCAGCTCAGGTCGTGATCCTGGAGTCCTGGGATCGAGTCCCTCATCGGGCTCCCCGCAGGGAACCTGCTTCTCCCTCTGCCTGTGTCTCTGCCTCTCTCTGTGTCTCTCATGAATAAAAAAAATAAAATCTTAAAAAAAAATTCCCTGAGGGCAGGGGTGGTGTACCTATCCTGTTCTTGTATTATTCTTAGTAGAATGGTGGACAAGTAAGTGATAGGTACTAAATAAATGTTGATTTGTTGATTAAGTGATGAATGTCTTTCCTCCTACACTTAGGAAGAAAGCAAAACCAAGTAGCCGAGAGTAATCCTATTGTCATTTTTTATGAAGTTCCCCAGAAGAGACAGCATTTTTTCTCTGAATACAATTAGCTGACCCAAAGTCAGGAGGGGCCATTGTCATAAGCCCTTTACTCCCTTCCCGTGCTCGACAAGCAAAATTCCTTCTGGTTTAGGCTAGATATATATATTTTTAATCCAGAGGCTCTGACATGGTGTTTGGGTTTCCAGAGCCACTCGCTCAGACTGACAGACGCGTCATCTTTCCTGCTTAAACACCTCCCTTAATAGATGGAGTCTGGTGCCCTTAAACGCAAACGTGCTCCCACCGGGGAGAGTGGCCTTATTTGAGCCGCCTGAGGGAGTGGGCAGTGCTCTGTCACATTAATTATGTTCAAGGCCCATCTTCTCTAGGGTTCCCTTGATTTTTTTTTTTCTCCTGACGGTTCACCCGGTGTCCAGCCTTCTGTCTTCTGGAGTCAGACCTGGAGACAATCGCATGTCACTGGCTGTCTTCCCTCCTGAGAATGTACACAGAGGAACCCTTCCCTGTCAAATTCTTCATCGTCCTTTGGGTGAATTCTCGCTGATTTCTAGAGTGGGCACTTCAGCCTGCTGGGGGTAGACAGGTCTTCCTCATATTTTCACTTTTACACCGGGAGGAATACCACCACTCGTTGGCTGCTTTCAAATACATGAGGTGGCCTGTCAAGGTGACCTTGGGTCTCTCCTACTTCACATCGTTTTCTCTTTCTTATGAACTAACTGCCACTTTGACTCCAGTGACTAGGACAGACCATCGTTGGGCCTGGGATGGAAACGCAAGAGATTCTCTGCCAGTGGGTTTTCTTCTGTGTTGGGGCCATGGTGAGCAGCGATCAGGGGAGCTGTTGGGGTTGCTGGCAGGGATTGTTTTTTGTGAAAGATTTTTTTTTTTTTTTTTTTGTGAAAAGTCATGAAACCCTCCTCTGGGGTGAGCAGAGGAGATGATGGCATCACATACTGTTATTTTGGTCAAGTTTTCATAGTCTAGCATAGCAGAAGCCAGTCAAAACATGATGAGAGCGTCTGGCAGGGGGTACCACCATCCAGGGGGTCAAGAAAAGCAGTAGCTCTTGTCCATTTATAACTGTGTAAGGTAGCAAGTGAGGTCAGCACTCCCTCAAAGTATTTTTAGGATGTGTCCACTTCTTTACTCTCCTGCTTACACTGAATCCAAGCCAACACTATTGCTCCAGCTGGGCTCCTGCAAGGGCCTCCCACTCATCTTGTGACCCATCCAAAACAGCAGCCCAAGTTATATTTCTAAAATGCAAATCATTTTATTTATTTTATTTTTTTAAGATTTCATTTATTTATTCATGAGAGGCACAGAGAGAGAGAGAGAGAGAGAGAGAGAGAGAGAGAGGCAGAGGGAGAAGCAGGCTCCATGCAGGGAGCCCGATGCGGGACTCGATCCCGGGACTCCAGGATCGTGCCCTGGGCCAAAGGCAGGTGCCAAACCGCTGAGCCACCCAGGGATCCCCTGCAAATCATTTTAAATACTTAAAACCCTTTGGTGTCTTTCCCTCTTACTTAATGTCCAGTTCCCTACAATGACCTGCCAGACCCAGGAGGCCTGCTACCCCTCCTTTCAGACCTCGTCTTGAGCTACTCCTCCCTCCCTCAGTATATCCTAATCTCAATGGACTTCCCCTCTTCTGTGGGTACACCAGGGTCCTTTCTGCCTTGTGTCTCTGCACAGAACATTTTGCCTGCCTAGAATCTTTTCAGCTAGACTTTTATGTGGTTACAACTTTCTTGTCCCCAAAGCGTCAGCTTACAAGCAAGTTTCTCAGGTGACACCTCCCTGACCACCCACTAGAGAGTCAATCCATCCACCATGGATGTTTTATTTCATAGTACTCATGCCTATCAGGACTTTACTGGTTTATCTCATTTGTCCCCTCATTTATAATAAGCTGCCCCCCCCCCAAAATGTTATTTGTATGATCATCACTGTATCCCTTGGGTTTAGAAAGATGCTTGAGATGAAGTAGGAACTCAAGAAATATTTGTTGAATACTCAAAGGAATGGATGACGTTTGTGAGTCCTTTCTATGTCTACCTCGATTGCCCTGCTATGAGTTTCGTTAATTCTTTTCTTCAAGAAACATCTAGGATGTAGTCGATTAGAGCTTGGGATCTGATAATGTTGTGTTCACAGTCTCACTTTGCCACATGCTACCCGAGTAACTCTCTTCAAGCCTCAGTTAACTCATCTCTAATATGGGGATAATTATAGTAGAGCAGCTTCCTAAGCTGGTTGCAAACACCAAATGCCATGATATTTTACTGGTATCTGACATACAGCAACTGCTCCATTGAAATTAAACTTTGGTCAGTTTATACAGGATAGAGTGGATTCAACTTAAAGCCTTGAAAGAAAATGTCGATGCCCACCAAGTCCCATTTCTAAGAGAAAGATTTCAAGCATAGAAGCCTTGCTGCCAGAAAGACTTGGGTTCTAATCCTAGCCTCAGCCCTTAAGAGTCACTTCATCGATCTTAGTTTCCTTCCTCATAATGTGGAGAAAACAATTCATTTCTTGTAGGGTTGAGGTAAGGATTAGAGATGATGTCTACAAAATGCCAAGCGGCTGGCTGGTTTTAGGCTTCAGAAGCAGCAGCCACTGCCTATTTCCTGGTTTCCTGGGTGGCCGGGTTTGCAGTGTGGAGAGGAAGAAGAGAAGTGAAGCAGACAATCTGGCAATCTGTGGAGTCTTTTCTAGCACTTCTGATAAGCATGAGCCCAGAGGCTGTCTCATTTGACTTCCTCTTACTCACTTTCCTGTCTGGCTGGCAGTCACCAGGCTGGAAGCCGCACCGAGGCCCCTCACTGGTGGGTCAACGTGTTTTATTTCCCCTTAGTCCTCTCTAATGAAAAGCACTCGCATCCAGTAAATCTTTCCTTTGCTCTTATTAAAGCACTTGATGTTGGTTATTGAGGTCTGTTCCGAGCTAGGTGAGAATCAATAAGGTGATCCACTTAATCACTTCAGCAATCAACGAGCTATTTTCTTCGTTTGTACTCTGGCCGGTGCCCACAGAGCCCTCGTCACCCATGGAGCAGCATGGAGACTTCCCCCTTCATTTCCTCTCTCCCCGATGACCTCAGGGAGTCCCCAGGCCTCTGAGACAGCCCTGCTCTCTGCTTGCTTTCTGCTTTGCTGTGTTGGACAGGATAATGATCAACTCTATGCTTCTGGAAAACACTCCTTGACTTTTAAGGGCTGTGGACAGTCAATACCTGGTTACAGATGGCTTCTCTTGGCCACTGTGCCTTTGTCTGCTCTGCGCAACTACTTAGAATGAGGGTTACCCTGTCCCTGCAGAGCAACACCTTTCTCCCATTTCAAGATTCGAATCCCACCTTTGCCTTCAATCCCCCCCCCCCCCCAAAGAAAGACTCAGTCTTTCACCCTCTGGAATGTTTTGAATATGGGTCAACTCCAAGGCATGTTGCACCATATCTGGGTTCTGCTCTGTTCATTCCAGCTTGTCTGTGGTCTTCTTAAAGGCAGAACCCGTGTCTTTGTCACCTCTGCATCGGGACCCACCCTAATGCCTGGCACACAGTAAGAGCACACCTGTGTTTGTTGGAAAGAAGGAAGGAAGGAAGAGAGGAAGGAAAGAAGGAAGGAATTAATTACTTTATGTAGTCCTGGAAATGAGTGTAGGTTCATGTCTTGGCGCTGCCAATACTTGCAGGATGACCTTAGGCAAGATATATAATCTGTTTCAGCCTCAATTTCCTTATCTGTCAATGAAGTAGATAATCCCTCAAATTCCTTCTAGCTGAAGCATTTCATAATCTTATGCCTCTAAACCCAGGTTCTCAACTCTTTCATACCCAAAGCCACTTTATGTAACAAGTATTTTGAAATCCCCTTTTGCTAACATGACATGAAATGCTCCCATAGTATGACCTATCCCCAACCAATTAGAAAAAAACCTAAAGTTCTAAGTGTAATATGAAAGGAAAATAATTGATCATAAGATCGTATCTGTCCCTTTAGGTAACAGCATGGCTAGGACCCCACTAGAAGACAAAACTGAGAGGTCAGATGCTTGTAGATACTTCCATGAGAATTAGTGAAACATGATGTGTTGCCATTATTAATGAAACTGCTTATAATGATAGAGTTTCAAGCAAGCAGCATACAGGTTTTCCAGAATTGACAGAGTAGACACATACTGGAAAATCCAGGGTGTATAAAACAAATAATAAGCTCAGATAAATATAAATAGGCTTTTCACCATGTGAATATCATATGGGATGTTCAAAAGTTCTCTGGGGGGATCCCTGGGTGGCTCAGCAGTTTGGTGCCTGCCTTCGGCCCAGGGCGTGATCTTGGGGTCCCAGGATCTGGGCCCACGTCAGGCTCCCTGCATGGAGCTTGCTTCTCCTTCTGCCTATGTCTCTGCCTCTCTCTCTCTCTGTATCTCTCATGAGTAAATAAAATCTTTAAAAAAAAAAAAAAGTTCTCTGCGAAGCAGGAAGATTCTTCGTAGTGTAGGCCTGCCCCTGACGTTGAACGTCTCTGGAGCCTTTGGCCCAAGCCTGCTATGTGCCAGCAGGGCCTCCACTCATTGTGCCAACCAAGAACCTCCACACTCAGCAATATCCAGAAGGCCTTGTATGAGGTGATACCATTCCTTTTGAGAACCAGTATCCTAAGCTTTGAAACATGATGTGAAAGATTAGGATTGATGCAGTTACACAGGGCCCCCTGTTCTTAGAAGGGCTCTGCACTTGGTTTAACACTCTGCTGTCACTGTCTTAAATCCCTAATGAGTTTTGAGAAAAGAAATCTGTGTTTTCATTTTGCACCAGACCCTGCAAATGGTATAGCCAGGCCTGGCTATGTATCCTGGTAGGATTCCGGCATTCCTAAGAATTGAAAAGATGTTTGGTATTTGAATGATTGTCTTGCCTTGCCTACCAGTGCTTTCTTTTAATTAGATAATCTCTCATTGTTTTTATTTAACTGACGGATGATCAATTCTCTCATTCATTAAGCCAGTACATATTGAACTTCTATGACATTCCAGGTAGACCCTGGAGTCAGAAGACCTGAATTCTAATCCAGAAAAACCGCACAGACCCTTGAACTCTCTTTCTTTAACCTGGTGTTATTAATAAAAACTCTTTAGTTACCGCACAGAGTAACGGTAATGGCAAAAAAGATACATTACATTTGGAAGTACATAGTTACTATGATACAAACATCAATTGTTGATCTTATTCTTATACCACTCTCCATGTCCAGAGTGAAATTTCCTCCCTTTTTTTTTCCAGTTAGATGTCATGGAACATGACACTCTTGACAGGGCATCAAATATTTATTAACTTTACTATGAATATCAGGAAATGATAGAATCATTGGATTCAGCAAAATCTATCAATTTGAGCTTCTCTAATTTGGAGTTTATGATCATTCATAAAAGAATCTCACAAAAAAAAAAAAGTGTTCAATTCAGTTAACCAGAGGATTGTGCATGTTTGGGGCTGAAATGGACCTCAAAAAATTATCCAGTGCTTCAATCTGCTCTAACACCCTTATTGATTATTCATAGAGCCAGCTTTGGATAACGCCCGTGCTGTGTGCTGTGGAAGCATGTGCTTCCTATGCTAAGAACATTTTAAAAAGCAATTTACCAGGCTTCACATGCTAATTACAAATGAGTCTCATCTACTCATTAAAACAGGGCAGGGCAGCATGCCTTCTACTTGGCAACACTTATTTAATCTAGTTGTATTTTAGAGTAACAAAACTGCTCCGGGAAGACATAATTTATAATCCATACTTTTCACTAATTCAGTTCAGCCCCAAGCAATTAATTTTTTTATTGTAAGATATTACCATATTAAGAAGAAATAAAAAATATAAGGACTAACTTTAAACAGTGTTATGCCTAAAGTCCAGGGGGTATAGGTAATTGGTTCAGAGATGATTCTGCAGCAACAATTTGTGCTTCAGAGAAAGATAAAAGCTGGTCTTGCTCTAATTTGTGGGAGTTATGGGCTGAGTTGCAGCACAGGCTGGGCACGGTGTCACATCCAGGATGACCCTCTCAGTGTCACTTATGGGGAGAGAAAGGCCTTTGCATTTGGGGAGTTCTCAGTGTGAGGTGCTTTTAAGGAACTGGAATTGATCAGAGCTAAATTCTTGTATGGATTACTAGCTGTATGTGGTTTATAGCTGAGAATTTGGAAATTAAGACTTTTTGATCACATTAAGGAAATGGCAAATTTTATTTAGATAGATTTTATATCCAAACCTATTTATATACACATGGGTGTGTGTGTGTGTGTGTGTGTGTGTGTGTGCAATATGAGGCTTGAGGAGGTTAAACAGTTTTACCCTTGGATAATCCCGGGCAGGGTGGGATATTCCATAGCATTGGAATCACTGGAGCACTTTGCAAGCAGAATGTTACTATTGGTGCTCAAAGGAGTGTGAAACTGGCCTCCTGCTGCTGAAGCTCATGGAAAGTAGAAGCAATGGAGCTGCCTAAAAATGCAGGGGGCGGGGGTGCAGATGGTTCAGGTTAGAGAGACAGGGAGCTGCAGCAAAACACTGCAGGTGTTTTCAGAGTGTGTTAGAGGGAATCAGAGTTTTCTCTAGGATGAAATTATTTAACCCTTAGGAGCTAGCATTTAAAGGCTGAGCTTGAAGGGAGAGAGTGGCAAAGACTGAGGCCTATCTGTAAGCGATGTGAAGCAAGGAATGGGCATTTCTGCATGTAGAGCGCAGGATGTCAGTGTGGGGCCCCGGGGAGCAGGGTTGTTCTGTAGCCTCGTTAGCTGCAACAGCTCTTCAAAGCCTGCCAACCACCTGGCTTGGGCTCACTGTGAAGCTAGTTAAAAATGCTAATTCCTCAGTCCCACTTCAGGTTTGCTGAATCAGGAATATGTATTTTTAACAAACTTTTTCGGTGATTCTTAGGGGCACTAAAGCCTAGAATCAGGTCTTCCAGGAGGAACTAAGTATTGGTATAATGTCTTTCTTCTCTCTAGAATATGCGTCCCATGGGGATGAAGGCCCACGTCTTGTCATGGTACCTCGCTTAGTCCATCACACATACATGAATGGATGAAACTAAAAACTGATACCACAATCCACATTTCATTTTGGTAGTAGAGCCAACAGACTCCAGTTCTTATTTCAGAATAAGATTGGACACTTGCTATATATATATATATATATTCACACATATATTTATGTTATATATATATATATATATATTTGAATCTTGCTTTTAAAAGCCTTGCAGCATCATCCTATATAGGCATCTCAAGTAGGCAGATCCTTTCTGATTATCACGGTGAAGATTTTGGCACTCAGAGTGGAGAACACCAGGTGCGTGCAGCATCCCTTACAGAATTCTTTCTTAATTAAGTTTGTTTCTGTCTCTGCTATATTTTACACACCTAGTCAGAGAGGTATTGCAAGGAAACATGTATGGGCTTACAGTTAAAACCCAGAGGAAAGAGTTCAAAGGCAGAGCACATCACATTGTGGGGGTTTGAACATCTTTCAACTCCCCCCTGTTACCTAACCTTAGGATACGGTGAGGCTGCAACCCAACCTCAAGCCCTTCTACCCCAGACAGAGGTTGTTTCATAAAACCCACTCAGGCCTTTCTTCTCAAGTTCTTCATACACTTTTCACCAGAAAAAAGAAATCATTCATATCTAACAAAGGGTCTTGGATTCTTTAGATAGTTTCCATTATAGGTTTTTGGCACTGCTATTACCCTGGGCTCAGGTTACCTTTCTGATCCCCCTTCTTTCATCTGCTGAAAATGGATTATTTCCTTATTAGCCTGAAACCGTTACTGTTCACTGGGAGCAGCCTATGCATGAACAATGCTAAGTCTGGAATATTGCTGGGCATCAACAGTTGCTCAGAAACTTTTCCTTTAAAAAAAAACAAGGTTTCTGGAGAGTTGGTTGGCAGCATGTATTTGGGAAAGGGTTATTATCACCAGGAAACCTTCCAAACCTCTGTCTTGAGAAAGCTGAGCCCTGCCGACATGTGTTGGGAAACCACAGCAAAGTTATTTTCTGGGGAACCCCAGGATTCTGAGGAGACCCTTCAGGGGCCTGCCCCACTGGGGGTGCCTGGGGCTCCAAGGCATGTTGAGGAGACCTGGGGTGGGTCTCCGAGTCCTCCATACTGTGCTTCACTCAGAGTCCATCTGCTTCGAGTTATTTCACCACCGAAATTTGCAGCGAATTTAAAAAGAAAGACCCCCGTTCCTCAATATTTTAGAAATCACTTTTCCAGATTATCTCAAGTTTGAAACTTTTCCCGAGGTTCTTAACCAGGGTCCATGGGTATTACTCAGGGATTTGTAAATATAGGTGGGAAAAAAATTACACTTTTATGTTCACTTATCTATAAGTGAAATTTGTCACTTTTAGTAATCATGATTATTATTATCATTTTTAAATTTTTTAATTTTTATTTATTTATGATAGTCACAGAGAGAGAGAGAGAGGCAGAGACAAAGGCGGAGGGAGAAGCAGGCTCCATGCACCGGGAGCCTGATATGGGATTCGATGCCGGGTCTCCAGGATCGCGCCCTGGGCCAAAGGCAGGCGCCAAACCGCTGCGCCACCCAGGGATCCCAGTAATCATGATTATAGGCAAGTCACAGTCATATTAGCAAAACCTATGACTATACCCTTAGTGAAAAACATAATGATTTTTCATGTTGCACTGCAGTTGTTGGAGGTATCTCGAAACATTATTCACATATACTATTATTTAGAAATTCTGGTAGTCATTATTTCTCTGATGGAACTTCCTTCTTTTTCTTTTTTCTTTTTAAAGATTTTATTTATTTGAAAGAGAGCAAGAAAGTGCGCAGGAGAGCACGAGTGGGGGAGGGGCAGAGGGAGAGAGAGAGAGAGAAGCAGCTCACCGGTGAGTGCCCCCCCCCATGTGGGGCTCCATCCTAGGACCTGGAGGTCATGACCTGAGCTGAAGTCAGATGCTTAACTGACTGAGCCACCCAGATGCCCTTAGAACTTCCTTCTTGAGGCAGTAATAGAGAAGCATTTATATTACGAGAGCATAGGGTTTTAAATATCCTGATAACTAGATGTCAGTAGTATTAGTGTCTTTGGTAGTTTGATGCATTTTCTTTTATGCATTCTGACAAGAGTTTCATAGGCTTCCCCAGATTATTTTGTTGTTTCCACAGCACACAAAAAAGGTTAAAAACCCCTGAAAGCAAATCGGTGTCTGCATTCTGTGGTTGTAGTAGCTAATGCATTGTAGTAAGAAGGGAAAGGCATCTTAGACTTGAAATCATGGGGCCCAGGTTTGAGTCCCAGCTCTGCCACTTGTCCGCAAGAGAGCAAGTTGTGAGCTCCTTGTCATTATAAGGAAATAACAGGTTCCCTGTGGGGTTATCAGGAGGGTTAAGTAAGTGGCAGAGGCTCCGCCAATCTACCGTCTCTCCATCTCACCTTCTTTTATCACAAACATGCATGCATTTTCCTTCTGAAGTAAAATCCTGCAGCTGCTGCCCCACCCCTCCTATGGGATTTGGCCCAGCACAGCACAAGGGGCCCAAGCCCACTTGACCTCTGCTCCCTACTAGCACACATTGGACACAAAGAGGTTTTTGCTACTTCTTTGCCACATTCTCCATTTCCTTCCTTTAGACCCTTGCCCACGGGTTGCGTGTGCCTGTTAATGCCTGTTCCATCCTGTCCATTGGGAAGCACCCTACTCAAGTCGTACTGCCCGTCCACAGCCTTGCCCGCTTCTCAAAGCAGACTCCCTCCTCCTCGGTGCTCCCAAGGACTTGCTCTGGTCCTCTCTGATAACATTCGTACGTGTTATATTAATTCGTTTGCTCCATGTTTGGTCCTGGCGTTCTCCAATATATTATGATTTTTTCCCCAAGCTTGGGATAGGGAGTTGTGTTAGGGAGGAAACTTGTGTACCTTGAAAAGAAAAGTTGATACTATAATTGCATTGATTTGATTTTAACCGTGCTAATTCTTGTATTTTGCTATTCCTAGCAGAAAGGACTTGAGATTTTTATGTGAATCTAAAGGTGGCATTTACAAGAAACTGAGAGCATTTGTCTACTGAGGGAAATGGAGTGAAAAAAAAAAAAGTCAAGAATGACAATACATGTGGTGAGTTCTGGGAGGCACAGAGGAGGGAGCTTAGCCAGGGATGAGACCGCCTTCCTGGAGAAGCTGCAGTTTATTTTTCCCTCCTGAAATAAATGCAATAAAACTTTCACCTTCCTCCTTCTTCTGCAACTCCACAGAGTTCCCAAGGAAAGAATGAGCCTGCCAGGCCAGCACAAAACCAAGGAGAGGAAAGAGTCTTCTCTCTTGCCCTGCTTTTGGTTTCAGGTTCTTGGCTTTGCAGAGGTGGTATTCTGGTGAGAAGTCACTGGCTGGCAGTGGGACTATTTCATCCATCGGCCCAGCTGTGGGTCCTGAAATCCCCATTGCTCGGGGCAGAGGGACCATGCTGGGGTGTGAGCAAGCTTTTTTTCCCTCCAAATTAATGGTTTCATTCCCCTTAATTCTAGAGGGCAGAAGGTGGGAGAAGTGACCCGCGTCTGGTGAGCAGCTATGTACACCCCCCTGAACCCCATGACAAAAATATATGTTAGATATTCCTTACATTTTACAGATGAAGGAACGGAAGCTCAAACACATTTCATGATTTGCTCAAATTTCAGTGGTAGCACTGGGGTTTAAATCCACAATATGGGAACATCTGGGTGGCTCAGTGGTTGAGTATCTATCTTTGGTTCAGGTCGTGATCCCGGGGTCCTGGGATCGAGTCACACATTGGGCTCCCTGCATGGAGCCTGCTTCTCCCTCTGCCTGTGTCTCTGCCTCTCTCTCTTTGTGTCTCTCCTCAATAAATAAATAAAATCTTAAAAAAACCCATACTATGGTTTACTATGACTCCATAACTCCACATTCATTCTCCTCCAGCAAATTGTATCCTAGCCTCCCATCCTCATCCACCCTGTAGACCTTGGTTTCCTACAGGGCTAAAAAAGATTGTTTAATCATCTTTAGCTTTATGTTTGGGGCAAATTGAAAACAAGAGAATGTATTTATAGTACATTAATATCTTTTTGGTTTAGAATATGCTGTTGCATGCTCTTCTTTGACACCACGTTCCCCCCCTGCCCCCAATTTATAAGCGAAGAAGTTGAGGCACAGAGTGGTTAAGTGACTTGCCCAAGGGGGAGATTTGTTCAGTCATAAAGATGGGCCTGAACTTTTTCTACTTTGCATTCTGACTTGAAAGGCAGAGAACATATGCTCAAGGGGGAGATCTCACTAACTTTCATGTCAGATCGTCCTCTTGCTAATTTAATCCTGTCATTCCTACTTACATCCCTTTGGAAAACCACCACCAATCCTTTCTCTTTTGATATTTTCATGCTAAAAATATTCCCTGCACAGCCACCTCATCCACAAACAAGCAACTCAGCACTCTCCCCAGAAGTGTATCCTGCACGTACCACCCGCACCCCAGCCTGCAGGTTGCTCTCGATCCCCTTCCAGTTGGATTTATTCCGAACCTCCCACCGGAGGAGGGATCCAGGAGGGAGGCAGTTATCTTTGTGGACGTGGGCTCTCCTCGATTCTTTGTCCTCGTGGCCATGTCCCAATTAGAGCGAAGGGCTCCCCAAAGGGGGAGGATTATTTAAGTTTTGTAAATCCTGCCCTCCAAAAACCACTCGACATAAATGTTTCATGGCCAGCCTCTGTGAGGCCAGGGCTGGAACGTTCAGCTGTGAGGGTGTTTATATTTGTGGAGCTCTCTTGAACATTTGCTGCGGGTTTCAAACAGCTGCTATGCCGAAGCTCTGGGGACAGCAAGATCATGAATATTCAGGTGAAGCCACCAGAATGAACAGCCGTTAATAGAATAAATGCCTAAACAGTTGTGTAAGGCTTATTAAGACCTATTGGGGCTGAGATAATAAATTCCCACTCTGACATGTTGCAACTACTGTCGCTTAAACACTTTGGACCACCTCTTCTGAACTGAAGGAAAAAATGATGTTAGTTCTCTGCGCGAACACAAAGAAACACCTGGAAGCCTTGGCAAGGGGATGAGATTTGGCAGAGATCTTTCCGTGTACCGGCGCATCCTCAGGAAAATGATGTGCTGTTCATTGTTCGTGTTGTCAAGGTTATCTCAATCTGACTGGAATGGGCGCTGCTCTGGTGCTGGAGAAAATCTGTCCTGACTCGGTCACACTGCCTGGACATCGGCGGAGAGGCCACAGGAGCCCCTGCGGTGCTGAGCCTGGCCACGAGCATTCCCTCCCCCTGCCCCTGGGGCCTGGGGCCTCTCCTTCTGGTGGCCCCTCACATGGTGGTTTGGGAGGGACTAAATCTACATGAACATGAGGCTCCTTCCCCTTCTGCTCCACAGATCCATAGCGGGAACGCGATGCAAAGATTGCGAATGTAAAAGTGACCTTTCCAAGTGGCAACACCTGGTGTGTTAGAAAGTTCACTGCAGCCTGGGTTTGAAATGTGCCTGCTGTAAACATGGGGAATGTGGGAGATAGTGGAGAGAAGCTGTTTTCTCCTTTGGACGCTAGCTGTCACATTGCGTTAGACGGAGTCAAACTGCTCAGTTCTGGCACCCTGAGTCACAAGGCATTAACCAAGGGGAAACAGAAGAACTCACTCAGGTTCGCACCTAGGGGCCGACTCAGTAATATTTGATCAGAAACCTGCTGTCAATTCAGATCAAGGGCATTTGACTTCAAATCAAGGCAACTAACTTCATTACAGAAGCTCGTACATGTAAGGCCGCATTTGTTTCTCTGAAGCTGTCAGGGAGGGCTCATAATGCACTCGTCCTGTTCACTTCTCCCCCCGCCACACCCCACCGTCTGAAGACACAGTGGGGTCCTGCTGGAAACTCCGTATCATTGGAATTTTTGGAAAACACACCACAAAGAAATGCATATTCCCCAGCGTGGCTTGGTAGGAGCAGCACACTGGAGGGTGATGTGGATCGGAGGTCGGGTCAAGGCCTGGGGTACCCGAAGCAGGTTATTTCACTTCTCTGAGGCATAGATGCCTCATCGGAGACACAGGCATTACTCTAGCGCTTCATGAGCGTATCTCAGGATTAAAAACAGGTACCACACCTGGTAAAGATACCGGCTCATGGTAGTTGCTCAGTTAGTATTGTTTACCCTTTCATCCCACAATCATTCATGAGTTTGTTTACTGCCCTTCCTGTCCATTCCTTCTACGGATGCCTTTGAAAGGGTTAAGCAGTCCCCTTGCAAAGCAGAGGTTGGCTTCTTTCTTATGCAGTTTCACACATCTCTAAGCCTTTAACATACTGGATAAACCAGCACATTGCATAAAAACCAGGCAAATGGATGGGGGGGGGGGGGATCCTACATGCTTCTTTCCTTCCAAAAACTCCTTTCCCTTCTTTCTCTCCTCTCCAGCGATTGTGGGTGACCTGGTCATCAATATGAGAACCAAATCTGTTTTGGAACCTTTTGTGTCATGTTCAAAGTTCCAGAGGAAAAGCAGATGGAATTAATTAGTTAGCCTAAGCATGCTTAAACTGGAAGGGCATTTCTTTTTCAAGAGTGGCCAAAGGGTAGGGGGAACGTGCAAGGGACAAGGTAGCAGAAGTGCCTCCAAAAGCCTGAGGGCTAGAACTGGACATCAGTCTGTATTTTGAATAAAGATATATAGTTTTTGTTTCCGTTAACAAAGAAGTCAGGAAGGGATCCGCTAGTCATTATTTTTCCAGAGATGGGTTAGAAAGTGACCCTGAAAAACTGTCTGAATGGCAAAACTCTTGCAGAAGAGAGAGTGGGAAGCCTTTCCTTTCATGTGTTCTAGATACAGTGAAAATAGTCATTTGCCTGAAATGATGCCTTCTGGCAGGAGTTTGGATGAAGTTGGTACAAGGGTTTAGGAAGGTGCTGGCAAAGCTGGCTTGCCTGGCCAACAGCAGAGGCTTGGCTGACTTGAGACCAGGTCATCGTATCATTTTTCTTTCTCCTGCCTTCCCCTTCCCTATTGTCATCTCATCACCTCCCTGCCTCCCCTACTTGGCACCCCTTGGTATTGGCCATCTCTCCTTGGGTTCTGATTTGAAGAGTTCCACTCCAGGATGGAGATCTCTGAGAATTCTGTTATTTTTATCACGCAACAGGTGTGCTCTCTGGGCAAATCTGTAATGAGTAGGAGACCCTCTGGGGCCTTGGGCTGTGGATTTGCCATGTTAGCTCTTCCTGCCCTCCTGCTCCACATCCCCTTGTCACATGGAGCTACTCTACCATTTCTCTTTCCCTCTGAACCTGAACAAACAGTAAACAACACATGCTTTTCATTCTAATTCTGGAAAAGAAGAGCTGTTTCCAGTGAAAGCCCATGCCAAGTGGAGTCCCTCTTTTTCCAAGAGGTTTTGGGAGTGATTTTATTTTTCATCCAACAAATAGGGAAAAGTTTGCAGAATGGAGGTGGCTTCATAGATAATCAATGCAGGAGGGGACTGAGAGATCATTGAGCCCAGCCTGCCTATGCGGGTGAGGAAACCGGGAGCTCGGAGGCTAATGACTGCCCCGACATTTGGGGCGTTGCAGAATTGAAGCTGCCCTTAGAACTGATACTAAGGCTACATTACACTTACTGAGGACTTTGTTCCAGGTGCCAGCATGGTTGCATTACTTCCGATTGGCCCCCTCTTACTCAGGTGAGGAAGCAAGGGCTGGGGGCAGTTAGGTAGCTCACCCAAGGTCACATGGACAGTTAGTGGCAGACCAAGGACTTGCACTTGGATCAGTGTGGTTCCAAAGCTGATGGTTCGACATCTCAGACCACTTCCCGCTGCTCCCCACTGCCCCCCAAGGGGAGTCCATAAAGCTAGAGGCGAACCAAGGGGCCGATGCTCTCAAGCAATACTGCTTGGATGGACCTTCCCACGTGAAATCGTCCAAGGAGAGCCCCCAAGTGCCGGAAAAGTGAGGATGCAGATCTGTGCTGAACTTCAGCTAGTGAGCCTAAGCCTCTTGCTTCATCTTTTGCCATCTTTGACTCAAAAATCCTTAGTCTGCCGTTGTGGTTAGAGGTAATTTGAAATAAGTTCCAGATGTGACTAGAGGCTAGTGAGCAAGTCTCGGGGCATGAGGGAGCTAGGCCATGTGTGCACTAGCACCCAGGGCTGGCTCAGGAAGAGGGTCTATCAGCTGAAAAGGTAATAAGCTTCCTTTTGCCTCTGGCCAGAGGAAACACGGGGTAGGAAGGGGGAGGGCTGCAGCTGGCCTGAGCTGGGTGGCTGGGAAGGAGAGGGGGGCTCCCAAAGGAAAGAAGCCGGCTGTTTCTGTTTTTGTCCAAAGCTCAGGGGATGTATGATTTTTGGAGTCAGTTAGACTTGGGTCTGTACTTTAGCAGCTGTAGCTGGCGAGTAGCTTAATTCCCCTAAGCCTCAGTGTACTCGCCTGTAAAATGGGAGTTGATACCTACCTTACAGGGCTGTTTTGAGAATTAGGGAGAACATATGCAAAGAATCTAAGATAGAAAATGCTGGCTATTAAGTTTTTATTTGGGGGCAAGAACAATAATTAAATCAATAGTTTTTAGACTTTTTCTCCAACTCTTTCTTCCTGCTCAAAACGTCCTGAATTTTAATTTAAAAAATATTTTATTTATTTATTTGAGAGAGAGAGAAAGAGAGAGAGAAAGAGAGAGAGAAAGAGAGAGGGCATGAGCAGGGGGAGGGGCAGGGGGAGAAGCAGACTCCCTGCTGAGTGGAGAGCTCGATGCAGGACTGGATCCCAGAACTCTGGGATTGTGACCAGAGCTGAAGGTAGACCCTTAACCGACTGAGCCACCCAGGTACCCCCCAAATTCCTGAATTTTTAAAGAGAGTGGATCTCAGGGTATGTTTTTAGGTTTCCTGAATGGACTTGGTTCATGGGGATGCCAACTGCTCTACAAAGAGAAGAGCTACAGGGCATGGCGGGAGAAGGTGCAGGGAGAAGGGAGGGGTAGCTGCAACTATAGGGAAAGGCACATTGGGGAAAAAAGAGATTTCCAAGGATGAGTTCGAGGAGGTTCTACTTTGTGATATGAAGCATAAACTGCCCACTCCATCTCTATTAAGAAGCCTCTGGTTAAAGACTGTACTGCCCTTCAATAGCTTTGGAGTGTGGTTTGTGGTACCCATTGATAGCAGGCTCCAGGATAAGTGGCTCAAAGGAGCTGTTACATTCAAGTTACTTTCCAGGCTCTGTAGTGGGCAGGGTTACTCTGTATTCTCTGCCTATTGGCCCCTATGATGAACTGAGCAGACTCACGGGAGTGGTCATCAGCTGGCATTCTGGATTGAGTTGTTTTCAGGGGGATGAAATTGGTGATGGTATGGATGGGTGAAGGCCATGAAGTTCCATTGTGGACTCTCAGATCTGAAGCCTTTGAAGCATTTCAAGAAAAGGGTAATGTTTTTAAGATGTCCTTCTCAGTAGTACATGTAGGGTTGGGGAAATGTCAAGAAGGAATTGTTCAGAGGGCTACTTTAGTTCCATAGCATGTGATAGATGGAAGTCCCAGTTGTCTGACAGTAACAATAATCAATGGTCTGTTCTCTGGGTGTCTTGGAAGGAGGTCTGCACGGGGTAGGGGAGGATAGAGAGAGTCCGAGCCAGGAGTCCTGGCTCTGCCACTGTCCTGTGACTGCCATGCAGTCTTTCCACTTTTCAGGTCCCTCTATGTTAGAGGGGAGCCAATAGTGTCAACTACAGGGCCCCAGAAGATCTATAAGCTACCATGATGTTGCACTGTATGCTGTAAAATGCTGTACGACTGTGCAGCATGATACACGTGTGACAAAGCTCTAGGCTTCACCTTGGCTCTTACACTTCTTGCCTTGGTGACTTTGGGTACCTCATGTGACCTCTCTGAGCCTCAGCTTCTCTGAAGGAAACCGGGGCAGCAATACTGACTCTGCTGGGTTGTTTTGAGTGTCCAAAGTGCAATGCTGTCAAGTGTTTCATAAAGTGTACAGTGCTATCAGTGTAAAGGCCTATTGTAACTGCTTTTACTGCTTATGGATTTTAGTATTGATCTCATGTAGACTGAAGAAAAAAATGGAGCCCTTATATTAAACACCACATAGGGCATAGAGCTTTTTAATGCCCTGTAACACTCATTTCCAGTAAGAAGAAGAATATAAGCCTCTCTGAAATGAAACACTCTTCCAAACCATTTTATTTGAACTTAATTTTACTATGTGGCTAGCATGGGCAGAGTTCTGTGGGTAATACATGACTCACCCCTCAAGCTTTTTCAACAACAGTGAAAAGTTACAGCTATTTGATTTCCCCAATAAAGAGTTATTAGCAGTAATAATCCCAGAGAATATTAGGTTAGGTGCTGTGGTGCCTGGTCTCAGGGAGGCTTGAGTACAGTAAATACTTCACCATAACTCACCAGCTAAACAGAACAGATGCAGAGCCCTGGAGCTCCAGGCCCTGACTGTGACTGCCTCACTGAATCTGCCCACTAGCCTCTGGCTTGGTCATCTTAGCTTGGGAGCTACAGATCTGAACTTATATGGCCTGCTGGACAGAGGGCCCTGCAAATCCCTAAACACAACATATCCCAAACCAAACAAAGCATTTCTTCCTCAGACCCGCTCCTCCTGCTTGATTACCTGTCTGCTTAGTGTCACCACCATCTCCCTAGTTCCAGAGATTCAGGATGGTAGCATCTCAACTGATCTTACTCTCTCACTATCCAAGGCCAATCAGGACTGGACTATGGCCAGCTAGGAGCATCATCTTGCCGACTCTGGCATTTGTCATGCCTTTTCCATTATCACACTCATTGTCCCATTTCAGGCCCCTGTCCTCAGGTGGACCATGGAAGTTTTGCTTGTCTTTACTAATCTCATCCAGATCTAGTTGCTCTGCCCACTTTGCTTGTCCTTCCATATGATCCACTCTCCATTCCTCTGCCATTCTGATCTTTTGAAAACACAGGTCTGAACATCCCAGTATCCTGCTCGTAAGCCATATACTTGTAAGCTCCCTACTGCCTATAGAATAATGTTTAAATTCCTTGGCCTGGCATTCTAGGCCCTCCACCATCTGATCTTTTTTGATCATTCCCTGAACCTTGTTCCTCAGTTACACTCAACGACTTGCTGTTTCTTAGACATACTTCGCTTTCTTTCTTCTGTTCCTTTGTTCATGCAGTTTTCTCCACATGTCAGATCTCTTCTAGGAGGAGTCCCTTAGATGAAGGTAAATGCCTTTTTAACCTACACATCTACAGAGCTTTGTGAATCTTGTGTCAGCTCTTATTATATTCGCTGGACCATGAAATATAAGTGTCACAGATGGGAGCAGCACAAATGATATTTTCTCAGAGAGGGAACTTCTTAACTCTCCCTTTAAAGTATATCATCCCCATAGTTTGGCTATTGTGGACATTGCTGCTATAAATATTGGGGTGCAGGTGCCCCTTCAGATCATTACATTTGTATCTTTGGGGTAAATACATAGTAGTGCAATTGCTGGGTCATAGGGTTTTCAACATTTTGAGTGACCTCTGTACTATTTTCCAGAGTTGCTGCACCAGCTTGTGTTCCCACAAACAGTGTAAGAGGGTCCCCCTTTCTCTGCATGCTCATCAATATCTGTCATTTCTTACCTTGTTAATTTTAGCTATGTCCACAATAGCCAAACTATGGAATGAGCCCATCCATATGGACTGATGGACTGATGGACAGATGGACTGATGATGGTGTCCATCAACAGATGAGTGGATAAAGAAGATGGGATACACAATGTAATACTACTCAGCCATCAGAAAGAATGAAATCTTGCCATTTGCAATGACATGGATGGAACTAGAGAATATTATGCTAAGCTAAATAAGTCAATCAGGGAAGACAATTATATAATCTCACTCATATGTAGAATTTAAGAAACAAAAGAGAGGATCATAGGGGAAGAGAGGAAAGATAAATAAAACAAAATCAGAGAGAGAGAGAGACAAACCATAAGAGACTCTTAATTGTAAGAAACAAACAGGGTCGTTGGAGGGGTGGGGGTGGGGAAATGGGGTTAAGTGGGTGATGGGCATTAAGGGGGCATGATGTGATGAGCACTGGGTATTTTTTTTTACTTTTTTTAAATTTTTATTTATTTATGATAGTCACAGAGAGAGAGAGAGAGAGAGAGAGGCAGAGACACAGGCGGAGGGAGAAGCAGGCTCCATGCACCGGGAGCCGGACGTGGGACCCGATCCCGGGTCTCCAGGATGGCGCCCTGGGCCAAAGGTAGGCGCCAAACCGCTGCGCCACCCAGGGATCCCAAGCACTGGGTATTATATAAGACTGATGATCACTGACCTCTACCTCTGAAACCAATAATACATTATGTTAGTAAATTGAATTTAAAAAGCTGTATTATCCCCTACTATGCTCATTCTTAGAATCTCATTCTTCTCTTAGGTAACACTTAAAATTTTGTATTTGTGTATATGCTTGTCGCTTAATATCTGTCTTACCTATTGCACTGCAAACTGCTTCTGGGAATGGATCATGCTACTTTATGGCTGTCACCAGGGTTTACCCAAAGTGCCTGTCTCAAAGCATGTGTTAAATAAACAATAGTTAAGCCAGTAAACAGATGAATGCAATGTCTGTAACCCTACCTAGATGGTCAACTCCTTGATGACATCTCTGGATTTCACCATTCCATCTATCATGGTCCTGCCAATAGGTGCCCAATGATAACTGAATTGGATTTTAATTTTAGGTCTTTATTTCTTTCTGTTGATTGAGGAAACTAACTGTGGCTGACTTTTTGGCCTTTTGATTTGCCCATGAAAGAAAAGTGATAGGAAAGTATGCAATTAGATAGTCTTTGTTTGCATTCTAGCAGATTTCCATATAGGAGGCCCCCAACACGCTTCCCAATAAAAAAGCCTTCTCATGGTAAAGCAGATCAGCAAAGTAGAAAGATAATTAACAATTTCTGACATGAGTCTGTTTATACTGCTACTGTCAAGGGTAATCATGTTGGTTTAAGGGAGACCTTTTGCCTAGATTCTAAGAGTTCATACATGAAAATGTTAGGCATGGATTCTGGCTGTGAAATAAACATGTGCAGAAATTAATATATGCGTTCAAATTGTGGATGACCCGTAGCTTTAATGAACACAGGACATAATTTATTTGTGAATTAATTGATTAGACAAATTGTCTAACCATTCACCTATTTGTTTTCTATTTTGTTCTTTCATTTTTCATTCACTCATTTGTTCGCTCATTTGACAAGTATCAGAGCAGTAAATATGGGCTTAGTGAGGACTTTAAGCAAAAACACAACACATACTGGTACCAGTCCTTGGCAAGAGCTTAGTGTCCCTACAGAGATCACAAAAGGCTTCATGGAAAAGTACATATGAAAAACATGATTCTTCCCTTTGATGAATAAAGAGCTAAATGGGATTTTCATTTAGTAATTTTATGTTGCTCCTCTTTCTTGGATCTACTTGGTTATTAACCATATTGTGTGTTTATGTGTGTGTATAAGCCATGTATGTGAGTATGTGTACATTTACGTATGTGTGTATATGTATGTGGTAAACTAGCCAGGCATAAAATCCAGTTATGGATTGAGAGAAATGGAGGAAATTAAAATTTCCTAGCTTGGGTCACTCAACCTTCTCCTCTCAAAGAGTGTCTAAGCCTGCTGGCTTCAATCATTATTTCTGTTGTCTTTCTTTTTTTTCCTTAAATTTTCAAAGTTTTATTTACTAGATACATGTGATTAATATGCCAAGATGCAATCAACATACAACTAGCTGTGGGCATTACTCTCTATGCATATGATCCTCTCAGATACACAAGAATCTACCAATACCCAGGTAAAGAGAGTTGGCACATGTTCAAGGCTCTAAACTTGCAAGCAGGGTTTCCTAGAACCTTTGGCCCAGATCAGGTCAAAGCAGGTTGTGAACAGATCCTGAATATGATGCTAGGTATGCCTGAAATACTTCAGGCCCATCAAATAGTGTATAAAATGACGAGGTGAACACCCATGTGCCCACCATCAGCATGAGAATAAAATGCCACAAATATAACAGAAAGCCTCTCTTTATCCTTCTTTTAATCACATTCCTCCTGCCCTCACCACACCCCCTCTCTCCAGTGCCCCTTCAGGCAATCACTCTTCTGGATTTGCGTGATTACTGCCAGCCTGCCATCATTTTCCAAAGGCCATAGGGTGTAATTTGGTTTGTATGAACTTTAGATTCAGTTACTCAGCAAGGAGAATTTCCACTTCTTTCGGATATTCTTCCTTGGATTATCACCAAGTTCCTTTTTTATTAGTTGATCTGACCCTCTGAAGATAATTTAAACTTGGCTGGGGTATGTAAGTAGGTGGTTTCCACTTGAGTATGTTCCACAGAGACCATGGTCAAGCATCCCATTAATTCAGTTCACTTATTGTGGATAGCAATAAAGATTGGGAGGAACCAGAGTGATGCAAAATGGGTTGAAAACTGGGTTATTAATCTTGGGGAAAGGCTAATGAAGAGAAATTTGGGGAGTGTAATTGCCATCACACTATTTTAGGGACTCATTCTCCTCCATATGCCTGACACCTAATTGGTCATCAAGTGTTCCCAATTACATTTCTTAAATATCTCTCAACTCTGTGGCTCCCTCTTCAACATATACATGGTGCCTTTGTGTATTGAGGCTCTTAATGCTCTGGCCTGTTCTGTGAGAATAAGTTCTTCTTAATTCACTTTATGATTCTGCTCTCTCTTCTTTAACTCCATTCCTTGCACTGAACCCAGAGAGATCTTTCTAAAAACACAAATCAGAGTACTTTACCCCATTTTTTGGGGACACATGTCAGTGGCTTCCCATGGCCTTCAGGATAAAAACCTAGTCTTCACTGTTGGGGTCCCTGCCTACTTCTGTGCTTTACCCCTCCATCTCTCCCCCGCCCCCAATATTGCTTCAGTCACGTTGAGTTCCTTTTAGCCATCTTCTCTCATGTAGATATGCTGTGCCTGCTGTGAACTCTACTTGACCTGCAAGGCTTAGGTCTACTGTCATTTCCTCTGGGAACCTCTCCTTGTTTGCTCCTAGGTTCTTATAACACCTGCAGACTCTTTCATCTTTGCACTCATTAAGCTGCCTTATGGGGTTTCACTCATCTTTCACTTTGGACTACAGGCTCCTTGGAAGGGGGGACTAGTGTCTACTTCTGAACCTTAGCACCCCCACCATGCCTGGTCCAATCTGTGTTTGTGAAATGGATGCATACGTGTATGTCTGAATTGAGAGGAGGAGAGTGGGGGATCATTCCCCCACCCCAGTGGAAGCTTCTAATGGGGTTTTTGACTGTTTCATTCTTTGATGTAGCCCCTGCACCGAGAACCATGCATGGCATACAACTGGCGCTCAATAAACAGCTGATGAGAAAATGAACTAAGATAAGATTTTTTTCTGTGTGACTCCAAAGGGTAGAAGTTTGACAGTGGGTAGAAATTCCAGGGAGATTATCTAAGAGACCCATTGTAGCCCTGTAATTAGCCAGCAGGAGGCTCCGTCCTGTGTAAGCCTTAAACAAAAAGTCAGGTTTGGCAGCATGGCTGGTACTCCCTTTTTACTGGGTAGCTAGTTTTCTTTTCTTTTCTTTCTTTCTTTCTTTTTTTTTTTTTTTTAAAGATTTATTTATTTATTCATGAGAGAAACAGATTGAGAGGAGAGGCAGAGACACAGGCAGAGGGAGAAGCAGGCTCCTCGCAGGGAGCCTGATGCGGGACTCGATCCCGGATCCGGGGATCACGACCTGAGCCAAAGGCAGGCGCCTAACCGCTGAGCCACCCAGGCAGTGTTCACCTGGGTAGCTAGTTTTCAACACACAATCTGCAGACCACCTGGGAAGCCCCTGCACAAGTCATCCAGGGTGTATATTAATATTGTGTGTCTCTGGCTGAGTCAGAATTTTGGGGGTGGTTCCAGGAATCTGCATTTTCACCAGTTTCCACTTCCTGTAGACACTAGGAAGCTTCAAGAATGGCACGAGCTACTCTAGAAGGGTAGTGAAGATTCCATTACAGTGGGAGATCTAGAAGAGATTGGGTCTTCTAGGTTCACACTAGGCATGTGTCTGACTCTCCCACTATACCCCCTAAATAGTACTTGAAATAGCACACAGTGTAGGCATTCAGTACAGTTTGTTGAAAAAAAAAAAGAATGGGTTCAAAGACTTGTTTAAACAAATTTAAATTAGCACACGTAAGGAATGTCAAGTGCTCATTCTTTATCTATATACTTAGGAAAGACAGAACAATTTATATGAACCAACAGCTAGATCTGGTTATTTTTTTGGACTTGGAAATTCCCTTTCTATTCTCAAATAACACCAGAGATATGAAGTCATTAAATTTCTCCTCTAACATTTCTTTTTAAAGTCACATTTTTTTGCATTACATTTGCATTACAAATTGCCAATAAGGAGGAATCTCTTAAAGTTCACTTAAAGTTGACCTGGAAAAAGGAAAATGGAGCTTGAAATTGAGGAACCACAGTTATAACAACCTTAATCAATTTGCAAAACACTCACCAGAAAGAGGAAGGAAAGATATATAAACATGGTGCAGACAACATAAACAATTTATTTCATTTGGCAGAAGATACCTTTAGGGAGAGTAATAGAGGGGCTTGTTCCTGTTTGTCATGTTTTATCTTTAGCACTTACAAAGCATTGGCATTTTCAAGGCACTATTCCGATCACCTTGACACTTTCCTGTCTGGGATCTTCCTTACCAATCAATAGAAATAGCAGCAGCAGAAAGAATAAAGAAATCCTTGTCAGGCTGGGGTTGCCTTTTCAAAATAAACTGAGAGAAATTCCTGACTCTCATGTTTGCAATTTTGAGCAGGTGACCATGGATTCCTCTAAGAATATACTTTTTGACCTAGTAAGCAGATAACCATTTTTACCCTTCTGGCTTTAATGCATTTTAATATCTGCCATTTTCTATTGATTTGGATGTGTAAAGGAGGTGATTAAAATGCTGTCATGGTCATTTGGTTTTCAAGGAGATAGTCTGAGGTATCACTGAATATTATTACCTCCTTGTACCCCATCTCTTTCACTTAATGGGGAGGACCCTCTGTAAAGCAGATTGAATGGTGACCCCTCCCCAAAATATATAACTATTCAGCACCTGTGTATGTGATCTTATTCAGAAAAATGGTCTTTGCAGTTATAATGAAGTTAAGGATCTCAAGATTAGATAACCCTGGATGACCCAGGTAGGCCAATGACAAGTGTCAGTGGAAGAGGAAGAGACAGACACAGGGAGAAGGTGATGTGAAGATCAAAACACAGATAGTGATGTGTCTACTAGTCAAGGAGGATTAGGGTTGCTGGCAGCCACCAGAAGCTGGGAGAGAGGCACTGGACTGTTTCTCCCTCAGAGCCCCCAGATTGGCAGTCACCTTGACTTTTAGACTTCTGGCCTATGAGAGAATACATTTCTGTTGTTTGAAGTCATCGAGTTTGTGGCACTTTGTTATGGCCATCCCAGGAAACTGATCCACTATGCGTTGGACCCAGTATCTCCAGTTTACCGCCACCCCAGTCTGCTCTAAGGCTATAGTTCTCCTAAAGTGTGAAGCCTCCTGCTGTAGTGTTCTGAAATCTTATTCCACAGTCTGTGCTGGTCAACTAGACTTTGAGAACAACCATGGCCATGTTGGGGTGGGGAAAATCGAAACATAGCTGACATTTTTCTGGTCACTTATTATTTGTCAGGTGTGCTAAGAAATGTACATGCATGCATTTTTTTTGTCAATGTTCACAGTAGATCTCTGAAGTCAGTTCCATTATTTTCTTCCATTTTGTAAATGAGGATACAGAGGCTCAGAGGATTTGTCTAGAACATGTTCAGACAATTATAGGGTTGAGAGGAGGGCTGAGCTTTGAACCTGAGTCAGCCTCACTCCAAAGTCTTCTCTCCAAATTATTCAGGATTTCATGGAAAACAGAGAGTTCTCTGAAGTCCAGAGCCATGCTAAGTAGAGCTTTAACGTTCATGAAAGCATTTCTGGAGATCTGTGAAACTTCTTAGATTTTAGAAATCACTCTACTCAAGAATGGGAGTGGACTAACTTGCTCAGGATGAGTGGCTCAAATCTGATTTTTTAAAAAAGATCTATTTATTTATTTGAGAGAGAGAAGAAGAGAGAGAGAGAGAGAGTACGAGAGCCTGCAAGTGGGGGGAGGGGTGGGGGAGGGACAGAGGGAGAAGGAGAGAGAGAATCTCAAGAAGACTCCCCACAGAGCATGGAGCCCAACATGGAGTTTGATCTCATGACCCTGTGATCACGACCTGAGCCAAAACCAAGAGTTGAATGCTTTACTGAGTGAGCCACCCAGGTGCCCCTCAAATTTGATTTTTATTTCCCAGATGATGTTATAAAAAATTATTGACACTGTTACAATTTCCTTCAAGTCATGGGATATTGAGATTGCTTATGAGTAGATGAAACTACCAACATTACATTTCAGAATCTATTTGGTTTATGAATTACTTTATATTGAAAAATGTATCCTATGCTAGAAAAAAATGTTGGTGAAGTCTCTGTGTAGGAAGGATTTTTTAAACTTAAAAGTAATGGAAGGAATCACAAAGGAAAACTAAGATAAAATTTACCTAAAAACTAATTAATAACTGTATGTCAGAAAATATTTTAAACAAAATTAAAGGGCAGACAAACATCTGGAAAAATACTTGTGGCAAATATAAATAAAGACATAACAACCTAAGTGTATAAAGATGTCAAGCACATTGAGAAGAGAAATAATATTATTTCCCAATAGATAAATGAAGTGAGGGAAGAGTGAGATGAATTATGGTATGTCATGTGATAAGACAGTAAGTAACCGTCTAAATGATATTTAGGAAGGGTATTTAGAAGCAGGAAGATCCTCATTAAGAAATGCTTAAAAATGCTAAAAAATGCTAAATCCACATAAAATATGTTCTGTTAAATAATGAAAGATAGCGTTTATTTGGGGTTCCTCATACACGGAGCACTATGCTGAGTCCTTTCCATGCCTTATCTCACTGAGTCCCTAAAATAATCTAATGAGGTATATACTATTACCATGTCCATTTTATATTTGAGGACACTAAGGCTAAGAGAGGTCGAGTCACTTGCTCGGTGTCATTCAACAAGTCATGACATAGCGAGGATTTGTATTCCAGGTCTCTCTGTCTCCAAGATACTGTAACACTTCCTGTTTATACTGTAACCCACTTGGTGCTGGGATCATGCCTTATTTATCTTTGTACTCTCATAGAACCTTGCAAATAATTAATTTTGCTACATTGTGTGAGGGAGAGTTATTTGCTTATTGGTTAAGAGACTAGTTCCTACCATCAGACAAATCTGGGTGGCCCTGGACAATGAAACTGCTCTCAGCCTCAGTTTCTCCATCATAGTCAGTCATGGTAGGGGTTCAGTGAATTCGTATGCTTGGGGGCTCAATGTGGTGCTAAGGACACAGAATGTATTCTGAAAATGGCAAGTGACACTGAATTGAATTGTGTCACACCTTGTTGTATAATAAGGAAAAACTATTATCTTAACAGTTGGTATGGATATTTTTCTTAGGGAGGAAAACTTTCTTTAGGAAAAGAACCTTGATGACTCACTAAGGGTATTAGAGATAAAGGGTGTGAGTGTTGTTGTAAGCCCAACACCTCCCTTCCCCAAGAAAAGGGGAACGGTTCAAACAGTTGCATCCAGAAAATGAGTTTTGTTTTGCTTTTATTTTTTTCTCCTGAGAAGAGAAAAAAGAGAAGAGTACAAAGGGGTAGAGAATCATGAAGGATGAGGCTGAGCTGGTGGGAAGGAAATGAATGAGTTATAAAAAAGTGGAGTCCCTTTTTGAAATCTTTGGCTGGTAAGATGGTCCAACGTTTTACGTTTAATGTTTAACATGAGATTGTGTTGCTGCAACACCACTCCCTCCCGTTTCTTGCACAAGCCCAGAAAATTCTCCCAAAAACCTACTCACAAAACTCACAAAAGCTTTGTGTGAAGTTTTAAATAAGTAGAAATGACTTCTTTCATGACCTGGTGGACGTGGGTCTAGGTAGAGATGGCACTTACAAAGGGAGCCTGGATGACTATAAATAAATACAAACCTCCCTAAGGATCCTCAGACATTGTCAGACTTCAATAGAGTAGCTGGGATTCACACGGACACAGTGGACTCTTAACGTGATGGTTGGGGTGCCAACCCCCACAGAGTAAAAAATCTACGTATAACTTTCGACTCCCCCCAGATATAAGTAGTACCAGCTTACTATGGACAGGAAGTCTTACCAATAATAGAAACGGTAGGTTAGTACACATTGCGGATGCTGTATGTATTGCACACTGTATTCTTACAATGAAGTAAGCTAGAGAAATGAAAATGTTACTATGACAATCGTACGAGAAAATACTGTGTGTAAAAAATTGCTTATAAATGGACCTGTGCAGCTCAAGTCTACTTTGTTCAAGGGTCAACTGTATGTGGAAATACATAGAGGGGACCCCTATTGATATTTTGTTTACTCCTGTTGCCCTACTGGTTTTTGCACATGATAAATGCTCAGTAGACATTTGTTGAATAACTGAGGAGAACAATGGAAAGCATGTCTATGTGGCTCAGACTCTAATTACATAGGCATTAAGAGAAGGGAGAGACCCATGAGTTAGGGGAAAGTGAGAGAACTTTGTCCAGAAGCTATCACTTCTGAGGCCTTGGGGAGCTGACCTAAAAGTGAGCTTTGCTGTGGTCACTGGATTGACAGAAGCACATGAGCAGAGAGTATTGGTGTAGCCAGCCAACTCTGTGCCCCCTTAGAATTCGGAATTGGGCTTATGGGCACCCCTGGAGGATGCTTGCGTATTATTGGGGTGTGGTCAGAGAAAGATCATGCTGTTGCCATCCCTGAGGAAAGAGGATCAGTGGGTTCATTTTGGACGGGAGCAGATAACTCCCAGATCCAGATGTGGGTGGTCTGGGCATGACCCAAGAGGAAGGGGATCGCTGAGAGCCTACATGTGCAGAGACGACAGGATTTAGCCTGGGAATGGTCAACTAGCCCGTTGCCCAGGAAAGGGCACCTTGGACGCCTCTCAGTTGGAAGATATTATCTCCAGATGGAGTCCTCTGCCTGCTGGCAAAGTCACCAGCATTATTTGGTAATATTTTGATGTGCTATTTATGTGGAAAGGAGTTTTATTGACATATCTTTCACATCATGCACAAACAGTTCTAGCTTTTCCTTCTGAAAGGGACTGTAGCAATGAAGATGGCAAATCTTGGAAAGGCATGAGGGGGCAAAGAATGGGCTGGGCCTGGGCTCCTGCCCAACACCATGTGTCCTGGCTGAGTCCTGATTTGCATTCAGGCTGCATCCCTGGTTGGTGAAACTGGACTCGCTTGTCGTCCTGATGAATCTGGCAAAAGCTCCAGACGAGGGGTGACAATGAACGGGACAACACTGTGGAGGGCAGGGATGGGAGGGGAGGGCTTCGGGGAATTACCCAGGAGTTTCGTGTCATGCATTTGCCTGTTCATCATCTCTATTCGGGAAACAACAACTTCAGAAAAGCAAGCAAAGAGGTTCACATTATGTTAGTGACCCCTGAAAAAACTTGCACATCTCTGCTGGGAAATGTGTGCCTTTCCTCGGTATGGCATTTATTTTAAGCGTTTAGCTTCCCCACACAGTGGCAAGCTCATTTACCCATTTTCTTTCTCTCTCTCTCTCTCTCACTCTCGCTCCCTCTCTCTCTCTCTCATGAAATCACTTTAGTCAGCACAAATTTGGAGGCAGAACCAAACCCAGTAATAGCATATCTCATGCTGCTATCAATTTTCCGCCAGAAGAACATTTTGGGACACAAAGTCCTTTGTCTATTTCCAGAAGCTCGATTCAATGACATTACATGAATGACTACAACACTATAGCATGTTCTGCACCGTTTCAAATTGTAACCTAAAAAAAAGGAAGAACTTGGATCGTAGCCAGAGCGTAATGATTTCAGTTCTTAAGAAAATCCAGCAACCATTACACCACATTCAATATTTTCTTGCTGTGGAAATTTAAGAATCGACTCTAATCAAATAGCAACCCCACCACCCCATCCTCCATTTTGCTGGGGTTCCTGTTACTAGCAGGCCTCCCACGTCTGTTTTGGCTTAAAAAAATAAATAAGTTTACAATATGTTTTTAAAAATTGGGCTGAATCAGACAATTGTATATTTTGGAAAATGAATGCAAAATGTAAAACAGACTAATCATGATTCCAAATTCAATCTTCAGGGCCCTAATTGATCCCATCCCAAAGGTAACATTCTATCTTAATTGACATGCGAGATGGTTACAATTATGTAAAATAAAACTGGGCCTGGTGGAAACTCCATGTTTTCTTATTGAACAGGGGATGGCCAGCTTTTATAATAGTTGATTGCAAAAGGATGCAACCACTTTGCTCATATTTCCTATTTTGGTTTGGCCGTTGTACATGTGCAGTGAGGTCCCCTTCCCTTTCAATAAAGTACGGGTATGAAGGGGAACCCGATGCCATTATATTTAGCTTGGGGTTGGGAGACACTTAGAGAAAGGGTCAATATTTTCGATGGCCATTTCATAAGTCAGTTAAAAAGAGGGAAAGAGAGGGAGAGGATGAAATCGAGCACTTTTCATATTTGTTGGCAGAGTGATTTTTCTGGGTGATTGTGACCACACGCATGAGCCTGTGCTCTGCATCGATGGGAAACAGATGGTAGCAAATGGGTGCAGGGTGTGCGGAGATCTCAGAAGCTGGGCCCACGGGAGGGACCACAGCCCTCCCAGGACTTGGTAGAGTCTGAATAACAATGCTCACAAGGGGCCCTCACTGCTCTTGGACCCCTGCACCCCTGCACCCCTGCAGGCCTCTCTGCCTTGAGCACCCTGGATTGGAGGCCAGGTCTCCCTGGAGATGCTGGACGTTGAAAAGGCAGGAAGGCAAGAGGCCTGTTTGTGCGATCCGGGGTGGGGGGTGGGGCAAGGCCGCCTTGGAACACCTGTGCCCCTTGGCATCTTGCTTCCATGGACCAAGCGGGCCTCGAGCCTTGAGCGTTGTGGTCAGTACTAATTGCTGTTCTGCCTGCCAATGCCGGCCAGAGGGATGCCTTCCTATCCCGTGTCCCCTCGATCCCTCTCTACCTCCCAGGGGTGTCTGTCTGTCCATGTCCCCGCTGGCCCTGACTTTGTTCAGGGCCTCGTCAGGTCTCTCCTGCATTGTGGCAGTGGATCTTCTAACTGGTCTCTGCCTCAGGTCTTGTCTATGATTCAGAGGCTGGAGTAATACAGACCTGACCGTATGACCTCCCTGTTAAGCCCGCCCTGGTGCCCCAGGAGACTCAATGAACGGAACAGGAGTGTGTTACTTACATAATCATTTGCCAGGCTCTACGGGCAGGGCCTTGGTAGCTTCGTGTTGGCTGAATGAAAAGGTCTTCCTTGAGCGTCTATACCGGCTTCCCCACCCACAGGACATCATACCAGTGTGCTTACAGACTTTGTCCTTAGCCAACTATCAAGGCCTCAGCCAATTTTTACCTGGGCCCATATAGATAAATAACACAGTGAAAGAAGTACTCTTCTTGGGCAAACACTGCAGCCTGGACACACTTAGCTTCCCAGGAAGGACTTTGGACAATAATGATGTGATAAATAAAAACCGTTATATTTTGCTGTTACTCTTTGTGGACTATTAAGACCTTAAATCACCTTGTCCACAGACTACCTTTCTGGAAGAGGAAATGGAAGCCTGACAGGGCTCTGTGGCATCTTAGGTGGTGAGAACTCAGCTGGGCAGGACTGAGAACCAGGGCTTCCAGCCTGAAGATCTTGTCCTGCGTTGGGCAGGAGCCCCAAGTTGAGAAATAAACTCCCTCCATGGTACCTCCCTTATTATTATTTTTTAAAAGATTTTATTTATTTATTCATCACACACACACACACACAGAGGCAGAGAGAGAGAGAGAGAGAGAGAGAAAGAGAGGCAGAGACACAGGCTCCATGTAGCGATCCCGGGTCTCCAGGATCACACCCCGGGCCGAAGGCGGCACTAAACCGCTGAGCCACCCGGCCTGCCCTAATGGTACCTCCTTTAATTCGATTTCACTTTCACCTGCCTCCCTCCATTCCTATTTTTATGTTACTTGTGCTCAAGGTCCCCTGTGGAGAGCCCTGTTTGTGAGAAACAACCCGGGACAAAGGAAGGAGAGTCAACTCTGGAGTCAGAAAGACCTGGGCTCAAATCTAATAAGCTCTACCATTTTGCTCTAGGAACCTGAGCAATTGACTTAGCTCTCTGAGTCTGTTTCTTTTCTTTTTTAAAGATTTTATTTATTCATTCGTGAGAGACACAGAGAGACACAGGCAGAGGGAGAAGCAGGCTCCCCACTGGGCAGGGAGCCTGATGCAGGACTCAATCCCCAAGACCCCAGGATCACGACCTGAGCCAGAGGCAGATGGTCAACCACTGAGCCACTCAGGTGCCCCCCCACCGTTAAAAATATTTTATTTAAATTCAATTTGCCAACATATAGTATAACACCCAGTTATACTATTATCTCATCATGGGCCAACCTCACAGATTTGTCATGGGGACTGAATGAGAAAACTCATGAAAAGCCCCTGCCATGTTATAGAAACTTAATAAACATCCAGTCTTGTCCTTCCCACTCTTCTTGACACCCATCAAAATTCACTCATCCTGAGTTTCTGTGTCATACTCTCTGCCAGGTACTTAACACCACTGCATTTTCTCCCTCTTCGCGCATGCCTCCATATAAATTGTGCAGTTAAATAGGATCTTTCTGGAATAATTTATAACAACCTTGATTACTATGTATTATATTATATAGCATAAGATAAATAATTTATTATATGTTTCTATTATATAAAAAATAGAAATTTTTTTTTTTTTGGTCAAAAAGATAAGGAAAATACTCTCGTAAACAGATGAAGTAGAAAGGATGTGCCTTTTAGAATCTTTAGGCTTTGAATCCTCATGCCCTAACCCACCAATGGATGTGTCTTTGGGAAAGCTGCTTAACCTTGGGAAGCCTTAATTCCCTCTCCTGTAAAATGAGGTTGATAATTTCCACCTCCCAAAATGGTATGGAGTGAAGCTAGTCCCTTCCTACCACCTGGTACAGTCTGGGGCTATCAGATGTAACCCCAATAATTATTTGTTGAATTACATTGAATTTCTAAAGCCTAAAAGGTTGAGTTTTAAGGGGTGGGTGGTAGAGCAGGGGGAAGTTCACCCACACATGTGGCCTGGATCCTGTCATGTGCTAGGAAGTAGAAGTTCTGGATATATTCAGTGAGTCAAGGTGATCCGTTAGTGGCTACGCAGCCTGGGTATCAGCAGAATATATACATTTCACAGGAAACAAGATGATGTGATCTCGGCTAATAACTACAAGGGAGCTCCCAAAAGATCCTTAAGATGGAGAAGAAGGCATTTTTCTTTTGAGTGGACCTGATAGGATATTATATCCAGAAGGCAGTAGGATGTGAGATGGGCCTTGAGGGAAAGTGACTGGCCAGAGCTCCAAGAAGACCATGTTGACAGGAGGGCAGAAAGGCTGGGCTCTCTTGGAGCCTCCTGAAACACACCTTACAGTTTCTTTGGAGGCAAATTCTTAGTTGGGCAAGGGCTGGTGGGACAGCTGGCTAGAAAGGTCCATCATTGATGCTCACTTATGCTACTAGTTATTCCTAATCCCCAATGTCTTGGATGTCACTTTTCTAGTTCTACCATATTGGTCAAAGTGTTACCATAGGAGAGGGTTGATGAATAGCATCCAAACACAAAAGCTATTGGTGGGAGGACACACCAGTCCCAACACCTGCTTCCTTCTCAATCATTTCTTCCATCCTTATTTGAAGTTTACTAAATGCCAGGCATTGTCTTAGGCCAGTGACACAACAAAGGCAAATGGTTTCCATAGCTAAGGTAACATGTCCTCTCTCCCTCTACGCATTCAGTCTATGCTGTCATAGCAATTTCAAGAGTAGCATCTTTGTGGTGGCTCCACACACTGGCTCTGGAGACATGTGTCCCCGTTTGACTTCCAGCTTGTATGTTTGTATATATCACTGTGGATATCAATGTGATAAACCAGACAGAGCCATACTCTTGAGTCTACTTTCTAGTGCATAAGTCAGTGAGTGTGTGCAGAGAAAAGCACAAATCACAATAGAGCCTCCTCAGTGCTATGACAGACATATCCGCAAAGTGATGTGAGGGAAAAGAAAAGGAGAATTGAAACCTGGTTGCAAAGTCAGGAAGACTTCTTGGGGGAAGTGACACCTGAGATGGGGTCTGGAGGTTAAGGCTGAGAGAGTAATTTGGCTGACGTGAAGACCTACTGTGTGCCAGGCATTGTTGCAGATAATAAGGTTATAGGAGTGAGGAGCAAAAGCAAGTTCCTTCTCCCAAGAAGCTTTCATTCTAGTAGGGAGATAATGACAGACAGACAAAATGGCTACAAAGAACAGGAGATATTTTTGGAGAACAACATCTTATCCAGTGTGGCTAGAGCCTAGAGTCTAAGAGGGTAAGCAGAAGCAAGGAGAGGGTGGCTTGGAGAAACACGGGACCCAGGATAAATTTTTCCCTAGGACAGTAGGTAACTGTTGAAGAGTTTTAAGCAAGAGAGTGACATTTCCCTTTTATTTTATTAAAAAAAAATTAAATTTAAATTCATTTTAGTTAGCATATAGTATTGTTAGTCTCAGGGGCAGAATTTAGTGATTCATCAGTTGTGTATAACACTCGGTGCTCCATACATCACGTGCCCTCCGTAATGCCCGTCACCCAGATACCCCAGCCCTCTACCTCCATTCCCTCCAGCAACCCTCAGTCTGTTTCCTGAGGCAAACCATGGAAGATTCTTAACTATGGGTGACATTTCCCTTTTAGAAAAGTAACTGTGGTCACAGATATGAAAAATCATTTTGGCTACAGGCGGGAAAATGAATTGGAAGGAGGAAAACCGTGTGACTTTGGAAAAATTATTTGACCTCTTGAGCCTCAATATCTTCATGGGTAAAATGGGCATATTGCCCATCTAATAGGGTTGCTGTGACCTTAAATGAGGCAAAATAAGTCAAATGGCTTCAGCATTACCTGGTCCTGTGTACCCTTTGTGTTTTAAGATAATTGGTTTTTAAGAAACCCAGGTGCCAAGGGGACTTGAGGGAGCAACTGTAGGAGAGGAGCGAGGGTGGGCTGCACTGGGCCGGGTTATGGACTGAGGTCAGGAGCATAGATGTTGGGCCCCTGATTCAGAACGGAGCTAATAAGGGGGCTGTGTGTCTGAGGATTATTGCTAGGGTAGAAGTGTGGTGGTGGGTGGAGGGGGAGAATTGCTACTTTGAGACAAATACCATCCTTGTCATGGAGAGAAAAGCCTTTGTCTCAGACACACCTTCATGGGTGTGTTGGCTCATAAGGAGCCTCTGTAGCACAGCCAGGGAGAGCCGTGGGCCAGGACGTGAAGAGAAACCCCAATGGATCAGAAATAGACAGGGATGTGCAGGGTTGGGAGCAGAGAAGAAAAATATGAGAGGAATCTAGGAAGAGAGTGGAAGCCAACAGTCACAGGAGGCCAGAGATTCTGAGGAGAAGGAAAGTAAGCGACAAACTTCTCCCTGCAGGTATGGCTGCGAGATTAGGGGAACAGGACCATCTGATCCCCCGAGCTCCTGATGGTGACTCTTCCTATACCATCCTCTCTGTGGTTCTATGGTGTCACCGCCCATCAAGGTTCTCCTATATTCTCAGTAAACTGTTTGGGAGTGGTTTTGGGGGGTAAATCAAGGAAAAAGGTGAAACTGTGGGTTTGAGTTAGAACAGAGAGATGAGGACAGACACAGGAGGGGAAACACAAGTGCTTTCTAGATGTAGCAGGAACAGAAAGTCTGAGTAACAAGAGATCAAAAACATATAAGCCCTAGAATCCATAGCAATCTTGGGGCGACGGTGAGATTTGATGAGGAGTGGAGTGGAGGTCGTGTCTCGGCAATGTTATTAGACTCTCAAAGGACAGAGTGATCCTAGCGCATGCTTGAGCTCATATGGTTCTTGTCCCAACCATCCCACCAAGCACAAGGACTTTGAGGAACTATATGTGGCCTTTTGGGGAAAACACCAAGCAAGTGCCTGAGTGAGAACCTTTATCCACATTTCCAAAATGTTACCTGTTCACCCACTCATCTATCCATCCACCATCCATCCATTTGTCCACCCTTCTGTCTGGTCCCCACACATCCAGCGTTTCTATCTCTTCCTCTCATTGATCTCTGGTGTCCAGACTGATAAAGTAAAACAAAACCAAAACCAAACTCTCCCACCACTAAAATCCCCCAAACAAAACAGAAAGTCCCTTTCATCCTTTAGACTTTTCATGGAAATTGTAAAACTTTTGACCTTTTGGGCCTCTTCCCATGTTTTACTGGAGGAGATTCCTCACAGTTACCTGCACTGCCAACAAGATCATTCTGAACCAATGTGGTCAGCTTCTCCCTTCACAGTGTGATCTAGATATGGATTTGAGACTTTCAGATTTAATTAGAATCTGTTTCCCCCATTTTTAGAATCTCTTGAATAATATAAACTACATCTCTAATTCTCTTAGCTTGATCCGAATCTTTTGTGTTTTTCCCTTAACTATTCTGATTGGTAATAGATACTTGAGAGATTTTGTCTTCAGCCATTAAAAGGAAACAAACAGATTTTTTTGGGGAAAGAATCCCACTTATATTTATTACCTATCTTCATTTTACTCGAAAACTATTTGGATATATTGGTCACTGAAGCTCCTAACCTGGCCTTGAGTATGTTGCGGTGAACAGGTCTTGGGATGACAACTCCATGAGTCTGCTTCTGGGATGTAAACTCTAGAGTACAAATGCTTTTGAAAGTAGCTTGAAGCTGCTTTTCTGGAAAGGGGATCAGAATGTAGGAATCAATAGTGGGGGCAGGGGGAGCCTGAGGTTATAGCACACCGGCAGAGGCAAACCTGAGCAAGGCCATGTAGAGAGGCACCAGGAAGCCTTAATGATCGGCTTGGCTTCCTGTCCCTGTAGTCCACTAATCCTCCAGGTGCAGCCACTTAATCTACACCTGTGGGCTCAGCCAAGCCTCTGAATCTGGATTCAATCCTTTCCCCATTTAAAAGGAGTTTAATCTGGGCTGGGCTGTTAGTCCAATCAACCCAATGACTGGTTCCCAATGGCTGAGATTTGCATCTGAGTTCCCCTGTTTTCTCTAGGGCTTACCCCATCCTGACCTCCTGGTACTATGTCTGAAGTTCAGTTTCCTGGGAATCTGTTCTCCAGTCCAACACCCTCCCTGCCCTCTCGCCCCCCTACAGACCACCCACACGGCTGGATCTTGCCAATGCTGTTGAGACGCTACTAAAACCAGGATGTCACTTAAGAGCTGAAGCTTCCGAATGTCAGTTGCTACCCGGCCTGCATTTTCTCCTGTTTCAAGCAACGTCTCCCTTTGTCCCCTTTCACTGGGGTTGCTTGACCTCTGGATGTGGGTCCATTTTCATCTCTTTATGTGGAAATTTCTATGAATCAGTCATTATACTAAATCCTGTGACCACAAAGAGGAATAAATACTATTCCTGTCCTCTGAGAGTTCTCAGCCTGGCAGAGAAGACAGACATGGAAAGCAAACACTCCCACTCAGAGGATGGAGTATATGCAGAATGCCAGGAAAAAACAAGGAAAGGGGTCCTGCTCCGGGAGGGTGCAGAGACAGTGCCACAGCTGAGGAAGTTTGAGACTTAGAAACTGGGTAGGAGCCAACCATGCAGGTAAGTTCGATGAGCATCGCAGTGAAGGAGCAATTAAAGGCGCATGTGTGTTTGGGGCATTTCAAGCAAATCTGGGAAGACTGAAGTGTGGGATGGGTGGGAGCCGAGGCTAGTGAACTGGGCAGGGGCCGGGCCAGTGATGACCTTGTATAAGATAATGACAATGACTCTGGCAGTGTTAAGAGAAGGATTTTTTAAAAAAATTTTGTTTATTTATTCATGAGAGACACAGAAAGAGAGAGAGGCAAAGACACAGGCAGAGGGAGAAGCAGGCTCCATGCAGGGAGCCCAACGTGGGACTCGATCCCAGGACCCCAGGGGTCAGGCCCTGAGCTGAAGGCAGAGGCTCAACCGCTGAGCCACCCAGGGATCCCAAGAAGGATGTTGTTAATAACACCAGAGCCAATGTTCCTTTTTAGCACGTTGACATAATATTAACATGAATAACTTATACAATGACAATAGCTGCCGTTTATGTCCTCACATGAGTTTTTTAGGATGTTCCTGAGTGTTTCCAACACCCATGGTCAGATGTTTGGAAATTGCTGGGTTAAAGTGAGTTCAGGGGATTTCTCAGAGCCTTTGATGGGTTCACGTGCTTTGCGACTAGGATGTGGCCAGAAGCACTCCTCAAATTATTTGACCACCACCTTCCTTCTCTTGCAATATTGTAATATTGCAGGGGACTATAGTTACAGGTAACACACTTTGGGAACAGCCCTGGGATATTCTTTGCATCCTGCCCGGTTCAGATCATTTATGAGCAACCAATCCTGGGCTATAAGAAGACACCAGCTGCAGGAGGCTTTTAAAAGTGTAATGTTGCACATCATGCACCCTGCTCTGTTATATCGTTCATAGCCTGCCTGAGACGTTAGGGCTAATCTCTTAGACGTTGCACAAGACTAAGGTTGCCAAGTGTTCACAGTTTCTGAAAGGGAAACATGGAGGAAAGAATCAAAATGGGAAGGGGTGAACTATGGGGAAGGGGGAGTACTAGCAGTGGGAAAAGTAAAATGGGGGAAGGAACTTTAGAGTGAGTAAAAAAAAACCCAGTGAAAATCAGATAAGAAGTCTATTCCCATGTTATGGGACTAGAGACTTTAGATCTGAGCTTAAAACATGTGGGTAAAAATTACCAGTAAGTCAGTGATTCCCAAGCCCTGGAAAGGCGAGACCCTATCTATTAATTTTGTAAATCCATAATAGCATCTGGTGTAGGACAGGTGCTCATTTGTTGTGTTAAATGAAATTTAGGTTTTCCTCTGGGGTTCAGCTCTCTTTTAGTGGGCTTGCTGGTTTATGTTGACTTAAAAAATCACATTCCTTTGAAATTAATGGTGATCTTTGGGGGGAAGGATTGTGACTGACTTAACATTTTGTTCTTTCTTTTGATCTGTAATAAACATTTTTTTTGGTTATAATAAAGGTATTACTTTTATAATCAGGAAACAACAATAATTTTGTAAAAGGTGCATCCCGAGTTCTCCCTCTGTGCAATGTTTATAGGTAGGAAGAATGGAAGGTTGAGGTGATAAGCTTTCATGGTGACTCAAATTAATCAACCCCAATCTGGCAGGGAAGGATGGAGATAAAGTTGAAGTCTTCGAATTTCACATTTCTAAATATTGAGGCCAGCCTAGTACCTGGCATGCAGTAAATGTCTAATAAGTATCTGTTGAATGAACAAATATCAGGGAAGTCGGTGAAGCCTATTCATTTCCCCTTCTGAAGATCTTCTCAGTTAGAGAATTCCTTCTGGGGCATACCGGTGAGGGATGGGTGAGCCAGGTATAGGGTGCAGACAGGTTGAGTGACTTGCCCAGGTCACTCCCTACATTGGTAGGCCGGTTAGCAGAGCCAGAGCTAAACCCAGAGACCCGGGCCCACCCTGGGTCCAGGCTCTCCGGGGCCTGCAGGGTCAGGGTGCTGCCCTGCCGCACATTTGCACACATGTTGCTCTCCACCCACAGTGGTGTTTTTTGGAGCAAAAGGGTGCCTTGAACAGATCTTAACTACATAGAACAAAAGTAACTTCGAAAAAAAAAAAAAATCCCTCACACAGTAGCACCCTTCCTGCCGGCCCTGTTGTGATTTTGCACTGAGGGTGCATTTTAATTGATGAAATGTGCTACACAGCCCAACCAAATTGAAAAGTAACAACCTTCACTTACCATTTGGAGATGTGACGGAAGTGCCAGAAGTTAAACTCAGAGGACTAAATGAAATAACAGAAGCTCCCTATCCTCTCTTGAAGAAGCTCATTAGTTTTTGCTTTCTCACATTCTGTTTGCTGTGGCCTGCAGCCAAAAATGGCGGCAGTGGAGATAATAAGTGAGAGTTAAAAATATGTGAAGAGTTGCTGGGCTGGGTGCGACCCCAGGCAGCTGGGGGAGGGGCTCAGGTAGGGGCAGGCTGGGAGGGCTGAGGAGGGGCAAGCAGAGGGGGAAGGAGGGCAGAGACAGGCTGAGAGAGAGAGAGAGAGAGAGACCCATACACAGAGACACACATCGTCAGGGGATGGTGAGACAGAGAAACAGAGAGGGCCAGAAACACAAGGGCGTATGAGAGACAGTGTACACACACTCAGAGACAGAAACACACAAACTACGGTAGGGGGGCAGAGAGACAAAGAGAGACAGAGAGACATAGGAGATGGAATATGCTCCGAGCAAATATTTATGCCAATTGGTATGGGTTCAAAGGTCAAGGCCATGCTGTGGGGAAGGGCAGGTCGGGGTCAATCACATCTTGTTGCTTCCTCTGAACGCTCTACCCACAGCAACAAGTAGACACAAGGGGAATTAGACTTCAGGTGAATTTTGAGGGCAGCCATGAGAATGACAAGTAGGGGGGAGAGGAGGTCTCAAATGAGACTGGCCTGGCACCAGGCAGGCATCCTAGTCTATAGTTACAGTTACAAGGAGCAAGCCTTCCGATCCTAACCCCCACTTATCAGATAAATTGAGGGGGCCCTGAGGCTCACCCATTAATCACCCAATCCCTGTATTTCCAGGCCTCACCCCCGACCTGGGCAGACCAAGACCTTGCTAGGTAAGTGCTGTTTGGCATCACTTGCGGTGGTACCTCTTCTCCCTTCCTGCTGCTTCTTGATGTCATACAGTTCATTCAGTAAGTACCCGAGCATGGTGCTTTCACCAAAGCACAGTCTCTTTCCCCAAAGAACTTCCATTTTCCTGGGAGAAATGGAGAAGAACATCAGTGCCTCCACCCCGAGCAGAGCAGGGGGTCCCAGTTAGCTGTAGCTTGGGCCAAGCTTGTTATATGTACGAGTCTTTGACAAATGCCACAGTGTGCAAGCAGACTTGGGTTTGAAAGGAAATGTCAGAGAGCAAAAAAAGAAAAGGAAAAGAAAGGAGAAAGAAGCTAGCATTTACTCTTGTGCCAGGCACTGTCACATATGTTATTTCATTGAATCTACAGAGTCACCCTGGCAGGTGGTTATTTTTATCCTTTTCTTTCTTTCTTTCTTTCTTTCTTTCTTTCTTTCTTTCTTTCTTTCTTTCTTTCTTTCTTTCTTCCTTCCTTTCTTTCTTTCTTTCTTTCTTTCTATCTTTCTCCTTTTTCTTTTTCTTTTTTTTTCGTAGACAAGGAAATGGAAGATCAGAGAGGTTAAGGAACCAGTCCAAGGTACCTCAGCTAGTCAGTGACAGTCACTAGTCTGGGTCTGTCTTTACTGCCCCAGATTCCTCCTGGGGCTTGCGAAAGTCATCAACCGCTGAGGAGACAAAGGGCCACCATGAACATCGAGGCAGCCCCAGAACACAGCAAGGCTCTGGCTGCCGCCCACCCCTCCATAAATGTATTTTTTAACAATGAGGTTTTCTCTGCAAGTTAGTGATTTTATGGCTCTCAGCAAAAATCTGTGACACCAGATGTTAAATGCAGCAGGAGAAAGTTATTTTCATCATTGGTGAAATCTTGCACAGTGCACTGAGTCTGGTCACATATCTGACTTCAGGCAACATGTGATCTGATTTCTGTTCACAGAAAGAGGCTCGGCAAGGGCTGACAGTGATGTGAATGGCTGTTTGGGCCTCTGGGTATTGGGAGAGGGGACAGCTCAGTGTGCGACTTCACTTGTGCCTTGACTGGTAAACAACAGCTGGCTTATCTGTGGGACCAGACCCCTTAGCCAGAGACCCTGCAATCACACATGCTGGGGGCTTGACAACAGTATTTTTGAACTTGTCCACATGGAGGCCATCATTCCTCAAGTCCTAGCTGGTTGTGTCATACTGACCCCTTTTCCAGTTCACTTCTATTCCCTCTGTCCACTTCCACCAATCTGTGCAATCTGTGTAGACTCTTGGGCCACCAATCATGGACACAGAGACTATTAGATTGAACTACAAGAAGTTGTCATTATTTTTTGATAGGGAAACAATAGCCAAGTATTGGTAGTTGTATCCAGAGTGGTTTTTTCATTGTAAATTGAGGTGTTGTTGGTACCTGGATCACAGGGTGTTGGAAGATTTAATTAGATAATGTTTATAAAGACACCAATGACATTAGTCAGAACATTGTAGGTGCTTAATAAATGGAAGCCATGATTAGAATATGGTTACTCTTGTCCCAGGCTCCTTATTTCACCTGCCCACAAGTGGGGTCTTGCTCCAAAGCCCTGCTCAGTGCTTAGTTGTGCCACTCCCCATGACTCGAGTCTGCCTGCAATACTCATCCAGCAGCTGGGTTCCCACCACCAAAGACAATGTCCAGCCCCATGTGACTCTCCTGAATGTCTACCTGCCTGCCTTTGCCAGGGTTCAGGTGGTCCCTTCTCTCCTGGGTTCCCCAAGCGTAGCCAGCTGCTGGACAGAGTCAGCTCCCTCAGCCCCTGTTCAGTGAGTCATGCAGGTTCTTGGTTTGCTTCCCATTGTATCTAGAAGAAATGAGACAGCAGGGTCTTCTGGGGGAGAGCACTGACTGCTCAGCCTATGAAGTTCTTTAAATTTGTTCTTAGATTCAGAATGGAGCAGTGGTCAGGACAGATTGCCATGGCCTGGCTTCCAAGAGGGCAGTGCACGATCAGGGCCAATTTAGTCCTTTGCAATGAGAAACGGAGTTGCCAAGAGGAAAGGAATGCTGGGGTCAGTCCATGGTCTCCCTGTGGGAAATCTGCAGGGAAAGTTTATGGGATATTGGATGAAGAGTGAATCTGAGAAAATGAGGCCAAACATCCTGAGGGATGATGAGGCCTGATGAGTCCACTGCCCCAGTGGAGTGCCCTGTCTGACAGCCAGCTGGAGTCAGAGATTAGTTTACTGATTTTCTTCTCTTGAGCAGGACCAGTGTAAAAAAACCAGTGCTTCCCCTTAAATGTGGTAATTTTTTCTCTTATCCCACTATGACCACTCCCTTTTGGTGAACACCATTGTCTATCACATATGGTGATATACTATTGGATCTATTAACCATCTACTAGCCTCCTGAAGGGCACTTAATCTGTTTTACCTTCCTGAGAAGATCCAAGTCAGATTCAGTTTAATTCAATTCAATATGACAAATGTTTACTGTGCACCTACTACGTGCTAGGCCTGCCAATTTTCCAGGTCATATTAAATTCAATCTCTTCTATTAAGTTTAGTTTGACTAGTATTTAGTGGACTAGACCCTGTCCTAGATGCCAGGACTGCAGGGGTAGACAGCATACATACAGTCTTTATCTCATAATCTAGTTAAGGGGACTAGACAGGTAAATAAGTGATTACAAAACAGTGTGGAAGGGATAAGATAGGGAAGCATGAAGTGCTATGGGGAGTCATAGGAAAGGCATCTAATCTACATTTCTAGAGGGCTTCCTGGAAGAAGTGACATCTGCTCTAGGGCCTGAAAGATCAATAGGAGTAGAAGAAAGCGTGCACATGCGTTTGTGTGTGTTTGTGAATGCATGCATATGCGTTTGTGTTTGTGTATCTGTGAATGTGCATGTGTGGGTGTGTGTAGGGGGTCACGCCGGAGACAGGATTAGGTGGGTACCAGGGATGAGGCTAGGAAAGTGTGCAGGGGTGAAAACCTGCAAGTTTTCGAAGCCCAGTTAAGGAAGTAGGACTTTGTCCTCCTAACAAGGGGAAGCTATTGAAAAGTTTTAAGCAGGGTGAAGTAATCCTATTTGTGGTTTAGGAAGATCACTCCATAGCGAAGGCTTTGGGGGATTTCCAATATCCTCTACTAATACTTTTATAGATACATGTCTCAATATCGGCTTACATATGATTAAAATTTCCCCATGAATTATGGATTATCTAGTTTGCTTCGTCCATTATTTCCAGGTTTCTGATGGCCTGGGAGAGGGGTTGGGGAACACTCTTTGTCACCCCATGAACTCTATTGCCTTTCTTTTCCTGCCTGGTGTTGCTAGAAACGAACCATAAAGCCTCACCCCTGAGCCTAGTAATAAAATACTGGAATAATGCCACATAGAAAAAGAGGTATTTTCATTGGTGTTAAAACACTTTTTGGAGGAAGCAAAATGGCCATAAAGATGGCTTTAAAAGTAAGAATTATTAACTCTGCATTGGTTGTTTTGGTTATTAAATGATTTCTGTGTTACGGGTTCTGATGTGTGAGTGACCGAGACGTCATTGATCACTTCATTAATGGAAAAGGCTCTGGGGAAGGACAGAGATAATCCTGTTAAGGAAATCAGCATGTTCTAATTGACTTAGAAGTAGTGGGGGCAGAGGGCTCCATTTCTTCTCCTTCACTTGCTGTCATCGGATTGAGAGGAAGCAAAGCGCTGCAGTTCTCGCCTGAGACTAGGGAGAAAGGGGGACCTGATGCTGGCCTCTCGTGTGGATTTACCTGCCTATGTTGGGCTTCCACTGTGAGGTACGGGTAAGGAGCAAAATGGAGCCTCTTGATCTTTACAGAGTTACTCTTCACTTGGATCTGGGTTTAACACATGGAGGAATGCGTTGCCTGAATTTTCTATCCTTTGTCACTTACTAGCTTTTAAAAACTGCACATATTGTGTGCATATGACATATGTGGATACAAAAGATATAGGTCCTGATGGGGCTAGATCCTGACAACTCTGGAAAACAGGTCAGTTTGCCCTCAGGACTCCTCAACCATCTTGGCTATGTGGACCTCCATCTGGGGGCTTCTCTTCCTCCCTTCCATTGCGTTCATGGGATTTCCTTTCTTCCTTCCTTCCTTCCTTCCTTCCTTCCTTCCTTCCTTCCTTCCTTCCTTCCTTTTCTATCCAGGAAAAGTTAGTAACTTGCAACTTAAACTCATTCCATAAACAATCCTAAACAATCTAGAGCATCAATGGGAGCTAAAAAATTAAGTGAGAAAGTGTACCTTCAAAGGCAAGTCATAAATAGTGATTCTATAACGTGAAAAGTTCTGAGGGCCATAAGAGAGCAGGAGAAAGCGCTCACATTCAATGAGCAATTGCTAGTGGCTAGGTACTTGCTGTGTGGTATTGTTTTTTAAACCTTATGAAAACTTTCCGAGGTAGGGATTTTGATCTCTACTGCATTCGTAAGGAGATGATGTTCAGGGATGATGTCACAAAGCTCAGCTATGTCCACAGGTCCATTTGACTCCAATCCTCATATTTTACTAGTGTTTCAAAGTATAGAGTGAATATATCCAGACTGTGCCGGGGGAAAGGCGCTCTGGGTGAAGGCTTCACAGAGGAGTAACACTAGAGATTGGACACTGAAGAGTAGGATACTGTATTAATATTTGAAAATTGGGATTCCGTAGCAAGAGAAGTTTTCTAGTCAGAGAGAGGAGAAACATAACAAGGAAACTTTTCACATGCAGGTTAAGTGAGAGAAAGTTTCAAGTAGAGACTTCTGCTCTCCACACTGGGTTTTGGACCACAGCAAGATGTGTTGGTGAGGGGTGGGGTGGAGGAGGGTGGGGAATCAGGCTTTGAAGCCTGGGTTCAAGCCCTGCCCCCACCATTCTTTGATTTTCTTGTGTGATCTTTAGCAAAAACAACCACTCAGAGGCTCGGTTTCTACATCTGTGAAATGGGAATAGTATATCTACCGTCATATCCATGAAGATTGAAGGAGCAGATGTTTATAAGAGGCCTGACACATGGCAGGCCCTCAGTCAATATTAGCAATTCTTGAGATAAACAGCTACCCTTTGGGAGTCCAAGAAACTGGGGTTGGTTGGGAGAAAGAAGTAAGGGAATTCCTCACTCACCGAGGGTTTGGGTGATGGCTCTTGGAAGCAAACACTGCTCCCTCTAATGACATCCCAGTTGGCCATGTCTGGGAGCGTAACTATTTCCACCTTTTATTGTATAGTTAGTAAAAGCTTTTATAGGCTTCAGTTTCCTAGGAAAGCAATTTTTGAAGTGTTTATTATTTCAGGTTCTTAGTTAGCTGTTTGCTTGCTCCTCTTTGCACCATGAGATGATGCAGAAATGAGGGGCCAAGGAGAGCCCCATGATGGGGAAATGTTAGAACACTTTGGTCCACTGAGGCCAATTTGGTACGTGCAACAGAAGGCCTGTGGTGTTCATGAGTCAAGAAGTCTAAAGAAATGGGTCTGTAGACAAAGGAGGATGCAGCCCCCTAAGAATCCGGTACTGGCACCCTGAGCACATGGTCTCAGGCCACAGAGTCAACAGAGGGGAGGGTGAGGCAAGCACTCACTGTAGGAGCTGCGGACAGGAAACATTACCGTGAAGATCAATTCCTTTACCCCAACACCAGAACTTGGAGAAGAACAGTTCTTGGCAATCCTGTGAAGCCAGGGCGTGTGCCTCCCCAACCCTCCCACTTAAGCCGTGGCTTAAGTATACCATCTGCCCCTCTTCACTCTCTCATCAGACCTCACCCTCTACTCTTCTCCCTTTGATCTGCTCATCTTCAGCCACATTCACCTCTCTGCTTTTCTAGAACATTCCAGTCCTGCCCCTGAATTTTCCTTCTGCCCAGAATGTTCTTTCCCAACTGCCCTATTTAATAATGCTCCCTCATGCCTGGGCACTCCTATCTTTCTTACTTGCTTCATTTTATCCAGAGCACTTATTTCTAAGTTATAATGTTAGTTACATAACTTAGCGATCATCCTAACTAAGAACGTTATCCTGGCATTGTGAGGGTTGGATTGCACCTCCCTCCCGCACATTCATATGTTGAAATCCTAACCCGTAGAACCTCAGAATATGACCTTATTTGGAGGTAGGGTCTTTACAGAGGTAATCAAGTTAAAGTGAGGTCATCAGGAAGGGCCCTGACCCATCATGACAGGTGTCCTTACCAAACAGGGCAACATAAGAAGTAAACAGAGATGCAACAGAAGGAAGCCAATGGGAAGATACAGAGAGAGAAGACGGCCATCTGCAAGCCAAGGACAGAGGCCTGGAACAGACCCTCCCCTCGGAGCCCTCAGAAGGAACCTGCCCTGCTGACACCTGGATCTCAGACTTCTAGCCTCCAGGTGAGACAATACATTTCTGTCATCTAGCGCTCCGGATGTGTGGTACTTTATTACGGCAACGCTGGCAAACGAAAACACAATCTGTGTCATTTCCTTTTTCCAAAATTAAACTTCTTCTAGATCTCTCCCTGCTAGAACACTGGCTTCACAAGGCAGGGGTTGTTTTCTGTTTTGATCACTGATACAACCTCAGTACTGGAACGATGCCTGCCATACAGGTGCTGTTCAATAAAGATTTGTCGAGCAAGTCTATGAGAGGACAGGGCATTCATACATTGGCTCTCCAAGTGCCCATATTAAGAATGAGACTGGGAAGAGTTCTCTGCCATTATTTCCTTGGTTTCTTTATGTTGGAGTGAGGACTGCTGTGCCGTGGACTCTATCTTCACTTCCAGTAGGTTTCGGAAACCTGAGCCCTTCTTCAGAAGACCTTTAGGGATGAGAAGGGAGCAGCCCTCATCAGTGCTCAGAGAGAGTAGCTCCAGATGGAGCATTTAGCACACGGCTCAGGATCCAGTTACACTCGACCGCGCTGCAACAAGCACTAATCAGGCCCGACGGCCTAATAGGCTGTCCTGTGGTGAGGCTGTGTTGGGAAGAGGTTACCAATAACAAGATTATTCTCTTGACGGTTAGCTTGGCAGGGGTCAGCAGTGTTGGAAGTAGAGTCGGGTCAAGGTGAGCTAGGCAGAGGCTCATGTGGAAATTCTGGGCTCCCAAGCCTGTTTCAAAAGGAGAACCACCTTCCCTTCAGTCCCTGCAGCACTCAATAGTTTTCTGGAGACATAAAAGGTTCTCTTCCTTTTCTCTGGCTCTTTTCTCACATTGGCCCAAGCAGACTGAAGGTATTAGCACAGTAGAACAGCTTTTATTGAGCACCTACTTGCGTGGCAGGGGTTGTTATATCAGGAGGAGACAAGGTAGAGACTCATTATGAGGATGGGATTAAGTGAAATTAAATTAAATGATAAAGAATGTAAAGGTATGGCTTTGAGTGAGCATTGAAGGGGGCTTTCTTTGGCTCTTGATGACGGTAGTAACCTGGAGGGAAGGTAGAGTATATTGGAAAAAAGCAAGTTGATTTTTAGTGTCTCCTGGTGGCAAAGGCTCTTACGTATTACAGGTTTCAGAGGAGGCCAGCTTCATGAGGCTGGACTGGTCAAGGGGACGTGAGTGGGCCTAGAGGCTGAGGGACATTTAGGTAAAGGGGAGATGTATGGAGATGTTTGGGTTGAGGCTGAAACCTGTGTATTTTGTAGGACAAAGGCACAGATTGAGTAGAAGTGTGATCATTTTGGGGGTTCCCCAAGGCAAGGCCCGGGACCAGGTAGGTGGGGGCCAGGCTCTGCATGGATACCATTTCTTTAAAAATTGCTTGCTTCTATGAACTAAGTTCAATTGTCATCTCCTTTTTCTAGCTGAGGAGATGGAGGCCCAGAGGAGGAAGTGACCTGATCAAGGTTTCACAGACCATAGAAGGCAGGGTCTTCGCCCCTTCCTTCTAAAGCTCATACCTTTCACCACAAACCAAACTGTCTCCATTCTTTCTTTTGCCAGCTGCTCGCTCCTTTCTACCTGTGTCTTCCTGGGGTGTGGGAGGACAGGTCCTTTGGCGATGGAATTCCTCGTGGGGAGCACAGAGCACTTTTCCATGTGCACCTCGCGTCTGTTCCCACTGTCTGTGTGATGTATGGTTGCACCTTCACTGAGAATGTCTGTGAGTATGAGTAAGCATCTTAGAGCTGCCGTGACAAGAACTGCAGACAAGGTGGCTTCAAACAATCAAAATGTATTGCCTCACGGTTCTGGAATCAAGGCGTTGGCAGGGCCACGTTCACCCTGCAACCTGCGGGTGAGGGTCCTTCTGCGATTCTTCCTAGCTCTGGTCCTATTGTTGGCGTTCCTTGCTTGCAATGGCTCCACTCCAATCTCAGCCTCTATCTTAACAAGTGTGTCTCCCTATGTGTCTCTTCTTACAAGGACTCTGGATGTATTGAATTAGGGTTGACCCCAGTGACCTCATCATAACTTGGTTTAACATCTGCAAAAGCCCTATTTCCACGTAAAATCACATTCATGGGTACTAGGTGTTGGGACTTCACCGGATCTTTTTAGGGAACACAACTTGTCCCATAACAGAGTACCTAAGTCAAAATTCCACTATTGGCTGGAATCTCAAATTGGCTTAAATTTTGCATTTTAGGGCAGCCCGGATGGCCCAGCAGTTTGGCACTGCCTTTGGCCTGGGGTGTGATCCTGTGATCCTGGTTCTCTCTCTGCCTGTGTCTCTGCCTCTCTCTTTCTGTGTCTGTCATGAATAAATAAATAAAAGCTTTAAAAAATTTTTAAAAAAATTTTTACATTTTAACAGTTTCAGCATTTTCGGGTTGCCTGGGTGGCTCAGCAGTTGAGTGTCTGCCTTCAGTTCAGGTTGTGATCCCGGGGTTCTGAGATAAGTCCCACATCGGGCTCCCTGCATGGAGCCTGTTTCTCTGCCTATGTCTCTGCCTCTCTCTGTGTGTCTCTCATGAATAAATAAATCAGATCTTAAAAAAAAAAAAAAAATCAGCATTCTCTCAGCAGTGACTCCTGGCTTTTTTCTAAATTCTTTGTGTTCTTTCTTACCTCCTTGCTTTGTTTATCTAACTCACAGTTGGGATTATCCTCTTCCTTCATTTGTGCTAGAAAGTTTCTCCTTTTTACACCCAGCTACCTCTGCAAATCATCCTCCTTGACCTGAGCTCTACTGGCAGCTTCTTTCTCTAAACCCTATTAACAATCAGTCGTACAATACTTAGGTTGGCTATTTTGCAACTTACTGATTTTTACTTGCCACTTGGTCTTCTTTGCCTAAGTTATAAATTTCTGATCCTCAGCAACAGAGGCTAATCATGACTGTTGCTGCAGCCTTTAGCATGCGGTGAGCACACGGTAACTGTCCACAGTCTTGCTGGGGGAATAGTATTCATTTAGTTCAGATTCTAATGTTCTGTAAGGGTTCCCTGGGTGAATACGACCACCCAGCCTAGTGACGTGGAGGGCTGAATGGTGATCTGGTAAGGCTGATGCTTACAGGAAGCCAAGCCCCTCCAGGCCCTGAATTCAGTACTTTTTTCCTTTTGCAAGATTTGAATCATCTGGGTAATTGTCTTAACTTTCCACCTGACTTAGTCTGTGCCCACCCAGCAGAAATTGCTAGAGGTTTGACTACTCTAAGGACTGGTAGCCTGGAATCTAAATGGATTACAGACCGAAGCAGGCCCAACTGGAAAATCTAAAGGCCTCTTTGTTCCAGGTGTCCTCAGAGTGGCTCCGCCTCTGGGGGATCACGTTGCAGGCTCTGCTCCTGGGGAACAGGATGCTTCTTTCCTCCCCAAAGGCTGGCAGGAGTCAGGGAACACTGTCTTTCTGCCCTGACAGCTTTCACCTTACTGACAAGACATCCTCTGTGGGGACCTGGTGTTTCCTCCTTCTTAAGCACCTCTCCTGAGATTTTCCAGGGATGGCAGCTGGGTGGGACCGAACAGAGCCAGTGTTCCCTTCTCTTTGTTTCTGGAAGTGATGGTCCCAATATCCATGAGACCCAAGGAAGTTAGCAAGAAATTGGGAACCTGAGAACTTTAGGTTGGGTGATTTTGCCCAAATTCATCTTGTTTGAGGAGAGGAAAACGGAGGCCCAGAAATGAAGCTCTGTGCCAAAGACACACTTTACAAAGATTAGGTGACAAATGTGAGGTTAGGACCCAGGTCTTCTCCCATCCAGACCAGGCCTGTCTGCTCTCTCAGCTTGCCTTGGTCATCATGGAACCAGGGACCCAGGCAGGGACTCTCCCATAAAAGGAGTACGGGGTGGGGGCGGTATTCTACTGCATGTAGGATTAAGCCCACTTGTGCAGGTCTCTGCTCACCTTGCCAGCCTGAGCTGTACTTTCTTCCCCTTGTTAACAATGCTGTAGCCGTCCTGGCCTACTTTCACTCCCACCTCCCCACCTCCAAGATTCACACACACTGCTCTCACAGTCTGGAGCAATATTTTGCCCGCACTTCGCCTGTATGATACCAACTCATTCTCTAATTCTCAGCTTAAATGTCACTGCCTCAGAGCAATCGTCCTTGAGCTCTGTCATCTAAATAATACTCAGCATTAATTGCTTTCCCTTATTTTTCTTCTTTCCTTAGAGAAGGGGAGAGAGAGGGTGGGTAGGGGCAGAGGCAGAGGGAAGGAGAGAATCTCAAGCAGATTCCACTTCCAGAGCAGAGCCTGACCCAGGCCTCGATCTCACAACCCTGAGATCACGACCTGAGCTGAAACCAAGAGTCGGATGCTTAACCACCTGAGCCACCCAGGTGCCCCAACCTTGGTTGCTTTCACAGGATTATGCATTTTCTTTCATAGACTTGTCTGTTTATTTGAAGTCTGTGCTCTCCTACGTCTCCTAGTCTGCAAGGCTCATGAGGACAGGGACCATGGCTGCCTTGCTAACTACCATATAATCTGGGCCAGGCATGTGGTAGGTACTCTGCACATATTTGCCAAATAAATGAATGAATGGATAAAGTAAAAGCCTGACTTCCTGGATATGAGAAGGGCTGACCTGTCCACTTACTGGAGCTTTGTTATTGCTACTCTGTTACTGGGGACTTATTAAGGAGTTGAAGCAGGCTTGTCATATGATTTTTATTAAACTCAAGCTTTTATATAAGGCATTTGAGGCTCAGAGAGGACATGAGCTTGGCTAAGGTCACCCGCATTGCAAATGGCCATGCCAAGGTTAGAATGGAAGTTTGCCTGGCTCCAAAACTCAGTTGTTTATTATCATTATTATTATTATTATTATTATTATATTATTGAGAGAGAGAGACTGAGACAGAGCACAAGGGAGGTGGGGAACAGAAGGAAAAGGAGAGAGAGAATCTTAAGCAGGCTCCCTGCCCACAGTGGAGCCTGACTTGGGGCTCCATCTTGCAATCCTGAGATCATAACCTGAGTTGAAACTAAGAGTCGGACGCTTAACCGACTGATCCACTCAGGTGTCCCTGTTCATTATTTTATGATGCTTCCACTGTATGTCAGAAATGTCCTCTGTATATCAGAAATGCCACCGTGTTCCTCTTGTGCATCAGATAGTTCAGGCTTTCGCTTTCCAAAGATTGCACACCTTATCAGTACAGGAGCAAGCTCTTGATAAAGCATTGCTGACTCTTAGGTCAGAGTTTTGCCTTCCAGCTTCACACTTGGGCACCCCTTGGGTGTGCACTCTTTCGGGTTACCAACCTCCTGGGCACATACTAGCAGAAACCAAACTCTGGCCTGTGTGGGGTAAAAAAGAAGCCATTACAACACCCATTTACCATGAATCCTGTTTTTTATTTTATCCCTCGTAACTGAGAACAAAGCTCATTTCACCAAAATGCTCTGGTGCCAGGGGCCCAATGAAACTCCCGTTTTCAATCACTTGCACATAGTTAAGTGGAGACAGTTAGAACACTCTAATTACTGAGCTGGTGGGTCCTGCTGACACCTGTAAGACATTTGGAGCAGTGCAGGAAGTAAGGCTTCCTTTCCAGTTTACATCACCATTTAATCTAATTATTCCTTCCAGTTTAGCTTTCACATATTCCATCAAAGAAGAGATTGCTCATTTCCTTGTGAAACTGTATACATCCACTGTAATGCGATTTTTTTTGCCTCTCGTAAGTAATCTGAGATTTCCTAACCTTCTCCCCCTACTGTATTCTCTGGTTAATGTATAAACTTGGGAGAAGTTTCTTGACAGAGAAGTCAAGAGGGTCTCACCTGTGGGAATAGCATTTACATTTCAGAGAATTTGAGAGCTCAAAGGGGCCTTTCATGTCCTCAGCTACATTAAGTCTTTCGTCTTCTAACTAAGGAAACTGAGGCCCCAACACGGGAAGCGAATCCCTTGTCAGACTCTTCCTGAGCTTCTGCTACATGTGAGACTCCAGGAAAAAGTAGCCCTTTCACCAAACCCCTGCCCTCAAGGAGCTTGTATCTGGAGGAGAAGAGGGAAATGACTATAATTGAAAACAATGAATGACTCTTAAAAGCACAAAGTAATGTGTAAAAGAAGTGCAAGGTATTTTTTTTCAATTAAATTTTTAAAAAATTTATGGAAAATTCCCTAAATGAATTCGTTTCCCTGAAAACGAATTGTAAAGAGTGAAGATTTCATTACATAAAGAGTGGAGAAAGGGCATTCCAGGTGGAAGGAAAGAGCGTATGGTTCGGGGAATGGAGAAATGTCTGGAACACCTAGAGTGGGCACAGTAGGATAGAATGGGGCCAACAGAGAAGTGAGAGTCAGGGGAGGGCCAGTCTATAGGGGAGATGGCGCTAAGGATATCTTTTTGAAGCCACGAATGGATATGCTGTTTGCCCTTCTAACTCCATTCTCCATCCTTCTATACTGGGCTCTGTGCCCCAGAAGGCTGACCTCTCCTTGCCCTCTAACTTCTGGTTGGGTTTTCCCAGTAGGTGGCACCAGGGGAGATGGGAGTATGTGAGGAGAGAGGTCAGGGTGTTCCTGTCCTGGGCTGCTTCCTGGCTGGGTGGTAGGCTAACAAGATGTGTTATGGAAGGTCACTGTTAGGTGCTCATCTCTTCTAGGTTTCCCTTCATGTGTCCCTTTAGGCTTAGGGAGGGTAACACACTCTGCTCTTGCTGGTTTCAGGTCACTTCCGGTCTCTTGTTAGTTGTCCTCCCCTGCCCACCCCATTATGGACAATCCCTCTATTAAACTCCCTTCAGTGACCCCCTTGGAGTTTCCCATTTGTTTCCTACAGGGGCCTTTAAGAAGACTTCCACTGCAAAGGGCAGCCTGCAGTGGAGGAGACCCTCGAAGTGAGGACATTAGTGATGTACAGCAGTGGCTGTAGCTGCTGAGGGTCAGATTGGGGAAGAGGTAGCTGTGGGCCTAGCGGAGACCCTCTGAAACCCCACAAAAGTGCATCTGACAAAGGCATCTCTCAACATCTGGCAGGCCCAGAGATCTCAAAGTGATCTTATGAAGGTATCTATCAAGAAGGAACTCTCCTGTATGTTCCTTTTGCCCCAATTCCCGAGCCCTGTGCTCTAACTACAGAGGGTCCAGAAGTCAGGATAAGCAAGCTCAGGGAAGAGATGGAGGGAGAAAGACAAAGCCCATTGTGTGAAGGCATGCCACCCGCCTGCTACAACCAACCCAGAATATCGAAGTATTGATTGATATGTTTGCATCTCAAAGTTGAGTTATTGTCTGAGTTGTCAGAAAAGTCTTGGAATTGTCTGAGTTTTCATCCAGGTGCAGGGGAATGACTTTGACCCCCTCTAAACAAATTTATAGGGATTGTTGGAAATCAAACACACACCAGTGCTTTTGGGATTGCTGTGTAATCTCCATGTATGTCTTCAACATACTGGTTCTATGATTTTAGGAAATACCACAAACCAAAATTCTATTGTGAATTGACAAATTATCTATTTCACTTTGTTGGGCTTGCTAGACCAACTCTTTTCTTTCTCTTCTTTCTTTCTTTCTTTCTTTCTTTCTTTCTTTCTTTCTTTCTTTCTTTCTTTTTCTTTCTCTTCTTCTTTCTTTCATCTTTTTTGAGTAACTCTTAGGTAACTGATGTTCCTTGGAATGTGCTTCGGAAAATATTGCTTCTGATGCTAAATACACAAGTAAGTAAGAAAAATATTTCTCTTCCTAGGGAGGACATTGAAATAGCTGGTTAAGGTTGCTATGATGAAGCAGTCTACCCTATGGTACAATTTTATCCGAACAATATAGTTATAAATTAAAAACTGATGTTCAGACCAGAAAGTTATAAAAAATCATCAGAGAACATTTGCATACCTGCCATGTTATATAAATAGTTAAGTTGCACTAATAATGTGGGTGCTTTGTATTTCATAGAGTTCTGGGACCCCACAATTGGGATCCTGGGAGGAGTCTACTGGGCATTAAAGGGAGGGTGATAATAGAATAATGTGTATTTGTCTTCCATATAGTAGCCATCCACATGACATACCATGGACCTTGCATTTATAAGGTCATGTCATAATTTTATAACTGATTTAAAATACTTTCTAGAATCATGGCAATAAAGCAATAAATGAAAAGTAGGAAGGAAAAAAATATGGGCCAAAAACTTGCACTAGAGGCCTTGAAATTCATCTTTTTTGTTTCTTAAATTTCACATATGAGTGAAATCATATGGTATTTGTCTTTCTCTGCCTGACTGATTTCATGAGCTTCACCTCTGTATGAGTGATAGCGGGCTGACAAACAGTCCTTTGTGAAACCTTCATGGAATCCCTCAGATTTCCATTGTTTACATTTTTTGCACCCAAAGAATCAAATATTGAAATTGTGGGTCCTAGTGCAGCAACTGCCACAGAGATATATCCAGCCTATATGCTGGATGAATGATCCGGCACCTTCCTTTCACAGATAGGACACAGACACTAGTGTGCCAGTTCCTTCCTTTCTCTGCTTTCTTTCATGCTGGGTACTCTATAGACTTTAAAGCCTAAATGTCACAACGTCTCTAGGAGGCAGGAGTTATGATTCTTATTGTGTAAATAAGAAGACTGAGGCCCAGAGAAGTCACACAGCTGGTGAGTGACAGAGCTGGATTTACCTCCCCCCCCACCCCGAATGTAAAAGTAAAATGCAGTAAAATGTACCTGTTCTTGGGTTTGTTAGACTATTGCACATTTGTCCTAAGACACTAACCACAAAGGATAGGGGAGACCCGTAGTACCTTCCAAAAAAGCTTCGAATGTGAGAATTTTGGCCTCAATAGCTCTGACCACTTTAGGAAACGAAGTATAATACTTGATGGGCATTCCAAATGCATGAAGTTATAAGATATTGGAAAGGAGGCCTTAGTATGGAGAGAATAAAGAGAGAATGATACATATTTCAATATTTGAAAGCTTTAAGAAATAGGTGGGGTTTGCCTTTGGTGCCCCCTCATCTCCATTTACTGCCTTCAGAATCCAAAGGGCTCGACAGTTAACGGTGGGATTCCGGGCCCTGTGCAGTAGGTAACAGAGGCATTGTTTTGGGTGTTAAATCTGCTTCCTTCTTATGAGCATACCTTTTTGGCATTCCTGTGAGGTTGCCAAGTTCATCTTCTCATTTGGCAAAAGACTCAATTTTTATGGTTTAATCTTATTTTACAAAAGCACATCTTAAGGCTTGGAGAACCATGCTGCGCCAAGGTAGGGGCCAGCTGCCTTCTCCTGTGTCCTTCGGGCTGCGTGTTTCTGATTCCTGGAGAATGCCATCACTCATATTTTGTTCCTTTTTACTCAGGTACACTGGGGATGTTTCTTTTTCTTTTCTTTTTTGGAGGAATGTTTCTTTAAATGAAGTTTATTTAAACAGATAGTGTTTACATCTCTTCCCCCTCCATTACCATTCTGACCTCATCTTACCCTGTGTTATCCCCATTCTCTCTGTTCCAGCCACGTGGGCCTACTTGAAGTTCCTTGAGTGCACTAGGCAGGCTTTGTCTTAGCCTTCACGCTGGCTCTTCCCCCTCTTTCCCAAGACACACGCACAATTTATCACTCACCTCCCTTAGCATCTGACTCAAATGTCAACTTTTTAGATTCAACTTTCCTGACCTCCTCTCCCCATTTAAAGCTGGATCCTATCCTCACCCAGTACTCCTTAATTCCCCTTCCCTATTGTATCCACTGTACTCAGGACAATGCCTGATGCAGAGAAGGTACTCAAGTATTTTGAATAAATCAGTGAATTCAAGCAGCCTCTGCTTGAATTAGATTTTCAGCAGCCACTCAAAATTCTGAAATACCTGAGCCTGGGTGGCACTGTTCTTGCTGCCCCAACACTTCTCTTTACTAAGCTCCTTCCTGCTGACCAGCTTGAGGGCAAACCCTCTGGCTAACAGGGACAAGGAGGAAGGTAGCCTTCACCAATTGCAGTGAAAATGCTAGGAATGGGCTGTGTATTCTGAACTTTTCTGCTTTGAACATTCTTCATGTAAATCCCTTCTCATTCCAAATAAGGCTGACCCCAAAGAGCACCAACAGCTCATAGTTGAGTTTGGTCTTCAATATTGAGTCAGAATTTAAGTCAACCTTTATTTTTATTAACCTTTATTTTACCTTCAAGAGAGGGAGTTATGGAGCTGGTACGGCATTTGGGTCTAAACCCTTGTTCTACCCCATATTAGCAGAGTCTTGGATTAACTACATCACTGCTCAGTACTCAGTTCCTCATTAGTAAAGGCAGGACAGTGACAGCTCCTTCATGGGGTTGTGGTGAGCATTAACCAGGCTAATGTGTGTGAAGCACTGTAAGTGCTCAGCAAGTGGTAGCGATCTTCCTATTAGTCATCAGATGAGAACACTGCCATCTTCCTGTTGAACATAAGTGAGGCAATGCAGCCCCCCTCCCTCCTTCACCTGTTGGCTGTCCACGTCAGCTGTGGACCCTGGCTCTGGTGGGGGGTAATGAGTTCTGGGGTCTTGTATTAATGTAGCAGAATGAGGCAAGGAGATAGGTCACTTAAAACAATCCTCTGGCCGGCCTGCCTGGGCCCCCAGTAGTCATCCCTGCCTACCGGCATCCCTGCCCACTGGTAGCCACTGCCTGTGGACTCCCCATGCCTGCTGGCTGGAGAAAAGACCACACTCAGTGCTCTTGCCAAGTTGTGGGTGAGAGGCAGGCTGGTTGGTGCCTGGCCCAGCCCCGTGACACAGGAGCCTGTTGCCCCAACTGAGATAATTTTCCTGTCACAAGGCTTGAAATCCTCACTCGAAGTCATCTTCAAATGGTATGCTGAAACAGGGCCAAGTCCCCAAGCCTGAGTTTCTAGGCCTGGGGTGGGGGTGGGGGACTGGTGTTCCCTAAAATGTACCTTTCTAAGAAAAAGAAAAAACTTAATACAGCTTGCCAGGGAAAATGAAGCATTAGTGTCTTTTTTTCCTTCCTTTCCTTTTTCCCTTTTTATTTATTATTATTATTTTGAATTGGGTATTTGGATGTAGACAGGAAGCTTTAGAGAGTCTTTTGCAAAAACAGAAGAAAAAAAAAAAAAAGAAAAAAGAAATCCCCTACCTCCCTGGGGAGACATTTGAGGAATAGTCAAGCCTGAGGGAAGTTTGAATGCCAAGAAAGCCGTGTTCTGAGCTAGTCAGAATGTGGGCACGGTGGGCAAGATTTGCGCAGCTGCACAGCTACTGATCAGCTTTCTATTCAAACCCACTCTGGCAGAGGGGAAATGTTCTTTCTTTTTTCTTTCATCACTTTCTTTTAAAGGAAAGAAAAAGGAAAAAAAAAACAACAACTCCACCATGAAAGATCCAGAGACATACTGATGCCACCAAGAGGGGAGACCTAGGTCATAATCAAAAGTTGGTTTCAGGGGAGCCTCCCCACCCTCCCCTCCCCTCCCCCACCCCACAATAAAAGCTTCTCTCTAAAAGGCAGCTCAGACAATGGATCAGATGCCAAACCATGTGAAGTGCCCAGAGGCAACTCCAAAACACCCGGCCCACCAGCGGGTAGAGGCTGCCAAGGAGCCAGATGCTGTAGCTTTAAAAATATCTTCAGCTGCTTGGCATCTGCAGTTGCAGGCTGCTGCCTCGGAGAAGGAGCAGGCCAGGCCTGGGACAGCCGGGGAGGCGGGAGGCAGCAGCAACCCGCGTGGCTGTAATGGAGAGCGCCTCTAACCGCGGGGCTGCCCATTTGGCCTTGTTAAATCACCCCCAGCATATGGTGAGAGACATCTGCCCAGGATTTGGACCTCACAGACTGGAAGAGGAGGGCTCCACGCAGACACTCTGAGGCTTGAGAGGGTGGAGGCAGCAGGGAAGGCATTTCGAGGGCCAGGGGCCTCATTTCACAGAGGAGCAGGATTTTGGAGGAAGAAGGGACTGGCTCAAGGTCATGCATCAGTCTGTAGGGGACAATTCCTTTTGGGTCTTGGAGCCTCTGTTTATTTATCTGGGAAGTGGGGTGTATGTTTACCCCCCTATGCCCCTAAACCCCTTACATATACCCTACAGGCTTGATGTGAGGGTTAGATGAGATTGTTGAAGGGAATGGCCCCTGCTGCATGCATTGTAGGGGGATATGTTTTTTGATCACCCAGTTCGAAAGGCCCAAGGCAGCCACTGACATGGCTATGTTTTCAAGAGGCTTCAGGAAAGATCCAGTGCCTCCCCAGCTCCTTCTCTCGCTGCTTAGTGCCCGAGGGCACCGCATCCTTCCGACTCCTATTTGAGTGCTAGTACAATGCAGCCCCGCTTGCGTGGATAAACACGGGAACTGTGCAGGGTTTCCTACTAGGTGAGTTTCTTTTTTTTTTTAGGAGCAGTTGTGAGTTACAGCGCACGCTTCGTGGGAAGACTTAGAAACGAAGAAAACTAGGAGGGGAGCCAACATCTTCATTGGAAAGCTGCCCTTCGCCTCTCAGAGCCATTTAACTTCCCTCTACCTCAAATCTCAAATTCGGAATCGAAATTATGGTTTTCTCTTTTCTTTTTGGCTTCCAGATCACATTGCAGGATTATCGTTGCACCGCTACCTTCCCATTAAGAAAAAGCCATGAGGAAGTAAATTCTTAAAGGAAGGCAATGGCCCAGGCTGGAGTGGAGTGGAGGAATATCCTCCCAAAGTGGCATTAAACAAGGAGAAATTCACACAGAAACCCTTGTGGATGTTGGCTCCGCGTGAACACCTGAGGTGGCTGGAGTCACACCACTCCTCCCCCCACCCCCAGCATACAAACACTTCAGAAAGACCTCTGAGGAATAGGACATATCCTTGGAAGTATCCAAAAATCCCTCCCAGTCAAATCTAAAGACTTTCCAATACAGTAACACTATTACTTTTTTATATATGTATATATTATGTATAATTATATTTATATATATATTTTAAAGATTTTGTCTATTTGACAGAGAGAGAGAGAGCGCACAAGTAAGCAGAGTAGCAGGCAGAGGGAGAGGGAGAAGCAGATTCTCTGCTGAGCAGGGAGCTTGACGCGGGACTTGATCCCAGGACCCCAGGATCATGACCTGAGCCGAAGGCGAATGCTCAATCAACTGAGCCACCCAGGCCAATTTATGTATATTATATATAAAATTTTATATTATTACTTTTTATATATACTATATGTTATATTTATAATTTAAGCCTGTTTGAATGGTGTCTTCCATGTTTAACAACTGAAAATATCCAGATGTGCTCAGGAAGCCCTAAGAAATTGTAGACATTTGGCCTTGGTTTGTCTTTATATTGTCAATTAAAACTTAAAGTCTTTTTGGTTTGTCACATATGTTACATGGCAAAGCCATTAGAGCTGGTGGCCGAGTGTGTAGATTTTGCTCCTGTGGCATGAATAAGATAGTCTTCTTAGATTGGGAACCAGGGTATGTGGGGGCAAGTCCTCATCTGCCACCAAAAATGCCTTTCTGGTTCTTCATTTCTCCTCTTGGATTGACAAGTGGATTGTATTGCATTAGGATTTGGCAAGCTTCGGGCATTTATCTACTACTGTTATAATTTTTTTCTATATTCCCCTGTGCTACCGGTTACTTAATATTTTTCTTTAAATTAACCCACTCTCCTTGATTTTATAAATCATTAGGAGGAAAATAAAATTTATATTATGACAGAAAATGGAAAAGCCGATGTTTAATACACGTGTAAATAAGTACCTAGTTATTAACATAAATGCTTGTGTCCCACCTAAAATTACCTTGCATAGTCTAGGAGGTGATCAGTGGTTTTCAAACTGTGTTTTTTATAGACTAATTTATTTAAATTTAAGTTATTTGCATTGTTACATGCAAAATTAATTTTGTAACACATTTTTAACTATTTTGATAATTGAAATAAAAATCCATGAATATACTTAAGTCTGTGTGTATACATATGATATTTATATTAGAGACCACCATCATAATTATTTGTGCTGGTAGGTTACTAATTTTTGTGCGAGCTCAGAAAAAAACTTCAATATCTCTATATATATTTAGTTTTATTTCAGAAGTAATTCTCATCCAAATTTTAATATAGAAGAAGACAAATCACAAATAGGCAACAATTTAAATACCCACAAAATCCCTTTGATGTTAAAAAAATAATACATGTCTGTACATACATTCTAATTTCTTATAAATACATCACTGATTAGGACTACTCAGCAGGAGTCTTCGTGGAATTCAGATTTTTAACCTAAAATGTATGAGTGAATCAAAGGTACCCCAAATAAACGTCAAGTTAACATCGGATCAGTTGCTTTGACCAAACCTTCTATCAAATTGTAACATTCTAATGCAGAAACCTGAGACAAACTGAGTTCCATGATTCACGTTATAGACAACTGCAGAGTTAGTGTAAATTTTGGGCTCCTCCTGTCTGATTTTCATATTTATGTCAAAGAATATAGAGAACCATCATAAGTGTTGTTACTGATTCAACTTTGAAACTGAAATGTCTCGCTATCCTGCCTTCAAGCTTCTGGCCCAGATTAAATGAAGAGTATCTTGAGATTGTGAGTCAAGCTGTTAACAAAAAACAAACAAACAAAAAGCCCACAGATGTTACCACTTTCGCTACTTATCAGTGCAATCAGAATTTTTGTAGGGCCACGTATGCAAAACGAAACACCCAAATAAGACAATACTGGGGCTGTGATTTCAAACGTCACCTATTGCTCTAGAATCAAATGTTGGGAGTGAATCTGAATAAACTCATTGCTGTTTATGGTGGAATTTGAAGAAGTAAATATCATCAGTTTGAAATTATAAAACATTTTCTCAGTCTAATATCAATAACTATGTCCCCACACGCGCACACACACCCACATCCACATCTACACAATTATTCTGAAAGCCGTATAATCTTTAAGGTGTTCTAGCTCTAAAAATAAAGTCCTTGTTTCCCCTTGGGCTGATAAACCTCAAAGCCATGGCTGGGAAAAAAAAAGACAAAAACGACAAGTAGCATTTGCACAGTGCTTTTCAGAAGCACCAAGTGCTTTCACTTGAAGGAAGAATATGAATCTCAACCTTGAACCTTAATCTTACTTTTTCTCTGAAGCTTTTGCTCACTGCCCCCAGGCAACACTGCACCTGTCCCACGACACACACCTTTTTGGAACTGTTACTTTGCACGCTTGCCTCTGCTCTGGGATTGTGAATGCCTCAAAGGAACAGACTATGTATTGCTCATCATTGTGTTTTCAGTACCTAGTCTTGTGTGGAGTATCTGCTTAATAAACATTCAGATGCTTAAATGAATGAATGGTTTTGTGGGATCCAATAGAAAAACTGAGCCCTAGATGATTTTTTTTCCCCATCAGCTCAGCACATGTCTTCCCCATCAGGAATATTTATTAAGTAACAGCATATGCTGTCCTCATGAAGGAATATTTATCAAGCAACAAATTTGCACATAAAATTTGGCAAGGTACCACTCGTTCTGACATCCATCCTTTCCTCTCAGTCCTGATGATCCAAGTTCGTGTCCTGAAAGGCTTTCCTGGGCCTATTCCCTTGAACTTTTTGCAGTACACACCTGACCCATTCCTACCTCTGGAATTCCTACCTCCTACCTTTCTGTGCATGTGTTTCTCTCAACCTGGAACACCTTTCCTCATCATTTCTGGACGATCATTGTTACCTACACTTGAATCCTGTCTCATAGTATCTTCTGGTCCAGCCCTACCTGGAGATAATAGAGCTCAGACATGGCATTTCCTGAAACTCTCCAATGGAACATATCACTCTTTACTTGTAACTATCAGAATACCCAACGCCTCTAGTAGATGCTAGAAGACTATCTGGTGAAAGAATAATTTGTATGGTCCCTATGGTTCATTCTGCCTCTGTCTGAAACAACTGGCCAGATATTTACTGTCAGAATTAGAATAGAGGGCAGCCCCGGTGGCTTAGCAATTTAGCCCCACCTTCAGCCCAGGACGTGATCCTGGAGTCCTAGGATGGAGTCCCACATAGGCTCCCTGCATGGAGCCTGCTTCTCCCTCTGCCTGTGTCTCTGCCTCTCTCTCTCTGTCTCTAATAAATAAATAAATGAAAAAATCTTAAAAAAAAAAAGAATTAGAATAGAATCTTGAGTCGAGTTCACCCATTTCCACTAAGAAAACAAAAGGCAATTATCTATGCTTTTCGTTCATTCTTACATAATACCAACTGCACGTTCCTGTGCAGGTTACTTAGTTTTTCTAACTCCCCAGCTTTTCTTTTGTAATCGTGGCTAATAGTATATATCTAAAGAGTGAAATGAGCTCATATATAGATAGTGCCTTGCACATGGCAAAGGTTGACTAGATATTATCATTCCTATTATTATTCCTATTCCTATTATTATTCTCTATTATTACAACTGTGGTGGTTACTACTGCCAAAAGGTGCTATAGGGAAATTTTGTGAAAATTGGAAATTAAAAGGCACGTGACTAGAGGGAGAAGGTGAAAGCTGTTTTGTAGCTGATGAACCAGTCTCTTCTAAAGGAGAACCCCCTGAGGGTAGGTTCTGTGTCTTTTTTATCTCTGCATCCCTAGCACTTAGCATAATGCTTAGTACAAAAAAAAAGGGAGGTATTAAAAGCTTCCTGATGGGGACTGTAGGCATTTGTTGATTATGTTAACAATAACTTTGGTAGAGTGAGTAGTTCACTAGGTGAACTTTACAAACTGTCTCATGTACGCCATACAACCCTCCTGCTAGAATGAGCCCCACTGTTTTGTGGCGGAGGCCACAGAACTTGTCTGTGTTTGCACAGCAAGTATGTGGCGGAGCCACGGTGAAGAGGCAGGTGTACCTGATTCTAAAGACCACTGTCCAACCGGCTGCACTGCACACTGCAAGGCTGCCCCACGATGTTAGAGGGTTCCTGGAATATTCCAGGCCCCGAGCTAAGGAAGTGGCAGACAGAGGAGGAAGTAGCAGCCCATTGCCTTGGGAGAGGGACCTGGGGGAGGGGGTGGCAGGCAAGGAAAAGTGAGGATCACAAGGCAAGTAAGTTCCTGATAGAGGAGCCAGGGAGCCAGGCTGCTCCCCTCCACCCAGGTCCCTGTGGCTTCCCCTGAGATGTCCTGACAGGTCCCGGTCAAGGTCAGCAGTGGCCCACTGCAAGGAGGCCCACACGGTGACAGCAGTGCTAATGGGAACTTGGCCCTGCCCCAGGCGGGTACCCAAAGCCGCTGTTGGCTCTTGTAAAAATCCTGGGTCCAGGCTGGTTTTTCCACAAAGAGAAATGCACCGCCCCGAAGAAATGCTATCGCCTGTTCCTGGTGCCAAATTCGAGGGAAATCAAGTTGTGAGACTCTCTCCTCTGCCTGGCTGAAATGACAGATAGCGAAAGAGCTTTCAGTTTCCTCTCCCCCAAAAAAGTCTGCCAGAGATATAAATATTTAAAAACAGGAGCTAGACTGAGAGGGTTAGCTTTCACCGTGTCTTCTTTGGCAAGCGTTCGATCCACCCACCAGATATCATTTTATTCTGTGTAATGGAATGGCAGTTCTGGGTCGCACATCCCAACTTCTGACACACTGCGTGGAAAAAAAAAATGACTGTGACCCTTGTAAACTATTTTTGTCGTTGGAAACAGATACAGACCCAGGTTGTGAATGCCAGATTGAACATAGCTATGAGCGGTTTCAGTGGTGGGTTTTTTTTTTTTTCCTGCTGTTCCTTATTTTTATCTCCTGCTAAGAAGTCCCCTCTCTCATTTCTGTCCAGTAGGATAACTCCTCTGCCTCGTTACACAGGATTTATTTATATATTTACTTAGCTGTTCTCATCCCAAATTGGTTAAACAAAGTGCAGGTCTGTAATAACAGTGCTGTCTGAATTTCTTTGTTTCTCTCATGTGGCAGTCCTTGAAACTGACAGAGAAGACAATTCAAAGTTATTCTCTTTTTCATACAGAGAAGTGGGTGCAAACCTCCCTGATATTACATAGGTTTGAATCATCACAGATGACCTTCACAAATCTAGGTCTTTATACTTTTAGGTGGATTAGAGGAAACTAATGAGGATTTTGAAACAAGCTTTGCACTAAAACTCTCATCATGCAAATCCACTGGAAAAACCCCATAACTTGCAAGCACAATTAACCCGATCCCCCAGTGCCCACGCTCTGTATCTGACTCCTGTTTTTTCCTCTTATTCTACTTTCTTCATAAAACAATAATAAACAATGTGGTGGGTATGTTTCTCTGTCATCAGATTCCATGATCACTTTTCTTTCACTTTTTTTTTTTTTTTTTTGGTTCTAAATTGCTCTGTCCTCAGAGTCCTTTTTAATATGGTTTAGGACTCAGAAGAGTTAATAGGCGAGGGTGGGGGGAGGAACCCACTTGTTTTAAGCCTGGAGCCTGTCACCTTTTCTTGGCAATTACACTGCTAATGGCTGGATCCCAAGCAAAGTGGCAAAGAATATCTCTTCTCACGTTCCCAACTCACAGTGCATTCCCAAATACCAGATGGTGTTTTTGGAATCCATTTCACTATGTTTGATATGACAATACTTTTGTATAATGTTAAATTATATATAACTATTGCAAATAGCTGAGATCAGAACAACCAAGAAGCGGAAAATTAGACACAAGAAGGAAAGATAGAAACTAAAGACTGTGGACTTTCATCTGCCCCCATTGTGTCCTGTTTCCCTTGGATTTTCTTTTAATCTGAAGAGGATTGGCAGGCGGAGGCTGGAGTGCGGGGGCGGAGAGGGGGCTGGAGGAGCGTGGGGGATGGGGAGGAGCAAAAAGTAGTGTCGCTGTGGTGTTGCAGCGAAATTACATCAAATTGGGATCCTCTCGCTGCTAGAGTTTGGTACACATCATGAAAAACTTGCCAGACGTTTCGAGAGCAGCGTCATCTCATTTCAATGGCCCAAAACCTCAAAATAAGCCAAAGAAGACTGATAAAGCCCCGCGCTCAACCCCTTTGGAGACTGTGTGTGTTTTTATAGGGCTGGGAGGGACAAGCGAATGAATTACCAGATCTTAAAAACCCAGCCACTGCCTTAGGAACCATTAGAAGGACAGTGAGAGAGAAAACAAATACGGACTCAGGACCGTACAAAGGAATTCAACAGAAGCAGTTGAGAGGCTTTTCCTAGTTTGGGGGCACGTGGCTATATTGACGTGATTTCTAAAACAGTGGATTGAACTGGACCCTAGCAATAAAAAATCTCTCCAAGAGTCCACCCCTGAAAAACCTGGGTAACACCAATGGAGCCGTATTGCTACCCCAGATGGCCAAATGGGGTAAACATATCACTTTAATTTAAATTTTCTGGCTATTTGACAATAGGCAACCTCTGGTCCTCTTTCCCCAACCTTCAAACAGGCCTTATCTCCGCATTGCAGGACTTATTGATTTCAGCCCAGAGCGAATGCATTACAGCCAAGTGATAAATTGCTTAAAATTATTCTTAAATGAAAACGCTGGAAATCTCTGATGGGGCTTTTTGAATGGAGGGTGGGCAGGACAATTTCCAAATTGCCCGGATCAGAGATTCTTTCAGCTCCTGGATTCCTTCCTCGGCGGCTGGGTCGCTAACCCTCGGAGCCCAGCTTCGGATCCAAGGGCTTGCCCTATTCATGCAGCTCGCTGGGGTTTTCTGCGGCACATGGGCTGTTTTTCCCTGCCACCAGGCCTGGCTCTGGGCTACCCTCCTCACCACGGCCACCCCTCCCCCACTTCCTCCCCTCCCCCCCCCCCAGCCTATAGCCCAACCTCGCTCCCTCCCCGGAAAGCTCCTACAGCTCCAGTGACTACTACATAATTAACAATAACTTGTAGTAATGCAATTTAAGAGTCCTTTTAATGGGCAGCGATGGTAGAATGTATAGCCCATCTTTCTTTGTCATCTGAGAAAAGCGGCCCCATGCAGAGCTGCTGGTTGCTGAGTGACGCTTTGTTGTCTGCACCAGACACAGTACCAGCTGCACTGGCAGGTAGCCGAAGTGCAAGGAGATAGCTGCCAAACTATGCTATACAAAGGGAGCCGTGCCAGAGAGAAAGGGACCTTTGCATGCGGTGACCTTTGACCCCCAAGCCAGCATGGATCCCATATTCATCCCTTCCAGACAATTGCATCTTTCATTCCAGCACAAACTATGATTAGAAAGGGGGCCATTTGTGATCTGGGGGGTTGGTTAGTTTATAGGTTCCCAGCAATGGGGTTATCGCTTTTTTTTTTCTTCTGTTTTAATGGTGACAATATTTTCCTTGAAACGAGGTAGGAGGAGATGAACAATTAAACAGGGGAAAATTATAAAAGCAAAACAGTAACCCAGCCAATGGTGTGGGGCAGAGATTCAAAGAAAAGTGAACGGCGCGTAGACAATGACCATATGGCATTTCAAAAGTCAAACGGAAATTGAACTCTCACCTGATGGCGGGGAAGCTTCCCACAAGCAGACCGCTGGAACTGCGCGTTTTTCGGGAAATTGCTAACTCACTCAACACTGCTATATAATACTTCTTTCATCCCACCGGCGAAGCTTTTGTTTGGTCAACTTAGATTAATGAGAAACTAACAGCTTGTATTTGAATATGTCCTAGCAAGTCCACTTTTGTTCGCCTTTGAAAAACACCAGTGATCTTTGGAAAATGCCTTTTATTTTGTGTTTTAAAGCCATTCTACATCAGGACTTATGAAAAGAAGCCTCAAGCCTCGAGTAAGGACCCACCTCACGGGCAAGCAGCCTCGCTGAGCCTTCCTCTTAGCCATTTTGTCTGGTGGGCAGAGAAAGCATGTCCGCCTCGCCCCGCCTGGCGGCCCAGGTGCACCTAGGAGACCTTCTCACGGCAGCTGGAACGTAACGAACCGGGGTTTCAAGTTGGACATCTTTCCAGAAAAAAGAAAAAAGAAGTCTGTGGTGTACACTGAAGGGTCCACTCAGAGCTTTTCCAGCGGCAGAGCAGCTTCTGGAGCAGGCCCCGTTTGATCTACCAAGGCATGGCTCCTCCTGTGAGGCAGAGGGAAACCACTCATACCTGCAGGCCAGCCCGCCGAGCCGCACCTGACCCGGGCTCCCACGTGAAGCCGTCTGTTCTTTATTTTCCCTCTGTATGAAGCTAATGGAATTTGCAGTTGATTAACCTCAAATCTGTAGAAGTGATCCAGTCTGGGATTGCAGCTGGCAGGGCTGAGGCTACTTGTACTTCTTAAGTGAGTCGGACAGCAACAAGTGTTCTCCCACAAAAGCAGAGGCCCAGAGAAATGGGTATGAGAGGGAGAGTCCCTTGGGTCCAGAGCAGCCAACAGGCATGGAGGCAGATTGTGTTTAGTATCTGGGCTCCAGAAATGAAGTGCTGGTGTCTAGATGGCAAATTAAACCAAGAACCTGAATCTTCCTAAAAGAAAAAAAAAAAAATGTCCCCAACACATGGAGGCTTTACTCTGTGGAGAGGCAGCAGCGTGGTGGTTAAGGCATAGACGCCAGAGCTAGATTGCCTGCCTTCCCATCCTGGCTCCCCTACTTACTGGCTGTTGGACTTTCAGCAAGTTACTGAATTTCCTTGTGCCTTAGTCTCCTCATCTGTCAACTGGAATAGTCATAGTAATCAAGGAATTGTAATGAAGACTAATGAGTTAGTATTTGTAAGGTCCTTAAGAATCGTGTCTGGCCCACTGCAAGCTTACTTGTAAAGGTACATGGATTTTTTTCCCCAGGAAAATGTACAAATACATATTTTTTTCTTTCAGAGTCATTACTCTGATTTGTGTTGTATCAAGAGAAATATGGTATTACTTCATCAGCTTCTAAACACAAAAGACAATAGTGTAGGGTATCCTGATACGCAGCTTGGCCAAAAAAAAAATATTTGCAAAACTGTCATGTTTAAAACAGTTGAGAGAGAAAGTAAGAGATGGAGGGTTAAAATTTAAAAAAAGGTGTCGAGTTGTTTCTTATTGTTCTGCATCAGACAGTAAAGGTTGCTGCTGAATTTTCTGAGGGGAAGCTTCCACATATGGTATATTTAGTGCATGAAATGTGGCAGTTGGATTCCTGTGTGTGTTTTTTTTAAATTGTCATATAAACAAATAATTCCAAACATATTTCTTCTTCGTGGATTTGTTTCTATTTTGCAAATTGTTTCAGGCATCAATAAACAGGATTACACAAATGTGCATACAACTGCAAAACTCATTTAGTTTAGCAAGTGCTTCTCACATATTCATTTACTCAACAATGCTACTTTCAAGTCATGTCAACATTACTCCATTGCTGCCTCATGACTAATACAGTGTTACTTAAACCCATTTCACATCTTACATCCCAGGAACACCACCAACCTTTTTGGTTTGTACCACCTGGTTTCTAATTAAAATCCAATTGAGAAAGAGGTCCTCTGAAGGAGTGTAGGTTCTGACCCAGGACACTTAGGGGTCCTCGGCAAGGCTTTAAAATATAAGATCACTAACGTGGAAGCTCGTTATAGGAAAAAAAAAAGCAAAAACTGAAAAGCACATTAGGCCAATTAAGAGGCTGTGAAGCGAGAGGCATATGGGTATCGAAGAGTATGATGGTTTCATTGTCTGCTTTTTATCAAGGAGGGTGAAAAGAATTTTTTACTTGTAAAGTAATACTTTGCCAATTTCAAAATATTCAAAATCGGATCAGCAATATCCATGGATGTTAGATCGGAGGGAAACACAAACTGAAGCCTCACAAGCTCAGCATCATAACAAGAGAATCTGCTATCAGAGATTTCCAAACGTGCAACCACTCTAACGACGGCAAATAGGAAAACAATACCCGTTATTCACTCAATTTTCTTGAGCTAAAAAAGGCGAATGATAACAACATATGCTCTAAATGTGACCCATGCAGTTTAGCTTAAAGGCAAAATAAGATAAAAGTCAGCATTGCACACAGAGTTTAAACAGAAACATACGTATCTATACACTTCCTTTCCCTCTCCATATGTTACCCTGTGGTGGAGATTATAATACTGTGCATCACACCTTTCACTCAAGGATCTCAAGCCCCTCTCAGAAATGAACACAAACCCGTACGCCAGCTCTGAGAAGCAGGTGGTGAGTATTATTATTACCATTTTACAAATGGAGACACTTAGTATTCCCCCCTTCTAGTTGATTGAACTCGAGGCACTGGCACTCTCTGGGGGTGGGGGTGGGTTGGGGTGCGTGGGTGTTCTCTCTTTTAAAAATTTTATTTTAGTGTCAATACAAGTGAATTGTGGCACTAAAACGTGCTAACAGTTCAATGATGGCACTGTAAAAGGATTTGCTTCCCTGCCATTGACTTCACCTCATCCCTGAAACTGCCGAATAGAACTGTGGCTAAGAATAATGATCTCACACTTTCTTCTAGGTATCTCTATTGGATAGAGTTTGGAACACCAACAAATGAAAGTCACAAGCCAGAGGATTGAGTTCTTGAATTGGACGTTTTTATTACCAGGGGTAAAGCCTGGGCAGCTTAGAATTAAAACTGACAAGTTGTACCCTCTGTGATCCAAACTCCTGGGCTGTACTTAGGGAAGTCAATTGGCCGGTTTTGTGAAGCAGCCCAAATGTGAATCTGGTGCAGACAGGTGTGCTTCGTGGCAGAGTTATCCAGGACTAAGCTTTCATTTGAAGTTCTCAGCCGCTAAATTTTAACCCAAGTACAACTGTTTGGGAATCTGAGGCCTAAGTCAGCACACACACACACACACACACACACCCACACACACACACACACACACACACAGAGGTGTCTACCACAGAGGCTTCCCAGTGAACATGGACCTCTACAGTCAGTGAGCCTGTCCCAGTTTGGGGATTTCCTTGAGTATTATTAACTTCCTGCCAGGTTCAGGTCCCCTGAAGTAGGGCTTCCATTTACTGTAGTTGGTCTTCAGTAAGCGACAACCTTTCTGAATTTGACCCAATGGATTCTTGGGAATTTTTTTTTTTTTTTTAGAAATTATAAAAATCATTTTGCTTCTTAGGTCTGAGTGTCTAAAGGAGAAATACTCATTTGCCAAAATCATATTTATAAAAATATGTATCTATGGGATGGATCATTCTTATATTCTTTTTTTTTTTAATTTTTATTTATTTATGATAGACACAGAGAGAGAGAGAGAGAGGCAGAGACATAGGCAGAGGGAGAAGCAGGCTCCATGCACCGGGAGCCTGATGTGGGACTCGATCCTGGGTCTCCAGGATCACACCCTGGGCCAAAGGCAAGCGCCAAACCACTGCGCCACCCAGGGATCCCTCATTCTTATATTCTTGATGAGACCCAGCACATGTGAAATATATAGAAACACTAGACGGGGCCTCAGGAAGTCCTTTGTTTTTTATTTTTAGGAGACTCACTTATAGACATAGGAGGAAAAAATACCCATGAATCAAAGCTCCCTCCTCCCTTCTCGTGTCAAAAACAAAAACAAAAACCTTAAAATAGGGATGCCTGGGTGGCTCACTGGTTGAGCATCTGCCTTTGGCTCAGGTCGTGATCCCAGGGTCCCGGGATCAAGTCCTGCATCGGGCTCCCTGCATGGAGCCTGCTTCTCCCTCTGCCTATGTCTCTGCCTCTCTTTCTGTGTCTCTCATAAATAAATAAATAAATAAAATCTTAAAAAACCCTTAAAATAAAGTAATAAAAGGATATATTTATCTAACAATCATAATAGCTAAACAATAATAGTTAACACTTGGCAGGTTTTTATGATGCACCAGGCACTGTGCTAAGCATTTCATAAGCTCGCACCCCTTTTAAAACTTCTGAGAAAATAGAGGCAAAGAGAGTTTAATAACTTCTTCATGGTCACACTGGAAATGCTTTTGTTTTCTTTTTTTGTTTTTTTAAAAGATTTTATTTATTTATTCATGAGAGAAACAGAGAGGCAGAGACACAGGCAGAGGGAGAAGCAGGCTCCATGCAGGGAGCCCGACGTGGGACTCGATCCCAGGTCTCCAGGATCACGCCCTGGGCTGAAGGCGGCGCTAAACCGCTGAGCCACCTGGGCTGCCCTGGAAATGCTTTTGGATGCTGGGTCTGTTTTCAGAGTCCATGCTCTTTTCATTGCTTAGACTGCTCGAGGACAAGATATTATTTATGTGGATTACTATGGCCTAATTAATATAGGAAGAGAATGAGGTAGCAAATAAAAGAATTCCTTTTAAAATGATTTCTTTATGGAGAACTGCTGTACCAGGCAATTATGCACCACACACAGCAGTCCTAGGTTACCTTTGTTCCTCTGGCTTGATCTCACTTCACTCAGCTTTTACCAAGCTCTCCCAAAGTCTCAGGGACTATATCACAGTTGCTTTTATCTTCTCAGTAGCTAGGACAGTGCTGGTCACAAGTACATGCTCAACAAAAGTCTATCAAATGGATGAATGAATTAATGAATTGACTCTAGGTTCTCTGAAAACACATTGGTTCATTGATAGATTATTGGTGGCAACTTTTATTTTTTTTTATTTTTATTTTTTTTTTTAAAGATTTTATTTATTTATTCATGAGAATACACAGAGAGGGGAGAGAGGCAGAGACACAGGCAGAGGGAGAGGAAGAAGCAGGCTCCATGTGGGGAACCCCATGTGGGACTCGATCCCGGGGTCTCCAGGATCAGGCCCTGGGCTGAAGGCAGTGCTTAACCGCTGAGCCACCCGGGCTGCCCGGTGGCAACTTTTAGAATAGTAGCCAGTCTTCCCAGGCATTGAGCTGGAGACTCAATGTCTCCCCATGGAGTCTTCCCATCCCCTCTGGTTTATGTGAGCTCACGGCATGCAAATATACTGATGTTAGCCTGGTAAACAGTGATTAGGTCTGGGGATAGCGGTAAGAAGTAACACTGGGAAAGTCATACTATGAGCAGCTAGAGGAGGAACTCATGAGAGACTTGCTACTCATTTAGAAAAGGTGGCAGTGAGTGATGGAAATTCTATAAACGAGGTGAAGTCCTGATTCAAAATCTATTCTTGATAAACATAAGGAAAGATGCTCAACAGCACACATCATTAGGGAAATGCAAATCAAACACAATGAGATACCACATCATATTATTTAAGTGTCATGAAAGATTGAACATGTCACATTATTCAGAAACCAAACCTAACCCAATCCAACCAAACTCCCAAAATAGTAAGTGTTGGCAAAGACGTGAAGAAACGGGAACCCTTGTGCATCGCTGTTGGGAATGTAATATGGCATAGCCACCGTGGAAGGCAGTAGGGCGGTTTATCAAGAAATTAAAAATGGAATTAACTATATGATCTAGCAGTTCCTCTTCTAGGCAAATACATATCCCAAAACATTAAGAGCAAAGATTTCAACACATATTTGTACCTGTGTTCATAGCAGCATTATTCACAATAGCCAAAAGGAGCAAACAACCCAAATGTCCGTCAGCAGATAAATGGATAAAGAAATATAGTATTTATATACAGTGGAATATTTGTCAGCCTCAAAAAGAAAGAGAATTCTGACGTAGGCTACAACATGGATGAATCTTGACATCACTATCCTAAGTGAAAAAGCAAGAACAAAAGGGAAAATATCATATGATTCCACTTGGATGGGATACCTAGAATAGTTAAATTCATCAAGATAGGAAGGTCAGTGGTGGTTACCAAGCATTGGGGAGAGGGAGGAATTGGGACGTTCTTGTTTATGGGAATGGAGTTTTAGATGAAAAAGTTTTGGTGATGGATGGCGGTGACAGTTGCACAACAGCGTGAACATATTTACTACCAGTAAATTGTACACTTAGAATAAGTTAAGATGATAAGATGTTATGTTATATATATTTTACCTCTTTTACCATTTTTATGTTATGAATTTTTAGTTTAAAAAAACCTATCCCCATGGTCCTCAGGCAGTGGGGCGGAAGTGTGTAAATGATTGTAAATGTGGATCAGGGCTAATCTTTCGTGACACTTTAACAAATTCCCAGTGCCCCACCATCATAGTAAAAGCATGCTTGGTGAGGGTGCTGATGGCCCCTTGGCAAGCTCCCAGGGATGGGGAAGTGGATGGCAGGTGCACAACCCCAAGGGTGTGGTGTTTCCTGAGCCTGTTGGTAGGTTCCACCATCTGGCACACAGGGCTGAGAGTTCCCAATCTCTGTTTTGAACACCTTTTGAATTTGAGTGGGTCTGGGGATGTTGAGCATAAAGTCTTTGGGTTAGAGAGCTGCTTCCCTTTCAACATTGCCTTTGGCTTTGAACATGATTGCCACGCCAGACAGAGCAATACTTTTTGTTCCAGGTTGACTTAAAGGACATTGCCCTGAGGCTAGTTCCTCCCTAGTTACAATGAGGACATTAATACAGGACATCAGAGTCAGATGCCTAATGATTTTTTGAAGACGTAGACTAACTCCTTTCGTGGTAAGTGGTATTTGGTAGGATTGTTTGGGAATCAAGAGAATTTAGGCATTCAGAGCAAAGGTGCAGAACTGAACTTTGGTTACTTCATACCTAAAGTATTAGGACTTTAAATGACATGGATGATGATACTAATCTCTTCCTGTTTGTATTGTTTTTGATCTTTTAGAGCACGATTGACACTAAGATCCTCCCAAAAAACCTGCAGAAGAAGCAAGGCAGGAATTTGGTCCAGTCTGCACATGAGGAAATTGCTCAAAGTTCCTTAAGACCATAGCCTATGTCTTGTTTCCCATTGTATCCTTTAGCACGTGGCCTTTCACTCCAGCTTGGAACAGAATAGGTTTTCTGGTAAGTTCTTGCTGAACAACTCAATGAATGTACAGAAAACTTTTAGTTAATTGCCTAAGGCTCTCCAGTCACAAAAGCTGGGCCTGGGATGCCTTCTGATTTCTTTTTCTATAACGACACCTTGATATAAACAGCAATATTTTCCCTGAGCGAAATTTCTTCTGGAGAATCTGTCCACCAGCAAGGTTAAATACATCTTAGCCAACCAGCCACTAGCTCGGTGGGCTGAATGCCTCAGTGGTTTCCCCTTAAGGAAAAGATGTACAACTTGATTGGAAGCTGGCAAGGTAACAGTGCTCCTATGGGATCCCTCCATGCCACCCTGCACCTCACCGCCCTTCCCCTGCCCCCCTTATGGAGCTCTCTGGTTGCCCAGGCTTCTGTCCCCCTTTGCTGTCTATGTCAGGCGATTCCTTGCCTGCCTTCCAGACTGGCTCCTGCAGGCCAGACTCTCTTTATCGCTTGGTTTTCTATCGCTATCTTATCAGGCGATCCCACTCCTGTTCCACCCTCCCAGGCTTCCCTGCTGGGTTCTGAGCCTTTGGTAGCTGTGCACTGCCCACCCTCAGTACCCCCCCACCCCCGCCCATGCATGGCGAGCTGCTTCTCTCATTCCCCTTCTCTCTCACAGTCTGCTCTGTTTCCCATTAGGGGAGCGTGCATTTTAAATGTCTCAACAGCGTCTGTCTCTGTAGCCACAGTTCCTCTGCTGCCCCATCCCCCAAGCCCCCTTCCCAAGACAGACACTAGAGTGGGGGGCATCAATTTACAGTTTCTGGCTAGATACCAGATGTGCTGGGTGGAAGCAAATTGTCATAGAAAATGTTTGTAATTTCAGATAAAGATCAACACTCAAGTGGTTGGGGGGGTGGGTAAAGAACAAAAAGAGCTACAGTTTTTATTATTATCACAATTGATAATGGTCCAAGCACTCTTCCTCTGTCTCTGTCTCTTTCCCCCTTTCTCTCTTGCTCTCATTCTCTTTCAGCCAGTTGGAAGTGATTATAAAGTTTCTCTAAGACACAGCCTCCATCCTGCCCTGATGCACCATGGTAACACAGGGAGCTGAGAAGAGATTTTTATTGGATAATGGTAAAGAGTGATAAGTAATATTTCTAGGAGAAACTTTGTTTCAGTTAAAAAGTGTCATAGTTTTTTGGAATTGTAAGATGGAAGGTACCACCGAAGTGATCGAGTTTAATTTCCTAATTTTGAAAACTCATCAAAAATAAAGAAACTTGCCCAAGGCCACACAGTAAGATTGAGCAATGCTGCTTATTATAACATTGCTCTTGGAGAATCACAAAGCACAATAGCATATTAAAGACACCAAAATTCTGCAATCAGTAAATAAGTTTATTTATCTGCCTGGTTAAGCATAATCCTAACCTATTGAATCACATAATTCTTTTTGCTCCAGGTAATTAGGAATTAGTGTTCTATACTTTCACAAGACCTGGCTTAATATAATAAAGACCAACACTATCTCTAGACATTTGGGTTTTAAATGGTGTATTTGCAACCCAAAAAAGATGCTTCTAAAATAACTAGAATTGTTGTTGAAATGATTTCAGGGGGCTTGTAGGGAATGGCTGTGCCATCTGTCTATGCTCTTTGGAGATGGTTGCTGGAGACATGAAACACTCACATAGGGTGACCTATGTTGATTTCATCTCCAAAGGGAGAAAACACTTCTTATTGTGGCACATCCAAAGAATGCTGCCTTCCAAAGTTAGAGTGGAAGCTCTGAAGGAAATATTTCAAGTGACAATTAGGTGAAATAAAAATCACCAGACTTAGCATGCACCAAGTTTGAACGGTTAGGTTCTGGCTGCTTCTCTATGCACAGATACCAGACACTGGGCAACAAGAACAATATTCTGTGATATTAAATGTGATTCAGAGGTTGCTCAGGAAAGAAGTCAGCCAGAGAAAGATAAATACCATATGATTTCACTCACGTGTGGAATTTAAGAAACAACAAATGAACAGAGAGAAAAAAAAGACAAACAAAAAACCCTAAGCTCTTAAATATCAGAACTCCAAAATGAACTGGTGGTTGTCACGGGCAAGGTGGTTGCGGTAGGGATGAAGTAGATCAAAGAGATTAAGAGTATAATTATCTTGGTGAGCACTGAGAAATGTATACAATTGTTGAATCATTATATTGTACACTTGAAACTAATATAACACTTTATGTTAATTATACTTTAATTAAAAAATAATTTCAAAAATGCTTCAGAGGTAAAATAATAGAATCAATGAGTGGGTCTTTGAAAAGTGAAGTGGTTGGTTTAGAGACTTATTTATGCCTTTGTTTCCCAATTGCTTCTTCCTTTTCCTTTTCCTTTTTGTCTTCTTTCTCCTTGGGTATGTGCAGGTGAGTGAACCAACCCAAACACTCAAATTTGCTCAATCAGCCTTTGGACTCCACCAGGACCCAAGAAGGAAGGCTGATGACTTGGCAAACTAATTCACTCATAAGGGGAGGGACATGCTGTGCCCGTAGGTGGCATGTCAACCATGTGATAGCTTGCAATAAAAGAATTTAGACTCTGCGCCTCAGATTATAGCATGTAGATGACTGCCTACCACACCTGTGTGTGATGATTGAGAAAAATAACATGAACAGCATAAAATGGCAGATTATTTAGCTTCCACTGCCATGGACTCAAAGGAAAAGAACTGGGTAGGCAAGTAGGTCAGCTAGAGAAAGTGTCCCCATTTTTAGGTGGGGAAACTTAGGGTATTTTTATCTCCTCAGAACTCTGATCCACAGGAGAGGGGTGCCATAACTCTCAAGTGCCTGTAGACAGCTGTAAAGGGAAGGAACAGATTATTCTGAACTAAATTGAGTGGATTTTTCTCTTGTTTCCTAATTATTATAATAGTATAATAGGCAACCATAAGGGCAGAATTTGAAATCAGAACTTTTTTCTCAAATTATCTGCCTTATTAAAATTACATAGGAAGGCATTTCAAAGCATACCTGCTTGCTCCTCACCCCACCTGAATCTGGGGCTTCAAGGCATGTGTTGAAGGATGTGCTGATAATGCCCTATTTTAGAACCACTTGTAGAGGGTTTGTCTTCAGCTTAGGTTCATAGGAAAGACCATAGGATTTGGGGCCACGTTGGGATAGTTTTATGACAAGAGGAAATTTATTAAAGTCTTTGAAGTCTCAGTTCTTTTGTCAGGAAAATGGGGATAACAGGATTTAAGAGTGTAGTTCTTTGGGCAGTCCTGGTGGTGCAGCGGTTTAGTGCCGCCTGCAGCCCAGGGTGTGATCCTGGAGACCCGGGATCGAGTCCCACGTCAGGCTCCTTGCATGGAGCCTGCTTCTCCCTCTGCCTGTGTCTCTGCCTCTCTCTCTCTCTCTCTCTCTGTGTGTGTTTCTCATAAATAAATAAATAAAAATAAATAAATCTTAAAAAAAAAAAAAAGAGTGTAGTTCTTTGTGTTTAAATGTGTCAGGTCAGTGGCTGGTATATAGTTTAGTGCTCAATAAATGTTAAATTCTTTCTAAACTGAAAGCCACCAACTTATGCTCAGAAAAATGACTGTGAGCTCTGCAAATCCTCAGACGTTAAATAAAATTTCAGCATAATGCCCTGTTGGGAAGAGAAGTAAGCTATTATATTTTACAGGAATCTTAGTCTCCAGAGTGGAAGTCAAAAGGGCCCTTGGTTAACTCTCAGCTAATTAGTAAAATCAAGTAGACCAACTCCTCTCCAAAAATACTGATTGAGATATTTTTGTGGATATTGACAAGTGCCCAGAGGATCAACCAACGGGAATGATTTTGCTCAGGAAAGGCAAGGGGTCTATAGATAATGTTTAAGTTTTCCTGATTTGACTCCTTCCAAGCACAGAGTGTGTCCTTCCTTTTGGAAAAGTCAGCATATTAAGGGTTGAACTTTCAGAGAAAATCAATTTCTGGATGGGAAAGGTGTATAGAAAAGGCTGTTCACTTAAAGATCTATTTATTTATTTGAGGGAAAGAGAGAGAGAATGTGAGCAGGGGTGGAGGAGGGCAGAGAGAGTCTTAAGTAGACTTCGTGCTGAGCATGGAGCCCTGAGATCATGACCCTGAGATCACAACCTGAGTCAAGACCAAGAGTTAGACTCCTAACTGAATGCACTACCCAGGTACCCCAAGGATATTCACTTAAAAAAAATCCAACTGTGTCTTTTCAGAGCAGACCTTAACATTGACAGGTTGGTTTAAAGACTTTGAGTGGTACAAGTGGATGGAACATGAAATCTGACAATGAAACTACTACTAATTAAATACTAATTGAAAATGAAGAGCAGTTCCTTAACATACCGTATCCTCTACCTGCCCCAGCAGCTCATCTCTTGCCTGGTCTTTGAGCTCTTGTGCTAATCACATTGGATGGATCACCCTGGATGCTCTTTCCACTCCTATTTCATCTTGATGCTTCTATAGGTTCTGTTTACTTCTCTGAGATGTTCCCACTTCCGTCTGGGTGAATTTCTATTTGGTCTTTATGACTCTGCTCTGCTCAGATCCCTCCCTTCTTCTACTCCATTTTTTAAAAAAGATTTTATGTATTTATTTATGAGAGACACACAGAGAGAAAGAGGCAGAGACATAGGCAGAGGGAGAAACAAGCTCCCTGCAGGGAGCCTGATGTGGGATTTGATCTCAGGACACCGGGATGAATGCCTGAGCCAAAGGCAGACGCTCAACCACTGAGCTGTCCAGGTGCCCCAGATCCCTCTCCTCTTAAAGTGAACTCTGTTAGTCCCCAGACTGGGTTTTTGGTTTCTTTTTTAGCATCCTCTGCAAACTTCTATCATTCCTGTTACTGCATTGAGCTTAATTACCTGCTCCCTTGTCTGTGTCTCCTACTGTAAGATACCTGGTATATCATAGCCATTCAATAGTTACAAAATTTATTTATTTGACTAATATTTATCAAACATGTGCAAAGTACCAGGTGCTTTTGTAGATATAGGAGATATGGCAGTGAGGGAGACTATGCCCTGACTTCCTGAAACTTCTATTTCAGTAGGGATAGAGAGACAATAAATTAATGGTGAAAAACACAAGGGAGAGAAAATAAAATTGGCAAGGAAATTAGGTGTATGTCGGGTAGCTAATCTAGCTAGGGTGGTCAGGGAAGGCACCTATCAGATGAGATTTGGGTAGAGATTTCAATGAGTTAAGGGAGCACACTCTGGATATCTGGAGGAAAAGCATTCCAGGCAGAGGGAAAAGAGAGTGCAAAGACTCAGGCAAATGTATACTTGTCCTGATGGTGGAACAGCAGGGAGGCTGTGCAGGGGTGTGATTGAGAAATTACAGACATGTGGTAGGTCAGAGAGGGTATATGATGTGTCCTGGTGGCTTCTGTGCCCACAATCTCAGTTCCTTCCCATTCATCCTCCACACGGCTGCCAGAGCAATTGTTTAAAATATGAATCATATTACTTTCCTCTTTAAAATTATAAAATTAAAAGTAGTGGAAGGGACTAAAGGAGAAAGGAGAGAAAATGAGTGGGAAATATCAGAGAGGGTGACATAACATGAGAGACTCCTAACTCTGGGAAACAAACAAGGGGTAGTAGAAGGGGGGATGGGTAGGGGAACGGGGTGATTGGGTTGTCGGGCACTAAGGGGGGCACTTGATGGGATGAGCACTGGGTATTATGCTATATGTTGGCAAATCGAACTCCAATAAAAAATATACAAAAAAAATTCTAAAATGATTCCTTAGCACTTCTAGAACTACCTTCAGATGGCTGCCACTGCACTTCTCTCAGGATGGTCTTGTCCCCAGGATGCCTCACACAGGTCACACTGAATGAATGGCTCTTCTAGTACTCCAATTTGTTTCCCTCATCTGAATTCTGTGTGTTGCTTTTCCTCTAAGTAGGTGCCTCTGCCCTCAAGGCAAATCTTCATATAACTTAACCAACCTTCCACATTTAGCAATAATTGTCACTTGTTCTGAAAAAATATTTCTGGATACCGAATTTTCTTTTAGCTCTCTGCCCATCCTTATATTTACCCCTAAACCTAACTCTAAAACTAAGTTGAACTGAAACCTTAGTCCTGTCTCAAATCCTAGCTAATCCAGCTCCAACTGCAATGCTAACCGTAATCCTAAATTCAACCTAATTACCTTAACCTAGCTTGAACTCTAGCCCAAACTTGATCCCAATCCCAACCTTGACTCTGTGTTAGCTAGCTAAGGATCCATTTACTCTGATATGTGTGGCTCTTGAGAAGACAAAGCATGAAGTCCAACATTCCGGTACTGAGCTTCCTTGCAGTGAGAAAGTTCTGCTGCTGCAGGGCGTGTAGTAGCTTCTCACCACGGCCAACTGCTGTCCGGGTATCAAGGTCTGTAGCTTCTGCAGTCTGAGAGAAATCTGTCTGAACTTCTGATTTGTTATCTGCATACATTCAATAAGTTACAAAATCTCTTTGTATCTCAATAAAGTCATTGATAAAATGGAGAAAATTACGCTTATGTCACAGATTTCCAACGAGTACGACTTAATCCAAGTACCAAAGAACACAGTAGGCCATTGCAAGGTTAGCTGAGTTGGGCCATGCCTATGATCCTGAATCTCTAGGAGATCTCAGGCTTTTCCTATACCTCTGAAGGGTCCCTATCCTCAGCAAGCAAATTATTTTCCATATTAGAAACCTAATACATCTTATTTGGTAATAATATCATTCTTGAAACTTGGCATAATAATTCTTCTAATGAAGAGGATAGTAATCTTCATCTCTTATATTTATGTAGAATTTTGAAATAAAACTGTTTATTCTTTGCTATTTAAATTCCAATAAACTTTAACAAAGCAACAAACAAGTAATATATTGGTGCTATATATATTGTTAGCATTAGAGTAATATATCAGGATTTTGGCCTGAAAGGCATTGAGCCTATGAATTAATTTGGGAGAAAACTGTTGTATCTTCAATGTTTATGACATACCACGTTATAGCCCTATGCTGGGGACAGACTTATTAAAATCTTCTCAGTAGTGATTTCTGGTTTATTCATTTAGGTTGTGTACACGACTTGTCAGGGTTTCTTCTAGGTGCATTATGATTTTGTTTTTGTTACTATTGGGGAATGGAGTCATTTTTCATTATGCTTTTTATTGACCATTGTTGTATATAATTAGCTTGTAGCCATCACTTTACTAATCTTTTTTTAATTGAAGTATAGTTGACACATAATGTTATATTAGTTTTAGTAAATCTATTTTATTAATTGCAACAGCTTTTCATTTGGCTCTTTTGGATTTTCTAAGTATTTAATCTCAGATCACCTGAAAATAATAATAATTTTGTTTTCCTTCAATAGTTGCATCTTGTATTTCTGTGTCATATCTTTTTTTTTTTTTAGAGATTTTATTTATTTATTCATGTGAGACACAGAGAGAGGCAGAGACACAGGTGGAGGGAGAAGCAGACTCCTCACAGGGATCCTGGTGTAGGACTCGATCCCTGACCTGGGATCATGCCCTAAGCCAAAGGCAGATGCTCAACCACTGAGCCACCCAGATGTCCCTCTGTGTCATATCTTTTGAGTTGGTCAGAACTTCCAGGATAACATTAAGCGATAATGGTAATTTGGGGCATCCTTACACTGTTACTCATTTTAATGGGAATGCTTCTTGTTTGTCATTCAGTATGATGTTGACTATTTTTGTACTTACATTATAGCCTCATTGCATGTGGCTAGACAAGAAAGCCTGTGCAACTTCCACTTGGGGAATTGATTGGGGTGTGTGTGTGTGTGTGTGTGTGTGTGCACATGTCCATGCATCTGCATGACATAAAAAAATTTAGTAGAGGCTTCATAGATGCTTTTAAAGACAGCATATTCTATGTTTGGAGGGGTCAACATTGTTTAGTAGCCTTAATATTATTAATTATATTTATTTGTATTCTCCATGTCACTATTTCTGGCTGGTCTAACTGAACTAGAAAAAAAGTGGATAAATCTGTGTTAAAGTTTCATATACAAATTGTGTTCTTTTCAGTTTCTCTTCACTTTTCTAATCAATTTTGCTTTATATCATTTGATATTAGGTTAATTGCTGCATACAGGCATTAATTACTACCATAGCTTCATTACGCTATTCTCTAGTTTATAAATATAAATAATATAAATAATCTATTTTTCTCTACTTAATTACTTTTGCCTTGAAGACTACTTTGCAAGAAGTTAATGTTATCTTTCTTGTTTTTAGTTTTATTCTATTAAATAATTCTTTGCCTTTCCTCTTATTTTTAATATGGACACTTGTTTTAGGTCTGTCTTTTGGAGGCAGCAGATATGTGGATTTAATTTTTTACTACAATCTGAGACTCTTTGTTTCCTAATATTGGAATTTAACCACATATATTTATTGCCATATAGATGGCTTTGCTAACTTCTGTCATTCTGTTCTACATGACTTAGTTCCTTTTTCAATTTTTGTTATTTCTTTTGTTTTGGAGGGTTGTTCGCATATATAGAATGCTGTGTGTGTTTTTTGTTTCCTTAGTAATTGAGAAAGTGCATATCCTTCTTTTCAACTGAACTTTAATTTTCCCAAGCCAGGCTTTGTTTAACCTTTTCTTTTCTTTTCTTTTCTTTTCTTTTCTTTTCTTTTCTTTTCTTTTCTTTTTTCTTTTCTTTCTTTTCTTTCCTTTCCTTTCCTTTTTTTTTTAAAGGTTTTATTTATTTATTTGACAGAGAAAGAGAGAGAGCACAAGGATGGGGAATGACAGGGAGAGGGAGAGAGAGAAGCTGAGGAGGGAGCCCAACATGAGGCTCAATCCCAGGACCCTGGGATCATGACCTTAGCCGAAGGTAGATGCTTAACAGACTGAGCTGCCCAAGTGCCCATGTTTTATATTTTTCTAATTATCAGAATCAACAATTACATGGGATTTTAGAATCTCTTCTATGTGAAATGAGGCATTTGGTGAATTTTTATTCCTCTCCTATCCAATTTGGTAGAATCTTTTTGCCACCTCTGAAGACCAGGCTGAGCTAGATATGGATCCCTCATCGATCTTTGCCTGAAAGGCAGTATATTTGGCTCAATCTATAAATGTCTGATGACATCTCTTCCCCCTTCAGGATCTGAAAGTTGTTTTTTTTTTTTTTAAATTTGTTTTGTTTTCTGTTTTTGTTATGTCTTTGATTATTGCTTTCTGTCCACTTGCTTTATTTTCTTTGGAAACACCAGTGTAATCTTTGAGTTGGATCATCAGGTTCTGGGATAGGTGTCATTCTCTGTCATATGAGTTTCATACTTTGTGTAACTTGTGTGTATCTAAGAAAGTTATTGAAAGTCTGACTTTGGGGGGACCTGCCTGGCTCAGTTGGTGGAGCATGTGACTCTTGATCTCAGGGTTCTAAGTTTGAGCCCCATATTGGGTGTAGAGATTACTTAAAAAAATAAAAAAGAAGAAGTTTGACTTTGAAATTAATGGGTCAATTTACATAGTGTTAATTCTGCTGTATGGTAGACTTAATACTGTTAATTTTCTGGACTTACTGCTTTAGTCAATCTCATTTAAAATTTTATGCTCTATTTTTTATTTCATCATATATTATCTTTCCAATGACATTCTACTCTTTTCAGAAAATAGAAAATTTTCTATTTTTTTCTGTTTCTATACTTAATGATTCTCAAGATTATTTTTCCTCCAAGTCTCTCTTTACTCTTGTTCATAAGCATTTAATGCTTTCTATTTTTGTATGTTCTTCTTAATTATCCAACTTCAAATAAGGGAGAGAATTATATAGATCTATTTTTTTCCCCTTACATATAAGGTATGTGGATTGCTCCTGCCCCCCACCCCCTTCCTCTCCAACTGGATTCTGGTGAAATCCCCTTCCCAGATCTCTAATTGTACATCAGATTGATGTCTTGGCCTGATTTCCAGTGTATCAACATCTTCCTACTATTCTGCTGGTCTGTGATAAGAATATCTTCTTATCCCATGTCTTGACTCCTTAATGTTCAGAGCAGATGGAATATATAAAACTACAATTCCAAGCATGTGAGGACACTTTGGCTTTCTCCTTTTTTTCCCTCCTGCTTTTTGCATTTTACTAAAGAGACCACAATTCAGAGGATGCATAGTATTACCACCAGCTTCCCTGCTACCACTACTCAGTTCTTTTGCAGTAGTTGCATTATTTAAATGAGTATTGAAATATTAGTGGCAATAGAGGAATGGTTATATCCATGTGTTGTAGACTTATGTTTTAAACCAATAGAAAGACAGCATGGAAGTGACAAAGATCTTCCTACATATTGTCATGTGCTTGTGGGCCTTTTATTTTATTTTTGGAGTATAGCATCGTGGGCCATTAATTATACATTTTAATTAATATCATAGATGGGTAGTTAGTGGAACTTACCACCAGAATTGTTAGTGGGTCAATTCTTCGAACGAGTTATCGGTATTTTTTTTTAAAGATTTATTTATTTATTTATGATAGACATAGAGAAAGAGAGGCAGAGATACAGGAGGAGGAAGAAGTAGGCTCCATGCCGGGAGCCTGATGCGGGACTCGATCCCAGGACTCCAGGATCGTGCCCTGGGCCAAAGGCAGGCGCTAAACCGCTGAGCCACCCAGGGATTCCCAGTTATCAGTGTTTTTAAGAAATCTTGTCTCTGTTGGTAGCTTAAGTATTGGGACATTGGAAAGAGAGTCTTAGTTAGAAGTCCTTTTAACCAGAGATCTCCAATTCTTCCCATTGAATCAGCACTGAGAGGGTGCCTAAAGGGGGTCGATTGTTATGCTTTCCAAATCTTTACTAATGTTGCCTTGAGCCCTGGATCCTAATTATAGCTTTGTGACCATTATTCTCCATGTGGAAAAATATTAATCATATGATTAATAGCTAAAAAATTTTAAACAGCAAACCTTAATACAGCAACACATTGAATTAGGTGGTATAGCCAGATGATTGAGAACATGAGAACATTTGGATCAGAGTTCAAATCCTGGATGAGTCACTTATTAGTTTTTTGAACCAACCTTAGGTAACTTACTTAACAGTGCAGCTTCTAATCTGTAAAATGGGAATATTTTGCAAGGATTTCTATTGACCAAACTGAGTTGGCACAATAAGTTAATGTAACACATTAGGGGAGCAATTTTTTGTCTCAAAAAATTCTTTACCTGCCTTGCTATCTTCCTAGGCCTCTGAACACTGATCTCCTAAAAAGTAATAATCAACATGATGATGATGGTTATGAGGATGAAAACAAAACAATAATCTTAATAATGGGTGACCCTTATTATGTGTCTAACATATGTCAGGTACTGTTCTTAATGATTTAGGCAGATCACATAATTTAATTCTTACAACAACCTGTGAGGCAGGTACTGTCATTTGTCCCACTTTACAGAGGATCAGATTAAGCAATTTGCCTAAGGTCTCATTGTTGGGAAATTGTGGAGAAGGGATTCAATATAGGCATACTCATACTAAAATGTATGTTTTTAGACTATGTTAAATTCTCTTTCTCTCCACATAGACTCACGCATATAATATTAATTAGTAACTATTTAAAGTCATTGTTGAGTAGGTGTGTTGAACTACACTCTCCTTCTTCCCATATAGTCTGGCATGAAGAGAGGATAAAAGGAAAGCCCATGAGAATTTTTGATTGATTGTATTTAGTTGGAGCCTGTGTTTCATAAGGTTGACACTAGCAGTGTCTTATTTGTTTTTTTTTAAAGATTTATTTATTTATGATAGACAGAGAGAGAGAGAGAGAGGCAGAGACACAGGAGGAGGGAGAAGCAGGCTCCATGCACTGGGAGCCCGACGTGGGACTCGATCCTGGGACTCCAGGATCACGCCCTGGGCCAAAGGCAGGCGCTAAACCACTAATCCACCCAGGGATCCCCAGCAGTGTCTTATGTATCTATCACACTTTGTAATTTTCACAGAAACTTTCTACTGCTTATTAACTTGATCCTTAAAATAGAAACCATGTGAGGATGACATTATTATTTTAAAGATGACGAAGCTGACAACCTGAGAGGGTAAGGGGCTTTTTAAAGGGCATACAAATTAATTAGAGAAAATTTGGGGTTATATATATTAATGAGAGTAATAATAAACCATTTACTAAATATTTGCTGTATTCCAAACACCATGCTAATCTCATCAATGGTATTAACTCATTGGAGTCAATGGTATTAACTCAAAAATCAAAGATGTGAAATCACATGGCCAAGGTTCACTCCTAGTATATGTCAAAGCCAAGGCTCAACCTCAGGTTAAATTAAACCTCAGCTCTTTTTCTTTAATTAATTTTTTTTAAAGGATTTAATTTATTTATTCATGAGAGACACAGAGAGAGACACACACAGGCAGAGGGAGCAATAGGCTCCATGCAGGGAGCCCGACGTGGGACTCGATCCCAGGTCTCCAGGATCAGGCACTGGGCTGAAAGCGGCGCTAAACCGTTGAGCCACAGGGGCTGCCCCAACCTCAGCTCTTAATTTAAGTTTCTACTTCTCTAATCCTTTTACTAAGGAGAAATGAATTTCCTTTAAAGGGCATATAAAGGAGATTTAGTCCACTTTTAAACACCTTTCTGTATGTGGAAAATAGTAGTTATGGTAATAATTAACATTATCCAGTGTTCGCTATGGCAGGCACTATACCATTCATTTGCTCACTGAGTTAATAAGTATTGATTTACCACCTACTATGTGCCAGGCACTGTTCTGGGTGCATGAATACACATTTGAACAAAACATTATCTTTCATGGAGTTTACAGAAACAGAAAGTAGCCAAATCATCACACGATGTTGTAACTATCAACAGTGCTAAGTGCCCTGCAGGGAAGTCTCGAGGGCTCTGAGGGTAAATCAGTAGAGCTCTTTGACACAGTCTGAGGACAGGGAAGGCTTCCCGACAAAGCCATATTCATACTGAGAAGGGAAAGTAGAGAAATGTTAATTATAGCAGAATACTGTGTCTTGGGGAAAGAAGAAAGAATATGTATCAGATCTGGGATTTGGGGGATTTTGAGGAATGAAAAGGTTAACTAACCAGCTGGAATAGGTTGAGGAAGAAGAACGGCCCTAGACTGGCTGGGAGAGACAAAACCATACAGGCCTTATTAAAGATTTTTTCTTTAAGAGACAGGGTAATTCATTGAAATGACAGATTACTTGTGTTTGATAAGGTCCTTTGGCCTTAAATGTGAAGAATAAATTTCAGGAGGCAAAGAGAGGGGCAGTGAGGCCAGTTAGGATGCTGCTGTGTTAATGTGGCCTGGACAAGATGGTAGCTTGGACTGGGGGAGGGTGGTGGAGGTGGAGAAAAGTGGATGAACTTAGGAATTATTTAAGAGGGAATTTCAACAGGGTTTACTTTGATTTAGATATTCGGAGTGAGCAAGAGGATAGTAGGATGCCCCCCAGATGTCTGGGTTGTGTAATACGCATTGTTTCATTGAATCCTCACAAGAGCACTATGATGATAATACTTCCCAGTTTCAGGAAACCTATTCAGAATGTTTTCAGTCACTGTCTGTGGTCACATAGCTTATCCAGGCAGAGCCAGGATTCATTCAGGTCTGCCTGAATCTGAAATCCGGGCTTTTGACTGTTGTTACACTGGGGAATGAGAAGAAAGTACATGACCTATTGTAAGCAAGAGAGTGGGTTTTTTTTTAAGATTTTATTTTATGTATTTATTCATGAGGTAGACCTAGGCAGAGGGGGAAGCAGGCTCCCCACGGGGAGCCCGATGTAGGACTCGATCCCAGGACCCTGGGATCACACCCCGAGCCAAAGGCAGATGCTCAATCACTGAGCCACCCTGATGCCCCGCAAAGGGAATGTTAACAATACTAGTTAAATGCAGAATTAAATGAAAGAAATGGGCATCACTCAACTTCAAAAATATGCACATCCTCAGTGCCCAAGTTCTCCTGACATCCATGCATATTTGCATCTGGTGCTACTGCTATTTTTATGAGTTCGATGAGAATAAGACTAATATCTTCTGTAAGTATGACTTTGTTAATTATCAATCTTATAAATAAATAACATGTGTTCATTGCAGAAGGAAGAACTAATACAGAGAAAGCAGAAAGAAAAACAATGAAAATCTCCTGTCATCCTCAGAGGGCGAAAATGCTTGCGTGCTTTTAATGAAACAATGCCGTACACTGTGATTTGCCACCCTGGGTATTTAGTAGAAAGATCACTGGAGACCCCAATTCTGGGCCCAGGCTTCCTGACGATTTGGACTTGCAGGGAAATTGAGCCTCTGGGGCTCTAGCCTTCTCCTCTGTAAAATGAAGAGGAACTTTGCCTCCATTTAATTATCCTGGAGCCTTTTGGAGCTTGAGTTAGAGGGTGACAGTGCTGGGCATGTAGGTGTCATGACAGTGTCGGAGTGAAAAGCACAGCTTTAGGGTTCCTTTAACTCCTGTCTGGTCTCTTCACCCCTCCTTGGTTTCCTCATAGGTGAAGTGGAGGTAAGATACTGATCTCACAGGGATGTTTTGAGGATTAGCTCACAGGTGTGCAGAGCACTTTGGGGGCTTGATGTCTACACAGAGCAAGTGGCCAACGCAGGGTACTCTGAAATCTCCACAAATACCTGGCAGGACAGCAGTTGGCCGAACGATCTCCTGTAGTCTAGAGGTTCATGCTGGGGGGAGGCAGAGTCCTGAAAGGCCCACGAGCCTTAGCTACTCTCACATCTCCAACTACTCCTGCTGAACTGCATGAAACCACTGTTTGGGGGCGGGGGGTTCTTGCCACAAGTTAGACATTGGCTAGACATAGAAGTGTGCAATTTAGACCTTATTCTTAAGGAAGAAGCAACATCATGGGGCTGGATGGTAAAAAAGAAAACCCCAACATAATTTAACTGGTGTTATGATACTGTGAGCAAAGGGCTGTGAGGCAGGTGGGTGGGTGGGGGAGTGACTCATTTCGCCTTAGGGAATCCAGGAAGGCTTCAGGGAGAAGGCCTGAGCCTAACGGGAAGATAGAGTTTGCTGGCTGGAAAAAAAATGGGCATGGGCATCAGCCTGTATGCTAGTGAAGAAGCGTCTTCTGAAACCCACAGCCCAGGAGCCCCTCGAGATGCTAAAGCCACTTGGAGAAATCTGGTGCCAGAGTAGAGGGAATTGGAGTGGACAGGTGAGGCTCAGCAAGGGGGGCCTCTGCAACCACCAGGCTCTCTGCTCTGCATTCCGTGTGCGTCCTCCACTATCTCCCAGGTCCTCTTCCTGCTAACCACTTTCCATATTTTAGAAACTTATGTGGTCTTCTGTGTCCCTTCTCCCCCCTGTGGAAGTTTGCCAGGAAAAAAGGATCAGATGTGAATGGGTGAGCTTGCAGTGTAGCTTGTATGGTTTTGGGGACCATGATCCTTCTCTTTGGGGTATTTGCGTTTCAGTTCTTTGATTTTTGTGGAATGAAACACTTGGATGCTGGATTCCCATTCCAGCTTCTGATCCATGGTGTACTCTCACTAGCTTTAGGCCCGGGGTGGCAGGTGTGTTTTGTTTGGTTATTACAGCTTTGTTGCTACCGTTGGTTAGTTGGTTAGTGGTAATTAGGTATCACTTTCTGGTTTGTCACCAACCCCACCATTGCCCCCTATGTCCATTATTGTCTCATTGTCTTACACTGAGTTCACCTGCTTGGTCTGGAGATATTAGTGTCTGTGTCCTCCCTGTGTTAGTTAGACTTTGTTATTTCTTGACTTTTCAGTTGAGAAATTTTATCAGTTCCCCTATGGTAATCTCCCCCCTCAGGTTTTTGCACTTGTCCCTTTCTTTTGCAGTTCTACCAACAAGACTCGGTAACTCAGTGTCGGGCAACTTATTAACAAGTGCTCAAAGACTCCCTCCTATTTACTAGGGCCTGAGTCCAGGCCACAGCACCTGTTACCAGGTCGTTTCTCACATGGTTACAAAAATGAGAATTGAGGTTGCCGTTTTGCTTAAAATAAAACACAATAAAGCAATTTATAATGATTTTAATTGATTCTTAAATGAATAGATGCCATAAATTATTTAGCCCACAATGTTTATCTTTTCAACATTTGAAGGGAGCTTATCAAATCCAGGTGCTGAGACATTTCATCAGCAGGACTAGAGGTTACGCATCTGTGAAGGAGAGGGTGGATGAGGAGGAATATGTGGGCTTGTGGGGAGGAAGATCAGGCCATCCTGGGAACATACCCTAGATGATGTACAGATTTTGTCTACACTTGGTCATTGTGGGGAGATGGTGCTTATAATGTGGTATCTACCAATGTGAGAAGGGTCAGCCACATTTACTGAATGTCTGATTCAGTTTCTGGGTGCCAGTCCTCCCTCTCTGAGGCTGCTCTGCACTCCGATTTGGTGGAGGGCTGCTCTGCCCAGGATTAGGCATCCCTACCTCTGACCTGGTCTTTATTCCCAATTATCATCCATTTCAAACAGTCAGCAGGGTAATATCATGTGCGCATCAAGGATCACAAAAGGAACTTGGATTATGAGGAATAAAAAATCTGTCTAACATGTGGCACCATTAAAGAGCTCTGGCTGAGACATATTGTTTATAGTCAGCAGTTGTCTGGAAAATAGATGTTTACTTGTAGTGACTGTATTAAGATCTTTGCCATTAGGCAATATATATTCTACATTGTGTCTTCTCTTATAGAAAACTATGTTGGAATAAACCTTCAATTAGCAATTCCTGTGGCAATGAAAAATATTAAACAGTAATAATGTCCTATATAGGCATTTTTGCTTATTAGAGTGATTGAAACACCAGGAATCTTTCTTTGGAAGGATGGCCTTTTTAAAATGGTATGTTTCATTTAAAATTGCAAGTGAAAGATCTGCTAAATAAAGATCAAATTGCTTACAGAAAAAAATGTCCCTAACATTCAGCAAGGACTTAAAACACACAGAGTTTCCCCGAACCATCCATCTTCTGATGAAAAAGGTGTATTTTGAAATGACCACATGCATCAGAGTAGGAGCTTCTGTAGTCCGTGATGATTCAGGATGTTTCTATTACAAACTAGGAACTTGTTTCCCACAACTCTTCTGGAACAGGGCCTGGGTCCTATCTTGCTTTCGACACATTCTAATTTCTCTGCTTCCATTTATTTAGCCAACAGGCTTGTGCCCCCACAATACCATCATAGGAATGGATGGTGCTAATCCTGGAAAGTTCTGAATTCTGTTACCATTCTAGCACTCAAAAGGATCGATTCATTTGTGACAAGTGCAGCCTGAAGTCAGTGGACTCTTGCAGTGTGAGCAGCTCCTTCTAGGTGTGCACGTCCTTGGGCAGCGAGCAACCTCTTTGGAGTCCTGGTCCCCTTGTATGTTTATAAAGTGGGGCAGTAATGCTCACTTCATAGGTTTATGGTTAGGATTAATTTAAAAAATATGTGGAGTACCTAAACCAGATTCTGGCAGTAGCTTATGTTCAATCAATGCTATCTGTTAATATGAAATCCTCAGGTACGGAGAGGTTGGCTCCCTAGTACATTTGAAGCTTGAATGATGGCAGCTGGCAGAGGCAGCAGCTGATTCTCTTCCCCCCTGGCCCTTCATAGGTGCTCGATGCATATTTGGTGAATAAATCAAAGACTGTTGGAACAAGCTCCCAAGTTTTCACTCCCAGGTCCACCGGTCTAACTGACCAACTCATTTTGCCAAACCATACATTCCACTTTTCCTCATCTTCTATTTTTCTCAGTAGAACCCACCATTTCAATTAGAAGCTGGGGAAAAACTGTTACATGCTATTCTAGAGTTCTCTTAGGCCAAATCAACAGATACTTATTGAGGGCAAGACAGGTGAACAGAATGAGGTCAGGGAAAATAATTCTCAGCATAGTTTCTAGAACACCGCTCTGCAAATAAATATATGGCATGGTAAAAATCTAGGACGGTGGTTTGTCTTTATTATTTTTTTTTTCAGTTTTAAATGGCCTAATGGGATAAGATGAATCCTTACCCTCTGGTCCTGATTTGTTATCTCATTCCCTGCCAAACCCCCATTTTACAATATATGCTCACCTGGACCCGTCAGACCTGCTGTAAGCTAGATTTCCTTTCTCCGTAGGTGCTAAGGAGATCTCAACACGGCTTTGGAAGCTTCTTAGTTAACTCCTTTGCTCCTTTTGGGACACCTTCTGTACTTAATAATATGGGTGTTCAGAATTTTGAGCAGAATTGAGGAGACATGGATGGTGTAAGGGCTACGGCCATCTATTTTTTATTTCCAAACGAGTGCCTCTTGCTTTCTCCCTTAGAGTATTTCCTGATTTGCTTGTTTCACAGAAATGTTTTAATAAGAAAGTTTTGAGAATATCCCGGGATGATAGTCTTGGAATGAACCTTCATGCTCATAGTATAAACCCCTTTGGTTTAAAACTATTCCACGTAAAAACATCTACTTATAACTACCAGCTGCTGGTTCTTTTCTCTTCATACTCATGAATGTACACACAGACACACATAGTCTGTGTATGTAGACACACATGCAGATACACACTCCCTCACATGCACCGTATATATGTAAACATCCAGAAGGAATAATGTGTTGCAAAAATTGTCCTGTTGAGTTTGTAATCCAGGGTGAGTTACTGAGTGCTGATAAGTAAAGGAAGTTCAACCAGACAGTTTAATCCTCCAATTTCCTGTCTTCTAATCAGCCCCTGATTCTTTTGGTTTTAAATTAGAAACATTCCTGACAATATTCAGGACAGGTGAAGGAAAATCAACTAGAAAATAAGTAAGGACAAAGCATTTATTTTACAGTCTAAAGTTCACAGGAGAAATATGAGCGTAATAACAGGAAATCAAGATTTTTTAAAAAGATAGTAGAAGTACATAGGCTAGCTTAAGTAACCAATCACATTTCTGAATGAAGTACATTTGGATCATAATTTGATTACAGAGAAAAAAACCCAGGAACATAGTTTAAAGTATTTGCTTCTCCCTAAGCATAATAAGTGGTACTTTAAAAGATGTTGTATAAGGCTAACCTAAAAAGGGTGATAAGAACAATTTCTTTGTACATGTGAGAGAAAAAAAACACTATTCAGATTTTGCTTGCAATCAATTATTGCTAATACTGTGAGGAAATAATAGTGCATGGAAATCTTTGAAGTGAATGCATATGCTTGGAAATTAATATAGTCACACATATTTATAATGGTAGATAAAAATAGGACAAGTGTGCATTTAAAAATAAGTACCGGCAGAGTGTGCAAATGCTGGAAATAGAATGTGTATAAATATGTTTATCACGGACACTTCCTTTTGCAAATATACTGGGTACTGAGAATAGGATATGATTTATTATTTACTGAATCTCCTCATTTTGATTCTTTTCATTTATAGCCATTGTAGCGATTTCCAAGTTATTTTAGTCAACATCACGAAAGAGCTAGTGCAAAAAGCATAGAAAAATCTTCATTAGGCAATGTCTTCAGAGGAATATAGAAGACAATCATTAACAACAGTGGCTCAGCTAAGAATCAACAATTTAAAAATTGAAATGATGAATAAACTTAAGTTGTGAATCCAAGCAAATAACAACAACAAAAGGATGCATGAATTATGAGTTCTTAGTTTTGTGACTGCAGCGATTAGGGCTGTCAATCATTCGAGAAGTAGGCTGGAGTTGAGAGTTTTTTGAATTGTTGAACATAGTAAGACAGTATTTCCCAGACGTACCTTGCTTGGTAAACACACATATTTACTTTAGAAAAAGGCATTTACATTCCAAGACATAGCATATCCTTGCTACCCAAGTATTTTCCTAGTACACAGAGTCTGAGTTGTAAAAATTTGAATTAAATGATGGATAATTTTTGACTGAAAAATTCACATGGCAGTTTCTAAAAAGAATGCTTCCAAAATAAGTGCTTGGGAATCTAGCATGGGGTGGGGGGTCGGGGGCGGATAGCATGATGATTTAATAGCCTTCATTTCAAAGTAACTATGAGTTTTTAAATGGGATTGAAGAAGCAAGACAAGCGCATTGCGTAATTCACATAAAAATAGTCCCATAATACCTTATCAGTAAATCATTAGGAAGAGGAGGCTGTTTATACTGCCTTCGTTTTAATGCCATGTGGGTAGAATGGAGGTAATTCCATTGGACAGAATTATATTTTGAAGCATATGCATGCTTCCAGGGTGCTTCCATTTCATTTGGAGTGGAAAAAAATTTTATGAGGGTTTTCTTTAGTTGTACGTTGAAGGTTTCAAATCGAGATGTCACAACATAGCTAGATGAAGGTTGATATGCAATATCTATTTCTTGATTTGCATGATTAAAGCATTAGAGAAGTGGCTCAGATATCAAAAGATTTCTCCTAAGTGGCAGCGCCAAAGGTAATTACTGTTAAAATGTACATGCTCGAACCCTGGTCGCTTGTTAACTTCTAAGTTGTGTTTACAACTCTTTGGGTTGGAGTAAAAGTTTTCATTTGAGTTTTCAATGTCAGGACCCCTCTCTCACTCCGTTCTGATATCAAAAGTGTAGTTAGCATTTCTCAGATCTTATGTTTGTCAAGAAAACATTAGCTTCAACCCAAAAGAGCAGTAAAAGGTAAAGAAGGCCCTTCTTAGTAGTTCACATTTTAAAATAATTGTTTCTTGAACAAAAGTAGCCTTTTGACGACAAAGCGAAAATTTACACTTAAAAAAGAAACTCCACCAACCCAATTAATTTAATCCACCAACCTCCAGTTCGTTATCAAAAAAGTGTAGTTAAAGCCCTACTGTAAGCTGGGTGCATTATGATAGGGGGTGGGGATAAAGAGGGAAAGACGAGAGAGGGGTTGTTATTCTCAGCCTTTTATTAACCAGTTTCTTTCATTCTAGTGGGTCTTTATTATTTAGAAAAATAAAAATGATCTGGGGCTGTATCCATTCTCACCGAAAATTTTGGAGTAGGTAATGGCTGTCTACAACTGGCCCAACATATGCCCCCAAACTAAAACAAACAAACTCATTTGCCATACAAATTGTTTACGATTCATTAAAAAGCAAAATTGCATATCCTGGTGCTGGCAGCTGAGGCCGAGCCTCCACGGGCGGAGGGGGCATTCACTGAGTTGCCTTTGTATTGCTGGGAGGACCAAGCGGAGGTTCCCACTATGCAGCCCGGAGTCTGTGCGGCCAGATGACGCATGAGGTAATTTTAAAGCTTTATTTGCTTTTAGTGTGAAACTCGGAACTTGTACTGTCCTTTGGTTAAAAGAGTCATATCAGCCAGGGGCAAGTCTAAATTTTTTTTTTTGGCGGGGGGGGGGGGGCGGAATACTGTTTGGGGGTAGTGAGGTGAAGGTATGGAGGGAGAAGGAATGAATTCTAGCCAAGGAAAGAGGAGAGCTAAGAGAAAAGGCAAGATTTCTCTTATTTTAATTAATCCTCCCCCCCCTTCATCAAAGTTCTCAATTTCCCATCAACAGTGGGAAATTTACATTAGAATTATTTGTAACTGGCAAATCTAAAATGCTGTGGTATGTGGTCACCTTGGAGGGAAATAAAAAATCGATTTATTCTCTATGGTAACTTCTACAACTTCTTTAAAGAGCACTCTGATCTCTCACCCTTTTTCAAAGCAAAGATCTAGAAGCATTGAAGTCGAGAGAAACTTCCTGTAGTATGCAGCCTAAACAGCAGCATGTGAGCTTACAGCATTGTTTATTTTTAGTCAACTGCATTGCTAAATGTTTCCACCACTTTTATATTTTATATTCCCGGCGGTAAAACATCTGTAAAACAATTTTAAATGAAAAGCAACTTCCAAGTAAACTTTACAAAAAATAAATGACAGTTTTCCAAGTTAAAAAAAAAAAAAGAGGAGCATTTGGTGATCTTTGCAAGAAAAAAAAAAACATAACACAATTTGCCATAAAAAGTAACAGTCTATAAAATCTATGAGCTCTTGAAATACAAGGAAGGAGAATGTCACCCAGAATATGACATCAGCGCGCAGGTTTTTTTTTTTTGTTTTTTTTTTTTTTAAGGCTTACAACTTAGCTTAGAAAATAATAGCTAAACCAATCAGTATATTCATTTCTGGTGTTTAACAAGCTGCACAAGGCGAAGCAATAGGCAACATCATGGCAAACAAGTAAACCTTGTTCTTGCTGGCAGAAACTCTAATGGGAAAATAAGTGCCCTGAATAGTTCAGGATCCGAGTGGATAGTCTACTGCTAGTCTAATTAATCAAAAAGTACAAGTAACATTGTCCTGAAATCATTGGCAAAGTTTCTGTTGTCTAGTTAAGAAATCACAAGTTAAAAGACACATGTATACACATACCCACAACCACCTTTACTCAAAGGTCCTTAGGATGGACACACTGTACCCCGAGAGCAGCCGAATAGAATCCTGCAGTAGCTCACTTTTAATAGTCTCTCAGTCCTCAGAATTCCTAAATCTTGCCCAAATGATACCACCATTGGTCCAGGAAGGGGAAAGGAGAACTCTTTCCGCAGATCATGCAATGAAACCGACCATGTCCTGTCTTGTAATTCCATTCGCCAGTCTCTCCCTTCAACATCACTCTCTCTCTCTCTCTCTCCTTTTTTTTTTTTTTTTTTTTCTTAAACTGATATCTATGTGAAATGAGCTGAAGTTCACGGTCCAGTTAGGAACGGATAATACATTCATTGTCCTGGCAGCAAACTTTTTTTTCACTCCCTGGAAGAATTCACGCTTGCCACAAGAATAATAATTACGGAAAACTAGAAATGCTCTGCTAACGAAGTAATCCTTAACGGACACCACCCTAACGAGGGCAGTGACGATGTGAGGACTCTCTTCCTCACAGGACTCGCATCTCCCGTGACAATAAGCCATTGTGCTCCCTCCCAACTCACTCTACCTCGTAGAGATCCAAGATGTCAAAGGTTGTCTGGCCTGGTTGACCATGACATGTGAGTTAACTCATTCTGCGGCTTCATGGTAGAACTTTATTAAAACTTTATTTGGACCCAGCAAAACGAAAAGATAGAGTGTGTGGGTCTTTTCCAACTCAGAGCTAGAGTTCCTTAGAGATTTAAGACCTGCTCTGAGATAAACAAATGGGGGAAAAGTTAGATGAGAGCTACGGGTCCCTGGATGGAAAACAGGGAGTGGGGACCCAGAGTTCTCCCACAGGTGACTTCAGGCACTCCAATTACTGGGCAGGATGGGAATTCACCCAGGGCTTGCATCTCCCCAGCTCCAACACTCGTCCTCAGAAAATACCCCAGCCAAGGAAAAACCAAGCACCCCCCAGTCCCTGAAAACAAAAGTAAAGGGGGTTGCAAAGCTAGAGAGAGAGAGAGAGAGAGAGAGAGAGAAAACTGATGGGGCCAGGACAAATGTTTCTTTTTCTTTTTTTTTTTTTTAACCCCAAGACCGACTTAGCTAAAATACCCACCTCCACCTTAAAACTTCTGCTACTTAAAAAATAAAGAAAGAAATAAAAGAATAATAATAATAAAAAACAACAAAAAACAAAACCCAACAATTCTCAAACACTGTCCCATGGAAATCCAGGGTAAGCATTGCTGGGAACTCGAGTCGCAGAGTGGCAGAGAGAGGATGGCAAGAGGAAGCAGTGTGAGGCTGCTTCACTGAAGAGTGTGAAAAAAATCAAATGTGAATTTGATGAATGTGAGGTCTGGGACATTTTGTCAAAGAGGGAGGGAAAGTAGAAAAGGGAAAAAAAAAAAAAAAAAAAAAAAAGCAGCCCCGGCTGCCAACTCACCATCCACCAAGTTCTGGCCGAGATGTCGTAGCAGAGCTGCCATTTGATGGAGCCGTCGGAAGCTTTCCCTGCCATTACGCTGTCAGCAAGCTTCATCTGATGCTAACTCACGGGAGATAAGACACCTAATTGAGAAAACATTTGCAGTGGCATGTGGGGCAACATGTAGTCCGGTCCATACCATATGGAATCATGGGTAAAAAAAAAAATCTCCTTGACAATGAACCAATCTCTCACAGACCCAGTGGCAAGGTGAAGTGGAGATGAAAAGTCTTCTGCTCCTAGCACTGTCTTCTCTCTCCTTTTTAAAAAACAAGGACCCACTGCTACACATCAAAGAGAGGCGGTTAAAATTAGGGCTTCATCACTCAGATGATTTTGGTCTGCAAGGTTTTTCCTTTCCTTCCAACAACCAATCCCCCTCTTTTTTTTTTTCTTCTTTCTTTCTTTCTTTTTCTTTTTTTTTTTTTTTTTAAGGAGAATAAAGAGATTTAATAGGACAAAGGCAGGTAGTGGACTGCGGAGGGAGATCGCCACAGGCTATTAGCCTAAAATTTCTGCTTGACAGATGGAACTGCTTAGAGACTATCATGCGATGTTTTGGGCTTTTTTTTTTTTCCTGTCCCCCCCCCCCCCCCTTTCGACTTTAGGTCTGATTCAGTATCTGTTTTTCACAGCCACTTCTCTCAAGAACGTGAGCTGTGCATTTAAAAAAATGTTTAGTTCAGTTTTCCTGTCTTACACATCTCATTGGAAGCAAAGCGAAAAGTCTAAAACTAAATCTGGGAACAGCTGAACAGGTTTTCCAAGGAGTGAAAAAAAAAATTCTAGAGAAAAATATTTCTCCTTTCTTACCTTATTTTTAAAAGATTAACTCATTAGTTAATTTGGTTGTGAAGAATATAAACATGAAACAACAGTGGTTGAGTCCTTTGATTTTTGGTTTGGCTGGCATCGTATTTAGGTGTGTGTTTTTATGTGAGGAAATACATTACTGATATTTCACAAGTTCTAACCTAGGCTAGGCTGCACGCCATCTCTATTTTTTGGTGTTCTATTTTTTTTTTTAATTGATTCTGAGCTTTTCTCTGTGAATAAAGTGATCAGTCATTATCAATTCAGTTTCACACAATTCAGGCTAAACTTGACATGAGTACTTCCTTATTCAGGGAAAATCACATCTGATTTCCTTATTGTAACCAAGCCATGTTCTTCACAGGGGTTTTTAACCACACATCCTCTCTTTAGAGGAAAAAAATAAACCACAGCACGGTCCTACCAATAAGAGTGACTGTAAAAATGATTTTTTTTTTTTAAGTGAGAAGTTCAGGCAACTGCTGAATTTCAAGTCATTTTACTCAAGGACTGAGAGGGGAGAAGAACTAGAGAAAATACCTTGTATTTGTTATGTTTTATTCTTTCAAACTGTGTGAAACTAGGAACTGCAGAAATACCTTTATAAGAGCCGTGTACCAGACACATCCTTTATTTTTTTTTTTCCTGGATACAAGTGGTTTCTTGATCCCCAAGAACCTAGCAATGATATTACAGTTCTCTACACTGCAGGTCTTCTGTATAGGCACTCCCGAGCCTGGGGGAATTTATCTACAGCATTTTTCAGGGCGATTGAATTGTGATTATTTAAAAAGTTGTACATTTACAGCCCAACTATCCTGTGGATTTTTTTCTAGTCACATTTTCAACTGAATAATATTTAGATGTACTTATTCAGGACACCTTTTATAAAAGGTGAAATTTGGTGGCATTTGCTTTCCTATTTCTAACCTTTTCCTGAGTAGGTGTTATTTTAACCATTTAGCATAAGGTAAATAGCTGTTTTGACAAAAATAACTTCAGTAAAGTGAATTTTATCCAGTTGCATCTGAAATGTTTTATAATTTAAAGCATCATGCACAGACTGCTTTTACCAAATGAGCCGCAAATGTAACAAAAAGACATTTTTCTCTCTCCCATCCCTCATCGTGATGGGATTTTTTTTTCCTAATAATATGGGAGTAGGAAGTGGTATTGAGAATTATTATCAACTATGGCTATTGCCGTCACTCTTAGAAGCATCTTTACGTTCTTTATTACTCTGGACTTAGCTCTCTTTTCAGAAAAAGAGTCTGCAGCAGCATAGGAAATGTTAAGTTACCTTCAGTGTCCACAAGCAAATGTACCTTCTGCTAGGATCTTGCCCTGAGCTTGCCAGCCAAAACATTTATTGCCTTGTGTAGCTGCAGTGTCATTAAAATGACCTGGCCTTTCTGCAGTTTACCAGTTAGAGAAAGAGAAGGAAAAATGCTGGAAAATCTACATAGAATGTAAAATAACATAAACCCGAAAAAAAAGGGGCGGGGGGAGAGGGAATAAGAGAATAAGAAAAGAAATGAAGCAGCATTCTGCACTTGAATCAACCTCCTATTTCATTTCATCCTCTCTTACTTGCTTCTGAAAAGCGGACAAAACCAAAGTGTCTTCGCTTTAGGGTCTTCTCAGCATTCTCCAGGGCATGCAGGCATATGGGCATTTTGGATTCCTGAGCCCACAGCCTGAACAATTTCTAAGTATGTCCTACAGCAGGCTCTGAAATTGGAGGTATCCCTTATCTGAGCTCTTGCGTTTCTGAGACTCGGAACACCCTGTGCGTGTCCATTATTTATGAATGAATGGGGCACAAGGTACACTGGAGTCCAGATTTTACTTTGTGAATGATGGAGGCACCCAGGAAGGCTTTACAGGAGATGGTACAGTAGTTTTGAACAAAGAAATGAGAAATATTATTGGATAATAGTGTTTTAAATCCAGAACAATTAGGTGCATTTAACTTTATCATTGTTCTCTAAGAGGCTGGTGGAAGCTGTCCTTTCTCATACAGCAATCAGTCTTTTCACAGTGTGGCCCGTTGTTAATAGCCTTAAAACAAGATTAAATAAAACATGTTAAATATTGCAATTATTGTGGGAAATAAAATTATTTGGTGAGCATAATAGGGAGCAATTCAAGCATTTAACATGATCCAGGAAATGCTACTCCAAACAATTGCATTTGCTTTATGCATTTTTCCCCTTTGATTGCTGACAGATGCCTTTTTGGAAACAAACATCTAAATGGTTTGCTTTCAGTCAGAAAAAAAAATATAACAGAAAGTGGCTACATGTTTTGAATTTAACTCTTGTCATTTGAATACTTCTTTCCACGGCACGTGAATGAATCTGAGGCAAAAAAGGGACCGTCATCAAGAAATAGCCCCATCAGGATTTGGACTTTCTTCCTTCCCTTGAGCAGGTTTTATAAGAAGTGGGAATCCTCTGGCTCTGAAGTCAAGTGGTGGGTTAAACCGCTGGGCATTCCGCGCGGCATGAGGAATACGGCCTGGTGACTGTGGGGAGCATTGGAGAGGGAATCGTTTTCCCCTAGCATGAAACCTCTGGCAAAGAGCAAATCACTCTCCGGACTCCTGGCTCTTGTGGCCAACGCGCCCCAAATCGGCTACCTCCTTCTGATGAATGGGAAGAACCCCGGAGAGCTGAGGGGGTGAGGGAGTCCCATCTGTATCTGCTACAGTGCACTTGGATAAAGGCCCCAAAGCCTCCGCTGCCGACAGGTGTACAGTGCTAAGGAGGGGCTTGCGTTTGTCAGATGCTGCTAAAAGGCAACATGAAATGGAATATTAATGATTTTCAGAGGCTGGACAGTAAGTAGAGTGGTTGAGAACACTGTTTCTGAAGTTCAATTGTCCTTATCCTGGCTTGGCTGGTTACTAACTGTGTGACCACTCCCAAATCACTTAACCTCTCTGATTCTCTGTGTCCTAAATAGGAAACTGAAGATAATTTGTTAGTTAAGTAGATAGATGGATAGTTACTTAGCAAAAAATATGCATAAATTCAATAGTTCCTCATATGTTAGAGTGCTCAAGCAATGTTACTATTTTGTTATCGATGTTTTGTTATTATTCATCTGTTGAGCTAAATCCCCTCCTTTTTCCTTTATGATCCTGCCTGGTGAGGCTGGGTTAGGTCCCTTCTCTTTGATCTGAGGATCTAACAACAGCCTAATAAATCTAATAGTCTTCTAATTATCTGTACCTTGCCCCGTTGCAGCTCTTAGCACCCTGTATGTATTCTTCTCATATTTACACAACCTTTTCTTTCTGGCTCTAACTGTTGCCTCTCCTAGTGCATCGTCTGCCTTTGCAAGTTAACTTCTCTCTTTGAGACCCCAGGCCACAGTGATCTCTAGAGCGTTTGAATTTCTGTTGCCTTCCTTATCTGTATCATTCATTGGTACTTCATGTAAATTCACTGCATTGTTATTAATCTTTAATGAATATGTCATTCATTCAGTCATTCACTTACCCATTTAACAACAACCTCTGCAACGTGGGCAATTAATGTTTTTTCTTCTTTTTTTCAAGTTTTGTTTCTAGAGCCACTGGAAAATTGAAACTCTAGAAGAGTAACCTGATTTTCAACGCATCATATAATGACAACTGACATGTATTGAATACTTTCCCTTAGAGCCAGGTGCTGCTCTGAGATCTTTTTTATTTTCAGAGAGGTCCTCATGATGTAGGATCTATCATTAACCCCATTTACAAATTAAAAAACAACAGCAACCCAGGCTCCAAGAGTTGAAGCAATTTGTTTAGGGTCCTGGAGTTAGAGATGGAAGGATTTAGGAATTATGACTTTGGAGTTTCACCACTCTGGTGTTGCCTCTCAAACTATGAAAGCGGAAATAACAGAACTTAGCACCTGCTATGTGCCAGGTACTTTTTAAGGTGACTTTGGGTATGATAAGTCACTTAACCTTCACAAAAATCCCAGAAGTTCATATTATTATTTTGAATTTGCAGATCAGGGTCAAAAAGAAAGAGTCTTGCCTACTGATACCTACTCAGCAGGGAGATCAAAGATTCAACCCTATGTCTATTTGCCTAAAAGATTTTTCCTACTTTAATAAGGTAGCTCTCAGAAGACTTTAAAAAATTTCTTTCGTAGAGTTGGATGCTAGGCTTAACAAATGTTTATGGCTTTGGAGAGCTAGGCTGTTGGAAATCATGAAAATTGGAAATGTATACTTTTGCTGACACTGTAGAGAAGTTTAGTTTAGGGCAAGGGGTATTTAAGACCTCTTTTTAAAAGCCTGTATTGAAGAGGGATTATCTACTATTAATACCTAGGTCTTTTTTCTAACCTTAATCAGGTGGAAAATCCTAAAATGGTGTTCAGGACATCAGTGTCTAACCCTGAAAATGAATGTGGACTCACACGGAAGCTTTGGAATAAGAGGAAGAATCTACACAAAAGGATAGATAGTCTAATTCCTCCAGAGCCCAGAAAAATGCCAAGGTCTTTGGTGGCAGATTTATCCCTACTTGATGAAAAGTATCGAAGTCTTCTGAACAGGTACACATCATTACTGGGCATGAGTGTGGGGACTTAAATAAAACCAGTGTCCCAAGTCACCTGGCATGGTTTTCTCACCGTATGGCAGAAGCAAATGCTACAAAGCTGAAAAGGGCAGAATTGAAGAAAATGCCAGGGGGTCCAGACAGCCCCATCCGTTTTAATGATATGCCCAGAGATTGCCCAGATTTTTGAACTAGGATATATAGATATTTTTTTTTCTCAAGAAAAATATTGATGTTTTTTTTTCAGCAGAAACTCACCCTCCATGCCCTGCAAAGAATTCATTTTCTTCCTAGTGGCAGTTCTTATACTTCGTTTTCATTTAGAAATTCTTTGACTTGGACTTTCTCTGCATTTTCTGTTAACCAGCTGCCACCCAAGATTGGACTAAACCCTCTGCCCCCTGTTAAAAAAGAAAAAAAAAGGAAAACTGCATACAGCACAACCCTCTAATAAGTATATTCACAACTTCTACGCAAGGCGCTTAAGAAAACTAAAAGGTTAATATATTCTAACTAGATGTTGGGTGTAGAATGTCAGATCTGTCAAATTTCATTATAACTTGCTGCTCATTGAAAAAGATTTGATTTCTTTTGCCACTGTCCTACTATGTTCAAGTCACAGACTGCCAGCAGCAGCCCACTGAAGACCACAGGCTGGCAGTGAGCGGGCTCGAGTGGGAAACCAGCCGCAAGGACCATCTGTTTCCGATTTCTAGCTGAGCCAAGATGTGCGGTGAAGTGCATTCCATTCACCAGGCCAGCTTCTCCCCTGCTCAAGTTATTAGTGTTACAAGTGAAATTATCTTTTCCAAACAGCAGGGGAGCTATAATCCTTATGGAACAGGACCTTAAAACGCACACTCGCACTCACAAAACACACACCCACATACACATGCGTGCACAACATTCAGACATCTTTTGTTAAAGTTGTGTGTAAGGCTGCTTGTAAATCTAATTACAGTCTTCATGGGGTTTATAAAGTATGTTTTATTAAGCATGATAACCTCTGAGGCAGCAGCTTATACATTGGCCTCATTTAATCTAATTGAATGATCAAATATCTTTAGGATGCTTTTGTGGGCATGGTTGAAAAAGACAAGACGGATGTATTTAAACCATCTTAAAATGTAACGGCTTTCAGAAGCGTAATGGGTTTTTAGGAATAATCAATGAGAGCCCTTGCTTGGTGGGCCCAAGTGAGCCAATCACGTGCAAATAAGACAGTGCTGAGGCGAGTTGGCCAGTTATTAAATCCTCAAGGTGCCAAGTGACTGGTTGTCACCATGTAAGTTGGGACTATACGTGTTTGTCATTTGGGGTTGATCTTTCTCAAGGCTGACCATTTTTAAAAAAAATATGGAAGTGAATTAGCACAGCTGATTGTGTGATAGTGTAATAGAAATAGCAAGAGAAGTCAGGAGGGTTTAATTAATTAATGTAGTAAACATGCATCTAGTAACTCATGTTTGCCATTGGGCTAGGTGGTCAGGATACAAATAAGAAAGACTTGGGAGCTGCCCTCAAGGAGCTTTTGGGTGCTTCTATTACAGCGTGATGGAAACATGGTGGTGGCCTAGTGGTGGTTCTTCCACATTTGATGCATGACTCTGGATTGTCACATGCCCTCTACAGGCTGGTCTGTAAAATGGAGATGGCAATGGCTGACTTTTAGGGAGTGTTGTCAGAATTAAATGAACTAACATATGTAAGAGGACAAAGCCGGTGATAAGAATTTAGCAGGTGTTCAATATATGTTAGTTTCTATTCCCTTGTAGTTATTCTGGGAGTACTCAAGAACCTTGAGTGACCTTCCAATAGATTTCTCCTTGGTGGATGAGTAGCTCAGTGGATCTGGGGAGGTGACCTCGGAGGTGGGTCTCTGGTCATGCCAGCTAGCCCCAGACCATTTCAGAGGGCAGGGCCTGCAGAGGGCGCCATACAGAGTCATGAATAATTAGGAACCTAATTTGGTTCATGGTGAATGAGAGACTGAGTCTGATTTCTCCAAAAATGAACTTTTTTTTTTTCTTTTCAAAGCAAAGACCACATACATTTATTTCACATGAGAAGAGGGAGGTAACATGACAAAACGTGTTAGTTTGTAGATTAAGAAAATGAGGCCCAACAGAGAGAATTACCTGGAATTACCCAACCAGTTCTGAGATCTCCAATCGAGACATCCAAATATTCAGTGTCTCTGTTTGCTGCTGTATCACTTGTTTCCCAATGTTTGAAGAGCTATGTCCTGAATTCTGTAATCAGTTGGATTCAGATGCACATGAGACCCTGCCACAGCTGCGCCTGCTGATTATATTATACACCTGGCAGTTGCGTCATTGCGCTTTACTTGTGTTTACAGACAGAAATGGAGGCATCTAGCAAAGCTCTCTTACTGGATCAATGCGAAAACTAAGGACCAGTGTCCTTGGTAGAGTACCCAAAAGCAAACTTTGATTCTTGTGTGAGACTTGGGGAAATTTGTGTGTAAGAATTTTATTGGGGTGGCTGCCAGGATCAATACCTACAGAGAAGTAAAAGAAGGAGGAGTTACAAATCCATGCAGTCCCAACAGAGGTCTAGGTAATCCTATAGGGAACCCAGAGGCTGGAATGGCCCTGTAGAACTGTTCCAAATTGGGCAAGTGGGCCAAGCCTTTGTACTCTCACAATGACTGGTTGTTGAATGTGAGCCATCTCAGGCAAAAAGAAGAGACTTTTGGCTAGACGGACCTTTCAGCCAAAGACAAAATCCAGAGAGGTTTTAGCTGAGAGCTGTCAGGCTCCAATGTTTCCAATAGCTGGAGGGGATCTAGGTGGTGTGCCAGAGGATCCATTGGTACCCAGAGAAATCAAATGGCTTGCATAAAGACACCTGCCAAGTTAGTGGTGACTCGGGCCTGAAATTAATGGGTCCCGGTCCATACCTCTATTAGACTCCCAAATGACGAGGAAAAGGTTTTATGTCCTATTTGAGCAGAATCTACACAGTATATCCAGGAGCACCCCTTCTCATTGAGGAACAATGGAAGGTAGGGAAAGAAAGCCAAGACAATGAGGACACTGTTGAGCATTTCTTGGATTTTTCTCCAGTTGTCCAGTGGCAGGTACCTTCCTTGGCATACGCAAGAGTTCAGAGAGTGAATGAAAGAGAGATCTGGAGTGTGACTCTAAACTCATGCAGTCAGATCACTATTTGAATCACCAAAAAGCATCCTGGAAGAAGCATTCCAGGATGTGTTGGCATCTCCCTGGGACACTGTTTCAGTGGAGAAAGAGTTTGGGTGAGAGAAGGTGGAAGCAAAGGGCAGCAGTGAAGTGAAAAATTGGTGTTTCATAGTCCCTGTATTTTCATCTCAAAGAAGCTCTTCTACAGAGTACCTAGTCAAGAAAAGAAAAGAAAAAAACCTAAAGTATGAATGGTGGGGGATGATTAAATTCTTTGCTTTACAGGAGAGCTTGGAGAATAAATCTAAGCTCCCATAATCTTTTAAAAAGAGCAAATTTGCCAGTGGCAAGATTTCATTGTTTTTGATGGCTGAGTAATATTCCATATTATATATATGTGTGTGTATAAAATATACATATACATATATGATCATATATATATCATCTTCTTTATCCATTCATCTGTCAATGGACATCTAGGCTCTTTCTCTATTGTGGGTATTGTGGACATTGCTGCTATAAACAATGGGGGTGCATGTACCTCTTTGAATCAGTAGTTTTGAGTCCTCTGGTTAATACCTAATAATGCAATTGCTGGGTTGTAGGGTAGTTCTATTTTTAACTTTTTGAGGAACCTCCATACTGTTTTCCATTTGCAACGATGTGGGTAGAACTAGAGGGTATTATACTAGGTGAAATAAGTCAGTCAGAGAGAGACAAATACTATATGATTTCACCCATATGTGGAATTTAAGAACAAAACATATGAACACAGGAGAAGGGAAGGAAAAATAAAATAAGATGAAAACAGAGAGGGAGGCAAACCATAAGAGATTCTTTTTTTTTTTTTTTTAAGAGATTCTTAACTATAGTGAACAAACTGAGGGTTTCTGGAGGGGAGGTGGCTGGGGGGATGGGGTAACTGGGTGATGAGCATTAAGGAGGGCCCATCACCCAGTAGAATGAGCACTGGGTGTTATATGAAACCAATGAATCACTACTACCCCTGGAACTAATAATACACTCTATGTTAACTAAATTGAAATTTATTTATTTATTTATTTATTTATTTATTTATTTATTTATATTTTATTTATTCATGAGAGACACAGAGTGGTAGAGACATAGGCAGAGGGAAAAGCAGGCTCCCTACAGGGAGCCTGATGCGGGACTCAATCCAGAACTCTGACTACACCCTGAGCCAAAGGCAGATGCTCAACCACTGAGTCACCCCAGTGCCCCCTAAATGGAATTTAAATTAAAAAAAATTCCCCAAAAACAAAAAATTAAAATGAAGCACAAATGCAAACCACCAGAAAAAAAATGAGTAAATTTGTTTAGCATTGAAAGAAGGCTTTTAGCTCTCTTCTACCCCAACTAATCCTGGCTCTTTCTGTTCCCATTACACCATCAATTGGATTCTTTTATTTGCTATAACATTTAAAAATATATATGAGAATATAACATATTTAGAAGAAGCCATCTTGATTTTTGAGACATTGTCCTTTCTCTGTTCCACTAGCAGAGAACATGATGTAAATGACTTGGGAATCCATGGGGCACAGAAAATCTCTAAGTTGGTACCTTTTCCCTGGACCTTGATGGGACAATTCAAGAGACTTATTTCTGCCTTGTTCTTCACTGTCCCAACACGATGGTCAGCCATTTCTACAGGGGATCGTGGACTGCCCCTTGTGAGAAGCAAATATAGGATTTCCACATGCACTTTGGGAACTTTTCCTTTCACTTCTTTCCTAATGGTTGGTGTGGACTCTTTTCCTACTCTCCTGCCTTCCTATATCCTCTTACAGAACCTGTATTTATAGTTGAGAACTTTTTTCATTTTTCTCCCCCATCCCTCTCTTCCTCCTTTCCTCTTGTCCTTCCTTCCAACATTTATGGAGCACCTCTTATATTCCAAATACTGTGCTAGTTACTAAGGAGGTTCAATTATAATTAAGACAGGAACCCACTTTCATGGCACTTGCCCTTAGGGCAGGTTAAGCAAGGCATCCCAATTGCAGTGTGATAGCCACTGTGATGGGAACCTACATGGTGCTAAGGGAGGACAGAGAAAGGGCACCCAGCTGATTATAGGGCTGGTGGTAGGGTGGGTTGGTTGCATTTCCTGCAAGAAGTGACAGTGATGTTTGGTTTGAAGAATGAAAAAGTATGGCAAAGACAGCTATGAGAAGGAGGATGATGGCAGGAGTTTTTTTTCTAGAAAAGAATAATACAGCAAAGACCTGAGGGAGAGCCTGGTAAGCTGAAAATAGCCCAGTGTGCTTGGAGAGTCTCACATTACCTGATCTTCACATTCTCTCTGTAGATGGATCTACAGCTCACCATCTGTTTTTGTATGGCCCACAAGCTAAGAATAATTCTTACTTTTTAAATGTTTTGGAAAAAATGAAAAGAAGAATAATATAGTGTAACATGGAAATGATATGAAATTGAGATTTCAGTATCCATAATAAAGTTTTATTGGACACAGGCATGCTCATTTGTTTGCACGTTGCTTATGGCTGCTTTCACACTACATTTGCAGAGTAGAGTACTTTAGGGCCATATGGTGTACATCATATGGCCCTAAAAACCTAAAATATTTACTATCTGCCCTTACAGAGAAAGGTTTGCTGACTCCTGGCCTAGTGGTTGGGGCTTAGGGCCTGCAGTCTGTGGGCTTGGATTCAGACCCTGCCTGAGTCTTCAACTTCTAGTGATGTGACCTTCAGCAAATTTCTTAAACTGTCTGTATGCCAGTTTACTCACTTGAAAACTGGTAATAATAAAACTTTACAGGCTTATGAAAATTGAAAGAGATATTGCCATGTAAAATTCCTGAGAATAGGAAATGCTGGAATAAAATTATTTATTAAAATAATTAATGACTATTTCAACCATTTTAAGATATTAATAACATTTGTGATAAGATAAATATGATAACATTGTGAGTTGCCATATTCATTGCTGGAATAATTGCCTTGGGAATTATCAATTGAAAAATATTTCCTGTTAATAGATTAATGGGGAAAGAGAAAGTCATATTTGTGAGTGAGAAGAGAAAGCTGTGAGTTGCTAGAACTTCTCTCAAATAATTATAGCTAAAATTGATTGAGAGCCTGCCATGACGTGTGTTACTAAGTACTCTATGCACATAGTCTTCATCTGATCATCATTTCAGACATATGAGGTAGCTACTCCTGTTGCTCGGTTTTGCAGGTGAGAAGAACAAAGCTTGGAGCAGTTAAGTTAATCCAAGCCAAACAGCCAGAAGGAGGTAGATTCATGATTTGAACCCAAAGTGGTCTGATGCCAAAGTTTCTGTTTTAACTACTGTGCTTTTGGAAAAATATTCTAATGAAAACCAGTGACCTACATTACAGGGCCCAGAGATGTGCCTGTGGCTGGCACATCGGAGCATCACTCTGAGCTGAGCTCTGCAGAAATGCTGGTTGCTATTGCTACTGCCCAGGGTCCATTCTAGGGTCAATTTCTCAGAAACTTCCCATGAGAACTACAACCAACATTATTCCTTGAGGATTGTCCTATTCGGAGTGGTCCTGCATGTAATCTGTTATTTGGGTATGGGGATATGGGTATGGTTGCACTTGGGGTGGACAAGAACGAGTTTGGGTGTTAAATGCGGATAAAATGTTATGATTAACAAAGAAAATCTATTTTCTTTGAGAAAGAAATTGGAAATCTGTTGACTGGTGCTTTCTTTCAGAAAGAAAATAGATTTTCTTTGTTAATCATAACAAAATCTATTTGGTCTTCAAGTATTATTTAGGGACATGGGAATTTGCTCATAATTCTTTTACCAAAAACCAAACCCATACCATGATTGCAGTTCAGTAATAATGTGTATACATGTATGTATTTTCAAAAAGATAGGGAAAGAATATACCAGGATAATCAGTAGTTTCTCCCTGTGTGTTGAGGGAATAATGGTGAATATAATTATTATTAATCACTACTTTCTTTTTCTGGAATTCTAAAACAATGAAAATAAGAAAATAAGATAAGAAAATAGTAAGATAAATGATGTGGAACTATTTATCAAAAAACTTAAAAAATCTTTAAATTCTTCAATGTCATAATTTTACTGTGGCACACTATCATAAACATGGATCAACTATTATATATACAGATATATGTTCATTTTAGCATTATTTGAAATAGTAAAAAAAAAAATTTAAAATGTCCTGCATGGCACAACTACATCAAAGCATATTAGGTAGCCATGAAAGAAAATGTTTACAAATGGAAAATGCTTATGCTATTATACTGTACTCCACTTGATCTTAGCCAAAAGGCCGAGAAGCAATTGCTATTATACTGTAAATAAAGCAGGGTATAAAATTGAACATACAGTATGAGCACAGTTCAGTGAAAGCTCAGTGATCTACTCATTAAAAGACAGAAAGAAAACACATGCAAACGTTAGTGGTTGTGTATATAACTGGTAGGATTATATATTTTTCTCCTTTTCCTGCTTCTCTGCAATTTCAGAATCTCCTTTAATAAGTGGATATCATTTCTATAATGAAAACAAATAAGCATTAAAAAACTATGGAAATTGGAAATCTGTTGACTGGTGTTTAGTCTTAAATATGTCCCCCTCTCTCCACGACCCACTGCCTGACCCTTTATCTCTCCTCATTTTCCAGATTAGCCTCAAGTGGCTTAATGAGAACTCGAAGAACATCAAGTTGGGAACTGGGAGATGTGGATTCTAGCCAAGAATGCCACTAACTCACCGCATACTCTGGGGTGAGTCCCTTTTCCTTTTGGGGCTGCAAGCTCTTTATCTATAAAAGGAGGAGAGCTTAGATTACATCAGGGCTTCTTAAGGGACTGGGCTGAGAGGGAGTGAGATCTCAATGGTGGTGTGTGTTGTCTGAAATCTGGATCCCTCTCCTCCAACCCAACACAATACAAGTTGTTCTCCTTTTATAGTTTCTTTAATGAGTTTACTGGACAAGTTAAGTGAAGAATGATTCCAATGTTAATTGAAGTTTCAAAACCATTGTATGGGACACTCTAGATTGTTGATATCTAGATCATCGACTACTTAACAGGGTGTAGCTACTGTTCATGACTCTATTTTAATTTTAAATTTTTTATTGTGATAAAAACATATAACATGAAATCTAGATTCTCAAGTTTTTTAAGTGTACAGTACAGTATTGTGAGCTATATGCATGGTGCTGTAGATCTCTAGAACTTTTTCATCTTGCATGATAGAAACTCTATACTCGTTAAATAACAACTTCCCATTTCCCCCTTCCCATAGCCCCTGGCAACCACCTGTTTACTTTCTGCTTCTAAGAGTTTGACTACTTCAGATATTTCACATAAGTGGGATCATGCAGTATTTGTCTTTCTGTGACTGGCTCAGCAGAATGTCTCCAAGTTTCATCCATATCGTAGCATATGACAAGATTTCTTTTTTTTTTAAGGGTAAAATTTATTTCATTTTATGTGTATATTTTCTTTATCCTTTCATCTGTTGATGGGCATTGAAGTTGTTTGCAGCTCTTGGCTATTATGAATATTGCTGCCATGAACGTGGGAGTGCAAATATTTCTTCAAGATCCTAATTTCAATTCTTTTGGATATTCAGAAGTAGGATTGCTGGGTCATGTGGTAGTCCTATTTTTAACTTTGGGAGCAGCCATATCATGCTAATTCCAGTAGAGCACAAGGGTTCTAATTTCTTCCTATCTGCACTTCTGCACTAGCACTTGTTACTTCTTCTTCTTCTTTTTTTTTTTAATTTTTAAAATTGGCCATCTGTACAAGTGTGAAGTGATATTTCATTTCGGTTTTGATTTTCATGTCAGTGATATTGAACATCTTTTCATATCCCTGTTTGTCTATTCAAGTTCTTTGCCCATTTTTTAATCAGTTTACTTGTTTTTTGTTTTTAAGTTGTATGATATAACTGAATCTACTTTGGATATTAATCTCTTATAAGATACATGGCTGGCAAATTTTTCTCCTATTCTGTAAATTGCCTTTTCACTATGTTGCTTGTTTCTTTTGCTACGCAAAAAGCTTTTTGGTTTGATGTAGTCCCAGTTGTGTATGTCTGTTTTTGTTGCCTGTGCTTTGGCATCATATTTAAGAAATCATTGCCAAGACCACTGTTACGGAGTTTTCCTCTAAGTTTTCTCTTAGGAGCTTTATAGTGTCAGGTCATACCTTTAAGTCTTTAATCCATTTTGAGTTGATTTTTGCATATAGTGTAAAGTAAGAGTCCAGTTCCATTCTTTTACATGTAGATGTCCCATTACCCCAGGATCCTTTGTTTAAGAGACTATCTTTTCCCCATTGTATAGTTTTGGCACCTTTGCCAAAGACCATTTGCCATATATGCAAGGGTTTATTTTCTGGCTCTCTGTTCTGTTCTATTGATCTATAGGTCTGTCCTTATGCCAGTACCATACTGTTTTGATCACTGTAGCTTTGTATTATGTTTTGAAGTAGAAACATGTGAGCCTCAAGCTTTGTTCTACTTTCTCAAGAATATTTTGGTTATTTGGGATCTTTTGTGTTTCCATATGAATTCAAGAATTATTTTTCTCACTTTGGAAAAAACCCCAACCATTTGGATTTTGATAGGGCTTGCATTGAATCTATAGATTGCTTTGGGTAGTATGGATATTTTAACAATATTAAGCCTCCAATTTATGAACTTGGGATCTCTTTCTATTTATTTACGTCTTCTTTCTCTCAGCAATATTTTGTAGTTTTTAAAGTTTTTCAACTCCTTAAATTTATTAGTGTTTTATTCTTTCAATTAGCAATAATCGCGCCTTATTATAATAATAATAAGGATATCCTATAATATAATTATATCCTATAATAAGGATAATAATCCGTATCATGTAAGGATAAACCTCATTGGCTACGATACTGCTACTGCGCAAAGCTTGAGTGTTTTATTCTTATTATTGCTATTTTAATTGGGATTGTTTTCTTAATTTCCATTTCAGGTTGTTTGTTGTTAACATATAAGAACACAATGGATTTTTGTATGTTGATTTTTGTATCTTGCAACTCTGCTTAATTTGTTTATTAGTTTAACAGTTTTTTTTTGTGTGTGTGTATGTAATCCTTAGGGTTTTCTACATATAAGATTATGTCATCGGCAAAAAGAGACAATTTTACTTCTTCCTTCATAATTTGGATGTCTTTTATTTCTCTTTCTTTTTTAAAAAATGATTTTATTTATTTATTCATGAGAGACACACAGAGAGAAGCAGAGACATAGGCAGAGGGAGAAGTAGTCTCCTTGTGAGGAGCCTGATGTGCAACTCGATCCCAGGACCCCAGGACCATGACCTGAGCTAAAGGCAGACTCTCAACCACTGAGCCACCCTGGTGCCCCTTTTACTTCTCTTTCTTGACTAGTTGCTCTGGCTAGGATTTCCAGTATTATGTCAAATAGAAGTGGTGAGATTGGGTATTCTTGTCTTGTTCCTGATCTTAGATAAAGTTTTTTTTTGTTTTTCACTGTTGAGTTTTTCACTATAGGATTGTCATATATGGCATTTATTATGTTGAGGTAATTTGTTTCTATTTTCAGTCTGTTGGGCGTTTTTATCATGAAAGGATGTTGAAGTTTGTCAAATGCTTTTTCTTTGCCTATTGAGATGGTCATGTGATTTTTATCCTCTTTATGTTAATGTGTTGTGTCATGTTGGTTGATTTTTGTATGTTGGATCATCCTTGTGTGCCAGGGATAAGTCCTATTTAGTCATGGGCATTATTATTTTAATATATTGTTGCATTTTATTTGCTAGTATTTTATAGAGGATTTTTACACCAGGGATATTGGCCTATAGTTTTCTTTTCTTGTAATGTCTCCATTTGTCTTCACTATCAACATAATGCTGGCCTCATAAAATGAGTTTGGAAGTATTCTCTCTTCTTCAGTTTTTTGGAAGAGTTTGAGGAGGGTTGGTGCTAAGTCTTCTTTGAATGTTCTCTGTGGTCCCCAAGTACCCAAGGTATGCCAGTTCCATAAGCACTCTAAGTCAAGCAAAACAAAACAGCCCCCTGAAAAGCTGGAATGTTGGATGTACATTTCACTCTTTTCTTTTCCTCTCAAGGGAGATGCTGCCAGAGTGCCTACTTCTGATCATGATGAACTGTGTTGGTTTCTTATGTTGTATTACAAGTTCCATGGAGTTCCATAAACTGCTGAGCTCTCTTTTGTTCTCCGTGGCCCCCAGGCATCCAAGATATGCTGGTTCCCCATCAGCATTCCAAATCAGGCGAGATAGAAACCAATCCCTCAGGCATCCCTGTGAAAAACCGATACATTGGACATACATTCCACTCTTCTTTTTCCTTCCTAAAGGAGAAGCTGTGAGTTGGACTTTTCATCTTAATTGTAAACTGTGCTGCCTTGGGGAGGGGCAGATGTGGTTCCAATGAAATGGCTTTACATACATACCCACTTTAATGAAACTGTTCTTGGCTTTGAGATAGCCTGGGGGTATTGTGACTCCCTAACTGATTTTTGGAGCTCTCATAAAGGCTTTTTTGGATCATATACATTATTGTTAAGTCAAGGAATAAGGTCTGGGCCTTTCTACTCTGCCACCTTGGTCATGTTGCTTTCTCATGTGAGTAGTGGAAGCTTGATCACAGTACACTCATACATGCAAAGACACACACCTCCTACCCTCTGATTTTCCTACCTCTGCCTCCCTTCTCATTTCCACAATCCTTCCACCAAAGTACCTTCTTCCCCAGTACTGCCTAGCCAGTCACCATTGAGGTTTCATGAATAGATTTTAGTGCTACCTGTATACCCAAGTCATAGGGACTCCCTCTCTGAGCTTTGTTTTGGAGGGCTGTACATAATTCAAACACAAAGGACAGTTTTTTTCCTAGAACATATGGGCACCTCTGTAGCTCAAGATCTGTTGCTGAGGGTTGACATTCACAATCTTTAACTTTCATATATCTGCTTTCATAACGAATACTTTTCAGACCTCAAAGAAAAACTCCTTTATATCTCTTGCTGTATGTCCTCTTTAAAGACTTGTGGTTTGTGCCATTGCAATATCTCAGATAATTTCTTCTTCAGAATGTAGGGAATATTTATTTTTCCTAGTTTTATTGAGATATAGTTGACATATAACCTTCTTAAGTTTAAGATATGTAACATAATGATTTGATATATGTATATGTTGGGAAATGATTACTAAAATAAGTTCAGTTAACATCCATCACCTCACATAGTCAAAAAGGTTTTTTTTCTTTGTGGTAAGAACGTTTAAGGTCTATTGTCTTACCGACTTCCAAATATACAATACAGTATTGTTAACTGTAGTCATCTGCTGTACATTATATTCCCAGAACTTATTCATGTTAGAACTGGATGTTTGTGCCTTTTGACCATATTCACTAATTTCTCCTACTACCACCAGCACCTGTGTTGGGATACCACCAATCTGCTCTCTGTTTCTATGAGGGTTTTTGTTTATTTGTTTGGTTTTTGTTTTGAGATTCCACATCTAAGTGGAATCATATAGTGTTTGTCATTCTCTGTCTTATTTCATTTAGCATAATGCCCTCCATATCTATCAAATGGCAGGATTTCCTTCTCTTTTATGGCTCAGTAGTATTCCACTGTGCGTATGTGAGTGTATATCTATCTATCTACCTACCTATATTTATATATCTATCTTATGTCTCCTTTATCCATTCATCCCTTGATAGATACTTCCATGTCTTGGCTATTGTAAATAATGCTGCAATGGGCATGGGGACTCAGATATCTCTTTGGGATAGTGATTTTGTTTTTTAGATATATAGCCAGAAGTGAATTTGATGGATCTTATGGTAGTGCTACTTTTAGTTTTTTGAGGAACTTGCATACTATTTTCCATAGTGCTGCACCAATTTACAGTCCCACCAACAGTGCACAAGGATTCCCTTTTTCTCCACAATCTCACCAGCATTTGTTATTTCCTGTCTTTTGAGAATAGCCATCTCAAACAGGTGTGAAGTGGTATCTCATTGTGGTTTTGATTTGCATTTCCCTAATGATTAATAATGTTGAGTACCTGTTTACATACTTTTTTGCCATTTGAATGTCTTTGGGAAAACATCCATTCAGGTCCTTTGCCCATTTTTAATTGGATTATTTAGTGGTTGTTTATTTTTTTTTCTATTGAGTTGTATAAATTCCTTATATGTTTTGTTTATTGACTGAATATCAAATACGTGGTTTGAAATGTTTTCTCCCATATTGTGGGTTGTTTTTTAATTTTGTCGATCATTTTTTAAAAAAGATTTTATTTATTTATTCATTCATGAGAGAGAGAGAGAGAGAGAGACAGGCAGAGGGAGAAGCAGGCTCCATGCAGGGATCTGGATGCGGGACTTGATCCCCGGTCTCCAGGATCACACCCTGGCCCGAAGGCAGCACTAAACCGCTGAGCCACCCAGGCTGCCCTTGTCAATCATTTATTTTGCTGTGTAGGTGATGTCTATGGGGAATATTTGAACAGCAGAAGCACTTAGATGAAAGGAATGGCAAATTAGTCAACTTGTTAGATCTTTCTTTTAAGATAGCTTAAATGTGATAGATTCTTACTCAATAAAGAATCGTTTCCTAGTGATGTAGAGAGTGCCTTTTCTTGCATCACTCTCTTCTAATGGGGTTTCTGAGATATGTCAGTATGGCATTAGTGAGTTATTTGTGACAGATGAAGACATTTTATAACAGTTAAAATTCATATTACTCTTAAAATTTTATATAGATAGGTCTAGAGGTAATACGTATGAAATATGATATTCATTCTTTACTATATAGGTTTAGATGTTGTTTTAAAAATGGTAAAAAAGAAATAGATAAAGGACGTAAGCGGTGCAAACTTCAAGTTATAAAAAATTAGTCACAGAGATGAAAAGTACAACTTAGGGAATACAGTCTATAAAATTGTAATAATATTGGATGGTGACAGCTGGTGACTACATTTATCATGTTGAGCATTGAGTCGTGTATAGAATTGTCAAATCACTATGTTGTACACCTGAAGCTACTATAACATTGTATGTCAATTATACTTCAATAATAAAAATAAATCATTAAATAAAAATGGTGAAATGATAATTTACACAATGAAATTAAAAGTTTATAAAGTTTTCTTTGCTATTTTATCATATGTAATCCCAATACCATGTTTGAATATTATACCTAAAATTCACAAATCTTTGTAAATTTAAGTATTGCTTTAATAATTTTGTTAACAATTCCAGTTGCTACTGCCTCTAAAGAGTGAAATTTCTTGAAATTGAAATAAAAAAATTGAAATAAAAAAAATTATGTGGGAACTGCAGTGACCCAGGAATAAGTGCATCATTTGGCATTACTGCTAAAGAAGTATGTGACAGTCTTAATCATGATAGAATAACTAAAGATTTGCCAAAATAAAGAAAGATTAACTTTGCAGAATTAGTATATAGCAATTTATAAATTATGTATGCTTTTGCTTTCATACTCAACAAACCTCAACCACTAATTAGTAGAACATTCAGACAAAGAATAATAATTCAATTCTGTTATCTTTGATATTTTGCTTATTTCCTGTCATATAAAGCCATAGTTTTACATATGTTTTTAGATTTTTGTATTTATCAAAATATATTTATTAAGGTTGAGAAATAGAATACATATTTTTTAACACTTTACTATCTTGACTATGAATTTCAAATGAGTCATATAGTATATGGGCCTCTAGGTGTATCTTTGTCTTGAACCCACAAATATTTGGGGCTGGTTTAAATAGATTATGGTGTGATAGCCAACACTTGCTGGGCCACTGTGGCATATAGAGTGGTAGATGAGCATGTGCATTACAATGTGGCACTACACTTCTAGAGTCTCCTGATCATGACTCTGAAACTCTTTGAAGAATCCTCCAGAAGCACAGTGTTCACAGACAGGTGGTGGTGAGGGGAATGGGCTAAAGTTTCTGTTATCCTCAGGTTGCAGAGTGTTTATCCTTAGTTGTGAGAAAATTTTTTTGTCCCCTCATGACTATTGCCCTTTGGTTGGTCAAGCAATTGTAGACTGAGCAATCATGCAAGCACATTTATAGGTTCATCATTGTTTAAAAGTCTAGGTTTGAGGAGCACCTGGGTGGCTCAGTCCATTGAGCGTCCAAATCTTGATCTCAGCTCAGGTCTTGATCTCAGGGTCGTGAGTTCATATCCGAGCTGGGCTCCATGCTGGGTGTAGAGCCTACTAAAAAAAGAAAATATCAGGTTTGAGAAAGTTTGATTGGTATCTATACCAATTCACATTTTCAAAATAAGTTTCAACACTATCTTTGTCAGTGAAAGAAGGCTCTTGGAATCCTTATGATTTTAACTGTTGTGTTTTTTTTTCAACTAACATCTTTATGCATGGAGATGGAAGCATTTTCCTTTTTAAAAAATTTTATTTAAATTCAATTATTTAACATACAGCGTATTATTAGTTTTAGGGGTAGAGTTTAGTGATTCATCAATTACATATAACATGTTGCACATTTTTAAACAGTTTTAAAAATAGTTTATATTTTTTATCACTTACTTGTGAAAGATAAAATTTCTTCTTTGTAGTAATTAATAAGTATTTGAAGTGATTATTAGCTTAAGAACCTTGATCAAAGACTGCATGTAGTTATTTCAATCATAAAAAGATCTGGTAATGAAGATTTAGTTATAATGCAAATTCCAGTCTTGCATTATAATTTGTGAAGATAGTTTTGAAAGTTTTCTATAAATTCTAAATTTATAATCATTTATAATATTTTCAATTTTTATATCATAACTATGTAATAATGGAAAGATGTTTTCTAAAACCAGTGCCATATTTCCATATACCAATCCCTTAAATCTCCTCTAATATATTCCAGTGTGCTTTATAAATAGTCAATTTCTAGTGTGCTATGACATTAAAAAAAAGTTGGAATCCATATTTTATCTGATAAATAACCTTGGCTGTGCTTTGAGGTCACAGATGAACTTTATAAAGTACTCAGCCAGTACTCAGTCCAACCATGAAATTCTGATTGAATAGGTCTGATGTGGGGTGGGAGTTAGAAACTCAGTGTTCTATTTGTTTTGGGAGTAGATCTGGATGTTAGAGTGGCCAGCAGAACTTAGGAAATGCAATGCTTGAGTTTCACTTCAGACCACTAGGCCAGAATATTTGGATCATGGGATCAGGACACCATATTTTTTCAAGTGTTTGAGGTGCTATCCTGGTCTCTCCATGCATCTAACAAGCCTCATTGCTCAGCCTTCCAATAGAAGACTGTAAAGTGAAGAATTGAAAGACACTGGTTTAAGGCTTACAAAATATTGGCATTACATCTGATGACTTGGAACTTGGGTCGCAAAATATGTAATGACATTGAAAGCCCTCTTTAAGTGATATTAATTGCATAGTATGGTGGTCTAAAGAGTGTTTTTCAACCCTGGCTCTACATTAGAATCACCTAGGAAGCTTAAAAAAGGAAAAAAAAAAAAAAAAAGAATTAAACAAGCATGACTGGGGCTTACCCCGGACCAAATTAAATCAGAATCTCTAGGGATTGGGGCCATATTCTGCCCCACTTCTTTTTTTTTTTTTTTTTTAAACCTTCTTAGATTATTTTAATGAATAGCCAAAATTGAGAACAATTTGCTTAAAGGAAGAATGTGGGATTTGATCTCCAGTTACTTCCCTGCTTCAGTTTCTTGAGTCATGTTGGTCTACTCAGTGTCCAGTGTCTGTACCCATCCTTAACTCTGTGGTTCTCATCAACTTCATGATTATCCGTTCTGCCTTCTTTCATAAGCCATTTCAGTTTTTCTCACCCAGCTAGTGACTTGCTTTGTCTGCAGAGCCTCCCTTTATCACCCCAACTTCCAGTGACTGTTTCTTTTATAATTTCCTCTAATTTTAACATGACACCTGTCAGTGACAGAAGGAAAAATGCTGTAACCATCTTTGTGTTCCAGCACAAGCAATGTCTATTCACAGCAATATTTTAGGAAATACTTCCTGTTGCTGATGGAACTCAAACTCTATATCTCTCCTGTGTTTCCATTTGAGGCATCTTTAGAGTGAAGGTGTGAGTCCAGACTATTGGAGAAGGATCCAATATTGGCAGAGTTTTCCATTTTACCACCCTTATTCCACTTCATGCCATGGTAAGAAGATGTTAGATCAGGTGCAGCGCTCATTATAATGACAAACAGCTTCAGCCACGTATCACTGTCCTGGTAAGGCTTAGAATAGACCATAGCTTGGAAATATACCTCTTCATCTTAGATCTCCTTTGGCATTTTCTAAACATATCTGGATGTTCTCTTACTTGGGATAGGAATCTTAACTCTATCCTGAAGCTCACGTGAACCATTTTAATCTTCATCCATTAACTTATTCATAACTTATTTGTTAAGTATCTTGTGGGTCAAGCCCTGCATCAGGCCCTGTGAAACCTCCATAGGGCCTACAACTTTTGGGGTGGTGGGGTGGGGATGGTTAAAGAGTAACAGGATAGCAATTCCTTACAAAGTTTCCCTCCCACTCATTCTATTTTAAACTCATTTTAGCTTATTTTTTATTTTATTTTATTTTTTAAAAGATTTTATTTAATCATGAGACACACACACACACACGGAGGGAGAGAGAGAGAGAGAGAGAGGCAGAGGCACAGGCAGAGGGAGAAGCAGGCTCCATGCAGGGAGCCTGATGTGGGACTTGATCCTAGGCCTCCAGGATCATGCCCAGGGCTGAAGGCGGCACTAAACCGCTGAGCAACACCCCCCTTCCCTCCCCCCCCCGCTGCCCTCATTTTAGTTTATTAGTGAAACACTGTAGCTAAATTATGCAGGCTAAGCACATTTAGAAAACTGAAACTTTTACCTGAAATAAAAAATATAATCTTTGCAGATGTTTAGGAATGCAAGGTAAATAGATCCATATTCATGCAAACACAGAACTATAAATACAAGGCACAGGCATATCTGATATGTGTTGTTAATGCATATGCACACTCTTGTAACACATCCATTTCAACACTATTTAAATTCTCCTTAAAGATGCAACAGGTTGCCAATTCATGATAATTTCATTCCACTCTAAAACCTTACACAAGTTCCAAGTATAACTCGTTCATAATTTCCAGTGCTGATATTGAAGTCCCAAGTTAGGAATTGGGTATTGTGTAATTACAGGGCTTGGGTGTCTATACATACTGATAGTGGCTGAAAAAGGTCTTGGTTCGTTTTGTACATTTATAAATTATTTACCTGTCCTGCTGGAGTTCTTGAATTTGCATTTGTATATTCAAGTAATATCTCATTTTATAAGCATTTGCTCATGGCTGAAAAATAATAGTCTAATGAAAACAAAACCAAGTAATTGGTCTTTGCTTTACAATGTTTCTGAGAAGTGAATCTCCTTTTAAAATTGTCATTTCTAATCTCTAGATTTTTTGGTGAACTAGCCCATTCATTTGAATTTTGAAAGTCGAGATTGGTTTTTTGTTTGTTTTGTTTTGTTTTAAAGATTCTGGGACTGTGACTTAGTCACTACATGTATAATTCCAAGAAAACTTTAAAAGGAATTTACATAGAGCTCTACTAGAAAAATAAGCAAAGTTGCAGCCAGCTTTGATGCTATCATCAGCTTGTATCAAGGATATCAGTAGTTTCTGCTTGCTCATTACCCTTTCTACCTTTGGGGAACCATTCTTCTTTTATGCTGTATTGTCCTGGTGGAAATGCCAACATGGTGCCCTGCCACCCTGAGCCAGAATATAAGGCAGCCTATACTAATCCAATCCCAATGTTACACCTAGGAGTTTGAATACTGAGTGGGATTATGAGGCACTGAAAACTGGGGCTGAAGCACTGTATAGAGACCACCCTAATGCTTGCGATCCCAAAAAGGCTATGATTACTGATGTTCCCAAAGGTTTTTTCTTAATGTTTTCCTTAGACTGGATGACTTTTCACATCCTTTCAATACATCTTTTTTTTTCCAGGGGTGAAGTCTTATGTTACACTGAATTTGTCTGTGATCTTTATAATCAAAGAACCCTAAAAAAACTTGGAATTTCTGAGATAATCATAGATTCATAGAGATTTTATATCTAGAATACATCCAAGAGATCGTTCAAGCCAACCATCTCATTTTACAGGTAAGGAAATAGAAGCCCAGAAAAGTTGGCTGGCTTATCCAAGGTTGTATAGATATTTGGTGGCAGAGCAGGAAATAGAATTGAATTTGGTAAGTTGAACCAGTGTACATTATTGGATTTAAATCCATAGATTTTTGAAGATATAAGAAAACTTATAGGAGAGCCTGGGTCCATTTATCCAATTTAGATACTGTATTATCACTATCTTATAGGTGAGCTGAGACTCCAAACATCTGCAACTTGGTTGGTTTTGAAGATATCAGATGCCCATTTAAAATTCAGATTTTCAGGAAGGGAGACAGAACATAAAGACTCCTAACTCTGGGAAACGAACTAGGGGTGGTGGAAGGGGAGGAGGGCGGGTGTTGGAGGGGAATGGGTGACGGGCACTGAGGCGGACACTTGACGGGATGAGCACTGGGTGTTTTTCTGTATGTTGGTAAATTGAACACCAATAAAAATTAATTAAAAAAAATAAAAAAATAAAATTCAGATTTTCTTTGTGGAACTATCTCTCCCCAATTCTCAATCCATGTGGTTTTAGTAGGACTAATCCTACTTCTAAGGATAGATACATGAACCAGGTCTGGCTAATCAAAACACTTCATTTCTCTGTCCACAGTTATTGGTGATTGTATGACTAAAGTTATGTATGACATACAAGTCAAGGAGCATGGTCCCTGAGGCTTTTGCTGCAACTATTGAGAAAGGCGAGTTCTCCTTTCAATGGTCTATAAATTAGTGTCACAACAAGAAAGAAACGATACGTTCAAATTATATGATTCAAGGAAGACCTATTTACAAAGAGACTTTTGACAAGAGTACTATAAGATACTACAGTATCCTGAGGCTAGGAAGAGTGGAAGAGCTGTCTTCCTCAGGCAAAGGGATGATGGGAAGAAGTAGTTACAAGTAATCAGACAGGAACAGTCGTGTAGAATAGATCGCTTTGGTCATGGGATACAGACCATCCAACCTGACCTTTTAAGAAGGGGGAAAAAAAAAAAGAAGGGAGCCAGCTGAATGAATAACTTGCCCTCATTCTCTTTCCTCTCTCCTCCTGCCATGGCTTACTATTGGTCAAATTCAGCCCACACAACCTTTTGACGTCAACGATACAAGACAGCCTTCCGGGGCACAGACCAGAGTGGATAAGGGTGGAGAATAGATATAAAAGGGCAAATTGGAAGATATACAGTGTAACTAGAGAAACTAAGCTGAGAAGATGGATTTTTCTCTTTTTTGAGGAAACTCCACACGGTTTTTTTTTTCCTACCTCTTTTGAGGTATAATAAACAACTTAAATTGTAAGATATTTAAAGTATACAATGTAAGGATTTGATATACATATACAGTGTGAAAAGATTCTTCCCTCCCTCTACTGAGTTCATTAACACATCCATCTCCTCACATATTTATCCTTTTTTTTCCTTTGGTGAGAACATTTAAGTTCTACTCTCTCAGCAAATTTTAATAACATAATTATGTAATACAATGTTATCAGCTATAATCATCATGTTATACCTTAGATCCTCAGACCTTACTTTATAAGTGGAAGTTTGTACCCTTTTACCAAACTCCCTATTCCTCCTAACCATCTGCCGCTGGTAATCACTTTTCGACTCTTTGACTTTTATGAGGGATTCTATGAATTTGATTTTTTTTTTAAGAAAAAAATTCAACACATAAGCAATACTATAGTATTTATCTTTCTCTCTTGGGCTTACTTCATTACCAGAGTGCTTTTTGCATTTACCATATCACAAATGACAAGATTTCCTTCTTTTTAAAGGTTGGATAATATTCGTGTGTGTGTGTGTGTGTGTGTGTGTGTGCATGCGTGCATGTGTGTATGAAAATGGACTCTACCTTGATGTAGGAACTTCAAAGAGTTTTAGCCACTTTATTTTTTCCAACTGCATACTCCCTGGCCCTTTTTTTGGTTATCCATACATCAGTTTAGTATACCTCATGTTCCCCAACTCCAGGTGCAATTGTAGAGAATTGTAAGGCTTGAAACAGTCTCAGATAGCATCTAGTATAATCCTTGGATTTTATAGATAAGGAAACTGCAGACCAGAGTGACACAGTAACTCCATAAAATAGGTATTATCATTCCATTTTACAAATGAGGAAAGACAGAATCATAAAAGTTGAACAAATTGCCCTAAACCACACAGCCAGTTGGTGGTAGGGCTGGGATGAAACCCATATGTGTCTGCTTCAAGTGGTCTTTTAACTAAACCATTTCAGTTGAACCCCCGGGATGTCATTTCAACTCCTGACAAGAGTTGTGTTTTGTGTAGTGCAAAGACTCAGCCCACGAACCCCAAAATTAGGGGTGGCAAGAGTAAAGATGAGCAGTTCAGAAGTATTTACTTTCCTTCCTGTTAGAGACCTTCCTCTTCTTAGCAACTTTTGAATAGTCAGCCAAGTAATGGCTGACATGAATTCCATGTTGTCACCTACGGTTCTCGTGTTCCAGCTGTCCTTTGAATATGTTTGATGGTATCCTTACTCCTTCATAAGTTTTTGTGGCTATATTAGATTGTTTATTTTAGGTCTCTTTGAAGTCACTTTGATTCTAGTTTAACAATTTTTCCAGAAAACTTTTTTGGAATTTGAAAATTCCAGTTTGAAATTACTATGCCTTTTGTGAACATAGCTCATCTCCTCTTTTGTTGTAATGATTTAATTAGTTCCCTATCTATAGCTTAGACTATGAACACCTTTATGGCAGGGTTTCTGTTTTCCATCTTTGCTTCCCCAGGATTAAGACAACACCTGCTCCCAAATGTGTGTCATAAATATTTATCAGTGTGAATAGACATAAAGGATACACTCAGTTGGAATCAGTCCGGTAAATATAATAAACTTAATAGTAGAGTACTCACTCTCAAGGGTTATGCACTGTTCGAACCTCCTTATTCTATAGATGAAGGAAGTGAGACTATAGCTAAAATAAACTGCTCAAAATCACAGAGCTATATTTTAGCAGAACTGGGATGAGAACTTAGCATGAATCCTTCCTTTCTTGTAGGACTTTCTACAGCAACTGTGGTTTTCAAGCACCCTTTTAGCTATAAAAGTCATTGTCAAAATAAAATGGGATTCAGCCCACTACATCAGATTGTTAGAACTGCTTTGTTATTGTTGGTGTGTTGACAGGGACAGTAGGGGGAAGACAGAAGATTTGGTGCTTTGTCTGCTGCTCCCACCCACCCAATCCTCTACCTCTAGTCCCTAGAAGGGTTCCATGCAATACAGTTTGAAAAACGCTGTGGTATACTCTGCCCCCTTTCTTTTTGATTTAGCTCTATATATAGCTAAACAAATTCACAAAGGAACAAAACATAATCATAAATACATCCACTGCCCACAGCTCCTCATCTAAACAGGAGGTTTTGCCCACTTGGTAACCCCAGTGGGAATCAGAGGAACAAGTGTCATTTTCAGCCCAGCAAGTACAAAATGTCCATTCTTGCACTTTGAGCAAAGGCAGCACAGCCAGGCGGGGCTCCCATGGCACATCTGCAGGGCTGTATCTCACAGGAAGTAGTGTAGCTCTTCAGAGATAAGTTTCACTGGGGAACAAAGAGGGATTTTGTTCACTGGCTCAAGAATGATGCATTGAACCTGGACTCCACTTTTCAATTCATGTAGCTGGAAACATGGCAAAAATGACCCAATGTACTCATTTTTTCTCCTTCCTAAGTGAGGCAGAGTGGCAACCCCCTCTTGTCTTCCAAAGAGACTTAGAGGTCACTGTCTCCCTTTTTCTATACCAGTCATTTCCACTACCCCACCACGTTCCCTGAAATTAAGCTAGAACGTTTATAATTGTGCTTATTTCACACATCCCCCCCCCTTTGGGAACCTGAGTAGTTGAGCATATTGGCAGTAAGATGCTATAAACAGTAGAAGCTATTGTCGAGAGGTTTTGAACCTAATAGTTCTAGCAAAGTATCACAGAGCCACAGTGCTAGAGCTTGTTCATTTTTGGAGAAACATGCTTCTGAATGAAAAGGGACAAGCTTGGGTTTGATGTTCAGTTGCCGTCAACTAGACCTTGAGGAGTTTTCTGACTTGTTTGTGCCTGACCTTCCTCATTTGCAAAATGAGGGTAACGATAACTCTGTTCCCATTTCAGAGATGGAAAACTGAATCCCAGAGGGGTGGCATATTCTGTGGGATGTCCCCAGCAACTTAGTGCCAAGAGTACATGGGCAAGGCTCATGATTGCACTCAGAGGCTGGCCTGCTGGTATAGCAAACACCCGACTCTCAGCTTTGTGTCTCCATCCTAGCTTCAGGGGCACAAGGCTGACCACATCTGACTTTCCAGAAGTTGTACATTTCCTGTGAGATAATGAGGTGTGGTATGGAGGCAGGCAGGATTTATATGGCAGTTAAATGTAGTTTGGTATCAAAAATATGATTGCATTATTCACTGTGGCATAGCAAAGATCACCTCTGCCCCCTTGCTTTTGGCTGGATCAGCAGATATAGACCACGATTAAGGAAACACTGTCAAATATTTCTTTATAGTTTAATTTCCCTCTTACTCTCCACTGCTTTCAATGCCCTTGCCTTTGAGAAAAGTGATAGAATAAACATGGCCTTTTTTATTTTTTAAGTGAGTTTGTCCTTCCTGCTTTTAGGGATTGATTTAGGGATACTGGTTGGCTCTGGCAATGGAATGTCATCTTCAGTGTGTTGCGTGTGGGAATGGGATGCCTAAGTAGGGACTGATAATCTCCATCCAAAGCAAACTCAGGGCCGTTTGGCAGCTGAGAAAGTCCTGAGATGGGAAGACCACTGCCTCATGAAGCAGCCCATTTCATTTCTGAAATGCTGTCATTGTTGGGAACAAACACTTTCTAACAATCAGAGAAGTTCTGTGATGGGTTGGGTCAAATATGGATTATGAATTCTTAGACCCAGGAAGTGGCTAAACATAAACTGAATGTTACCCTTTCAGGGAACCTATCAAAGGTGTTCTCACCTGAAAATTAGGCAATCCTGGGTTTAAATATTAATTATGCCACTTTATACTCTAAAATCTGAGTCTCAGTTTTCTCATATGGAAAATGGGGCCAATAATGCTCTCCCACAGTGTTGTTCTGGGGATAAATTGTGATGATCTATATAAAATGCCTAGCATATGATAGGTCTTCAATCGATGTACTTTTATGCTTGCTTACTTCTTTAGAGACATAGGTATTGGATTTTTGGAAGAGTAAACATTTTTACCAATGGAAAGAATTTGTGATGGAAGATTTTAGGCACTGTAGGAAATGGGTGGGGAAATCATTTTTGGAATGGTAATATGAATGCCTTTGTGTGAGGTCAAGTTTCTATATTAGAGAATAGTTCATCTCTTTTTTTTAAAGATTTAATTTATTTATTCATGAGACAGAGAGAGAGAGAGAGAGAGAGAGAGAGAGAGAGAGAGAAAGAGAGAGAGGCAGAGCCACAGGCAGAGGGAGAAGCAGGCTCTATGTGGGGAACCTGACATGGGACTGGATCCCGGGTCTCTAGGATCACACCCTGGACTAAAGGTGGCGCTAAACCGCTAAGCCACGGGGGCTGCCCCCTGAGAACAGTTCATCTCAATGCTCTAGGTCAATGAGTGGTTATGTGAAGCTCAGGAGAACATCAGTGGTCCAGAGAGTCAGAGTCTCTGTTGAGGGATTCGGGTATTTATATTAGCAGTGATACCATGGACATGGATTAGATTGAATTGGGAGAAGATGTGAAGTGGTGAGAAGCAAGGGTCCAGGATTTTGTGAACTTAGTAAAGTCTTATACTTTCAAGAGAGAACACCAATCTTTGGTGTTCTTGCAATATTAAATTTTATATTGACCTGTGTCTTCTCTATTCATCTGTGGACTCCATGAAGGTGGGAACAGCGACCTATTTACCGTTGTACTTCTGGCCTTTATCACAGTGCTTGATCCAGAGGCACTTGATGAATTGTTGTTCAACTGCTCTGCAGGTTAAGAGAATGAATTGGAGTGTTGAACTGTCTGTGTTTGTAACCTACATCTTCCACTTACTATGTAACCGAGAATAGGTTAGTTACTTAACCTCTTCATGCCATGGTTTCCTCATCTATAAACGAGGGCTAATAATTGCAGCTATAGTGTTTGAGGACATAAGGTGATTATATAATAGGTGTAAAGCATCTAAAATAACCTGGAAAATAATGAGAGATTAATAAGATTAGTGCTAATTTTGTTATAATGATAAGACTCAAAAAGGCAGAACAGCGACCAGAGGTTAGCAGCAATATGGGGTATATTTCAGCATAAGAGAAGAAATAATTTTCTAATGAGGGTGGGGGGTATCTGAAGGCTGAATAGGCTACTTTAAAAACTTGTGAGTTATAGTAATCAGAACAGCATGGTGGTGGCATAAGGCTAAACATATATAGACTACAATGCAGAGTCTAGATATAAACCCACATATATATGGTCAATTGATTTTTGATGAGGGTACCTGGCCATTAAATGGGGAAAGGACATTCTCTTTAATAAATGGTACAAACAACTGGATACCTATATGCAAAAGAATGAAGTTGGACCCTTACCTTATGTCACATACAAAATCAACTTGAAATGGCTCAAAGACTGAAATATGAGTCAAAACTATAAAACAATAAAAGGAAACATATGGTTAATCTTTATGGCTTTGGCTTTGGCAATACTTTCTTAGACATGACTCCATAGTCATAAACAACATAAGAAAAAATAAAGAAGTTGGACCACATCAAAATCAAAAACTTTATTTCACCAAAGGACACTGTTGAAAGAGTAGAAAGACAGCATGTGAAAAATATTGGCAAATCATACGCCTGTTAAGTGTCTAGTATTCATAATATATATAGAATTCTTACAACTAGACATTTATCTAGGAAGGTATACAAATGGTCACAGTAAGCACATGGAAAGATGCTCAATGTCATTAGTTATTAGAGAAATGTAATCAAAAGCATAATGAATTACCGTGGCTCTAATTAAAAACAACAGAAAGTAACAGGTTTTGACCAAGATGTGAAGAAGTTGGAACCTTCATATATTTCTGGTGGGAATGTAAAATGGTGCAGCCACTATGGAAAAAAGTTTGGTGTCTCCTTAACAAGTTAAACAGATTTGCGATATGAACCAGAAATCCCACTCCTATGTATATATCTCAGATAATTGAAAATAGGTGTTCGAAAAACATCTGTAAGAATATTCACAGCAACACTATTCATAATAGCCCCAAAGTAGAAATAACACAAATAGCCGTCAACTGACAGATAAATAAGATGTGGAAAATCTGTACTTTGGAATCCAGTTCAGCTATAAAAAGGAATGAAGTATCGATACATGCTAGCTCACAGATTAACCCTGAAACCATAAAAGGAGCCAGACACAAAGACCACATATTGTATAATTTCATTTATATGAATTATCCAGAAAAGGCAGATCATAAAGACAGGAAGCTGATTAGTGGCTGTGGGGAAGGGAACATGGAGAGTGACTGCTAATTGGGTATGAGTTTTCCTTGTGGGGAGATAAAAATTTTCTGCAACTAGACTGTTATAATGGTTGTACAACCTTGTGAATGTACTAAATGCCATTGAACTGTATGTTTTAAAATGGTTAAGATGGTAAATTTTACGTTATGTGTATTTTACTACAGTAAAAAAAAAGGGGGGGGGGGGAAGTAGTGAGATTCTTTTTTGTAGCAGATGTTCGAACAGAGACTGAAAAACCATTCACTAGGGATGATGCCCAGGGAACTTCATAGGGTGAGGAAGGCTGGGCAAGATGACCGCAAAGAAGTCAGTGACTTGTAAGTGGTCCTTGACAAGAGCGGTCCTTGTTGGGAGGCTGGGGTGCTACTTCCAGGCTCTGTGACCCTGGGCACTGCTTAACCCTTTCTGAGTCTCATCTGTAATGTGAGGACAATAATTGGTGGTTGCTTGGAAGGATATATAGTGAATGCACAATGCCTGACACATGTTAAGTGCTCCATAAGGCCAATCCCTTTACTGGTTTTGGGATTTTATAATTCCTTAATAGTAAAAAATACATTTTCAATATAATCAAGAAGTGTTTGGACTGCTGTTGAAGACCCACAGGAATAAAAAAATGTGAAGGCAGATCCCTCCTTTCCCATCCCCTCTCTAAGAAAACCACTGCCACCAGACCACTTCCTTGGCCTTGAAGAGTTTTGTTCCTCATCTCTGTCTTAGCTCTATTTTCTTCAGTATCCATCTCTGAATAGGAAGAAAAACTGAACCAAGCCCCTGTCAAGCCTATGAGAATACCTTCTTAGTTCTTTCCTAATTTGTTTCTGGAAAATATTTCTATGCTTTGTGGGTCCCAGCCCTCCCTCTCTTTTGGCTTCATAGTTTCTGTAGTATTTCAGTTTGTTGGGATTCTGACTGTAAATGGTCAGTCACCTTCTAGTTAGTTTTCTCTAAGTAATTACATCCAGAAGGATTTCCAAGGCTGAGGTCAGCACTTCCACAGGCCTGTGGCATTTTCAAAGCTCACACTCATGGATTTGCCAGAAGGCTACAATGGAAATTCAAAACACAGGCATTTCCTGACCTCTGAATATCTAATTTACGAAGGTCAACACTCCAGGAAGCCTGGGGTTCCATGCCAGGCAGGGAGCTGGGGCAGATTCCCCCTTGTGGGCCCTAGAGAGGGAGGAGGAGTTTCAACTCACCCATCTTGCCTCCTTACAATGGATGCAGTGGCTGGGGGATCAGAGAAGGGGTTGGGGCTTGGGGTAAGAGGTGTGTCCTTGAGAACTCTATGTCTTCACAGATCAGGTGTGTCATGATCATATATTCCAGAGTCTGGAATCGGAATCAGAACTGGATTAGAAATCTGGCTCTACTTCAGTTTCTTTCTCTATTAAGTGGAAGATAAATTATCTTGAGGGTTCATAGCAAAGATTAAATAATATAAAATATGTAGCACAGTACCAATGACAGCTGACATTTATTGAGCACTTACTACATGCCTAGAACTATGTCTTGAAGTAATAACTTACTTAGTCACAACAACACTAAGACTACAGGCATACCTTGGAGATCTTATGGGTTCAGTTCCAGGCTACTGCAATAAAGTGAATGCACCAATGAAGCAAGCCACATGAATTTTTTTTGTTCCTCAATGTATATAAAACTTATGGTTACCCTGCAGTGTGGTCTAATAAGTGTGCAATAGCATCAGGTCTAAAAAAAGTACATACCTTAATTCAAAAATATTGCTAAAAATGTTAATCATCAGAGTTTTCAGTGAGTCACTAGTCACAGATCACCATAACACATTATGATTATAATGAAAAAATTGAAATATTGAGGGAATTGCCAAAATATGACACAGAGACACAAAGTGAGCAAATGCTGTTGGAGAAATGGCACCACAGACATGCTTGAGGGCAGCCACAAACCCTCAATTCATTGAAAAAAAACCCCCAATATTTGTGAAGCACAATGAAGTGGGATATTTACCCATACTGTGCCTGTACTGTTTCAATTTCCATTGTATATATGTGGAAATGGAGGCACAGAATAAAAGAAGTACCTTGTCCAGTGTTCAGATCTAGTAGGTGTTTGGAGTCAAACCTAGGTAATCTGGTCCTAGTGCCTATGCTATTAAATATTAAGCTATATTGTCTCTCAGATACTATTTTCTTCATACAGAGGCTGAATTCCTGCAATTATATGGATTTCAAAATAGTTATGAGAGAGAGAGAGAGAAGGAAAGAGAGAGAGAGAGAGAGAGAGATGAAATGTTTATTTTTTTTAAAGATTTGATTTATTTATTCATGAGAGAGAGAAAGAGGCAGAGACACAGGCGGAGAGAGAAGCAGGCTCCCCATGGGGAGCCTGATGCCCCAGAACCCTGGATTCAAGACCCGAGCCAAAGGCAGTCAGACACTCAACCATTGAGTCACTCAGGTGCCCCTGAAATGTGTTTCTAAGTCCTGGGATCTTGCCTTAGGGCTAAAGCACTGCTGCTGTACATCACCATCATGGCTTGAATTTGTCTTTGAGGGTCCTATTGGGAATCCAGTTTTTGTTCACAATATTGTCGCTGTGGAAAAATATATTCAACATTCTAGAGGATAGATTTACACGAGGATGTTTTTCACTAGTACTTATAATAGGGGAGGAGGTATAGTAGTAATTTCCCTCATTCTTAAAGAAGGTCGAAGTGCTTGACATCTCTTTTTGTATTCTTAAAATGTTGGAGATGGAGAGGAGAATTGGAAAATTGGTTGGGTTTTCTTTTTTGAAAGCAGAAAACAATGTAATTAGTGGGAAATTTACCCGTAATCTTGATCTTCAAAATCTTCCGCCCTTTCATTCCATTAAGATTGCCTTTTTTTTTAAAGGAAGGAAAAAAAATGCATAAATAGCTAGGCTACTAAATTCTCTTTAATGACTGAAGCTAATAAGAAATGGCTCTGGTATTTCATCCAGCCTCTCAAATAATGGCTCTGTTGTTTTGATCTCAGAAGTGTAAGGGAAGCTTTAATTTCAGAGATGGGCGTCCCTGTCTGAAGCACCTGAGAGACTGCATTATATATTTGAAAACCATTTTACAATGTCCCTTCCCAGAGTGTGAGGCCATTGATGCTTTGATGTGGTTAAGTAATTTCATACAATCATGTAATAGATTAAATTAGATTTCAGCTTCCTTGACATTTCTGAAGAATGCACACGAAATGAGTGCATCCATAATCTTGCAGCATTTCCCATTTTTCTGCTTTTATTTTTCCACAGTAAAGTGCTGGTAGAGAAAGCAGCAGAGTCCCTTCCCTTAATCTTGAGTAGAAGTGGAAGAGAAATTGCTGAATTTTGTTCTGACATATCCATGCCTGAGTGGGAGAAGAAATGATGGGGGAAGGCAGAGGGAGATATTTTTTCTAACATATAGAGGAAGAAGTTGCTTTATTTCTCATAAAATAAATGATATATATTAGTGGTGGTGGTGGTGGTGGGGAGAACAAAGATTTTGCAAGAGATTTATAGATAGCCAGATCTGAGTTTTAATCTTGATTGTACAATTTCCTCGTTTTTTTTTTTAATTTTTATTTATTTATGATAGTCACAGAGAGAGAAAGAGAGAGAGGCAGAGACATAGGCAGAGGGAGAAGCAGGCTCCATGCACTGTGAGCCCGATGTGGGATTCGATCCCGGGTCTCCAGGATCGCGCCCTGGGCCAAAGGCAGGCGCCAAACCGCTGCGCCACCCAGGGATCCCTCCTCGTTTTTTTTTTTACTTAGTCTTCCTGAGTCTGTTCTCTAATTGTGAAATTGGAATCACAATATTATAGCTGAACCCGTAGTGTGGGGTTAAATGAGTTGATGCAGATAAAATGTCTGTTAGAATACCTGGCTGAATCAAATCTCGATAAATGATTGTTCCTCTCTGATTCCAAGTTAGTCGGTTAACAAATATGTATTGATTTTTTATTTTTAAGCATACACTGTATGGGGTCCCAGATACTGCATTGAATAAAACATAAACTAGCCACTTGACATCTCTAGCTGGAAAATGTAGTGTCACTCAAACTTAAAAGATCCCCAAATGAACTCATGGTCTTCCCTTATGCCAGCATCCCCGAGCTCAGCACAGGGCACCCTCTTTTCCTGGTTGTCCACAAAAGAAAACTAGGAATCATTCCTGAAATCTGCCTCTCCTTTGGTCCTGACAACCAATTTGTTACCAAGCCCTGTCAATTTTCTTCTAAGATATTTTCAGCTCCTTTAATTTCAGAGAAACATCTGGAATGTCCGTCTCACTAGCCATGCCCGACAATCTTTATCTTTCCCCCGAATCAGTCGAACCCTCCTGTCTTATTCTCCCTGCATTCACCACGGATCTTCTCCACCTTGTCCCTTACAGAGAATGCTTTTAGAAATGGAAGTCTTATGTTACTTCCCTGATCAAACACCTTTCATGATTTCCTGTTGCTTTTATGAATAAAGACAAAATCTGTTTTGTTCATCACCTAGCATGAATTGCACATGGTCTTTAAACAGTTTTTAAATTTAAATTTAATTAACATAGAGTTTATTACTAGTTTTAGAGGTAGAGTTTAGTGATTCATCGGTTACATATAACACCCAGTGCTTATTACATCATGTGCCCTCTTAATGCCCATCACCCAGTTACCCCATATCTCTACCCACTGCCCCTCCAGGAACCCTCCATTTGTTTCCTAGAGTTAAGAGACTCTTATGGTTTGTCTCCCTCTCTGATTTTGTCTGATTTTATTCTTAACTCAATAAAAATTTGTTGAATAAATGATTTTTTTAATCCTATGGGCTGGCTGCTCTGTGTAGAATGAAGTGGAGGAAATAAGAGAGCAATTGATAGAAGGTATTGAAGACTAAGGACATTAAGGCATCAAGAATTGAGGATATTCCAGAAAGGGGGAACATCATGGGCAAAGGATGGAGTACGGGTAACAGAGATAAGCAAAATGGAAAAAAATTTGAAGAAATATTATAGGTAGGACTGGAAATTGTACTGGGGCTGATACATAAATAGCTTTTTGAGCATCTTTAGAGCAGTGACCATCAATATCTTAGTTATGTACCACTTAAGCAAATATTTCAACTTCTTGACTAAGATTTTAATGCTAATAATCTGAGAGGACTGTACAAAAATAAGTTATTATTTAACTTCCAGTGGGAAATATGAACTTGCATGCATACTATAATATTATAGCACAATGCCCAATGACCTCAAGATAACTCAATAATTACATTATATTAAGCTTTGCTAGTTGTTTTCTATTTGTTTCCTCTGATAGTTTCTCTTTTCCTCTTAATTTCTTTTGGATTCTTTGACTATTATCTTTAGAATTCAATTTTAATTTATCTCAGTGTCTGGCACATGGCAGGGGCTCAGTATATATTTGATGATTAAATCAATGAATAAATATTAAAGCATCTGAAACATAAAATTCATAATAAATGGAAGCTTCTTCCTTTTCTAACTAGTGGATGAGGTGGTAGGAGGGATGGAGTTTGGGCAGGCATTAGTAGGATTCACTTAGCAGATGTGAGAGGAACCTGGCTATCTTTCAAAACTCAGGGTGGGAGGCAGCTGGCAATTGATATCAGGAGTGAAGAAGGCAGAGATCTAGAACCATGGGGCTGGCCTAAGGCAATATTTTGATAAATGCTCATCATTATTATTTTTATAGCACCTTGCATAAGTGTGTTTCACGTCTTTCAAAGTGTTTTTTATATCTATGATTTTGCTTGTTTTTTGGGGACAGTTCTGAAAGAAAGGCTGCTGATATTTTATGGATGCTAATTATATGTCAGGCACTATATGTATGTGTGTGTATACACCTGTAAATTATATATCATATACAAGTTATATACATAGCACCTGATGTAATGTACTTGTATTTTCCTGCTAGTCCTATGACGTATGCACAGGATTGAAATCAGAGAGCCTCAATTTGTTTTGCCCCTAATAACTTTGAGTAACTCATTTGATGTTTATGGGAATGTTTCTTTATTCTGGATTCTGATTCTCACTACTAAATATAAAATCTTGGAAAATCTATTTCCTTATCTGTAAACTACAGATAATAGTATATATCTAATAAAGCATTCATTCACTAACACGTATTTATTAAGTGTCTATATATACCAAACTATGTTCTAGGAGCTTGCAGCACATTGGTGAACAAAAGAAATGGAGACTATTATAAGGTTGAAACAAGTTAATACATGCAAAGCAGTGCCTATCATAAAAAGAACAACCAATCAGGGTATTATCTTAAAAATGTTAACTCTTTGTCAATAGTATTTTCTATGGTCACAGCCAGCCTGAATTTTCTTATGTGTAAATGGCACTGTTATAGTTTAGATTTTTTTTCTTCTCATAAATCCTGGCTTTTAAGGCTATGGATTTATCAAGGATTCAAGAGTCAACTCTGAGTTGACAAAAGATCCATTTTTTGTACATTGTTTGTTCTTTCCTTGGTTGATCTTTCTTGGTTGGCCTTAAGTGTAGAAGGCTGTCAGAGAACATGATTTCCAGGGCAAAGTGATTTATAGGGGAATGAGAAATACATATCTATTATATCAGGCACATAGTAAATGTATAATAATTAATTATTTATGATTATTTATCTTAGAGATTCCTAAAAATTTCTAATAAAAAAAGCTAAGTCAAACAAATGACTGGCCAGTGACAGGACCCTTTGGCAATATAATTTATTGTAGATGGAGATCATATTTATAAGTAAATATTTATAGGAAACCATAAAACATATACTATAAAGGCCAACAGTCCACGTAAAATCAGGCCGTCCTTGGAAATGGAGAATCCAAGGGATTGATGAGGAGTGTGTTAAACAGACAGAAATTTCACAGGTTTGGTGATTGTTAGAAAATTGACTCCCCCTTCTATATCTAGGCATTTCTGCAAAACAGAGTTAAAGTCATTATTCTGAGATTCTTATTCAACACAAATAAAAATGTTCCTGAACAATTTAATATCCGTATCCAAATGTAGAAAGATACATATGAGTGTTTTCAGCAATGGGAATTTAGGGGTGTAATTTAGAATGCACAGTGATGATGAATTTCAATGTATTTCTCAGATATACTTCTCATTATTATCTACACAGTAGAAGCATTTGTGATCTATGCATTTTATTGGAACGCCATGAAATCTTCTAAATGCCTCTCTGTTAGCCTGAGGGACTGGAGTTGGCTTGGTTGGCAGGCCTACTGCTATAGGAGGAACTTTTTCATTCAAAGCTGAAAATCTTGGCAGTTGCACACATGTAGGGTAGATTTGAGCAGGTCATTGGGTGTAATAAGTAAAAGAAGTCCCTGTGTACTTGGAAACTGGAATACGATTTCCAGATTGGGAGAACTGTACAAACCAGCGAAGACCGGCAGGTTGAAAATATGTAAGGGATTTTTACAGATATTTTTGTGGAGCAGACATTAGAGTCATTGTTGGTCTTCATCGATCTGCTTCAGCTTGGTATCTGGGAAAGTAGGCTATAGTTAATGGTCTAGGCATTAAATGGACACAATAGCCATTATTCTTATTTAAATATTGTCCATTCCATTATTCTTTACCACCTCTAAAAACTAATTGCAATCTGTGCCTCTTTGCTATCGTCTATGCATATGTTTATTTAAAAACAAACACATAAACAAAAATAAGGATCGGCCTCAAATCCCAACTGGCTGTGGAAAACAAAGTCATTAGAACAATGCCTTATGCATAAGGCCTCTAACTGGAATATTGGATGGCAAATATTAGATGGCAAAATCCTTCCACTTGTGTAGGAAAATAAGTCCAGTGTGTGATGGCCTTGAATGATTTAATGTAAATTAGCTACTGAAGTCAGAGTGGGTGTACCACAATCTTGTAGCATAGAGAGAGTAATAGTTCCCAAACCTAGTTAAGCATCAGAATCACCAGTGAACTTATTAAAATGAAGATGTCACACCCAATTCACTGAATTAGTGTCTCTTGTAGTGAGGGACTCCTAAATTTGTAGTTTGAATTTTCTTTATAGTTTTTATTTTATTTTATTATTTTAATTTTTAAAGTAGGCTTCATGCTGGGCATGAGTTCAATGTGGGGCTTGAACTCATGACCCTGAGATCAAGACCTGAAGTGAGATCAAGAGTTAGATGCTCAACTGACTGAGTCATCCAGGCACCCCTAAATTTTCTTCATGTTTTAATCTGAAGCACAGAAAAGTTTAGGAACTATTGGGATAGTGCATCAGAATGATTTCTCTCTATCAGAGTTTATCCAAGTGTGGCCTGCAGTCCAGTTGCCTCTGAATCTTGGAGTAGTAGGGTGTAAAGAGTAAGGAAAGAATGCACATTAAAATACAGATTCCTGGGCTTCACTCAAATCTGCTGAATCTGCATCTAATGAATGCCTCAGGTAATTTTTTCATTAAAAATTATTATTTTTAGATCAGTTTTAGGTTTGAAGCAAAATTGAGATAAAGGCAGAGAGTGTTCCCCCCATACCTCCTCCCCCCACACATGCACAACTTCCCCTGTTATCAACCTTCCCCACCAGTGGTACATTTGTTACAATGAATGAATCTACACTGACACATCGTTGTCTCCCAAAGTTCATAATTAACCTTAGAGTTCACTCTAAGTGTTGTACATTCTGAGGGTTTTGGACAAATATATGATGACATGTATCCACCATTAAGGTACCATCCAGAGTACTTTCACCGCCCTTAAAGCCCTCTGTGCTATACCTTTTTATCTCTCCCCACTCTCCCAACCCTTGGCAATCACTCTTTTTTTATTGTCTCCATAGTTTTGTCTTTTCTAGAATGTTATATAGTTGGAATCGTACAATGTATGGCCTTTTCAGATTTGAAAGCTCATTTCTTTTTAGTACTGAATAGTATTCCATTCCTGGATGTGCCACAATTGATTTATTCACTCACCTATTGAAGGTCATCTTGCCTAATCCGTGTTTTGAAAATTAGGAATAAAACTTTATATGTAGTTTCAGGTTTTGGTGTGGACATAAGTTTCAACTCCTTTGGATAAATACCAAGCAACATGATTGCTGTATTATATATTAAGAGTATATTCAGTTTGATAAGAAACCTCCAAACTATCTTCCAAAGTGGCTATGCCATTTTGCCTTTTCACCAAAAATAAATGAGTGTTCCTATTGCTCTACATCCTCATCAGCATTTGTTGTTGTCAGTATTCTGGGTTTGGGCTATTCTAATAGGTGTGTAGTAATATTTTAGTGTTGTTTTAATTTGCATTTTCTTGATGAACTATGATATGGAGCATCTTTTCATATGCTTAATTTGCCACTTGCATATCTTCTTTGGTACGGTGTCTGCTAAGGTCTTTGATCCATTTTTTAATTAGGCTGTTTGTTTTGTTATTGTTGAGTTTGAAGAGTTCTTTCTATATTTTGGATCAATCCTTTACTAGATGTGTCTTTTGCGAGTTTTTTTTCCCCAGTTTTGACTTGTCTTATTCTCTTCATCAAATGATTCTTAAGTCAAAATAGTTTGAGAATTGCTGTTGTATATTCTCCTATGAATGGACCATAATTGTAGGAAGTTCACATTATTTAAATTGACCCTAACAATCAGTGTGGTGGGAAATTTATCAAAGAAATGGGAAATGGAACTAGCCATACTGGGAGCCTACCTAATCCTAGGTAAGACACTTGGCAAATTATCAATATAATATGATTTTTTCCCTTGGTAGGTATGTTATGAAGCATATATTAGGATACTTAATTAAAGAGACCCTTACTTGAAGTTCCAGAGTTAAGAGAAGTAGGAGCAAGATAGAAATTTGGGTCTAATCAACATTTAAGCCTTCCTTAAGCTTGACTTTTAGGTTTGAAGTACCTGTACCAAATTGCCAATAAATCTATACTGAATTATGTGTAAGTCAGGAGAACTAAACTTTAATTCCCACTCTGATAGTATCTATCTCAGAGATAAATACCATGTTTCTAGTCCTGTTTTCTCACTCTTTATAGCTTAAGTGTCATGTAAAGATATGGCTCTGTTTCTATGGTGGTGTTACTTCTTAAATATCTAGTAGAAGACACTGGATAACAGAAAGAATGTCTATGGGAACTAAGCCTGACATCTGAGGGTCACATGTTCTCTTCTTTTCTAAGTAACTGTCTGAAGTCAATATTTAAATGTTTTTAAAAAAAGAATTCTTAAGAAAGAGTTCTGTTTTCTTCATATGTGCGGGCAGACTGAGACAGAAATCCAGTGTGTTGGACATGTATTGGCATTATTATTTACTTACATAATTTAGAATGCTCCCAGTCACCTGCCCTCAGAGTAAGGCCATATATATTAACACCAACAGAATCTCAAGAGACTTATTCAGTGAAACTAGAAAAATAAAAAATGGTCTCACGTTTGCTATGGCTATTTGCCTTCTACATTCTTGGATAAATGATGTCTAACCTCTGGGACCCTCTGTATACCAGTAAAGCTTAAGGGCTTTTTTTTTTTTTTTCTAGATGGCTGTTCTATTTATAATGCAGGCTGCCTCATTCTGGAACTAAATCCTGTGGGAAACATTAACACTGGCATCCAGGCAGCCAGGAGATTTTTGATGGTTCTTTAAGTCACCCATACCTGTGCCCACACTATCCTTACAGGCCAGTGGGTGAGGTATGACATGGGATGCCTGCTTGTATGTCTTTCAATGTGACTAGGCTTTTCTAAATTATTTCCTCTGGCCCCAAGTCATGTTGCATCAGAGTGAGGTCTGTGGCCCCTCTAGACTTAGCATGTCCAGGTCTTTGCCTTGACTTACTTTTTCACCTCCTTCTATTCAGTTTCCTTAGCAGCAGCTCCACAGGATGCTGTTCATGGCATTCAGCACTCAACACTCAGGTGGTGACTGGCTTTGTTAGTGCCCCACCTCTCCACAGCTCCTTGATCACTGTAGGACAAGATGAACAAGGGCTTTAATAAAGATTAGGGTGACCACACACTGGTTTGCTAGTAAACATCCTTGTTTTCTTCCTTATCCCAGTATGAAAATTATTATTTTTAAGTATTTTTTATCCCAGTATAATTATGAATAATGTTCTCTTTCACTTACAAAATGGCCCAGGTTTGAATGATTCAATTATATTGTCACTGCATGTATAATGTTCTCTATCCCATGGAAGTGGTTCTGTAGCGTCACACCTGAAAGACACAGAATTACATACCAAATAAAAAGCTGTCTTTGATGACTTTTCATGTATTATGGAGCTTTTCAAAACAGAGTTGCTCCTAGCACATAGGAGCATAGATAAGCATATGCTGGGGCACCATAGGCATAAATAAATGGAAGTTTCATATTATCAAGTCTGATCACTTGTCACATTACCTGGGTTAGTGTGGATAGTAAATGCACAGTCAAATCATCTGCACTCCCCATAGGACTGCCAAACTCTATGTTAAAGGGGGTCTCAGGGCATACTTTCCACTTTGAATCCAAGTTATAGAGTTCTCTAACCAGCTCATCTTTTCCATTTTCTATTGCCTGATTGCCTTACATACCAGTTCTGTAACTCATTTTTAGATAAATAGAAGTGTTAAAATGATAAGAGATGCTGTTGCAGAAAAGAAAGAACTGGGAAGTCTGGATATAATAAGTGTTTGTAGCTGAAGCAATCCAAGGTAAAGGAGGAAAGATAGCACATGAGAAACAAGGTCTACAGGGGTTTTACAAGTGTCTCTGATTTTATTCAAAAAGAAGGGGGTTTTGGGGTCAGAGGATGGGAAAGATTGGGGGGAGCTCTAAAAGTTTTTTCAAATTATTATTTGTTTCACCACGTATGGCCACAGTGAAAGCCTCTGTGTTTCAGATGATGTAGGAAAAGTGCTCTCCCCTTCTGGGCCCAAAGGAAGCATGTAGTCTCTGAGGCGGCCAGATTCCAGGTCTTGGAATGAATGGTAAGCCTTGGAGCAATCACATGTCCTCTGCTGGGAATGCATTCCTGGGGATTTGTGGTCTCCCCATCTGGGCTGCAGGTGATGGAGTGGCATTAGATTAGGGAGGAAGAAAAGGCCCAAGAAGGGATCTGAGACCTTGGGCTCCACAGGAGCTTTAGCTGGATTAACACGAAGGCTGCAGTCATGGCTAGGCCGAGGGATTTTCAACTCTCAATAGCAGCACACTTGGGTATGGTGCTGGGGGCAAGTGGAGGGAGTTTAAACTATCATAGAGGAGCATCTGAGTTTGGAGATGAAGAAGAGAAGAAAACTTCTTACACAGCAAAGGTCAGAGGAGCCAACTACATAGATAAGAGCAAAGATGAAGGACAAGGAGTTGATCATAAGTAAAAGGACCTCTTTTGGCATGAAACTGGTTGCTAAGTATTTGAGGAATAAGATCCAAGTCTATAACCTCTTAAATACATGAAAAGCTTGTAAAGGAAGGCCCAGGTTTCTAAATAGAAGTACTATGTTCTGTATTTTGACAAGAGTGGTTGATGGAGAGAAGGTTGTACTTAATACTAGGTTCGAGTCCTAGGTCTACCCTTAACTTCTCATATGTGCTTGGACATTTTCCATTTTGCCTCCATTTCTTCCCTTAAAAAATTGGACTCAGTATCTGTGCTAATATGGTAGCCACATATGATGACTTAAATTTAAGCTAATTAAACAAAAAAAATAGTTCTTCAGTTACACTAATCACATTTTAAGTAGTCAACAACTACATCTGGTTAGTAGCTACCATTTTGGACAGGGCAAATATGGAAGATTTTCATCACTGCAGAAAGTTCTTTTGAAAAATGTCACCAAGATGATGCCTCAGAGGAGGCACCTTATAGCCTGAATTTTCTCTGAATGAGTTTGGGAACTGTAAAGAAAGTCACTGTCTGGTCAGGGATGACACTCGATGCTATTTCTGCCCATTCCAGGATGTTCTATGAGCAATCTTTGCAACAAAGCTCCTGTGGGGCTGGTGGAGGCTTTCTCAAAGTTGAACCACAGTCTGAGGCTCTTTCTTCCCAACCCCCTGTCTCCCCTCTCCTTCCACGGGGTATCAGATCTGCATTGCAGCTTGCCTACTGCTTCTCCTTCTCTATCTGTTGCTGGCATTGTCCTCAATCACTTGCATTTCTTTTCCATTTTTTCTCTGTTTTATTTTTATTTGATAAGTTTTTATTTAAATCCCAGTTGGTTAACATTCAGTGCCACATTAGTTTCAGGTGTAGAATTTAGAGATTCAATACTTACATATGACATCTGGTGCTGATCACAACAAGTACCCTCCTTAAAATGCCCATTACCTATTTAACCCATCTCACATCCACCTTCCCTTTGGTACCATCAGTTTGTTCTCTATGGTTAAGAGTCTATTCCTTGGTTTTCCGCTCTTTTTATCCCCCCTCTGCTCATTTGTTTTGTATTGTTTTGTTTTAATTCCACATGTGAGTGAAATCATATGGCATTTGTCTCTCTGACTTTTTTGCTTAGCATAAAACTGTCTAGCTCCATTCACATCATTGCAAGTGGCAGGATTTCATTCTTTTTTATGGTTGAGTAATATTCCATTGTATATATACCATCTCTTCTTTATCCATCCATTGGGTGATGGATATTTGGGCTCTTTCCATAATTTAGTTACTGTTGTTAATGCTGCTGAAATCAGTATTTTTGAATCCTTTGGGTAAATACCTAGTAGTGTAATTGCTGGATTGTAGAGTAGTTCTATTTTTAGCTTTTTGAGGAACCTCCATACTGTTTCCCAGAGTGGCTACACCAGTTTGCATTCCCACCAACAGTGTAAGAGGGTTCCACTTTCTCCACAACCTCGCCTACATGAGTGCAAGTCATGGTCTGAGTGGGCAGCCAGGCCTCCTTTATGTTAGAGTCTTTCCTAGCTCTCTTCTTAGCCATAAACTTCCTAAGAGACATCCCATAAAAGATTTTTTGCCCTTTCTAGTCTCTACCTTCTGGGTTCTCTAACTGTGCCCTGTGTATTCTGTTCGAACAGACTATAGTTCAGAGCTCGTATAGGTCAGATCTTTTGCCACTATCTTGAGCTTGATATGTTTGACCACACTTTTACTTAAGTCCCATTCTTGCTCAGGATAGAGAGTTTAATTCTCCTTTCCTCTGTACTCCATGGCCTTGGCCACCTAACTTATTCTCAGGCTTGGATTTTTGAATTTCAGCCTAGAGAAATAAGTAGGCACCTTCTTGCCTGGAAGGTAAGGTGGATAAGACAACAAATGAAATGTTGCAGGAAAGTGGGATATTCTAACAGGAAGAAGTTAGATCTGCCATGTCTGGGAGCCTAGTGGAGTTGCAGAAGGGTACCCAGAAAGGTAAAGAACAGTCAGTAGGCTTCCTTGACAGTCTTGGTCTATGGAGTAGAAGCTTGGAATATAGAAAAGGCTCCTAAGAGGCCAATGGTAGAATATATTGCATAATTCATTCACTTTTTTCCCTTTAATATTCAGCAACTATTTGTACTGTGCCAGATCCTGAACTAGCTGGGAAAGAAAACCTGCATTATCAAAGCCCCCACCCCTGAGTGCTCATGGTCTAGACTGAAGATGAAATAGGGATTCAGGTACTCTCTCAGCAGAAAATCAACTATAACATTGAAAGAAAACATCCTAGTCAAACTATAGACAAGAGTATATTGAAGCTAAGTCCTTGGAGGTGGCTCTGGGGCTACTTAAACTCTCCTGCTTTGGATAGCCCAGTGATTTGGACTTGGACTCAAGCAGCTCATGCTGGGAAGAGAAAAGAACAGTAGAGTGTGGGATCCAGGAAGAGTCCAAAACTGGCCTCCCTAGATAGAGACTTTGTCCATTTCAAGCTTCTATGCCCTTGAATAACATGCAAGCCATTGGAGGACTCACAGAAGTGCTCATTATTTTAATATTGATTTTAATCTGTCATTCCATAACAACTTGTATTTGTAGATGTCTTCTGATAGACATATTGTCATTTGAAATATATGGAATTCATCCAGACAAATCACTTGCCCTATAGATAGGTGTAAAAGGATATAGATATGGCTGCATACAATAGAGACCCAAGATAATAGAGGCATATGTGAGATAGACACATTTAATTCTCTCATTTAAACATACTGTGGCTAGGGTGGCTCTGCTTTACGAATTCATGAGGGAAGGACTCAGGCCTCTTCTCTCTGGTTGCAGTGACATTCTTAGATCATGCTGTCAACCACATGGTCCAAGATTGCTGACTACCATACCTGGATTCCATACAGAAGGGAGGGGGATGGAGAAAAGGGTGAACATGCCTTTTCCTTCAAGGCAGAGCCTGGACATTATACTTACACTCACATTCCACTGGCTAAAATTTACTTCCAGGCTCCCTGGAAAAGGCTATGTGCCAAGGCAAAGACAATGGATACTAGGGGATAATTTCCTTCAATCCCATTTAATTTACAGAGCATGGACCATTTCTAGCACTGCTCAGGTGGGGTTTCTAAACCTTCTTTTTGCCATCACCATCCCTCCAAATTACCTCTATTAATACTTTTTTTTTTCACTGTGGCTTCTAACTCTGTGTTTATTTGTATCTGTTGAGCTTCTTGCCAAGCAAAAACTATTCATATCTATTATGTGCCAAGCCTGGCACAAAGTAGATGCTCAAAACACTGGATGTCTGGCTCAGTAAATGCTTGGTGAATGGATGAAATCCTTTAGAAATGAAATGTTACTAAACCCCTGCATGAAAAGAGACATTCAACTATAGGTACTTTTTTTCCTCCCACGAGGACAGGCCAGACTTGTACATTTTTGTTTGTTTGTTTGTTTGCAATTTTTTGAGATGATTACAAAAGTCTATTCACATTAGGCATGGTTTACTGAGGAAATGACTAAACAGGTGTAGAAGTTACCAATTTAGCAATCGCAGATGCAAAAGTCCCTGTGAATTTCAGCTTCTGGCCTCTCTAAGCCAGTAGCTCTCTCCAGTCCTCCGTGGATAGGAACTGGACAACCTTTTCTGGCTTGGTTATACCAAGTGGAAGTAACATCCTTTCCCACCCTCTGCCACATCAAAGGGGCCCTGGGAGCAGGGAGGAGTGTTATTGTGGCTTTTCACTTCAGGAAGCAAGCATAATGATGCTATTCATTGCATTAACTGCAAAAATCTATCATTAAGTCTTTGAATGTCTTATAATCATGGGGAAGGGAACTAATACTTTGAAGCTTCAAATATGCCCAGTGCTTAGTGACCACCTTTTCTTTTAATCTTCCCAATATTTTATGAGAAAGGTAATTTGAATCCCCATTTTACAGACAGGAATCATCTCAGAGAGATAAAATAATGTGCCCAATGTGATGCTGGGCTTGAAACTGGGATCTGTCTGTCCAACAGCCTCTGCTCTTCCTATGATGCCAGGTGGCTGTCCCTTATGTTCATAGACACTTTGTAATGCATAAAGCGCCTTCATAACACCATCCCTATGAGATGCGGGAGGCAGTGGTTTTGCTCCCCATTTTGCATGTGATGAATAGAGGTTCACAGATCTGGATGACTTGCCACATGTCACATTGCTATTAAGTGAGAGCCAGAGCTAGGTCTTCGAGTCTAGGGCTCTTTTGCCTTGCCCACGCTCACTCTGTGCAGAAGTCGTGCAGTTGGCAGGAGGAGAGAAAAGGAGGTGATTTCTTAAAGATATCAAACACGGTCATGATGGAGCTGTGAAAATTAATGAAGGGAAACTGCACTGGGGTGGAGTCCGGAGGTTTGGTAGGGGGAACTCTTCTGTGCTACCACTTATAGGTGATTGCAGACACATGGGAAGAGAGCCTTGCTTATGGAGACTACTTTACTACCCTAGCATGAAGAATGAAGGCTTTCTCCTTACTCCGGAAACAGCCCAACCAATGAGATAGTCACAATTCAGCCAATGAGAAACCAGTATACTTCCAGCTCTCAGTTTAATCCAATGGATTCTTTCTTTCTTTTTCCCTCCCTCCCTTCCTTCCTTCCTTCCTTCCTTCCTTCCTTCCTTCCTTCCTTCCTTCCTTCCTTCCTTCCGATTTTATTTATTTATTTGACAGAGAGAGAGAGAGTGCGCACAAGCAGTGGGGAGCAGGAGTGGGAGAGGGAGAAGCAGGCTTCCAGCTGAGCGGGAGCCTGATAGGGCTCCATTCCAGGACCCTGGGATCTGACCTGAGCTGAAGGCAGACCCCTATGGGACTGTGCCATCCAGGTGCCTTGAGCCCATCTTTTGCTGGTAAAATAACTGGCCATTTTATTTTGGAGGTTAATAGAGTCCAGGAGAGGTAACTGACTTGTCTTGATTTTCCCAGGACTTTTTTGGATTAAATACAGAAAGTCCTATATTCTGGGAACCCTTGGCCTTAAACAAACTAGGACTCTTGGTTCCCAGACCAGGTAGGCTTTCTTGAATTTCATAGAAATTAATAATTTTCTTTGACAATGTCATGCCAAGAAGATAGCATCATAATAACAGTAGATAGGTGAATAAAAGTATGATCACCATTGGTTCAAAATTGTTCACTAAAAAAGTTAGTTCTAGTGGGGAATTCCAGAGTCTTGGAGTTCAAGAACTTGTTTCAGCTGAGCTGTATCTTATGATTATACTTCTGAGCTATCCTCATGTTAGCATTAAGACCCCTCTGCTCCATCTGTGTATTTAGCTAGCAGTGGTTCTCAAAGTTTATTATCCATAGAATCACATGGGTAGCTTGTTAAAATACGGATTACTCCAGCCCCAGCAATTCTGATTCAGTAGGTGGGGGCTGGTGCCATGAACTTGTACCTCTAACGGGATCCCAGGTGATGTTGATGTACCCAGTTTGTAGAACACACTTGAGCAGCACCTGGTGAGTACTATGCTCCCTAAAGTGAGGGTGCAAAGTAACCTACTGGGGTGCAAGAAAAGAATTGAACATTTATATATATATATATATATATATATATATATATATATATATATATATATTTATTTATTAAATTTTTAAAAATTGTGAATTTTTAAAATAGTAAATAAAATGTATTACTATTATGGTAGTAAAAGTAAATAATCTATGTAAATAAATATGCCTAATTGTTGAGTGTGCCTGTCAAAATCCTTGTTTGTTTGTTTGTTTATTTATTTATTATTATTTTTTAAGAAGCTCTTGATAGAATCAACCAACTGGCTTCTCTCCAGTAAAGCAGGGTATACCTCCTACATCAGAGTCACCTGTATGCATCTGAAGTTGCATTCTGGGAGGAGGTGGGAACTGCATATTCAACAGGCTACCTAGGTGATTCTTGCACTTACCATTGGAAGCCCTGACCTAAACTCTGGGACTCATTCTCTGAGCCCATGGTTCTCAAAGTGTGGTTCTGAAGCATTAGCATCATCTGGAAACTTGTTAGAAATGCAAATTATTAGGGCTCACCCCAGACATACCCAGTTGAATACTCTGGGGGGCCAGCCAGCAATCTGTGGTTGAGCAAGCCCTCTAGGAGATTCTGATGTCTGACAAAGCTTAAGGAACATGGCTCTCCACAGACCTTTAAGAAGATGGAGGTAGTGACTCAGTAATGGGTTACTCTCAGAGTCCCACTGTTTCTGACTTTTTAAGCTGCAGACAGATTTTTCTAGAAGCTTGAGTTCCCTGAGAAAATGGATTCCTACTTACTTCCTTCTCTCATGCAGATAAACTAGGTCGTAAACTAAACCTCACGGAATCTTAGTTTTTTGATCTGTAAAATGGGTGAATCCTAATGATGTCTTGATTGTAGAGAGCCAATGGGATGATGGGTGAAAAAGGGGTTTTGCTGATTGTAAAGAGCTATGAAAATCGTATTTAACTTTAAATTTTTGAGCTCTGCTTGAATTTGTTTCACAAGGTTTGTTCAGGCCCCTCCTCTTGTTCATAATCGGATCCAATCACACTTGCATTTCTTCTAACCACCCACCTATTACCATTTACAGAGTACCTGCTGTGTGCCAGGCAAGCTTTGTTCCTGCTTTACACACTTTATTTTTAATCCTTATAGGTCAAATAGTTCTTCTCATTTTGCAGATAAGGAAACTGAGATCCAAAGAGTTTACATAATTTTCCTAATAAGTAGCAGAGCTTGGATTTAACTCAAGGCTGACTACAAAACCCACACTTCTTGAATCATAGCGCATTAAATCCTCATTCTTGTCTCATCTTTAAAATTGACCTTTGTTTGTTCCTTTTGGGCCCCAACCTCCCGTAAGGTAGCTTATCTCCCCTGGCCCTGAGCCCTGGTTTGGACACTGCTCCAAGGGGCTGGCAATATCCCACTGGAGTCAGCCAATGCCAGAGGCACACAAGAGTCTGTAAATATCACAGCTTCACCCCAGAGCAGATGCATTTCTGGTTCTGCCTCAAACATCTGAAAAGTCTAGCTTTTAAATACTATGGCTTTCTATTTCCAACACTCATGCAGACTGCCTTAGGAGCCTGTCCTATTTGCTCCCTTAGTATCTCAGGCTTACTTGTCTTATATTCATTCTTTAAAGTGGTGAATTGTGTGCTGTAGGTGCTGGTACATGGTCCACCCAACACCCATTCTCTTTCTTGTTGTAAGACTGATTATTCAGCCACCTACTTCTCCGTGGTACTCAGGAGAAGCAGCCCATCCACCACTCCTTACTCTAAGGGTAAGTCATGATTGTCTGTTCACAGCAGCTTGATTCCTCTTTTCAGTCATTGGTTTCAGGAGGGGCATATTACACAATAATGGCCGATGACTGAGGAAGAAGTCTCCTCAGGGCTCTGGGAAAATGTTCTTAACTGACAGTGATATCTGTAAGAAGCCATTCCCCTGCTTCCTCTGCTGCATGAGGTTGCTTTACATGTAGGTTCTTAAAATTACGTCAGCCATGTTGTATCTATGAAAATAGCCAGCATGTGGCAATGCCAATGTGTTAGGAATGGAAAGGAGCTGAGTTTTTACAACAGTATTGGGACATTGTATAGAACATTCTTGAGAGAATCCTACTCTCTGTTTGGGCTGTTATAACAAAGTGCCACAGACTGGGTAAGCCTGTAAATAACAGAAATTTATTGCTCACAGTTATGGAGACTACGAAGCCCAAACATGGTTGTGTTTGGTGAGGGCTTCTTTCCTGGTTCATAGTCAGTGCCTTCTTATTCTATCCTCACATGGTGGGAAGAGCTCAGTTCTTTCTGGAGCCTCTTTTATAGGGCACTAATCCCTTTCTTGAGGGCTCCACCTTCATGACTTAAGTGATTTCCAAAATCCCCCTTACCAATACCATTACCTATGGGGGTTAGGACTTCAACATATGAATTTTGGAGGGTGGGGGATACAAATATTCAGAACATAGCACCTACCTTGAACTTCTTGTTGCATGAGATAATAAACCCTCCATAGAAGAAAATTCATGTTTTGAATTGGGGTTTATATATTCATTATTTGTAGCTGACAGCACTATAATGGACATCTTGAAACTACTTTCTTTTGTCCCTACACTGGAAGGTGGAGATTTTATCTTTCCTGTCTAAAGTTATATTCTTAGCATCTAGCCTGTAACTGACACATAGCAGTTGCTAATCAAGTGCTTATTGACTGAATGAATAAGAGCTCTATCAGGGAAACTCACTGAAAGTAGAAATGCAATATTCTTGCTTAGAAGGCAGCTTAAAAATCACAACTTGAGGTGACACTGTGTATGAACCAGGAAGAATTTCTTCTGGATCATACCCACTCAGAGATAGAATCCTTGAATATCAGAGCAGAAAGGGGTGTTGGACACAGCTATCCCAAACTGCTTTCTCTCTCTCTCTCTCTCTTTTTTTTAAGATGAGGAAAAGAAGCCCCCCAAAGGCAAGCAACTTATCCAAGGCTCCTGTCATGGACCAAATGTTTGTGTCCCTCCAAAATTCAGAAGTTGAGCTCCAGTCCCCAATGTGACTGTATTTGCAGAAAGAGTTAAGGTTAAATGAGGTTCTAAGGGGATGGGAAGTCCAGTAGGATTAGTGTCAGGAAGAGAGATCAGAGACAACCCTCCCTCTTGCCTTCCCCAACATGAAGGCATAGTGGGAAAGTGGCTGTCTAGAAGCCAGAAAAAGAGCCCTCACTAGAAATCTAACTGGCCAGCCTGTGATCTTGGACTTCCCAGTCTCCAGATTCTCTGAGCCTCTTCCTAACATAGGTAGCAAAGGGGTAATGATTCCTGTTGGCTGACTTCCGAGGTTCATGGTAAAGATAGATGGTGTGATAGAACTGGTCAAGTTCTGCAAATTGTACAACTCAAAGCAAATTTATTTTGCTCTTATACTAGATGTCAAATATGGATGTATGGAGATGAAGTGAGAGAAAGCTATAACTAGGGTGCTAACAGGTCTTGGTGGTGGGTTCATAGGGAACACATACACAAAAGGATTCCAATAAAAAGGAGGAGAATAAAAAGGTATTGGAATGCAAAATTGCTAGTTTTCAAGAGCTGGCTTGTGCCAGGCACTGTACTAGATATATGCATCCATTATTTTGTATGGTCATCACATTAATCCTGAAAAGGTGGTTTGGTTTTTACCAGTGAAGAAACCAAGGCTGTGAGAGCTTCAGTTGGTCGCTGAGGTAACAGGTAGTGAAGCAAAATTTGTATCTAAATCACCTGGCTCAGCATCCATGCTCTGTGTCGCACCATGGGCCACTCCAGAAACTTGAAGGCATCTGTCTGGATGACCCACTTTGAGGTCCTTCTGCCTAGCATAGCAATACTCCTGTTTTCCCAAAGGTCCTGCCCTGATTGAGCAGTGGAACTGTGCCAGTAAGGTGGCTTAGATAATGGAGGTTCAGAGGTCATTGTGTAGATCGATGATCATGGTGACCAGCTACAGCAACCTCCTCCTGCTCCATCAGCCTAGTCCATAAAAGACTAGACCTGGATAATTCTTTATTTTAATTTTGATGTATAGGCCATGTAATTTGCCTTTGCTTGAGTTGTATTTGGACTATAAATCTGACCCCTGGGATGAGGGCAACAAGAACTAGTAATATATGTCTCCAAATCAGGCCTGGGGGCTTGGGTTCATGGCCCTGTTATACCACTGCTCACCTGTTGGCTTTGTGCAAGTTTCTTCTAGGTCTCAGTTTATTTACCTGTGACAGGAAGATAACACCTTACTTGTAGGATTATTGATATATAGTGATGTTGAATGTAATTTTCCCATGCAGTAGATACTGCAAATCTGATAGCCATTCCTTAAATTCATTTATAGAAGAAAGAGAAAAAATTAACTTTTCTTTCTCTGTATTTAGTATTCCACATCCTTCAAGTCCAGTCACTATCTTTGTTTTCTTTTCCTATACCTTTCACGTGTCTTCTCAACTTAGCCTCTGTTTCCTACAGTTATATTTCTGATACAGCCTACTCTACCTTTTTTTTCCAGTTTGCCCTCCCAGCTCTGTTTATTTCTCCAAATGGATTCTTTTGCTCTCTGCCCCTGTCTCTTCCCCTCTCTTCCTTTCCCCCCTCCCTCTGTCCAGTTTGAATCCCAGAATTGCTATACGAAGTAATAGAGGGCTGTGTTTGCCCTGAGTTTGTTTCCAGCTCCATTCAGTATCTGTCTCGCTCCAGGAATTTTTGAGGCCAAAACATTTGGCTGTGGAAGTGTCTCCCTATGGCATCCATTGAGGTGCATCTGGATTTTGCAGCCAGCAGCCTTTGAAGCCCTATAGTGCATCTGGTAGAAAATGTTTTTGGCCAACAAGGAGCTCAATTATCTATGCGCTTTCCCCCCAATCTCTCTTTCAATCTGTTAAAAACATCCAGATTTCTTGGGTTCCATTTAGAAGGGAAAACTATAACCACTTGGGAACTCTGATAGTAAAATCCTTTGCTGGCTCCCCATTGCCCAGGGAATGAATGCTAAAGCACTCTGCAGGCAATCAGGGCTCTCAGAGTCCAGCCTCAGAACAGCCTTTAATCACTGGTTCTTAATCTGGGGTTTGGGAATCCCTTGAAGTTCCAAGCAGAATTGTGTATATGTACTTTTTCCCCCCTTCTGGATAGAAAGTTCAAAGCTTTCATGAGTTTCTCAGAGTTCCTCAAATCAAAATGATTAAGCACTCATCAATCCATTAGGCTTGCCCTTAAGTCAAGTAACTAGCGCATCCAACTATCCCTTTCATAGCCTTAGTTCTGAACTTCTTGCCTTCTGTGCCCCTACCTACTGCCTTCCCAGCCCACATCTTACATCTGTTCTCACTTTCCTACTTACTGGCTTCTCTCTCCTGTTTTCTTTTTGTAGCATTCTCCTGATCTTCAAAGCTGACCATTGGTTTTATTTTCCTTGATGATGACTTTGCTTGTCTTTAAGGATCATTTTCTGATAGTGTCTTAGTTTGGCTTCATCTCAGAAGCAGACCCTGACACTAAATCCAATGTAAATGGTGTATTTTGAGGGTGATCCCAGTAAGAAAGTGACAAAGTAAGACAGAGTGGAGAAGGGAGCTGATAGAGAATGATTATCAAAGAAGTTAAAAACGTGGGCAGCTGGAGCTTAATTTTACAGGGAATCGCAAGTTTCAGGCTTTTCCTACCTGAGGTAAGTGAAGGGAGGTATTTTTTCACCATTAATCCTTGCTTGGGGAAGGTGGGGAGCAGACCTCAATTCTCTAGCTACCTGGCCTGCCTCACATGCAGGCAGGGTGGGCTATAGCAGCTAGAGGGTTAGAGGTGACAACAGTGGAAGTTGAGCAGGCTTGTACAGAAATGGTGGGTGATGAAGGAATTTAGATGGGCCCACAGTGTCTGCTACATGACCTCAGCTCTACTTAATTTACCTTATTCTAGGCTTTTTGTAGCTCTAGCTTTTTGTAGCTCTCAGTTTTGGGGCTACCTCTCCTTATAGGACACACTTCTTTCATGTTTGCTGCATCAGACCTCCTCGATTCCCAGGTGTAGACACTGTTGTCTTGCTTCTGTCTGATTTCTCATTTTGTTCCCATTGCCTGTGATGTCCCTATCTTCTGCAGAAGACTTAATCATAATTCCAGGCTATAACATGTTCTCATTTTTACAGATCTATCTAAGTTAGAATCAAGTACCTACTCTCATTTGGTCCCTTAACATTTTGTGTTTGCTCCTATGAAATTGGCAAAACATTATGGGTGGATGTACTGTCTCCTTTCCTAGGAAATGGAGTTGGAGGTCAGGTATTGGTTTATCAATCTTTGCATCTCACAGATGAATCAAATGTTTGGCACATTGTAGGTATTTGGAAAAGATTTGCTCAGATGAAGTTCACAGTATCTGAGAATACATTTCGTCACTACATCATGCCATTGGACATGGACTATTTTGTTTGGCCTCTAAAATATAACTCCCTATGTGGTTTATTTGAGGGACAGTCTTTTTTTTCTCTTGCATTGATGTATTGTGATATCCTCACTGCAGTTGCCTTTCTGGAAATCAGTGCTTTAGGATTGCCCTAAAATTATCCTATAGAGGGACACCTGGGTGGCTCAGTTGGTTAAGTGTCTGCCTTCCACTCAGGTCATGATCCTGGGGTCCTGGGATCAAGCCCCACATCAGGCTCCCTGCTCAGTGAGGAACTTACTTCTTTCTCTGATTTGCCTCCCGCCTCTGCCCCTGTCCCCTTCCCCCCACCTGGTCATGCTTGCTTTCTCTCCCGCTTTCTTAAATAAATCAACAAAATCTTTTAAAAAATTATCCTATAGAGAAAGATGCTAATTAACACAACAAATATTTACTGAGCATTAATTATATTTTAAGTACCAGAAATACTCACCTAAATATACTGTCAAGGAACTCTCAGTCTTGCTCCACTACTTCCTGGCCATGTGCACTTGGATAAGGAAATTTGTCATCAGCTGCCTCAGTTTTCTCTAAGAGGATTAGATTCATTATCTTTAGAGGAGCCCACTTCTAATTCTGTGATGCTCAGAGATATTTTGGATGCTAATGATAAAGATAATTTTTTGACCCTTTCAGATCCTGCTTCTTCTCCCATACCAACACTAAATTAGAACTAATATAGTTGGAACCACAATGTCTAGCCTGTATTTACAATCTTGGAGCAATGCCTGTATCTGTTCTGTATGCATGCAGAACTCGTCTCTATGACCAGATTGTAAAGTCATTGCAAAAGTGTCCAAGTCTCCCTGCCTCAGAACATGTCTGTGGGATTGGGTTATTATAAAATAATGATGGACTAGTGAACATCTTTTGGGTAGTTTCAGGCCCATCTTGATAATTCTTACTCAGCCTTCAAGGGTCAGTTCAGCTGTGTCCTTCAGGAAACCTCTGAGCATTCAGCTTGGGCTAGTGCCCATGCAGTGGTTCTCTAGCATCTGGTGCTTGTCATATTATATAAATATTATTAGCTGTGTTTCCACCTAATTGACTATCAGCTTATTGAGGTCAGGGGCTGTACTTTGTTTGGCTTCTTCTCAAATGGAGTGTCTGATATAAAGAGAGTCTCAGTCACTGTTTGTAAATGGAATAGAACTCACATGTACATATTTTCCTGTTTTGGGAAACAAACCATGGATTACCATGGATTCTCCTTCCAGAGGTAAGTGACTTTCCCAGCAGGCTTTTCTCCAACATCTTCTTTTTCCCCTCATCTATTCAGTCTTTCATTACCTTTCATGAATGATTTATAGAATAAGTTACATACAACTCTAATAAAGCCAAAACTTTTTCACGGTACTTCTGGGGCTTGCTGTACTTACTTAGCTTCTGGAGGTAATTGTTCACTCAGGCTCTTCACTTTTTCGTTCCTTTGTTCAGAAAAGGAGGTGATTTATGCTTTCTGGAGGGTGAAAGAGGCTCCAAGTTATTTAAGTCAGTTAGCATAAAAGTTTTGTGGAAATAGTGGGCAGGAACATGACATGTCCATTTTCTGGGAAGTATTAGTAATTGTAGAAAAGCATTGGATAGATTTTAAACTCTTGATGTGTCTGATCATTTTTATGCCCTTTTTCAGAGATTTCCTTTGATTTTAATTTACTTTCCACAGATTTTTCCTGCCCCCAAGCATTTTAGTGCTGTATTATCAGAATGGAGCTTCAGGAGTTCAAGGGTATGTCCAGGCCTTGCCTGTACCAAAGGATGAGATTAATAAAGGTCCTTTCCACAGGGAGGGAAAGAGGGCTAGGGCTGAGAAGCAGGCATCAGTTATCCAGAACAGCCAAAAGTAAGGTAGCAATGCCTCCACCCATGGGGAAGGCAGAACAATCTGTGTTTAGAGTAGCCTGGGTTCTACACTATAAAAACACTGCAAGTGGAATTGGGAGGGGAGACAGGATGCAAATGTGAAAAGGTAGGCCATGGACGAGAACAATCTAGATCAGACAGTGTGAGATGTGAGCTACAGAAAATAGAAAATGGCTAAGGAATGAAGTTGTCAGGAGAAGAAGCCACCAACACCAGCTGTCTTAACTGATGCCTCATGTATGATGTAGGGATAGGTGCAGCACCTTAAAAGAGGTTCCAGTTATCTGGACAGAAGGTACAGACAAAAGGTCCCTATTAATAGGGTTTTACCTTCACCTATAACACTTTCCAATCCCTGGAAACTTCTGGAGTAGAATTATACTATCCGTGGAGAGAGTAAATATCTTAGGCAGTCATGCCTTTTATGATTTTCCTCCTACGTCTATTTTCCATTCATTTGGATTTTACTTAAAAAAAAAAAAGAGTCATTCCACAGACCTACCATGCCTGTACTTCTGCTGTGTGGTATGTGAACTTGTGGGATAGTTATGAAAAGCCAAATATAAAACAGGTGTCCAAGCACTGGAAACAAGAGAGAGCAAGACCAAATTGATTCCAGTACTATGCAAGAGACACCCCTATCTCAATTCACCCGTAAATGCTGACTCTGTAGCCACCAACCCTCTTGTTGTGGCTTCGACTCTCCCATGCATCTGCCACATCTTATGGAGTTGCAGCTCCAGCAGGAAAGGAATGGTTTCCATGCAGTTCAGCTCACAGCCCCCCTTTCTCCTCTTTCACTGACATTTCCACCTGAAGAATAAGTGCACTCTGTAAACCCAGAGAGAACACAATGCCCTATTACTTTTTAAGATTTAAATTCCTTACTCACAAAATAGTTGCCAAAAAGCAAGTAACCCTTACACTTATTCACTGTAATTTTGGTGGACTATTCATTGAAATCAACTCTAATTAGCAATTCAATTAGAGGTACAAATTGAAGTCTAATGACTGAAAACCACGGACTGAAACTCAAGACCCTCAATTCAATAACTATCTCTTGGTCTTATAATGGAATTGAAAGAAATAGAAAATTCATGTCTGTCCACAGGAAGCTTAGTGTCTAAAGTGATTCAAGCCACATTTGAAATCAATAGCATTTGGTTCCATGAGGACAAGAGATATGGTTGAGACATTCTTCCTGGTCTTGAGGAGGTCAAAGTCTAGTGAGAGAGATATTCTGGGGTACGATTTGTTGATACAGTATGATTCATTCTATCTCTTTTGAAGGTACAAATTAAACATTTCCAAATCTCAGTCCCGTTGACTTCAATGAGACCTTTCTTCTCAATTCAGAGTCACTACTGTGATTGAGTCAAGGATTCTAAGGAACTTGAAATAATTTCAAGGGGTCAGTCCTGATAACTATTGCCCTGCAGATAAAAAATAAGAAATTTTGATCTGTGGCCTCCATGGTCCTGTTTTCTGCTGTAGTTATTCTCATAGGATATTGTCACTCAAAACAATTAGTGAGTGACTTGACCGCTGCAATAAGTGCTGCAGGGTGTCAGACATAGTCACAGAGACCAAGTGTATCTGTTTGCTGGGAGGTCAGGCTCTCAAGTGCAAGGAACAACTGAAAATACAGGCTTGCCCCCACACCCCTGCTGGTAGTGGTTAAAAGGCAAGAAGCTGTCTTTGGTTTGGAGTTCAGACATGAGAAGTTGGTGTGTTTGATGCATTTTCCAAATTAATGTTTGAGATTCTCAATTTGATAGGAATTTTGGGATGGAATTTCTGGGAGTTTTATTTTATTTACAAAACTAGAAATAAAGGAGAAGGTGCAGAACTGAGGGAGATAGTTCAGCTTTGGTCATGTAGATTCTGGGGCTTCTGTGAAACATCTGAGAGGAAATTTTGATATAGGCATTTGGGTATAAAGGGCTGGAGCTATGAGAGTGGTCAGACCAGAGATATAAATTTGTGTATCACCATCATCATCATCATATTATTATTAATCCTACATTGTAAATGAGGTTAAAAACTTGCCAGTGTCTCACCTCTATCTTATCTGGTCTCTTCCCGGTACTCTGTCTCTCTCTCATTTCTGCATCCCTCTATGCCTAGTCTTGTTCAAATGAGGTGCTCTTTTGTAAATATTTTCATATATTTCCAAAACTCCCTAGATAGACATCTCAAATCCACTTAAATTCTGCTGGCGACTCTTGTCATTTGGAAGAGTGTGCTTTGAAACTGTGAGCTCTCTGATGACTGCACTCTGGGAGACAACAGGCGAGGAAACGCGCGGTGAGACTGCTAATTGCATTTACTGGACCACACGCCTTCCCTGGCTCTCAGAGGAATACATGTTTCCAAGAAATATGGGGTTTGTCTGAGGTCCAAGGGCACTTAGACAATGGAGAAAACAAGTCCCTCAGGTTGTGGTTAATGCCTCTGCCTGTCTCAAGACCTGACTCCCTGCTGCCTTATTTATGTCTAAACAACCAGGACTTCAGGATATTTGTGTTAAGATTTTTTGTATACAAATATAAGGCTCTTAGTTGGGGTGAATAACACCTTGTCCAGGGGTTCCAGTGCTCTTCATGTGAATTGCATATAGGGTTCGAGATTGAAGTCTGGGCTCTGATTGTTACTTCTGACCCCTAGAGGCATATGACCTTGAGCAAGTAACTTTAATTGTCTGAGTTTTGTTTTCTTTACTCATAACAGGGAATTAATATCACCTGCCTCCTAGGGTGGTTGCAAGGGTTCAGTGAAATGGCCAGTGTGAAAGAATGTACCACATGTTCAGGAAAAAATACCTGGTGGGTGTTAGCAAAACATATTCCTCCAAGTCTTTTGGAGGCTGGAGACTTCTGGCCCATCTTCATCTGGGGAGACACTCTCATCCACACATCACGCCATCTGTAGTTAAATGGAACTATTCTGCTTCAGAAAGCACCCCTGAAATAATATTTTAAACCACTATAATAGATGCGAATTGCTTTGGCTCTCTAGAACAGCCACTTTTCTTGGGGGTAAATCTCTCTTGCTAATGATGTGTTCTGGTGGAGGCTGCTTATCATAGATCCTGCCCTTGGCCAGAGAAATTGGCTCCTGGGTTAGGCCATTCCTAGACCTCCAGTCCTTTAACCATAGTTATTAACCTAAGAATGTGTAAAGTGTCCAACTGGGCCAATGTCTTTCTCTTGAAGTTTAAATGAAAACTGACCCATGGAGGGACAAGTTTTATTTCCTGTTAATATAGAAGAGAAGTAGAGGCAACAACTGGAGAGAGAGACTTCTGACACGAAATCAGTTCCTAAGCTATTATCCAGCTTCAGACCCTGCTCTTTCCTGATGCATGAGTCTGTAGATTCTCCTCTTTGCTTACACTAATTTGGTTGGAGTTTTGCACCTGTAACCATCACAGTTGTTTCTGTTTATTATTGCATGACAAACTACATCCAAATTTAGTGATATAAAAGAAATACTTCAGTTTGTGTCCTGGATTCTGTGAACCAGGAATTCAGACAAGATACCAGGGGAATAGTGTCTCTCTATTCCATAATGTCTGAAATCTTGGCTGATATGACTTGAATAGATCGGGTGACTCAAATAGCTCAAAAGCTGAGACTACCAATGGGGTTGAAGGTCTCACCACTAAGATGGCTCCTTCACACACTCACTGGCACCTAGGCTGGAAAGACCTCAAGGCTGGCCTCATCTGCAACTGTTGCTTGGAGCAGCAGCATGTGGCCTCTTTTGGTAGCTGAGTCTCCTCACAGGATGGTGACTGGGTTTTAAGAGAGTGTCTCAAGGAGAAGCATTGGGAGAGCAAGTGTTCAAAGACAACAGGTGAATCTGCATGACCATTTATGATCTAGACTCTGAGGTCACATAGTATCATTTCTGACATACTCTGTTGGTAGAAGCAATCAAGGAAAGGGGAGGACATGGACCCAACTACTTGATAGAAGGAATCTCAAAGAATTTAAGGCCATTTAAAAAATACAAATAAACATAATGATAATTAATACACCTGTCTTCCTTTTTTTGTATCCAGCCTCATCATTCTAGCCCCTCATCTGTGTCAACCCTACTGATATCTTTAAAGTTTACCTCCTCAAGGAAGCTCTCCTTGAACTTCCTTATTTTAATCAAAACTCTCTTTTGATACTTTGGTATAGATAAAATATTTATTTGAACTAGGGAAAAACCAGATTATCTCCTTGATACTGGTGTTGATCATTTATAATATATTCTTAGGTACATCTATGCATCACAGAGCCATAGATGTTGAAAGCTGAGGGATGTGAGAAATAATCTCGTTGATACTTTTAATTTTGCATATTCAGTTCAAAAGACATTTATTAAATTCAACTCTATGCCAGTATTGTGCTTGGTACAGAAGATAAGAAGTTGAACTAAGTGCACAGAATATCCATATAAGAAGTTTATAATTCAAGGGCAGCATTTCCTAAAGCATCTTCTGAAAGATTAGGTTCCATTGAATGTTAAGCATTTTATGATGAATAAAAGTTATGTTATTAAATATTCGAGAAACATAGGGTTTAATAAAATGAAACATGCTCTTCATGATAAGATTTTTTAGGGCTATTATTTTTTAGGGCTATTAATTAATAGCCCTATTTTTAGGGCTATTAATGTGCATCTATTATCTTTGAACAAATGTTGATTAAATGAAGATTATTGGATGAAAGTGCATCGTGCATCTCCAAGGTAGGGGTGAAGTTCTCTGACCTTAGAGCCACTTTCCTTGAAACTTACACCCAAACCATTTGACTGTGGAAAAAATTTTGGGATTGACAACAGAAAGAGAAATCAAACAATTCCTTTTCTATTCTTCTCTTTGTCCTTCGAGTTGGCTTTGTGCAAGGGCTGGGCTTCTGCCTCATTGTTGTGCATTTATATGCCCTGATGAAATGTAGACACATGCCCCATGGTCTGCTGGTTGGGAAACTCCAATACTCTAGCCTCACTCTTGCTAGGACTCCCATCTGGGGGTTGTGTCTAGTGCCAGACACCTGATGGGAAGACATTCTGCTTTGAATGGACTAATGTTCCAAACCACGATGCCAGTATTCACTATATTTTGAGAATCCCCCAATCCATTAGATTGGACCCCGATCCATTAGATTGGACCCAAAATGCGGCCTGACAGACATGTACCTGAATAAGCTGCCCTCTTCTTGGCAAGTGATAATAAGACTAGTTACTATGTACCAAGGATTTACCTTAGACCAGGTCTTTGGTTAAAGTATTCTCAATCCTTTTATTGGGTTGAACCATACCATATTACTGTATTTTTGTAGATCAAACCTGGTAAATATTGGCAATCATGTGGTTGTACCTAATATCACTGAATATTTATAACGTTTCTATGAGTTAAGCCTTAGCTGAGCCAGGACAAGGCACATGGATATCATGGAAGCTGGCAATTTGTGTTCTTTTAAATTGATCATCTTTAAATTTCTAGCACTTCTAGAGAGGCTGAGGGTAGTGTGAAGGGAGGTGGATAAAGGGTATTCCTGTTGGCCAGGCAGCCATTCTTCTATTTTATAGAACAATTATACTCTGGCCCAAGATTTCATAAAGTACTCTGCCAAACAAAGTCCTACTGCTAATCAGACATACCTGTCCTTAGAAGGTGGTTTAGCAACTATTTATTTATACTTAATGTTGCTTTTCCCTCCCCTGCAATAGATTAGAATATTTCTCCTAGCTACATATTCTATTTTTTTGTGAAAGAAGTTCTGGAAAATACTTTGTTCTACTTCATTTTGTTTTCAGTAATGTTTTGATGCATTACATGTAGCTGCTTGGAAGGCTTGAGAGATTTCATCTGGCTCTGGATATATTCTCTCTTTTTCAGATGAGCAACCCAAAGCTCAGGTAAGTTAATAAATGTGTCAAAGATCACACTGCCAGTATGTGCTAGAGCTGCGATTTGAACTCACATCTAGATTACCCCACATCCAGTTGTCTTAACCACTACAGAGTCCAGCTCTTGTTGCCCTCAGGCATAGTTTCCCTAGTTAAGTTAGCTAAAGATATAATGCTTAAGAGTGTGGTCAGCCTGGGCTTGAATACTGCTTTACTACTCACTAGTCGCACATGTAGGGTAAATTAATCCTCTGTTTCAATTTCCTCAGCTGTAAAATGGAGATAAAAATGCATCCTTAAAGACATTGTGAAGAGTCAATGACTTAAGAAGAGTAGCTATTGCTTTCATTTATTGTATCCTATCCCCATACAGTTAATTTCTAACTCCCTTGCCTTTCCATTGGCCTGTGTTGCCAAAGACCCAGTGTATCTTGGGCTAGAGTTTACTTAATCTGGAGCCAGCCTATCTAAAAGTCCACAGAATCAGCATTCTCCTCTCCCTGTCCACTTGGAACTGGTGCCCAGAAATTCTAAATGACCAACATTAGGGGATTAAGTGGTACAAATTTAATAGCCACCAATAATCCCCTAGTGTTAGATATTTAGATTGTGCCAAACTTTTGCAATTATGAACACAAAGAGCAGGGACAATTAAAGGAAAATGAAATAGAAAATTTAAAAGGTCAAGAGACTGATTATATAAACAGACAATGGCCAGACCATGTATCACAATAGAACTCTGACCTACGACCTCTGCAACAAGCAACCTGGGAAGACAAACCACACCTCTGCAGCAATCTGTCCAGGATTTGGTCAGTCACTGCCAACTGCTCTATTCTGTGCCCTTACTTCCAACTCAGAACCAAGCAGAGAAAGTCAAATATGCTCCCCAAACTGATCACATTAGGTGCCTTTTTTTCTAGTTAGCCTGACTCTAGCTTCCTCAAAGCATACCTGAAACCTTCCCATTTTTCCTTCTGAAAAGTTTTTCCCACCACCCTGCCTGCCTCTGAATTTCTACTAAATGTTAACTAATAGCAGCTAACTCCTTGCTACAGCAAGCACTGAATAAATACCCTCTGTTTTTTTCTCATTTTGGTGGGTTTTGTTTATTTTCAGTTTTTCTGGAGGTTCCACTGAGATATTGTCTTTGCTGTCCATCACATGGATGCCAGCCTTGAGCAGATGTGATACCACAGAGGCCCCTTGTGCCTTGCTGTCCATAGCTTGCAGACTCAGTGCCAATGTGATAAGTGAACAAACATTGGATCTGAACTCCATACCCTTGTGTTGAGGTTCTTGGCTGTCTCTCTCAGTTTAGTAAGTGGCATTTGTTGTTAGTTCTCATTTGTTTAGCATCCTTGGTGGATTCAGGCCATTCCTTTTTATTCCTTTGGTCTCTTTTGTGCTCTTACATAGGCTTTGTAGGCCTGTTCTTTGTGCCACCCCATAGACTGGTGAATTTGAGGTTCTCACCAGACCAGCATCCATACAATCTTTGCTGTGGGTCACCAATGGGTAAAGTTCTCCTTCCATCTAAATATTTGTCCTAAGAGCTCAGCTTTGATCCAGAGAGACTGTTTTCTCTTTTTCTCACTTCTGGGGTGTGCTGTCTGTTTCTGGAGGCTTCCAACTGTCAGATTGGGGCCCTGAGACATAAAATGCACAAGCATCAATTTCAACTGACAATTGCCAGCCCTCATGGGATTGTTTAAGTATAAATCCTTTCCAGTTCTTGGGAAAAACTCCTGTCTTATCTGTACTCGTTGGAATCCTAATTTTTTTCAATTATCTCTCTACATGATATAACTTCACCAAAGATGATTTAGGCTTTCAGTGGCTACTCTGGGGAATGTTTGAACTTGAACAAAATTATTCATTTGAGAGATGCCTTGGAAGATAAAAGGAATTAATATTTCTCAGGCCCAACGGTAGCATTTTTTTTGTTTTTTTGATTGATACACAGAAGCCTTCAAAGAAAATTCTGATTAAAAGAATTGCTTTATTAAAGGATGTTTTGGCCAAAGCTAATGAGTCATTAAGTAATGAGTCAAACTTAAGTAACAGCATACTATACTTGCTTTCTCTAGTGAATCATTTCCTTCCTTGTCCTCTGGTTGCCTTCCTACATCCAGTTCTCTTTCCTATTCTTCAGATCTATCTGGTTCTATACCCCTGTTTACTCTTCTCACCTTTATACCTTGACAGGATGCCCCTACCTTTTCCCAAAGGCCTTATTGAAGACCTCAAAATGTCAGTTGCCTCTAAACATCCTTCTTGCCTATGAATCAGATATACTGGCTAGAGTAGAATTGAAACCATAAATCCAAGCTGAATTAAGAACTATAAGGATTTCCCTGAACCCACACATAACCAGCAACTATTCTTAGAAGGATTTAAGAATTTAATTAGTTAGTTAATTAATTTAGAAAAAAGATTTTATTTATGAGAGAGAGAGAGAGAGAGAGAGAGAGAGGCAGAGACACAGGCAGAGGAAGAAGCAGGCTCTGTGCAGGGAGCCCGACATGGGACTCAATCCCGGGACTTCAGGATCATGCCCTGGGCCGAAGGCAGGCACTAAACCACTGAGCCACTCAGGGATCCCTGAGAATTTAATTTAATTTAGAATCATTTTGGGTGTATAGCACCCAGCGTTGCATGACCTATATCAACTTTTACACAAGTTGGTTGGAACCTGAGATGGCAAAAAGACTTGAACTGCCCCAGGAAGGAACCTATAGGATCTCTCTTTCCACAGTAAGCCTAAGGATCAAAGAAAGCCCCCAAAAGTAGGGTAAAGTCTCCTGAAAGTTGTTCCTTAAACATTTCCATTAAAATTAAATGGATCATAATTTGATCATGCAAGTAGCAAAAAGAAGATTTTTTTTTTTTTAGAAAAGAGGAAATTATAGGAGATTTTGGGATAGATGAGAAAATAATTTCTGACATCTATCAATTAAAGCACCAATAAAACAGCAGCCCTTTTATTGAAGACTTACTAAGAAAACAAATTAGAAGGGAAATAGCCCTTTCTTACTGAATGACAACACCTGATAGAACAGTTTGAAAGTGCTCTATACAGAGATGAACCAGGACCTCAAATAAACATATAGTCCTACAGAGCAATCAGTTGGGTGGCCCACTTCCTAACAGATAACCTATTGGCAAGAATACCTGTAGAAATTCTTAACAGAGGGAACAATGGAAAATAAGTTATCCCATCTCGGAGAAGAAAAAACAAGACAAAGAAAAGTCTCTCAATTCAGATCAATGAGATTGCTCCAGAGAATGAAAAAGTGCCCAGTATTCCACCTAGACTAGTCTTAAACATGCAAGGTAAATTCATTATGAATATAAATAGTCAGACTCTCCTATTTCTGGTAGATAAGCATGCTATTCTTTTTCTGTTAAAGTCTGCCGCCTTTGATCAACCTCTTCCTTGCATTAAACATATCACACAGATGATAGGTTTTTCAAGTAACTCACAGCTTCCTTATCTCCTGGCCTTTGACTATACCCTGCTCTATGATATTGTCCTTGTAAGTTTAATAAGAAGAGACTTACTTTGCAAACGGAATTGCAATTAGCATATGAGAGGGATAATTTCTTGAGGTTCTAGAGGTCTCCTCTATTTATAATCAAGTTGTGTCTGCTTTGGATATACTTTTGCCTTCTCCATTATAATTGATATATATCTCAGAGATCTTGACAATTGATGAATTAAAACATTAACTGACATAGAAAAAATAATTGGTGCAGAACCTATTAAAGTTCAGATAGATCCTACCAAACTTTTCCAATATCCCTTGAAGCCAAGGTAGGGAAGGTCTCAAACCTATAGTTTATGACTTTTTATCCAAATATATTCTTATAGCCTAAACTATGTCTTGTAATGTTTCTATCTTTCCAGTAAATAAACCAAATGGATAAAGAGAGTGATTTTTAAGATCTCAGGGCTATCAACAAAGTTGTAATTCCTTGATTGTTTTCAGTAATACCTAACCCAAATATCATCCTTAAGACATTGGATGCACTGTAGTAGACCTTTGTTCTGCTTTTTTTGGTTTGCCTCTAGTAAAAGACAGACAAAACCTTTTTGCCTTCATCTGGGGACAAAAAAAGATCCTGGGCAGCGAGTGAAGCATCCTTCTATTTTCCACAGGTCTCTGATCAAAAATTAAATGATTTACATCTGAAACTAATGATGTGCTATATGTTGGCTAATTTAATTTCAATAAAAAAGAATTAAATTATCTAAATTTTAGAACAAATAATTAAACTAAAAAACCAAAAAGCAGTATCAGACCTATAAATTCAGAGAAGAAAATAATGGTTGACAGAGCAGAAGGGGGTGGGGAGATAAGCAAAATGGTTGAAAGGCAGTTGGAGATATAGGCTTCCAGTTCTGAAATGAATAAGCCATGGGAATAAAAGGTAGAGTATAGGGAATAATGTCTATGGTATTTTAATAGGATTGTATGGTGACAGATGATAACTACCCTTGTGTTGACATAGCATAACCTATAGAGTTGTTGAATTATTATGGTGTACATCTGAAACTAATGTTACATTGTGTGTCAACTATATTCGAATAATAAAAAAATCGAAATTTCCCCCATGATTCAGTTCTGATACAATATATAGATGGTCTACTTTGTTCAGAGAACAGGTAAGCCTGTAAAAAGATTCCATTACTTCCTCTTAGTGCATGCAGAGAGAAACATAACATTTCAGAAGATAAAATTATAATTTTGCCAAAACATAGTCCATTATTTAGAGTAAGAGCTATCCACAGAGAGAAAAATATGATCTCCAAATACACTAAAAAATATGTAAACTTTCCTACATCCCTCACAACATAACAACTGAGAGCATTTCTCAGTTTAACTGGATGTTGCAGACAATAGCATGCCATGTTTTTCTGAAATTGCAATACTTGTTCATGAATTAGCTAAGTCTTCGTAAGATTTCTCTCTCTGGGAGCCCAAACATGAACAGGCCTTCTGGAACTTGAAAATATTTCTTCAATAGCTTCTTTCCTTAGGCATCCCTAGCTATGAAATGCCCTTTGTCTGTTTATGCATGAACAGTCTGGACAAGCCCTTGGGTTTTAACTCAACTTTATAGGATAAATAAAATACCTATCATATACTATAGTTTCATTCTTGATCCAGTTACAAAGGCTCATCTCCCCTATCTTACAGCAGGAGCTGCTGCAGCAAAACCAATCCATGCTTCTGACAACTTAGTTCTAGGTTCCCTGCTTGACCTCTTGGTTCTTCATCCAATATAGATACTATGACTGACTGAGAACACTCAACACTTTTCAGTGAGCAGATTAACCTTTTATGAGAGTGTATCACTCTCTCCCTCTCACATTACTGTTCACCACTGCAAAACCCTGAATTTTTCTATTCTCCCGCCCCCAGCAGAAGAAGGACCTCATCATCCTTCCCTGTTAGGAAAATGTCTCACTGAAAGTTATAAGAGGTTTCCATTCAGAACTTTGTTCTAATGTTATTTGTTAATTAATCATTAATTCTTGGGCCAAAGGCAGACGCTAAACTGCTGAGCCACCCAGGGATCCCCAGTTAAGGAGTTTTTAGATGCTACTTCTACTTTTTAGAAAGATAGCTGTTATGAAAGTGGAGGTCCATGAAAAAGTGAAATCCTATCCAGCTTCTACCCTCCATGGTCTACATATGTTTTAGTTATTGTATGTCTATTTTTGGGATTTACTGATGTTGAAATATTTCCTTGGCAAAAACCAATAGTCCTTACAGTTGCTTGATTTTTTGTTTCCAACCTGGGGTATACTAACTTTTATATTAGATGATTGAGACACACTCTTTATGGGAACCATTATTTCAAAACTTTGTAAGTTGTCACCAAAACCTCAAAAACTGAACTGCCTGTAACATCCAGATCTGTAATGATTAAGAAAAACAATGGCATTCTTAAAATTAGCATAATTATCAAAACCTTCAGTAACCCTTGGCCAAAGGTAATTCTACTAGGTCTTTTGGCCATATAGTCCATTTCCTACATAGACCATATAGACCATATAACACATCAGTTATCCATATATGAACTGGTATATGGAAGGTCTGTACATTAAGGGATTTCTTTTTTTTTATTTTTTATTTTTTTTAAATATATTTTTTAAATATATTTTTTTAATTTTTCTTTATTTATGATAGTCACACACAGAGAGAGGCAGAGACATAGGCAGAGGGAGAAGCAGGCTCCATGCACCGGGAGCCCGACGTGGGATTCGATCCCGGGTCTCCAGGATCGCGCCTTGGGCCAAAGGCAGGCGCCAAACTGCTGCGCCACCCAGGGATCCCCCATTAAGGGATTTCATCTCTAATACTAGACCCTGCCCTATTGCATGAAGACATGGTAAAATATTGCAAGGGACTCCTATATTATCCCTAGTTCTTTCACCAAAAGTTTAAGGCATCTCTCTCATGATATCTGCCTAAACAATCTTTTCATGATTTTCAACCAGGGCATTTCATCTATTGGAAGAGACATAAGAGGAAGACTACTTGAATTTCATTGGAGGACACTTTAATAACAAATAGAATGGTGAAACTCTAGGGGGTCAATCCTTCGAATCATATTTCACAAATAAAGAAGCAATATGGAATTCCACACATTTGGGAGGCCACTCAAATATGAGACCTCAAAAAAGGTTTTCATGGATCCTTTAGAAACAGCTGACCTATGGAAGTAGACAGTTGGCCCAAGACCTTAAGAACAATCTGATGATCTCAGATAATTGTCAGCTTCCACACCACATGTTAAACCAATACCTCTGCATAATCCCTATTTTGTTTTTCATCTGCTTGCTTATTATCCCTTGCCTTGTCATTTTCTATAGTCTTTTTTGTTTTGTTTCAAGTTTTAAATTTGAGTTAGTTAACATGTAATAAATTTAATAAATAAAACTTATTTATATGTAATAAAACTAATATTAGTTTCAGGAGTAGAATTTAGTGATTCATCACTTACATATAATATCCAGTGTTCATCACAAGTGCTCTCTATATGGTTTTCCACCCATAATGGTCTTTTGTCCCCCCTTTTCATTCATTTTCATTACAATTGTCAGGTTATTATTGAGTTAGATAATTCCAGCCTAATAGTCAAAAGACAAACTCTAGAAGTTATTGATGATACCACTCTTGCCCTAGATAGGATGTAACTTATTGGTATGAGTAGTAGACTCATTGTTATAGCTTTTTTTGTTGGCTAGTCATGGTGGTGTTTGTATCCATGCTTATAGTCCTTGTGTATTCAGATCAATGAAACCAGTGAGATAGAGCAGGTTATATATCTCTTAAAGAAAAAGTGATTTGAGAGGCATCTGGGTGGCTCAGTCAGGTAAGTGTCTGCCTTTGACTCAGGTCATGAACTCAGGGTTCTGGAATAGAGATGCCTTCTCCAGCATCTCTAGCCATATTTGCTTCTAACTCTATAGTAACAGCAACAATAACAAAGAAATAATAGTAGCAGCTAAACTTCACTGTGTGATATGTTTATAATGTATATTCTTATTTACATTAAATAATCATATATATATTCTCATGTCATCTCCACAAAAATCCCAGGAAGTATATTTTTCCTGTTTGTAGATGGGGAACACCAAGTTCACAAAGCTGGATATTGGCAAGTAGAGCATGAGAACCTCCATTTCCTAATCCCTAATTCTCTACCTAGGACTTTATTTTCTGGTCAACATTTGTTTAATTAACACAGAATAATATTTTCCTTTCTCTAAACCTATCTAAGTACAGCTGCCAAGTCAATTCTGACCAACAGAAGTAGCTGAGACTAAATTAATGGTTTTGGAGGGAATATCAAGTTCAGTGAAATGAAATCCTGTTAAAGCAATATAGATTGGTGTCCAGGAAATATCAGAAACTCTGGTGCTTTGTCAACAACTTGGCTATCAGGCTGAAGTCCACCTGGATTCCTCTTTAAGGAGTTCTTCAAATGTAAAATGGCTCTGCAGAACATCGAACTCTTAGGTCTCCCAAAGTTCTGGGCAGGCCACTGTCTTTGGCTGACATTTCCCAAAATACAAATGCAGAGCCTCGAGGGTAGGAAATCTTTTCATTTTTTTTAAGCTGCGTATTGAAAGAGAGAAATTAGGATATTCCCAGATGAAACTACTGGAAACTCTTCAGACTTTTTTCTGGTTTGACTTGAGAGGAGCTGCTAAAGGAGAAAAAGTGCCTGTCTATAGTCTCCCCACTCAACCCCTCCCCCCCATTCTTTGGTTGCCTGTACTAATAGGATGTTGGAGGCTACAAAGCAGGCTTCAGGTGAGGCCTCCAGTTTCAGTGGAATTGGTCTGATGAAGAAAGTAAAATGTGAGCCCCAATACTGCTCAACTGTGTCAGGATCTGACCTTGCACTGTTAAATGCTGAATGCCATTGAGGAGAAGAGAGCAGAGGGGAAGAGAAGAAACATATCTACTTATGTTCCTAAATCCCAGTCCATACCTGGGCTTTAGATGCAAAAGAGCTGGCAAAAACAAGTGTCTAGAGTTTCTGTCTCTATAAGAAGCAGTTTTATTTTCCAACGAGATCCATGCTGAGTAGCCATATAAATGACTAATGACCATGAGAGTGTCTTGCCCCAAAGCCTTGGCCTTCAAAAATTCTTGGTTCCAAGGAACCCTATAGAAGCTTTCTCTCTGAAGGAGTCTCTGAGTTCTGAACCTTTCCCTCTTCATCTTTCACTCATTGGAACCCTTCTTTCTTACAATGGGCTTTGTGTATAACTCTTGAATGTTAGCAACTCTGTCTTAGAGGTACCAAAATGAAGGCCATTGTTTTCAAACATGATCTGGGGAGTCATAGAGCTTCCTCAGATACCCGACATGGGTGAAGGCCCTTTCCTCTTTTCCCACCCTCCTGCTCCAATACACAGTCCAGTTCAATCTGGAGGAGCTCAGCTTTGAATTGTTTTGCATCCTGGGCTTTTCTTCTGAAGGAAGGTTCAAATGTTTATGGTCACTGGTGTAGCCCAAGGCCCTCCTCATGTTTCATTTATCTTTGTAACCCTGGTGCCTTCTACCGACCTGGCACAACAGAGGTGCTTAATAAATATTTATAAATGCAAACAAATATTTCATTAATTTGTCCATTCATGTATTCACTGGAGAAACACTTGTTCAATTCCTGTTGCATCGTGAAGACCATTTACCCACAATTTCTGTGACTCCATTGACTGCAAGTCTTCAGTTAGCCAGTGTATTTGGCTAGAAAGCATCCCTTTCTCCCCACTTACTGCACCATCTCTGTGCAACCCATGCTGTATCCCAGGCTGAATCAGCCTGAGGGTTAAAAATGAGGTCATATTAACAGTAACAGACATTATTTTTTTTGGCTTTACTCCCAATCTGTTATTGTACATTTTCTCTCATTTGCTGGCCTCATTTCTCTTTGAGACATGCTTTGCTGTAAGCTTTGTCTCCTTACTAACACACAGGATAGAAGTGGTGGGAGGGGCCTTTTGCTGCAAAGACTATGGAGCTTTAATAGAATATATATCTGAAAGTACTTTGGGCAAGGGAAACCGCTCTCCAAGGGTCAGAGGTTGTTATTAAGTAGGGCTGCCTGCCAGCCAGCTGGGTACTTGTGAGAAATTTAGGATGCCAGGGAGAAGATACTCACCCAGAATAATTGATGCTGTTGTTAAAAAAGCACTTTGTGGTCAAGTCTCAGACAAATCTTAGTCTTTCCCATGGGGAAAAGCCACAGCTTGTTGGTAGTGTTTCTATTTGGTGCTGGCATCATTTTGCCAGCTGTTTGAGCTAGACTGTGGTCCTTTGCTTCATTCAGCTAACATTTAATGAGTACCTCTCAATGTTTACTTTGTGCATGCACTCATTCAGGCATTCATTCATTTAATGATTCATTCAACAGATACTTATTGTGTTCCTACTGTGTGCTAAGGGCACGGCAATAAATGAAATGAGAATTCCTGTCCTTTTAGAGTTCTATTCTAGTGATAGCAACATACAGGTGAAAAGAGAGGTGAAGTTGTATAAATATATGCAGTATCAGATGTTGATAAGTGCTGAGGAGAAAAGCAAAAGGCGGAAGAGAGAGAGGGAGTGTTGGGGGGGGGGCGTTGGAATCACCATTTTATTTGACATCACCTAGGTAGGGAAGACTTCATCACAAAGATGATGGCAACTCTATGAGCTAGATGCTGGTTCTATTTTATAGATGAAGTACCTGAGCTCAGAGGTGAAGTGACATAGTCAAGGTCACATGTTAGTGGCTGAGTAAGTACTTGGGCCCAGATCTGTGTGACCTTAAATTTGGGCTCTTTCTACAATGGAGCACTGTCTGCCTACATGTTTTCATCTGTAAAACATAGCTGGATTAAAGCAGGACATAAAATCCTTCCTTTCTGGCTTTAAGGTGCTTTGGGCCAGTGGTCTTTTCTGAGGGCTGCAGAACATTCTTAACTGCTACCAGTAATATCAGAAATGACTAACATTACATTACCCACTCTTTTGTTCACTTTGAGGCAATTATTTTTGGCTAGAGATTTGGCTACAAGTTAGATCTTTGACACACAGATGCGATACTGCAAAGTGAAATGGAAGAGATGTTTTGGTGCTGTGTAATACTGTTAAAATGAACCAATGTGAGAGTCATCAGTATTATTTATGGTAGTAGATCACTTAGATTTTAAACAATATTCAAAAAAACAATATTCATGAATATCATAGAAAAGTAATGCTGAAAAAAAAAAAGAAAAGTAATGCTGAAAAAAATCTAAATATTGGGTTGCCAGAGAATTCTGGAAGGGGGTTGCTGTACCATCTGGCTGTGGATGGATGTGAGAGTCCTGGGGACCAGTGAAGAGTTGTGAGGTCAGATGGAGGGGGCACACTGCTGTCTTGAAGTGCTTTGAGTACAGAGCCTCCAGAATTATAAGCCAGATCCTGTAGCTAAGTTCCAACCCTGAGCGCAGAGATTGCCTTTAGATTCTCTTGTGTCTGTAAGGCCAGGCGTAGAGCCTCGTACTCGATGTTTCAATAAGTGCTTGTTGAGTAAAATGAACATATAATGACATGGAGATCTGAGACTGTATAATACAAGGAATGGGTGCTGGAATTGGGACTACGTATTGCTTTTTCCACACTCTTCATCTACTCCTGAATGTCACTACTTTTGCCTGTGTTAGTTTTCTAGGGTTGTAGTAAGAAATATCATACCCTGGGTGGCTTAAACAACAGGAATTTATTTCTCATAGTTCTGGAAGCTGAAAGACCAAGATCAAGATGTCATCAGGGCTGATTTTCTCAGAGGCCCCCCTCCTTGGCTTGTGGATGGCCGCCTTTGCCCTTTGTCTTCACTTGGCCTTCCCATTGTGCCTGTGTCCTAATCTCTTGTTGTAAGAATACCAGACATTTTGGACAAGGATCCACCCATATGATCACATAGTTTTATCCTTCTTTGAAGGCTCTATCTCCAGATGCAGGCACATTCTACAGTTTTGGGCATTACGACTTCAGCATGTGGATTTTAGGGGAATATAATTTACCCCATTACAACTTCTTATACAAATTACTTGCATATAAGTCCTTCTCTCGTTTCTACTTTTGCAAGGGACTATAAGGTAAGCTATGACAGTATTAAGTCTCTTTCTCCTCCCCTTCTGACCTCAGTGTATATATCCCTATGTTATCTATCTATCTATCATCTATCTATCTTTCTACCTACCTATCTGGTTGTTTTGTTATTATTTGTGTTGTTGTTGTTGTTGGGGTGCGTGCGTGTATTTGTGAAATTGCATCCAAATAGAATATCTGGTCATTTCTTCAGGAAATTCTCTTAAGAAAAGAACATTATAATGTCTGAGCAGCAATAAACCTTTCTTTCATGTATGATGTTCAAGCAGCCTTAATTGTCTAGTGCTTTTGACAATGCTCTGCTGATTCCTGAGTTGTCATTGCTGTATAAGCCCCATTAAAGGCTATACAAACTCCTTTTGAGCTTTCTCACAGCTAACTAATCATGCCTTGATTGATGGAAAAGTAAGCACACCTTGATTGCTTATGTAATTTTGAATTAATTACATTACTTCCAGATTTGTATGTCATTGAGGAAGGTACTTATCAACTGATTCTAATTAATGTATAACAACTTTATGATATACATGGAAGCTTTAAACACTTAAGATATTATAACTCCCAAGGTTCAGTTCATTCATTCCTTCATTTCTTCATTCATTTGATGAATATTTATGGAAATTTTGATATGTAGAAGGTACTTTGGGAGTTGGTATGTTAATGCAGAGAATGTATAATGCTTGGTGTCTGCATCCTAAGATAGGAATAACAGGCACACACATAATCACAAAGTGTAATGTCAATATATAGGATAGTTATGGCTTTTTGTTTTATCTTCATTTGTATCTGTCCAACTAGGAAAATAAAAATCATTTTGAGGTAACTTAATGTAGGAATTGGTTACACAGGTGATAAGAGATCAGTGGTATTAAGAAGCCCATACCCCTGTATTTTAGAGAGACCAGGGGAAGCAAGTGTTCCTAGAACCTAGGGGTGGACATCACTGGGCAAAGCTTGACCATGGCCACCCTATCAGATGACATTGTAGCCATGGAAAGAATGTGGCTCTGGAGCATAGAGAAGGAGTGGGGGATACTTTGGCCCCCTTGCTCTTGCTCTAGTCTCTTAAGTATCTCCGCTGGGAGTTTCAGCCTGGAGAGGTGAGTCCCTGGTATATGGAGCAGAGGAGGGCGAGGAATGGATCTGAATGCAAATTGGCCTGAGCCTTGCACAGAACTCTAGGATTTATGAATGTCTAATACACATTACACTTAAATGTAGAGAGAGTGTTTACATCATTCCAGAGTCACAGACAAGGTCTGTTTGTGGAGAGGATGCTCAGCGCTGTGTATGTATGTGTCTGATGTGCACACCTGGGTAGAGTGGGAGTGGGATGAGGTAGACTGCTAGCCTGGAAGAAAAGCAAAGGTGGATTTCTCCTAAGTAGTGGATCAGGTGGGAGTTGTTTAGTGGTAAGCTGTCTGCCATTAAGGTAAGATATTTGGAAAGAGAGAAAAAGGATTGGAGTTTACTTCATGATTGAGCTAAGGTAGGGATCCAATAATACAGAGAGTGGAAAAATATAGCCTTACTGGGAGGCATTTAACAGTGGTTAATTCATTAATTAATTCAGAAAACATCTGTTAAAAGCCAACCATAGACCCAGTGAAGGTCTATACATATCCATATGATATGCAAAAGTAGACTTGTCTCTGGACTTATGGCTTTTATGCCCTAGTGAGTGAGAAAGATGTTTATTTTTCAAATGATTACAAATGTGAATAAATACTAACTGTGTTAGAGTAATAAGGAAGAGTGCAGAGGATTATAATGGTGTACTGTAGGATGATACTGATCAGGGTATCAGCTGGAGGATCCAGGGAAGGCTTTCTACAAGAAGAGCCAGTTGCTCTGAGATCTTTAAGTATATTAGGAGTAGGACTTATAAAAGCAAAGAGAGGGAGTGGGGAAGAATGGTCCAGGGTCAAATAAGAGCTGTGCAAGAACTGGTGTGTGAGGGAACATTCCAGAGAGATGAGCCATGGTGAAAAGTAGAATCTTTCAATGGAATTTTTCAAACCGCTTAATCAACTGTAGTTGAAAGCACACCTTTCTGTAACCTTCCAATCCTGAAATTACCTGATTTACAGCATTTAATTGCTTGCTGACTTTGGGTTCAGTTCAGTGAGAGATGCTTTGAGAGATAAAAGAACAGCAGGAAACAGGGTGCTTTTGGTGAGTAGAGCATAACATGCCAACAAGTTGAGTAACCATATACAACAGCATATGATTAAGTACTGCAAAGAGGGGTCTACATGGCTGGAAGGACTGGAGGTCAGGGAAGAAAGCAGAGTGGGATGGGGCTTCCTGTTGTCACCTCTCCTGATCAGACAGCTAGTATTCTCTACTCTACAGGAGGGAGTCTTACTGAAGAGAATTCTTGGCAGCCAGTGGATAATCACTATATCAGCTGTCAGTTGTGTAGCTCACAGGAAGGAGCAAGGACACAGCAGGTGGGGGTACCATTGCTGTGTTGTGCCAGGTGTTTGAAGTGTGTATTGTCTCACTTAGTCTTCATAGCCGCTGTATGAAATAATATTATTATTCCCATTTTATAGACAAGGAAGCTAAGATTTGCTTGTTTGGACAACATGCCCATGGTCATACATTTACACAGTGGCCAGCTGGGATTAGAACCCAGTTCTACCTGGCTCTAAACTCAAAGCTCCTACCGTAGCCCTACCACAGAGGCTTGCCTGCTCACTGTAGTTAGTGTACCTGTATGCTTTCTTGGTTGATTCTCTATATAGTAGTATTCTTCATAAGAGAAGGAGATGAATGAGTGGGGAAGTGAAGTCATTTTTTGAAGAATCTGCTGTTCACCAAGCAATATGTTTGCTAATTATATAGAATATTTCATTTAGTGTTTATGAAAAACTTCATGCTAGATGTTATTCTCTCCATCTTACAGGTGAAGGAAGTTGTTAAGTCTAAGGTCTTTCATCTACCAAGAGCAGAGCTGGGATTAGATTGTGGGTCCACTTGAGTCCAAACTCCATGTTCTTTCCATCACATTAGTCTCTGGGACCCTCCAAGTTATGTTTGTATCTTGCCCTGCCATGTGCTTTCTCATATTCACAAGTTTTTGCTCATTTATTTACTTTTTACACATTGTATACCATTTTTGTGATGGACACTGCAGGAAGCACAGGGAGTAGAAAAGATTTTAATTCCTTTTTGCTCTTATGGTCAGTACTAAACTTTGTGACACTCAATTGTTATACTGTTTCTTGGAGTTTACTCAATGGATATTAGCACTTAAAGGGATCTTACAGATCACAAGGCAGTGTTTCATATTCTAAAAGGTTCTTGTAATCAAGGTGTAAAAATTCAGAATTTGCACAGAATTTACTGTCATATTAAAGAATACTATACCAGGAAGAAGAAGAGTTACCTTCAGGAACATAAGGATCAAACAATATAAAGATGTATATTTAAAAAATTTTCATACTAATATGTCTAATTAAAAAATTTCTATGATCACTCTCCAGACATAATAAAAGGCAATTGATTAATGCAACATCACATCTATCTTATGTATATACATGTTTAATACATGTATGTATAAATGCAATTACATACATGTCTACATGTGTATAACACACATACATACACTTCTGAAATTCCACAAAAGGGGAGCTGAACAAATAAAAAGGCATATACTAAGTTCTTGGATAGAAAGACTCAACATAGTAAAGATAAAAACACCCAGACTTTAAAAAAAGTTCTTAGGGAGGGCAGCCCAGATGGCTCAGCAGTTTAGCACCACCTTCAGCCCAGGGCGTGATCCTGGAGACCTGGGATTGAGTACCGCATAGGGCTTCCTGCATGGAGCCTGCTTCTCCCTCTGCCTGCTTCTCCCTTTGTCTATGTCTCTGCCTCTCTCTCTCTGCCTCTCGAATAAATAAATAAAATCTTTTTTTAAAAAAAGTTCTTAGGGGGGATCCCTGGGTGGCGCAGTGGTTTAGCGTCTGCCTTTGGCCCAGGGCACGATCCTGGAGACCTGGGATCGAGTCCCACGTCACGCTCCCGGTGCATGGAGCCTGCTTCTCCCTCTGCCTGTGTCTCTGCCTCTCTCTCTCTCTCTCTGTGTGACTATCATAAAAAAAAAAAGTTCTTAGGGAAAAAGAAACAATAAGAGTAGCCAAAGAACACAGAAAAAGAGGAGCAATGAGGGAACATCAGTTCTAAAAAACATTAAAACATATCATAAAACTTTAATAAATTAGTGAGGTTGGCTGATAAGTAAGGCCAATGAAAAAGAATCAAAATTCCAAATATATATGAAATTCAAATATGTATAGAAATTAAGATATAATAAGTTTAGCAACTCAATTCAGTGTGTATGTGTGTGTGGAGAATGGAGCAATAATAATAATAATGGAGTCTTTATAATAATAACTGGGTAGCTATTTGGAAAATAATTAGAGTCATATTCACATTATACATGAAGATGAATTCCGAATGAATCAAAGACTTAAAAATGAAATCATAAAAGAAGTAGGAGAAAATATGTGAGAATTTTTTTATTACTTGGGAAGAGGAAAAATCTTTTCAGTAATTATACAAAATGCAAAAGGCAGAATATAGATACTTTATGTATCTAAAATCTGTATGCGAAAAAAATGCTATCAACAGAGTCAAAAGACAAATTACCCTAGGCAAAATATCTGTGACTTATCATGTATGCCTAATCTCTCTAATATATAAATAACACTTAAAAATCAATATACAAAAGATGGCCTGTCCACTAGAGAAATGGCCAACGGATATGCATAGACAGGTCAGAGAAAGGAAAATCTCAAACTAAAGACTCTTATAAAAGAAAGACTCACTTGATTTCTTGCATAATAGGGGAAATTAAAATTATATACCATTTTTACCTATCAAATTGGCAAAAATTCAACTATGAGATAATACCTTCATGTTGCTGAGACTGTGGAAACACTCCTATAAGCTCCCAGTGGGAGGAAAATTGATAGAATTTAAACAATACTAAGCAAAATTACAAATGCATTTCTTATTTGACCCTACAATTCCACTTTCAGGAAATTATACTATGGATATATTTACCCATGTGAAAATGATATATGGAATATTATTCTTCATAGCAAAAGATTGGAAATAATGTAAACATTCATCAACAGAAGATCAGTTAAACGGAATTTTGCAGCTGAAGTTTTTAGCAAGATCTCCAATTTGCATTTTTAAGTGAAAAATCAAGTTGTAGAACAGTGTGTGTAGTACATAAGGAAAATGGAAAAAAAAGAATAAATACATTTGCTTTGATATCCATTAATCTCTCTGAAAGGACACAGTACAACTTAATAATAGTGAAAACTTTTTCTGTTATTTTGTTTTACTTTTTCTTTTGGAGAGAGATGTACTGGGTAGCTGGGGAATTTGGATAGGAGAAAGGTTTTTCATTTGATACATTTTTCTACTTTTTGAATTTTGAAACACGTATAATATATAACTGATTTTTAGCAATTCAATACCTATGAAATGTATGAATGAACAAACCCCAAATTCTCAGGTCTTTTTCTGGGTAACATTTGGAGGGCTGACCCAGAGACCCATCCAGTGTACCTCCCTACCTCTCAATGACCTCCATAGCACCATTCTGGAATCCTGTTACCACATGGACAGTCTGAACACCAACTTTTAAAGTCTGAGAGTAGTAGATATAGAGCATCTCTGAAAGGCCTGGCATGTAGTAAATATCTTGGCAAACATGAACTATTGTTTTTATTTTTATACATTGCATGCGGGCAAACTGAATCATACACATAAGTCAGAAATAGTTAATTAGATTTTAAGATCCTTGTATAAAAAAGTTCTTACATGGTGCATATTGATGACTTGACACATAGATATTTAACAAGCAAGAGGTGATGGATTGACCTCACCCTGTGGTATTGCCAGTGATGAACAAAGGCCAGATGGTGGGTGGAGGCTATGGGCATGAGGTAACATATCTAAATGTGGTAGCTTGTCCTGTTGTGGACCCGAGCAGCTTCATCTCCTAAGAGAAGAGTGTTCAGCAGGCAGAACACATTTCAAATCACAACCTACAGAGGGAACATGGCATGATGGGAAGCACATGGGATCTGGAGTCAGAAGATCTAGTATATTATATCCATGACTTATTCACATTGTAGCTTAGGAGACCCTGAGTGGGTCTGTTCACCTGTCTCAATCATTGACTACATCCTTGCAATATCTGTCCTCCTTTCCATGGCGGTTACAAAGCTCAGAGGATCCAACTAGATTTGAAAGCATTTCAAAACTACGCAGCAGCATGGATGAGTGCAGCATAGTACATGGCAATTTCACAATAATGTTAGCCCTGTTCACTCTCTGCCTAAGTGGAGGAGGATTTGTGGCTGGTGAGGACAGTGTTAAATTTACAGAGCAACCCAAGGAGAGACTGGCTTGCTCTATGGGGAGACCCAGGACTGATGGTAGGCACTTAACAGCATGTTCCAATTACAGCATTTAAATCTAATTGCATACTCTGTTAATCTCTGTCAGTGCGGCATCATTTAATATCATCACGGCAGCCTCTAATATCGTGAGCAATGTGAGCTGAGTGAGACTATTGAAAAAGTTCAGTCCCAGGTCTTCATATCCCCTTTAATTCTCTCTGTCAATTATGCCGCAGCCAAGAGTTCAAACAAAGGTCTTGGGATCCGGGCTTGGAGCTACCTTTTTGAAGCGAAGTCTCTCATAAATATACAGATTATATCAGGAACCTCCAGTCCCTTGCCTTGGTTATTTTTGATAGGTTAGTTAAATGACTAGTCCCTGGGGTATAACTTACTATGCACTTATTTCAAACAAATATTGTAAATGCTATCTGTTCCATAGATTATAGTTTTAGAAATAACAGGGTGTCACTTGCACATGTATTTCCCACCCTACCCCCAATCCTCCTGGCTCAAGTAAGGTTGATGGAAAAAAGAAACCCACACAGTTACTGAGCTCAGTTCCTTGCACATAGTAGGATTTTTGTTTTTTTTTTTTCTCATTTTGAATGACAGTTGATTAGCATGAAACTACCGGTCACAAACGTAGGTTGATTTTTTACATGTAACTTATTTTGAGTATAGTTGGCACACAATGTTACATTAGCTTCAGGTGTTCAACTTAGGGATTTGACAAGTTTATACATTATGGTGTGTTTGCCGTAAGTGTAGCTACCATCTGTCCCATTACATTGCTATTACAGCATCACTGACTACATTCCTTCTGCTCTGCGCTTTATTCCCATGACTTACTCATTCCATATCTGGAGGCCTCTATCTTCTTCTCCCCTTCACCCCTTTTGTTCAACTTCCACCCCATTGGCAACCATCAGCTTGTTTGTTCTCTGTAGTTATAGTTCTGATTCTGTTTTTTGTTTGTTTATTTTTTAACATTCCGATTTTTTAAAAATGTATTTATTTGTTGATGAGAGACACACAGAGAGAGGCAGAAAAATAGGCAGAAGGGGAAGCAGGCTCCCTGCAGGGAGCCTGATGTAGGACTCGATCCCAGGACCCCGGGATCACCACCTGAGCCAAAAGCAGATGCTAAACCACTGAGCCACCCAGGTGCCCCAAGATTCCATTCTTTTTTAAGATTCCAATTTTAAGATTTTCAAGTGAAGTTAAATGGTATTTTTCTTTTTTAGTCTGACTTATTTCACTGAACATAATATCCTCTAGGTCCATCTGTGTTGTCTCAAATGGAACCATGGAATCATCTCATCCTTTTTTATGGCTCTGTTTATCTATCTATCATCTATCTATCTATCTATCTATCTATCTATCTATCTATCTATCATCTATCTATCTATCTATCTATCTATCATCTATCTATCTATCTATCTATCTATCTATTTATCATGTATCATCTATCTATGATATTTTCATGTCTTAGCTATTGTAAATAATACTGCAGTAAACATAGGGATTCATATATCTTTTTGAGTTAGTGTTTTCATTTTCCCTGGATAAATCTCAATAGTGGAATTACTGGGTCATATGGTATTTTTATTTTTAGTTTTTTGAGGAACTTCTATAGTATTTTCTACAGGGGCTGTAGCAGTTTGCATTCCCACCAACAGTGCATGAGAGTTACTTTTTTCCTATATCCTCACCAGCACGTGCTATTTCTTGTGTTTTTGATTTAAGCCATTCTGATACGTGTGAGGTGATACCTGACACATGTGAGGTGGTTTTGATTTGCATTTCCCCGATGATGAGTGATGTTGAACATGTTTTCATGTGTTTGTTTGCCATCTGGAAGACTGTCTACTCAGGTTTTCTGCCCATTCTTTGGGCAGATTTATCAATTTAATTGGATAATTTGTTTTTTTGGTGTTGAGTTGTAGAAGTTCTTTCTACAACTTCCCATTGTATATTATTGCCTTCCTTATCATAGATTAATTGGCCATATAGATATTAGTTTATTTCTGGGGTCTCTGTTCTGTTCTATTGATCTGTGTGTATATTTTGGTGCCAGTACCATACTGTTTTGATTACTGTAGCTTTGTGGTGTATCTTGAAATTTGGAATTGTGATACCTCCAGTTTTGTTTTTCTTTCTCAGGATTGCTTTGGCTATTTGGGGTTTCCTGTGGTTGGTTCCATACAAATTTTATGATAATTTGTTCTAGTTCTGTGAAAATTGCTGATAGTATTTTGATAGGTATTGCAACGAATCTGTAGAGTGCTTTGGGTAATATGGACATTTTGATAATGTTGTTTCTTCTGAACCATGAGCATGGAATATCCTTCCATTGATTTTTGTCATCTTCAATTTCTTTCATCAGCATTTTGTGGTTTTCAGAGTACAGGTCTTTCAACTCTTTGGTTAAGTTTACTACTAGATGTTTTATTTTTTATTTTTGGTACAATTATAAATGATGTGTTTTTCTAATTAAAAAATTAAAATTTTTAAAATTTCTCTTTCTTTGACTTTATTGTTAGTATATAGAAATACTCCTGATTTTGGGGTATTAATTTTGTATCTAGCCACTTTACTGAATTTGTTTATTGGTTCTAATAGTTTTTTTGTTGGAGTCTTTAGGATTTTCTACATGTAGTATCATGTCACCTGCAAATAGTGACAGTTTAACTCCTTTACCAATATGGATGCCTTTTTTTTCTTGTCTGATTACTGCAGCTATCTGTGTGTTCTCTCTAATCCCACTTTGTTGAGAGGTTTTTATTTTTAACATGAATGGATGTTGAATCTTGTCAAATGCCTTTTCTGCATCTACTGAGATGGTCATATGATTTTATCCTTTGTTTTGTTGATGTGGTATATGATGTTGATGGATTTGCAAATATTGAACCATCCTTACAAACAGGAATAAAACTCATCTGATTATGGTGAATGATCTTTTTAATGTATTGTTGTATGTAGTTTGCTAATACAAACATAAAAATCAATTTTAGGAATATAACTAACTCTATTTAAATCCTGTATTAATTAAGAGTCATTTATTCAATCAATAAATGTCAGATGAGTAGATGTCACTTATGTCAGGATTATGCTGGAGTTCTGGCTGAGGAGTTATGTATTTTCTGCAAGAATTCTGGGCTCCAGTTCCAGATCCATATTTTGTAGCCTATATGATTAGATAATTTTCTAAGCGTCTCTAAATCTAAACTTGCTTTTCTGTTATTTTAGTACTTTTGCCTCCTTGGAAGCATTGTTTGGAGGATTAAATAATATCAAATACAATTTTAAGCACTTTTATTTTGGTGTGTTTAGTTTTTGCTACGTGTTAATGAATAGTTAGTACCTATCAATCAAAAGGTTAAGCCCCTACCATGAATCACTGATTCATTTAATGTTTCTGGCAGCACTATAGATACCATTATTATTCCTGTTTTACAATTGAGGAGGTTCAAACACAAGGAAACAAAGTATTTTATCCATGGTACCACAGCTGGGATGTACAGAGCAGGAATCTTAACCAAGGAAATGGGAATCCACCAATGTGTTCCCTAAGATCACAATAAGATCAATTGCATTCCCTCAAGTACTTTTCTTCAGATATTGCTGGAGATATAAGACTTATCAGAGTAGTAATTGATTAACCAAATCCAGCCACATGTGATTAAGTGCCAGAGTGACCCTATGTGTTTTGTTGGAAGGCCCTGAGACAAAGTGTGTCAGAGAACAGGTTGAGCCACTCAGAGAAACATGATGTAAATGAGATAGACTATGTTCTTCTCTCTCAAGAAGTTGTCCAGAGATATATAGTCCTGGGATGCTTGGCTTCATCTGCCATCTGCACGCAAGGTTTGGTTTCAAGGCAGCCGCTCAAATTGTTTTTGGTCTGAGATTCTTCCTATCTGTATGACCCAATATTATGGTATAGTGATTAAGATCTCTATTGCTTTCTGCCTATAGGAACTTGGGCAGGGCATTTATTCTCTCTGTTACCGTTTTCTCATCTGAAAATGGGCACAATAATAAAGTTGATAGAATTGGAAAATGTTTAGAAAAGTGTTTGACACACAGTGAGTATTATGTGTGTGTTATTATTTGTACATAGTGCCTCTCAATATTTGGCCTCATCAGTTGGCCCCTTGGGAATGGGTTTACCCCTTTCTGGAGATACCTGATGTGAATTTTCTTACCTGAAATAAATGCGATTTATAATTTCCTCCATCTAGAATTCCTGTAGTGTATACGGGGACCCAGAATGGGGATTAGAGGCGACAGAGACAAAAATCGGCCTACAATGCAAAGAACATAGAGCAGGTCTCAGTGTCTGCAGGCAGAAGGATTAGAAAGCAATATGGGGGTAAGTGATGGGACAGCCTGTAACCACTAGAAGTGAAGATTTATCTCATCCTTCCCATCCTTTCTTCACTTCGGCAGAGAAAATGGACTCCAATTTTGGCCAAGGATAGACCATGGGCCATAGAACTAGACAGGGATACTTTAGCATTTTAGGCACCCTTTCTTTTTGAAGGCTCTACCCAAGATAATTTCAAGCATATTAAAATTCAGCCACATCCCCTATTTTCTATAATTATTAATAACTATATGAATTGAGTTGTAGTCTACAAGCTGACAAAATATTACATTTATGTAGATACTTAATTCAACATTAATTTCTTTTTATTTGCAGTTTTTATTGCTTATTTTAGAGCCAATATATATATATATTTGTGCATGCAAGTTTAAGGCCCTGAGGTCACAATACCAAATGGATTAAATAGCCCTGGCAGATGGTCAGGAGCAGATGATTTGGTCAAAATAAAAAATTGGTTGAAATTTTTTCTATTGATTTCTTTGAGGAAACTTCTCTTAGAACCTATGTGGTTGCAATTCTTTTTGCATGGGAAGGGAGAGAGAGATCATAAGCTTTTGCATTTCTTTCATTTTTCAGGATTGCTCATCACTCTAGATGGTGAGATAGGATTCTCCAGGGATTCCTCACAATGAGAAGATGAAGCTCTACCCACAAAGCGTCACAGGGTCATGATGGTGCTCAATCAAAGGAACCCAGAAATGGGTGGTTAGGTCTGATGCTTAAGAGGGGGAAAGGATTCTGGAAATGTTTCATATGTTTCAGTCCAGATAGCTTGGGCAGGCTTTAATATGGTGTGACCTTCAGCAGAGATCATGGGGTCATAGATGGGAAAGAGGCTAGAAGCTGTAGAATCAGAAATCCCAGTTGAAAATTCAGCAAACTATAGTGACTTCATTGATGTGACCAGAAGAAGGTTTTGCAAAGATATCTTTCTTTATTTTGTGGGGGCCCAAAACCTTTTGAAAGTTTGGTATGTGTTTATTTCTGGCATCCTAGAAACAGACACCTTTCCTGGGGACAAGGTTAGGAGAATCTCTATGAGATGGCTACTTTTCTTACCTTAACTAAGCCAGAGCAGGTCCTGGAGGAGCTTGATAAAATGCCTTAAAACTTTAAGCTTCCCTCTGTTTGCTATTTTGGTCTTTCCTTTTCTATTTCTTGGCAGTGATGAGCAATAAAAACCCTTACAATAGGGAGGGCTACTGAACTTACCTTTAATGAAGCAACATATATTTTAAAAATATTTAATAATATAACTTAAATGAGCGGTACTTATGGAAAGGCAAAGATAGGTCCACATATGGGGGCAGACTTGATATGGGGGCCAGAAGTGGTAAAAAACCAAGGTTTTTGAGTTAAATCAATTTGTGTTTGAATTTTACTTTGGATCTTATTAGCTGTGTGATACTCAGCAAATGATTTAATCTTTGTGAAACTCAATGTCCCCACTAGTAATATAGGTCTAATTTTTGTCATGACATCATCCCATAAAATTCTTATCATAGTGCTTAGTACACACAGAAATGTAACATGGAGAAGTAAAATAAGGTGGAGGCAGCTCATAGCTGGAAACAAAAGGTGCTATTGTCTTCCCTTCTAATGTCAAAGAGACACCTGCTATAATACCCAGCATTGGCCATATGTGAGATTTGCATAGTATTATTCCAAAAGAAACAGTAGGACAACACTTTTCCCCACTTGTCTAATCAAATAAAGCTCTCTCTCTGTGTGTGTGTGTGTGTGTGTAGATTTTTAGATAATTTAATTGAAGTTAGCCTCCTTTCCCTACTCTGATTGAATCCATGGCATTTTTTAAGAAGGAAAAACTAATAGTTCATTCTTCAAATGATGCTTGCTAGATTTAAGACATACTCGCAGGATCCTGAGTTTGGAGACAGAAATGGTGCAGAATACTGGAGAAGGGCAAAGATCATCCCACCTATTATTGTGGGTTCTTAAGAAACACTGGAAAATGCCACATACTTATACAGGTCTTGAATTTGGGATAAGGAGGCTAAGGATATTGTTGATCTGAAAGCTCATCAGAGACTACTGTGGATATTAAAGAAATTGGCTGGAGTCAAACTGAAGATGTCTCCAATGTCTTGGAAGGGGTGCTCCTGCATTGGGCCAGGTCCCTGCTGGCTGAAGCAGTTAGTGCTCACCTATTGTAGACTATGAGTAGAAAGGCAGTGAGAGAGAAAGAAAAAAAGACACTGGAACTCACAAGTGTGCCTCTCACATTCTCCTGTGGAACAGGCTGTTCCTTTACTGAGCTCCAATCCAAGAAGTAGCACAAGAGCATGAGAATGAATGGTCAAGGGAGAGCAGATCATGTTCCTCTCCTTTTCAGTGGCCCCCTGCAGCTGCTTAATGGAAGATGCATCGATGGAAGCTGATAATCCCCATATTGGACTGAATGTTTACCAGAAATGAGTTAGAGGAATAGTCTACAAATTGCTGAACCAGGTTGAATTGTTGGAGGGACTATGATATTGTCAAGGATTTTTTTTTTGGCAATTTAAGGGTTACTAAACCATTGCCCTAACTCTACCTCTCTTCTAGCATGTGTGGTGGTAAGTGTTTGAAAAAGCAGTCAGCATATAAACAGAAGATTATAAAAGGGAAAAATAGTGCGGTGGAGTTAAGCTAAGAATGCTATGAGTCCACATTCAGTAAGTGAGGACTAAGCCTATGGAGAGTGTGTGTATGTGCAGTTGTGTGAATACTGCACATGCCCTCACATGAGTCCACATTCAGTAAGTGAGGACTAAGCCTATGGAAAGTGTGTGTATGTGCAGTTGTGAGAATATCCTCTTTGAAAAAAATAGCCCTGATTTGTGGCACTTGCCAATGTCTGTGGTGTAAATACTCCTACCATGCCTATAAATATGGTGTCACAAAATGAGGATTTGAGAAGAAATGTGCACAGTCAGCTCTAGCAAGCTAGTTCCAGCTACCTCCAGGGGACCAGTGAGAGAGAGCCAGAGAGCCAGAACAAGACAGAGACAGAGAGAGAGATGGATACAGATAGAGGAAAGACAGACATTGAGAGTATCAAAGAAGGCTTTCTGGGAAAAGGGACCCCTGATCTATGTCTGAAAGGATGAGTAGGAAATAATCAGGCAAAGAAAGGTAGGAAGGATGTCCCAGGCAGGGGAATTGAATGAGCAAAAGAAGGAGGCCTAAAGAGCATGACTTATAAGGACAGAGCATTCAGTACATATTATGGTGGTTACCAATGCTCAGTTCAATTCTGTCCTTTTTGTTTTGAATAACCTGTACGTTGCTCAAATTATGGCCATCTTTAAATCTGTTCATTTTATTGATGGTCAAACACAGCATTTATGAGAGCCTACTTTGTGTTTATTAGGAAGGAGGATTTCAAGATGAGTAGAATATAGTCCTTGTCCTCAAAATACTTGTAGTGTAGGTAGGAGCAGAACAAAAATGTGTAACAGGTAACAGCATGATGAGCACACTGGTTAAAAAATGCATATGTTGTTAGGGGTTGTAGAAGGCTGAGTGATGGACCCCAAAGATATACATGTCCTAATTTCAAGAACCTTGTGAATAGGTTACCTTACATGGCAAGAGACTTTGCAGATGTGATTAGGATAAGGACCTTGAAAGGGTTAGATTATCCTCTGTTATCTGCGTGGGCCTTAACAGTAGTCACAGGGATCCATGTAAGAGAACAGTGGTGTAAGGACAGAAGCAGAAAGAGAAAGAAAGTGCTATGTTGCTGGCTTTGAAGATGGAGGAAGGGGCCAGGAGCCAAGGAATGTCAGCAGCCTTTAGAATCTGGAAAAGTCAGGAAAAAGGGTTCTTCTTTAGTCTCCAGAAACAATGCAAACCCATCACAACTTGATTTTAGTCCAGTTCAGTGAAACCGATCTCAGACTTCTGACCTCCAGACTGTAATTCATGTTGTTTTAAACCACTAAATTGTGATGATTTGTTACTGCAGAAATAGGAAGCTAATCCAGGAATATCAAAGGGAAGGATGTAACAATGACTAGGAATCTTGATTTGTGAGTCAGATTGCCTCCTTTACAATCATGACCTCATCTCTTAATAGATCTATAACTTTGAGCAAGTTGCTAACTGCCTCAAGCCTCAGTTTCCTCATCTGCAAAGTGAGATAATCACACCAACTTTATGGATTTAGTGTGGATGTTGTAAAATTATATACATACTGTACTGAATCCATAGGGAGCAATCTGTAAATGTCAGCTCTTTTTTTTTTTTTTTTTGACTATTAAGTTTCCCCCTTTCTGCTCCCTGAACTAAGTATGTTGAGGATTAAATAGGCTTTTGTGGTATGGCCTGGGCAAATGGCTACCATTTCCAATGTTATTTTTATAGGCAAATGTGATCTCATGTTGGAAAAACCCAGTCCTTCATAAATTTGGGAGCTCCAGAACAATTTTAATTGAGTACCATCTCTCTTCTCTTGGAAATGAACACTCAACACTTGATCAGCCAAGGAAAGGGTTAAGAGTTGTGCGTCTTTCCCATCTCCCCGCCACCCCCTCACTCCCACCCCACCAATAAAAATCCCATTTTGTGCACCCTCTCTTTGGCCCGAGTATTATTCTCTGCTCCGTGATTTGGAGTCGGCCTGTCTGTCCCCTGACTGAGCAGGAGCAGCTGAACAGCTGTGAAAACAATGGAGAGGCCGAGGAGAGCTGTGATTAGTGGGGGAAGCTGGGGAAATCTGGGACCCACCGGCCTGTTTCCCATGTCAGCGCACAGCCTGCGGAATCTGGGCATCACGTGGCCAGGCTCAGCCTTGGCGGGCCTGCTTCTGAGCGGGGGGCTCCCCATCACTGGCATGGCTGGAACTCTCTGGCAACCTCTCTTCAGAAACTGTTCTTTTTTTTCTCTCTCTCTCTCTCTTATTCCTTCCATGTTCTTGCGACTGTTGCATAAACATAGTGTTGCTAGGCAGCCCTCAAGCCTCCTTTCATCCTGGATCCCAGGAAACTCTGTCCAGGCAAATTCGCTGGAGTGTACTTACAGCTGGGGTTGTCCATGGAGCCAGCTCTCCTGTCTGGCCCCGGGTTTCCCCTCCAGAAGCCCCCCAGCATCTGCCTTGTATTTTGATTTTCTACACGTGGATGTGGAGGAGAGTTCAGAGATCCGCCTCCACCCCTACTTCCTCCTGCTATTAAGTGTCCCTTTCTCTGGGCTGTGCATACACAATGTCTAACTTAATCACAGCCCTTTGCAACAAAGAACTTTGCTGAGGCTCCAGTGACACACCCAGTGACCTCCTAACAGCGCTCTGTAGGTCACCCCACTTTTCCCTTTCATCCACAGAACTCACCACTCACTTTTTTCAAACTTCTTCCTACCTTGGCTTCCCAGGGCCCACCCTCTCCTGGTTTTCCTTTTGCTGTAATGAATATTGTGTTGCTCTTTCTAGAAGGCAGCCGTGTGGCATTCACCTCAATAACCTCGGCAACGGGTACAGAACCTGGGACACATCCAGTTCAGTAAGCATTTGTAGGGTGAAGAAAGGAAATCATTTAAATGCACTTGTTCCTCATTTGTCCCCCCATTTTGAAGTATAATTTAAAAAAATCTTACTACCATTCTGATCTTGGTTTAATAGTTTCAATTCAGGATTGAGTTGTCATTATAATTATTCTCTGTTCTCATTTGATCAAAATAATCTACATACATTATAAATGTTGATAAATATTTATTAAACATAAAATTAGAGTTTCATTGAAAAAGCATCTCTCAAGGAGATGAATGGGCTTATTCATGTAGTTTATGTATCTGTGGATGAATACTCCTTATTTTTAGAATGACAGAGGCTTTTACATTAATTCTGTTCCAATTTTCTGTTTCTTAAATAGTATATATTATTAGAAATTTCAAATACACATTAGCTAGAGAGCCTGGTATAATACAATTCTCATTTGCTTCTTTTTATGATTGCCTACAAATCATACTTTCTAGATGCATATAAGTTATCTAGCATGTTCAAGTTTTTGCTTAGTCAACTTTTATGGAGTGAATGATGTAAGCAACTGTCCTTATTTGACTTTTCTAATTGTTATACACAATATGTGGCTCTTATTTTTATCATGCTGTGGAATGTTGATTATGTAGCCCGTGTGCCATTACTTCTCTTTGGGGCCATGGCAGATTTGTTGACCAATCAGACTATTGGTTTCTACTGAGCCTTGTTGCAGCTCAAAAATCCCTTTAAGCCTGGTGGCCAGGTAATGGCTACTAAGCGATCAGAGTGAGTATGGAGGTGAAACCAACCTTGTTGCCCTGTGTTTTTTTTTTTTTAAGAATAATATCTTTACTATTTTTGCAAATGCAGTACATAAGAATAAAAAGCAAACAGTATTGAAAAGTTCATAGAAGCAAGTAAAATCTCACCTCAGATTCTTTCACCCATGCATTAGCATTGTAAGTTTTAAACAGTATTGTTTTATACACTTCTCTTTGCAAACTCAGGAATAAAGTTAAGTGCAAGTAATTTTATAAAAATACAATCATTGGGCAGCCCTGGTGGCTCAGCGGTTTAGCGCCACCTTCAGCCCAGGGCGTGATCCCGGAGTCCTAGGATCCAGTCCCACATTGGGCTCCCTGCCTGGAGCCTGCTTCTCCCTCTGCCTGTATCTCTACCTCTCTCTCTGTGTGTCTCTCATGAATAAATAAATGAAATTTTAAAAAATGCTTTAAAAATGTGATCATTATATGCATACCATTTTAATAAAAGCCACTTTTTCTTTGAATTTAATGAAAAAGAAGGAATTGCTGAACTTCAGATTGTTTCTTTACAAGAAGAGATATCCATTCTTAAAAGATAACCTCAAAAGTTAAGAAAAACATTATGAAATACATTAAGAGGGAGAGGAAAAATTGCTTTTAAATGACATTTTTAAAATTGAGTGGTATCGATAGCACCTATTTTGAAATATGAGAATATTAAATAATCTGTCTCCATATCCCCTCCTCGCACTTCCTATTCTTTTTTTTCTCAGTAAAATTATTTTCCATTGTTGGAACTGATAATATTAATATTCTGATCTGTAATTCTGACAGTTGTTTAATCTTACTTCAGTATTCAAAACCATTTAATGCTCAATACCAGCCTTGTTACCATGGCTTTGACATGAAAGAGGCCTTTTATTTTGAAGCATCAGTGGTTTGCAGTATTTTGTTATTGGGTACCTTTGCCACAAAAGGCTCCTAGGTGCATTTTTGAGTTTTTAATGTGCTTGAGAATGTTCTCATCTCTAGGCTTGAAGAGCAGATGGTTAAATTGTCCTAATGATTTGGTGATCTGGACAACAAAGTGATACTGTTATTTCTCAGTGAAACGACTTAAAGATGGCCCACATCTCCAGCACTTAGATGTTCCTCGGAATCCTGCCTGAGGCCTGGGACCATGGACCTTTTGCTCACAGCCAGCACGGCTGCCCCAGAAGGCCCCTTTCGTCCTCCGTGAGTCATGTCGCCTCTCCTTAGTCCCTGTTTGCTCTTGGCCCAGCCAAATACCTTTTCCTTCTTTACCACATGACTCCTAATTCTGGCCTTCCTCCATCCTATGTGAGATTTAATTTCTTTAGCACCTGCTCTGGAAAGATCTTGTTTCTCACCAAATTTCCTCTTTCTTACTCACAAGGAAAATGCATTCTGTCCTTGGCACTTCTGAAAATTGAAGTCAATGATTTTTCTAGGCCTTTCTGCAGGTTTTCCTTCGTATTCCATTAGGATTTTCCTTGTCATCTCTCTCTCTCTCTCTTTTTTCTTAGCCCAGTGGTTTCCTCAGTTCAAGATACAGATGCTTGCTTTGAGCAGTTCTTTATTATGTCTAAAAATGGGATGCTTATCAGAGGCCTATTACCCTGTAGCTCTGAGATGCTAACTGGTTCAAAGTCTGATAACTGATTAGCGACACCTATCTTTGTTTCTGTCTTCATCTCTTGCCCACTAAACTAAATAGCAGAGGCCACCGTAATAACCCTTTTCATTAGCATGATACAAATACAAAACCTGGCTAACTTGGGGTGATGCCTGGTTTGTGATTTCTGTGGAGGAAACAGTGAGGGCCACAGTTATAATGAGAGTGTTGTTTTAACCGGGTGAGAGGAGGGATCCTGGTGGGAGAAGGTGGTCTAAGCCTGTTTAAGGGCATTTGGAATCACAAAGTATTTGGCATGCGAAGGAAGACTTGTAGATCAAGTCAGTTTGTCAGGAAATCAAGCCCTTGGGGAGAGTATAGGCAGAATGTAGGGAGTGGCAGCAAGGAAATCATGATGGGCTGTGGGAACTGGAAGTAGCTTAGCATGGCCTGGGAGGAGGAGCATTGGAATCCATGGTTGTTGAGGTAGACAGAACTGTGTGTGCCAAGTAGAAGAGTTTTGATTTTATGGTGTAGGTGAAGGAAAGCTAGGGAATGATTTGAAAGGTAGGAATTTGATTTAATCAGATTCACATATCATGGAGGTCACTCTGGCAGGGAATGGGGGCCGTTGTCAGAAGGTGAACCTAGAGGCAGTGAACAAAAGGCTACTGTAAGTGTACAGGTGAGAGATGACGGGCTTAGTGTGGACCTGACTGACTAGAAAGGCATTGGTTGTAGGGGTGACCCCACTGGGAGATTTCTTAGATGATCTGAAAGACAGAAAAGGGGAGTCTTCAGAGAAAGGACCAACAGCTCTGGATGCATCTGGCCTGGTGCAACACTGGCTCTGTCCATTATTGGCTGTTTAATTATGAGAGAATCACTAAATAACCTTGGATTCAATTTCCTCATCAGTATAAGAGTAAAAATGCTCAACCCATGATTGCTGTGACTAGTATACATATAGCCCTTGGGATGATGCCTGGTGCCCTACAACCCATCAAAGTGAATCATCTGTACCCATCCCTAGCCTCTTTGACATATAAGGTTCTTTGATTCTGAGAACAGTTATACTATGCATTCTCTCAACAGTGAGATGAACGTTCTGTATTTTGGTCTACCCTAGTACCATCTTATATTACTAAATAGTTCAGGCTATGAGCCAGGATTATAAAATCAAACCCTAGCTGAATATATTTTACATAAGACATCTTGTTAGTCACTGGCCAAACAGGTACTTCAAACAAATGACCTCTGTTTGCAGTTTTTTGGGACTGAAGTCCATGTGGAATGTAGATGGACAGAAATATATGGCTACTTTTACTACTGCTATCACACAGCTACTAGTCCTAACACTTGCAACTACCAACAATTGCATATCTAATATGTGTGCCAATTATTTTAATTATATTATGTCATTTAGGTCCCACAGTTAGCTATGGAATTGCTTATCTATTTTACAGATAGGAATATTAAAGCTGAAGCACTGTAAATAACTTACCCAAAATCACTTGGCTAGAAGATATTAACTTTGGAAACATAACTGTATCAGTTAGCTTTTGCTGAATAACAAACCACTCTGAAATGTAGTAGCTTCAAATAACATTTACTGTTACTCACAAGCCTGAGGGTCTGTTGGATGTTTTGGTGATTTTGGTAGGCTTGGCTGATATTGGCTCGGCTTCCTTCTACATCTGTGGTCAGATTGAGGACTGACTCATCTTGAATGGCCTCTCTCAACAGCCTCTCTGGTTGTTGGCCAGCTGTTGACCAGAGCAGTGAGAGTGAATGGGCCTCATCAATGAGGTGGCCAACCTGGGCGTTTTTATATGACTGACAGGAGTGCAACCAAACCAAGAGCAATATGAACAGATGCTTGAGACCTAGGCTCAGAACATCACTTCTGCCACAGACTTTTGGTCAAAGCAACACAAGGCCAAACCACATAAAAGGAAGTAGATTCCACCTCTTGGTGAAAGAATTGCAAAGAATTGTGGCTATTTTTGTTCTATACCATACAAGCCATAGCTTTGGGCTCCTAAGCCTGTGATCCTACAGGGAAGGATATTGTTCTTATGTTTATTTTATAGATGAAAACACTGAAGTTCAGAGATATTAAGCAACTTGCTCAAAGCCACTTGACTTAGTGAGTAGCTGAACCATCGTGTGAAGCCAGGAATGTCTGACTCCAAAGCCAGTGAATCTCTGCTGGACCTGGTCGGTGACACTCAGGGTTCAGAGTCTGTGAAATGTAGAGCCATTCCCTTCTGGGCATGTGGAAAGAACCTCAGAGGTTGTCTGGCCCATTAGCTGATAGAATTTTGAATTTTATAGTTCACTATAATTTCTTTTTTTTAAAGATTTTATTTATTCATGAGACACAGAGGGGGAGAGAGAGAGAGAGAGAGAAAAAGAGAGAGAGAGAGAGAGAGAGAGTCAGAGACACAGGCAGAGGGAGAAGCAGGCTCCATGCAGGGAGCCTGACATGAGACTTGATCCCGGGTCTCCAGGATCAGGCCCTGGGCTGAAGGTGGCATTAAACCCCTGAGCCTGCACCCGGGCTGCCCAGTTCACTATAATTTCAAAAGTTGTTTTGGCAACCAGCACAGATTTGTCAACTTACCTTTCTTTTTCCTTTTGACCAAGTCAAAGCATTATAAAAACCATCTCCTTTCATTGTCATTTCATGAAAACAAAGGATAATTTTCTGATAAAGTACAATTGTTTAAATTGATTCAGCTTTGTAAAATCCTTACTACTTTATCTTTAATTTTGCTTCTTTTGTTGTGGGCCTGTGATGTCTTTACATTGGTCAAAAGACCAACATATAGGAGCCACTCATCTAGCCTACTCTCTTTATTTGTTGGTCCTTGAATGCCCTCTAAAACATTCCTAATGTGGTCTTCAATCGTTGCATACTTCTAGTGACAGAGTTCACTATTATCTGAAGGAGTTCACTTCATCTTTAGACAACTGAGAAGAATATTCTCTTACTATATTGAGCCCAAATCCTTCTGCCAGTGACATCTACACCTTAACTTGAAGTTCATCTTTTGGTGCTCAAATATAAAAGTTGAATGCATGAAGGTATCTGAAAATAGCCATGGCTCCCCTAAATTGTCATTAACCCTCTTTCCTTTGATCTCCATTTTTATAGCATTGGCTTGGAGTGCCATCTGCTTTTGTCCTGCCTTCAGGCTCCATACAGCTTGACCACATCTGCCTTAATGTGGCTGTAGAAGCCAGTTTATGTTCCTGTATCTGGCCTGATTAGCTGGCATAGACTAAGTCATCCATTTTCTCTTTCTATGTATGATTCTTCTATTAATGAGATTTAAGATATTAGCCTTTGCAGGAAAACTTATCAAGCTGTTGACTCAAGGTTCAACTTTAAGCTTCAATTTCTGTATGAATAAAATGTGAGCACTATAGAGCTGTTTTAAAGGCTCAGTAAGTACTTAACAAAATGTAATACAATTTCCATGGCATTTAACGAATATCTGTCATGGACTAGGCCCTATGATCGGTGCTGGCACTAAAAAGAAGGAAAGACAGTTTTTCTGTTCTCAAGGAAGTCAAGGTACAGAAAGTAAAACAGACATGCAAACACAATATGACCACAAGTTTACCGGCTTTTTGGGGTGGTATGTACCCAAGGAAGTTGAGAGAATAGGAAAAGCAGTATCAGTGCCTCCATGAGGCTTGAGGAAGGCTTTAAAGAGGGTGTAGCCTCTGAACCAAGACCAGGAGAATGTTAAGATTTGCCAGCTGGGCCTGGTCTCTCTACCTTTGTGGCAAATGTGACATAATAGCAGTTAAATAGCACAGGCTTTGCAACAAGACCATCTGAATTCCAGTCCAGGTTAAACCCCCTATATCTCAGCGTCCTTCTCAAGGTCATTATTGCTCTCCTCTCAAAGCCATTGTGAGGGTTAAATGAGATAATAAGCATAAAGTTGTTGGCATAATCCTGATGCATAATGTGGTAACTATTCTTATTCCAAATGACTAAAATGACTCAGATTCTAAGCTGCCCTAGTCTGATCAAGGACATTTTAGCTCCCTTGACCTTTGCCTTCCACCCAGTGCAATGAAGAATTCACCCAGGATGCATCCTTACCTTATCTTTTTAAAAAACTTTTTTTATTAAAATTCAGTTTGTCAACATACAGTAAAACACCCAGTTTTCATCTCATCATGTGCCCTCCTTGATGCCTGTCACCCAGTTGCCCCATTCCCCCAACCACCTTCCCTTCTGTAAACTTTTTTTTTTTCTTTTAAGATTTTGTTTGTTTAGAGAGAGACAGAGAGCTCTAATGGGGAAGGGGAAGAGGATAGGGGAGAGAAATAATCTCAAGCAGACCCCTCACTGAGTGAGGAGCCCAACACGGGGCTCCATGCATGGGGCTTGGTCCCATGACCTGAGCTGAAATCAGGAGTCAGACTCTTAGCCAGCTGAGCCACCCAGGTGCCCCATTGCCTGTCAGAATCTTGACAGGATGACTTCATGAGAAACACATTGGTTGGTCAAGAGGCTGCTGCATTTTATAAGTGCTGATAACCCTGGAGCAGCAACATAGTTTGAAGCAATGAGGTTCATGTTCCTTTTCTAAAATATAGTCACTGGAAACCCAATGCAACATGTAAACATTTTTAATTGGTAAATAATTTCAAACATGAAGAAAATTCACAAGAATAAGAATAGAATCAATGGTAGCCATATGTTCTTTACCCAGATTTCTCCTATTGTTAGCACTCTGTTCCATTTCCTTGATCATTTCCTTTCTTTTTCCCTTCCATACATGCACACACACATAGACACAAATACACAAACACACACATATATGTACAGAGACACACAAATATACAGAAACACATACATACATAGACACAAATAGACATGAAGACCTACACAGATCTATATATATGCGCACACACACACAAACTTTTTTCTGAACTGTTTGGAATGAGGTTCCAAGGCTCATATATTCCAAAAGCTACATATATATATAGACTTTACCTTTTCCTATTTGCTCTGAACAATGATATTCTCTTACATAACCACAAGACGGTTATCACCTCCAGTAAACACTGATATGATACTTTGATATACTCTACAGTCCTTATTCCTACTTTGTCATTTGACCCAATATCTTTTATAGATTTACTTACCTTCATTAAAGAGTCCAGAAGTCAAAATTTTATAAAAAGCTATACCCAGAGGATAGTTACTCCTTCACCTTCCTTTCTCCCTCTTTCCTCATATCTATCAGTAACCAACTTGTCTCTTGGTTTATTCTTTTTATTGATAAAGATAAATGGGGACTTGTATTTTTTTTAAAGATTTTATTTATGTATTCATGAGAGATACACAGAGAGAGGCAGAGACATAGGCAGAGGGAGAAGCAGCCTGTGAGGAGCCCGATGGGACTTGATCCCAGGGCTCCAGGATCATGACCTGAGCCAAGACAGATGCTCAACCACTGAGCCACCCAGGCATCCCAGGGAACTTGTATGTTCTCATTATTCCTTCATATCCCCTTTTATTTTATGTAAGTGCTTACTATGTATGTTATTTTGCATTTTGGTTTTGTTATTTAAAAATATCCTGGAAATCACTCCATGCCATTGTATAGAGAACACCATCCTTTTCTACAGCAGCCTGGTACTACACTGTGTAATACTATGGTTTATTCAACCAGTCTCCCTTGCTTGAACATTTAGATAGTTTCTAATGTTTTGCAAATAAAAATGCTGCTGCACCGATTAATCTTATGTGTATGTAGTTTCATATTATTTGAGGTGTATACTCAGGGTGAATTCCTCGAAGTGCTATTGCTAGATTGAAAGGTGAATATATATGCAGTTCTGATACTGACAAATTGTCCTCCAAAGGGGTTATACTGTTTTGCATTCATACCAGTAAGAGAGTGCCTGAGAAACCCAACATTTTGACTCTCATTTTATGCAATGATAAATCAGAAGGGATCCAGGAGCCAGAACAGAATGCAGAGCAAAGGTCAGGTGCTGCATGGAGTAGGAAAAAAGGATGCCCAACACAAAATCAATTCACAAAATGCTTTTTCAGACACTTGGACACCATTTGCTTAAGGGCAGGGCAGTCGTATTTAATTTTCACTCTAGGGCTAGGCATCTCTCGTAAGCTCTCTTACTAGAGATGCCTAGCAAGGTGCCTAGAACACAGTAGATGATCTATAGATTTTGACTATTTAAATGAATGGAAGAACGAACTGGCAAAAACCTGGCATTGCTCATGGGAATAGATAAACCTGGCTGGGAGATTATTTTGAAGGAATGTATCTCACCTCTTCTTCTCCCCTTCCCTCCTAGACAGATGCTTCCTTGTACAGCCATTCCTAGGGACTGAGCAGTTTGAGGTTTCCAAAGCTGAAAACATGTAAGCAGTCCTTGCATTAGGAGATGGAGCTGCACAGAGGCCTATTGTCTGTAGGGACACAGGGAGCTCTGTGGTGGAAGGGGAGTGTCCTCCACCACAGCCTGGTCTTTTCAGCCCGAGCATTGCCTTTTCTCTCTGGAATGTAATATTCTACCCATGCCCTTCGAGTGGCATTGTGCAGTGGCAGGGTCAGCAGTGGGGGGAGGGGGCATGGGCAGGGAAATGATCTCTGTACAGGCAACCCAGTAAGTCAGAGGCAGCATCGGAGGGCATGGCCAGGTCTGGCCTCTGAATGAGGGCTTTGTGCGAGTCTTGGTGGCGGTGGCTGGAGAAGCACCTTCCTCTTGCAGCTCACCTGGTGACTGAACAAAGCTGTCTTTCAGGCCTCAGGCCCCACAGCAAACACTGAGCAGGTGATAGATCTGCTTTCCTGCCCTGCCATGGCCCAGGGATCACTTTTCTGCCTGGCATTTCTTGTGGGTTGCCACGAGGGCCCATACTACCTTCAAGATAATGAAACAGCAGAACTAGCCCAGGAGGAGATGGGGCACCTGTTCTGAGGCCAGAGGGGTCACTGAAACTCTGAGGATTTCTTTTCAGAGTCGCAGGGGAACAGGAATAGCTAATCTACGTTTCTGCTGACTCTTGGCATTGTCCACATGAGCAAGCACTCTTTGTCTGGCTCTCAGCGTTTATACAATTCTTTTTTAAATTTGATCTCCATGATGGTTTTAAGGGGTCAATGTGACAACTTTTACACAAGAGAAAATGGAGCCATGCATGATGAGCTGAAGCGGGTCCAGTATGGTGGGGTCTTCTGACTCCAATTCAGAGTTCTTTCTAGACACTCTAATCCACAGTATCACAGGAATCAGTGAGAAGGTGGGGGCAAAGTACTATGCTGCAACAGTATTTTGGGTTTTGTTCTGGCTACTAGCCAGACTTGAAAGGACAAGAGGTTTTCTCCCCCTCTCTTAATGTAAGAGCCAAATTTCTGGGCTCTGAGCTTGGGTTCCTTGTCTACAGGATTGTTCATTTTTATGTGTCAGGGTTAAAAAACAAGTTGTGAAGCCTCTGCAGGAAAACACTCATGATTCTATTTCGGCTTATAACTTTGTGGAGAGAGGCTAGTGCTGTGATTGAAGGGATAGAAAGGGTTAATCTGGAAGTGGAAGGATGGATTTCCCTTGTGTCTGAGACCAGGTTAGTTAGTTTGGGATGTTTCTGTGAATGGCAGAGATCCATGACCAATGCATAAGAGGCATCAAATATGGGGAGTTGTCTGTGAGAGGACTGTGAAGGCTGGCTGCCAACACTGACACGTTTGGAGCAGGCACTGGATGTGCGGCTGGGGCTATGTTGAGTGGAGAGGCCTGCTGTGGAGCATCTCTAAGCCACCTGAAAGGCTGTTATCTGCTAGATGGCCAAGGACGGTTGGCCAAGTAGCATCATTTACAGAATGGACATGAGGATGATGAACACCATGGAATAATCCCTCGTTTTGTGAATACCATCTAAACATCTGAGATTGTTTTGAAAACCTTAAGAAGGGAAGGAAATCCCCCTTCAAAAGTGACTGAAATTGAATCTTCCCTGCCCCTACCAAGTAGGATCCCAGAGCCAAATTTAATTTGTTTAAAGAAAATGAAATAATTCACTCGCTCACGTATTCATTCATTCAACAATATTTATTGAGTTGTTACCATGAGTCAGTATGATCTCAAGGAATGTTAGTATGACCTTCTCTGAACATCTTAACAAAATTTGATTAAAATGGGTTATTTTGGAATTTAGCCTCTGTAATCATTCTGTTTTCTCTGTCATGCTTCTTCTTCCTGGGTCATTTGCTACAGTGTTTGCATAAATCCTACTCTTCCTTCAAAACATGGCTCAAATACCTCCTTTTTCACAGATACTTTTTTTCTTCCACCCAACCCACAAATTGGGTCTCAGCTTGAGTGTGGGCCATGTCTGTTGACAGATCCAGGCATGTCTGGGGGTGTCTGGAAAACTGCAGATTCAGGCCTGATGGAATTTTTTTGGGAGGGCTACAGAGAATCCTCCTGTGAAAGAAATCATGACATTTCCAATTGTGGGACCCAGACAGTCACATCTCAGTGTGTCTGGAGAAGCACTAGACGGACCTCAGACCTTATCCTCTAGTGAGAAGAAATCCTACCTAGAGATTTTGGTACAATAACAAGCTTTACCTTCAGAGGCCAAGGAGCAATAGCTCTGAATATAGTACAGTATTTGCCATTTGGGTTTGTCTCCTAGCTTTCCTTAGGCTCTTTTGAAGGCTGGCTCTTGGGAACACAATGTTGCCATATGTAAAAACAGAAATAACTGCTTAAATTATCTCTGCAAACTGGGATAAAAGATATACATCTTTTTTTAAAAGACTTTTTATTTATTAATTCATGAGAGATGCAGAGAGAGAGAGGCAGAAATACAGGCAGAGGGAGAAGCAGGCTCCATGCTGGGAGCCCAATGTGGACTCCAGGATCATGCCCCAGGCCGAAGGCAGGCATTAAACTGCTGAGCCACCCAGGGATCCCAAAAGATATACATCTTGATAACCCCTCCCTGCCTCCTCATTCCTGGAGATTTACACAAAAGAAATGTAAATATTCTCCTCCATTTGACCATAAAATTGTGCTGTTGCTTTGGCACATTGAAATCTAAGTCACTGCAGGTGGGGCTTGTCAGAACAAAGAACAGCCACGAACATTGGTCTTGGAATTAACTGAGGGGCATAGAGCTACTAGCACTGTTGTGCCTAGTGTCAGGTGTAGCACTTCTTCAGGAGTGAGATTTGCCTGTGGAATTCCAGAAATTACCTGAAAGAGATCTCTTGCTGGTGGTTAGTGTTAGTCCAATGGATGTAAAATGTCACAAAACTTTTGGATGCTCAAGTAAATGTAACAGAGCTGGAAGTGTGGGTGAAGAAATGAAATGATGGCAACAAGATGTGGAGGGCAGTAGGGGAAGATGCTGGAAAATCTAAGAGCCAGTCAAAGGCAACACGATTGATCATGAGAACTGATGTCAGACTGTGTTTTAGGAAGATCATTTTGGAGGCTGGTTGATAACTGAGAGGAGATGGGTAAGACTGAAGAAGAGGCAGCCAATAACTTGATGGAATTCTCATTATTTCTAGGGCTGCACCTAACCATGGGGTATATCCTGTCCAGGAAATGGCAGTATTTCTTCCCCAATATCCTCTATTTGGATGGACTGTCTGGGAAATAAGGTGCAAACTTAGTTATTGTCTTGAATTCTTTTTTGATGACTCTGCTTTCCAGTTATCAAAGAATCCTTTAACTTAGAGTCATTTGTTGAAGAATCCTTCCTTTTATGAGTCTTCTTGATAATCACACTTTTGTCCCAAAACTAATTTCTGCTTTTATCATACGGGTCTAGAAGATCTGACCATTCTGGGATAGTATTTAATAAAGAGACAATGGATGAAACCTGGTTCCTCTAGTAGGATTCTCACTCTCCCATGTTTTCTCCATTTTGCCTTAAGTAATAACAATACTCCCTTCTTTAAAACTTCTCTTTGCTTTTTAGTACATCTAGTAATGTTTGTCAACCCTCCGTTCTCCCTTGACCCCAACACACACATACATACACACACAAATACACCCCTCTCACATACCAATGCTCCTGAAATACTTGACCCTCTCTCATCAGAAACTAGTTCACTCTGACAAAAGATCAGGGTCTATGAAGAGATGATCAGTCATGTAGGTTGAAAAATTTCATGTAGAAAGGTTGCTGTTTCTTGAAGGGCTGAGAATCACCAGCCTTATCAGATGGAAGCCTATTTACCCTTTGGGTCACTCACATCTACCTTCAAGACCTACCTACGCTGGCCTTTAGAAAAGCAAAATATTTGATCACCTTCTGTGTAGTACACATAAGAATTTTACATGTGTAGCAATGGAAGAAAATTTACATGGAAGTCTAAACCCAAGAATTATTGAAAATAAATTTATAACTGTCATATTGTCCTTCATTTATAATGCCATTGGGTACTTGATGGGATGAGTAATGGGTGATATACTACATGTTGGCAAATTGAACTCCAATAAAAAATATATTAAAAAATAAAAAATAAAAGCTTTTCTTAAGATTTTTTTAAAAAAATGCCATTGGGGCCATTAGAGAATGCTTTCCTATGGTGCCTAGTGGAGACCTATGAAAGGTAGGCCAATGGGTCATATAGACAGAGTGACAGGGCAGGTTGTTATGGGTGATTGCAGTGACGTAATGAGGGAATTGCTGGTAACTGATGAGTTTATTTTACTTCTCAGCTATTTACATGTTTTTATGACTGACAGTTATTTTAAGATATTGAATTGCAATTAGACAATTATAATATCATATTTTAAAAAGATAATTGAGCTTCTTAACAGTGTTTAGATATCTAAACTTTAATGAGAATATTATTAATCTGGCAAAGATCAAAGCTGGAACATTTTGGTTAAGGGGGTATATTTATTCTTCTTTTAAATATGTCTTGTTCCAAAGCTTGGAGGATTTAAAGGTGTATTTAAAATTAACTGATGAATTGTTCAACAAAACTATGAAATGTGCATTTTTATTATCCATGTTAGAATTTTCCAAAAATGGCTGGCTTGCTTCTCCCTTTAAAGTTACTTTAAATATAAACTAAGTAAATAAATAAAAGGAAGAAACGTGGAAATCTAGTCAGCTAGTTTACAGTCATATGATTTTTTTTCAGAAACCTTTTCTCCGACCAAGATTCTACATGTGAAAGGATGCTCTAATTTTTCATAGCACTTCAAATCCTCTTCTGCCCAAACACCAAATTTCCTCAGAAATGGCTTAACATTTTTTTTTGGTCAAGCCATAGTTGAGGACTATTCTTTAGTTCTAGAAAAAAAAAATCTCCTCTGTCTCATTTTTATTTGTACAAAAAGTGGTTAAAATGGGACAATACCATTTTTTTTTACCCTGAATGGTGACTGCCAGCTATTAAAATGCTAATTTCAAAAAAAATACAAAAAACCAAATAGAAGAGCCAAAGACAGCCAGGAAACAAGAGGAATGAAGTCTACTGAGTGATTAATCATTTGATTAACCAGGTAAGTCTCTGGCACATTACTAATTAGCTCACTTACAAAGCCCTGGACTGAGCAGCCCTGGTTTGATTAAAGAGGTGCCGAGCCATTCAAACCCTGATGCTTGAGCTTCTTTTATAAAACAAAATGCGACTTTCATGCTAAACTCATCTCTTTAATCCAGCTGTGATTTCTCAGGCCTCTGACACTCAGGCCTAGGCACATAAATCAAAGAGTAGAAAATGGTCACTATGAATGTTCAGAGAATATGATCTATATTTTAGGACTTTTTTTTTAATTTAAAAAGGGGTTGCTTAAATTATGAGGTTGTGGCAACTACCTGTTGACTGTCTTAAAGCTGCTGCTTTTAATGACCCTTAGGTTACCTGGAGGCATTGGTGGAGGCTCTGCCTTTGTAGGAGGGAATAAATCTGCTCTCACTACACTCTGCTACTCTGGGAGGATTTATGAGCTCTAAAAAAGATATGTGAAATTAATAGAGATCTTCTCAACTTTACTAGGGAGTTTACCCCTTTAAAATATTTTCAAAGCATATTTCTTTGTGGTTAAGTATTTGTGTTCTATGTTAATGCTACCCCCACCCCCCAGCCTGAAATATCCATCTTCTTGTTGATACTAAAGTAAAGCCATTCTGGCTGCTTAAAGAATAAAAAGGTGTAATGGGCTTTTCCTGCTCCAAGATTCTACTTTGGGTCTCATACAAGATCTTTGCTTCTTTACTTTTAAGCTTGCTTAAGACAACTGAATACTTTCTTGGGCTATGCACTGTACCAATGAATTCAGGGCACTCTGTTGTTTCTTTTGTGACTGTTGCAGGAATAAAGAAACTAATAAAAATGTTGCCTGGATCAATTAAGTATAGGGTTAAGGCCAAAGTGAAATCCTTATCTCATGATATTCCAAGTTTTTTTTTTTTTTAAGATTTTATTTATTTATTCATGAGAGACACACACAGGGAGGCAGAGGCATAGGCAGAGGGAGAAGCAGGCTCCCTATGGGGAGCCTAATGTGGGACTCGTTCTGGGACTCCGGGATCACACCCTTAGCTGAAGGCAGATGCTCAACCACTGAGCCACCCAAGTGTCCCTCATGATATTCCAGGTGGATCGCATTGTGGCCAGCTGTTGTCTCCTTGTGGGTGCTGTATTCTGAAGGTGCATTGATAAACAGAGCTCATCTGGCAAAGGCCAGGGAGGAGAGGATGGTATGGAAATCTTGTCATGAGAGGAATAGTGAAGAAACTGGAGAAGAAAATACTGGGGCAGACATGGGATAGAGAAACGTTGTATCCGTTTGTCTTTTAATAGTTGAAGGTGTCATGTTAGGTAATATGAAATGTGTTCTCCACGTTGTATCCTCCACAGATAGCACAGTGCTTGGTAAAGAGCAAACATAAACAATAGTGGTCACCATTTGTTGAGCACATAACACGTGCCAGTCATTGAAATAGTGTTTTACTTATGTTATCTCAGTTAGAAATCACTGGGGCACCTGGGTGGCTCAGTCGGTTGAACGTCCATCTTCAGTTCAGGTTGTCATCTCAGGGTCCTGGGATGGAGCCCTACATTGGGCTTACTGCTCCATGGGAAATCTGCTTCTGCTTCTCCCTCTGACCCTCCCCCCACCCCTACTCATGCTCTCTTTCTTCTATCAAGTAAATAAATGAAATCTTAAAAAAAAAGAAATCATTGCCTGCAATTAATAGCAGAGGAAGCTCAGACTCAAGATTAGACACTTGTCTGAGGTCACTTAATAAATATCTAAGCTAGAATTCAAGCCAGGTCTCTCAGGTCCTCTCCATGGTGCTCTGCCTTTCAAGATACCTCTTATGATGCAACCATGAAGCTGATGTCACTGAGGTCTGGGGTGAGTCTTCAGAGACCAAATTCCATTTGTTATCTTTTTCCTTGTGGATGAAGAATTGCAGTTGGGGAAACAGGTTCCATAGCCATTATGTTCCAGAGTCAGGATTGAAACCTATGCCTGCCTCAGACAAAATTCAACCTTATGATGAATATGTTCTATCACTTTCCTGGTACAAGCAAATGCAATACATGCTTGTCTCTAGTTTGATCTGGATGAAATATTGCTATTACATGTCTGAATCTCTGCTACACTTACCTTCTTCTGCTTACTTTCTGAACACTTGAAAACTCCCTAAGGCTCTGTATCTGAATTCCTAGTTTGCCTTCCCTTGGTGCTCACTTTCTCCCTGGATCTTCCACCTGGCCTGCTCTAGCTGACATTCTTCCCTGATGGAGATGGGGATAATATAACCTAAGTTTATGGAGTGTTTTGCATCACTGTGAAGATATGAGATGTAGTACTAGGGTTTATTCTCATCACACTTAAATATTCCTTATAACAATCCCATAAATATAATTAATATTGCCTATGTTTCACAGATTAGCAATCAGTATCTCAGAGAGTTTATGTAAGTTTCCTCAAGGTCACACAGCTAGTTAATTAATGGCCAATTTAGCCTAATTAATAATAATAATAATAATAATAATGATGATGATAATACATACATTCTTTCTACAACATGCATGCTGGGAATAATATCCACGCTTCTCATCTTCACTTGCCAACTTTTTCCTTCTTGCCCCGCAAAGAGCATGAAGAGCCCCTAGTACACTTGGGCATCACCAGATCGGTATCACCATCTTCATCATTATCAATTTAAGTTGACAACTATAAAAAAAAACACAAAAATATAAATCACTCTACTTTTAGAGACAGAGGAATTCATTATAAAGAAACTGAGGCCTATAGAAATAAAGTGTAATTCAGCTATTAAGTAAGAAGGCAGAGCCTTGAATTTAGGGTCTTAAATGTTGGAAGCACATCTATTTAAAACAGGAGCATATGGATAATTTAGATGTTAGTAGGGGAGGAATAGATAAAGACGGGAAAATGTTTAAGAGAGCTACAAAAGAGGGGCACCTGGCTGGCTCAATTGGTAGAGCATGTGACTCTTGATCTTGGGATTGTGAGTTTGAGCTCCACATTGGGTGTAGAGATTACTTAAAAATAAATTAATTAAAAAATATTTTTAAAAGATCTACAAAAGATAGTAAAAGAGGTGCACCTAGGTGGCTCAGTGAGCTAATGTCTTCCTTCAGCTCAGGTCATGATCTCAGGGTCTTGGGATTGAGCCCCTCATTGAGCTCTGTGCTAAGCAGGGTATCTGCTTATCCCTCTGTCCCTCTCCCAGCTCGTACACACTCTCAATCAATCAATCAATCAATCAATTAATCAAATATTTTTAAAAAGATAGTGAAAGGTTATAGAAATGTCATGGAAGTCTTAGCAAAACCTAACTAAAAACTTTTAATGGTAGTAGTAGGCTGTCTGTATAGTTACATGTGGGTAGACAAAACAATACTTTTTAGTTCAGAGAAGTTCAGTTAAGTGTTCCCTCCTGATTAAAGAATTGTAAAAATTAAGGTGAGTATGCGTTTATGATCTTAGCAGAAGAGTGTAATGACTTGAGCGCACGTGGGCATATACATGTGACTTGGACTCTTTAGACAGGGATAGATCAGTTTGCCTGCTGAGATAAAAAAGTAGATACCCAAACACCTGCTTCACATGTTATTTTTTTTTAAATTTATTTATGATAGTCACATAGAGAGAGAGAGAGAGAGAGAGAGAGAGAGAGAGGGGCAGAGACACAAGCAGGCTCCATGCACTGGGAGCCTGACGTGGGATTCGATCCCAGGTCTCCAGGATCACGCCCTGGGCCAAAGGCAGGCGCCAAACCGCTGCACCACCCAGGAATCCCCTGCTTCACATGTTATGAAGGGAAGGATCATGACTGGATAGATTGGGGTGGACCTGGCCAAGGTGTACTGGCAAGAAAGGACTCCAAAGAACCTAATGGCCCCAGAATAACTCACTAGGAGAAAAGAGAAACACAGTGATTTCCAGACTTACATATCAAGCTTCATTCTCCCAGACTCGTGTATCCATCCTGACATCTCCATTTAATAGGTCCAAGGAATAATCTCTTGATTCTCTCTGCTCAGACCCTTCCACTGGTTTCTCATTGTGCTCAGAGTAAAAGTCGAGGTCTTTACATAGCCGCTAGTATGCTTTATGGTCTGGCCTCTGCTTAGCTCTCTTGTCCTCTTTCTTATGATTCTGTTTGGTTCTCTCTGACCCTGCCACACTGGCCTCCTTGATGTTTCTCAGGCATGACAGGCATGCTCTGGCATCAGGGCTTTTGCATTTGCTCTTTTCTCTGCTTTCGACTCTATCACCAGATATTCACAATACCTGTCTGCTTGTTTCATTTGGATTTCAGAAATCAACCTTACTTCTGAGGCCTCCTGCAAGCCACCCAACTAGAACAGCCAGAACTTTCCCTCACCACCCTCCCCCTTGATACTTTATCACTGTGCCTTATCTTGTTTCTCTTCCTTGCCCTTGTCACTATCTGACATTTTATTTTTGTTGTTGTTCATTTGCTTGTTTTCTTTCTCAATTAGAAATATGAGCTACCAAAAAAAAAAAAAAAAGAAAGAAAGAAATATGAGCTACCATGTTCCCTTTTCCCAGGCACCTAATGGGCACTTGTAAGTATTTTTAAATGAATGAATAGAATGGGGACCTGGGTATATGACCTTGGTCAACCTAAGAATCTAAGAGATTGTGATGATTGCTGCCCTGGAAAGTGGTAGGGGGCTGGTGGTGGACTGCTGTCTTGTCAGATCTCACAGGTCCAGTCTCAATAGTGACCTCATGTGGCATGAGAGTCAAAGTCAGCAGCGGGCTGACTTTAGACCCTTTACTTTTCTCTCAGCCTGGTCTGGCCTTTGTCAGTAGGACTGAGTAAGCCCCAAGGGGTCATAGGCAATTCTAGGTGATATGTTTTTAAATTTTTAATTCAACATATGCTGTGATAAGACAATGTATTCACATGGTTCAAAATGTAAAAGTAGCATAAGGTAGGTAGTATCGCCCTCTCACCTCTGCTCCTAGTCACCCAGAAATCCTCCTCAGTTTTTTGTGTGGCCTTCTGGAAATATTCTATGCAAATTTAAAGAAATACATATAGAGGCCTATATATTCTCTCTTTTATTTTATGTACAATATAGGATATTACACATACTGTTCTGTATCTTGTATTTTTGAAGATGAAACATCCACAGTGAAGTACAGATATTTTATGTACAATTGGTAAATTTGCCTTCCAATATATACTCATATAATCATCATCCACACCAAGACATGTATTTCTAGCACCCTGGCATCTCCCTTGTGCCTCTTCTGTTTCTCCTGAGGTCATTACTGTTCTTTTATCACTGTCTACTTGTTTCTCCTGGTCTTGAATGCCATAAGGATGGAATCATGGGCTACTGTGTTCCTGCCCGTTCCACTCAAGATCATGGGCTTTTTAATATAAAGACATAACCTGTTTGTGATGATTGTATCTCATAAAGATAAAGGACATGAAGAATTTCCCCATCCTCTTTTATGATTACATGGTTTCCCTTTGCAAGAATGCCCCTATATTTTACATCACCCTATGACCCTGTTGCAGATGGGTGTTGCAACAAAATAGGCATAAACACTTGTGCAAGCACATCTGGTCATTGAATACAAGGGAGTGGAATTGCTAGGTCAAAGAGTGTGTGTGTGTATACTTTTGAGAAATATGCCCAGTGTCCTCCAGTGGCATTTGTAGAGATTTACAACCCCATCAACAATGCCTGAGAGTGCTTATTTCCCTCACGACATCTAAGTGCTTTCAAACTATGGAGCTTTGCCAATTTTAAAGAAAGTGTGACATCTTAGTATATTTTCTCATTATGAGTTGGATGCAACACTTCTTATTTTAAAGACATATTTTTGTAAACCTTGTACATGTAATTTGACCATTTTCAATGGAATCATTTTCTCTTATTTCTCTCTGAATACCCTATAGGTATTAGGAAAATTATCCTTTTGATGTGATAGAAGTTCCAGATATATTTTCCCCATATCTCATTTGTCTTCTATTTTATTTTAGCCATTTACAAATATTTTTATATGGTCAAATTTATTAATTTGTTTAGTTTCGGGGTTTTGTGTTATTGCTTAAAAGGACTTCTCTACTCCTAGACTGTTAAAATAAATCATATATTTTTTTCTGGTCTTTTTATAGTTTCCTTTTAAATTATTAAACATTTTGATACTTCTAGAAGTCATTTGTGAGTAAGGTATGAAGTAGGGATCCAACATCCCCCCCCACCCCCCGGCCCCTGACTGCACCTACCACACTCATTCTATTTATTCATGGATCTAGTTTTCCCAAAATTGAAATGCCCCTTCTCATTAACCAAATGTCCCTATGCATTTGGGTTTATTTAATAATTCGATGTTCTGTTTATCTGTGTACCAGACTAAACTATTGTAGCTTTACTCTGTTTTAATATCTGGAAGACTTATAAATAGGGGTATATCAATGTGAGGTACTGTTTTTCCTTCTAATAATGACAGCAGGCTCCATAGAAGTTAATTATAATAATTAAAGAAATATAACTATATTTGCATCTCAAATTTGGGGAACAAGACTCAGTAGCCAGAGAAGAATAAAACATAGCAATAAGAAGGATCTTAGACTAAGATTCCAAAGTATATTCTTATCTCTCTCCTAACCTCCACCCCCTTTTCCTGGTGCACACACACACACATGCACACACGCACACTGCAGATTGCCTGCCTGGAGCAGATACAATAGTGTAGATGGTAACATAAAATTGCTAAGTCAGGACTTGATTGTGGAGGCTCTCCCTTCCCTTCTCATCCTCTAAAAGTGGATATAATAACGGATTTTATAACTCAGTTTTCTTAATGATTTAGAACTTTATTTCATCTTAATTAATAATTTAAAAAATATTTTTTGAAAAAAGTATTTATTGACTACACACTTATAAGAATGGCCAAAGTCCAAAACTTTGCCAACACCAAATGCCAGAGAGGATGTGGAGAATAAGAATTCTCATTTATTGCTGGTGAGAATGCAAAATGGTATAGCCACTTTGGGAGGTTGGCAGTTTCTTACAAAAATAAACTCAGATCACATGACCTAACACATGTTCCCTGGTGTTTAGTTAAAGGGGTTGAAAATTTATGTCCACACAAAAATCTGCACACAAGTGATTATAGCATTTTTATTCATTATTACCAAAACTTGGATTTGGCAAGATGCCCTTCAGTGGGTGAATGGACCAATAAACTATGGTACATCCAGGCAATGGAATATTAGTCAGCTCTAAGAGAAAATGGGCTCTCAAGTCATGAAAACACATGAAAGAAGCTTAAATGCATGCTTTCAAGTAAAAGAAGGAAATCTGAGAAGGCCACATGTTGTATGACTCCAACTATATGATATTCTGAAAAAGGCAAAACTATGGAGATAGTAAAGAAATCACTGGTCACCAAGGGTTAGGGGTAAGGGAGGGATAAATAAAGCACAGAAGATTTCTATTCCACACAGTGGTATAATAGTGAATACATGTCATTATGCATTTGTCAAAACCCTACATTTGTCAATGGGGTTTCACTGATTATAACAACTGTACCACTCTGGTGTGGGTCGTTAGTAGTGAGAGAGGTTATGGGTGTGGGGGAGTAAGGGTATTTGTGAAATCTCTCTACCTTCTTTTCAGTTTTGCTGTGAACTTAAAACTACACTAAAAACCAAAGTCCGTTTAAGAATGTTTTTAAAAAAGTATTGAGTTTCCATTATATTTTAGGTTCCTCAAAGGTTGTTGGGATTAAATGATTGTCCCTGCCTTCATGGATCTTGAGAATGCCGATGTAAAGGTTAAGTGATGTCTGATGAAGGAGTCCTAAGCAGTCTTGGAGGGGAAGCAGTTAAGAGTTGAAAGGGCTTTGGTGGCAGTCAGCTGTTAAAATTCTGACTACATAACTTACAGGCACAATTTTGGGCATATTCTTTGAGACTCATATGCTCGATTGCAAGAAGGAGATAAAAATGTTTCCCTTGTAATACTCTTTTGAGGATTAAATGATACATGTAAAGGGCCTAGAGTAGCACCTGGCATATTATAGGTGTTTATGAGATAACGGGTTCTTTCTGCTGTTTTGTGTGTCATTCCACTTGGGCAAAACAAAGGGCAACCTAGCTCAGAGAGTATTGGCTAATACTTTCTGAATATGTAGCATGCATACCTCTGTAGAGAGCTTGCCTGGCTTTGGCAATTTCCCCCAGAATCTTCCCAGATTGCACATGTTCTTTGCAAACTATTAGACATAGACTAAACATTCATCTTCCACTTCCATGTGCCTTTCCTTGGGCTTCTCATGTTTACGTTTACCTCTTCCCTTTGGCTGAAAACTTGGCTTTGTTAAGGAAATTCCCAAGTGAAATGCTCTTCTTTTAAATTAAGAAGGTAGATGCTTTTGACAACTGAACATCATTATGATATTTATACTACGTATAATATTCCTAACATCTGCTTCTATGTCAGTTTCCCAAGGCCTAAGGTGACTAATGATATGACAGGCTGACACAAAATCAACTGTGTCAGTTTGATGCACAGCTCTGCTTTTGAGGGGAGGCATTGGAGGTCAGAGCTGAGTGCTCTTTAGCATCAGTGTGAGGAGAGACTGAATTATGTAACCCAGACAGGAAATCTGTGCCATGTGTCTGACATCCATTCTGGATTAGATCCCCTTCTTCGTTACTCCTCCAGCTCCTTGAATGTTTGCCCCTGGACAGGTAGTGTGGGCTCTGGAATCTGACTGTGGGGTTCAGAGCCAAGTACCATCACAAAGACATTCTGGATCTGTATTAAATTGCTTATCCACTTTGTGGATAAAGAAACAAAAGTGGATAAAGTTCTAGGGAACTAGTTTTTTTTATCTGTAAAATGGGCTTAATAATAGCACTTACCTCACGTGGCTGATGTGAGGATTGAGTGAATTAATGCCTAAGAAGCACGTGCTTCAAAGACAACCATACGAGATGAGTGGAATTATTAAAAGTGTTCAAAAATGCTTGATATGTTTCTCTATATCAAAACAGTTATCACACTGGATTGTAAACCTTTATTTCCTTGTGTCTTTGCCCCACTAGCCCATGAGGTTTTGGTGGCAGTAAATATGTTTTGTTCATTGTCCTATCTCCAGATCCTAGCCTTGAGCTAGCACACAATATGCATTCAATATTTGTTTCAAAAGTAACAACAGCATGGATGGCTCTTCAAGGCATTGTGCTAAGTGAGATAGGTCAAGTGAAGGCAAATACTGTATCATATCACTTATCTGTGGAATACAAAAAGCTAAACTGGTAAAAACAGACTAAAATGGTGGTTACCAAGGGCTGGGGGTGGTAGAGTTGTGGAAATGATGTTTAAGGGTGCAAACTTGCAATAGTTGATAACTAAGTTCTGGAAACCTAATTTGTGCAGCATAGTGATTATAGTCAACTATACTGTACTATAAACTTCAAAGTTGTTAAGAGACTAGATCTTAATTATTCTCAACGCAAGGAAAAAAGATAATTATGTGACATGAGGTGATAATTAAGTTGCAATATATAAAGGCATCAAATCAATAGATTGTACACCTTAAACTTACACAATGTCACATGTCAATTATGTATCAATTTAAAACGCTAAATAAAAAAATGAGTGAATGGATAATATATCACTCTGGTCCATTGATTCAGTAGTTATGTGGGGACTTGAGGTAGTGTGGTGTGAGTAGGCAGGAAGATGTTTCGAGAGAGATCATTCAGGTTGTATACTGAACAAGCCCAAAGACTAACATTCATGTAAACTGAAAAAACATTCTTATAAACCATAAAGAAATAATATTTTTTCACATGAATAATTATTCTTAGAGTTGATTTTAATGGCTAAAACCATTATAATATTTAAAGATTGGTATTTTTTTAAAATTATAGTTTGGATAGGACTCAGAAATGTGATTTGTATAATATTTCTTTTATTTTTTAAAAAACTACTTTACATTTACACTGGGACTTAGGGGAAATGCTGGAGTGGTAGGGTGTGTCTAAGTGCTCTAACCAGATTCTGAAAATGGTACTTGGCCCTCTCTGATTTGCCATGTTTCTGCTTTTGCCTGTAGGGGAAGTCCAATCTGTTCTCAGACCAGCAGACCGTCTCTCTGCCTCTTCTAAAACCCCTCTGTATCGGTATGAAAGAAGATTTTTGGTCAGATATATCCAAGGGGTGTGTCCACTTGCTGCCTTGCATTTCTGCTCCTGTGCAGTCATCACACCCTTGCAGGGAGGGCTTGGTTCAAACCAGGAGGCTGGCCCTCTTCTTTCTCAGTATCTTGATGGATACATCAGGTTGGTTCTGCTTTGCATATGTGGCTGTCTTTGATATAGTCAGAAATAGGGAGCCCTTCTTACACTTACACCCCCAGGCATGAGCTTCACTCCAGCTTATTAGAGAAACTCTGAATTAGGCAATCACTTACTTGGTTTCTTTTCTACAACCTTTCATTATATGCACAGCTTCCTTAGTCATCCTGAGGGGGGAGGAGGGCTGTGTGTTAATATTTGAGAAATAAAACCCCACCCTCAAACCCCCAAATGTCATGGTCCTTGAAGTGTTATGAAAGGCCAAATGCTATGGGAGTTAAAGGCCCAGTTTCTAGAATCAGAAAGACTTGCATTGAATCTGGGCTTCATTACTCTGGGACTTGAAAATGTGTCTTAATCTTAACCTAAGTTTCAAAAAAAAAATATCTTAATCTAAGTTACTTCATTGTGAAAGGGAAGCATGTTTGTATCTACTACATAGGGTTGTTGTGCAAATTCTGTCCGATAATGCATGTAAAGCACTTACTGCAATCAGTGTCTGTAGGAAGTGGACAATAAGTGCTAAGTAAATCATTTTAGTTTCTAATTTTGAGGACAATCAAGAGTACCTACAGCCATGCAGCATATTTTTATTCAAAAAGATAATTAAATTCAATTAAAAAAAGCTTTCTCCCAGAGTGGGATTTAGAATTAGCTGTGGATTTTAATATTTTTCTTCTCAGTATGTGGACAGTTTCTGTATGGTTTATTTCCCACAGTTTTTTTTTTTTTTAACACTTGTGTTTCTGCCCTTTACTTCATAGTGTCAGCACTTTCAGGTCATGGGGGACACTTAGCAGGGACAACTAAATCAGAGTTTCAGGGTCAGAAAAGATTACTGGAGAAAATGGCAACTCAGCTGGCAAGAGAGAGTTACCCAAGCATAGTGTGGGGGCAGAGGGTCTCCTGGCCAGCACCACCCACAGGAGAGAGAAAGCTTGAGTGCTGGGGGCTTGCAAGTCATTTGTTATGATTGGGGTTGAAGGAGAGAAAGGAGTGGCTCTAGGTAAGTATTCCGTCATTGGCAGGGGTTGGGTCATAAAGGGTCTATAACTGGACACGAGAGAGAGGGCTTTCTAATAAGGGCAATGGAGAATCACTGAGGGATTTTTAAGAAGGCAACTTATATGAGAAAGTGTTTTCTTTAGAATGACTTTTCCTTACTACAGTGTGAAGAATGGGTAGAGAAAGAAAGGCAAGAGGCAATGAGACCACTTAGGAAGTTACAGGAATCAGGCTGCCAGGAGATGGTGGTGATTTACACAAACATGGTGTTCTTGGGGATGGAGAAGAGTAGGTGAATTCTAGAGATATTTTAGAGGTTAATGTATAGAGCTCCATGATTTATTGGTTAAAAGTAGTGAGAAAGAGGTGAAACATTTAAGTCTTAAGATTTAAGTAACTGGTTGATGGGGGTATCATAACTTAAGGTAAGAGCATGTTTTGTAAGAAAGAAAATAAATTCAATTTTGCACATTCTCTATCAAAGCAAGATGAAAACCAGGAAGTAATAACATGAAGCCACGGGAAGAAGGCTTACCTAGGAGAAAGGAATGGTCACCAGTAGCAATGTTGCTGAGAAATCAAATAAAAAAGAAAGAAATCAGTAAAGTTTATCAGGGAGATCCAGGTTTCAGTTAGGAAAAAAAAAATGGTGGAATTATTAAACAGGTTAAAGATGCAAAAGGTTGAAGTGTCATGGGGGAAGGTTTCCAGTGCAGAGGTTTGGGAACAAGGGGAGGACTAGAAAATGAGTCTGTGAAAAGTTAAACAGCAGCATCAATAATATTTATGGTGTGTGTACTATGTACCTTGTAAAGTGTTTTACCAGTGTTACTGAATTTGATACTCTCACTATCTCATGATGGGCACTTTTATAAGGTCCTTTTCATAGATGACAACTGAAGTTCTGAAAGATTAAATACACTTACCTAAGATCACATAGCTAGTAAGTGAGAGTCCAAATTTGAACACAAACCGTAGCCTCAGAACCCTGCTCATAACCCCCAGCTATGCTGCTGCTTAGATATCATGCACAAAACATTGTGAAGAATAGAATATGAGAAATAACAGATGGCCACAAAGACCTGGGTCTTTGCGAGTCTGACCCTGTGAATTACATCATTTGGGATCCCTTGCAGGTTGCCTTCTGATTGGGTTCAGCCAATGAGAGATTGGTAGGCAGAAGGAGAGAGATATCTTTCCTGTTTTGATGTCCTATGTCCGGAAATAGCTGTCTACCTCTGCCACCAGCCCTCTTTCAGGGCACCAGTCCTCACTGAACTCTTCTGTAAGCCCATTAAGCCATAGTGGGGAGTAACTGTCCAGCTATTGCTGGCCCCTGGGCACCTCACCATCCCTTATTTATTCTCTTAACTATATGCACACCTTTCTACTTAGGGGTTTCATTAGAGTCTCCGCATTTGAATCATCTGGAAATGAATCATTTCTCCTGCAGTGACCCTGAATGATAGAGGCAGTAGCCAAGGGGTATTGGAGACATGGGGACTAAAAGATTTAACTGGCAGCAAAGCCTATACACTCCATCACCATAAATAGCAGTGATGAGAGTCATAACACTCACAGTTGTTGGCACTCTACAATTTATAAAGCGCCTTCACATAAGTTATATCATTTGAGTCAAGAAATAATCCCCAATAGTAGGTGTTTTTACATTTACATAAGCAAATTGAAACTCAGAAAAGTTAATTTGCCCAAGGTCTCCCAATTGGCAGAACTGAGTTTCTGAACCCAGACCTCCTGAGACCAGGACAAGCATTCTTTCTACTGCACCTCGTCTGCTTCCCATTAGTTTAGTGAGGTGGCAGGATGCCTTTTTGTATAAAGCTTCCTGCAGTGGGCAGGCAAAGAACGTCTAAATCATGTCAGGAATCCCCAAGGATGCAGTGCATTTCACATGTAGCTAAATTCACATGAAACAAAAATTCCCTCCATCTCCTGGGACCTGTCTCACTGCGTGTAGGATGAAGAAGACTAATAAAGTATGCCAGCTTCACCAACAGTATCAGTGTAGAAAGGGAACTGATAAACGGTCTCTGGGGGGCTGAAAATAACTGGAAAAATTTCTAAAAATCACCCCACAATGCCAGGAGATCATGCTGATGATTTCATTGAGCTTAATCCTTGGGTCTACACCTCTTTCCCCACATATTGGGCTGTTGCTTATTTCTCAGGATCAGTACTAACTGACCATAGATTCACATTTGAAAACATCTTTTAAGAGCCTATTCTATGCCAGATGTTTTCACATGCGTGATCTCATTTGAATTCCATAGTAGCCCAGACAGGTGAAGTGTCTTTCCTCAAGGCTGTAGGGCTAGTAACAGGATGGAATAAAACCTAGGTCTCCTGGTACTTTTCAGACTATAAAGCCTTCAGTTCCACTGCTATCCATGAGAAAGCAGCTCCTGCAATTTCTTGCTCATTTAAAAATTTATTTATTTATTTATTTATTTATTTATTTATTTATCTACCTATCTGAATTATAATTGACATAAAATGTTAGTTTCATGTGTACAAGATGGTTGTTTGATATTATTTGATGGTTATTTGATATTGTATTATTATACATTATGAAATAACGTATGAAATAATCACCATGATAGGTCTAGTTACCATCTGTTACTATATGAAATTATTTCAACATTATTGAGTATATTTCCTATGCTGTACACTACATATTGGTGACTTATTCATTTTACAACTGGAATTTTTGCCTCTTCTTCACATAATTCATACATACCCACATCGCATCCCTTCTGACAACCATCGGTTTGTTCTATATATTTATGAATCTATTTCTGTTTTGTTTGTCCATTTGTTTTGTTTTACTTTTTAAATTTTTAATTTTTTTCAATTTTTTTAATTGAAGTTCGATTTGCCAACATATAGTTTAACACCCCAGTGCTCATCCTATCAAGTGCCCTCCTCAGTGTCTGTCTTGTGTTTTAGATTTTACAGAAGTGAAATCATATAGTATTTGTCTTTCTCTGTCTGACTTATTTCATTATTATATACCCTTTAGGTCCAGTCATATTGTTGCCTATAGCAGGATTTCATTCTTTTTAATAGGTGAGTAATTGCTATTTTACTCATATTTTAAAAATCCATTCATCAATGGATGTTTTTGCCGCTTTTATAACTTGACTATTGTAAATAATGCCACAATGTACATGGGATGCATGTATCTTTTCAAATAATGTTTTCATTTTATTCAGACAAATACCCAGAAATGACATTGCTGGATTGTATGCTAGTTTTATTCTTAATTTTTTTAGAGATCTCTAAACTATTTTCCATGATGACTGCATCAATTTACATTCCTACCAACAGTACACATCTTTGTCAATACTTATTATTTATCTTTTTGATAATAGCCATTCTGACAGGTGTGAGGTGATAGCTCATTGTGGTTTTAATTTTCATTTCCCTGATAATTAGTAATGTTGAGTATATACTCAATACTGTATACAGATGTATATACAGTATTTTTCTTTAGAAAAATGCCTTTTCAGATCCTTTGCTCATTTTCTAATCAGGTTTTTGTTCTGTTATTGAGTTGTATAGGTACTTTATATATTTTGGCTACCAACCCCTTTTTGGTTATATCATTTGCAAGTATCTTCTTTCATTCAGCAAATTGTCTTTTGGTTTTATTGATGGATTCCTTCATTATGCAAAACCTTTTAGTTGGGGGGATCCTTGTGTGGCTCAGTGGTTCAGCGCCTGCCTTTGGCCCAGGGCGTGATCCTGGAGTCCCGGGATTGAGTCCCATGTCAGGCTCCCGGCATGGAGCCTGCTTCTCCCTCTGCCTGTGTCTCTGCCAATCTCTCTCTCTCTCTCTCTCTCTCTCTCTCTGTCTATCATGAGTAAATAAATAAAGTCTTTAAAAATAATAAAAATTAAAGAAACCATACAAAACATATCATATATGTTTTTTAAAAAACGAACCTTTTAGTTGGATGTAGTACCATTTGTTTATTTTTATTTCCCTTGCATGAGGAGTCATATTCAAAAAAATATTGTTAAGAGTGATGTCGAAGAGCTTACTGCTTATGTCTTATTCTAGGAGTTTTATGGCTCCAGGTCTTGCATTTAAGTCTTTAATCCATTTTGAGTTTATTTTTGCATTTAGTGTAAGAAATTGGTCCGGTTTTATTTTTGTATGTAGCTGTCCAGTTTTCCCAACATCATTTATTCAAGGAATTATTTTTCTTCTTTTTTTTTTCTTTTTGTAGATATGTTTAAGGGAAACTGAAAGAAGAATTCAGTTCATGAGGTTGAATCTGTTGATTCAATCTAGGAGTGTAGGGAAGGGACTCTGCTGAATAAATAGGGAATAAGGCTGATGACATGGAGATTTGTATTTTCAAAATTCCAAATCCAAGTCTTCCTTTCATCTTTCCCTTGATGCTTAGAGAGAAAAGATGTCTAAATTTGTTTGTTTGCTTATTTTTGGATTATGAGAAAATAGACTTAGAAAACCCCTCCACTAAAAGTTAGCTCCTGAGAGTTGTTCTAACCCAGTGCTCCAGTCTGAGCAGAATAATTCCCTTAAAGTGACCATGACAATGCAATCAATATATACTAGCCATTATTCTTTTTATTATTGTTTGTTGCCTCAATTATTGAAATAATGTACTAGCTTCAGGGTTTATAACCTTCTTAACTAATGGTTCATCCAGATATCATTCTTGATGTCTTCATTCTTGGATTCTTCAATCTCTAAGTGTGACAATAACAGCCTGAACGTGGCAGTGGCAATGAAGATGCAGAGACCCTTCTGTTCAATAAACTTCTAGATGTTTAGCATGGAGTACAAGGCTTCTCAGTTTGATCCAAAATTATGCTCTTGCCATGTACGTTACCTGCTTATGATTCTCCTCCATGCACACCGAGCTACAGTTGCACCAAATTATTCAAGCTCCTTGAATACACCATATCTTCATGGTTCTGTGAGATTTTCCTGCAGCAAACTTCCATCATTTTCCATTTGAGGAATGTCTGTGTTTAGTTTAGAATCCAGTTAAATCACTTTTCTCCAGAGTCTTCCTTGGTTCCCTCCTCTCATTCCTACTGCTCTAGAACTGATTACTCCTTTTATTGTGCTCCTTAAGTATTGACATCTTACCTTTAGCATAGGGCTTATCATTTATAGAAAGCAAACTATTTGCATTCCTGACACCAATAAACTCTCCTCAAGAGAAATAGCTGTTCTAAAAGTAGGCACTCAGTGGAAGCTGATGTCTGAGTAAGGAATTTAATTCTCATTTCCTGTGTGGAGGATTCTAGTATTTGATAATTCTCTGATCCTCACAAAGCATTCCAGATTGTGGTTACACAACGGCAATTTATATCTTTGCTTTCAGATAGGACCAAACTTTGGCTCGATGCCTAACAATATAGTGGACATAAATTAACAGTGGAGCAATTTACAGTCTGTCATGTCTTATTGCTTAATGAATTTGTCAAAAATCATATTACTCTGAAAATTATGGCAAGCAGGGTCCATGGGGCTTATGTCTTTAAGAACAAGATTGTTCCAGCCTCACTCAAGCAAAACTGCTTCACTACTTTCCTCTTTTTAATGTGGACGCCAGAATCTCTGAGCACTTCTGTTTATTTATCAAATCTCTGTTGACTTTCACTTTGCATTAGGACTACCAGGGATGACCTTGGCCAGTTTGCAAATCCTCAACCCCAGTCCACCTGCTGTCAGAGCCAAATAGGATTTAGGAGTCTCTTAAACTCCTGATTCTATGCTAATATGATGTCATCCATTTCTGGCTTATGCTTACCCTATACTTTATTACTCATTTTTCAAACAAAGCCAAAGTCTTGTCCTCTATTATGAGGGCACCAAGTAGAACCCCCTATTAGCTCTGCCCCAACTGTTCCTTCATCCTCTTCCTCTTTTCCCATCTATTTACTCTCCAACCTCTTAGTCTTTGTTCCTCTTTTTTTTCCTCAGAATATGAATCATTTTTTAAGGATGCTATTTCATGGGATAAAGAATCAGATAGTCTTGGGTTCCTCTAGGCACTACTTTCCTCATTTGTAAAATGAGATTAACAACTAACTCATTGGGCTAGTGTGAAGATTAGAGTGTGCCTGGCATCCATCCATCCATCCATCCATCCATCCATTTAAAACTCATTCATTCATGTTGTAAATATTTGAGAACTTAAAAGGGGCCAGGCCCAAGGCTTGTTACTTAGATGGATAGTTGAACTTAGGCTTTAGTGTCAAGGACCTTGGTGACCACTGGGAGGATGGACAAATTAAAAAATAACTAAAAACTAAGATGGGAAGTTGAATGATTGAGACATGTTCAGACAAGTTGACAGTTTCACAGTGATCTTCGCAGGGCTCCTGGAAAGTGCGTGGAGGGCTGCCAGAGCTCTGTTCTGGAGGGAGAACTGTCCTTAGGTTTGAGGCCATAGTTAATACTCAGAAATGATGATGGCACTGCTGGTGGGAGCAACAGCACTGGCAATAGTGGTTTTGATTGTTGTTATCATATCTCTGTTAGTTTCTCTCTTTCCTGTCTCTGTTCCTCTTTCAGTTCTTTTTGCAAGGCTCTCTCTATCCTTTACATTTCTGCATGTCTCTTTTCACACCCTATCTATCTTATAATTCTTTTGGGAGCATGTAACTATGGATTAACTGATGGCCGATTAAAACACAATTGGATCTTTTTATTATGTATTTTTCCTAAGGAAAAATTACCCCAGTGGCACCTGAACATATGGAAGAGCCACGGCTGGGTTGCAAACCAGTGGGGGCTGCCCCATGAAGGTGGCAGATGCCCCGGGGCAGCTCCCTGGCTCATCCCGTGATCTGTCTGGTTGGCCAAATGGAAGCAGGCCAGGCACCTAACAGTTAACTGTGATGCTTTTTTCCCCATTTCATTTCAATCTCTTTGTTCCATGCAACCAAAGAGCTAATGCCTGGCGAATTTATTATGACCCATTGTTTGGCTTGTGGAATAAACCGATTCTTCCCCTTTCTGTGTTCTGACTCCCCCCTTTGTCTGCAATTTTATTTTACGGTTCTTTTTGTACACATCCAACACATGCTGAGGTTATTGAAAAGCACAAATTACACAGAATTCAATTTGCATATCTATTGAGGGTCCAATCCCAGAGTCCTTAGTCAGGCAAAATGCCCATTGACTCTTACCTCCTTTACTCTGCTCCTTCTTGGCACCAAAACCTGCAGGCTGCCCCTCTGCTGTTTCTAGCAGACCTGGCAAATGGCCTTCATGAATGGTTTCAGCAGAGTCACACCATAGAGGACAACGAGTTGGGTTTTTGTAAACTTCCAACAAAGTCACTCAGAATATCTTCATGGGCAAGGTAGATAGAGAGAGGTCAGATGACAGCTAAGTGGGGTCAATTTAGTACTGGTGTGACCAAGAAAGTACAGGTGTTGGAGTCACTCAGGGTTATGTGTGAATCCCTGCTCTGTCAATTACTTGCTCTAAAAAAAGTTTTATTTTAACATAGCTGTCAGTTCACATGCAGTTGTAAGAAATGCAGAGAGGAGTACTCATGTACCTACATCCTGTTTCTCCCATCCTTTGATTTTGACCTTGGACAAGGTACTTAATTTAGCTAAGTCTCATTTTCTTCACCTGTAAAATGGAAGAAATAATAGTACATAGTGTATGAGATTGTTTTGAAGATAATCTGAGACCATCTATGAAACAACCTGGCATAGAACTTGTACTCAGACTGTCCTCAATAAACAAATATTTTCCTCAGAATAAATGATGATAGCCTAATAATTCTGATCATTGAGAAATATTAACCTTGAGAGAGTGGTTGGCAGTATATTTATAGTTTAGTTCTAAATCCTGCTGTCATGAAAAATAGCATATGTATTTAAATTTTGATGTAAGAATGATGTTTTGTAGAAAAAAATAAAAAAATAGAATAACATAAAAAATCTAGAATCCTAATACCCAGTTAAAATGATTGCTAACATCTTGTTATGTATCTCTCATGAGTATATTTGAAACAACAAAAAATGTCATCATACTTCTCATGGTCCTTCATAACTATTATTTTAGGGCTGCGTGATGTTGTGCAATAAGGAATACCACATTTTATTCACCTTTTGAGGGCGTTCAATGTCTTGCAATAGCTTTCTTTTTTTCTCCTCCTCCTCCTCCAACTTCTCCTTCAACTCTTCCACCTCTTCTTCCTCTTCCTCCTTTTTTAAAAAACTTATAAATAGATATTTATTAAACATCCTGTAAAAAAATCTTTGTGCTCATCTCTGATTATTCCCCCAGTGTCCATTTCTAGGAATAAATAATTATGGCTCAAAGAGTCTCCACATTTTATAGTTTTTGATGAATAGTAAACCACATTAGTATCAGTTATTTAGGTCAGTGATTCTTTAATCAGGGTGCATAGCAAAATCATCTTTTAAATCCTGTACTTCTGAGGCACACCAAAGTCTGAGAACCAATGGCTAAGAGCTTTAGTTAAATTGGGATTTAATATAAATTGGTAGGGTAATATTCCTGTACTTCTGGAGATTTTTTTCCTGAGGGATCTGGCACATTTAAGTTGCTCCCAGGGGATTCCCATACACATATTTGCTTGGGTACCATTGGCTGAGAGGAAGACAAAGGTAAAATGTCAACAAAAGGAGATCCCTGGGTGACTCAGTGGTTTGGCACCTGCCTTTGGCCCAGGGCGAGATCCTGGAGTCCCTGGATCGAGTCCTGCGTCGGGCTCTTGGCGTGGAGCCTGCTTCTCCCTCTGCCTGTGTCTCTGCCTCTCTCTCTCTCTCTCTCTCTATGTCTATCATAAATAAATAAATAAATAAATAAATAAATAAATAAATCTTTAAAAAAATGTCAACAAAATTTTCAAATGACAGGAGGCTGGAAAGAATTAATTAGGCGATAATATCGGTTTTCCCAAAGATGTCCATATACTGGAATAATGGAAGAACGTGGTATGAGGACTTACTATATATGGAACACCCTCTGTAAGCTCCATGCTCTGTTGCCATAGCAGATAGATTATCTGGATGATTGTAGTAATCCAGGCAGGAATGTGTTCTCCTATTTTACAGATGAGGAAATTGAAACTCAAAGTTCAACATTTGCAGAGCTAAGTTTGGCTTTTTATCTCCAAATCTTGTGCTTTTTAATTTTTCCATACCACAAATTTTTGTTGGTGAATTTAAGAGGGATCAATACAAAGTAATGAAGTTGGACCTCAAATCCAAGAGGACAAAGAAGACCATTAGGAGATATACTTTATCTAAAACATCTTAACAAAGATTTGAAGCAGCATTCTCAAAATGTAATCCAAACATCACTGACTTAGAATTATTGGTGGGAGAAATTATTAAAAATGCAGGTTCTTAAGCCCCACCATAGATATACTGAATTAGGATCTCTAAGTTGGGACTCAGAAATCTAGATTTCTAATAGACACCTAGATGATTAGCTGCACACCAAAGTCTGAGAACCAATGGCTAAGAGCTTTAGTTAAATTGGGATTTAATATAAATTGGTAGGGTAATATTCCTGAAAAGATGAAGAAATCTTATTGAGAGCCAAATTTATATTCATCAAAAAGCAAAAGCAACACCTGCACTATTGAAGTCACTTTTGAGCAACTCATTTGAGGATATTTAAAATTTGTAGTGTACACCAAGAGAACTAACCAGCATGGTGGGTGTACTTGATACAGTTCAAGAAACTGACTGCTCAGCCTGTAATAGTGAAAAATATTAGTACCAAAAAGCCTGTAATCAGTGAAAACTTAAGTACCAAAAAGCATTGCACTTACCCAATTCTAGTTATAAGTGATGATATTTGCAATTTAATATAAACCAGAATTCAGTTTTTAGGAATGTTAGGATTAGATATTAAATTCAAATAGCATATTCTAGATTCCTGCTTTCAATTATTATGTTAAAATACTAGTATATGTGGACTGAATGAACTGGTTAAATAAAGGGGTTATGGAAACGACTATTTTTTTTTCTTGAATCTAGTAAAGTTTGGCTTCCAGAATGTTATATCCTTTATTCATAAAAATTAAGCCTATTGACAGTTTTTTAAAGACTAGAATGAAAGGAGGCCTTTATGTTAAGACCAAAAGTTTAAAAATTATGTTTAAGCCTTTCACTTAAAATTTAAAGGAAGGTTGGTCAAACATTTCTTAAACAAGATGGAAAATCACAGGTCATAATAGAAAAAAACAGATAAATTGAACTTCACTAAGGTTAAGAGTTTCTATTCATTGAAAACCCCATTAAGCAAGGGAATATGCAGTTTGCATACTCCTCTGTCCCACCTCCCTCCAGCTCCATGCACCTTACTAAAAGGACTTTCTACAGATAAGCTATTACACGTGCACTCTATGACCTTAGTGCAGATTGGACCAGGGTTGATATGCATATGGCATGGATTGCATCAGTCTTGCAGCTTGTTAATACTTTGAATAGCACTTGCCCTATTCAAGGGCAACAAGCCTCATATAAATATTGATCACTGCTTAACACAAGGAAGAAATTCCTAACGGTCAAAGATGACATGAACTTCTTGAAGTAGTCGAGTTCCCATTAGTGGGGATGTCAAGTTCTTTGAACAAGTTTTTGCAGATGCTATGAAGAAGACTTGAATACCAATTGAAAGCATGGACAAGATTTATGATTATCAAATGACTTTTTTTGTTTATTGTTAGTGGCAGATCCATTTCTTAATGGAAATATTAGGTGGAGGTCCAATAAAGGAGATAAAAGAGATGCTAAGAGGGCATGTCAGGGCTTCCTTCTTACCATCCCCTGAAGAGGCTGGCAGTATAGTTGGGAAGCCTAGCACTGGGGACCATATGTTTTCTTTAGCAGGGTGGTAGAGGCTCTCATCTCTGAGGTACCAGTGGAAGTCTTTCTCTAGCAGGAGGAAGGATTGTCATCATAATGTGGGAGTAATGGCAGCTCCCCTCCACTGTCAAAGGGTGCTGCTGAAGGCTTCATCTGTCAGGCTGTTCTCCCTCTGTTTTGTTAGTTAAGTAATTTCATGTTGCCAGAAAATGGTTCTCATTATGGACTTCCTTTTGGGAGTATTACCACGTTTATCATCTCTTTTCCCCTTCATGTCAGTGTGGGGGAAATCTGGGCATCTGCAATAGGGGAGCTCGGTTTGACCCTGGGTTTGCAATTAACCAGGTGGTTAAGGCAGGACCTGCAATCTCTCTGTAGTGTTTCTTCATCTGCAGAGTAGTGATCGCTACTCTGCTTCTTCATAATATTGCTGTGAGAGCCAAATAAAAAAAGGCAGTGAAAATGGTAGAACCATAGATTACTGCATTAAGTCAGGTATTAGTACAACTCTTACAAAAGATCTAAAAAATTTATATATTTAAACATCTATGTTGTTTGCAAACTGAGAAAAAGATGTTACGCTCAGCTGTAACAGAACTGATCATGTAGGAAGGACTGGAACAAATTAACTATAACAATAAGTGCTTGTTCCTTTCCATGAGCTCTATGCTCTTACAGGGCTATCATAAAGAATGAGTGAGTATGTATGTAAGGAAGGATCATGAATCTATCAAACTTGGTTTAAGTGCATTCCTACTGCAATCCATGAAAAGCAGCTGTTGTAACTCCCAATTTCATAGTTGAGGACACTAAGATCTAGCAGGTGTAAAGATCCTACACACAGCAGTTATTGGTAGCTCCTCATGAAAGAAATTGTTGACGTTAGGCAGTAGTGAGTGGGGAGGAGACTGTGTTCTTCTACTGTGATGTTGTTGGTGAAGAAATGTATCATGATTTAGTTAAAATAGACAAGGAAGTTCTCAAGAGCAGAGAAATCATTTCCTGCTCTGAGTACACACTGCCAGTGACTGGAGAGACAGCCAAAAGTGCACAGTTCCTGCTATTACAATGGCCTCAAAACTTGCAAAAACAGTTTAATTTACACTTTCTGTAGCTTCTGCTTCCTTCTTTCTGCCTCCTCCTTTTCTTTCCACAATTCTCAGCCTGTAAAAACCCTGCCAAAATAGAGTGTGGCTATCCTCCCTCTCACCCCCTTCCCCTTAACCTTCCTCCTGGTAACAATCTCTTATATATTTACTATGTGCCAGACTTTGTGCTACACGTTTTATGCAGACCATCTAATTTAGTTTTCATAACAACACTGTGGGATGTTTTATAATCCCATACAGATCTGGGATGTTAATTTGTTCAAAATAGCTTGTCATGGCCAGTAAATGTTTGAGCTGGCTTTCACTGGTTGTGTCTTTGGACTTGAAGTATGTCACACTTAACACGATACAATAACTGCCTCTATTCAGCATGCATATATGTTTGTTGCTGACATCAATGATTACTCCAGTAGGCATTAAGAATAAAAGGTTAACAGCTTTTGGAAACCATATTTTAAGAGTCAGTGCCCTATAGTATGAGAATTATAATTAAAGGCCATATGTCTAGGAATTATTTATCTTGTAGGCAAAATTAGGAATGGCTACCTATATGCTATCATTGCTAAGAGCCTGTTGAGTTAGAAAAATTGGATTTGAGTCTTACTTTCACCATTTAATTGTGTGACCTTGGAAATTTTATTTAATTTTTATAATCATCTGTATAATGGGAATAATGATAGTGTCATCCATATGGTAATTACAAAGATTGGAAGCACAGCATAATTTTTGTGCTTATTTTTACTGTGATTATTGTTATTATTGCTATGGTTGAGACTTTAATGTTTTTCAGGCACTGCTCATGGGTCCTGTAGAGGATGCTGTCATTCCTCATTTTTTTATACTCAATCAATGTAGAATGGATGGAAATTTCATTAGTTATTCCACACTATTAGAAGGAAATATTTCTTCCTTATGCCTTGCCCTATGCAAGTTCTTAGTCTCTTTTTCTTATAGAATTGCTTTGTTCCTGCAGAGGTGTCAAGACTTTATGAAAAAATTAGGTAAAAATAACTGACGATGCTGTGTTCTTTCTTCCTCTTTGGGAAGAAGCAGGACCATTCTCCTACAGTTAATTTCCCTTCTGCTTAGCCCACACTGTGAGTGTCACTTGAGCATACCTGTTCTGGCTAACCATGCTGTAAATGAGCCTAGGTTACCAGGTTTTTGTTTTCAGGTCTAGGAGAGCCATTCTGATTCCTCTTTTATCTTATATACTCCAACCTGTCAGCATAGGCACTAAAGTTGAACTTTGACTTTCACCTGCCATTCTTTTGCTTATTCTTTAATGTGTTTAGGACTCAAGAGGAGAAGAGGGGTGCTATTTATTCTGGGTTCCCTCAGAGACCCCCCAAAACACTTTTAAGTTAATTTGGCAATAGTTTATTAAACAAGTTTAGTGAGACCTATATTGCATAGTGCTGGTAAGTCTAGGCTGAACAGGGTTTACAGTGATGAAGCAAAGGCAAGATTTACCCATGAGAAACCCATGGCCCTAGATGACAGCATAGGTGGTGCAGTCAAGACAGGGAGAGAGAGAAAGAAGAGTCAGCATGGGCTGGAGTTGGTGGAGAGATGGGCACTGAGCTGATGTCTGGAAGGATGAAGATAAAATTAGGTAGTTGAAGAATACTTGGTAGGCTTCTCTAGGCAAGAGAAACAGTACTAGCATCAAGGAAATGGCTGGGCTGTGGCATTTGAGAAATTTTTTTATTATTGCCCAAGCAGAATATGGATCTCATGTAATGATGGAGTCTTCAATTTGTAATTTACTCATTGAATGAACCTGAGCGAGTGAATTCTTCTCTATGAACTATGGTTTCATCATCCTTAGAATGAGAAGAATAATTTTGTTTTTGCCTGGCAGTTGTGAGATATTAATGAGATAATAGATAGAAAGCATACAGCTTGATGCCTGGCACATAGGAAAAGCTTAATATATTTATTTGTTATGACAAGAGTAACTGCAGTGCCTATAGATGAAATGGCTTGCTGATAGTACTGAGTGTCATCTATGCTTTCTCTAAAATCATGTCAGAATTCCTTAAGCTCTGAAAACAAAACGCCCTAATTCTTAAATGGATATACTCATTATTCAGTAGACCAGCGTTCAACCTTTAACATGTAGTTGCAAAATTCCTTAAGTTCTCATCTTTCTTCAATTATTCATTTTCACTAAATTTTTAATAAGTGAAATGTAAATACAGAACTAGGATGGCCAAATTATAGTTCTGATGTTTTGTACCAATTATTACACATAGGTTTTAAATATTAAAAACCAGGGTTGCTAAGGAGGACTTCATTGAAATCAAATTTTGCTAGAGGTTTCATCAGCTTCAATTTTTTATTATAGGTTTTCTATAAAACATGTAAAGTCCTATTTCCTGTTGGCAGCCTAATTGCTTATTATTTTTGTGTTTTGGAATACTTTAAATCTGAACATTGGGTGAAAATAGCCATGTCCTTAGACAACAGTTAGTTCACAACTAATAAATAACAAACATTCCATAGGAAATGAAGAAAAGTTCTTGACATGCGATCAGAACCAGATTGCAATTTGAAGAACACCACTTATCATTTCACATGGGCCACCCCAGTGACAGTGATTGACACCCAGGTCTCCTACTTGGTGACCATTGCCATCTATATACAGGTAACTTCCAAATCTAGATTTTTCAACCTAGTATTTTCTTCTTTGCTCCACGCATACTAGCTCAGCTCCTTACTGGGCTTTTCTCCCACGGTATCTCAATTCCCTTGGTTAACACAAAGAAGTCAAAGAAACATGATTCTTTTCTCCCAATATTTGCTCTTCCCTATGTCAGAAAGTAAATGACATGACTATCCATCCGGTAGCAGACGAAGTCAGAGTCAGTCATTCTTGGGAGTCACTCCTGGCAGCATAGTGTCGGTGGTATTAGTATTTGTGAATAAGAACATAGACTCAAGAGGAAGACCACCCATTCACTAGCTGTGGGATCTTATGTAAGTGACTTAACCTTTCTGTGTTAAGATATTTATCTCACTCATAATTCAGGGATGATAGTGGTTCTAACTTCATTGGTTTGGTGTGATGATTGAGTTAATACTTTTAAGTGCTTAGAACTGTGCTTGGCACATAGTAAACACTATGTAAATGTTTGTTAAATAAAGAAATCACACACAACATTCTTTAAAAGGTCATTAAATTCACACGTTCCTTTCCATCTCCACGGAGGCTTCCTTTAGTTCAGACTCTTAACTCTTCTGGAATAATTCAGTGATCTTCACTTTCTCAGTGAGCCCTTGCCTTTAGTCTTGTGCACCTTTAGTTTATACTCTCTAGGGCAACCAGAATGACATTTACTGAATGCAGAGCAGATTGTGTTTCTCCCTTGTCTACAACTTTGAGTGACTTTTCAATGTCATACCCAGGCTAACTTGGTTCTGCATAGTTGGGCTCCTGCCTGCATCTCCAACAGTCCCTTTCCCACTTTATCACGCATGTTCTAAACATGACAAATGAATTCTGTTTCCCTAAGTCTATTTGATTTCTCTTGATAGAAAGCCCCTCTCTGTCTTATTTATCTTCAGATCCAGCTTAAGCATCCCTCTCCCTCTTTTCTACACTCCCTGATTCCTCCAGCAGGAAGAATTCCTTCCCCTGTATTTTCTCTGTAGAGATGGTTACCATTGCATAATGATGCTTATGCATTTATCTGTTTGCACATCTCCCTCCCCAACCAAAATGTGAGTTTCTGAGGGCAAGCAGTGTTTCTCTCTCTGTCTCACTCACATGTAATTTTAGTTAGCTTTTCTTTGTTTTATTCTAATAGCTTCTGCAATGTCTGGTATAGGGTAGATGTTTAATCAATATGCCTTGAGTGAACAAAAGATAAACTGAATGGAATCTTATTGATCACATAACACAACCCTTAATTTTATGAATGAGAAAGCAGATCTCAGATAAATTAGTTAACTTGTTCTAGGTTACTCAGCTGGGCAGTGTTAGAATCTAGACTAAAAGCATTTTTCTAGCATTTCTCATTACAACAGAGCCTCAATTAGTAAGGCCCTTTTGGGTCAATTACACAACTTAAAATTCTCAACTGGAGAAGCTAAGTGCTCCCTAACCCCATTCTCCTAACATATTCCCATTAGAAAGAACTCTCTTGATACCCCAGACTCAGACCCTGTGGTTAGGAATGTTAGCTGAATTTCTAAATCATTTAGGGCTTCTATGGCAAGAGTATGATTTCCCTGCTCTTTAGGTACTAGAAATAACCTTTACTCTTCAGCATGTTAATTGGGGTTGCATTGATGCAGCAGACCACTTTTTGCAATTTAAATGTGGGAATTCTTTTAAGAAGAATTATTTTGTCCTTGAGAAACTGTGTATGTGTGTGTGTGTGTGTTGAGCAAGGGGGTAATAGGTTACTTGAAAGAGTGGTTCAGAGGTGAGAACTTGGGGATGCCCTGAATTTTGCATTCCCATTGAAAAGTCGTCAGAAAAGAGTAAGGTCAACTCTGAGTTCTGCCAAGTTTTGCCTTCCGTGCTGCAGAATGAAATGAGGTAATGTACTTTATGAACTGTGAAGAGCTACAGAAATATGAAGCATTTTTAGAATCATTGATTTATGGAAAAGGGAGGCATTTAGAAATGATGTAGCCCTCCCACTTCCTCATTCCACAGAGAGGGGAAGTGACTCTCCCAAGGTCATAGCTAGAAAGTAGCCAAGCTGGGCCCTGCTCTCTCTCCAGCCCATAGTTGGTCTCTCTTTGCAGGCACTCTACAATCTCACCAAATACTGTGGCCCTGTAAGGACTGATTCTCCCCAGTTCTATCCTTTTGCAAATACCTTTTCCCATACCAGGATACCTTGCCATTCCTGATGCCTGGGATACTTACTCATCTCCAACTAACAATGCTCTAGGCTCCCAGCTTTGTATTCCTAGTGTCTGGTCACAGTATAAAACATGTCGAAGACATAGCTCTTCCCTTAAAGACAACGTGAATGATTTCCATTTCAAAGCTTGAGTACAAGTCCCCACTTAGAGTTGTGATCCCAACTGGAGACTGTTTAGGTGGTCGTGGGAGATGGGATTGGGGTACAAGAGAAGGTCTTCACACAATCCTCTTGGTCCTCTCCAGATTACACCTCATAGGCCATGTCCTACTCTACCAATATTTAAAGTTAGGGAGTTTAATCTTGGGGAATCCAAAACAGCCTGTAATATATGTTAGAAGAATGTTTACTTCTTCTCAGAGATTAAGTTGCAGAGAGGCAGATTTTAAATTAGTTCAAGGAATACCTTTCCTATCAGTTAGGGCTAAGCAACTATGGATGGGTGTACATCCCTGAGGAAGTAGGGATCTCGTTGTCCCAGGGAATGTTCAGACACAGCACCCGGAAGCAAGCAGGGCTGAACCACATGACTTCAAGCTTCCATCTGGCTCTGAGGTCCCTGATTTAATGAAAGGGTTTCGTCCCATTGCCAGTATTGCCATTTTAGGTCTTGATCATACAAAGTGAAGAAGAGAGTTTTTCCTGTGGACCTCTATAGGTGTGTCAGTTTGATCAAGATTGGAATGACCAAGTGAAGGTTTCTTGAAATGTTAAAAAAAAATCATAATTGTGGTATGAGTGTATATGTGTTTGTGAGTAGGGAGAGGTAGCAAATATTGATATATCATTTATTTTTTCTTTCTTCCTTTGTCTCTTTAACCCAGTGGTAATGTTTTAGAACACTTCAGTACACTTATAGTAAGCAATATTCTGTATCGCACTTTCTAAAATAGATGTTGGGGGTACAGATTAAAAGGTGAATAAGATTTGGACACTTGTCTATTTGCTCAGTTTAGTAGAAAGAGAGATACACCTCTCTCACTTAGCCCTCAGTTGTTCTGCATCTTAATCTGTCCCTAACAAAACATATGCATTTCCCCCCATCTTTAGTGAATTCCCATGCCCACATATTTATTTGGAGTCCCTTTGCAGGATTTAGTCCCAGAAGGAAATAGATGGCATACTCAAACTGGGTGATGCGGGTAGAATTGAATAAAGGATTCATTTATGAAGGTATGGATAAGTTATATGGAGATCACAAGGAGAATACAGGGTCTGGGGATATTAGTAGCTCACTATTTTTACCCTTGTTTCTGAGGGATAAAAAGAGAGAGCAGTTAACAGAATCTAATGGTATAGAAAATGGTATGGAGAGGGCCACTTGGCAGGAGTTGTGACCTTCTGCCAAGTACGCAGCAGCCCAAGATGACTGCAGAGGAGGGCACTTGAGATGACTCTTCCTTCTCTTGGATCTCCTAGGTGCCCTCCATTGTTTGACTCAACTGGAGGTCAGGGAAGAAGCCATTTGATAGAGTCCAAACAGTTCAGGCTCCCAAGGCACACAGCTGGTGATGAGGGGTCAGGAGTAGATCTGGGGCAACAAATTGGACATAGGTCATTATACTGGATAAAATAAGCCTTCAGTCCTACAAAGACATGCTCCAGGGCTCCTCACTTTACACACACAAATACCTATCTATGTTCCTTCTCCCATTCCTCCACATTTATAAGAACTTGCTGGTGTCAGATGTTGTATGAAGCACATCATCTGTTCTGTTTTCTTATTTCAACTTCACAGTCATGCCTCAGAGTAGGTGAAGAGACAGAACAAAAATGAGAATAAAATCCCTCTGACTCCAAAGTGTCTGTAGCATGCCGAATTTCTGAGCAGTATGGACACTTGCTTCAGGCCATTCACTGGGCAGTATCCTCCAGAGACATACTCTCCTTTGCCTGGACATCCTTCCAACTTCCATCTCCCTGACCAGCCATGATGCTTCACCCATGACTCAGGTTGGTTTTCTCTTCTCAGAAGCCTTTAAGGAACCTTCTAGTTAGTGGTATGTCCCTCTCTTATGTTCCCTTATGTACATTGGCCTCACTTCTCACGTGGCACCAACCGTATTGAATTTAATTATTGTGATTATTTTCCCTGTGAGACTGTTGGGAATTTGAGATCAGGGATCATTTGTTTTTCATTTATATGTCTATAAAAACAGTGTCTGCCATGCACTAGGGCTCAGTAAACATTTCTATACCAAATGATTGAAAAATAAGGACTCTGTCTATAATTTAAAAATATCAGGTGGCGGAATGCTAAAAAGATAAAATATAGAATATCCTTTATTTTTCAATGTTTCTGAAACATTTAAATTCAGGAAACCTAGTAGGGTTCTGTAACCAGATAGACCAAAATGATGTCATGAAAATCCCGCTGTTATCACCCATGAGAACACCATCCTATTGCAGTTAATGGAAATAAATGTACCATTTAGTACTTTAAATCACGAAGCAACATAACTGCCTTCTATTTGCAGTGACCTTCTGGTGCCCTCATTATTTCTCACTGCGGATGTCTGTGCCTGATCTTGTTGATTCAGCATAAAGGGGTGCATCCAGAAGGCATAGGTGAGGTGCAGAGAGGTGGCGGAGTTGGGAAAGGTGGAATCTGGATTAATCTGAGGAGTGGAGAAGGACCACCCATGATTCCTCCACCCTCACCTGCATGTGCACTCTTAGCTCACTCATTGCATTGCAATGCTTTATCCATCTCCCCACCAGACCATGAGCATCCCGAGGGCTAGTATCGCATTCAGTTCATCTCTGCAGCCTAATTTCCTGGTATAAAATGTTGGACATAGGAGGTTATTAGTGTGTACACTATGAGATGATGACAGAAAGACAGACAGTCTAGATTCTAGCTTCTATTCCTGAGGTAGAAGAATGACTGAAAGGATGACAGAGGGAGTTAGGTCTCTGGGAAGAAGAGGATTCAATTTTGGGGGTGAAACTCCCAAACAATTTTTTGTGTGTTTTTTTCCTGGTGCTATCCCTTTGTCTCTGACAGCCTTCTTGCTCCCCTTGTGTTAACATCCATCACTATAAAGCTAGGCACCATAAGCACTGTATTTATTTGGTTCCATGTGATATCCTCACTGTTATGCACAGAACTTGGCACATCATTGTAACTAGATATTTTAAAAATAAAGTTAAAATCTCTTTCTGGGTTTTTTTCCTCCTCTCACATTTGGTCCCTCCTACCTCCCTGTCCAGTGCTGCATACATACCCTAAGCTGCTTCTCCAATGGACATTCCAAAGTGAAATAGGAAGGGGGCTAGCTCTCATGTTGTTAAAGTTTCCATTTTATAGGCCAGCAAAGTAAGGCCTAAAAGGGAAAAAGACTTGCCTAAAGTCATAAAAGTTAGTATCAGACTTGGCATTAGAAAGTGAATCTCCTGTCTCCTTTGTTTGCCATGATTTTATGACCCCAAAGTTCAATTTTTTTTTTTTTGTTTAGCGACTTCCAGCTGTTTTCTTTTCTTTTCTTTTCTTTTCTTTTCTTTTCTTTTCTTTTCTTTTCTTTTCTTTTCTTTTCTTTTCTTTCTTTCTTTCTTTCTTTTTTTCTTTCTTTCTTTCAACTAGGAAGTTCTTTGTTCTTATTCAGAAGCTCAATGTGTAGGACAAGTAAAGTCCGTACTGTCCTGGTTAAAGTAGCATTGGGGACACTCCCTGCAAACTTAAAGACAAATGTCTTCCTGGAATCAAAGAGCACAGTTTGAAAACTGTTGATGTGGTCTTTGTTCAAAGCCTTCTGATGAGGGTGAAGGGAAGAATCAACTGAGATTTAATTCTTATCCATATCTGCATGCGAGACAGTGGTGGTGCTGGTTATATACTAGTTATACCTGGTAGAGGAGAATCATGAAGAAGACGGGAAGGCATGCTAATATGGAGGCAGAGGTTCCATGTTCAAGGCTCAGAGCTGCCAATTATTAAGGGCAAGTTTACTTTTTTAACATAAAACCTCTAATTCAGTCTTTATTTCTTCAATATGTAAAAGAAACTTCTTAATATCAGTGATAGACAAGCTATTTATCTTCTAATGCTGACTAATTCAGGAAACAAAAAATGTGTAAGGATCACTTATTTAAAAAATTCAAAGTGAAAATAACTTTATTGAATTCTATGGAAAAATTATATTCTTATAACCTGTATTATCCTCTTTATCAAATAAATTTTCAAAGAGAAACGTGGAAGATTTCTAAGCCACTAAAATGAAATCTCAGCATACTTGAGAAATGACAATATACAAGTTTGTAATATCCCATTCTGAAATTGTAAAATAATTTAGCATTCACATTTTTCATGTGCATTATCTCTATTCATTAATGAAAAATCCTGTAATGTAGATATAACTGATGGGGAGACTTGGCGAGGTAAGGTGATTTTCTCCAAGTCATCTAGCAAGTTTGCCACAGAACTGGGACTCAGAGTAGTTAATTCCAATTAAGGCAATGTTTGCTAACTATTAATGAAGGCAAGCCTGACAGTAATAAATGAACCTCTAAATCTTAATGGTTAATACTATAAAAGCTTGTTTTTTTTTTCTTGCTAATCTGAGAGACCAATGTGTGTGCTTGTGGTTAGTGGGTCTTTTCTAAGCATTGATTCAGGGAGCCAGGCTCCTTCCATCTGTGGTTCTGCAGTCTTAAATGCATGGCTCCCAGGTTACATGAGGGTCATCTTCATTCCATTTCTTAGAAAGGGGGAAGCAGGCAGAGGAACATTTTTATGGAATAGGTCTGGAAATGACCCACGCCATCTTCCATGGTCTTAGACAATCACATGACCATTCTTGACCCCATTGGGCTAGGAAATGTACTCTCACTAGACACCTAGTTAGTAAGGAAAGGGGCATGATAATCTGTGAACTTTAGTTATTCATTAGTATTGTGAGCTCCCTGAGGACCAGGGGTGGTCTTAGTCATCTCTCTGTATTGCACATTGCTTTTGCATACAAATATGTGTTGAGAATCTTCTCACCATTGGAACCTTCCTCTGCTGTTGTTGAAGGGTCTTCTTTCTATTGGTGAGATGGAATGTGAGGTCTTAATTCCTCTCTCTTCTTCTGGTAGTATCCTATCCCCTCACCTCCATTCAAATGGATACAGCTGGGGTTGCCATATTGTTGAACATAACCTTGCTTTTCTAGACACAGTGATTGGCACAAGAATAGGCACCACTCCAAGCTGAACCAAATAGATTACTTCATAGAAACCATCTCTGGGATTTTTCAAGCTATAAACTTACTTCTCTGGAGGTAGAATCTATGCAAGATGTGGCTCAGGAGTGGTTGGTGGCCACGTTTTTCACTTTGCATGAGGCAGTCAGCAGTGACAGACAAGGAAGCCAGCAGTGTAAAACCAGAGAGGTGCAAAAAAAAAAAGAGGAGACAAGTCTTTATGGCTCATATTCCTGATTCCAATTGCTCCAAGGCCTGACTACAACTGTATATTCCTGTAGTTTGGTTCAATGCTTCCACTTATGTGAAATAACCTTGTATCTTTCCAATAAATTTTCTCTTTGCCTGAGCTCATTTGAGTTGGGTATACATATAAAGAAATCGTAAGAGACCTGATCATGCAGTGTAGCAGCATAGGGTGAGCCAGAACAGGATTCTGCTGCCCTCCAGAAGGGATTTCTCACTCCAATGGATTGTAATAAGCTCATTCTTCTCCCGGCAGGCCCTTCCACACATAACCCGGAAGGCTACAGTCCCTCCCATGGGACTCCTATTTGTTCTTGAATATTCTAAGAAAATTTTCTGTGCCATTGCATGGTATACTTTCCCTTTCTCTCATCTCCTTCATGTAACCTAAATGCCTGATTGTATTTCCAAGTGTATTAAAGGTCTTATCTGGAAGCTATGCAGACCAGCGAGGACTCTGGTTCTAGGTTCATTTTTATCTCCATCAGATGATCCATGACATCCCTTCCTACTCTGAGTCTTGTACAAGTGTTACATATGGACTGAAAGTGGAAAAATAATTATTTCTGAAGTGGCTCTCCTTCTACAAAGTGACTCTCCCATACATTTCTCTTTTAAGCCTGTAAGGAGATGGATGACTCTATCACGCATGAGCTTGGTAGCCCAGTGACCTGTAGGATTTCTGTTTTCTCATTTGTAAAGTTCGTGATTAGTGAGGATTACGTTCTATTAGTGTATGCAAAACACCCAGTCAAGGACAGGAACTTGCTAAGTATTAGTTTCTCCCTCACACCTTCTCACATGACCTCTCTCTATATATTCAGAGCTCTGAACAGCAGAGACAGCTTAAGGCAAGAGGAATACAGTGGTTTTGTACAAATTCTCTCAGGAACCACTACCTTGTCTCCCTAACCCACTCTGCCTGGCCCTCCTTTCCTTCCTCTTGGACCCTTCTATGTCTCCTCTCCTTTCTGGCACAGTGCCCTGGTTTTCTCCCATAAGCCCCTCTCCCTTCCCTGATGCCTCTCCCCTCCCCCTGCCAGCCCCAGCTGCTGGTGTGGCTGGCTGTTCAGATGCTATTGATTTTTCTTCTATAAAAGATTGCTCAATTCATTTTCTCCACCTCGGCCCAGCGCCAGACCTCAGGGTAGGCCCCATGATGACCGAGTTGATTATGTGCACGGCTTCCCCTGAAGGACTACAACCACATTCCCTCTCCATTCCCAGGCCAAATAAGACAGTGAAGGTGAACATGATTCATAAACTCTGCAGAGCTAAACAGAGAGCAGTGGTCCTTGACTTACTCATCTCCATATTTACAATGCCTAGCACAGGGCCTGGCACCAAGTCAGTGTTAATGTTTGTTGAAATTAAATGAATCTCTTTTCTTAGCTTCACAGCATTCTGGGCACATGGGGAAGATCTCCATTGCTTCTGATTGCCTACAGCAGTGGTTTGCAGCCCTGGCTGCACGATTAGAATCACCTGGGGACATTTAAAAACTACTCATGGCCTGGCTTAACCCGGGACCAATTAACTTGAAATCGCTAGCAGTGTGGCCTGAGCGTTGGTACTTTGTAAGAGCTCGAAGGGTGACTCTGATCTGTGCCCACTGTGGACTTATAAGCTAAGACCAGGTTTCCAGGCTGGCACTAACAGTCTCCATGTCTCCCCTCCTGCCCTGTTTCTAGGCTCTCTCCTTCCACTGTATCCTACATGTTCCATGTTGTAGCTACTTTGACCTTTTAATTAATTCATTTTAATTTAAATTAAAAATTTTTTTTTTAGTTTCAGCAGTGAAACTTTTTTTAGTGATATATTTTAGTGATATATTAGTTGCATATAACACCCAGTGTGCATTACTTCAAGTACCCTCCTTAATTCCGGTCACCCAACTATCCTTCCCCCCACACAACCTCCCCTACAGCAACCCTCAGTTTGTTTCCTAGAGCTCAGCGTCTCTTACAGTTTGTCTCCCTCTCAGTTTTCATCTTATTTTTTCCTTCTCTTCCCCTGACTTTGACCGTCTTGCTCTTCTCCTTGGGCACCACTATGCGTTTGTCCCTGCTATTTCCCCTTCAAGGACCATTCTTCCCTAGTTTCTTTCCCTGGCATGTTCCTGCTCATCCTTTAACACCCAGATTGAATGCCACCTCCTCTCAGAAGATTTTTCCAGCCTTTCTAAGACCCTGGTGCACCTCTGCCTTATGTTTTCTGGATGGGTTTGCCTGATAACGTCCAATTTTTCTCGTGTCCTAGATTTAGTTTCTTTCACTCTGGTCTCTCCTGCCTTTAGTCCAGGTGAAAATTTTACCTGGCCTTGTACTATAGCTTTGTCCTTGGCTAGGGCCTTTGGGGGTCTTCTTCAGCTCTAAGCTTTGCAGTCTACTTGCTGGCCCCATCCCTCTATCCTTTCTTAGCTTCCAGAAACCCTGCACAGGTACAGTGGCTGAGACCCTACATATCTGAAAGAGGTATTTGCATAGAAATTGCACTGGGCTCACATTTATTGAGTGTTTACTATGTGCCACGTTAAAATGCTTCACTGTATTATCTCACACCACCATTCACTATTGAGTTACTGGGACTTAAAGACCTTAAGTGAATTGTCCAATGGCAAATGGGCAGCCCAAGAGGGAAAGCTGGAATTTCCCTGTGGCTGGCAGTCTCCAAGTCCATGTTTCATGCCCGTGTGATAGTTTAATGTTTCTTCTCTGTTCATTTGGTTTTCATTCTGCTGTTACATCTTGTGCAGGATCATAATTCATTGGTTGGTGTGTCTTGCCTATCCTCCTACTCTGTGACCTTCTCAAGGTCAGGGATTGAGGTGTTCAAGTCTGTATTCTTGGCATTTAGCAAATTGCCTGGCATGAAACAGAGGCAAAATACATGCTTGTGGCATAAATACATATATGGCCACTATAGCCTTAAGGGAAACTGGTAGGGAAAAGGAGACAGAACAATCTAGACCACAGTCAGACCCAAAAGTCTGCTCTCTGAGGGCCCTGATTGGTGAGATCCCTGCTAGGCAGGGAAGGCAGATGGGTGGAGGAGTAGGGGCAGCCAGCCCGAGGGCGCCTTTCCCTGGTTCCCTTGAAAGCCAGCGTCTGTCCTGTCCTGTCACCCAACAGCAAGAGAACATTTGTTCCCTGAAGGACCGGCGCTGTGCCAGCAGCAGGTGGCGGCCTGTCCACTGGGAGGGAGGCAGCAGGCGGGAGCACCGATGTGTGCCTGAGACAAGATGCTGCAAGTCTGCTCTCCGCACGGCAGTGACAGCAGCTGGGACAAGGTTGCGAGTCACCATTCTGTAACCATTAAAAACCAGTTGCTGTCCCTTTCATAATAATAAATTAAAATATCACTCCAAATTGTGCTGGTTTCAAAGAACAAAAAGAAAAAACCCTCACAAGAAACAACAACAACGACAATAAGAACAACAACAACAACAACAAATAAACCACCAAACAGTGTTGGACCATATGTTATCAGTTGGATTGTCTATAAAATTGATAGTTTTCTTGGTAATTACAGAAAAGCATTATGGCTACTTTTCAAGACAATTTTTCATTTCCTTAAAAAAAAAAAACCCTACCATCAACCAACAATGTACACATTTGGAAACAAGAAGATGAGAAGGAGACTAGAAGCAATGTATTTCTGTCTGCTTATTTGCTTGCTTGAAGAATTCCAGTGTTCTTACTAAACCAAGCCATTCGTGTCTCTTTTCACAACTGTCTGAAAATACGCACATTTGAAGTTGGTAGGACCTGCGTGGAAGCCTGTAAAGTTGACCTCAGTGGCCCTATGTACTTTGGCCTTCTGCAGGCCACTTTTTAATTTAATGACTAGATAAAGTGTCTGAGAGCCCTTCATCTGTCTACAGTGGGCAGCCCAGTGCCCTCCTGAAGATTTAAGTGGATTCATGACATAGCTCCTTATGATCTCGTATGGTTTCTTGCTGTGAATTTTGGCTTCTTGATAAACCAGCTCACCCATTGCCTTCTGTGGCTGCCCTCCTGCCTCTCCATGGTTGGTCCCATTTATTGACAGTTTCTTCTTCATTCTCCGAAGCATCACTGACAGAAGGCAGCTATATGTAACAGACTTTCACTAAAAGTAAAAATTCCTGTTAATTTATTTGCAGAGCAAGTCAGCATGCTCACTCTCTCTCTTTTTCTTTTTTGGTTAGTTCTTACCCATTCAGAATAGCATAGGAGGCTTTGCTGTGTAGAAACGGGTTTTTTTGTTTTTGTTTTTTATTTTTTGTAAACTGCAAACAGTTTCTGAATTTTATTTCAAAAGAAAGATTTTACAATACTAAGAGAGGGAATCTGATTGGAAAAGTTTGGTATCAAATCTTTACTATTAAATATTACTACTACTATTACCATTAAAATCACCATACAATAAACAGAAAAAGTTGGCTGTTCTAAATTTTATTTATTCTGAGAGAGAGAGACAGAGAGAGACAGAGACAGAGAGAGAAAGAGAGAGAGCACATGTGAGTGAGGGTGGCAAAGGACAGAAGGAGAGAAAATCTCAAGCAGGCTCTATTCCCAGTGCAGAGCCTGATGTGGGGCTCGATCTCATGACCCTGAGATCATGACCTGAGCTGAGATCAAGAGTAAAATGCTTAACCAACTGAGCTACATAGTTTAGAGGTTGAGAGCTCATGCTCTGAGATGTGGCTTGAGCAGTCTGGGGTGGGTAGCAGGGTGGCACTATGGCTGTCACAGAAAGATTACACAGAATAATCCATTTGGAATGATTTCCTTTAAAGGAATGTAAAGGGGGCTGTAAGTATGGCAGATATTTAAATTTTTAGCCTGTTCTCTAGTAGGATAAAGCTGGGTCTTTGAGTCACAGGGATTGGGGTCATATCCTGGCTGTGGGCTTCACAGTGTGCTTAATAAACGGGAGGATGAAAATGCCTTGGTGGCATTAAGGTCCTCTTCCACACTTGAAATCATACTAAATATGTGAGATTATCTACAAGGCCTTGTTCCTGATGAATTCAAATAAGTTCTTCAAGGCAGAGGCAGTGGACTGCAGGTTTTTGCATGAGACTGACAGGATACCTGGTATATAGTAGACACTTCACTTGATAAATGAGTAAATGGAACTAATGGTGTATTATGACAAAGGCCTTTATGTATGTTATTCCTGCACCTGGGAATGTTTCCCTTAAACATCCTACATGTGTACACAGGCACACACATTCTCTCTCTCTCTCTCTCTTAACTTGGTTAATTTCCTACTTATTCCTATACATCCTAGCTTTCTCTAGGTCATAATACTTCCAGAATTTGCCTCTTTCACTCTATGTTCATATCACATTTGTAATTTTTTAAAGATTTTATTTATTTATTTGAGAGAGGGAGAGAGAAAATGAGCAAGGAGAGCAGCAGAGAGAGAAGCAGACTCCCTGCTGAGCAGAGAGCCTGATGCAGGACTCGATCCCAGGACCCAGGGATCATGAGCTGAGCCGAAGGCAAACACTTAGCCCACCAAGACACCCAGGCAGCTCTCATTTTGTAATTGTATTGTTTAAATATGTGTGCCCATGTATTTGTGATCATGTTTGAAGGCCTTTATTCTTCTGTATATTTTCAGCTCCCTGAAGGGAGGCCGTGTCTGTGTTGTTCTAGTGCACAGCCCAACACCTGGAACAGAGCAGGCGTTCATGGCAGAGACAGAGTAGCATTCACCAAACATGTTTCCTCTTCTTCGTGGGCCAGGCTACATTTCCTACTCTCACTTGTTGCTCAGTAGAGCTATTTGATGGAATTCTAGTCAACAGAATGTGAACAGAAGTAATATGTGCCATTCCCTGAATTTCCTTTTAAAACCTCGAGTGTGGGATTGTCGATGCTCTTTCTTCCTCCCACTGGCTTAGGGAAGACAAGCACAGTGATTTTGGAGCCATGTATTGGAGATGATGGAGCCGCATCTGGGAGGTGGGAGGAACCTGGCCCCTGGGTCATCACTTAGAATCAAATATCACCAATCAAGATGATCTGTTGTGGACTATACTTGAACAAGACACTTCTATTATAGTTAAGCCTTTATATATTTTAGAGTTTTTCACAGTGGCTAGCATTATCTCAATGAACATAGTATGCACTTCTCTGTGTATGGGGGGGAATTAACAGATGTATACAGAGACGCAGGTATCTAGGATATAGACTGTGTCAGAAATGCTGAGCCCTGCCATATTATGCCAGCCTTCAAGGTACCTAAAAGACAAATGATTCCATGAGTAGGAAGGAAGTGATATCCCAGTAATTCAATGTTTGCTTCATTCTTGCAATAAATACCTCAACGACTAATGTGAACAGAGGCCTGTTTCCCCTCTACACTGCTGAAAATCCTCTCCTCTCTGAGGCCCCTAACTTGCCCAGTTGAATATTTGTGTTCCTCTCAAACTCATTTATTGAAACTTAATCCCCCAGGGTGATGGCATTAGGAGCTGGGTCCTTTGGGAAGTGATAAGATCATTAGGGTGGAGCTCTCATAAATGGATTAGTGCCCTTGTAAAGCAGATCTTGGAGAACTTTCTTGCCTCTTCCTCCCCATGACTATGACACAGCTAGAAGATAGCTGTCCATGAGCTAAGAAGCAGGTCCTCCCCAGACACTGAATCTGCTGGCATCTTGACCTTAAACTTTGCAGAACTATGAGAAATGAATTTCTGGTGTTTATAAGCCACTCAGTTTTTGGTATTTTGTTATAGCAGCCTGAACATACTAAGATATGGGCTCTCTAGACCAAAATGATCTTCCCTTCCTTCCCATTCCACAGAAGATTCCAACATTTTATCAGGCATCAATGATCTTCTGAAAACAGCCTTATTACAGAGTAAATTACTGCTTTCTGTTTTATAGAAACTGTGCATTTTTAGGGAGAATGACAAAAGTCAGCCTCTGATAATTTCAAGAGTAGGTTAAGGTGAAGCATAGGTCACTGAGCAGTGACAGGCAGTGCATATTCTCATCCTGAAGCATTTGCAATTCTCCTCTCAGAATGGCAGAGAAGAATCATGCCGGGAGTCTGAGATTTGATAGAAACACGCAACTGCCTTTGCCTGTCCTGGACTTCAACCTCTGATCCTTTTATAGAAGGGATATAATTTCTAACTGAAGGGCCATGTTTTCTCATGACAATGGGCTGTCTCCAGGATCACGGACATCAGGAGACTGAGAGGAGAGAGTGGGAATCTACAAGTCAGCTGTGCCAGAAATACTGTAGAAATGCTTGGTCATGGGTTGTGAGATTTGGGGTTTTTCTCTTACTAGAATGGCCTATTCTCTTCTAACTAATTGATTGAAGAAACTCGCCAGGATCACAAATCCGATAATTGGTAGAGCTGCTGCTTAAGTTTGAAAAGTTACCTGTTATTTATCGGGTGTGTCGCCAGACTCGTTTTGTGTAGTGTTCTGTATTTTCTTGGCCACAGTGTTTTGCTTGAAGCTGTTGATCTACAAAGATCACCTGGCACTTGTATTCTTACAGACTGAAGAGGGGAGGTTTTCATCCTGAGATCTGTGGCCACTTGATGGCAGGGCCAAGTTGTCATGGTACTCCACCTGTTTCCAGTCCCTCATGTCCACACAATGGCTCCTGTTCCAGGGCTTTCCTGCTGCTCTGGAGGCAGGCAACACTATGGAGCTCTGATACTCAGTGTAAGGCATGCATGCTGGCTCACTGTGGTTGGGCTGCAGGGCTGCAGGCTGCAAGCATACAGACAAGGAGAGCTACAGGCTCACTGCCTGCAGTGACTCACCCTTTGGCTACTGCTGGGGTAACCGGATTCAGGGATCCAGGGATCCCTCAGATGACTTTCCTGAGGTTGCCAAGGGAGTGGGGATTATAGCGGATGTGTGAGGGAGTTGATGCTACCGTGGGTTAGTGTCAGCAGTGGGGTGATTCTCCCTTTTTCTCCATATTCCTTTTCTATGGAGAGGTGATGATTTCATAGGATCTCTCAGAAGACATCCCGGGAGAATGAGCTGTGACCAGTGTGGTAGTGCTCCTGGTCTCACTCTCCTTGCTCTGTCTCCTGTGTCTTTGGGATGTGTTCTTCAATAAAGTTTGCCACAAAAGCTTTTGATTGAGGATTTGTGTTCTAAGGAATCAGACCTAATACAGAAAGCCTCCTGCTGAGTCAGGGGTGTGCTAGTCTATCTAAATTGGGATATTCGAGCTGCCTGACAAAAATGAATATGGTTATTAGGATAGAGGGTGAATGATTTTAATATTAATATTTTTAAAATATTTTTAAAAAGTAAGTTCTAGGGATAGTATAGTTTTGTTGTCAAAAATTTAAAAAAATACAAACTTTATTATTAATACCCTCATTTTCTCTCTTCCTCTCTGCCCTGCCTCACTTGCTCACCCACAAATCCAAATATTTGCTCTTTTGATCAATGAGAAAAAGCTCTGATGTTCATTGCCAGAGGCATGAGGGAATTGACACATTGGCTTTTACAGGGAGAAGTTCCGTATCTTTAGAAATCCCCCCAGAACTAGAACTGTCAGGAACGCAAAGCACAAGAGGCCAGTGGGTGCCAGACACGTCATGCTATCAACTCATTTGGCCTGTGCTCATGTTGTATTCCAGATGCAAGTGTGTGTGCATGTGTGTGTTTGCGCCCTGCAGAGTGAGCAGTGAGGGGCAAACAGCAAGAAAAAAAAAGGTGTCATCCCACATCACTGTCTCCCTCATTTTTCAGGAAGTTCCCACTGCAGCAGAAACACAGAGATTTGGAACATGGTGAGTTGCTAGTATAACAGTCACACGGAGCCTCCTCTTTCAAAGTGTGCATGGCAGCTCTTTATCAGAGGAGTTGAGTCCAAATGCGTTCACATTTTTACCTTTGTCAAGTGAAGCTTTTAATGACTGCAGGGGTCTTTGAGAGATATTGTTCGAAAATAAATGTAGAGGTTTGGCGAAGCTGCCAGAACCCAGACCTTCACCTCTTAAATCGCATTAGTAATGGTGGTATGTGTGATTGCTGGACAAAATGGACTTGAAATATCATCAGGAAGGAAAAATAAATCAAGATATGTTTCCTTCCGGTGGCTCACTCTGAAAGCAGGGATAAAAGGCCCAGGGATAAGAGAGGGTCATATCTGGGTTGCATTTGTTACAGCAATGAATGAACAACAGCAAACATCCATTCCTGATCCACAGAGCTTGAAGAGGGGTCAGATCAGATAAATAACAGGAGTTCTAGACAGAAAAGAGATTTCTCACAGCCCAGCCAACCTGGGCTCTTAAAAGCAATTGAAATGGACTCTTGAGAGCTGGTGGCGGGGAGGAGGGGACCGTAAGGAGGGACTTGAGAAGGATGGGGAAGAGAGCTGTGCAGGTTGTCAGCCAGGGTGAAGGACTGAGCTTAAGGCTTCAAGCCTTTGCATCTTAACATTTAACTTTTCCCCATTTTGCTCTTGGATTTGGAGACCCAAAGGCCTTTTATGGGAAAAACCTCAAGATTGAACAGCTGTTTTCTCAGTTTGGCTTTTTGGGCGGTAAGGAACAGAGTGCTGTCTACATTACCCGAGGAAAACATAAACGTTCTTTTGGGACACATCTGGATGGAAAGGGAGGAGTTGTTAAGGATCCAGGCAGCTCTAATGACGGCTTCCTCTCTCTGTCACGGCTTCATGGTCTCCTCTGCCCTCTCAGAAGTCTCACTGATCCTGTGAGCACATCCCCTGCATTCTTCTTTTGCTACCACCTGGATTTCTAGGCACTTGTCTGTTCTTGGCTGGATTTCTGGGCACCCTTGGCTTGCCCTTGGCTCATCATAGCTGCACTAGTCCTGACTCTTATTACTGAGCTACAGTTATCAACAGTAACTTAACATTTCCCCTTAGCATTTCTTATTTCAACTTTCCAGAAAGGATGTCCAATTGTTGACTTCTAGGTCAAATTAGCTGTTATTCAAAGTGTAGAACCATGTAGTATACCGTAGATAGTAGGAGCTGTGGGGAGGACAATTTTACTTGGAAGAGGATCTGGGTGAGAAGATTCAGTAAGTGCCTGATCCCTCCAGTCCAAGAGGCAAGGTAGATTCTCAGTAGGAATATACATTAGGTGGTTTGGGGGAGTGTGATCAGACTAGGGTCACCTTTGTGTAATCAGTATGATCTAGATATGGGCATGTCAGAAACAATAAGTAGAAGGGAAGGAGCCAATGTGTTTCAGTAACCAGCTATGAGTCAGGCATTTAATGACAAATTAAATGACTTAGTATTAGAATGAACAGCTCTGAAGAAAGTACTTATATTCCCAAAGGTTCAGTTTTCTCTTCATTAAAATAGTAACAAACATCTACCTCTCTATGTGGTGATGAGCTCAAACAAGAGAATATGTGTGAATCATACGGGACATTCAAATACTTGCTGGTGGAACAGCTTGGTGTGGATTTAGAACATACATGACTCAAACTAAATTTAAAATCCAGGCTAGTTACTCACTAGGACTCACTAGGGCAACCTTGAACAAGCTAGTCAACCTTTATTATTTGGTGAGATTAATAGGAGTGAATGGCGTAAAGCACAGTCTCAATAAATATTTTGTATTATTAGTATAGCAATTAATGTTTATTTCATATTGAAATAATTATGTATATGAGCCTATGTATATGAGATGGAGAACGAGAGTAAGGAATTACTTGGGTCATGGGAAAACAATGTATATAGGCATGGAGGTGTTTAGAAAACAGAGAGGAGCCCAGTGGAGTTGTGTGAGATTATTGGGCAGATGGAAAGATTGGCAAAGGCCACTTCATAGAGGACCAGGGCAGAAGCGTTGGCACCCAGTGTCTTGGAGTAGGGAGGTGCAGCACTGTGGTGCAGAGTCAGCCCTGCAGAGGTCTGTCTTCAGGCTTGCCATCTTCAATCCATTCTCCCCGATGCTGCCAGAGTCCTCTTTCTAAATCTCAGATCTGAGCATATGGCTCTCCAAACAGAGTGCTCCATATCTTCCAATCCCTGCAGGATAAACTTCAAACCCCTTAGCATGGCATTTAAGGCCCTCAGGATCATTCTAGGATTCTGTCCCTGCTACCACAGCTGTGCCACATAAAGCAGTCCTCCCATTCCTGCTGCTTTGTCTCTCCAGCTGTACAGTCAAAGCCTTAGGAAGGGGCAAGCGGCAGAGAGAGACCAGGTTATGTGCCTACACCTCAGCTGCCAGCCAGATGGGCAAGTGAAACCTCCATTTCCATCTTTCAGGAAAGCATGAAATGCAAATCAAATCACTTTTTCCATACTCCAAATATAAATGGTAGCTGACCTTTCGAGGGATGTTTGAAGTAGAAAGTTTTCACTCTACTATAGTGATTTTGTAGATATTTTTACTACTTCTGTTTCCTATTTACCTTTACAAAGGAATAAAAACATATTATTTTATATGTAATTTACACAGAATATTATTAATAGAAATGGCCCAAACAACAGAAAATTGGTTATGGCTAAAACTTTACGTGATTAAATGTATTACAGGTGAAAAAATGGATAAGGTTGAAAAATGCAAAGATCAACTGGGGAAATGACAGTTTTTGGAGAAATACCCCAATAAAACCATCAAAGCCTAATACTACATATGGGAAAAATTTTGACAAAATATTGATGAGTGAATAAAATCACTTTGACAAAATTTATAAATGCAAAATTGAGTCAAGAAAATTAGACTTTATGGAAAAAATGCCCCCCAGAGAAAACTTACTATGGCAGAAACTACTGTCATTCAACTTTATGTGGATAGAAAACAAATCAATGGATGAAAGTTCTGTTTTAAAAATGTATGTGTAAAACAGTGAATATTCATGAAAATAATTTTAGTAAGATAATAAAGTTGGAAAATGTTACTAAAAATTGGTCATAGAATTAAAATGACATATTTATAAATTTAGATATATACATATATACAATAAAACATAGATAGAAACGTGTGTGTGTGTGTGTGTGTGTGTGTGTGTTTGTGTTTTTTTCAGGGAAAATTCACCAATATAGATATAATTCTGAGGACATGTTTGTAATTGTCAATATTGAGTTTAAACAATTTTAGGGTCACTACATTTTGATTGAATTTAAGGTCACTACGTTTTGTCGGACTTAACTTGTCCGACAAAAACTATACCACTCATTTATTGGCAATGTAACTATAAAACTATTTATTAGAAAAACAAATTTTGGCTGAAGTATTTCTCTGAACTGAAGATAAAAGGCAGGGATTTATTCATTTCTTCTGAGTCGATAATTAGATTCTGAGAGCAACCTGCTATGCAATGTGGTACTGATAGGAGAGGACCCCCACTGGGGAGGATGGCAACTGTCACTCTTCGCTACCTGTAAGCTTAGAGAAAAGCCTGTGTTTTTCAAAGGCACTGGATAGTGACCAACCAAATATGGCTCAGGACTCAGACTGAGCTTCTTGGAGCATCCTGAGGAATCTCCAAATCTCTTTTGCCATCTCCTTAAAAATTTCTCCTGTCTTGTTGGGAGCATAAGTAGTACTGAAGCTATCCTGGGGGTCTGCTCCCTGCAGTTGGCAATGTGGTGCCATGTACACCATATAGGGCCTTACTGTTTTGACATAGGATGCATAGGACATCTCCTCAAGGTAGCCCCCTGAATAGTGCCTGCTGAGATCCATTTCTGCATCCATTATCAACATCTAAAAGCATTTGCTAGGATCTCTTTGTAAATGCTTCACTGTGACACTGGACACAATGAAGGGAACAGATGTGGTGGGCCAACCTCCAGGGGTTTGTAATCCAAGGCAGAAGGACAGACAGTGTGAGCACAGATGAGCGCTCAGGCATAACCTGCAAACCAGGACACAGGTATGACAGTTGGGATTGACATAGTGCTGGAACCAAGGCTGAGTCCCTCCCTTTACATAAGGAGGCTTCTTTTTACCATAGGTTTCCCTCTAGGGCTCCTTTAAACAGCTGGCTCTCTCTGTGCATTTCTAATAGGATCTGATTTACAAAAAAATGTCTTGAAAACAACTTATGTGGCAGCATATTGACTGCCTATTGCTCATGACGTTGGTATAAGAAGATGTGGTCAATACTGAACAGGAATGTGAACGTGTATTTACACGTCAAACATTCCCAGGTACTCCTTCCACTGTGCATAAGCAGTTAACAACCCTGCTTCTTTCCTCTGCCTAACCAAACACCTGGCATGTGGGAGATGGCCAACTAATATTTATTAGATTAATGAGTGGATTAAAACCAAAATACCTACCCCATTCATAGGTCAGATAGATAAAACTCATTTCTGTTTTCTACTTTTCTTCTTTGCTCTCCTCTTCCCCTCCCTTCCATTCCCTTGTTTTCTTCCTCCTCCTTATCTTACTTCCTCAAAATGTATCATTTGTAATTTATTTAGGCATATGGTATAAGGTGAGCCTCTACATATTTTTCCCCAGGGTATTAATAAGTTCCCTGAAGACATTTACTAGATAGTCCTTCCTTTGCCACTAATTTAAGCTTCTTTAGGACAAGGACTCTTGGTTTACTAACCTTAATGTCTCTACTACCTGCTGCAGGGCCTAGAACATATTTTCTTATTGGATATTTGACCTTTTTGTGTTGCCACACTTACCACCTGTTATGTGCCAAATTGTGTCCCACCAAAATTCAGGTATTGAGATTCTAACCCCTGGTACTTCAGTATGTGATTAGGTTTGGAGATAAGGTCTTAAAAGAGGTTAAAGTTAAAATGAAGTCTTTAGTGTGGGCCCTAATCCAGTATGTCTGGTCTCCTTATAAGAAGAGGAAATATGGATGTAGATATAAACAAAGGGAAGATCATCTGAAGGCAAAAAAGGTGATCACCTACAAACCAAGGAGACAGGCTTCAGAAGAAACCAATCTGGCCATCGCTTTCATCTCAGACTTCTAACCTCTAAAACTGTGAGAAAATACATTTCTATTGTTTGAAGCCACTCAGTCCACGGTGCTTTCTTCTGACAGCCTAAGAAACTAATGTGGCACCTAGCTAAAAAGTAATATATTTTTATATTAGGCTCTGTGAGTTATCTGCTTTATCTGACCATGCATTCTGACTTTGCTATTTGAATATGCACATATTATATCACTTCAGGTATGCAATGTATGTATAGGGAAAAATAAGAAAAAATAGCAAAATGTTAATCATGGTTTATCTCTGGGTATGGAATTTTGGCTTAATGTATTTGTTTCTTTGTACCTTTCAATATTTAAAATACCTATAATGAGCATGAGTTATTTTTCTAGATAAGGAAAGAAGTTATTTAAAAATTGTATCATGGTATTAGTGTGTTTATATTATTGGTGACCTGGCTATGAGTCACAGGTGGGGCTTCTGTGTAAATGAGTTTTGCAGTCTCTGATATTCCTTATCCATTTTTGAATTGCTGCAGCATAAATTTATTCTGTAAAAAGGCTTGCTTCTGAAAACAATGATTTGTTTGGATAATTCCCTATCACCCCCTTTTTGTCTTTGTATTGTACAGTTAAAATGGAAAGGCTCTGTTCACCTGTACTGGCATAGTTCACACTTCTATTTTTGCCACTGATAGCATTATTTGCAGCTGCTTTTTTTTTTTTTTTAGCCTTTTCTAATTTCCACACTACCACTGATTGTATTTCATTAAAACTGATTTAGAAATGCAAGGCATATAATTAGATTGAGAAATATGCTATCGATTTAGCTTCTCATTATGATGTTATCACATGCACAAAAAGAAAAGTCATTTGGTACAATTGTTATGATTAAAACCACAAAAGAGATCTGTTACATCAGACTTAGTTTTCAGGGCCTGGTGTGGTATAAAATGTGAGAGAGGGGTTAATCCGTTTTTATTAGAGCTGTATATGTCCTGTATCCGTAATGCCTATGGGCTAATAATTTCAAACGAATCTTCGGTAAACAGGAGGTTTTTCAGGAAGTCATATTTAATAAAAGTACATCAATACTTAAATATTGTTTTTAAGGTTGCTGTGGATAACGATCATTTTCTAGCTCTACACTGCAAAACCACATTCCCCAAGTCTTTATAAGGCAGATTTTTATTGCAGGGAGACTAGGAGGGGCAAAGAACACGGATCCTGGGGTCAGGCAAAGTGAGGTCAAATCACAGTCCTGTTGCTGTCTAGGAGAAGGTGGGATCGCTGTGTAATATGTAAGTACCACGAGCCAGGCTTTTAAGGATGTTATTTCATCAGTTCCTACAAAGCTGTTATTTGCCCAAGTTCTTAGCTAGTAATTGACAGAATTTTAGTTTTCTTCACCCCTAAGGCCATAAACCTTCTGCAATGGTATTCTCTTCCCTTCTGTTGAGTGATGTTGAATAAGTAACTTAGTATTTCTGAGACTTAGTTTTCTCATTTGCGAAATAAGGATAATAATATTTCTTCATAAAGTGGTTTTGATGGTTAAGTGAGTTACTATCTGTATAAAACTGAGCATCCTGCTTGGTATTCAGTGCTGGTAAATGCACTTGCCCTTTCTCCCTGGTAATCTAGGATGACCTGGCAGTTGTTCCTATTTGAAGGAGAGATACTGATATTCCTTATACCTGCATATACAGGTAAGAAAATTCAGGTCAAGGGATGCCTGGGTGGCTCAGCGGTTAAGCGTCTGCCTTCTGGCTCAGGTGTGATGCTGGAGTCCTGGGGATCGAGTCCCACATCGGGCTCCCCGCATGGAGCCTTCTTCTCCCTCTGCTTATGTCTCTGTTTCTCTCTCTCTCTGTGTGTCTCTCATAAATAAATAAGTAAAATCTTAAAAAAAAATTCAGGTCAAAAAACAAAACAAAACAGGCGTGCCTAGGTGGCTCAGTCAGTTAAGCGTCTGCCGTCAAAATCCCAGAGTCCTGGGATGGAGCCCGCATTGGGCTCCCTGCTCAGCGGGGATCCTGCTTCTCCTTCTCCCTTTGCCACTCCCCCTGCTTGTGCTCTCTCTCTCAAATAAATAAATAAAATGTTTTTTTAAAAATCACAATTTCTGTTATAGAAAGATCTCGTTTATTAAGTAGAATGGTCTGGGAACTAAGTATAAAGATTATATATCCCCTACTCCATCACATGCGTAACTTTCCCTATTGTCCACATCTTCCACCTCCCCCTCCTGGCCCAGTGGTACATTTGTTACAATTGATGAGTCTACATTGATGTACCACTACCACCCAGAGCACAAAGTTTACATTAGGGTTTGCCTTTGGTGTTGTACATTCTATATATTTGACACATTTACAGTGACACGAATCCATCATCACAGCATCACACAGAGCAGTTTGATTGCTCTGAAAATCCGCTGGGTTTTGCCTGTTTATCTCTCCCTCCCTTTTAACCCCAGGCAACTAATGATCTTTTTACTATCTCCACAGTTTTGCCTTTTCCAGATAGTCATATTGTTGGAATCATATAATATGTAGGCTTTTCAGATTGGTTTTTTTTTTTCCTTAGTTCATGTAAGTTTCCTCCATATTTTTTTTTTTTATGATTTGATAGCTTATTTTTTTTTAGTGCTAAATACATTCTTTATACTAGAGTTAAGGGGTTAACCATTATATCGTTGTATTAGAGTATTCTGGATTTTACTTATTTTTACCTTTACCAGTGTGTTTTATATTTTCATATGTTTTCATGTTACTAATTAGCATTATTTCATTTTCAGCCTGAAGAACCTTTCAGCATTTCTTGTAAGGCAGGTCTAGTATCAATGAATTCCCTCAGCTTTTGTTTGTCAGGGAAAGTCTTTCTCTCTCCATTTCTAACAGACAGCTTTGCTATGTGTTTTGGGGAAGATCTCTTTAAGTAGAATTTATTTGGGCGTGTATGAGTTTCATGAACTTGGATGTCAAATCTCTCCCAGATTTGTGAAATTTTTAGCCATTATTTCTTTAAATACAATTTCTATCCATTTCCCTTTCTTCTGATACTATAAAAATGCATAGATTGTTTCTTTTCATGGTATTGTATAGTTTACTTAGGCCTTCTTTATTCATTTTCATTTTTTTTCTTTGTCCTCTTATGACAGGTTAATTTCAAGTGATCTCTCTTTGACCTCACAGATTTTTTTGTTGTGCTTGATCCAGTTTGATATTTATGCTCTCTATTGTATTTGGTTCCATTCACTGTATTCTTCAACTCCAGAATTTCTGCTTTGTTCTTTGTGATTTCTGCCCCTCTTTTAAACTTCTTGTTTCATTTGTGTATTGTTTTCTTGATTTTGTGGAATTGTATTTTTGGATTTTCTTAGCTCATTGAGTTCTCTTAAAACAACTATTTTGAATTCTTTTTCAGGCAAACCATAGATCTCCATTTCTTTAAAGTTAGCCACTGGAAAGCTATCATATTCCTTTGATATATCATATTTCTTTGATATTTCATGTTCCTTGAAGTCTTTATTGCTCTCTTTGCATTTGAAGGAGTTACCCCCTCTAGTCTTTATTGACTGACACCAGGAGAGAAATACCTTCCATCAACCCTGCTAGGCATTCTAAGACTTTCTCAAACCTTTACAATATGCTGTTCCATACTTCTTTTTCTTTCTTGTGGGGGGAATTATTAAAATTGTATGTATTCTCTTGACCCTGCAGAACAGGGTCAGGTGCTGACAGCCTTCCATTTGCTTATCCTGGGATGGTGCTAAATGCTCAAGTTTGAGTGTTTTCTTCCAATCCTACAGAATTAGGCCAGCTTTCTATGCATGCTCACTAGCTATCTATAAAGGCTTGGTCCTGCTTCCCTCAGGGGCATAAACAAGGATCCAACCATGGGGTGGGGTGTATGTAGGTGAGGCACACTGAGTGTTGGGGGTATCCATGAGCCATTTGGGGTTACCTACAGGTAAGATGTCCCTACTGGCTCCTGGGCAGACTTCCTAATGGAGTCTGCAATGCAGTTAGTAGTACTACATCCCTTGGATGCCCTCTGAGGGCCCTGGCTGTTGTTCTCCAGCTACTTCTTGCCCACCTCCCCCCAATTGTGCAGCATATCCAAGTATACTGGATTGGGTAAGAAAGAAGACTGTCTTTGGCAGCATCTTGCATAGCTCGCAAAGCCAGATACTCATTCATACATTCTCACATGTCTTTGTGGGAGAAATCATGGGCCTAGAAGGTCTCTTTTGGCACTGAGTTGTGCCACCTTGAGGGAGGGGTGACACAGACAAAATGAAACAATTCCTCTTCCCTCTTCAATATATCCAATAATGGATTTTTTTTTTTCCAGTGGCATGCTAGAATTTCTCTGTTGGGCTATTGGACTTCATGCTTGCTTCGGCAGCACGTATACTAAAAACTGGACTATTGGACTTCCACAAAGGCACTCTTGTCCACAGGTGATTGTCAAAATCAGTGTTCTTTTGGGGTAAGATAGTAGGAAACTCCTATTTTGCCATTTTGATGACTCATTCTCCAATAATCACATTTGATTTTTGTGATAGAACTACAAGTGTTATATAAACAGTGATGAGTTCCTTGGGAATGAAGATATTGTATCTCTAGGGATGATGTTATGGAGTGAATTGTGTCTTACCCAAATTCATATTTTGATGCTCTAGTCCCCAGTGTAACTTTATTTAGAGATAGGGCCTTTAGGAAAGTAATTAAGATTAAATGAAATCATCAGGGTGGGGTGCTAATCTGGTGAGGAGTGGTGTCCTTATGAGAAGAGAAAGAGATATCAGGAGCATGCATAGAGAAAAGTCCATTTGAGAACAAAGCTAAGTAAAGAAGGCTCAGGAGAGGATCAACTCTCTTGATCCTGGATTTTCAGTCTTAAGAACTGTTAGAAAATAAATATATGTTGTTTAATTCACCTAGTCTATAGTATTTGTTATGGCAGACCTAGCAGACTAATACAGATGGCATCTGGCCTCTTTTACCTTTATGGAGGCTTCAAATCATATTAGATTTGTTCTCAAAAGCTTCAATAATTCATGCCTTTTATAATGGTAAATATTCATGTTTATTTAAAGAAACAGTTGTGTAGATTAAATTAAATTGTTAGGATTCAAAAGCAGGATAGCTTTTCATATCATAGAAGAGAGCTTGAGAAGGACAGGTCTGAAAAATGAATAGGCAAGTGGGAAAATGTGCTGTAGAGAAAGTACCAGGTTTTTTTTTTTTTTTTCTGACACTAAATGTGAACCTGATATATCTGTTCTTTTGCACATTAGTATGAGTGGCAGCAGGGCCACAGCCACATCCTGAGGGCCTTTGAGAGGAATGAAAATGTGTGAGAAGTCATTTAACAAGCAAGAGGATCACACATTCCCAAAAAGACATTAAAGAAATTGCAAATAGGAAAGTATATAGTATTTATTGAGCTCTACCTTTGCTCCATGCAAGGTGCTAAGCCATTTACTAAGAGTTTTTATTAATAAGTATAGTATTGTATTAATTGGGCAATTCTCTTATAGCAAAGAAATGTCAATATGCTAGTGGATGAACTTGGAAGAAATTTATTTCTTGATCATATTACAGTTCAAACCAGCATTCCTGTCTAGTGGAAGTCTCTCTTCCTTGTGGTGATTTGGCAATCAGAACTTCTTGAAGTCCTCTCACCTGGAATAAGGGAAAAGATGGGGAAGTACACTGACTACTTCTCCACTTTGGTGCATGAGTTATGCTCTGTACTTCTTACATTTCATTGGTTAGAACTAGTTCTATGGTACCATTCAAATTCATGCTTTTTCTTCAGTTGTATACATTTGTCACTGGATGGTAGCTGTCCATACAGGTACTATTAAATCCCCTCTTGCACAAAGCCTAGAGCCATGTTACTGGTTCTCACTAATGTAATATGAATGGAAGTGATGTATATCACATGAAGGCCATGATAGTTAAAAGTGGGCATCATTTTTCACCCTCTTGTTTCCCTTCCTGTGATGATAAGGCCCTGGGACATGGCAGGGCCCCAAAGCAAAGGGGCCTAGGTCTCTGGATGACCATTTAGAATGTGTCCCATTTCACCCACTATGACTATTTTCATTTTATTGTAGGGGAAGCAAAATACATTTTATTGTGTTAAGTCTCTGAAATGTTGGGATCTCTTTGCTATGTGGCTAAGGTTACTATAATAAATCCACATGACCTCATCTAGAAGCATGAGAGGATGGGAGATCTGATCTCTGGTCATGCTATCACTTCTCAATGAAAAATGTCTCAATACTTTGGAAACAGGAGTAGAGCTTTTGATTGCCTAGTTAGCTAACTTTGCCCAAGCACCTTTCACAGTGCCTGACATTGCTGAATGAATAAATGACCCATAATTAAATTGATGCCTATTTGGGGGAAAGCTCAATGGAAGTTGATATAGCTATTAAAGACTAGCCACAGTACTTCTTATAAACACATTGAGTTATTTATATACATTATTTCATTTAACTCCAGTAATAATCCAATGAGTTAGGTTTCATTTTACTGCACTTATTTATTTGTATGTTGTTCTTTCTTCTTGAGCTGTGAGCTTCTAATCCTTAGAGTTAGTGTCTAACTTTTCCTTCTGTCTTGGTGGCTGGCACATAGTGGGGAGTCAGTGTCTGTTGAGTGAATAAATTCATGGACAGGAGGATGTGTAGATACTGGTTAGTATCTACAAGTCTAAGTATATGTCTCATGGGACTTATGTGCCAGAGCTGAGAGGCAAAACAGAGTAGGAAAAGGGTTTTGGGAATAGACATGTATGCTAGGGGGGACGGGGAGGGGATAGAAGCTAAGTGCTAGACAGTGAATTGATCTTCACTTGGGAGAAATGGTCCAATTGGGAGAAATTCCAGTCAATAAATTGGAGCACAAATTAGGAATATATGGTTTGGTGCTATAGTCTAAGCAAGTGTTGAGTAGGTCTCCAGAGTTAGGGATCCAGTTGTCCTTTAGATAGATGTTCTAGGCAAGTAGTCCTGAATCTTTGGGGCTACATATTTCTCATCTACAAAGTTGCTAATTTAGTAAAAACCATGTATCTAAAATGCGTGGTTATCTAAGATAGAAGAGCAATCAGAATTTCCTGGGTAATGTCAGCACTTTTTAAAAAAGCATCAGATGCATAGATTTAAGTTAATCTTCCTCAGACTGGTTCATCTCATCATCAGTCTCAGAAGGTGCCCTTTTTGTGTTATATTTTAATACTTTCTCCCTTCATCTCTTTCCCTACCTCTGCATCTTCCCTCTCCAAAATTGCCACACAGATGGTATATTTGATGTATGCCCTTCTAAACCATCTGCCCCACAAGAGGCCCTCTAGCATTCTGTGTAAAAATACAGGCATTAGAACCTGGGATCCACTCCTCACACAACAGTGGGACTTTGGGCAAGCTGTTTAGCCTCTCCGTGCTTCAGCTGCTTAATTTATATATGGTTACTTGATGAATAAATAGGTTAATATGCCTATAGTGTAAAATTAGTGACTGGAATAAAGTAAGTACTAATAAACCCTTGAAAATATACATATTGTTTATGTGTTTGAAATGGAGATATTTATAGATCAGTAAATATCATTTAGTGTACTTTCATCACTGTTAAGGGCTATGGGTTTTGACAAATGCCTACTGTCATGAATCCCCCACTAGAGCACTATACAGAAGAGCTTCACTGCCCTAAATCCCTGTGCTTCACCTAATCAACCCTTCCCCTCTGCAAATCCCTGGTAGCCACTGATTTGTTTTCTGTCTACCATTCTGCCTTTCTCAAAGTGTCATAAAAATGAAATCATAAAGTATGAAGTATTTTAGATTGACTCCTTTCATGTAACAATATGCATGAAAGATTCATTGGTGGTCTTGCATAGCCTCATAGCTTTTCTTTTCTATCACTGACTAGTATTCCGTTGTCTGAATCAGTGCAGTGTGTTTACCATTCACCTATTGAAGGACATCTGGGTTGCTTCAAAGTTTTGGCAATTATGAATAAAGTTGCTAAAAACATTTCCATGCAGATTTTTGTGTGGACATTGAATCTATTTTTAAAATTAAAATTGGCTTATATTTTTATTTTCTCATCTTGCCATCTGATTTTGGTATCAAGTATATATTAGCTTCACAAGATGAATAGGGTTTTTTTTAATCTCTTTTCCTATTCTTAAAAAATAAACTTGCTTAGATTGGAATATCTATTTCTTGAAAATTTAGTAGAATTCATCTGAAAATCTGTCTATGCTGTGGCTTTTTAGGTGAGCAAAGGTTTTTGGTTACTATTTCATTTTTAAAAATTAATCATTTTTTAATGTTATACATTAAAATTTTCTAATTTCGCATGTGCCAGCTTGGACATGTTATATTTTTCTAGAAACATATGAATTTTCTATAGGTCCTCAGAAGTCTTGTTGTTTTATAAAAATCTCTGTTATATCTGTATTTCTCTTTTTTCCTTCTGTGCATGTGTGGGATGCACGTGCATCTATATGTAGTTTTTCTTTGTTTTTCAGTTTGTTCTTAGTAGAGATTTATCTATATTACTAATCTTAAAAAAACAGATTATGGTTTGCTGTTTATCTCTTTCTTTTCACTTATTTCTATTTTTTATTATTTCTTTCTTGTTTCTTTATGTTAATACTCTTTTTCCAGCTGCTTTTATTTTACTGTGGTAAAAAGAGGTAGCATGATGTCTACCCTTTTAAACATAGTTTTTAATTGTACAGTACTGTTAACTATATGCATATTGATTTCAATATTCACAATATTACAGATTTCTAGAATGTTTTCATCTTGTATGAGTGAGACTATACTCATTACTCATTGAGCAGCAATTCTCCTTTGCCCTCCCCCATCCTTTGGCAATCACCATGGTATTAACTGCTTCTATGAATCTGACTGCTTTAGATACCTTATATAAGTGGAATAATGCAATATTTGTTCTTCTGTGACTGGCTTTTTTTTCCAGGTAGGGTAATGTCTACATGGTTCATCCATGGTATAGCCTATGACAGAATTTCTTTTTTTAAGACTGAAGAATACTTCATTATATGTTTATATTACATTGGTAAAAAAGTTTTTATTCATGAGAGACAGAGAGAGAGGCAGAGACATAGGCAGAGGGAGAAGCAGGCTCACTGGGGATCTCAGTGTGAGACTTGATCCCAGGACCTGGGATCACTACCTGAGCCAAAGGCAGACGCTCAACCACCGAGCCACCCAGGCATCCCTATATTACATTTTTCTTACCCATTTATCCCTGATGGACATCTATATTGTCTCCACCTGTTGGCTATTATGAATAATGCTGCAATGAACATGGAAGTGCAAATATCTCAAGCTTCTGTTTTCAATTCTTTTGGATAAATACCTAGAAGTGGGACTGCTAGATCATGTGGTAGTTCCATTTTCAGTTTTTTGAAACAGCTTTTTACTGTTTTCCATAGTGACTGCAGCATTTTATATCCCCAATAATAGCTCACAAAGGTTCCAATCTCTTCACATCTTTGTCAAACTTAGTTTTTCTCTTTTAGAAGTAATGGCCATCCTAACAGTTGCAAGATGCTATTTCAATGTGGTTTAACTTGCATTTCCCTGATAATTAGTGATGTGGAGTATCTTTTCATATATTTGTTGGCCAACTGTATGTCTGCTTTAGAGAAATATCTGTTCAAGTCCTTTGCCCACTTTGAAATAAATTACAATAATTATTATTTTTGCTATAGAGCTGTGCTCTTTTAGCTTATTATAAAATGCTTTGTTTTTGGTATTTTTTTAAAGATTTATTTATTTTAGAGGGGGGGAGGAGCAAGCATGGAAGTGGGGGGAGGGTCAGAGGGAGAGAGAATTTCTCTCCCCCAGGAGCGCAGAGCTGAGGACCCTGAGATCATAACCTGAGCTGAAATCAAGAGTTGGCTGCTTCACTGAGCCACCCTGCTGCCCCGAGTCTTCCTTATTTTTTAATAAGTTTATTCAGAACTAAAATTTTCCTTTTAAATACTTCTACAGTTGTGTCTCACAAATATTTGTTATGTGGTTTTTATATGGGTTTTCAGCTCTGAATTTTAACTGTTTCCTTCTGACTTACTTTGAAGTCATGGATTACTTAATAGTATTTTAATTATTAGGATCAATAAATTTTAAAGTTATTATTGTATAATTATTTATATTACAGTAGTATTATTTTAATTTTTAAGTATATAGGATTATAAGTTATCTTTTTGTAATTTATTTATGATAATATACTATTTATCTTCTTAAATTTGATACTCAATCATTATGCTCTTCAGCATTTGCTTGGTATGAATTTCTATTTACTTTCAACTGTTTTGTTTCTACTCAATTTGTTTATTTATTTAGTAAGTTTTTATTTAAATTCCAGTTAGTTAATGTACTGTATAATATCAGTTTTAGGTGTAAAATATAGTAACTCAACACTTCCATACAATACTTGTCCTCATCACAACAAAAATGCATTCCTTAATCTCCATCCTCCCCCCACCTTCCCTCTGGTAATCCTCAATTTGTTCTCTATAGTTAAGAATCTGTTTCTTGATTTGCATCTCTCTCTTTCTTCTCCCCTTGTTTGTTTTACAGTTTCTTAAGTTCCACACTTGAGTGAAATTTTATGGTGTCTTTCTCTGACTTATTATACTCAGAATTATACTCTCTAGGTCCATCTATATCTTTGCAAATGGCAAGATTTCATTTTTTTTATGGCTGAGTAATGTTTAAATCTATTTCTTACATTCAAAATCTTTTTGGATTACAAAACTATTCTGAAAATCTCTATCATTGGATTAGTTAGCTGAAGCTATTTTCATTATTATAAATAATAAGACTTATTTCTATTCTATTATTTATATTTCCTAATGGGCATATTTTCTTTTCCTGCCTTTCTTTTCCTTTTTTTTTTTTGCTTTTTCTTTCCTCCTTCTCTTACCCCTCTCTTTCTTTCTTTCTTTTCCCCCTCCTTCCTCTTCTTTATCATAATTCCCTTTACAAAGATCATATCTTCTGCAGGTTCAAAAGTTGTTTAATGTTCATCCTTATATATAAATGATAATTCAGCAGGATATAAAGTTTATTTCAAGTCCTTGTTCTTCAAAGTAAAAATGTCATGTTATTTTCTCATACCCAATATAGGTATTAAAAATTTTAATATTAATTTGGCTCCTTTCCTGTTTTAGGCAAATTGCTTTACCCTCTGGAATTCATTTCTTTGTGCCCTTTGGGAACTGGGTATTTTGGATATTCTTTTTAACATACCTAGACATTTAAAAATCTATTCTTTGTAAAACTCTATAATCCATTTTACTTTGAAATATTGCAGATCTTTTTATTTTGGCAAATTATTGGTCATTGTTCTTCAAGTATGTTTTTCTTTCCATTTATTTCTCTCATTTATTTCTCTTATTCCTCTCATTTGATGGTATTGCCACTAAATGTTGATACATCTACATCTCTCTTCTGTATCTCTTAACTTTTTTTCTTTTTATTTAAAATTTCTTAATACCTTCTGGGATAATTCTTTGACTGGATTTTCTGGTCAACCCAATCACTTTTGATTCCATATTCTGTTATTTAGCCTTTCCATTCATTGAGTTCTTTACTTTAGCAATCATGTTTTTATAACCAATAAATCCAAGTGATTGTTTTTCATACTTGCGTGTGGTTTGTTTTCCCATTATGCTTCTTTTCCTCTCTGTGAATATTTAATTATACTTTAAAAATTATTGCTCTATTTGTTTCATCTATTCTGCTGCTACTGCTATTATTGGGTCATTATTTTCCCCTCTGAGCTAATTTTTAGTATTTGTGCTGCCAAGGTGAGCACTTCCCCTATGAGCTAATATTTCCTTGAAACTTCGTTACTTTGCACCAGTGTGTACCTAGAAGAAAGTTGAGATATGAGCCCCTGCATGTGATTTCCAAATAATTTTCTTGGAGAGCTACTAATGAGGAGTTCCCCTGGAGTTGTAATCCAGGCTTAACCAGTACCTGTTTGCTGCTCTCTTCCTCTGTGCCTGGGGGCACTTCCCTTAGTGCATCTTCTAAAGACTGCTGTGTTCTGAAGGCTGACACTCTGTGCTATGTTGCCTAGTCCATGGATAGGTAGGTCATGGAAGTGAGATGAAGAAATAAGGAAAGATATTGAAGTAAAAAAAATAAGTAGAGGGAACATTCACAGATAATATTGATCACAGTTCCAGTAGCACTGGTGTGTGGACCAGATCAGCCCTGTCATTTGGCTAAGGCTGTTTCTCAGCCTCTCATGGGAGTCTGTGAATCTTTCCTTCTTTCTTTCTTTCTTTCTTTCTTTCTTTCTTTCTTTCTTTCTTTTTCTTTTTCTTTCTTTCTTTCTTTCTTTCTTTCTTTCTTTCTTTCTTTCTTTCTTTCTTTCTTTCTTTCTTTCTTCCTTCCTCCCTCCCTCCCTCTCTCCCTTCTTTCTTCCCTTTTCTTCCTCTTTCCTCTCCTTTCTTCCCCTTCCATCTGTCAGGGACCCAGAGTAATTACTGTGTCTATTATTTTTTTTCTAGCTTCCATGAATCCTGTTTAGAACACTATGTGCGTTAACCTTTTAAAATGCAATCATTTTAGAAATTAGCCAGAACACACATTCCCTGGGCTTGTTAACTCAAAGAAACGTTTTATATGCAGGAAAAGATTAAGTTGTAATATGTTTTATGCTGTAAGAGAAGGAAAAAACTGGATGTGTGACTCTATTGCTGGCAAATGATGATGTGAGTGAGATATAGAAAAAGATTAGAAGTGAGGTTTTAAAAAGACACTGCTTTAAAAGCAGGTGTCATAAACTACCTCCTTCTCCTAGTGAGTATAATTGCTTGTTTTCCAGTGAAGTCTGCGCTTCCCAAGTGAAAGGAGAAATGTGGAAGACATTTCAAAGAGTTTAGCTGTTTATTTTATTTATTTATCTCTTGGTTGTCTTTCCTAATCACAGAGAAACTCTTCTCTGATTAATAAACAATTTCTGGCTCTGTTTCAGAATCTGGCTGCAATGCATTTGCTATTTGATATCTGAGAGATGTACAACATGTTCACAGTGAATTCTCCAACTGAAAACAGTAGAGTTCAAATAAAGTCAATTAATTCACAGAATGAATGGATTGAAGCCCAGAATTGCATGTCTTGTGGAGGCCTTTTTGATTCACTTGCCAAAAGATATCTGTTTATAAATGCATTAAATGTAACTATTTGGTACTATAGCAGTTACAACCTGATGTGATTTTTTTTTTCTTCCTGTGTTATGGCTGATCTTAGATAATTGAGTTATATTTTACATACATTTCAAACGTTCTTTCTAACACCCTCCTTCTCCCTATAATTCACTCATATCTTCCTGTTTTAACATGGAGATCTTTTCTCTCATTTCTTCTTGTTCTCTCCCCCACTTTCACTTTCTGCTTTTCTTCCCTTCTTGTTTCCTTCCCCCTATTATCTTCCTCCAGTTCTCCTACTCTCCGTGTTTTCCTTCTTTATCTTACCAACTTCCTCTTTTCTTCCTTTTCCTCCCTTCCCTTCCCTCTACCAGCCTTCTCACCTGGGGTCCCTGAAACTGCTCCCTCCAGGCCCAGGAATACAATCTCTCTGAGCTCATGAAGAGCCTAATTCTCCTGTGCTTCTTAGCAATGTCTTCATTGTGGCCCTGGTTCTCACCTAACTTGCTATATTCCTTGGTCCTGTACCTATAGCTGGGTTTGTTGTTGGTGTTGTTTTTATCATTAGATTCCTCTTTTTTTGTGCCAGGTCCATACTATGTGTGAGCCCTGTCTTAACTCTTAATCTGCTTAGCTATTAACCAAATTTGTTTCTTAAGTGTCATTGTCTAATTTGGGTGCAATGCCTGATACAAAAGAACAACAAATCAATATCATATACTGAAAGGTTCGGGAACTAGGATTCTGAATAAGTTTTTCCTTTGACTTCAAGTATGACAACTTGCCTAGAACTTCCTGTAGGTGTGTCCTTTCCATGATATTGCATGAAATTGGGTTCCTTCTTGCACATTAGGTCCAGGCTCCACCTGCCCTGGCTCCACCCTCTCTGGCACCGGATATTGAACCATGGGATACCCTAGTAGAAACTGCCAAACAAGATGCCTCTGCTCATTCCTGCATCAGCACTGTTTATTTTCCTCTTTTACCAGACCATCCCATTCATATTCCTCCCACCATGTCTTTACTTCCCACCCCGCGTATTTTTTTTTTTTTTCTTCAGTAGGAAGATGGACAAGAATTTGAAGCAGGAGAATAATTAACCCCTCTTTTTTAGGAAAAGACTTTCTTCTGGGTTTTTTTTTTTTTTGACCAACCTTAATTTTTTTCCGTTATTCTTTTTCCTATTAGTATTGATTTATTCTTTTATTTTTAGTATTGCTTGCAAACATCTCATCTTTACTGGGCCTTTAAACATTAGAGTTCATGAGCCCGTACCCATACCCTCTCCTACTCGGACGCCATATGTTGCTGCTGTTTCATAAGCCATCTTAATGGTAGTATTGCCCAGTGATTTTTTCAGTACATCTAGTTTTGTTCATTCTGTATGCTTAATGTTAATGGACCTGTGTTCACAAATTAGTAAAATGAATATCTTCCTTGAGTGATTTTGTGAGCTTCCAATGGCATAGTGTTTGCAAAATTTCTCTGTAAAGCATAAAACACTAAATAGTAGTGGCTAACATTTAATAAGAAAAATCTGTATTTCAGCAACCCCCTTTAAGCATTTTATGTGCTTCCTTCAGAGAATCACTTGCCAATAGCAGTTCCTGCTTCCTATTAGCAGGAACTGCTATTGTCCCCATTTTATAGGTGATGTAACTGATGTTAAAGAGTGATATATTAGCTGCAGTACTAATTTGGAGAAAAAAGGAACTGACTTTGTCCGATTTAAGAAAAAAGAATTTATTAAAAGAATCATCAGGTTGATTGGAAAATCAGATTTAGAAGATACTCACCAAAAACATTACCCAAGATCAACCCTAGAAAATTAGTTCATGAAGGAAAACATTACTACTGCCAAAATAGAACTAGCAATTAGAGGACACTAGAGACCAGCAGCTGGAGTGTTATTTTGCAATGGTAACCTCCAAAGGAGAGGATTCTCCATGGCCCTGCTTCTTTGGGTTATGAGCTAATTTGAAGCCCATAGTGGATGCTGCTGATTGGCAGATTCAAATGCTAAAGTCTGGTCTGCTGAGGAGGCTATAAAAGCAAGCATTCAGCCTCTTTAGCTTCTATGGTAAGAATCAAGCTATGCTCCAACCAAGATTTATGAGGTAGACAATATCCCAAATGTGCAGAAGGAGTTTAGGTAATAAATAAAATTTGCTGAAATGGTAAATGTGCATTACAAGAATTTTCCCAAAGTCACAATGCTGGGATGTGGAAGGAGAGTTTGCTAAGATCCAGGGATGAATTACTTTACTATGCTGCCTCATGAGCTAGAAATGGGAGCTAGAGGAGAAAACTATTTAAGCAAAAGCAGAAAATCCTAAAATACAAGTGTTGAAAGGCTCCTTAGAGGTGACCTGACTGGAATTCCTTATAGACTCCCCTCATCACTCCCTTGAGACACATTGTCTTCATTAACCAAAGTTTGGCAATTCTGTTCCGGCAGACTGGTGCTACATAACTTTCACCACTGCTTCTTAATCTTGGCATCAGAGCTTCTGGTTTGGCACCTCTCTCTTAGATTTCTGAGTTTTGGCTTGTGTTGTGTGTTTGGCTCCAGTTACTGTTTCCTGCTAGATAACATTCATTTTTGTAAGTATATGTGTCTTTTAAACAAACATATAGTGAACTCCTCTTATCTCTCAGGCTCTTTCATGTATATTATTTCATTTATCCTAATTAATCCTTGTAACAAGTTTGCAATGGTGTCACTATTATTGCTATGTTCCAGATAAAGACACTGAGGTTTAGAAAGATTAATTTGCCCAAATGCCACATCTTACAAATATATAAATAGAAGAACTGAGATTTAAAACCAGTGTTGTCTGACATCTGAGGATGTCCTTAGTGTAATATGTCATCTCACTGTATCTTCTGGTTACTCTATTTTATTGACCACTGTCGACAGAAGAGAGTTCCTTCATGCTCAGAGGGCTCCCCTTGACCCTCATTCTGTCACCCAACACTTGACATCTTGCTGTCTTAAATCCTTTATATTCTAAGAAATTCTTAATATCTGAGTAATGAACATATATTTTTCATCTTCCTTTTGGATAGCAACAGGGGAGATGAAGTTTTTCCAGGAGGTGTTTGAAGTAGAAAGTATAACTTTTATATGTGTTAAAAAGAGCTTCAATTCGTCTACCTTTATACCATTATTAATTAATAAGTTAATCAGAAAAATATATATTGAACACGTACCACATTATAAACATAATTTTTCATTTTTTAGAGTTTTCTTTTAGTTCCACTGCTTTTTCCCCTCTATTTTTCTTTATATATAATTAACCTATAAAATTATATTAGTTTTAGGTATATAACATAATAATTTGATATTTGTATATTTTGTGACATGATTACTCCATTAAGTCTAACTTCCATCACCATACATAATTACAGTTTTATTCGTGGGTTGAAAATTTACGTTTTTAGCAATTTTCAACTACCAGTTCTCTGTATTTACGGTTGGTTTCTGGTTTGTTTGTTCATTTGTTTTGTTTTTTAGATTCCACATATCAGTGAAACCACATGGTATTTGTCTTTGTCTGATTTATTTCACATAGTATAATCCCCTCTAAGCTTTTCTCTGTTGTTGCAAATGACAAGATTTCATTCTTTTTTATGGCTGAGTAATATTCCATTGTGTGTATATATGTCTGTGTATCATACTCAATTTGCTGAAAACAAAGGAAAATAAAATCTTGAAGTTAGCCAGAGAAAATAGTTACATTACATATGGAAGGAAAAAAAAAGAATTACAGAAATCAGAAATCATGTACACTGGGAAATAATTGTGTGACAACCTTAAGTGTTAAGAACTGGAAGACCATTTCTAACACCACCTATAACTGAATCACTGAGAATAGGTTTACTCTTTCATTGAAAACATTTAGGGAACTGGACAAAAATATTTAAAATATTTTTTCATACATACATTGAGCAACATGTACTGCAGAACAGTGATTTCTCAGAGAAAGAGATGAAAATAAGGTGGTTGTCCTGGCTATCTATCTGGGGGAACTTCCTGGACTATAATACAGGAAGGGGAACTCCACACAGAACATGGCATTGAGGTTATAGGACTAAAAGTTTGGAAGATATTTGTGTCAGTAATTTTCTAGTCAAATTGTGATATAGGAAAGACATCTATGGACAGAAAATCTCTAGAAATATGCACAGGAGTACCCCTTCAGTCCTTTGTTGAATTCTAATCTGCTCAGGTATAAAGATTAAGAAAAACAAATGCCATTAAGATGTAAGCTACATAAAAAGATGCGCAACATCACTCATCATCAGGGAAAGTGAAAATCAAAACTACAATGAGATATCACCTCATACCTGTCAGAATGGCTAAAATCAATAATACAAGAAATAAAAAATGTTGGCCTGGATGGGGAGAAAAAGGAACCTTCATGCATTGTGAAAAACAGTATGGAGCTTCCTCAAAAAATTAAAAATAAAGCTACCCTATGATCCAGTAATTGCACTACTAGGTATTTACTCCCTTAAGTGTAAAAACACTAATTCAAAGGGATACATGCACCCCTGTGTTTATAGCAGCATTATTTATAATATCTAAGTTATGGAAGCAACCCAGTGTTCATTGATAGATGAATGGATAAAGAAGATGTGATATATTATATACATATAATGGAATATTATTCAGCCATAAAAATAATGAAATCTTGCCATTTGTAACAACATGGATGGAGGAGCTACAGGCTATAATGCTAAGTGAAATAAGTCAGAGAAAAATACCTTATGATTTCACTCATATGTGGAATTTAATAAAACAAATGAATAAGAGAAAAGAGAGAGAAGTCAAGAAACAGACTCTTACTATTGAGAACAAACTAATGGCTACTGGAGGGGAGTTAGGTGAGAGGATGGGTGAAATAGGTGATGGAGATTAAGGAGTGCACTTGTCATGATGAGCACTGGGTGTTGTATGAAAGTGTTGAATCACTATATTGTACACTTGAACTAGTATAGCACTGTATGTTAACTATACTGGAATGAAATTTTTTTTAAAAAGATAATAAGCTAAATAATTCCAAGAACTCACACTGGACTGGGAGATGTTTTAATACAGACATTTCACTTTTGTGTATTTCACTTTATTACACTTCACAGATACTGCATTTTTTTTTTTAACAAATTGAAGCTTTTTGATGACCCAAGCCAGTCTATCAGCACCATCTTCCCTGTGGAATTTGCTCATTTCATGTCTCTGTATCACATTTGGTAATTCTCACACTACTTCAAACTTTTATTATTTATTATTTTGTATTATTTTATTATTATATTTGTTATGGTGATCTGTCACCAGTGATCTTTGATGTTACTGTTGTAATTGTTTTGGGGTGCCATGAATCACACTCATATAAGCATGAGGAAATGGATGATAGACAAAAGAAAGAACAAAATAAAACCATATGAGATAAAAAATGTAGTATTCTAAATAAAAAATAAATTTACTAATCAGATTTAGTAGTTACAGAGTGCAGAATAAAAGCTCAGTGAACTTGAAATATACAAATAGGACCACAGAGAGGAAAAAGATTTAACAAATAAATAGAGATAAACCACCACTGCTTACCAAGATGGAGTAACAAGGATTAGATTTACTCTCCCATCTGAAAGAACCAATAAACACCCCCTCCCTCCCAAACAGACAGAAACGCAGTGATTATCAGGAAAGGGGAAAAAAATAGGTCCTATGAGCTCCCTACCTTGTTGCCAGGAGAGACTTTCCAGGCCATCTATAATACAGCTAATGGCAATCTACATTGGATTCCTTGGGTTGAGGGGCTACATAGCTGAGCATCTGAGGAGACCAAGCAGGCTTAATAGGTCAGACTCGAGAAGAGAGAGCTTCACAGAGAGTGAACCAGAGATCTGTAGATTTCCACTGAGTATTCAATAGATAAATCAGCTTCTACTTGTAGGGACTCTACCTGAAGATGAGGAAAGAATGTCCTGAAATGATAGTGGGAACAGTGCCTGGCGCCCATGCCAGGCTGGGAGTAGTGCCTATTTCTACCAGTCAGACTGGAAAAAAAAAATCAGACCTCATGATTTACCAAGATTTGGATTGAGCAACCAAAGAATTTATGTCAGTAGTGGAGAGTAAATAGCTTCATACTGAGCTCTGTTCTGATCCCATCCAATAAATCTTAAAAGCAAGCTCTGAAAGGATCAAGCTATTTCCAATTTCCAGCATCTAAGAAGAAAACTCACAAATTTGATAGGATACAGAAAATCTCTAGCACAAAATAAGGCAAATTTACATTATTTGGCATTAAAAGATACCAGGCATAAAATAAAGAAGAAAAATATGACCCTAATGAGTCAAAGAAAATCAATCAATAATGATTTAGAGCTAATAAAGATGCAGAATAGCAGATAAACATATTAAATCCATTATAACTACATTCTGTATGTTCAAAAAGATAAGTAGAAACATGGAAGATATTAAACGGCCCAAATCGTACTTCTAGAGATGAAAACTGCAATGTCTAAGATGAAAAATTACTTAATGGGATTAATGATTGATCAGACATTGCAGAAGAAAATATCAGTAAACTTGAGACATAGCAATAGAAACTATCAAAAATGGAACACATGAAGGAAAAATAATGAAAAAAAATTAGTAAGCTGTCAAACAATTTCAAGTAGCCAACATAGATATAATTAAATTTCCTGAAGACTAGGAGGGAGGAGAGACAGAGAAAGTATTTGAAGAAATAATCACCCAAACTGTTCCAATTGGATGAATATTATACACCCACAGAATCAGAAAGATTAATGGATCACAAGTGCATAAAACATGAAGAAAGTTATACCAAAGAATATCTCATTAAATAGTTCAAAACCAGTGATAAAGAGGAAAAAAAAGCAGATATATAAAAAAATAAGACAAGACGTGAGGAGAAATAAAGTTATAGATGACAGCATATTTCTCATTAGAAACGGTATAAGTGAGAAGACAGTGGAACAGTCTTTAAAATTTTGAAAGATGTTAGTTCTCCCCAACAAAATAAGCCAGTCAGAGAAAGACAAATATCATATGATTTAATCATCTGATAATACCTGCACAATATATTTAAACTTGTTTCGCAGCTCAGTAAAAAAATCAAAGCATATTCGATTATTATCTAAGAAAGTAAGTATATTAATAATTAAATTAAGATAAAATTTGTTGTGTGAGTGCTTAAAGAGTATTTCATAATATAAATGCCCAAACTGTCGATCTCAATTTTGCAATCATAAAATAGGGGCCAGATTTTAGATGATCTTAAACAACTGGATAGATTCACGAAGTTCTATGAAATATTTTTTCGGGGTAGGAAAAAACTGTGGTCTAGGTAATATTAAATAATATTACATAAGTGAAAATACGTAGCGTAGTTTTCTGTAGAAGTATTACCAATTGTTAATAGAGAACATGACCAATCTTATGTCGTGAATGGGAGATGTGAGACCAGTGTAGACACCTTCGCAATGTCACTGATGAGAGATATCAAATACCGGAACAAGGATAGTGGCGGTGGGATTGAAGAGAACTGGGTACATCCTGAACATGTTATAGAGATAAAATCTTCTAGAATAAAGCTTCTTGGTTTTGGCTGCTGTACCACAGATAAGCACCTTTTATTTGGCAGACAAGAAGCTAAGTTTCTAGCTTCCTTTTCCTCAAGACTCCAATTTTGTGCAGATAAGCAGACCAGGGGTAAGAAATTGCCTTTGTAGAAAAAGCATGGAACTGCTTTGACTCTCAGACTAAGCATGGAGGGTTTGTCCAAATCTTGGAGTTTAGCTTAAAAAGATTAAGTCAGTAGGGAGGATGTTAACCTGGGTGTATGTGGGTATTTGAAAAGTTGCTAGGATGCAAATGTCTTGGTTGCACGTCTGACCTCAAGGACCTCACAGTTCAACAGGGACAACACGCTCTAGCCAAAGATGATTTCAATACATAGTCACATGTAAAAAACCCATGGACTGTAGGGCTACAGGTAAAAACTTCCTATCTTGTACTGGTGGGAAAATTAAAGAAAGCTTTTAAGACTTTGTGCCTGAAAATGCTAAGTCGTGTTCTCTAATGAAGAAAATGGGAAAGGGTACTTCATGGGAATTATAATGTAAGGAGGCGTTAGTTAATCCCTGGAAGACACTCATAGAAACAATTGTTTGATATTATAATATTTTTAGCTTTTGCACTTCCCATCTTGAACTGGTTGGTGTTTTCAGAGGTGTTCATAGATGTTGTATTTAAAAAAGAAACAAAGTAAAACAACACCTCAACACAGGGATCAAGCAATTAAATATATTTTTATTATAAATTTTCTTGGAGCATTTGATTTACTAGCGTGAATTGCTGTGATTCAAGAAGGATATAAATACAGTGTGCAGCATTTTCCAGACTTATCTGACCACAGAACACTTTTTTTTTTCTTTTTTGGTAAAACCCCAATAAACATCTCAAATATGTGTTCTGGGAACAGTTTAGGAGACATTATTGTATCCTATTCGTTTCTTAACTTTCCTTTTGGCATCTGTCAAGGTTATTGAAAAGATATGTTCCTATTCAACTTCTCCTGCTTCTCATTCAAGCTCTTTCTCAAATGACCAAAATCTCATGCTGAATTGGTTTCAGACTTCCGATAGGAGAAAACCTATCATTTCCCCACAATATTGCAGCAATCATACAGCAGCCTGGATCTGATTAGTATGTCCAGTGTCACAGCCTGCCCGGGGCCAGGCCAGGGCCTCAGCACATCCCAAGCAGACACCACTCTAACTCAACGCTCTGTCTCCTCAGTTCCCAGGCAGCACCTTTACCTCAAAATCTCAGATGCCACCCACATAGCACCCTTTGCCTTCCCCAGGCCCACTATAGAGCTTTAGAGGAAAGGAATCTGGGTGGCCGACACCACATGAAGGGCCTTTGTGCAAGGACGTTTGTCCTAGTGCAGCTCAAAATCTTCCTTGAGGAGCTGAGCAAACTTGCATGTGCATATTAATGTGGTTCTGTGCTATTACTTCCCATGCGGTAGATTATTAGCATCTTTAGCAGATAAAGAAATTAAATGTTAAAATATGTCCAAGGTCATAGGTAGCAGAACTGGCACCCAGACCAGATATAAATGACCCCAAGGCCTTTACTCCTAGATCCCCACCCTCTACTATTGTGTGGTGTGGAATAATGCAAGTCCAGCTGATGTTTAAGTCTTGGTTTTGAGAGAGGACTCTCTTTGCTCTCCCCATTTGAATGCCTCACAGTGTAGTTCAGAATGTCTCTATTTTTCTTTTCTTTTCTTTTCCCTTTTTAAAAAGGACAAGCTCCAAGAAATCCCCCTGAGAACTCCTCACATCATCCCTGATCCAAATTCTAAGTGAAGAAACCTTTTGAGGTTTGGTGATTATTTTCAGCACCACATTAAGATGTGCCCTCTAAACTTTGTGTGTGAGATTGAGGTCCCCAGGCACACATTCAGGACATCGGTAAAGCACTCCTCTGTGTATACCCCATGAACAGTATCCCCTTACAATTCTTATATACTACTTCTCAGATATTCCAAAATTTAGCTAAAATAATTACTTTATTGGGTGGCTATTAGTGTTATACGTCTGATAAAAACCATGTCTGCCCACTACTTTTGCATGTTGTCATAACTTAGTTTATTATTTCTCACAACAAAAATAATAATCTCTGATGGTATGAATGAGTACATTCTTTATATTTTTCTAGTCAGAAACTCCTGCTGTTAATCAGATCCCTCTGAGTATTTCACATCTAGTTTTGATCCCCATGCCATATCCCTAGGAAAAAAAAAACATGTAGTTTTAATTTGATCATGAACATTACTGTTTGAATAGATTTTTTAGACTTCAGGCATGCTGGTTATTTAAATTGACTCAGACAGTATAAACCAGGCTCCCTGACATTCCAGAGCCTTCAAGGGTCAGTGACTTCTGGCAAGTGCCCCAAAGTTCTCTATTTGGCCTTAACTAAGTCAATTCCAACATACTGGGTCTTTAGAATTATGTGCATGTCATAGGATTTCAATAAGAATATCTCAGCCTAAAGCCAGAGTACCTATGGCTATGAACTGCTCTTGAATAAACTTTCTCCCTGTCTTTTTTTTTTTTTTGGAATCCTGTAGCCTTTTCATAGATCTTGGTCTTTTGCAATCATACAGGCTTCTGTTGGTTGAGTGACCTCTTTATATTCGATATTTTGAATTTCTTTTATTTTCATGGCATACCTACGAGGTAAGTGTCATCAACTTCATTTTATAGATAATGAAACTGTGACTTGAACAAGTGATTTATTCATTAACTGACTTACTCATTAACTGCTATTAAATGATATAACTAAGGTTTAAACTTGCATTTCTCATGTATACACAGTATTTATTCTTAACATAAATTGAGCATTTATTATACTCTAATCACTGTTCTGTTAGGTTGTATCACATGAAATTGCTGATCTTTCACCAGAAAATAGTAATTTTATATGGTTTAGCCTAACATTTGTCTCATTTGATCTTAACAATAGCTTTATGAAGCAACTGCTGTTAACGTCATTTTAAAAGAGAGGAAATTGAAGCTTAGCTAGGTTATATAATATACACAGGGTTAAACAGTCAATAAGTAGTGTGCTTTTTTCTTTTTCTTTTTTTTTCATCAGGCAATTCTTCTTCACTATGAACTGGTGACTATGATGAAGTGATGTGACATTTTTATTGTCCCCAGTGGTGGCAATTTTGAGTTTTGTTAGTTCACTGACTTCATTCAATATATTGAGCACATGCTGTGTGTGTGAATCATATATATTCAACCTTCGAAGGAACAGTGAGGTGGGAAATTAAGCTTAGGTATTCCAGATTTGGGTTAAAAAAACCCTCTAAGCCATCTGAGATAGATTTTCTTTAGTGCCTATGTAGGTAGATCTTGAAGACTGTTTCTAAAGGATGCAGAAATTGGTTATTATTGGAACAGTGTGTAGCCTTTCAAAGGCTTTATGTCTAAAGTAACACATCCACACTCTGGATAGTGTGACTATTCTGTTTGGATAGTGAGAAGTTCCAGCGTATTTGTGGGCTAGTCATGTTTGCTGTGCTTTCTGCCTGGAATACCCAGTTCCTAATCACAAATCTTTTATATCTTAGCTCAGTGGTCACTTTCTTCAGAAGGCCATTTTTTTTTCCAGCTCTAAATGAGCTGTCCCTAATTTTGGTTCTTGCTGCATTGTATTTTCGCTTTCTTTGTGTCCCTAGTAACCTTCTTTCTTATGTTCATCTACTTCCCCATCCATCCATCCATCCATCACTTACTATATACCTGTAAAGTTCTAGTCACTCTTATAGGCCTTGGGGATACAGAGATGCAGAGATGTGGTTCCTCCTCCAAGACTTCATAGAGGGTCAAGTCAAGTAAGTAAACAAAATTTTTCAATACAGTTATCATTCTTTATTTTTTCTCTAGCTCAACATGTCTGAAAGTTGCATTCCTATCATAATGGCTCATGATGGCTGTGATTCTGGTAGTTGGTGAGGATTGGTGGGAGGTAAGAGGGGGAAAAAGGGAGGCGATGTACTTCCCTCACCCAAGAATGGAGATGGAGCCCACCTGAGGAGGGCAGGTCTCTTCCATCCAGCCCTCCTTAGGTGGGGATTAGTGTGAGATGTGAGCCATAGAGGGGAAGTGCTTCCCCACTGTACTTATAGCATCCGTGTGAGTGGTATAAGGAAGACTTGGGGGAGGTGATGCTTGAATTCAATCATGAAGATAAATTCACTTGGTGAGTGCAGAAGGGAAGGAGGTCAGGCAGTGGGCATGGGTAGCACCTGAAAAGAACTGGAGGTAAAAGATGTGTATCTGTGTGTGTGTGTGTATGTGTGTGTGTGTGTGTGTGTGTGTGTGTGTTTATGCATGTAAGGAGTCTAACATGGTTATGTCAGAAGGCAATGGGGATAAGGGTTGAATGGTCAAGAGCATGTCCATAAAATAACATTTAAAAAAAATCACAATTAAGGATTTGGAGAATGGGGACTATGTACCTTATATCCATGATTAGGCTGATCTACCTGGGGGCAGAGATTTTAATGCAGTCCATATCCTGGTGTGCCAGACTCCTAGAACACTCTAGATGCTTCAGAATTGCACTACACTGCAGCTGTAGCTTGGATATCATCTCATGTCTTTCATTCTGGGCTGGCCAGCTTCTCAGGGCTGTGAATTTCAGGAGAAAATTGCTGGTTCCTGGGGACACCGTGGACAGAGAGGCACTTGGCTAGAAGTGAGAGGGTCTGTTTGGAAGAAATAAAGGAGGCTTAAATCCCTTATCACAATGACACTTATATACAGCATTCCTTCTCTGAATGGTATCTGTTCCTGTTTACTTTCTTCCTCGTAGCATTGAGCTGGGCTGCATTTGCTATTTAGGCATAATTACTATTTTATTATTATTTTTTTCACAGTTAAGTGGAGCATTTGAGCACAGCTGAATTGCTCGGAGCCTCGGTGGAAGAAATCTATTAGTGGTATGGCTTGAAACAATACACAAAAGGCCCCTGCGTGTGGTCTGCCCTCCACGCTTTCAACTTCCTTATGTGGAACAATAAATCTCCAAGTCAGCTAGAATGCAGAGACTCCCATCCAACGAGAGGAGAGCTGCATTTTTATCTTTTATTCATTGGCAGGAACATTAGCTGTAGGAGGTATTCAAATCACACTTTTATTTAAACAAACACAGCTGGATCGCAGCCTCTTAATATAGCAATTCTCTAATGAAAAATAACAACATAGTATTTATCTCTTTTCTTTTGTGTGACTCTCAATTTGCTAAAATTAGGCAGACTTCAATCCCATACAAAATTGGCATGTTTTCATGACCAGAGCTCATCGCAACTAACTGCAAAATTATAATGGGGATGTAATTATAGGAGGGCATGTGAAATACACATCCTTTTGCTGCTGTAAGCTATATGGGGTTATACAATTATGTTGTAATAACATCATTTATCTTAAAGGAGTCAGACAGCTGACTTCATTTATTTAACTTGAGCACTCCAATTATGTGCTGTGTCAGTTTAACATAAATGTCTTGCCCAAAGAACACGGTGTAATAATAATGGTAATAGCAATAATAATAATAATAACATACATTTGTATGGAGCACAAAGCGTTTTTACAATTGTGATCTTGCTGGGACCTCCTCACTGCTCTATAGGGCAAGCCTCTAGGCCTGTGATTTCATGTGCTCCATTTTACTGGTGAGAAAAATGAGGTCCAGAGAAGTAAAGCAAAGCTGTCAAGACTGCACAGATAGTAAGCAGTGAAATAAGAGCTTAAAACTCAGGTTTCCTGAATTGATGTTCAGGGATCATTCTTCTGCTTTCACCAACAGGACTAGATTTTGGACAATGTGACCTGTCCATTCTCATCTCTTATCCTATTTAATCTCATGACTATTTTTTAAGGCATATAGAACAGTCTATGGTGGTGGGAATCATAGAGATTAATCCTGCAACCTTGGGCAAATTAAATGAATTTTTTAGATCCAGGATTCCTTCTCAGAAGAAATAAAAAAACCATACCAACAACAACTAAGCAGATGAGCAGAGTTAAGTGAGAAAATCCTTGAAAAGTACGTGGGTAGGTCCTCAGAAAACAGGTTTGTTCTCTTTCCCTGCAGGACAAGAACAAATTCTTTCACTTTACAGGTGATGTAATTACTGTACGCTTTGCTTAACTGGCTTGCCTAACTCACCAAACTAGGAAGTGTCAGGGCAGTGACTGAAATTCACGTCCTCCTCTTTCCAATCTACCTGTCATTATTTGTAATCATAGTGTAATGTATTTAATGCCCTTATCATCTTTCAGCTTAATTTTTTTTTTAACAAAAGTTACTTGCCTAAATACCCCAAGATGGAATAAAATACTTGTCTTTTATTTGAACTAAAAATCCTCCGGCTCTTTGCTTGAGTGAGAGAAACCAAAAGGGTGGAAAGAGCAGGATTTGGAGTCAGAAAGCTGTGTTGAGTTTCTAGAAGCAGTGATGACTAGCTGTGTGAAATTATGCCAATCCTTTGACTTCTCTCAGCTTGCGTTAGCTCATTGATAAATGTTATTTCAATTTGAACTTCCTAAAGGAAACCTGAAGTTGAGTGAGAGAAGAAAAAATCCTGTAAAATAATGGACTTTGTTTACCCCATACTAGACACCTGAGTATATTATTCAACAAAGACCATCTCATTTAACCTTAGAGGATGATGTTTTTCCTGTTTAATAGGCAAGGAAATGGCGATTAAAAGATTTATCAAAAAATTTTAAGATTTATATTTGGGTAAGTTCTACTTAGTGGTAAGGAAAGGACTTCATTTTTAAGTTTCCTGAATAATTATTCAGGAATGGGAGTAAGTGGGTAAGTGGGTGAGGTCTCTTTGGATGCTTCCAATTTACAAAATGCAAAGTTTTATAAACTTTATCGTGATTCTTAGAGGAACCATCTAAAGATATGATTTCTATAACTGAGTCAGCAAGGATGGAGTTTCTTAACTTAGGAAACCTTTACTTAGTTAAATCATTCCAAGTGTCTCACCTAATTCAGCCTCAGCCCAAGGGTGCAGGGGTTTTGCAGGTGGGTGGATGGAGGCACAAAAAGATGAAATGACTTTGCCAGAAAGGACTGGAACAAGATTTTAGATGTCAGTGCTTCCCCCTGCCTTCATTCTCTCTCTCCCTATCACCCATCTCTACTTACCCACTTATATACTTAATTTGCTACGATTTGAATTAAAAAAAAAAAAAAGTCCTCCACTTTTGTTGCTTTCCAGGAACTTGTCGTGTATCAGGTCAAACACCCAAGGGAGAGAGCATCACAATGAGACTGTAGCAAGACAGATGCTGTGCCAGACCTGAGTCTAATGTGGGATCTAAGGTGGGAGCTATCAGTTCCTCTCAGAGGGTAGAGTCAGGGCAGCTTCACAGATCAGGAGTCCTTGAGCAGATTTTTTTTTTTTTTTTTTTGCCAGATGCTTTTGTTAGTGATAGAAAACCTATATAAATGATTTAATCTCAAAGGACCTTTATTGTAGAGACATCAGGGTGTTTATAGTAATCAAGAAAAGCTATGTGGCCAGGCACAAGGAAAAATTACAACTTTTATCTGAATATTAACAAGATGTCTCTTCACCTCTCGTCTCTGCCTCACTCTTGCTGAAGCCTGGCAGTCTCTGTCTCTTGGTGTTTGTCTCAGGAAGTATGGGAACTGACACTTGCAAAGTTTTATAGTTGATAGCTTCACTGAAAAGAAGCTGCTCCAATGAATGGTCCACATGCCAAAATTCTGAGGCCAAAATTTCTGGGGAAAAAATAAATTGGTTCAGTTCCAGACCAATTAGATGTAGTATGGGACAGGGATACTTAGAAATAGGCAGCTTCCATAGGAGCTGTAGTCAAGGAGTTGGAAGAGGCAGTTCCCAAAGAAGGGATGTAGGATCAGGTTACTGATTCAATAGATTCCGTAGGTGACTCTCAAAGTACTGTTCATGGGTCTCAAAGTCCTTTTAGGGGTCCATGAGGCCAAAACTATTTCTTAATAATCCTAAGATATGATTTGCCTTTTCTTTGTTTATTGTGTTGACATTTGAGCTAATGTTAAAAAGCAGCCATAGGTAATATTGCTGGTAACTTAGCGTGAATCAAAACAGTGGCATCAAACTGTCATTGTGCTTATTAGCACCTTGCATTCACAGCTAAAAATGCCAGTCTAATTTAAGAATGTCCCTAAATAAACAGTAAAGCTGTTAATTTTATTGAATATTAACCCTATTTACATGACTTTCATTATTTATTTATTATATGCCAGATTAGTTATGCCATAGTTGTTTGGGTGCATGCTGAAGTAAAAGAGCTGCCTTGAGGAAAAGTCATTGCACAGTTGTTTGAGTTGCAAACTGAACTAGCTTCCTTTACTCATGGAACATAATTTTTATTTGGAAAAAATAACTTATAGGAAAGGTATGGCTCTTCAGATTTGGGTGTTTGGCAGGCTTATTTATGAACAAAGTAAGCCTGTTGTTATTTCAAGAAAAACAACTAAAAATACTTGTTGCTGATGATAAAATTTGAACTTTCAAATAAAAATCAAAATTTTTGAAAACCTGTAACCAGCACCTTGTACTTAATAGTTCCTTATAATGAGATTTGTGATGATAGTAACAAAGTAATTTTTTATTATAGGGCCAATATATCAACATTTGGAAGATCCAATAGCTAAACCAGTATTTTCCAAATGACCCATGTGTTGATGCTACGAAGTCCATGGGTAAAAGCCCCATTCAATGTTGACCAATAGATTTTAATGTAACAAAGTATGAAGACCTCATTAATAGGTTTCAGACTCTACCTTGAAGTTATCCTTTAAGTCACCACTTACTGAGTTTTGCACAGATTCAAAGAATAATATCCACAAAATTCTCTAAATTTACTTCATATACTTCAGCCAAAAACATATCAAAATAGATTGAATGCAGATACAAATATGAAATCTTTTTTAAGCCAGAAAAGTATTCTATTAAGCCAGACAACAGAGAAATTTATAGAAATGTAAAACACTACTACTCTTCTCATTATGTTTTTTGAAAATATAGTTATTTTTCATAAAATATTTTATATATGTTACCGTATATTCTTGTTTATAAATGAATTAATATGTATTGAAAACTATTGTTACTTTAAACTTCTAAATGATAAATATTAATAGAATTATTAATATTAGCAAATAATTTTGTGGTCCTCAATAATATTTTAGAGTATACTCTGATTCTGAGACCAAATGTTTGTTAACTACTGCCATTGATACCCACTGTAGTTTTTAAATACAGATAAGAGCAAGTTAGGCGGGTGAGAGATGGAAGAGCATTCCAGTGGAGAGACAAGGAGCATGATGCAATGTGGTACATTCAGGACTTTATGCTGATGGGAAATGGAGTATGTGGAGTGTATTATGAAGAGATAAGGGTGAAGAAGAAAAGGTCACTACCAGACAATCTGGGGCCTTTGAAAGATTTTAAGTAAGGAAATGATGTGCTTGGATTTGGATTTAGACATGACACCTGTTGGCAGTGTGGAAAAAGGGTAGGTGCTATAGATAGAATATTTGTGTTCCCCCCCAAATTAATATGCTAAAATTCTACCCACCAAAGTCATGATAGTAGGAAATGTAGCCTTTGAAAAGTGCTTAGGTCACCAAAGTGGAGACATCATGAATGGGATTAGTGACTTTATCAAAGAGAGATTCTTTGCCCCTCCCACCATGTAGAAGACAGGAAAAGTTCCATCTATGAAACCAGAAAGTGGTCTTCACCAGATATTGAATTTGCTGATGTTTAATCTTGGACTTCCCAGCCTCTAGAATAGAGAGAAATACATGTTTGTTGTTTATAAGTCACCAAGTCTGTGGTATTTTGCTGTAGCACCCAGACTTGATTAAGACAGTAGGCAGTGGTTGTGTGTGTGTGTGTGAAGGGTTGGTAAAACTAGTGACAGAGAAACAAGTTTGGAAGAAGTTTAGCACAGAGAAGATGAAGATAATGGTGGTTGGGATGGAAAGAAAGGCTGTGTTGTTGAGTTTTTAGAAAACAGAATTGAAAACAATGTCTCGAGGGAGGCTATATAGAGCAGATTTCATAGCTGAAGCCATGTAAGAGGTGGGAGGTTAGGTTAGATAATATCTCTAGGATTATTTAACATGGTCTTCTAGTATTTAGACCAGTTCCCAAGGTTTATCTTTGAAAAGTTGCAGAGTCAGGTAGGGTTGGGTTTTGCTGTACATAATAGAAAATACTAAACAATAATGACTTAAATAAGAGAGGAGTTTGTCTTTTGTGGAAAAAAAATATTTGGGGCCATTTTCTATTTCACTACTGTTAACATATTGCTTTCATTCTCAAGGTCACCTCATTGCCCAATATGGCTGCTGGAACAAAGTCACATCTACATTCCAGGTTGGTAGCAGGAAGAAACAAGATAGAAAAAAAAAAAAAAAGCTCAATTTTTTGCTTTCTACTTGTCATGACTTAGATCTTTTAAATGTTACCATGTTTAGTTGTAAGAAGGCTAGGACATGCAGTCTTTTAGCTGGGTTCATTGCCATCTCAAGAAATATTAGGGTTTACAATGAAAGTAGGGAGAAATGTTTATTGGGTTTCATCCAGCAATCTTTGTCACAGAGGTCTAGATTTCTGCCTTCTCTTCCCAGAAATGCTGTTATCTAGATTTTTTTAAAACCTTTTCCTTTTACCATTAGATCTTCTGGGAATGAGGATACCTACTTTTTTATTTGGAGGTCTCTTACTTGGCAACTCTTAAGTTTTCATAACAGAGAATTGAGAATAAAATAAATGAGTCTATACTATAGTATAGCCTCTCTACTGTTCAATTTATTTTCATATTTCACTCCAATCCCCCCTACACACTGTGGCAAGATTAAATTTTCTAAAGCATATTTCACATCATGCTATTTCATTTGTCAAAAATATTAATTAATCCCTCTTAGCCCTACTGAACATTCACAAATGCCCACCAAGCATTCAAAGTGCTCTTGGTTTTTTTTTTTTTTTAGCAAAAGCAGCATTTCCAGGTATAATTCCCATACCATATGCTTTAGCCAAATGTGACCTAACCTCTTTGGGAAATCTAACCCTTGTGGTTTATTCAAGTTGCTTTACTTTTTAGAATTCTAACTGTACACCTATATGGGCCAATGAAACCTACAGAAGATACAAAGATTTCCTAAGTTCCATTCCCCTCTCAACACTATCCTTTGATGAGACATCCTAAGACTCAACTATGTAAATATTACATCACATGTTTTATGTTTAAAGAGCGTGTTCCTTCAATCAATGTTCAGCCTTCCATGATATTCTTAGGGAATGAAAGTTTGCTTAGAAGCACAAGAATCTGGGCATGAGCTTAAATGTATACCTCTTCTGCAGAGTTCTATTTTATGTTCCTAACTTGAGCCCTGTGTTTACGAAATGGACAGTTTTTGTTGTTGTTGATATTATTGTGTTGTTGTTCACTGTTATCATGTGTTCGTCCTTTGACCTTACTCTTAACAAGTGCTTTTTTTTGCCTTGAAAGAAGACATCTCAGTGTCATCTGCACATACATCTTTCTCTTTTATCTAGCATATGTAATTAACCTTACAAACTAACCATCAACAGAAATAAAAGAAGTTGGAGGATTATCAAGTGCCCCGGGTTCCTTATTAATATGGGAAACTTTGTGTTCACATTGGCAGACCAATGCTCTCATTTGCTCTCCCTTCTTTGAAAGGTACTGGGGAATGCAGGCCTTTAAGAGATGGTTTTCATGGTTTACTCTGTATGTATGTGGTGGGAACACCGTGGACTAGAATGAGGACACCTGAAATCTCCTCCCCACCTTTGCCTGAGATCCACGGTACAATGTAGTATAAATGGAGCAGGCGGTTGACTCAGAGACTGATTCAACTGTGTGTACTATACAATTTGTAGGACAGTGACACGGTGCTACATAGTCCTATTTAAAAGTTACATTTTGAATCTGAATTTTCTCATCAATCTGTGGAAAATGGCACCTATAGAAAAGTGTACTTTCCACTTGGCAACGATCCTTTAAGAAAATCAGAGCATTTACTGTTAATTGGTACCATTTAAAAGATTAGATATGTTAAATAATTAATATTATTTTCTAACTTAAAGGTAAGGATATGTCATTCTGAGATTCTATTCTATTTCTCTTGGTTTCTGCTTTATTATCTATAGAATAGATGTATGATAATGATCTTGTATCACTAGTCAGTTTGGAGCACTAAATGAAATAAAAGATGTGGCAAATTCTGGCATGTGATAAGTGTTCACTAGGGGTTGGTCTTGAGAAATAAATCTTCACCCTCTATCATTCTAGATTTTCCTCACCTTTGCCCAGTTTTTCAGCTAGTATGGTTAGTTGCTTGGTAGAGTAACACAGACCTTCAGCCCTGATTGAAATGAGCCCTTAGTTGCCTAACGCTTGTTGGGTTGTGGTTGCTGTCATTGCCCATCAGAAATTATTACTTGGCATGGAAATATTAGAAGACCTTTCAATGAGTCTCTTGAGTTCAACCTACAGTCTTCCCTGCTGCCCTCACCATGTAGTGACTTCTTTGCCTAATTGGTTCACTAGCAAGATGTGCCCAAAGTAGCCAGGTCACAATCCAGTTCACTGAAATAGTTATTGACTTCCTTCGTGGGTATGTTCCCCATCCCCAAGAACAAAGTTGGGGGGCGGTGGTAGGAGTTATAATGCTGTAAATGGGTCTTTGGAAATGAGAGGAGCCATACCTAAACATCTACTTCTTGATGCCTGACCTGTGTACTGTAGCTGTTGCAGACATAGTACCACATACTTGATTTAATGTATATTCTGTATTCTGGAAGTTGGGAAGCAAGACAAGGTGATGTGTTATCCATTGCTTCATAAATGCCACAAATATGGACCCTAGATCTTTTAGGAGTTGCATCCACTTGCCTCATGAAATATTTCTAGTCAGGATACACAAAGATTCCAGGTCTCAGAAAATCCCAAAAGAAATGAGAAGGAAAGAGATTTTATTTGTTTGGCTTGGTCCAATTTCCTTGATTTCATTGGTTAACATTAGCACCACTGGGAGTTAACTCATGCATACTTCTTGGGTGTTATATCATCTATTCCTTTGATAAATTATTACTAGCAGTATAGTATTATTAGTACTGTTATTATCATCATTATTATTACTGTATATTAGGAGAAGGGTATATAAATTTACATATATGTCTATACAGCTATCTTTATCTGTCTATATATATCTATCATAGTAAATACAATGACAAATATATTTAATGGGAATGTCAGAGCACTGAGTAGAAAAAATTAATTCTCTTGGGGATCAGAGGAGTTAGCTAGCAAAAGGGAAGAAGGCTTGCCTGGAAAGTGAATCTCAGTCACAAAAAAGCATAAATAAAGACTGAATCAAAATACAACTTAAAATATGCAGAAAAGCAGTTTACTACTACTAAAACATGAAGTGTAAGGCAAGGTTGTCAAGTCAAGTGGGACAGTATCATATAGGTACATAGACTTCTGTTGAGAACCTGCAAATCCGTTCAAATGTTGGTAACTTATTAAGTTGTTACCCCTTCTGTGCTTCAATTTCCTCTTTTTCATAACAGGAATAATAACAATATCTGCCTCATGATTGTTTTGTTAGGCAGGTAGTGGGGATTCAGTTAATATTAGCCATTATCATGCAGCAGAGAGCCATGAAGCATTTTCAGTGGCAGAATGACATGGTCAAATTTATGACATTGGCATAGAGAATGGATTGGAGAGGGTTAGGGCCAGAAGCAGAAAGATGAGTTATTTGCTGATATGATATTGTAATAACCCAAAGGGTGATAGTTGCTTAAAATAGGCCGGAGTCAATGAGAAAATAAAGGAAATCTCTAGAAGGCAAAATGGACAGGATGTAGCAGATAATTGATTGGAAATAGCAGATATGGGGAGGGCTGACTCAAAGAATATACCCAGTTTTTCAGCTTGACTTGGGTGACTCAGCAACTGTGATGGAATTAAGAAAGTTAGGAAATACAAAAGGGAAAGAGAACAGAGTGGAGTTTTAAAAAGGAGGATGCTAGTACTCAGCTGGAGAGGGTCAGTAAAGAAAAAAAAAGACAGATATACATCCATTTCATTTGCATTAGTGATCTTAGTACTTTCAGAGAAGTAGTCATTAATTTTATCTCTTCTTTACAGAAAAAATAAAAGGAGGCTCAGAGTTGTTGTGAGACTCCTTTAAGGTCATATAACTTGTTAGATCCAGCATCTAGGGCAGACTATTCATTCACTAAATATTGCAGCAGCCATAGAAGCAGCAACAAAAAACACTTACTGAGTGCTTAGCATGTAGCAGGCACTGTACTAGGTATTGGGAATCTGAGAAAAGTTATGCACAACTCCTGCCTCCAAAGAGCTCATGGTTTTGGAATCCATATAAAGAGACATTGTAAATTTGTAACAGCTATGTTCAGAGTAAGGGACAGTGGATACAAAAGGGGTGCTTGTGCTAGGGATTTGCTAAGGGCTTTAAAGTGATGAAGTTGTTCAGCTGACTCTTGGGTGGGGTGAGCTGGGGAAGAGGGGAAGACAAGGAGCAATTGCAGGATTGGGAGCAGCAAGTACTCAGGCAAGGAGGTGAGAAAGAGCCCTGCATCCCCAGGAAACCACAAATATGACTAGAGGTAAACTGCAGCTGCTTAATGGGGGGTTGGGAAACCATGGTCGGAATATTTTTCTTCATCTTACAGACCAGAAATCCTGAATGGGTTGGATTTAGAAGGTCTGAACTCTTACTCATAATTTTCTACAGGTCTATGTAGTCTCAGAACCTGAAGGAGGAGTTTCAAGAAGGTAGTTGTTGTCCGTGTCAAATCCTAAAATAGAGACACATCTTATTCTTCTCAGTATAAAATTATTTTATAGGAAAAAAGCCTGTGTAATCTTAAGATAATTGTATACTTCCTACTCTACCAGGCAGTTAGGGTAGGTTCTCTGAGGATTAGATAACTAGATGTGTAAGAGAGTTTATTGGGGGAGATGCTTGCAAAAGCTAACCTACAGTCTTCCCTGCTGCCCTCACCATGTAGTGACTTCTTTGCCTAATTGGTTCACTGGCAAGATGTGCCCAAAGTAGCCAGGTCACAATCCAGTTCACTGAAATAGTTATTGACTTCCTTCGTGGAAGGGAAGTGGGAAGGGAGCAGAAGTAGGCAGGAAGAGCTTTCAGACCATAATTGAAGTCTAACACCTGTTAATGGAGAAAACAGAAGGACTGGGTCAGAAGATGCTCAGACTAGAGCACTCCTGAAAATGATTTGGCAAGGCTGATAGGGAGCTGCCAAGAAACAGTTGCCCATTTGAGAAATACTGTTTGGGGCATTAATGGCCCCCCACCTCTTAGCCTTTTTCCTACTATGCCCAGTCATTGTCTGAGAACGGCTCAGAGGAAGCATGACCTTAGCACGAATACCACACCAAATCCAAAGATGCAGCCACAGGAGGGTTAGAGGGTTAGAGGCCACCATGCCTAGTCTTACTAAAAGCTGTCAAAATTGGCTCTGTCACAATCATAACCCTCCTCTTCTCAAGTCCATGTAAGGGAGCATAGTGTTTTCAGTTGTATGCAAAATACAATACTTCTTTAGAAGAAGTGCCCTTATATCTGAAAGCTAGGAGTGGGGGTAGGAATGAGAAGTAGTTGTAAGTTACTTGCAGAGACTGGAGTAGTTATAAGATGTGGAGACTGGCATTTTGCTCCCTGGATGAATGGACTTCTTGAGCTGAAGAGCCTTTAGCCTTATTTGGATGTTGTCTGGGGAACCCAATGAGAAAGTTTTTGGGAGAGCTTGATGAGTGAACCTGGAAGGTGACAGGTTTAATTGGTCTAGAGAATGCTCTCTTTTTCTTTATGGAGTTTCTTTCTTTCTTTCTTTCTTTCTTTCTTTCTTTCTTTCTTTCTTTCTTTCTTTCTTTCTTTCTTTCTTTCTCCTTCCTTCCTTCCTTCCTTCCTTCCTTCCTTCCTTCCTTCCTTCCTTCCTTCCTTCCTTTCTTTCTTCTTTTTTTTTTTTTTGTCTGGTTTTGTGCCAGTACCACACTGTGTTGATGATCACAGCTTTGTAGTACAACTTGAAATCTGGCATTGTGATGCCCCCAGCTCTGGTTTTCTTTATGGAGTTTCTTGGATGCAGGGTCCTTGCTGGAGCAAAATGAACTAAGAAGCCAAGGGAAGACTATAAGGTTATCCGATAGGGAATAGAAAAATAGTTGTTTAGTACTAAGGACAATGAAAGAGAAGACCTCCATATCTCACAGTGTTCCATGTGAAGGAGCCCAAAAGGTAGAAAGTTGGCAGGAGCTACCGAGCTGGCCAGGAGACTGCCAAACATGGTGACATCCACCAAAAGAGGACATTTAGGGAATGTACTATTGGTTGTGGCTAACGAGACATGACTGTTTCTCTCTGAGGGGTTCTTCAAGATTGGAAGAGGTGAAGAGAAAACCAGACACCTTTCCAAGAAAGCCCAAGATATATCTCATCTCCATAACATTCACTATATCTGCCACCTACTAGCTGTAGCTGTGGATAGTTTACTTAACCTCCTTATCACAGCTCTCTCATCAGTTAAATGGGTTAATAATCATAACAGATCTCATAGTATTACTATATTAGTACATGTAGAATTCTTAGAACTGTCTTGTGCATTCTGTATTTTATCAGTTTTCAGAGACCATCAACTGTTAGAGTCATCATTATTTTATGTACCACTAAGAGAGAAAACAATGCTTATAATTAAACCATGATACATCATCAATTATAAATCACATTGCTATTTCAGAAATATTGGGTAATGAAAGAATATATTTTAGAATTTATGAAGTATGGTAATGAATGCTCAAGAAGCATTATATATCATTATAATTATGGTTATTATTTGTTATTATTATTTCTGGAAACCATTAGGAGAGGATAAACTAGACAAAATCAGAGTACAATTAAAGATGGCTTCCTTTTCCTGATAATGTGATCAGTTATACACGATTACCCCTATTTTCTCTATTCTTCTTGGGTCCTTATCAAACCCTGGAATAATTAGACTCAGAAGATGGTATAGAAGACTATGTATTCAGGGCATCCTTCTATGGTTGTGCAGATTGTGTACTGGACAATTAGTAGAATGGGTCGTATGGTAGATTGTATGCAACTTGCTCCCTGGAGTTGAGCATTATATATCTTGAATAGATCTCATAGCCCAGCCCACTCAGCTTCATCTCTGACCTCCTACTTTGGTAAGCCAGAATCACAGCCCAAGGCCTAGCTGGGGAAAGGGAAGATAGGAGATTTAAATCACTTTTGAGAATAAAGTTTTAAAATATATTTCAGTCATTATATAAATCATAAAATATATTTCAGTCACTAGATATTATAAAACCTGCCGAAGAGGTTGTAAAGAAGTTGGGAAGGTTGATTTATCAGAATGTGGTGGTGTTAATGGCAAAAAGTTAAAATATATTCGTGTTTTTCTTACACCTTATTGAGAATCCCCAATAATCTGGTTATGTAAAATTGAGAGGAAGATATGTTCCTGACCCAGAGGAACCTCCATTCTTCCCAAGAGAAACAGACAAGTCATAATGAGCTAAGTGCTATTGAAGAAGACAGTTCTAACAGGTATGAGAAGGAGATAGGATTAGTACTGGAGGGGAGTAGAGAAGACTTCTTTGGAAGGTGGACATTTTGAACCAGTCCAAAAAATGGTCGATGGAATCCAAAGCCATGTCTGATTTCTGTAAATGGTGAAATAAGATAGTTTTGAAGAAGGGCCCTTTGGCATTGTGTGTGTTATGGACTAAATGTTTGTGTCCCTACTAAAATTCATATGTTGAGGCCTTAGCCATTGGTGCGACTATTTGGGAGACAGGGCTTGTGAGGAAATGACAAAATTTAAATAAGGTTATTAGGGTTGGACCCTAACTTGATAGGACTGGTGTCCTCATAAGAAGAGGAAGAGTTCTTCCATGTAATTCTACATGTAATGTAGAATCTAAGAATTCTACATGTACTAATATAGTAATACTATGAGATCTGTTATGATTATTAACATAATAATCTGGTGTCTCTGGTGTCTCTGGTGAGAACACCAGAGAGGTCTCTCTGTCCGTGCTCAGAGGAAAGCCCCTTGAGGGCAGAGAGGTGATCTGAAAGCCAAGAGAACTCTCTTTAGAAACCGGACCCTGCCTGACCTTGATCAGGTACTTCCAGTCTTCAGAACCATGAGAAAACAGATTTCTGTTCTGTAAGCCACCCAAGCTATGATATTTTGTTATGGCAGCCAGGATGCTGTGCCTGCTCTGTTTGACTAATTCTAGCCCACAATTATAATTTTAGCCTGTAATTCCTCAGCCATACACAATAGATTAGTTTTTGCTTTGCTTTTAGCCATCAAATCTCCTCAGACCCTTCCAACAGTCCACTGAGAATAAGTTATTGTCCCTCTTTCACAAACGAAAAATGTTAAGGGTCAGAGAGTTTTAGCTAACAAGTTGCTCTAAGTTCATTGCTGTTTTTACTCAAATCCAAATACTGTTTTAAAGTCAGTGCTAGGGTCAGGACCTTGTCAACCCTAAATCACAGCAGCTGTATATCCCCTCTTCAGCTAGAAGATAAGGGCCTTCCTTCCTTGCTCCCTCCCTTCTCTTCCTTCCTTTTATTTTTTTTAAGAGCAAAACTTCCAGAATTTTAGATCTTTGAAGCTGTAATTCCATAGAGTTGCTGACTTTTTTGGGGGGTGGGTAGGAGAAGCACTTATAATGACTCAAAGAATGATCCCAGAACATATCTGATGTATCTTCTATTCAAACTATTCTTTCCAAGGATGTGTTTTCTGAGTAATTATATATATATATATATATATATATATATATATATATATTTTTTTTTTTTTTTTAAGGTTTCATTTATTTATTTATGAGAGAGAGAGAGAGAGAGAGAGGCAGAGACACAGGCAGAGGGAGAAGCAGGCTCCATGCAGGGAGCTCAACTTGGGACTCGATCCCGGGTCTCCAGGATCATGCCCTGGACTGAAGGCAGCACTAAACCGCTGAGCCACCTGGGCTGCCCCCAAGTAATTATATTAAAACATCAATTAGAAGCCTTATCAGGTATGGTAATGCCTCAGGTGCAATTTCGAAAGTGTAATTATTAGAATGTAAAGGCAGCCTCAAAACCATCAAGCAAATTACATCAGTCAGTTGTGGTGTTGCAGCAAAAACAAAGCAATGGGCATTTTTGAAACTATTACCTGGAAACTCTTGTTCTGGTTGATTTGAGAGTCCAATATCTATAGCACAGCTGAGAACTCCATTTCTGGAGGGCCCTCCCACCTGCCCGATGACTGATCAGTAATCTCCAAACCAACCTACACAGCCTGTCTTTTAGCACTTTTGCCTCTGACCCACAGAATCACAGCAGGGTCCTCACTCCTTCTGTGAGGCCACAGTTCTGGTGAGGCTCTTTGCTAATCTTCTCCTGCTATGTTTTTTTCTTGCCATTCTTCAAACTGTATTTAACATTAATTTGTCATCTGGATTGGTTATTGATCGCACTGTAGCACACTGAGGAAATGGCTAAGCAGCTTCACACTTTAAAAAGTTCTCCTGCTTGAATTTACAAAGAATTTTAGTGGGTCTGAACTGCCCGGGTAGAAGGATTTAAGGGAACAACATTACCCTGAGAATAGCAAGCCATACGCATCAGCATTTTCCAGGTGAAAATGAATGAGGCTCCTTCTAGTTATGTGGCCATGTGCCATTTACAAAATACTTTCTCATACAGGATCTGTTTTTCTCCTTTTCTCTCTATTTCAGTCCTTCTTTCCTTCACCCCTTTCCTTCTTCTTTCCCTCATGCTACTTCCTTTCCATTTTCCATACCTTCATTTCCTTCTTCCTTTTCTATATTTTCTTTTCCTTCCCTTCTTAATTTTTCTTCCCTGCAAACATTTGATGACTGCTTGGCCCAGTGCTGAACACCATGTGCATTCACAACTGAAACATTGTTAGTGTCAAAGAGGTCAATGTTTTTGAGATTGACAGTAAGAAGTGATTCTAATAGAGATCGATAAGTGATCTAGCCAAAGCACAAAATGTTTTCTAGATGCCTCTAACTCCAAGTAGGCTGGGTGCCAGGGAGAGGGTGAGATTAGGAAAGGCTTCCTGCAAAAGTGTGACCTGTGAGCGACTTCTGAAAGAAGGAATTCAATTTAGATAAGTGAGAAAAGGAGAGAAAAAGTTTTCTAGGAAAAGAGATCAATAATTCAAAGGGTTGTAGATAATATTTTGCATTTGGGAAAGTACAAATACTTAGGATTAGCTAGCATTGAGGCTAAGGGAGGTGGTAAAAGGATCAAGTTGAAGGTCAGAGAAGGGGAGGATGAATGGGCAGATAGGAAACGGTGAAATCACGAAAGCTCCTGTGTGCCACATGAAGAAATCTAGATTTGTGTGTGTGTATTCTAGTAAAACTTTACTCATAGACACTGAAATGGGAATTTCATATAGTTTTCAAATGTCATAAAATATTATCCTTCTGTGATTTTCCCCAACCATTTAAAAACATTAAGACCTAATAAAAAATTTTTTTAATGTAAAGACCATTATCTCATGTACCATTTAGGGGTGCGCTGCAATTTGCAGACTCTTGCCTTAGATCTTTGCTGCCCAAAGTGTGGCCCTGAACTAACAGCATTGCTATTACCAGGGAAGTCATTAGAAATGCAGAATTTTGAGTCTCAACTCAGCTCTCCTAAATTAAAGAAGTCTAGTTTAATCCTGAAGGTGACAGAATGTTCTAAGAAAGCCGTCTGGATAAACTCTAATTAGCTTTTTAAGTCTCTTGTTTGCCTTCAAGATGCAACCAAATGTTCAGAGTGTGGTTGCATTCTTACATTTCACCTGACCTCCATGCTGCGGCTGCCTTGCAGAGTCGGAGAGTGGTTGCTGAATCAGCACTGCAGGGAGGAGCGTGTGTAAGGAACATGGATTATTCATGGGGCCTGTGCACTGTTCCAGGTGCAGCCATGATTGCCGTGGACTGGGACCATTTGTAATGCAAAGGCATGGCAAGAAAATCCATTTTCTCATTTTCAGAGCCAATTTTATCTTCATGCTCCTGCCCATGTTACAAATTTAGGCTGATAAAGTGAAACAGGAGGCAGAAGAGCAAAATGAAATTTCTGACGACTGTTTGCAAAAGGAATTTTTAGATGCCAATTTATAAACTCCTTTATTTGGAAGGAAATGGTTCAGAGAATATATCTTGAGGCCTTGTGGTATAAAACAATGGAGAATGAGTTTTAAAGTCAAGTCTATATTTGAATTTTGTGACCTTGGACAAGTCAGCCAGCTTCTCTGTATCACAATTTCTTTATCTGTAAAATGTGAGTAATGATGCTATGGGAGGTAGAATTATTGGCTCCAATTTTTTACCTCTTCCTGTATCCTCGACTTGTACCTTGTGACTCCAGTTGCTCCTAAAGCAGGAAAATCCTGTCTTTGGCTTTGAGTGTATCATATGATTTGCTTTGGCCAATGGGATGTGGAGGGGTGGGAGTTACAGTGTGATAACCTTAAAGTCATCAGGTGATTCTCCTTCCTTCTTGCACTTCTACTATTTCTGGAAGATATTTCTAGGGTTTTATAGGGCCCTCTGCCCGTGCTCCAGTGAAGCAATGGAATGCAGCTGTGTTGACACTTTGAGGTTTTGTTTTGTTTTTTTTTAGGCCACTGAGATCAGCACCAGAGTCATATCTATAGAAATGTAAGATAATAAATTTATGTTGTTCTTTTTTTCTTTTTTAATTGTTCTAAGCACTAAGATTGTGATAGTTTGTTATCACAGCAGTAGAAAATGAATACATAGCATAACTTATTTGTGTTTAATGAATATGGATTTTCTTCTCCCTATATTCATTTTTGAAACAAGTGGATTTAACTCTGTGGAAGAGCAGTTTGTATATAAACTTAATAACATTATTGAGAACAATGCACATAAGATGCAGTCAAATGTTAGCTATTCCATAGGGAATAGTGTTCTTTAGTCCACAGAGGAACTATGATAGAGGCAGTAGTGAAAAGTGTTGGACATAATTCTTATTATTTTTCCTGGGAATCCCAATGCTCAATCTTGTAGCTTTACTATAAAAAGTTTAGAATCATTTGTTATAAACTTGTATTTTCCTGAAAAATAATCACAGTTTGAGGCATTTTCTCAAGTTTCAGGATGATACGAATTGTCCTCAAATATCTCAGAGGCTGTCGTATGCAAGCAGGAACAGATTTGTTTTCTGTCTGTGTGATCTCATTAGGTAGAAAGTTCAGGGAAGCAGAAGAAGAATCACTGGAGTTGCCTCGAACCCCAGTCTCTCTGCAAGGAAACTTATGAACTATAAAATGAGCATCATAGATAGGGTGGAATGTATACTTTTAATCCCTAAGGAGATGTATTCAATCCACAAAGTAGTCTCATTAAATAACCAAAGATGTAGACAAAGTTGTATCCAATTATTTTGTGTTGTGGCACTGTTTACAATGGCCAAAACAAAATTTAAAAAAACAAAAACAAAAGGAAAAAGAACCTAACTGTTCATTGGCTAGAGAGAAAGTTTGAATAAATCAACACACATCCACTTCCTGGGTTATTACACAGACATTAAATTTTATTCAATATGATGAACTTATATGACATAAAATGCATGGTATGATTTTAAAAGCCAGTAAGTGACAAAAGAAACTATATAAAACAAAACTGTGCTCAGAAGGTAGAAAAACGATGATGAAATATATTTCACTAATAACAGATGTTTTCTTTTGAGAGAGTAATTCTTCTCTTTTTACTCTTCTATTTTGTCAACATATTTTCATAATGTACGAGTGTTACTTTTGGACTGAGAATATGTTTTTTAAAAAAAGTGGTAAAAGGTGCTCTCAGAATTTGTTTCTCCCCCCATACATTTGTATTGTCTCCAAGGGGCTCCAGAGTCTTCACTGTGTTCATACTTACACTCACTCAAAAAACTCATGGCAAATTATTCAAAATAACCCATTAATTTATACAAATAAATACAAATACCAAAAGAGGTTCCATCCTTATCAAGTACTTATCATATATTAGGCAGGAAAGTGTTAAGGAGGTCTTTCATTCCTTTATGAGTGGTAGACATAGACTATTAAGTACTGTTTTCTGCATGCTTACTCTATGCTGGTGATTTTACATATATTCTCTCATTTATCCTCACATCTGACATGTAAATTAAGTATTATATCCTCATTGCCAATATAAATAAATTACAGCTTATCTAAGGTTTCCCAAACACGTACCTGCCTGAATAGGAGTAGAAGCCATGTCTGTTTCTAAAGCCTCTTTCTTCCTTGGTACCCCATGCCATTCATGCAAAGAACACATAATGCATTGTTTTCTCTTTCACCAAAACCATTAGCTTTGTCTTGAAGGTATATTGAGACTTCTCATTTATGTTATGTTCCTTTATGACTTCCCTGGAAGTTCGACAGTGGAACAAGCCAGAACAGCTTAAAGCTGGATATCATATCTTCAAAGTATTAGGATTTCCCCACTGTTTTACTCTCCTGACCTATTTTCCCCTAGGCTCCATGTAAATATACTATTCATAAGTCAGACATTCTCTACTCTCTAAATGTTGTTGGACAGGAGTTTATGATGCACTACTTCCTTGTAGGACACTTGCACCTGTTATTCCAGCAGATTGGTTACAGGTGACTTAGCCAGGGGTGGATACCTGGCTCAAGGGCAGTTAAAGGACTAGCATAATAGATCTGTTCAACAGCCTTGTTAATCACCAAATGAACCAATTAGACCTGACTTCAGTGAACTTGACTAGGATACATAGAGGGAAAGATAATGATTAACAATGAGGACAGAAGCCATAAAGCATATACAGGATGGGAGTTACTGGATGTTTGGGGTGATAGAAGACATGAGTACCAAACTGAGTAAATAAGGAAGGAAACCAGCCAGGAATTTGTTGGTGGCAGCAGGAGAAGAACAGTTAAATTGGGACATCTGGTGTTCAGTGGTTTGGTGCCTGCCTTTGGCCTAGGGCGTGATCCTGGAGTCCCAGGATCAAGTCCCACATCCGGCTCCCTGCATGGAGCCTGCTTCTCCCTCTGCCTGTGTCTCTGCCTCTCTCTCTGTGTCTCTCATGAATAAATAAATAGAATCTTAAAAAGAAAAAAAAAAAGAATGGGTAAGTCATGGGAATAGTGGACATCAGAGAGTGCTGTTGATGTTAGCTGCTGATGCAGCAGCAGCAGCAAAGGCTGGTCACTAGAATGGCCTCCCAGTTCTTGAGCAAGGTTCCATCTACCTGGGGGCTGGGATCTGCAGCAGTGGAAACTTATTTCTCTGTGCATTCTTAAACAAACAAAAAACTTATGAATATAATGTGTGTGTGTGTGTGTGTGTGTGTGTGTGTTTATTTTTGTCATTTGAAAGAGCCTAACCATTAAATTAAATCTGGCTGAATGGTTTAAGGTCTGTCATAGAGTCCAGAACACTGGCCACATTAAAAGATGGGTAACTCATAATGTATAGCCAGGAGAGCTCCCTTCAAAACCACCGATTCTGGAATTTGTCTTGCTTGGGGAAGAGTAAGAATATTACTCTTTTCCACTTTTTCCTAAACCTCAGGCTTTCCTATTTGGTATTTTTCATTAATGCAGTGAACAGTTAATGCAGGTAGTAGTGTAAATACCTCAGACTATAGTCTTATCTGTCTCCCAAACAGGCTTGGTGACATAGGATTGAGAATTTGAAAACGGAAAGTCATGCCCTGTTGTGTCCATATTAGCTGTGTGATTCCTGGCAAGTGGCTAAGTTCTCTGGGTTTCAATTACTTCTTCCATTAAAATAAGAAGAATAATAGCCCCTGTCTTCTTAACCTCTAGGATTGCTCAGCAAGCTGAAAAAGATAATAAATCTGAAAACTATGAAGTAATTTAAAGAGCTAGTGTTTTCCTTAACACCAATAATGACACACTGCTAATAAGCCAGCTTCTGAATTTGAAGAGTTTTAGTGAATAGTACTTAGATTATGAAACCTCAGCTAGGCAGGCTCAGAAAGAAATGTAAGAGAAACCTTTTGGACCATTTGCCGGAAGGGATATGTTAGTTTTTCTAGACACTGTTTTGAGCTGAAAGTGGCTTTGGGAATACGTTAACAATATTTGAAAGCAGTTGTTGATGGTGTGTAGTTTGCTAATGATCTTGTCTGTCTTCCATGTCTCTTTAAGATTTTCACAGAGAATGAAAGGGCACTAAACCATCACTGAAAAACCTGCTTATAATGTCTTAGTGACAGCCAATCCCAGGTGCAGGTCAGGAAAGGTGGTTGCTTCGTTTATGTTGGCTATAGGAAGCCAAAGGCCTTTATTTGTGCAACCATCCCAAGAGCAACTTAAGTCCACACATTGCCTTGTTTCTTCTTCTCAAAGTCTCTGGTTGTGGAGTCAGCTCATCATCAACCACCTACTTATCAAGGCCCACCTCAATGGCCAATGCCTCATGAGGCCTTCCTTGGTTTCCTTTAGGTGAGAGTGATCTCTGTTTTCTTCTAAATTTCTTAATGTTTACCCTGTTCTGCTTTATAGAACTTAGCACTTCCCGCATTGAATTTCACATTCTTCTGGGCATATTTCATTTCTATCACTAGACTGATACCTTATGTGAGGGTAGGTTTTGTTTCTGATTCATCGTTTTATGTTCCAGAATGCCAAACTCGCTACCTGGCACAGAAACATTTCTTAGAAAATGATCAATGAACCAGTGGGTATAGACTCACAACAAATAGGAAAAATAGAAGAATAGATGGAATCTAACTTACAAAGCTTGTTTTGAAAAAACCCTAAAAGTTAGCTTTTTGAGATCTTTAACTTCATTTCCCACAGAGAATATTATAAATGGTGAGCAGATGTTCATATCAGTCTTTTTCTCCTTTGGCTAAGAAAGTTCCAGTTCTGGCATCCATTTCCCCATCCTCTTACCACCATAGTCTTTCTTCTTGAATTCCATTTTCAACTATTTCTTCAAAAGCTGTAGAAATTGGCTTAATCCTCCAGACATGATCTATTGGCCTTCGATTCTGAAGTAAAGTAGTGTGTGTGGGCCTCGACCTCATTTCTCCTCTTTGGCTTTCCCCAGGCTGACCCTCCCATACCTTACTGGATTCAAAGGTCCTTCCATGAGATCACTTGGCCTTGCCCTAATGTTCCATAACAATCTAAATTAAAATAGCCTCAGCCTCAGTTAAGGAAACTTCACACTTGTTTTAGTCCTGATCCTTTATTTTTCTTCAGTTAATGTATTAAGTATCAGTAACCTAAAAGCTACCATGTATTGAACAGTGGTATACCAGGCACTGTGATAAGATCTTTGTATACTCTGTTTCATTCAATTTTCACTACAAATCTTGAAGTAGATGTTATTTGGATTCCTATTTTACAGAAGAAGGAACTAAAACTTAGAGAGCCAAGAAGTTGTTTTAGCTCACTTGGCTAGTTAGTGGTTTTAGCCAGTGTTCAAACCTAGACTTGTTTGCTTCCATGATCATGTTTTTAATCATCATGCTAGTTTATAGCAGGTAGGCAATTTTCTTGTAAATGTGGGGAGAGATGGGACAAGAGATTGAATAGAGGTCATGCATTTGAGTCTTACAGGACTGGATTGGAATCTGAGTTCCTTGGTTTCCTACCACTGAGATCCTGGACAACTGATTTAACCTCAGTGAACCTGTTTCCCATAAAAATTAAGGAAGATAATATTTGAAAAGTCTAGGTTAGTGAAACTATTCAGCAAATAATTTATTTTTCATCTCTCAATCTTTTCCTCTTGCCCTTCTGTGTACTTGAAGTATGGTGACCATAAATGCCTATTTCCTGGTGTCATTTCCTTTCACTTTAAATAGGTCTCCATTTGGACACAATGGATTATGTGGGTATGCCTTGGATGATGGTGGTATTTTCCTTGCCTTCTTTCTCTGGATCCAATGGTACCTTTCTAATGGCAAATATGATTATACCTCTCCTCTGATTAATACTTCATACCTCATTTCCCTACATATAAATCCTGTGCCTTCATAGTGATGCATGAGGCCTTCATGATCTGAACTTGCTGCCTTTGTATTTTCTTCTCATACTCCCCCAGCCTTTTATTCTTCATGCTGTTCATAGCAACTGCCTGCATTTTCTTGAAACATCTATTCTATTGCTCCTGTACTTTGCAAAGGCCTTTCTGTGCCTGGAATATTTTTCATCCCTGTCATTGATATGTATCATTCCTTTTGTTTTTCTATCATCAGGACCCTTTCTAAGTGTAGGGAATCCTCTACTTGGAGATATGGTGTTGACCAGACTGTTTTAATGCATAAGGAGTAAAATATAGGAGGATTTGTACTTCATTACAAATCCCTTTATAGATATGACTATGTCTTAGCTATAGGCAGTTGGCAATAGCAATGAAATTACATCCCAAGCCTTTATAGTGATTGAGTCTCCAGAGAGCCAGGTTATTTTTGGCTCTTTGTCCCATCTTAAGTGGAGTTTGTGACATGAGAAGGCAGAAACAGGGGTTACCTCTTATTTTTTTGACCGAGGCAACAACAGGAGCTTCAAGACCAGTGGACCAAGTCCAAATTCTATTTCTATTTTATTAGTTGTGCAATCATGTAGAAGCTTCATAACTTTACATCTGTTTCTTCATCTGTAAAATGGGGATAATAATAGTCCCTGCTTCAAACAGTGATTAGAGGGATTAAAGATATGTGCAATATGACTGAAACAATCCCTGGAACATAATATATACTCAAAATGTTGGGTCTAATTACTATTGTTGTTGATAATAGTAACAATAATAGCAATAACAGTAAACTATCATCTATAGTATGAGCCTTTGTTTCTTGCATCTAAAAAGTGGGACCAATGCATTTCCCTCTGACTACGTGAATTTGGACTTATGTTTGATGTCTAAGTTGAGACATTTTTCCTCTCAGAGATTTTTTATGAAACTGCTGCCACAATAGACACCATAGTTATAGGTTCACATTTTGTTGTTAATGTTGTTACTAGTAGCACTTATCACAATTTAAATACCTGGTCTTTGATGTTTTCCCCAAATAGACTGTGAACTACTGGCCGTTTCCTCTACCTTGTATCCCTGGAGTATTGCTTAGCCAGTACATTGACATCTTGTAGGTGTTTAGCAAACATCTACTGGATGAATGAGCAAATACCATGCCACCCTCTGAGATACTACAATGGGACAGTCAGCCATGTGGGGGATGAGTGGGGAAGGTGAGGAACAGTTGATTTCTATTCATATGCTCCAGCTCTTCCTGTGGGTTCTCTCTCTGTGACCCCATGTGAGATTTTTGTAATCAATGTTCATATTTGCATTGATGATCCTAAAATGTCCTTGACAATCTCAAGAGAGTTGTAATCAGTATATTTCATTGCTGCAGTGCTCCTGCCTCCCAGGTTTGGCTTAGGAGATGGAACTCACCCAGAGATTTGGTCCCAATCAGTGCCATTGTGCTTCCCTTAAAGAGTATCTTATAAATTCAGGAAGATGCAAAGCAGTTCTCCAGATTGGGGAATGAAATGTGTCATAAAAAGCAACTAGGTGATTCTGGTTGCCCTTCTCTGAGTCAATGACCTGAGGTAACACCATGCTATCTTCAACCAAATAGAATGACTTACTGTTCTTCTATTTAGGGATGAACATCTACATCTTACTGCCTTTGTATATGCTATTATTTCTGTTTCCTACAGCTTCTCACTGTTTGGAGTACAAAATCTTAGCATGGTATTTCAAAGCTCTTCACAAACTGAGCCCCATTTCCCTTTCCAGCTTTATCTCTTACCACACCCCATCAGATCTCCTAACCTTCATACAATTAATCATTTATTAATTCCTTTCATATCTTTAACAATAATTTATAGGTTATAATGTGGACATTGTGGTGACCCTCATGGCATTGCAATCTAGTAGTAGACATAGCATTTAACAAATAATAGACAATAGAAATAAAAGTTTAATTATAATAAGAGCCATGAAGTTTAATCATAACAGGGTGCTAAGCATGACAGGAGACTGTATCACATAGGGTCTGACCATGGAGAGTTTATATAAGTTAAAACACCTTCAGAAAGCCCTTTAGAAGTTTGTTGAATCTAGGCATTGTTCTGTGTCATTGCTGTGTCAACACTGCTTAGCATCAGACCCAGGACAGAGTAGGCATGCAAAAATGTTAAATATATGTATGAATGAAAAAATTGACACTGATATAGAATAAATTAATTGGCACACTGTCTCATACCAATTTCTACTCTTCATTCTTAGGTAACAGTTGACAAAAGTGCATGCACACATACTCTTACACACATTAGTCTGGGAGCAAATATTAATGTAATTATATATTAATTAGTACTTTACTATTTACAGTGCTTTTCTATCCAATATCTCAATGAATGGCACATAAACTTATAATGTGGGGAGACAAAATTCTTATCCTTATTTATAGAAACTGAGTTTATGAGAAAGTTGCCTAAAGTAATACAATTATTCGGTGAGAAACAAATACAGTAGTTTGGTCTTCTGGCCCATTCTTTTTTATTTACAAGGAATTAAAAGTGGTATGACTTCAATAATATAGGAATAAGTAATGCAAAAACACTTTATGGGATAAAATATTAAATAACATCTTTTGAAGAAATAGAAACTTTGTCAATCCAGTGAAGAATCACAGGGTCAGATTTGGGAGAAAGACCCCCAGAAAGGTGAATCTAGCAGCTAGAGCCTCTTGTCATCCAGAAACATCTGGCGGTTCAGGTGGAGGCAGCTGAGAGATTGGGGTATGACGTCCAAGGCCCATCGTGGATGGGGAGCTCCTGTAAATCACTCATGCTTTGAATAGGGAACCCAAAGGCCCCCAATCAAGGTGGGATGGAGAACCAAAAATAGTCTAGGTCTCCAGAGACTCAATCACTAAATGCCTGAGGTGGAGTTTCATTGCTAGTGCCCCTAGCCACTGCCAGAGGCAAAAAATCTAAATGCTCCTTGGAGCAGGAAACATCACCTAGGCTCCAATTACTTCCATAATTAATTTTTTTCACATAAGCTATTCAGAAGTCAATAAAAAATAACCTGAAGGGAATCATTCTGGGATATGTTAAATTTCATCTCTCAAATATCATTTTCTCTGTGGAGCTGGGTTTTATACTAGGACCATTAAAGGACTTTAAGGAGGATACTGAAATATTTGCCTGTGTTTTTAGAGAAGGAACTCTGGAAGCTATAGGAAAATTGGTTTAGTGTTCAATTTGAATTATCTTAACCAGCTTCCTCTTAACCCATTGGCTAGGTTAACCAACTTGCAAGATTAAATGCTGCTCTTCTTCCTCTCTACAAAATTTTATGATTGATATCTACAGAATGCTTCTGGCCAGCTGGCAGTATTCTAGTATTCCATGTACTTCTGATCTGATCAGGGAGTTCTATGTTTTCAAAGAGTCACTTGTGTTAGTTACCAAATAATTTATAACCAATTAGAGTTGTTACTATATGTGAATAATTTGAGTAAATATCATATAAGCTAAGAACATATTACTAGGAAAAGACAGGTTTGTTTCAATAAAGTATACTGAACCCTTTAGGGAAAAAAGAAAAAGAAGTTCTATTCCAAAGGGGAATTACCATCAAATAAGGTGTGAAGAAAATAATTATGACTGGGAAAAATTGCACAATTTGGGGAGGATTCTGTATTTAAATTATTTTTCAAATATTTTAAAGTTTTTATTTAACTGGAAATCATATGTAATGGATCCTTGCTCTCATAGAAATTACATTCTAAAAAGAAAAGAAATTACATTCTAGCTCCCATTGTAATTCTGATATGTAAAATATTTGCATATAGAAAGGATTTATTATGCATCTAATGCTACTACTATTGATCAATAACATAGAGACAAGTGAAATTCTTCTATATTAATAATATGACATATAATAAGATGACCTTGTTATATCATATAATTGTATTTATCATAATAATAACACTATGTTATGCTATATTTTTCATATATATGTATTATTAGGATAATGCCATAGTACTCTATTATGATATTAATTAATAATGGCAAAACAATAAGTAAAATATTCAGTTTTTCAGCCATTGTATATATGAACATCCTGTATCCTTAATTATTAGCCCAAGGCTTTTCACAGAGGAAGTACTCAAGGTTATAATGAATGAATAAATCAATATGCAAACTTCCAGAATCACAGTCATTTTTCTCAGGTATCACTCAAATTTGTCAATATCAGTTGAAGAATGTGAATGCCACAAATCAACATAATAGTTGTAGGTGTTCATTTATCAGCAATGGCCCTATTTTCTCACAGAATTGACTCTTATGGAATTTGTCATCCTATAAACCTATAAATCTATTTTCACACAAAATGCTCTTATTCTAGCTCATTCCTCATTCTGGACCTGTGAAATTGACTTTTATAACCTCAGTATAAAAGTCTGTATTGATTAACTTATTCATTTACTAGCTCTGCAAACATTTGTAGAGTACCTACTATGGGCAAGATATTGGCCTAAATATCTCAATCAATTGTCACTTGATACATTTTGACCTATTCATTACATTGTTTATTTTGGGCCCTTCTTAGAGCTAAGACTTTAGCTATTTTTACCAACTGCTTGTCGCTTGCAAATTTTATAAGCATGTGATTAAGTAATTAGTCAAGTCCTTAAGGGAATGTGTTGAACAGAATCAGACCAAATAAAGAAGACAGCAGAAATCATTGGACTATTCCTTTTCAGTTGTCAAATTCCTATTCTCGTTCAGCTGGGGATGGATATGAAACAAATATCACAAGGCAGAATTTCAAATAACCTATATGGTTTAGGAATGGTGTGGTACTCCTTGGTAGTGTTTGAGGCTACCTAAGAAAATAGAGAAGGAAGTTTGATTCCAAAGGGAAAAGGGACAATGCCCAAAGGGCATCTAAAAGAGAAGCAGCTGGAAATATAACCAATGTGGGGAGAAGAAACCAGGAGAAGTCATAGGTTTATAGGGATAAAATTCAATAAGAAAACAGTAGGTGGCCATGACAGATTTTTTTTTTTTAGACTATCTTATGCAAGTGTGCATTTTTCATGGGAATGGAGCTGAATGGAGATAGGCTGTCCTCAATCTACAAATAATCCCTCTTTTATATTGTCAAATCTGATTGGGTCTAAATTCTAAACCAGTTAGTGGAAAAGGATATTAATTACTTGCAAAAGTAGGGTTCCCTGACCCTCAAACCAAGGAAGAACCAACCAGCCATCATATCAACACTCTTCCAGTGATCACCTGGAGATGTAGAGAGGACTAGCACTTCCTGGCCAAAGGGTTAAAGGGATTTTCTGATGCTCTCTGCTATCATTTGGACCAGAATTCCCTTATTCCCAGGTCCTGGTCTTTTTTCTAGGATTTCTTCAATATCAGGAGTTTCTCTGGCCTAACAGGAGGATGCACAGCTCTTATTACCATAAGCCTAGGATATGGGGACAAGTTGCAAGTGGGGAGGGTTTTAGACTACATTACTTCAGCAAGTTTTTGTTAACCATTGACTACATTCTAGGCACTCTTCTAAATGTTTGGAGTACATCAATGAGAAAATAGACAAACAAAAACAAAAACAAAAACAAAACAAAAAACAACTGCTGTTTTCATGAAACTATTGTTCCCACAGAGAGAAATAGATAACAAACACTAAAACCAATCAACAAGCATATTAGGTAGTTTCTTAGAAAGTCCTAATTACTATGGAAAAAAGCAAATTAGAAGTGTAGGAGAGATGAGAGTTTCATGGGGTGGATAGACAGATTGTTGTATTAAGTAGGGGCCTCAGTGAGGAGGTGAGACTTGAGTAAAATCTTGACAGGGGAGAAACTGAATTAGGTGGATATTGAAGTAAGAACACCAGGGAGAAGGAATAGAGTAAAGGTTCTGAGGTGAGAATGAGTCTGGCATCTCTGATTAACAGCAAGGAGCAGAATTGGTGATGGGAGAGCAGTAGGAGAACACAAAATTAATGTTGGACTAGGTTGCAGTGGGCTTAATAGGTGTTGAAAGACTTTGGCTTTTACCCTGAGTGAAATGGCTATCAGGGTTTTTTGAACATTGGAATGAAATGATCTGACTGAAGTTTTAAAATGATCACTTGTACCAAGAACGTACTACAGGGGAGTGAGACTAGGTTCATGAAGACCTACTAGAAAGTTGTAGTAAGAGTTCAGGGGAAAATAGAATAAGATAAAAATAGAGAGGGAGGCAAAACATAAGAGACTCTTAACTGTAGGAGACAAACTGAGGGCTGCTGGAGGGGAGGTGGATGGGGGATGGGATAATTGGGTGATGGGCACTAAGGAGGGCACTTGATGTAATGAGTACCGGGTGTTATATGCAACTAATGAATCACTAAATTCTACCACTGAAACTAGTAATAAACTATATTTAACTAAATTGAATTTAAATAAATTTTATTTTATTTTTTTAATAATAAATTAATTTTTTATTGGTGTTCAATTTGCCAACATACAGAATAACACCCAGTGCTCATCCCATCAAGTGCCCCCCTCAGTGCCTGTCACACATTGACCCCCAACCCCCGCTCTCCTCCCCTTCCATTACCCCTAGTTCGTTTCCCAGAGTTAGGAGTCTTCTTGTTCTGTCTCCCTTTCTGATATTTCCTACCCATTTCTTCTCCCTTCCCTTCTATTCCCTTTCACTATTATTTATATTCCCCAAATTAATGAGACCATATAATGTCCTTCTCGAATTGACTTATTTCACTCAGCATAATACCCTCCAGTTCCATCCACGTTGAAGCAAATGGTGGGTATTTGTCATTTCTAATGGCTGAGGAATATTCCAGTGTATACATAGACCACATCTTTATCCATTCATCTTTTGATGGACACCGAGGCTTCTTCCACAGTTTGGCTATGTTCCTCAAAGAGTTAAAAATAGACCTGCCCTACAACCCAGCAATTGCACTGCTGGGGATTTACCCCAAAGATGCAGATGCAATGAAACGCTGGGACACCTGCACCCCGATGTTTATAGCAGCAACGTCCACAATAGCCAAACTATGGAAGGAGCCTCGGTGTCCATTGAAAGATAAATACATTTTTTAAAAAAGAGTTCAGGGAGAAATTTTTGGTGCTTTGGCCTGGGATGATAGCAGTTATAAGAACTACCCAGATTCAAAGTGTGTTTTGATAATAGATCTAACAGGACTTCCTGGCAGATTGGGTGCTGCATGAGAGAAAGAGATGTGCTAAGGATGAATCCAAGGTATTTGGTCTCAGCAACTGAAAGGAGTAATTTGCTGGAAGCTGAGATGGGAAACTGTGGATGGGGCAAGTTTCAGAGTTCAGTTTGGGACATATTAATTTTGAGATGTCTACTAGACATCCAAATGGACATGTTGAGTAAATAGTTGGATGTCTGAGACTTCGAGAGAGAGGTCTAGGTTAGAGATAATTTGAGATGTCAGAATATTTGTGGCATTTCAAACCATGAGACTGGATGAGTTCCCTAGGGGAGCAAGGGCAGATAAAGAAGACAATGAAGGGCTGGTTCCTGGGCCACTCCAATATTAAGACAAGGACAAAGAGTGCCAAATAGGCTGTTGTCCAGGACACCAACAAGGGCTCTAGGAGCATGTGGAGTGCTGCTGATAGGCCAAGAAGGATGGAAACTTTAGCACTATGGCGATGATTGGTGACCTTATTAGCACTGTGTTTGTTTTGTTAGGAGAGCTGGCTTTCTGTTTAATCCTGCAGCAATCTTGTGTTGAGAGGGAAGAGAATGTATCTTCCTTGCCTCTTTGCTGTACTTCTGCGTGGGATTTCTGGAAGGACTCATAACTGTGGGAATCTTCTACCTTCTTCACTCTGTGCTTCCGAAATTGCACAGTCCTCAAAGATAATATTTCTTTGATTATTGACATTTGACCTAGAACGGCACTAAATTAGCAAACCTCAGTTTGAATGTGGTCCCTGGTTCAGCTAGTTTCATTCCACATTTTTGTTATTTTAAAAAACTGTTCTCCCTCGGGACTCCTAGGTGGTTGAGCATCTGCCTTTGGCTAAGGACTTGATCCCGGGGTTCTGGGATCGAGTCCCCACATCAGGCTCCCTGCATGGAGTCTGCTTCTCCCTCTGCCTATGTCTCTGCCTCCTGTGTCTCATGAATAAATAAATAAAATCTTAAAAAAAAAAGGTTAAAAAAAAACCCCTCTTTCCCCTCATCCTTGTCTCTCTTCATGTCCAGGGAAATAAGGTCCAATGACCTAGTGGCTATGGCATCCAGGAGTTAACAACAATAATTATAGTTGCTCTACCAACTGTTGTTCAATATTATAGCTAATTCTAACGGCCTCATCTTGTCATCAGTGAGGGTATTATGAGAGATTTTGTTATGTGGTTTTAGACTTTGTTACTGACACTTCTGTGACATTTTGTGACTTGTCAGAGATCATGTTAAATGTTACATTAACTTTATGGTATTGTCCTGAGATTTTTCTTCATAGAATCTCTTCCCAGTGAAGTCAAGGTGGCTCCATATGATCTCCTTGCTTTACCAAGAAATCTGTTTAGGACTATCTTGCCAGGGATAAAGTCATACTTAAAGTCTTAATTTCTTGGAATTTTCTTATTTACTCTCTTAAAATTATACCAAGTTTAGCCTGTTTTTGATACTCTGGCCACATTTCCAGTCCTCCATGATTTTCTCATGCAAGTATGAACTTGAAAAAAATTTTTTGCACAGCTTTTCATTAACACTTTCTGGAATTCAGAGTTGGCAAAAGATGTCATTTTTGAGAAAAAAAATAGGGACTTTTCTCATAGGAAAGAAGCCTGGGATGGTTTTCTGACATATGTTACTATATTTATAAAATAAACTGTTTTTAGAGATCAGTTTATAAATTTGACATAAGGTTTAGTATTTCCATTCTATTTTATTAAACTTTTAATTTTTTTATGAAAATAACACAGGAAGCCACATGATTTTAAGTCATGGTCTAGCTGTAAAAATACACAGTAAGTTTTTTTCTATACATTGTGTGGCTTAGTGGGAAGATTGTGGTTTTGGATCAAAAATTTGAAATTAAATTCTGATTCTGTTACTGACAAATTTTGTAACTTTGGAGATCACATTGATTCTTGTAAATTTCCTTTCATCATCTACCAAATAGAGATAATTATACATATCCAATGGGTTGTTACCTTTTATAATTCATATACCACCTGCTGTATGCTAGCTGTATGCTAGGCATTCTGCTGGGCACTGAGGATACAAAGATAAAAAGATATAATCCATGCCCTAGAAGATCATTGTCACAGAAACAGATGTGTAAATACGCTAATAAAATATAGTAGATCCTCTCTGTAATGGAGAAATTCTACTGGAAAAATATCACTTAGTGTACCTGACAGATTTGGAGGGTTAAGTCTGGATTCTCATATTTAAAGGTTTTTAAGTATATTAAGAATTGAAAACTACAAAATCTCATCAAGGCTTAGCTACCAGGTGGGCATGTAAAGTAGAACTTAAATATAAGTTTTGGGTTACACTAGAATCTTAGAACCTCTTTTAAGTTATGAAGTCACTGATGAAGCAACAATCTCTAGTCTTTATGAGACTTGGTACAAGATGAAAAGACAATATAAAAGGTTGTGTAGTATATTATAATATTTGGCCTAATAGGTTAGATTTCTTTAAGCCATGGAAATTTTAGAATTAAGTGAAGAAATCAAATGGATATCAAGATCAGGAATAGATACTCTAAAAAAAAATGGAATGTATATTCTAAAAGCAAAATGTCAACATTTAACTCTATATTTCTTTTTTTTTAATTAATTTTTATTGGTGTTCAATTTACCAACATACAGAAAAACACCCAGTGCTTATCCCGTCAAGTGTCCACCTCAGTGCCCGTCACCCATTCCCCTCCAACACCCGCCCTCCTCCTCTTCCACCACCCCTAGTTCGTTTCCCCGAGTTAGGAGTCTTTATGTTCTGTCTCCCTTCCTGATATTTCCCAACATTTCTTTTCCCTTCCTTTATATTCCCTTTCACTATATTTCTCCTTATTAATTGTATATTTAGAATTTACTTAAATTCTCTGTATCTCCTCTGTTTCCTTATCTGTAGAAAGAAGAGAGTGATAGCATTGATGTGAGGACAGAGAATAGTGCCTGGAACTTAAGGTGTTTGTTATTACAGTAATATTAGTTACTAGCAATAGTATTGAAAATCAATAATACTAATTATGAACTTATTTTTTTTAATTTTATTTATTTATTTGAGAGAGAGCGAGCACACAGCAGGGGAGATGGGCAGAGGGAGAGGGAGAAGCAGGCTCCTACTGAGCAGGGAGTGTGATGCATGGCTTGATCCCAGGACTCTGAGATCATTACCTGGGCTGAAGGCAGATGCATAACTTACTGTGCCACCCAGGTGCCCATGAACTAATTTTTTTTAAGGTTATGTATTTGAGAGAGAGAGAGAGAGAGAGAGAGATAGCATGCACACAAGTAGGGGAGGGGCAGAGGGTGAGGGAGAGAGAATCCCAAGCAGACTCCCTTCTGAGCGCAGAGCTGAGTGTGGTACTCTGTCCCACGATCCATAAGATCATGACCTGAGACAAAAGCAAGGGTCCAACACTTTACCAACTGAGCCACCTGGGCACCCCTTTTTTTAATTAAGGGATTTGTACTCAAGTTCCAAGCAGTATAACAGATAAAGGAAAGCATAGTAAGATCACAAAAACTGGAAATTAAACTGCCACTATTTGCAGATGGTGAGATCACTTACATTGAAAATTCAAAAACATTTATAGACAAAATACTGGAAAAAATAAAAAAGACTTCAATATAATCAATAGAAAAAATACTTCATGAAACTAGACCACTTTCTCTCTCCATTGCACCTATATATTCCAAAGTAAATATCATCCCCTATTGTGTTATTAAATATCTATGAGACCTTAAGCAAGTAATTTCAACTCTCTGGGCTTGGCATTTTATGTGTATCAGTTTATCTCTGTAAACTAATATCATTTTACTCAGTCTCTGCTCTGGTCCTTTCTGGCTCTAAGATATAATGGAACATCAGATTTTCTGTCTTACCTCCCCTTGCCAGTGGGACCTATTGAAAAATATGCTCTAATATTTGCTAAGTGTGATGCATTATTTTATATGATAATTTTGATATACTACTTGCCTCCACTGAGTTTATAAATTGGTAACAACAGAAATACTAATGATACCCATCATTGTCTTAGCTCATCAATATTAACAAAGTGCTTTCATTCATATGAAATATTTCATGAGTATATAACAAGTACATAAATAATGTACCATACAGAATATATTAAGCTCAATAAAAGAGGTAGAAACTGAATAGTATTTGGGAGAACTTTAGTTAATATCGGCTGATTGGCTACACATTTCTTTTTTTGCTTTAATAAAATTATAGTAAAGAATTAAATAAAAAACAATAATTCCACCAGGATAACAATTTATTCAGTTTATTAGGTTTCCTCAGAACCTAGAAGCGTGCCTGGTACTGGATGGGCACTTAACTGATATTTGTAGGAATTACTGAATGAATTACACTCAGAACTGTGGAGAGGTCATCAGCAGATAGAATATTTCAACAAACTGATGAAACACAACACAGATAGAAAAGTCCATTTCCAGTTATATGGCAGATTAGATAAACTAACCCTCCTGCAAAAAAAAAAATCTAAAAGTTCTAGATTTTATGTGAGTCTTTCAAAATAAACTAATTTGCAAGGAAGAAAGGAGGCCTAAAGCAATGTGAAAATAGGGAACCCAGAAAGATAAACATAGCAGTACGTACTGCTTTTGCTCTGAAGGTATTTGATGAACACTGACAGCCTTAATTTGCATTGAAAGGCACCATGAGCAAGAGATCAAGCCTCTGGCCTAGGAACATCCTCCTTCCTTTTCATACAATACATCCTCCTTCCTTTTCTTATAACTGAAGATTCCTCTCAGTGTATCCTTTGGTTAAGTCCTAACGCCCTAACCTCAACAGACAGCAGGGAAAAGTGTTTGTTTTAGTCTTGTGTTTATTGGAGAGGAAAACAACCTATCCTAAGATTTTACTACAAAATAATTGTCATTAAAATTTGTAGCCAAAATTGACACTGGATAGTTTGTTAAAAAATGTCAATTTGAGAGTTAAGAGTTCTAGATTTAGAGTATCCAAAATTCCTGGCAGAGACAATTATAACTAACTACTCTGCAGAAATCCTCAAACTAAAACTCAATGAATACTTAAAGGTAAAAAAATATAGATTAGGAGTTAAGAATTATAAAACACAGAAGAAAATGTACACCATGGGTAAGAGCCAGCGGAAACTACAGATGAAAGAATTGTATTCAATCCCCCAAATTTCAGATATTGGAATTATCAGTCAGAATATAAACTAAATATGGGGTAGCTGGGTAGTTCAGTTGGTAAGCATCCAACTCTTGGTTTCAGCTCAGGTCGTGATCTCAGAATCTTGAAATCAAGCACTGCATCAGGTTCTGTACTCAGGGGGGGTCTGCTTGAAATTCTCTCTCCCTCTCCTTTTGTTTCTCCCCCTGCTTGCTTTCTCTCTCTCAAATAATAAATAAATAAATCTTTTAAAAACTTCAAAAAAAAGGAATATAAACTAAATGTACACACAACTTTTATATAAGTCTATATAACAAATCACTTCAAACTTCAATGATAAAAATAAAAATTAATTTCTTGCTAGGGATTTCTAGGTGGAGATATGACTGCTTTGTTTTTGTGGAATGATCATGATGGGCCTGGCTGACTTCAAGATGAAGGTTGGCTTCAGGTATACTCCGTGTGTTTCTAATTCTGGGACTCAGGCAAAAGGTGCAGTAGCCATCTGGGATATGCTTTTCTTATGGTGGATTATAATAGTGCAAGAGACCAAAATAAGTAATGAAAGAACATTTAAAGTCATGCTCAAGGATGGTCATGTCTGTTTGTCTTCTATTGGGTAGACAAGTCACAATCAAGTCCAACATCAATGGTATAATGAAGAATAATTCTCCCACTGGTTTGGAGAGGGAAGAGTGAACGTTTGATGAAAAATAACCTAATTTGCTAAAATAAGCATGATCAATATGCTTAAATAAAAGAAGGTTTTGAAAATATTAATAATGAGCAGATTATAAAGATGACCAAGTAAAATTGAAAAAGAATCCAATAAATGCATAGAAATGAAGAATATAATATGTTGTCTGTTGGTTGGTTTTTGAGTATAATTGACACACAATATTACATTACTTTCAGGTGTACAACTTAGTGTACATGGTGTACATGTTATGCTATGTTCACCGTAAGCATAGCTACCATCTGTCTCATTATGTCACTATTACAATATCATTGGCTATATTCCTTATGCTCTGCTTTTTATTCCTGTGACTTTTTCATTCCTAATTGAAGGCCTTTATCTCTCTCTCCTTTATGCATTTTTCCCAGCCCCACAACACCCACCTCTCTGGCAAGTTTGTTCTCTGTATTTATAGTCCTGATTCTGCTTTTTGTTTGTTTGTTCACTTTTTCAGATTCCATATCTGAGTGGAATCATATATAGTATTTGTCTTTCCAGTATGACTTATTTCAAAAAATAGCGTAAATTGCATAAATAGCAAATTAGCATAAAAAACCCTCTAGATCCATCCACATTGTCTCTAATGGCACAATCTCTTCCTTTTTATGGCTGTGTAATATTTCATTGTATACATATACCACATTTTCCTTATCTATTCATCTATTGATGGGCATTTAGGTTGCTTCCATGGCTTGTATATCCTAAATAATACTGCAATAAACATAGGGGTACATATATATTTCTGACTAGTGCTTTCATTTTTCCTAGGTACATACTCAATAGTAGAATTATTGGATCATATGGCATTTCTATTTTTAATTTTTTGAGGGACCTCCGTACTCTTTTCTACAATAGCTATACCAATTTATATCCCCACCAACAGTGCATTAAGTTCCTTTTTTTCTATACACTCATCAACACTTGCTTCTTCTTGATTTTAGCCATTCTAATAGGCATGAGGTGATATCTCATTGTGGTTTTGATTTACATTTCCCTGATTATTAGTAATGTTGAACATCCTTTCATGTGTCCATTAGCCATCTGAATGTCTTTTTTGGAAAAATGTTTATTCCAGTCAGTTCATTTTTTAATTGGATTTTCTTTTTTTGGCGTTGAGTTGTACAAGTTCTTTATATATATTGGCTATTAGCCCCTGTTGGATATGTCATTTGTAAATATCTTCTCCCATTCATAGGCTGTATTTTGGCTTCTACATGGTTTCCTTTGCTATGCAAAAGCTTTTTATTTTGATGTAGTCCCAATAGTTTATTTTTGCTTTTTTATCCTGCTCTAGGAGACATATCTAGAAAAATATTGCTATGGCCAATGTCAGAGAAATTACTGAATGTGCTCTATTTTAGGATTTTTATGGTTTCAGGTCTTACATTTAGGTATTTAATTCATCTTAGTTTGCTTTTTGTGTATGGTGTTAGAAAGTGATCCAGTTTCATTCTTTTACATGTGGCTGTCTAATTTTCCCAGCACCATTTACTGAAAAGACTGTCTTTCCTCTATTGTATATTCTTGACTTCTCTGGCATAGATTAATTAATCATATAAGTGTGGGTTTATTTCTGGGGTCTCTATCCTGTTCTATTGATCTATGTGTGCCAGTCCTATACTGTTCTGATTACTACGGATTTGTAGTATTATCTTGAAATCTGGAATTACAATACCTCCAGTTTTGTTCTTCTTTCTCAGGATTGTTTTGGCTATTTGGTGTCTTCTGTGGTTCCATACAAATTTTAGTATCATTTGTTCTAGTGAACATTTATGAACAATTATGAAAAATACTATTGGTATTTTGGTAGGGATTGCATTGAATCTATAGATTGCTTTGGGTAATGTGGACATTTTGACAATAGTGATTCTTCCATCCATGGGCATGGAATAACTTTCTGTTTGTGTCATTTTTGACTTCTTTCATAGTTTTCCAAGTACAGATCTTTCACCTCTTTGGCTGAGTTTATTCCTAGGTATTTTATTCTTTTTAGTGTAGTTGTAAATGGTATTGTTTTTAAATTTCTTTTCTATGACTTTCTTGTTAGTGTATAGAAACATTATTGATTTCTGGGTATTAATTTTTTGTCTTGCCTCTTTATTGAACTGTTTATTACTTCTAATGATTTTTTTTGGTGGAATCGTTAGGATTTGCTGTCTATAGAATGATGTCATCTGTAAATAGTGACAATTTAACTTTTTTTTTTTTTTTTTTTACCAGTATGGATGCCTCATTTCTTTTACTTGTCTGATTGCTGTGGCTAGGACTTTTAGTACTATGCTGAATGAAAGTGCTGAGATTAAACATCCTTGTCTTGTTCTTGACCTTAGAGGGAAACTTCAGTTTTCACCATTGAAGGTGATGTTAGCTGTGGGTTTTTCATATATTGCCTTTATTCTGTTGAGGTATGTTCTCTCTAATCAGTTTTGTAGAAGTTTTTATCATGAGTGGATGTCGAATCTTGTCAAATCTTTTTCTGCATCTTGAGATGATCAAATACTTTTATCTTTTGTTTTGTTGATGCATTTTATGATGTTGACGGATTTGTGTATATTGAACCATCCTTGCATCCCAGGAATAAGTCCCACCTGATCATGGTGAATGATCTTTTTAATGTGTTGCTGTATGTGGTTTGATACATGGAGTTTTTGAGGGTTGAGGGTTTTTGCATCTATATTCATCAGGGATATTGACTTTTTCTTTCTTTCTTTCTTTCTTTCTTTCTTTCTTTCTTTCTTTCTTTCTTTTTGTAGGGGTTTTGTATCAGGGTACCAGGTTTTGATATCAGTAGAATTCTGGCCTCATAGAATATATTTGGGAGCTTTGCTTTCTATTCTATTTTTTGGAATAGCTTAAGGAGAATAGATATTACCTCTTCCTATATAAGTGTCTGGTAGGATTCACTTGTGAATCCATCTGGTCTGGGACTTATTTTTTGGTAAATTTTTTTTATTACCAATTCAATTTTGTTACTTGTAGTTGGTCTATTCCAATTTTCTATTTCTTCCTGGTTAATTTTTGGAAATTGTACATGTCTAGGAATTTATCCATTTCTTTCTAGGTTGTCCAGTTTGTTGACATACAGTTTTTCATAGTATTCTCTTATATTCTTTGTATTTCTGAGATACCAGTCATTACTTTTCTTCTCGTTTCTGATTTTAATTATTTGGATCCTTTCTCTTTTTTCCTGATGAGTCTCAATTTTGTTTATCTTTTCAAAGAACTAGCTTTTGGTTTCACTGATTTTTTTCTTTTGTCTCTACATTATTTAGCTTTTTTCTGATCTTCATTATTTCCTTTCTTCTACTCACCTTGGGCTTTTTCATTCTTTTTCTAGTTCCTTTAAGGATGAGGTTAGGTAGTTTATTTCAGTTTTTCTTGTTTCTTGAGATAGCCCTGTATTGTGCTATACTTCCCTCTTAAAACTGTGTTTGCTATGTTCCAGAGATTTTGACTATTATGTTTTCATTTTCATTTGTCTCCACATATTTTTTTTTTATTTTTTATTTGATTGCTTCATTGACTTAGTGGTTTTTTATTATCAGGTATAGTCTCCATGAGTTTGTATTTTTTCCAGGTTTTTTTCCCCCTCTTGATTAATTTCTGGCTTCAAACTCTTGTGTTTGGAAAACACAAGATCTGATTTCAATCTTCGTAAATTTACTGAAACTTGTTTAATGGCCTAATGTGATCTATCCTGGAGAATGTTCCATGTGCACTTGAAAAGAATGTATATGGTTGGAATGTTCTGTAATTATCTGTTATGTCCATCTGGTCCACTTTGTCATCCAGACATTGTTTCCTTATTGATTTTCTGTCTGCATGATCTATCCATTGATGCAAATGGAGTGTCAAAGTCCCCTACTATCATTGTATTGCCATCAATTTCTCTCTTTATGTCTGTTAATATTTGCTTTATGTATTAGGTTGTCCAGTATTGGGTGCATATTTACCACTGTTATATCCTTTTATTGGATTGATCCCTTTATCATTATGTAATTCCCTTCTTTGTCTCTTGTTACAGTCTTTGTTTTAAAGGTTATTTTGTCTGATATAAGTATTGCTACCTTACCTTTTTCTTCACTTCCATTTGCATGGTGAGTGTTTTTCCATTCTTTTACCTTCAGTCTGTATGTGTCTTTAGGTCTGAAGTGAGTCTCTTATAGGCAGCATATGGATGAATTATTTTTTGCTTTTTGTTTTTTTAAAGATTTTGATTTTTTAAAGATTTATTTATTCATGAGAGACACACACAGGGAGAGAGAGAGACAGAGACAGGGTTATAAGTGGAGGGAGAAGCAGGCTCCCTGCAGAGAGCCCAATGTGGGATTTGATCCTGAATCCCAGGATCACACTCTGAGCTGAAGGCAGACACTCAACCACTGAGCCACCCAGGTGTCCCCGCCACCAACTTTTTTTTAAAAAATAGATTAAAGGTTTTTAGTCCATACTGCCACTTAGGTTTTTGATTCAAGATTTAGGCCCCTTGCATTTAAAGCAATTATTGATAAGTATGTACTTTTTTTTGCCATTTTAAAAATTTATTTTCTGGTTGTTTCTGTAGTTCTTCTTTTTGCCTTTCTTCTCTTTCTTCATGATTGTTGAATATCATAGTGTTTTGTTTGGCTTTCTTTCTCTTTATTTTTTGTGTATTTATTATAGGTTTTTGGGGTTTGTAGTTACCATAAGATTTATATATATCATTCTAAATAAATAGCAGTCCATATTAATTTGATGGTCATTTAAGTTCAAAAACATTCTTAAAAAAATAAAAAATAGAAAAAGAAAAAAGTGTTTTTCTTTTCCCCATTTTAATCCATATTTTTTACTGCCTTCTCCATATTTTATGTATGTTATAATATTTTACATCTTTTATTTTATATTTTTCTTATGTCTAATTATGGCCATGTCTTTTTCACTTAAAAAAAAAAAAAGAGTCCCTTTAACACTTCTTGTAAGGCTGGGTTAGTGGTAATAAACTCCTTTGTTTGTCTGGGAAACTATCTCTCCGTCAAATCTAAATGATAACCTTGCCAGGTAGAGTATTCTTGACTGTAGTTTTTTTTTTTTTTTCTTTTCAGCACTTTGAACATATCATGCCACTTGCTTCTGGCCCACAAAGTTTCTGCTGAACATCAACAGATAGTCTTACAGGTTTTCCGTTGCAGGTAACTATTTATTTCTCTTGTTGCTTTTAGGATTCTTTCTTTATCTTTAACCTTTGATATTTTAATTATTATGTACTGCGCATGGTATGGACCTCTGTGGGTTCATCTTAGTTGGAACTTTCTGGGCTTCTTGGGCTGAGATGTCTATTTTCCTTCTTATTTCCTTACCTAGGTTATGGAAGTTTTTAGTTGTCATTTCTTCAAATAGATTTTCTACACCTTCTCCTTCTCTTTGGAGACTCCCATAATGTGAATGTTTGTTCACTTGATGTTATCTAAGGGATCTCTTAATATATCCTCATTTTTAAAAATCTTTTTCCTTTTTTGCTGTTCAGCTTGGGTGTTTTCCATTATCCTGTCTTCCAGATTGATGATCCATTCTGCTTCTGCTAATCTACTGTTGACTCCCTCTAGTGTATTTTTTAATTTCAGTTATTGTATTTCTCTCTTATTAGTTCTTTTCAACATTTTCTATCTCTTTATTGAAGGTCTCACTGAGTTCTTCCATTCTTTTCTCTAACCCAGTGAGTATCTTTACAATCATTACTTCAAATTCTTTATCAGGTGCATTGCTTATCTCTGTTTAATTTTTTTTACTGGGGCTTTTTTTCCTTGTTCTTTCTTTTAGAGCATATTTCTCTTCCTCCCCATTTTGCTTTATTTTATGTGTTTCTATGGGTTAGATGAAATTGCCACTACTAAAGTTGAAGGAGTGGTCTTGTATATAGTGACCCCTTGTGTAGATTGTATATGCTTGGTGACTCTGTATACTGGCTGGCTGGAACTTTGGCTGTATATGTTAGTTACTCTTTTAAACCATGGCTTTTTACAAGGAGAATACATTTAAAAATACATTTTAATAAGAGAAAAAAGAAAATAATAAGAGAAGAAAAAAACAAAAGAAAAGGAAAAAGAAGAGAAAAAGAGAATAAGAAGGAAAAGAAAAAAACAAAAAAAGACAAAATTTAAAAAGTAATAAATAAAATAAATCAGTAAAAATGTAAAAGAAAAATGCAGTTTATTTTCTGTCTCAGCACCACAGAGCAGCTGTAGACTCACTGAAGTAGGAAGCCTTTCAAAATGACTGGACTTTCCTGCCCTGGTGTCCAGACCCTGCTCTGGTCCAGGCTTCCAAGGTAGGGTAGAAGTGTAAACCATGTAGTTCTATAGTTCCTCTGACCTGTAGAGCTTTCCCACAGGTCCTCTGCCATTTGGTCTATTTTATATGCTATTGTTGTTTCTTTTATATGCTCGTCACTATATGCTAGTTGCATATGCTAGTTTATATGCTAGCTGCTCTTTTAAACCACAGGTATTTTTCCTGTGTCCAAGGACAGGGAAATCTGTTTTTGGCCTTAGTATTATCCCTCCCAAATGCTGATAATAGCATACTGTGTCTCTCTTTCTCTTGTTGCTCTCTGACTGTTCTCTCTGTCTTTGTTCGGTAGTTGTTCAGTCAGTCCTCAGTTCTTCAAAAGGAATTGTTCTGTAAATAGATATAATTTGGTGTGTTCTATGGATGAGGTGAATTTAGAGTCTTCCTACATAGGCATCTTGAACCTGATTTGAAAAATGTAATATTTGAGATAATGACTCAGTAGAACTTTTACAACAAATGAGACATAGCTGAGCAGAGAGTTAACATCTCTGATATATATCTGAGCAGATATATAACATTAGATTATATATCTGAAGCATTAAGAGGCAAAGAAATTTTTTAAAATGTGAGTAGGGAAAGAAAATATATGGATAGAGTGAGGAGATCTAACAAACATGTTATCAGAGAAAGAGAGAGAATAAGAAGGGGAAATATTTGAAGAAATTATGGCTAAGAATTTTCCAGAACTTAAAAATGGCAAAACTCCTTAAATTCAGGAAACCTAATTAATTTCAAACAAGATAAATAAAAAATCTACACCTAGACACATGATGGTGAAACTGGAGTGAAATTTATATCACAGCAAAGTTGCTAAGCATTAAAGACTGAGACAATAGCATTAAAATAGCTTGAGAATAAAAGATCACCTACAAAGTGATACCAATTAGTCTGTCATCTGACTTCTGAACAGCAACATTGGAAACTAGATGTGGAATAATATCTTCATATGCCATTGGAAAATACTTGTCAACTCAGAATTATATAACCAATGAAGCTAACTTTCAATAATAAAAATGAAGTAGAGTTATTTTCAAACAAAATTTGAGGTTACTAACAGATTCTTATTATGAAAAATTCCAAATTATGAACTTCAAGGAGACAGAAGTTATCTTGTATCAAAGTTTAAGATGTAATGTGCAATGATAAATAATAAAATAGATAGCCAAGTTAATAAATATTGATTTGTAAAAGAATATTTTAGTGTGGTTAAAATAAAATAATGCAAAATGAAAAAACATGGCAACAATATCATGTGCAAATAAGAAAGAGCATAAAGTAGGACTTGGGTAAATTAAGTATGTATGTTAAATATGATATATAGTAGAACAAAAAATGAGAAGAATGATTACTCTAAAAATAGATTTAAAAAAAGAAAAAGAAACATAAAAAAAAATCCAGGTCAAAGACAAAGTACACAGTAATGTTGTAGGAATAAATTCAGATAATTCATCATTATGGTAAATGTAAATGAACTATACTCTGAAAGGCAAAGTTTATGAGGATAGCTATATTAACAAACTCAAGATAAAAACTCAAGAGCTATATCTAAGACATACAGACATGAAGGAATGAAAGTTAAGGGATAGAAAAAGATAAATCAACAGATATAGAACTAGGTCTCCAATATTCCTGTTTCATTAATGACATTTGACAAAACCACTTGCTTCAAGTTACACTGGGCACTAGATTCAAATGTGCTCTCTTTATTTATATGTGCATCTAGCCAACTATTTCTTAATGTGACTAATGACTCCATCCCTAATTAGTTGGGATTACCTTCTGTGATATAGTGCCATGGGCTATGTTGATAAAATAATACACTAATGTGGCCTTATCCCTATAGAGACCTCAGTTCAAGTGCTTCATGGGAAAGGTTCCTGTTAGCGTCATTTTGGCAAATGGTCTCCAACCCTTGAGATGGAATTCATATTTTCACAAAGGCCTTACTTCAGGGGGTATAATGTTGTACATTCATGGAGATTGTTTAGGAAAAGATGTTAAGAATGGGGCACTTAGGAGGTTCTGGAATTATCCAGTAGCAGCAGTTGGTTTTTTGCCTTTGTGTGAAGCAGTCTATGATTGGGCATATATTTTTTTTTAATTTTCAGCCCCTGATATTCCTAATCCAGTTAAGTGGAAGTCAGTGTGCTTCGCTTTGCATCATTACTGAGCCAATCTACTAACTGCCCATTGCCTCTGTGTATATGAGGAAGTGGAGTACATTGGACTGAGGAATGGTTACTGGGCATTTAGCTCAACTCATTTAATACATTGAGGGACTCATTTCTACACGTCTGTCTTATACAGCATATGATTCAGGTTAATGCCTCAACAAAATGAGAAATTCTTGGTACCAGAGACCTTGTAGGTTTGTTATGAATAGGTGAAAAAATTTTAAGGTTAAATTTACAAACTTTAGGTTTCTACTGACACTTTGCTGCTTCTGTTTTGACTGTCACGTCACATTTCCTATTAGAGTTTTAAATAATTTCTCCAATTCTCTTTCCTTTAATTAATTTCACACATGCCCACCATGTTAATTTCCCATAGCAAAGTTCTGAATATGTAATCTTTGCTCAGAAATCTTCCATTATTGTTTGGTGCTTAAAGAAAATAGTCAAACTACTTATTCCAGTCACAGACCCTTTGTCAACTGATTAGTCATTCTTTCCAAAACAGTTTTTTTTTTACCACTATTCCTCTTTTTCATTCTTAATTCTGTCAAAGTTAATATTTGTTCTTTGTATACATTCTATGTTTCCTGCTTATTTGCCATTATTCATGTTGTGCTTTCTCCCTATGGTGCTCTTACTCTCTTTTCCATAACAATTATTTTCGGTGTCCTAGTAAAAACTGGGAAAAATAATCTTCAGGTATTATTATGCATAAGTAGAGAATAACTGAATATTATAGTCAAAATTATCATGGTCAGAGTGGATAAAACGAGCTAAGTGGTCTCCTTAGAGAATTCCTCATTAACCAGTTTGTTCACTCCTAGATGTGTAGGATATTGCCTTAAACTCTAGCTGTGTGTGTTGGTGTTTATGTGTGTGTGTGTGTGTGTGTGTGTGTGTAAGAGAGGAAAGAAGTATTTTGTGTACATATGTGTGCACTTGCAGACATTTCACCAAGACTGAGCATCTTTCCTCTATAGGATCTGATTTTAATGGGTGATACAAAATATAAGTCAGGATATTTGTATTTTTTTTTGCCCCAGCCAATCAAGAGGTTTCACCTAAACTTCTAGAAAGGAAGGTGAAATAAAGTCTCATCTATACCTTTTTGTATGTACACAGGACATTTGTTGACTACTGTAGACAGCATGGAAAAGTTCAACATCATAGAATCTAAAGACCTGTGTGGACCTGGCCAAGCTGACCAAGTCCAGAGAAAATGTCCCTTGAAGTAGGTATATTTTGGTAAGTAAGTGATCTCATATCAATCAGATCTCTTTGTCTAAACTACTCTATTTTTATTGTTGCTTTAATCCTAGTAAAAAGAGACATAAGCCAATGATATATACTGATCCACACATTGTGCGATTTCAGAAAGTTTGGGTGATATAGGCGATCCATTGAGGATGTGGACTAGTGTGACTTCTGTATTGTTTCCCATGGATTCTTATATTTGGTTTTTCAAAAATGCCTTATAGGCCATGTGAGAGGCAAGGAGGACGCTGATATGGATTGAACTGTAACCCTCCAAAATTCATGTCAAAGCTCTGACTTCCAATGTTACTATATTTAGAGATAGGGCCAGGAAGGAAGTAATTAAGGTTAAATAAGGTCATAAAGATGGGCTCTAATTCTCTAGGACTGGGTCCTTATAGAAAGAAGAAGAGGTACCAGGAGCATACTGGCACAAAGGAGAGTCCATGTGAAGATGCTGTGAGAATGTAATCATATGGAAGTGAAGGAGAGAATCTAACCACAGACTAACCCTGCTGACACTCTCATCTTGGGCCAGAATTAGAAGAAAATAATTTTCCGTTATTTAAGCTACCCAGTCTATGATATTCTACTGTGGCAGCCCTAGCAGATGAATACAGAGGCCAAGTAAGCAAATTTGGTCTCTGTATCACCATTTAAACTGGATTTACTATACTCCTACTTTTTACATATTAGAATTTTATGTAAGAATTCTTTCTTTTTAAAAATAAATGTCTTACTGTTAAAAATTTAGTCAGGTAAATATATTATGTACCAATTTATTCATGTATTTATAATGGAAGCATTTCTTCCTACTGGTCCCATATTGTGTCTCTAATCAGAATGCTTCCATTGGGCTCCTTTTCTTGTCTTTCTGGACACACAGATGGCCACACCATTGAAACATAAGTTACTCTGATGACAGAAAGAAGATACCACTCATCTTTATGATTTCATCTTGCCTATGCTATGGACTGAATGTATGTAACCTTTCCAAATTCATATGTTGAAATTTGAACTTCCAATGAGATGGAGGTGGGAACTTTGGGAAGTAATTGGGTTTAGATGAGGTCAGAATGGTAAAGTCTTCCTGATGGTATTAGTATCCTTATAGGAAAAGATCAGAAAGCTAGTATCTTGTCAGCCACATGAAACCATAGCAAGAAGACTGATAACCAGGAACTGGGCTCTCACCAAGAATGGGGACCTCGCCAGGAACCGAATCAGCTGACACTTTGGAGTTGGACTTCTAGACTTCAGAGCTATGAACAATAACTTTCTGTTATTAAAGCCACATAGTCTGTGATATTCTGTTACAGCAGCTTGAGCTGACCAACATACCCCGACTCCCTCACCCCATTCTGTAATTATGTATGGATATGTACTTAGAAGTATTAGATGTGGGGATCCCTGGGTGGCGCAGTGGTTTGGCGCCTGCCTTTGGCCCAGGGCGCGATCCTGGAGACCCGGGATCGAATCCCACATCAGGCTCCCAGTGCATGGAGCCTGCTTCTCCCTCTGCCTGTGTCTCTGCCTCTCTCTCTCTCTCTATGACTATCATAAATAAATAAAAATTAAAAAAAAAAGAAGTATTAGATGTGTAAGTAAATTTCACACCAACCCATTCAAAAGTGGCCTCTTGAGCCTCCTTGACAACATATAAACCTATGCTATAAATCCTTTAGTAACAGAAAGCATACTAGAGTGCAGGTTTTAAAGATCCTTAAAGATTTCTATGAAGAGTTTACTTTTATTTCATAAGTAGTTTTAACCATTTTTATCTCCATACAAATTCCTGTGTCTTCTTCTATTGCTTAGGTTATTTGTTTAGAGATTTTACAAAGGGAATATTTACCTGGTACTGACCCAAGTGATAAATTAGAATTAACTACCTATGACTGGTTACTATTCCTACTCATTCCCCACTCCAGGCATAGCTCATTTTATTATGCTTCACAGATATGTATGGGTTTTTGTTTTTTGTTTTTTGTTTTTTACAAATTGAAGGTTTGTGGCAACCTTGCCTAGGGCAAGTCTGTCGGCACTGGTTTTCCAATGGCATTTGCTCACTTCACATGTCTGTGTCATATTTGGGTAATTCTTGAAATATTTAATAGTTTTTTTATTACTATTATAATTGTTATGGTGTGCTGTAATTCGTAATCATGACTCATAAAAGCTCAGAAGAAAAAAAAATAAAAGCTCAGAAGATGGTTAACATTTTTTGGCAGTAATATATTTTTAAGTTAAGGTATATACATTATTTTTAAAGACATAGTGCTATTGCACACTTGATGGACTACTGTATAGTGTAAACATAACTTTCATATGCGCTGGGAGATTGATTTGACTTATTTTATTGAGAGATTTGCTTTATTGCAGTGTCTGGAACTCAACCTGCATTATCTCTGAGGTAGGCCTATATTGTTACAAAAACTACTTGAAGAGAGGCTTCAGTTTATACATCTCATTTGATCTTTGCACTACCCTCTGAGGTTGGTTATGGATATTTTCATTATTCATATGAGGAAACTAAGGCACAAAGAGTTAAAAGTAACTAAAATTATAATGATAATAAGAAGGTCATTTAAGTTTTGAATTATACATTTTATTCCATATCATTTCCTTGGCTTTTTATGTGTTTAACCTATGTAAAAAATAAAAGCCAGAGAAACATATATTTATAGGTTGAATAGTCAGCTATGAATCCGTATGGTCAATTATAATCAGGTCCAGATGGTTAGTGCTCTGAGCTACTAGAGACCCCATTTGATGCCCCAGTTACCTACCATCATCACGATTAGGATGGGCATCAGCCGACACTTAATAAAGGAGACAGCATAATTTAGTGGAAAGAACATGGGCTTCGAAATCTGTCCCAGAACCAGTTTTCAGCTCTGCTACTTACTAGCTGCGAGATGTGGAACAATAAAGAGTTAATTCCTCTGAATCCTCCTCTCCATGTGTGTAAAATGTGAATAATAGTAAGATCTACCTTATGAGGAATAAATGAAACCGCAAATGGGCAAGCACTTACGATTGTCCTTGACACAGAGCAGGCACATCGTAGGCATTCAATAAAGCTTAGTTGAATCTGAATTATAGTGTTATGCATGAACACAAGTTAGTATAAAATTCGATATATCCCTTATCACGGTTTACAGACTAATTGGTGAAGTGCCGAAGAATGGCAGCATAAAGGCAGCAAAGACCAAGGGCCAAGTGAACAAAACTATGGCAATAGCAATAGGGGAGAGGATTCCTGAGGGCTAGGATAGGTAGAAGAGCTGAGTTCTCTGAGAATCAAGCTTCTGAAGAAAGGCAGCTCTTATTTAGATAGGGAGAAGAGAGCATGCGTGGGAAGAAGAGTTGTCACTATGAGTGGAACGAAGATCAATATCAAGGTGGTTTGTGTATTGTGCTTTACAGTGTCCAAAATTTTTTGCTCAGTTGAACCTAAGAGAAGGGGAGGATGAATTTCACTGTCTCCCTTTAAAGAATAGATAAAGATGAAACAGAAACTCTGAGAAGTAAAATGACTTGGCTACAGTAACACTTTTGCTGTGTAGTAGAGTGGGGTCCAAACTCCAATCTGCTGTCTCCCAGGACTTAGAAAAGTGACAGGGAGAGGAATAGGACTAAAGATGCTACAGAAAAATTTATGACTTTGAATGACAATGTTAGGGGTTTGCTATTTTTATTCTGCAGGCATAGAAAACCACAAAAGCTTATGACCAAGTACCTGCACAAAGTAATATTTTTGAAAATTAGCCTGGCAGCAGGAGTTGGGGTAGATGTCTCTTCCTCAGACAAGACAGCATTCTCCTATACTCTATCTCTTCTAAGACCATTGTCCAAATGAATTTTAGTCCAAAGAGGGCTCTGTTCTTTATGCCATCTTAGAGAAAGCCCTCTTAATCAGGAAAATGGAGCTATTAGCACACTGGCAGCCGTTTCTGCTCTGCATTTTAAATTGTTAATTCAATTTATTTCTGGATCAAATATCTATGTAAATCAAGCCAGTTTGCAAAACTGACAGCCTCATGAAAAAAATATTGGGGGAAAAAGATCATATGCATGACTAAGCTATATTTTAATTTAAGCAAGTGTTCTGATTAAAACATAAAGGGAATGAAAATGGCCTAATGGGAACATCATAACTCACTGAATTGGGGTCAGGTTCATTTTTCCACATAGCACCAATGCAATGAAAGAAGGCATTGTGTTTGGTAGGAAGACTGAGGTTTTAGAAAGGTCAGATCTAGGTTCAAATCTTAAATGTAAGCTCCACAAGGTCAGGAGCATTTTGCCCCCTGTTGTAGCCCCTGCCCCTAGGAAAATATCTGACTCAGAGTAGGTACTGTATAAATATTTGCAATATTAAGTAAAATAAGAACTCATCCTGACCACTTACCATTTGGAAAATGTTGGATAAGTGCCGTCAGCATACTCTACCTCCATTTCTCATCTGTAAAAGAGAAATAATAATATTATTTACTTTACAAAATTATTATTATTTTTAAGATTTTATTTATTTATTCATGAGAGACAGAGAGAGAGAGAGAGAGGCAGAGACACAGGCAGAGGGAGAAGCAGGCTCCATGAAGCGAGCCTTATGCGGGACTCGATCTTGGGACTCCAGGATCACATCCAGGGCTGAAGGTGGGCGCTAAACTGCTGAGCCACCCAGGAATCCCTACTTTAGAAAATTATTGTAAGGGTTAATAACAATGAAGGTAAACAAGACAGGAACTTGTGGAATGGGTTGGTTTAGATATCTACTTTGGAGCTCTGGTCATAACCTGGTGTTTCTTTTTCATGTGTTTCCCAGCATGCTTTGTTGGGCTGAGGCATTGTCCTAAAGAGCCCTATCTAAGCCAGACTTTATTTAGGTTTATATCTTTCTCATGGCTTAGTAGAGTGCTTTTACTAATAGGTACTCAATTGTTGAAATTAAATTTTCTAGGGTGGTAAACTTTAAACCAAATTATTCTGATTTAGCAACTTGTTCACTTAGAAAGATGATAGGTGTCTATGTAATGGACACTTAAAAAAAATTATTCTATGACCTCTTCCACCAAAAGATACTATGTTCTTTTGCCTCATCTTTTTAATCCCTACAAAAGAGTCCCTTCTAACGTATTTTGAAGATGAGGAAATAGACTTGCAGAAATTGGGTAACAAGCTCACAGTCACACATTAAATAAACAACAGAGCTGACATTTGAACCAGGGCTTTTGGGTTCAAAGCCACTGTAATTTATAGAAGTATTCCATATATATTTGTTGATTGAATTAATGGGCAAAGGCCAATCATGCCCGGCTTTAACTTTGCTTTAGTCACAGAATGTTCTTTTAGTTCCCGCCATGAAGATATTAAAAACAAGGACACTGGCTTTGGTTCAGTTGCTAAAAGCATGTGTCGTCTGGAACTGTTAGGTTTTTGTTAGACTATTCATAAGTATATATCAGTTTTATAAGAGCAAGGGCATCCTTTCGATTTATTATGTACTCTCCCTTCCACCCAAAGAAAGAGAAATGAAATAAAACATAATGCAAAGGCCAAGGTAAAAAGGCTATGAATTTAATGTTCATAATGGTGGTAGCTAACATTTATTATGTACCAATTATGTAACAGGTCTTGGGCTATGTGCTTTACATACATTATTTCATGAAGGCCCTCTGTGGGCATATTGTTGTCCATAAGTTGTAAAATAAGAAACTGCTCAGAATTCTTCACTGGCTTCTTGCCTCACTTAAGATGGTGCAAATGTTCTTACCATGGCTCACAAAGCCCTCCATGACCAATTTGATAATAATAAATCGAGTGTAGGGAACATAATATGATGAGTGAGATATTAACACCTGTAACACTTCCACTGCTGCAGATATTAGGGGGCAGTGGAACTGCACAGGGATGTTATGATTTCTGTACTTCTGCCCAATGTGCGGAAATCTACTTCAGTTCACGCTCCAGCCAGGTGAGAGAACAAGCAGGGGACATCCTTTCCATCTCGGTGGTGATGTTTGAAAACACTCAAACAGAAAGAGGTAGATAGTTGGCCTCCTGTGGCACAGAGTACAGGGAGGAAACGGGGCTGTGATGCCAGCAGCCAGGGAACAAATACCAAGTTGCAGTCACTGTTTGGGCCATCAATGAGGGCACAGACTTCCTTAAAGGTACGTTGACTGAAAAACAAAATAAGTCTTCAGTTAAAATGGAGAGCAGGTGGTTATTAAGAGGAAGGCCTTCCCATGGGCGTGAGAAACAAGAAGGAGGCCTTGTCACTTCGAAAGGCTGGCATCCTTGAGAACATCAATTTCGTCTTCCAGAGGATCCATTTATCTCTTGGAGACATTGATTATTCACTAGTGGGGAGTGGTGAAATCTTCAGTCCTGGTGAAGCTTGATTTGAGTTTGATTTACTCTTACCTTCTTTGATGGGGTGGAGAAGGGGCTTTGGGATGGAAAGGTGAAGCATCTTGAGTCTTCTCGTGGAAATGGGGTTACCTGACCCTCCACTTGGTTAAATGAGAATGGCAGACCAACTGGCCATGTTTTGCAAAGCCTGCTCTGTGCGGCCACCAAGGACTGTGCCAGGTGGTCATCCATCCCGCGGATGGCCTTACCAGCAACTCTCTCTCCTGATCCTTTACCCACTCCTGACAGGTGGAAAGCAAATTTGCATAACAAACTGTTTAAACATTCAATTTTGATCCACCTTCAAGGCACACTTTGTCCTCAGCAGTTCTAATGGTTAGTGACCCCTTCAAAATCAACATCATTTGTCAAATCAAATTAGGCTTGTTACGAACTGCAAGGCACTGACATTCATCTTTTTGATGCTCTCGAACCAATCTGAGGTACAGTTCTCTTATGGAATTGGGTTTGGTATGCTGAATGAGTCACTTCCTCAATGAGGCAATTGTCAGAAAAATAGGAGACTTAGCTGGAAGGTAAATATTGTTGGGTCACTTGAAATGTATGCAGATTTGACATTTCCCTTCTGATTAGCATGTCTACACATTAAAGTTCTTTTGTATGTCATATCCAATAGTTCAGATGCCAGGGTAATGTCAGTGAGCACTTGATAGAAACTTTATTTTGCTCCTGATTAAGAAAACGGGAGGATTAAGGGAGAAATTTTAGGTAGGAACCTTATTTGGGGTGAAACATGGAATGAATAAGGGGTACTCAGAATAAAAGTACAATGCTGGGAAGGGAAGTAACATTGTCTACTGTGTGCCAGTGACCAGTGTGTGTGTGTAGGTGTGTGTGTGTGTGTGTACTAATTTAATCCTTTTAGGGATTATGATCCCCTTTGAATAAATAAGATGAAGCCTAGTGTCAAACAGAATAGCAGAGCTGGAATTTCAAATTCACTCTGGTGCCAAAGACCATGCTTCCCTCACTGTAGCGTGATCCCTCCTTAAAATGCAAAATATTTTATCCAGCCCTGACAGGAAACATTAAATGAAAGTATTAAGTGGTCCCTATGCATCCTGGCTTTGTCCTTAGTTTGCAAATGTGAAATCAGAAACTCAGGGCCTTTCCTAGTCCAGCCTGTTCCTTTTTATCAAATATACAATTTTAAAAAATGATTGTCTTTACTTGAATACTTCCAGTAGCCAGGGGCTCAGGGTTTCACCATTCACCTGTGTTTTTATTCCCATACTGTTATGTTTACTCATATGCCAAGATCCCTACTTATGACCTTATCTACATCTCGTTATTACTTTAGTGTTTGCTCCATTAGAAACTCTGCTGTCTTTCATTTATTATATAATTTTATCATCACACTAAGCCAATAAGATATGTCCCTACTTTATGGAAGAAGAACTTAGACTTACGAAGCTAAGTAACTGGGACGCCTTGGTAGTTCAGTGGTTGAGCATCTGCCTTTGGCTCAGGGCGTAGTTCTGGGTCTGGGGATCAAGTCCCACATCGGGCAAATTTGCGAGGATCCTGCTTCTCTCTCTGCCTGTATCTCTGCCTCTCTCTCTCTCTCTGTGTGTGTGTGTGTCTCTCATGAATAAATAAATAAAATCTTAAAAAAAAAAAGCTAAGTAACTTGCCTAAACTATGTAACTAAGAGTAGTATGTCTAGTAATATGCCACTTCACAGTTTCCAACTTTTTCCTAATGCAGTAGCAATCTATAGCCTATCATATGCAACAAAGAGAGAAAATGCACCCTTCACTCTTAATTAAAAGTTGGCTATCTAATCTTATTTTTTGATTTCATGCTGCCAAAATTTTATAAAATATAGCAGCTATCTAAGAGCAATGAAAAAGTCTAGATAAACCCAGGCTTTCACCATCAACTGTGTACAAAGGTTACTAGAGATCTTTCTTGCACTTCACATACATTAGATCAGGAGTTGGCAAATTGAGACCCACAGGCCAAATCCTGTCCACTTCTTGATTTTTTAAAATAAATTTTTATTAGAATACAGTCAAGTCCATTTATTTACATATTGTCTGTGGTTGTTTTTTCACTACAAGTGCAGTAGTTGAATAGTTGAGACAGAGACTATATAGCTAGCAAAGCCTAAAATGTTTACTCTCTGATTCTTTAGGAGAAGTTTGCTGACTCTTGCATTAGGACCCTTGTATAAATCCATCATGTCAACCATAGAAGATGTATATAAAAGGAATGACAGGATATTATGGGGTGGCCATGAAAAATTGCAACCTAATAGCCGAAATGGTGTTTTAAGCTGGAGAAACCAAACCATATTTTAGTTCAAGCACTCTACTATTAATAAAGATTCTAAAATCCTCCGATCTTCACTGAAGCACCAGAGGATATTAACTTATCTTGACTCTGCCTTTAAAGCAGTGATTTCCAATCTAGGGGAGATTAATTTTAAAAAATACACATAGTTTATTGCACCATGAATAGAAATCCTGGACCTACAGAGTCAGAAATACTCAGGATGATACCAGGACATTTATAATTTCAAAATGTTTTATCAAGTAGTCAATGTCTGGGTATCATTGCCATAAACAACTACAAATAAATCACTTTATCTTTCCACAAGCACTTGAAGAAAATTATCATTCTCATGGCTTTACATATCATACATATGTCAATAACTTGATCTTGACCTTTCTCTGAGCTGCAGACATATTTATTTCACTTTCTACTTGTTATTTCCACTTGGCTTCTCAAATTTCACCTGCCCCATCGTAAACTTTTGGTGTTTTCACCAAAGTCATCTCCATCACAGTTAACGGTACCACCTATTCGGTTGCTTAAGTTCACATTCTAAAATGTTTCCGTGGTTCCTTTATTCCCAACCCCTCATTGCTAAGCCCAAAATATATCCTGATTCTGTCTACTTCTATCCTTTCTAATGCCACACTAGGTCAAGACAACCTCATCTCTCACCTGGGCCACTGTAAGAGCTCCAGACTTTTTTCTCTGACTCGATTTTTGAGACCTGGCAACTATAATCTTTTCTCTCCAAGACACTTCTAGTAATCTTCCTAAAATTATGTCAAGCCACTTTCCTGCTTAAAGCCCTCGATGATGTTTCATTATATTTAAAAAGGCAATGCGGGCTTCTTATTGAGCCCTGCAAACTCGATGTGTTTTGGCTATTGCCAAAATCCATCTGTATCACTTTTCTCCTCTGTCATTCAAGACGGCTTCATGAGTCTTTCTTCTGGTTCTTGAATGCTGAATGCATTCATTTCCCAGGAATTTTATCCTTGTTATTCTTGAGCCTGGATGCTTTTTTATGTCTAGTTCCTCCTTATCATGTGAGATTCAGCTCAGAGAAGCCATTCCTGCCTACCATAGCTAAAGAAACTACTTACAAGCAATGTATCACTTTTATTGAATAATCTTGTTCTATTTCTCACATAACTCTTATCTAAATGAAATTATCATGTTTATTCGCTTATTATCCAATTTTCTTCAATAGAATGCAAAGTCCATAAGAGTATCCCAAGTGCCTAGCACAATGTGTAGTTCATTGTTCTCAATTAATATTTCTTAAAATAATACTATTTTTCTTCTTAATCCTTTCTTTTTCAGGCTAAATCTTCCTATTCTTTTAAATACTTAGTGAGGCATACTGTATAGTATGGTGTGAATTCATTAGCTATAATCTGTTCTGTAGTCACATTCTATTCTAGCCAACTTGCTATATTCTTTCTCGGAGCAGAAACTGATCTTCACCTTTCTTTGAAAGCTTCCTATGCATTTAGTACAATATTGTGTACACAGTGGGTATTGAATAAATGTTGATGAATGGACTATATAATGGGCTTTTGGCTGCATACATCAAGATTTTCTTGACGGACAGATAATTACTTCTACTTTATATCTGACATTTTAATATAACTGGTTGTGGTCATTATCTTTTGTAATGGCATCCTAGTCAATTTCTTTAAAAAAAAGAAGAAAATAAGGCAAAATTACCTTGTGAGCAATCCACAATTGGATTTGCATTTAAAAATTGCTGAGTGAGCAATCCTGCCTGATGGCCAAATGAAATTAATCTCTTGTAACCCAAGGTCTCATCTATTTGGGGCGGGGGCTGGGGGGAAGGGCTGGACTCAAAGAGGACTGCAGGCTTTCTAAATGGTAAAAATCATCTCTCTCATTATTTATATTTATAGGGTGTCCACAATATTCTCTCACTATGTTAGCCTGTGGGAATATAAAAGTGGTTAAGTTACCGTCCCTATTATTGAAGAGCTCTCTGTTTCTAGTTTACATGATCAAGGTCCCTGTCCTACCTGCACACTCAAAAATATTTCACATCCCTAATGAATGCCTAGGCCAGGTATAATAATGACTTATCTTCTCTAGTGGACATAGCTATAAGTCTATGGGTAGACACCTGGCCCAATGGAGGAAGTTTCTCTTTCTTAAATGTTTGAATTAGAGGAACAAACACTGAAGGAGTTGGCCTCTGAGTTGTATAAATGGTAGAACCAATGTCCATGAATTCCTGCTGCTCTGGTCCCTGGAAATTCCTCTCTCCTGACTTCCTGATTATTCAGATTTGTTTTTGAGTTTCAGTGAGGCCTTAAGAGAATCTGAGTAGACTTCTATTTCTTACAACAAAATTTCCAAAGAAACAGTTATGTAGATGAGGAAACATCTAAACCAAAACCTAGGCTTTAGTGTGATCAGTGCTAGGGTAGAAGTTTGGGCAGGCTGGTCTGTAAGCAGGGAGGAAATGCCTTCAGCCTGACCTAAGAGGGTTGAGAAAGCTTACAGGAGACATCGTCATTATTGAATAATGACAAGTAATAATTGTCATGGTGAAAAGTGATGGAGAGGAAAGAAGGAGGTTTATGCAGCATGAACAAAGCTGGGGGACTATAAAGCAGTAGGTGTATTCTGGGAAATGCAAGTTTAGTATAATTTGAGCTCAAAGTATGAGGTGACAAAGTCTCAAGAAGAACATCTGGACAGGTACACAGAAGCCAAACTGTGGGATATGTTTCTTTTTCTTAGCATCTTTCATAAGATGCTAAGAGTTTGGGCTTTGCCTTGAAGGTCTCTAAACCACTGGATAGCTGGTTTTGATCCTTTCTCTGAGAAGATACAAACTATATCCTCAGGCACCTTGTAGCTACTTCATGATGCTTTTTAAAGAGTGACCCAAGGCGAACTTATAAAAAGAAACACATGGCATGTTGAAAGAAGCCAAGATTCAAAATCAGTAGTCCAGATTTTGAGCCTTTGCTCATTTGCCCTCCAGCTGGATAATATTGAAAAAGGAATTTAATTTCTCTGAGCCTCTGTTTCCTCGTCAATAATATGGAAGTTATAAAATATCTGCCTCCCCAGGTTATAGTTCCAATCCGACACATGTATTTTTAGTGCCCTATAGGGTGCCCTATAGGCACTAACTATAGGTTAGTTTCAAATTGTACTCTCACAGGCAGCATCTCAATAAATTGCCACTATCTTTTGAGGTGGTTATTATTGTCTCCTCGTTCAAGTGGAAAAACTCAGTCTCAAGGAGGTAATGTGTCTGCCCAGTTTTACACAGCTGGATGAAGAAGCGCTAATATTCAGAATCATATCTTTTAGACTTCTATCAATTGCTCTTTTCTTAAACCATAGCTGCTTGATGAAAAGGAAGAAAATGAGAATTCAAAAAATAAGCGTTTTAACTAGAAAATGTTGTACACATACTAGTTGTTGTATTGCAGTAGGTGAGGTCAGTGTCTGTTAGCTTCCACCTCTTTGAGGAGGGTCCCTGTCTTTCCAATACCCTGTGTCTTCTTGGGCTTCTTTCTTGTTACAGACAAAATGCTTCTATGCACCTCGAGTTTCCATGTAGGCTACTTACCAAGGGTTCATGATCCTCACTGACTATCTATCCAAATTGACCTTTTTTTTAGTGTTCTGTTGCATTGCCTAAAAATTTACCAGACTATTTATCTTAAAGTATGAAAGACTTTTACTTGCTTATTTTATTGTTCCTACATTGCATATTTCCTTTAAAATAGGTTCCCTGAAGATCGATTCCTTAATCCGGATTTCTATTTTTTTTTAAAGATTTTATTTATTTATTCATGAGAGACACAGAGAGGGAGGCAGAGACATAGGCAGAGGGAGAAGCAGGCACCCTGCAGGGAGCATGCTACAGGATCATGACCTGAGCCTAAGGCTGATGCTCAACCACTACGCCACCCAGGTGCCCCTAATCCAGTCTTTCCTAAAACTGTTTAGCGCCTGTCTTTGGCCCAGGGTGCAAACCTGGAGGCCTGGAATCGAATCCCACTTCGGGCTCCCGGTGCATGGAGCCTGCTTCTCCCTCTGCCTGTGTCTCTGCCTCTCTCTCTCTCTGTGTGACTATCATAAATAAATAAAAAAAAATTAAAAAAAAATAAAGCTGTCCTTAGGAATATTAATGTAAGGAGATGTTCCATTAAAAGAGAATTCTGGAAGCCATATTTGGGGTAAGCATAACATAATATATAAACTTGTTAAATTACTGTGTTGTACTCCTAAAACTAATGTAACATTATATATCAATCATACTTAAAAATAATAAAAGAAAAAAGAATTATAGGGAATCACTATTGGTTAGCCTATTAAATGCTCTGAGGAGTCCTGCAGATTAAAAAAAAAAAGACAAAAAGCAAAAATGTTACTTTTTCTAACATAATTATTCTCTTTTGTTTGACTGCCAGTTCTCTTTTTGTGAGTTACCTGTTAATGTCTCATAAAATTCACACCACATAGGACATACTTTGGGAAAGAGTGTCTTAATAGAAAACGGTCTTTGTGGGAATTCTGGCATTATACTGACTGCAAGGAGTGATTTTGTGAGAGTAGCATCATATGAGAGTATATTCCTCAAAATACAACATATTGGCATTAGTCTCCAAGGTTTTATGAGACTTGACAATTATACAGTTGAGAGGACACTCTCCAAGGAAAAGAAAAAGAAATGTTGAATCAGGATTAGGTTTTGGAAATGAGTTGGGTGAGTGATGAGCCCTACAGCTTAAGGTGCATCACCTTTATCATCAGTGCATAAAGGATTGGTCTTTTTCAAATTAGCATAAGCCCAGCCTGCTTGTTTTCATGTAAGCCAAGGAAGAGTGGACTCAGAAACAGAAGGCTTGTGTTTTTGTCCAGAATTGCCCACTTTACGTCCACTTACTAGGTTCTGTGAAATTGGATAAATTGCTTTATTTCTAGTCTTCATGGGCTTTATTTTTTTGAATGGGGCGATAATCGTCTTATTGATGAAGAGGAATCATCTTGAAGAGATAATTAAGAGAGAAGCATTTAAAAAAATATATATATATAGCCATATTGTTTTTACAAATACAGATTATGATTCTTGTGAATGTTTAATTCTAAGTACTACACATATGTTAACAATCATTAATATTATCACTAACATGTCAAATAAAAAACAAATCTGGACCTAACTAAAGAAGAGGCTTTATTCCAAAAGAATATTGCAACAAGGAAATTGAGACTGTTGCAACAGAGTGAATGTTTTGACCATAAGATCTGCAAGCTTCTCAGAAAAGTTTTTTTATAGGACTGAGTGTACATCTCAGCAGGGCCATTAGGAGGGGCTGTTGCAAGTTCCATGCACAGTGGTGAGCTGAAGTTCAGAGAACTGGGGGAAGGAGGGAACCCTGTGTAAAGTTTGCTCATGTCAAGTTACAATCATTTTGTCCAGACTGGTCAGTGGAAAGAAATAGTTAAGCTAATCATCTATCAGACAAAGAACAGGAATTTGGAGGGTCTGAATCTGGTCTTGTCAAAGGTAAACAGAAGGGTCATCTCTGAGTCAGAGGTGGGTGTTGTGGGGAAGGGTGATTCTTTGCATTAAGAGATTTTAGGGGACATAGGGGCACCTGGCTGGCTTAGTCAGTTAAGCATCTGCCTGGGGCTCAGGTCATGATCCCAGGGTCCTAGGATCAAGCCCCCACATCAGGCTCCCTGTTCAGTGTGAGTCTGCTTCTCCCTCTGCCCCTCACCCCACTCATGCACACTCTCTCGCACTCTTTCTCAAATAAATAAAATCTTTTTTTAAAAAAAGAGATTTGGAGGAATAAAAGGGGACCAAGGGGATTTCTTGGCCGTTGTATTTCTGTCTGTACTGTTTGCGCAGGAGCACAAGGCTTAGGTAAAGTCTAACATTGTCAAATGTCACCATTATCATTGTTTTTCTAGTGTCTGGTTAGTCATTCAAAATACAGTATCTTTTGGCAAATTGCTTAGTGTTTCAGAGCTTCAGTTTTCTCATCAGCAAAATGGGGTAATTAGAATAACAACTAGTTCACTAAGATGCTGGGAAGCTTGAATGACCTAATGATCATACAAGTGCTTCAGAGCTGTAAATATTGTAGAAATGTTATTTGTTATTTCCTATTATCACTATTAGTGGTTCCATGGGCTCTGTTGCTACGTCTTTGTTGTTGTCTTTCTCTTCTTCCACTTCCATAAGGATAAATATCACCTGATGCAGTAAAGGGAGGAAAGATGTCAGGCAGCTATAAAAATGAATATTAGGTGCCAGACACAGGGATACTCAATACACAAGAATAAAATCCCTAGATTGTGTGCCTAATCTCCACAGTTCACAGGTGATGGAGGGAAATGGTACAGATTCAGAGGTGTCAGTCTTGCCTCTGTTTCTTACCAGGTATATAGAACATGAACTGGTCATGTGGAGTTAAAACAGCCCACTTGGATCACAGGAACATGGAAGAAGAATAGAGAAAGGGACACCTCTGTTGCCGATGCCTGTGAATAATTGATTTTATTTTATTCTGGAAGCAATGAGATTGTTCTCCTATATAGTTTTTCTTGAAAAAGGCAAAGAAAATGATAGAGAGGGGGAGAAAGAGAGAGAGATCGAGAGAGAGAGAGAGAGATCCAAGCCATCAAGCCCATATTGCAAGTTGGCTGCCAGCTATGTTTTTTTTTTTTTTTAAATAAAATAAAAATGTTCGGTTGTAGTTTTTTTTTTTTTTTCTCCTTTTGGAGAGATACAGGAATTGCAAAGAGAGTGCCAGACAGCACTAGCATATGCTTATTTTTCTAACTCAATGTGGGCAGCCTCTCTTAAACATTTTGTATAAATATATTTATTCTCCCACTGAGACCCTGCCTGCCAGGTTCAGGAACAACGGAGTAAGCAGATGAGTTATAAACCGAGGAAAGAAAAGGAAGGATTGCCATGGAAATGCTGATGGCCCCTTTATTCCAGTGGAGTACATTGCCCCAGTGTAATAAATTAGTAGTTGATGCGTTGATGATAAATCTATTGTGGTCGTCATATTCAAAGTAAAAGATATTTTACTCTGTCTTTGCCGGAGATGTAGTCAGAAAGGAAGGAAATGTTGACATCCGGTGGGCAGGATTGAAAAAAAAAACACACATACAAAAACCCTTTGGTGCGCAACCCACATTTGCAAGCTGTCTGCATTTCTTGTATTGGCCTCAGCTTTGACAAATGTAAAAAAGTCACTAATATTTTGACACTCTCCCTGCCCAAGTCTGATACCAGCTGGCTGCGAAGCCACATAGTCATTGTTCTGCTGGATTTTAAAGACTGGGTTCCAGCCAAAGGACTGGACTGGATCCATTCATTCATTTTCAAGATTGAAGTTGCAGCTTAACTGTAATGACCATTTCTCAACTCAATCTGGAAACCTCTTCCAAACCCAACAGATGCCTGAGAGGCAAATGTGCATTTGGATTGGAAACCACTCTCTTGGATAAAGAAACAAAAGGTGATCTTTGAATCTGAAAGTAATTCCTTGTTTTGAAAGCAATTAATATTCTGTATATTGATTATGTCTTAAGGTTGCATTTTTAAAAAGTTCTCATGCTTTTAGAACCTTTGTAAAAATGCTTATTTTACCGCTTTAAGTGAAAATGAAGATTTAAATTGCAAATAGAATATGACAACAATTATGGAAAAATATGCCCGGAAAAAAAATTGGAAGAAAACACCCAAAATGTCAAAAACGTTAACAGGGAAGATCTTTAAGGTTATGGTGAGGTTTTTTTTTTTTTTTTCTCTTTCTTTCTTTTTTTCTTTCTGCTTTGATGTAGTTTTTTTCTATAATAAGTTTTACATTTGTATATGGGGGGGGGAAAAAAGAAAAACTATTTGTTCCTTTGAAAACATGCTCTCTTTCTTTTACCCTTATTGTATTTTCAACTCTGGTGACCATATTGTTCTAGTAATCATAAGCAACTATTGCTAAAATATGCTCCCGCCATGGAAAATAAAACCACTCTATAATCTACAAAAAATATCTTTGCTTTCTACTTCTAAAAAAATGCTCCCCTGCTGTGTGTTCCTGCTGTCCCATTTTTCCAGTCACTTAATAATTAGAGGCATTAACCCTGATCACTTGCAAATTTTCCATTTAAATTTATTTTCAGGTAAGCAGATGCTTGGGAAAATTGCCATCATAGGGCTGTAGGAGAAAGGGAGTTATAGGTTGATCCTGAAGTCATCTGAGGGGATTATTCCCCAGGCATGATGAGATGCCTATACTATTAGTGTCAGAGTACTCTTCAAGAAATCATTTGTAACATTTTGATATAAATATAATTTGTTGTGTCCTTCTATGTGCCAGATACTGTGAGAAGGACTTAAACGCACATTTCATGTAGCCTCAGACAGCTATGTGAACTCTATACCTTCTTCATACACACTTCAACAGAGGAAACTGATACCTGGATGGATTAAAATTTGGAACTACATCGGTTTGATTCCTCCCTTTGTGTTGCTCACGCATAAACTTAGGTTCTCATCAGAGAGACTTGCCTTTTGAGCTCTGCACTTGCCCTAAAACCTGGTGGCTTCAGCCAATCACCGTATCTCTTTAAGTCCCAGTTTTCCCATCAGTACAATGGGTATAATAAAGTTGAGAACATAGGCCAGCCATAAGAAATAAATTAGTTAATGCCATCGACATTAATTGGAGGAAAAAAAAAAAACAACCCTCTGATTCCAGGGCATCTCTTCCAAGTAAAATCTACTGAAAATGAACACAGAGATAGGCATCTTTGGAAACGTTTCTCTATCCTGCCTGTACAAATTTGACAGCATTTCTCCACAGCCTGTAGCCGTATTCAACCCTCTGGCTTGCACAGCACTGATTAAAAAACAGATTGCCGGCAGTCATCTGTGATTGCCTACCACGGAGGTGCTGCTCATCTCTTCCTCCACCCACTGTCCTATGCACTATTCATGAGTTCTACAATATTCCAAACTTTAATTTCCACAGATTAATTCTTACTAATTATGCACCGTGCGAACCTTTGCCGGAGAATTCTGGTGGATGCTCTTCCATCCTGAGGCAGGGAAGGGCAATGTCGAATCGTTTTCTGATTTCAAGTGGAAAACAAACTAATTATGTGGAAATATGATAATAGATTACGCTGCAGGGACCAGTCCTCTGCAGGCTTCAAAATGTTTGCTTATGATCGGCTCCTCGTGTTATTTCTTCCAGGAGGAGTTGCCCTTTCATAATGCATCAACATTATTGACTGGCCTGTGATTCCATACTTGGAGTTAAGATAATTTGCATAATTGTATATTACTTCCGTCTGGTGGAAACAAACAAGATGTTAGAGTGCTAATGATCAAGCAGGCAGCAGTGGCTGCTGGGAAAAATAGCATTAGTAAAGTCCAAAAAAACAACAAATAGCAGTCTGTCTCAAGCGTCTTTCACCACCTTCCTTTGACCTAGCTCTCTACTCCACATGGCCACAGGCATTGTTATTTTTATGTCTGTTCAAGTTTAGGAGGTGGCCTGGACTAGGCATTTATTCCAAATCTGTAAAAATATAAAGCATCCGTAGGCTGTGAATTTTCATACTTGTTTGTATTTGTTTAGGTCATTTCTTCTGCTTGGAATGTCTTCCTTCTCTCTGGCAAAAGCATCTTATCCTTCAAAATCCAGCTCAAATGCTCTTTCCTTTTGATATCCTCCAACTTTCCCAGTTAGCATGCATTGTTTTCAAAATAAACAAATATCAAATGAGCACAGTAGGCTCTCAGCAAATTCATTCTCATTCATCTGCTTAACAGACTCTGATCTGTACAACTTGCTGGCTCTGTTCTAGGAACTCAAGATAAAGTGAACAAATAAGAAGAAGTAAATCTTTTCTTTGATTTCTTCAATGCTCCTCTTCTCTGTAGCAATTCATTATCTCTATTTAGCAATTATTTATTTTGCCTTGTAGTACACTTGATGGACAGGGTCATAGCTTACTTACCTGTTTAACTCCATAACCAGGCACACAATAAGACCTAAGTAAATGTTTGTGAATAGACTTGAAGTTTCAAGAGAGTGGATCATGCAAACTGTTTGATGAATGACATCAGGGATACAGATGGGGTACCTTACTTGCCAGCTCCACATGATTTGTAGTGGCTGTGTGAAATACTGTGAAAAGAATTTTGAGGCTGCGTGTGCTTACCGGAAACATTGTCTGTGATTGATTAATCATGTCTGCAGTGGAAATATAAGGAGGAGTAGAAAGTCACATATCATGTATTTGCATCCTTGTTATAGATATTTAACCTCGGACATCTTTAGAAGCCTCGATGTGTGTTTCCTGGTTGGAGCTAATGAATTTATCAGGTTGCTTACAGTTCAAGGGTTAAACAGGTAATGATCTACCAAGAAGATTGCAATATTGTGGCTTTGAGCATTAAACCCTGGAAATGAAGCCTTTTAAATTACTTTTAAGGAAGTAATATCTGCCATTATTGGGCTAAGCACTATTGATATATTATCCCATTTAATTTGTACTAGCAACTGTGCACATTAGGTCATTTTAATCCCATTTTACAGATGTAGAAACTGAAGCTCAGAAATTTGGTCAGGATAAAAAGGTCACGAATGGCAAATCCAAAATTCAATTCAATTTATCTGACTCTTTTAGTTTTGTTGACTGTTTCTTTTGCTGTGCAGGAGCTTTTTATCCTGATTAAGTCCCAATAGTTCACTTTTGCTTTTGTTTCCTTTGCCTTCATAGATGTATCTTGCTAAATGTTACTGTGGGCGAGTTCAAAAAGGGTGTTGCCTGTGTTCTCTTCTAGGATTTTGATGGAATCTTGTCTCACATTTAGATCTTTCATCCATTTTGAGTTTATCTTTCTGTCTGGTATAAGAGAATGGTCTAGTTTCATTCTTCTGCACAAGGCTGTCCAATTTTCCCAGCACCATTTATTGAAGAGACTGTCCTTTTTCTAGTGGATAGTCTTTCCTGCTTTGTCGAATATTAGTTGACCATAGAGTTGAGGGCCCATTTATGAGTTCTCTATTCTGCTCCATTGATCTATGTGTCTGTTTCTGTGCCAGTACCACACTGTCTTGATGATCACAGCTTTGTAGTACAACCTGAAATCTGGCGTTGTGATGCCCCTGGCTTTGCAATTGCACTGCTGGGTATTTACCCCAAAGATACAGATGCAATGAAATGCCAGGACACCTGCACCCCAATATTTATAGCAGCAATGTCCACAATAGCCAAACTGTGGAAAGAGCCTCAGTGTCTATCAAAAGATGCATGGATAAGGAAGATATGGTCTGTATACACAATGGAATATTATCCAGCCATTAGAAAGAATGAATATATACCATTTGCTCCAACATGGATGGAACTGGAGGGTATTATGCTGAGTGAAATAAGTCAATCCGAGAAGGACAAACATCATATGGTTTCATTCATATGGGGAATATAAGAAATATTGAAAGGGAATAAAGGGGAAAGGAGAGAAAATGAGTGGGAACTATCAGAGAGGGAGACAGAACATGAGAAACCCCTAACTCTGGGAAACGAACAAGGGGTAGTGGAAGGGGAGGTGGGTGGGGGGGATGGCAGGACTGGGTGATGGGTACTGAGGGTGGCACTGGACGGGATGAGCACTGGGTGTTATACTATATGTTGGCAAATCAAACTTCAATAAAAAAAATTATCCTGACTCTACAGTTAAAAAAAAAAAAAAACTGTCCTCAACACAAACTGTCATTTAATTCTAGTCTGTAGCATACTGTTTTGCACTTCTGAGAAAGGAGCCCCTTTGATCTAGCAAATAATAAGCCAAACAAATGTGAGATAGCCCAATGATTGTGGTCTTGGTGGGTATTAAAGGATCAGGGACCTTGTGTGAGGGTATGTGTGTGCAGACAGATTGAAGGGGAAACTGGCTTCAAATGGAGAGGTTGAATATGAAAGATAGCTTCTTTTGTTGAGTGAATTTTGCATGCCGGGCATTGGTTACATGCTGAGCAATTTTCTTGAAGATCTTTTAGGATGAACATTACTAGCTCCATTTCTCATAATAAGAAAATATAGGTTCGTTAACTACATTGAGAAAGAAGGGTATTGTTTATTCTACGTGTCGAAAATTGTATCCCTAATTCAATATTGCGTCTTCTTCCTGGCACAAGTTACAGTCTAAATAAACAAATAAATACATAGAAATATGTTTTTGTGATGGTTATTAAGAAGTAAAACAGACTTTAAATCTGACTCTGTTCAACTCCAAAGCCTGAGCCGTTTCTATCATGCCAAGCCGCCCTTGGGAAGTTGAAAATGTGCTTAAGACTTTGAAACCAGTTCCATTTTTCAAGGATAACTTCTTATACAGCTGCCTTAATGCAGCTGGTCCTTTGGAAAAAAAATGTTTATAAGAAGGCTTGGCAGGTTTCTTGGACATTAAATATCTCCTACAAAATAATATTTTGATGGATTACATGTAAATGAATCAGAAACATATGGCTTCCATTTCCTTTAGAATGCACACGCGGAATGTTTTTATGTGTTTGGCAAAATGGATTTTCCTGAATGGCACCTCCAAGTGCCCCTCCCCTCTCATCTCTCGGTGTATTATATCCAAAAGGACTGGAAGTTCTTCTAAGAATCCCACAAAAACCTGAAGCCTTCTATCTCTGCTTCTGACTCCACAATCCTACCGAGGTCATTTTCTCTTTTATTCCCGACAACAAAGGCAGCTGCTATTCAGCACAGCACAGTAGTAGCCTGCCTGGGGCTGCTCTAGAACATGAGTCTCTCATCCTAATAGATAACCATCTACCTTATCTTGGGAATGCTGAACACAAAGTCAATGCAAGGAAAAGAGACTGCCTCTTCATGTACACAAAGTTAGGTCATGTAAACTTTATCATATGAATATATATATATTTTGAGACTTTTTAAGAAAGAGACTTTGTGCCTAGAGGATTTCATCTTTAAAAAACCCACTGGACTGGACACAATCAGATATTTGTTTAGAACAGATAAAAGCTATTATGTAGCCTGTGGAGCGTGAAATGCACCCATCATGACTTCATAGCAAGATTAGTAACCGCAACATAGATACAGGTGTATAGCTGCACAACAGACTGATAACCACTTGGACCACAAAGAAAGCCAGGGGTGCCTAATCAGGATTTTGAAGAGCTTTTTTATATCCACTCTCAAAAGCTAGCATCTAAATTACAATGGTTGACTTTAATATTCAGCTTAGATCAATGACAAAGTAAGGCGTCTATAGTTAGTGATTTATTATTATAAAAGAGTTATTGTAACATTAATTTGCCTGTATGTTGGAGGGAACAGAGCCAAGACAGGAAATATGATCCTATTCAAATTACAAAAGCAGTAACTTCAAAAGAAAATAAAATGTGTGGGTTTCACCTGAATCTAAAGATATCACAAACTCATGTGCCTCAGGGATCAAGGTAAATAGGGAACATGGTTAGGATGAAGGTTAATCAGGTTTGTTGGGGGCTGTGAGAAGCAGGAATGAGCACAATCCCCCTGTGGCATACTCAGATTCAAAATTTTTATATTATTAGCTGCAGATAAATCTTTGAATCACAGAAATAGATACATCTTCATACATTGGTTTTTAACCTTTGTGATCAGTCATTTCTGAGCAAACCTATTTCTCTTACATTTGCAAACGTTCCCTCTCCTTTCCACCTTCATCTACTTCCTCCCACCTGACTTGATATGCAAATGGGATACCTGAATTGGCAGCAGGGAGTTGGCCTGACTTCACTGGAGAAAATCTGCCAGTAGTAAAGTTTTGCCAGATTCACTTTCTACCCCCTTTCCTTTTCTTGCTCCCTATCTTTTTCTTCTCTCATATAATTCCTGTTTTCATAAAAAGAACCTGATTCTGTTGAAAGCGATGTGATTTATACCCCAAAAAGGGACTTTAGATTGGAAGTAAGAGAGTCCAGAGTCATGTTTTCAGGTTGATAGGCAAAGCTAGAGTGTAAAAGAGAGCAGGAGAAAAGGTCAGTAATAATGGAAGTGAATTAAAAGAGCAGGGGATGCTTGAATAAAGTAAATTTAATAAAAAGAATATGTTTGTAGCTGTTTGCTTAGGTTATTTTCAATTTATTTTAAATCCACATCAGGTCGGTTGCCACATATTCTCTGTAGCATTTATCTGGAAAAGTACCACATCCTGTCTCATAGAATTGCCTCATACAAAGGCTGAGATCACTGGCTTTGGAGTCATGTATCTTTGCTCAGATCCTGGATCCCTGGATTTTTCTAAGGTTATGTTGTTTATTACATCGGAGCATGTTACTTGGTATTCATTCAAAATATTTATTGAATAGTTATTTTGTGCCCATTAGATTTTACAAAGCACCTTTACATCCTTTGTCTCCTGTATCCTAAAAATACTCTTGTAGGACAGGAAGGGAAAAGATAAGTAATGTCATTGTTCCCATTTGAGAAATGTGAACACAGAGGCCCATAGCATTGCTTCAGGTCACAAAGCTAGTAAGGGGCAGAGTTGAGGCTGGAAATCCATACCTCCTAATTCTTAGATTACTATTTCACCCCACATGATACTTCACTAAAACACTGGATTAAAAAAATGTAAATGAGCCTGCTGATCCAGTAAAATGAAGGAATTTGAGGGTATGTAAAATAGTGAAAATAATTTTTGTCTGGAATATGGCTCATCATTTTTGTCAGAAGAAAAACACATATCTGTACAACATTTTCCAGAGAACTGCACTGTGGAATCAGCAATCAGAAAGCAAGCTCAGTTATAGATACTGTGATTCATTGCACTTGGAATGAATTAAGCTCACAGTAATAAAACAGTCCTATGATAATAATAAAATTATCTGCAAAAGGCATTGGACTGAATGTTTGTATCTCCCTAAGAATTATATGTTGAAGCCCTAACCCCCAATGTGATGGTAATCATAGGTGGAACCTTTGGGAGATACTTAGGTTTAGATGAGTTATGAGGATGGCACTCCCACGGTGGGAATAATGCCCTTATAAGGAGCAGAAGAGACAGCAGAGCTTCCTTTGTCCACCTTATGAAGATACAGGGAGAAGGCAGTCATCTGCAAGTCAGGAATACAGCCTTCACCAAGAATTGAATCTGTCATAATTTTGATCTTCAACTTCCCAGCCTCTAGAAGTGTGAGAAATAGATTTCTGTTGGTTAAACCACCTGGTCTACTGTATTCTATTATAGCAGCCTGATCTAAGACAGGCATCTTGCAGAATATAAAATCCCTTCAGATTTCTAAGATGGAAAATTTTATCAGAGAATCAAGTTTGTAAAAATAAGTAGAAAGTTTACAGTGAAAAATTTAAATATTGAAATTAAGAGATTAGTAGGTTTTATAGCAGATTTGATACAAAAGAAGAGAGAGTATTTAACTGGAAGAAAAGTTAGTAAAAAAGGTGAAAAACGCAGAAAAAAATAATAGAAAATGTACAAAAGAGCCTAAAGGGATATAGAACATGAAGGAAAGGTCGCTTATTTATGCGTAAGTCAAGACCTAGTAGGAAAGGGGGAGAAGGTAGAAGAAAAAGAATGTTTGCAGAATCATGGGCTAAGAATTGTTCAAAACTTACGAAGGACATCAAGCCACAGAAATTGAAGAAAACTGTAAGTCTCAAGATGTGTTAATACAGAGAATTTTGGTAAATGTTGCATGTACATTTCATAGCAAACTGCTGAAAATCCAAAGAAAAAATCTTTATAGTCAGACAAAAAAAAAAAATACATATTACTCTCAAAGAAACAATAAGATTGATGGCTGATTTAAAAAAAATATTGAGGTATAATTGAGGTACACTCTATTGCTCATATTTAAAATGTACAATTAGATCAGTTTTAACATACATTTTTAACCAGTGAAAAAACCACCACAATAAAGATTCGAAACATTTCTGTCATTCCTACAAATTCTTTGTGTCCTTTGTAATCCAATTATCCCTCTACCCCATCCCCAGGCAACAACTGATTTGTTTTCTGTCACTACAAATTAGTTTAGATACTTGAAAATTTTTTATACGGATGGAACAATGTACTCATACTCTTTTTTTGCCTGGCTTCTTTTACTCAGCATTGGAATTTTGATAGTCATTCATGCATTTACTTGTGTAAATCGTTAATTTGTTTTAGTTGATGAGTAGTCCTTCACTGCATGAATATGCCACTGCTTGTTAAGCCAGGCACCTGGCCATGGACACCTGGACTATTTTTTGCTTTCATGTGTCACAAATAAAGCTGCTATGAACCTTTGTGTAAAAGACTTTGTGTGCCCATATGTTTTTAATTCTCTTAGGTACATACCTAGCAGGAGAATAGTTGCCTTCTAAGGTCGGTATATGTATAAAGATTTAAGAAATGCTCAAACTGTTTTCTAAAGTTGTTGTACCATTTTCTGTTCCCAAGAACAGTGAAATAGAATTCTTCTCCATTCTACTATAGCACCAACACTTGATTGGGTTAGGTTTATGAAAAATTTTTAGTCTTCCGAATGGGTTTGTAGTATTTTATATGGTTTTGGTTTGGCTATCCTAGGCACTTAATGATGTTGAGAATGTGTTTAAATGTCTACTGACAATTAATATATCTTTGTTCACAAAGTGCCTATTTAAATCTCTGTCCATTTTCTTAATAGGATGTTTGTCTTATTACAATTTGTAAGAATTCATTACACATTCTTGGTAGAAGTTCTTTGATATATGTGTTCCAAATATTTTATCACAGTTTGTGACTTGCCTTTTGGTTTTCTTAATGAGATATTTTAAAGAGCAAAACTTTTAAATTTTAATGAAGTACAATTTATCATTTCTTGTGTTTTTGGCTCATGTTATTTATATTCTAAGAAAACTTTGCCTTGCCCCAAGGTTGAAAATTTTTCTTTTATGCTTTAGAAGTTTTATGGTCTTAGTTTTGCATTTAATTCTATGGTCTGTTTTGAGTACATTGTGTATGCAGAGTAAGAGTTAATGTTTACTTCCTTTTTTCAAGTATTCATTTAAATCCCAGCTAGTTAACATACAATGTAATATTAGTCTGAGGTGTAGAATTTAGTGATTCACCACTTACATATAATACCCAGTGCTCATCACAAGTGCCCTCCTTAATACCTATCATTCATTTAACACATCCCCCTGCACACCTCCCTTCCAGTAAACCTCAGTTTGTTCTCTATAGTTAAGAGTTCATTTTCTAGTCTGCCTCTCACTTTTCCCCCACTAAGTTCATCTGCTTTGTTTCTTAAATTCCACGTATGAATGAAATCATATGGTATTTGTCTTTCTCTGACTGACTTATTTTGCTTAGCATAATATTCTCTAGCTCCATTAATGTCATTGCAAATGGCAATATTTCATTATTTTTTATGGCTGAGTAATATTCCATTGTATACATATCCCACCCCTTCTTTATCCATATATCAATTGACGGGCATTTGGGCTTTTTCCATAATTTGGCTATTGTTGATAATGCTGCTGATACTTACTTCTTTATGGGTACCTAGTTGATTTAGCATCATTTATTGAAATGAATTTCCTTTTCTTATTGAATTGCCATGATATCTTTGTCAGAAATCTATTGACCATTATGTGTAGATATATATCTGTATTCATTATTCTGTTACCTTGATATATATGCTAGTCTTTCAACCAATATAAAACCGTCTTGAATACTGAAACTTTGGAGTAAGTCTTGAAATCAGATAGTTCAAGTTCTCCAACTTTGTTCATTTTCAGAGCTCTTTTGGCTATCCTAGCTCCTTTTTAATACCACATCAATATTGAAATAAGCTTTCTGATTTCTACAAAAGAAGCCTGTTGTAATTTTTATTAGAACTGTGCTGAGTATCCTGATCATTTAGGTGAAAATTAGCTAATGGAAGCTAGGTTATAGGGAGCCATCTATATAGTGTTAAGAGAAAATAATTGCTAATGTAGAATTATAATCACATGTTGAATGGATAAAGAAGATGTGGTTTATGTATACAATCGAATATTACTCAGCCATAAGAAACGACAAATTGCTTCGACGTGGATGGAACTGGAGGGTATTATGCTGAGTGAAATAAGTCAACCAGAGAAGGACAAATATTATATGGTCTCATTCATTTGGGGAATATAAAAATAGTGAAAGGGAATAAAGGTGAAAGGAGATAAAATGAGTGGGAAATATCAGAAAGGGAGACAGAACATGAGAGACTCCAAACTCTGGGAAATGAACTAGGGGTGGTGGAAGGGGAGGTGGGCGGGGGTGGGGGTGACTGGGTGATGGGCACTGAGGTGGGCACTTGACGGGATGAGCACTGGGTGTTATTCTATATGTTGGCAAATTGAACACCAATAAAAATAAATTTATAAAAAAATTATAATCACATGAAAGTATTCTTCTAAAATAAAGGGGAAATTAAAACATTTTCAAACAAACCTGAGATTATTTATGCCAAAGTTTAGAGTTAAAAGTATGGAATAAGATGTATCATGCAAATGTTTATCGTTAGAATGATAGTATAGGTATACTAATATCAGACAAAGCAGGTTACAAGGCAAAGCATATTGATAGATAAACAGAGATTTTTACAACTGTATAAAGGGGTAGGGTAAATCTACCAGTAAGATGTCACAATTCTAAATTTGTATATATCTGATAACATAGCCTTGAAAAAAACATATGAACCAGAAACTAATGGGAATAAAAGAAGTAGTCAATCTAGAATTACAGTGGGAAATTTAATTTAATTTTACTTTTAATTTGTTTTAATTGTTATATTTTAAAATGTAATTCCATAATTGTTAACATGCAGTGTTATATTCGTTCCAGATATACAATATAATGATTCAACACAGCTATCCATTACTCTGTGTTCATTATAATAAGTGTGCTTTTTAATACACATCACCTATTTCACCATCCTCCTACCCTGTGGTGGGAAATTTTAAATGAACCTTCTCATTAAATTATAGAAGAAGCAGACAAAAAGCAGTAGATATAGAGAATGAGTTACACAATAAGGTTATCACTATTACCTAGATGACTTATATATACACTGAGTAGAATTCATGCCTCCAGCAAGGAACACTCCTAGTGATTCCAGTCAAGATGTCCCACCACAGTCAGCAGCCAGTATTGACAAGAGAAATTTATCTCATTGTAGTATATTATCTCTCATCATAGTCTTTCCCAGTGGCTGACTGGAGCTGATGCTGTGGTATCTGTGTTCTGTGCAGAGGCATGACACAGTCCCTTAAGCCTTTATGGGAGTTTGAGTATGAATATAAATGATCTCTGTGACATCACATAATGGTAATGGGAGATAAAAAGTATTAATGCCAAGTCTCATGTTTCAGTTGGAACAAAAGTGTTAACTAAAGGCTGCATAATGCAAAGAGCATGGGCTTGGGAATCAGATATACTTGGTTCAAGTTCCAGAACCACCACAGCCTAGCCCCAATATCAACTGTGTCATCTTTCTAAGGCTTTGTTTCTTTATGTGTGTGTGATAAAGAATCTATCTATAGATAGATAAATTATCTATTATACAAGATTATGGATAATAATCTTGTAATGATTACCTGAAGAGGGACAGATAAAGAATCTATCTATAGATAGATAAATTATCTATTATACAAGATTATGGATAATAATCTTGTAATGATTACCTGAAGAGGGACAGACTGATCAGAAGGGACTGGGCTCTAGAATATGCTAGACCAGGGTTATGAAGAATCTTGGTGAGATTAAAGATAAAAAGGATACTTTTGCTGATCTTAAAGACCTACTGCATGGACGTCAGCAATCTGACAGTTTCAGCCAATTCCTTGCAGGTATAGCAGAAATACTAAGTTAGGATATCTTTGTGTAGTCACTTCAATATTTTCAGAACAGAGAATGAAATGAAATGAAAATTCTATGCCTGATACTACAGTTTTCAAATCAAGATGCGTTCTCTGGAGGTCAGCACATAACAATAAGCAGATGAAGTCTGGATGTTATAGTTGGGTGATGTAGATATTTAGCCTTTTTCAATAGGCCATGCTCTCTTGTACTTTTGTGCTTTTGTACACACCAGCCACTCTGTTGAGCATACTTTTTCCTTCTCTACTTAATTAACTTCTACTTATTCTTCAAAAATAACTGTACACACAGCTACCAGGTGAGTAGTGGTACTGTGTGTAAAGCACTTTACATATCCTTTTCTTAGTGTGCTAATTGGGACTCTTGGTTGCAAGTAATAGAACCCAAAGCCAAACTGGCCTAAACAAGACAGAGCTTTTGATGACTCATGATACAGGGATGGTCGTTGTCAGGGCTTCATGGCTCTGCCTCTTTTTCTGTTGGCGTCTGCCTCCTGTTAGCACTGCCACTAGTGGCATCCAGTTTATATACTACCATTTCAGCAACCCTACTGGTAAAGAGCTTTACTGATTAATTTCTGCAGAAGTTCCAGGGCCAGTGTGGGTCATGTGTACATCACTGAACCAATCTCTATGGGATAGGATGATGCTCTTAACAGACAAGGATTGGTCTTAAGTCCACTCTAGAGCCCAGTGATGACTTTATACTTCATGATGTTGTTTGATTGTGTTTCCCACTGTACTGACAGCTTTGCAAGGGCTTACTGAATTTACAAATCCCACAGGAGCATGTAGAGATAATAGAGCACTGTGATTAGGTTGGTAGGGGCAAGTGATACAGTGGTTAGGGGAATAGACTCTGGAGTCTGCCTGCCTAGGTCAGAATTCAGGATCTGCCACTTACTGGTTCTGTCAGCTTGTGTTAATCACTTATTCTTTTTGCACTAGTATACTATTTTCTAAAAGAGCAATAATAATAGGTAATAATAATGCCTACCTAATAAGTATACACAGTGTATATTAAATGAATTAATATACCCAGAGTGCTTAGGCTGGTGTCTGGTATTTTTTATTATATATATATATATATATATATAATTTAAACATTTTCTTAACATACTTAACATATATTTATAATTTAAAAATTTTCTTAACATATTTAACATAAAATTTCCTTCACATATTCTTAGAATCTAGCATAGCTCCTGACACATAGTATGCACTTCCATGTTTCTAGTGAATAAACATTATTTGCTCTTCCTTTTTTTAAAAAAGATTTTTATTTATTCATGAGAGACACAGAGAGAGGCAGAGAGAGAGGCAAAGATAGGAGAAGCAGGCTCCATGCAAGGAGCCCGATGCAGGGCTCGGTTCTGGGACCCCGGGATCACGCCCTGAGCCGAAGGCAGACGCTCAACCACTGAGCCACCAGGCGTCCCTTATTTGCTCTTCCTAATGATTCTATGAATTTAGTGTTGTTATTCTCATTTTACAGATGAAGAAAAGTGAGGCATAGAGAGGTAAAATAACTTGTTCAAGGTCATACAGCTACTGGTTGTGTATGATTGATCTTAGGTCTGTCTGACTGCAGACTGCTCATAGAGACCCATTGCTTTAAAGATTTAGCCTCATTATCTCTTGTGGGAGCATTTCCTTAGTGGTAGGATCTGCCATGATGGGAGATGTTCCCTTCTCTGTATTTTCCCAATTTGCCTCTCTGAGTACCCGAGGGTATGTTGAATGGCTTGCTCATCTTTGAATCTCTAGTTTTTATCACATTAGTTAAGTTAATTGATAATTAAATTAATGACTGTTAAACAATGATGTGGAGAGATTCTGGGAATATGAAGAATAAACTAACCCCTCCTTTCACACATGAGAAAGATAGCTTATGGGAGGTTTTTACTTTGGGGAAGAGAACTATGAGAGAAGTAGTGTTTATGTACATTTGCTCAAAACAGAGAAGGTAGTGCAGGTTGCTATGCAGCAGAACTGGCAAAGGGATCAGCTGGCAAGGAGCTGAGTGTCTGAAACCTAATTCTTCCCTATGAACAAGGATGCTGAGGCTCAGAGAATGGAAGGGACTTGCCCATAGTCTCACAGTCTGGGGAGGGCCAAAATGAGACCCAGTCTCCTGTGCCTCCATTACAGATTCTTTCCACTAGCTCATGTGATGAACAATTTGGGGGAATAGAAGAGCCCAGGGGAAATAAGAAGCCACTAACCTTATGGAAACGTTTTGAAAATGAAAATACATTAAAAATTTAGCAAATGAAGAAAAATGCATGAAAAAGTACAGCAGGAAAAGAGGGAGAAATTTATTAACTTAATATATATCAGGCCAACTTAGTGCTGGTCTGGCTTTGGAGCAGAAAAGGAATTCTCAGCTGCTTTTGAGTAGGATAGATTACTTTGCTACTCTGAAACAAATGCAGGCAGATAACAAATCATTTGAACTGCCCAAGAACTCTACAGATCCCAAGGCTCCCCTATCTTTTCCTTTGGAGTACAGGCTCAGTGCTTACGAAGTGCAGACCCACTCTCGCCCTGCCTGGTGCCATGGAAAGAACAAAGGCTCTAGGTCACCTACCGTGACTTTACCACTCTCTAGGTCTATGACATTGGTCACTCAATGTACTCATTCTCTCTAAACCTGGGTTTACTCACTTATAAAGTGTATCAGTTAATCTTTAAATAAGACGGTGGTAAGGATTAAATGTGATAGGCTATGTAAAAGTCCTGGGCCAGGACAGGCAGTCAACAAATGGGAATTATTGTTATTCCTTCAAAAATGATGGTGCCCATAGACAGAAGGTGAACCCATTTACTGTGTAAGCAAACTAGAAAATGAGCCAAAAAAAAAAAAAATTAGCTCAATAGCTTCAATAGCTTCAATAGCTTCAATAATTTCTATAATTTCTTTTCTTTCTTTCTTTCCTCTTTCTTTTTTCTTTCTTCTTTCTTTCTTTTTTTTTTAAGATTTTACTTATTTATTCATGAGAGACACACAGAGAGAAGCAGAGACATAGGCAGAGGGAGAAGCAGGCTCCCTGAGGAGAACCTGATATGGGAGTCAATCCCAGGACCTTGGGATCATGACCTGAGCCAAAGACAGATGCTCAATCAGTGAGCCACCGAGGTACCCCTCTATAATTTCTTTTCTTTCTCCACTAAAGTGTCTACTCTACGAGGAGGAAAAGGCATGTATGGTGGCCAATTTAGGATATCTTATTTTCTGTGTGATGCAAGAAAGAGGTCCTTTGAGGTCAGACTGAGGTCAAGAGTTTGCAGAAGAAATTGAAATAATTTGGATCATAAGTTTAAAAACCTGAAATATTAATTAGTCTACATTAATTTGTCTCCCCTTTGATTATCTAAAATAGTGAAAATGGCATATTAGAAGCAGTAGGTATACTCAAAGCTATAGATGAGAAAAGAAGAAAGACCATGAGCAGCAGCAGCAGAGCAATAAAAAGCGCGGCATTCTGGGCCACTTTGTATGGGGTGCAATAGACAAATATATTTAATTACCTCCTTATGGTGCAGTCTAATTGTTAATATTAATAGAAGTTTTCTTAAATCATCAATTAAAGCATCTACTGGTCTTCATGTCTTCATGCTGAAAGGACAAGAGACATATATTTTCTGAAAAAGCCAAGCAAGGGAGAGAGTTTCATGTCTAACAAGAGATAACTTGGTTCACCACATCAGTGCAGCGACCTAGGCTTCTACTTTCATAGGTGCTATGGCCTCACAGGAACCACCATCCTCTTTCAGCTACAGTCTTCTCTTGGAAAATAATGAGAAAGTTAGGATCAGAAGTTAAAAGACTCCAGGCTTTTTTGGTTGAATTTTTTTGTCCGCAAATATAGAAACCCAAACCTGATTAAGTTGAAGTAAAAATATATATGTTCACTGGAACAACTCATAGAACCAAATTACAGAAATCATACTAAGGCTCAAGAAAACTAAAACTAGTGGCTTGAATGTCACCAGGACTCTGTCTTACATGCTGCTTTTCTCTACAAGTCTGTTTATGTTCTCTTTCTCCTCCCTTCTTTCTCTCTTTGCAGTGGTTTCCTCTAATTCTCTGGTGCTCCTGCTGGGAAACAGGGGCAGGATCAAGGTGAGCCACGTGAGGCAGTTTGACCCCAAAGTGACTAAGGTGCTTGCTCTCAGTCTCAATGCTGACTCTTTTTTTTTTTTTTTAAAGATTTTATTTATTTATTCACGAGAGACACACGGAGAAAGTCAGAGACATAGGCAGAGGGTGAAACAGACTCCCAGTGGGGATCCCGATGCGGGACTCAATCCTGGGATCACGATGAGCCAAAGGCAGATGATCGACTGATCCACCCAGGTGCCCCTGAATGCTGACTTGTAAATGCTGTGTTCCTGACAGCTTGCTTTCCTCTCTTTGGTCTCTGTTTTGCTGAAAAATGTAGCTGTCGAGAGCAACCAAATTTTTAAAAAATCAGATTCTGTTGCTTTCCTCTCTTGGCCCCAAACCAAACTTCTTAAAGCAGGTACATCTCAGATTGTTTTGAGTTTGTATGCACCATGGGTCAACTAACTGTGGCCAAGGGTTTGGCATACTTTACATAGTAGGAACCAAGGTACACATTTGAATGAGACTGAGAAGAGGCAAGAGGAAAAGTTTCTAGGAAAGAAGTGCTAGGCAAAGCAGGTACTGATGGTACCCCAAATACTGGACCATTGCCTACTGTTGGTGCCATAGTGGGCTGAATGGTGGCTTCCCAAAAGATATGTCCTCATCCTAAACCATTAGAACCTATGAATGTGACCTTATTGAAATAAAAAAAAAAAAAAAAAGTGCTGTGCAAAGGTAATTAAGAATCTTGGAATGAGATTACCTGAGTTATCCAGGTGGGCCCTAAATATAATGACAAGTATCCTTACAAGAGGTACCCATGGAAGAGACAGAGAGGGGAGAAGGCCATGTAAGGATGGAGGCAAAGATTTGAGTGATACAGCCAAAAGCCAAGGAGTGCCTGGAAGCTGAAAAGGCAAGGATCAGATTCTCTCCTGGAGCCTTGGGAGGGAGTGTGGTCCAGCCACCATCTTGATTTTTTTACTTCTGCCTTGTAGAACTGTGAGAGAATACATGAGCCCTGGGTGTTATACTATATGTTGGCAAATCAAACTCCAATAAAAAATATACAAAAAATATTTTAAAAAGAAAATAAAATGGGATCATACAGCAAAAAACAAAACAAAAAACAAAAAACAAAAAAAAAAAAAAGGGAGGGAATACATTTCTGTAGTTTTAAGCCACCAAATCTGTTGTAACTCATTATGGCAAACCTAGGAAACCAATACAAGTGAAAAATAAGAAATTGTGAACAAGTCTTAAGATTTCTGTGGCCCTCAGGGTAAAACATGTAGCCTAGTGTTTAAGACCATGAGCTCTGGGGCACCTGGGTGACTCAGTGGTTGAGCATCTCCTGCTGGCTCAGGTCATGATCCAAGGGTCTTGGGATCGAGTCCCACATCAGGCTCCCCACAGAGAGCCTGCTTGTCCCTCTGCTTCTCTCTCTCTGTCTCTCATGAATAAATACATAAAATCTTAAAATAAACAAACAAAAAAAAGACCATGAGCTCTGGAGCCAGGCTATTGGGGTTTGGATATTGGTTCTACAATTTAATAGACATCACCATGGACAATTATTTAACCTCCTCTGGGCTTCAATTCTTCATTCCTAAAATGAGAATAATATTCGTTAATTCATGCAGAGTTTAGAACAGTGATTAGCATATACTATATACTGACTATGAGCCATGGTTATGCATGTATGAATTTGGAGTAATGGTAATATTTCTCCTGACCATACCATCATGTTGTTGGGTTAATTCACTGGGAGTAAACGTGAATTTCATTCAACTCAAATGACCTATGTGTACCAGGAAACAGGGTGGAAGTGCAGGGGGAAACAAAATAGGCTAAGTAAGTATCTGGCCTGAGGAGTTTACAATCCTTTTATAGGCTAAATTGTATTCTCCCAAAATTCATGTATTGAAGCATTAACCCCTAATGTGATTGTATTTAAAGATAGATCTTTAAGGAGGTACTTAATGTTAAATGAGATCATAAGTGCAGAGCCCTAATCTGATAGGGCTAGTGTCCTTATAAGAAGAAGAAGAGACACCAGAGACTTTTCTCTCTCTCTGCACAGAGAAAAAGCCATGTGAGGACAGAGCTGTTGTCTGCACGACAGGAAGAGAGTTCTCGCCAGAAACCAACCTGTATCAGAACTCTGAGAAATAAATTTCTGTTGTTTATGTAACCAAATGTGTGGTATTTTGGTTATGACAGCCCTGGAAGATTAACACAAGTCCATTAGTGGAGACTATAAAGCAATCCAAAGTAAGATTATTACATTCTACTACTATTAATACTAGCAGCTAATTCTTGTAACCAGTATACTCTGTGGAATGAGAAAGGAAGCCTCTAAGGTACAAACCTTTCTTTGTTTTACACTCTGACTCTAAGAAGTTTGTGCAAATACACAGTGGAATTCTGGAAATTCGACAGCTCTAAATGAAAGGCTCCTATGAGGGTTGTAAGCAAGAAAGAGATTAGAATAAAACAAAATGTTTTCTACAGAGAAAGACTTTTTGCCTTTGTAAATGTGTTTGCTCCATTTGCCCTCTCCTCTATATTTTTACCTTCATTTTGGAAGTCTTTTAAAATTAAAAAAATTATTTTCCTGTAGTATGGATGGAAATGAGTCTAAGATAGAATACTATTCCCTTACTAGAAGAGGGAATTATTTTCCTTCCATATATTAGACAAAAACAATCCTTCAAATGTCTCTGCTGTAAAATTCCTATTCAGCTCTCAGGTGCACTTACATACCATCTCTTCCATGAAGGCTTCTCTGATGCTGCTTCTCTCAAATTAGAATTAATTAATCCCTTCTCCCTCTGTGCCTGCCACATGTAACAGTCTGATTTGAGGCAGGTACATTTCTAGATTATTAGATCTTTAAAGTCAAAGTCAGTTACCTTTTGTCCTGAACTCATCTCTCTCCCTGTAGTCAATGAGGTGCCTATACTTAGAAGAACTTTAATATATGAGTTGAAAGGAGTCTCACCTATTATTAGGACACACACACTCAATACTTCTGTTTGGAATTCTTGTCTTCTGGCATAATCTAAGTTTACAGTAAGATATAGGAACAGTGAGAATGAAACATTTAAAAGTCAAAAACTAAAAATAAAAAAATAAAAAATAAAAAATAAATAAAAGTCAAAAACTGGTATCTTATCCTGACCACTCTAAAAAACTTTATTTTATTTTAAAGATTTTTATTTATATATTCATAGAGACACACACACACACACACACAGAGAGAGAGAGAGAGAGAGAGACAGGCAGAGGCAGAAGCAGAAGCAGCCTCCATGCAGGGAGCCCAACGTGGGACTCGATCCCAGGCCTCCAGGATCACACCCCAGGCTGCAGACAGCGCTAAACCACTGCGCCACAGGGGCTGACCACTCTAATTATGTACTTTTAAAGTCTGATGGACCTACCCTAATACCCCGTTTCTGGCAGCAATTTAAACCTGGTGGTGGGGAGTCTGGGTGTGCCTGTGGCAATCACCTCAGCCCTAGACCTGATTCCACATTCTTAGCACCACTGCGACTTCATTAGCATGGTGTCCCATTTTCTCCCCCTCCCTGCCTCTTGAGCATGATGACTGACTTAGCTTTCGTGGCTTTGACTAATAGCACCAATGTTTCATAATTCAGTCTATCAGGGTTTAAGACCTCAGCACTATGCACTACATGTTGGAAAGGTGGTTTTCAAAGTCTGGTTCCTGGACCGGCTGCAGCAGCACCTGGAAATATGTTTTTTATTATTTTTTTATTTTTTAATAGATTAATCTTTATTGGTGTTCAATTTACCAACATACAGAATAACACCCAGTGCTCATCCCGTCAAGGAAATATGTTAGAAGTGCATATTGGTCAGTTAGAACTGCTGACTCAGAAACTTGGAGGGAGGCCGGGAGGTTGTGCCCAGCAATCTGTGTTGTAACCATCTTCCAGGTGATTCTTCTGACGCTAAAATTTGAGAACAACCACTATAGAAAGTTCATTAAATTTCTTCAAGTTCTCAACTGTGTAGGTATAATTTCCATGCTGTGGGGTGATTTTTGTGACTTTATAAGTCCTAAAGTCCGCTAAGTTCACATTGAAGGCACTAAATAAACAGTTGAATCTGAACCTAATAGTCCCATGTTAGAGCTGTGGGTCTGAGTAACCACAATTTCACTTCACAGGGCCTTCTATTCACATGGGGTTTTGTGCACCTGCTTTACAAGACAGCAGCGCTCCCACCCACGCTGTGGCAAGCTCTCTATCACCTGGCGCATATGCTGCTCTGAGTCTCATCACACCTTGGTGAAGGAACACATGGGCCCATATGTCAGCCAACGTGTTTATATTCTTTTATACAGAAAGGGGAAATATGTTTCACAATAAATGTTTGCATACTTTGGAGCAGATTTTTTTTTTTTAAGAGAGAAAGAAACTTTGATGGGAGCTCATTGAAGCTTTGTTTCTTTGCATTTTTTAAAGATTTCATTTATTTATTCATCAGAGAGAGAGGCAGAGACACAGGCAGAGGGAGAAGCAGAGGGAGAAGCAGGCTTCCTGCAAGGAGCCCAGTGTGGGACTCAAACCCGGATCCCAGGATCCTGCCCTGAGCTGAAGGCAGACGCTCAACTGCTGAGCCACCCAGGCATCCCTGCAATGTTTTTATCATCCAATCTTGAAAAGAGCCTGCATGTTCCCTGGGAAGAATCTGTGTTGAACTTTGGGTCCCTGGAGACAGAACAAGTGTGGAATGTGTTAGTTGAGACAATCAGGAGGGGAAGAATCAATGGATCAGAGGTAAAAACTCTCAGAATCCATCCAGGGAAACCAAAGCTAAGAGATATGAATACCTACAAGTTAAGAGGCAGGATCTGGGAGCTGGAAGGATACAGAAGATATCTTATACATAATTTAGAAGTTTGCTAGATGATTGCCAGAATGGCCCTGGCATGCTTTAGTTGGCTTTAATGTATACAAAGGGGATGGAATGCACTTAGGAATAATTAAAAAAAAAAGTCTTTGTTTATTAAACTAATTGCAATTCTCTAATTTTGGTAATCAAAACAGTGATGATAGTGACTGTATGTAATATGATAAATTGATGTGCCTTTTTCTCTCCCTTTTCTTGGGTATATCTGTTTCACTTTGTGACATTTTCCCATTCAGGCTGAGAATCAAGAAACAAATATTGCTTCAAAGGTAGGCTTTCAGTGGAGAAAATGAGAAGCAAAATAATAAGTAAAAATATTGTTTTTGTTTTAGAAAACAGCAATTTAGATGTAACAGAGAAATATTTGGGAGAAAAAAATGAGGCAGAAAGATTTTGCTCTAACCCTTCTTCCTCATCCCAGCCCCCAGGGAACAAATTCACTAGATGAATATGATCCTCTTAGGTAGGGAAGAAGAGAGCATTTAAAACATGCAGAAAACAAATGTTAGTCACTATAGAAGGCTGTCCTGTATCCTCGTGTCCTCCAGCCATGATAAGGAACAGAAACTATAGAACCTTCAGATTAATACAGGGATCTAAGAGTAGAAGAGACCCATACTCACCTCCTGCCCATAACTCTGAGAGAGTAGATTCACAGATGGTCCCCACAGCCCTAAGTCATAGAAACTATGCAGAATTATGCCAAGTTTGGTGATAGGTTCTCTAAATATAGTGTCTGAAAACAACCCATATTCTTAGACTCATTTAAAAGAGGAAAAAATGAGATTAAATCCCCACAACTGCATGGCAATTATGTAGGAGAGGTGGTAAACAAATTCAACAAAATAGCAGATGGAGAAAAGAAGTCCTTGGTAACCTTCAGAATTCTGTCTCCCTGAAAATTCATGTGAATGGGGACAAAACACTTAATCTTTCCTCATCTACAAACAGATGGACATTTACTTTCACTACTTCATAGGGTCATTGAGAGGATAAGCAAAATGAGGTATTTCATTTTTATCCTGTTTATGATTCTTTGAGTTTCTTGGACCTGTGATTTGAGGTTGTTTGTTATTATTATTATTATTTTTTTTTTTTTGCAAAATTCTTGGCCTTTATTCCCTCAACGATCTTTTTTCTTGCATTGTTATCTCTGTCTTCCTTCTCTTTGTAGGACTCTAATTATATATATGCTAGTTTGATATTGTCATACAATGTCTTGTTCTGGTTTTATATTCATTGACGTGTGTTTTATTTGTTTTCACTTTTTTCTTTTTGTGTTTCAAACTGGATAATTTCTAATTGATCTGTCTTCAAATTCACTGATTCTTTCCTTGGCTGTGTTAAATTTAATGATAAGCCCAACAAAGGAATTCTTCATCTCCAGTGCAGTCATTTTTTATTTCTCCTGGTGCCATTTGCCCTTTATGATTTTCATCTTTCTGTTGAAATTTCCCAATAATGCTCATATATTTTCTAACTTTTTCACTTATTTTTTAAACATATTAACCCTTGTCATTTTAAAGTCCAATACCTGGGTCCTTTCTGATACTGTTGAATTTTTTTTTCTCCTGACGATAGGTTATTTTCTTTGTAATTTTTTTAATGAATGCAATACGTCTCATGAAAAGTAATAGAGACAAGTAAATAATACTTTGCTCCTAGAAATGGCACACATCTTATCAGGCCAATGATGTGAAGATTTGAGAGAAATCTAGCTAAGAGTTGAGTGAGTCTTGGGCTTTGTTGTTGCTATGGTTACCTTAAAGCATCACAACCTTTTTCCTAAAAATGCCATGTGCTTAAGATGGAAGCTGTGGTGCTGGGATGGGGTGAAGTGGTGGTTTCTCAAGGTACATACTCCATCCTTACTTTTCAGCTCTTCTTGTGACATGTGTCACAGGGCAATGTTCTTTGTTTATGCCTTTTTATCATCCTCAGTAATATATTGTTGTTTGTTACTCGGTGTGTGTAACATGATGAATGAGGAGTAGAGAGGGTTCCCTTTTTCCTGGTCAAGGCTCAGTGTTAGGAAGACGCTCTGTGCTTGGGCCTCCCTTTCATTTCTGCATGCCCCCAAAAGGGGCTGTTCCTCACTCTGAGTAATGGCATGAAGATAAAGCAGAACAGAGCCAGACTTGACCCATGATGAACAGGTAATGTGAGGGAGGAATACATCTTTATTTTTGCAAGCCAGTAAGATTTTGGGCCTTCTACAATTTAGCCAAACATGATTGATATAACTTCAAAGCACTATGTTTTCCATTTAGGTGATTAAAAGTATTTGCATCCAATCAAAGATTTTTAAATCTCTGGGAAATGATACATTTTGTTACCCAAGTATTCTTATTACTTGAAAAACAAGCCTTTTTAGAATCTCTTATATTTAAATGGCTTAGGCAAAGGATGGAGTAGGATCATATAATACAATTGGGCTGGATTTTAAATCAAAAGATATGGGTTTGATTTCTGACTTCATTTCTTTTACTTGTAAAATGAAAGAGATTGGGCTAAAGTTAGTAATTTCTTCAACTTGTAGGACTTAGAATAATGAGTGGCCTCTCAAGGGTTTGACTGTCCAAATAAACTTGAACATTATTTTTAGCCTGAATAACTGTTTTCACATAGTGCTATGGATTAGATTATTTCCCGCCAAAAAACAATGTATTGAAGTTCTAAACACTATCGTCTTGCAATGTGATCTTTAGACAAGTAGTTAAGTTAAAATGAGATTATTAGGGTGGGCCCTGATCCAATGTGACTAATGTCCTTACAAAAAAGAGATATTTAGACACAGGAACAGATACTCCCAGAGGGAAAACAATGTGAAGACACAGAGAGAGAAGATAGCCAGGTGGGAATAGTGCATATAAAAGTCTCAGGACACCAAGGGTTGCCAGCAAATTCCAGAAGCTAGAAGAGGCAGGGAGGTATTCTTTCCTAAAGCCATCAAAGAGTATGGCCCTTGATGAGAGAGAGTATGACACCTTGATTTTGAATTTGGAGCTTCCAGAACTGTGAGACAATAAATTTCTATTGTTTTAAGCCACACATTTTTTGATACTTTGTTACAGCAGCCCTAAGAAATTAATATAATTTTTGGTACCAGGAAGTGGGGTGCTGCAGTAACAAATACCCAAAAATGTGGATTTGGAATTGGTAATAGGCAAAAGATGGGAGAGTTTTGAGGCATTTGGTGGAAAAGGGCTCAATTACCTTGAAGAGATTATTGGTAGAAATATGAATGTGAAAGTTGTTTCTAGTGAGGTCTCAGAAATGAAAAACATTGGGAACTGGAGAAAAGGTGGTTTTTATTATAAAGTGGCAGAGGATGTGATGACTTTTGTTCTACTGTGTAGAAAGTAGAACTTATAAGTGATGAATTTGGATATTTAGCTAGGGATTTTTTAAGAAAAGTATTTAAGGTACTGGGTGGATTCTCCTTCTTGCTTATAGTAAAATTCAAAAGCAGAGACAGAAGTTGAAGAAGGAATTTTTTTTTAAGATTTTATTTATTTATTTATGACACACACACACAGAGAGAGAGAGAGAGAGAGAGAGAGAGAGAGAGGCAGAGACACAGGCAGAGGGAGAAGCAGGCTCCATGCAGGGAGCCCGACGTGGGACTCGATCCTGGGTCTCCAGGATCAGGCCCTGGGCTGAAGGCGGTGCTAAGCTGCTGAGCCACCTGGGCTGCCCTGAAGAAGGAATTTTGTTTCAAAACTGCAACACAGAAATCCTGACAATTTCCAGCTTGCTGGTCTTCTTATGTGGATTTCAAACTAACACATCAATTCTTACCTGAATTTGCAGCCTGCTATACATATAGATATGTGATTCCATTCAAATCTATGTAAATGCTATGGGTAATTAATATAAACAAATTCACTTAAAAGTATTATGGTTGCTTTCTGTCCCTATGCAACCACTGAATTCTAGTCATGGTCTTCCTACTGCACCTGTTTCACTTTGAAGTGGGTCCCTTGTCAGATGCTAATCTGATTGATGTTTCATGATTGTGAATTAGACATTCCATAAATCCTTGAATTTTAGTGCTGGCTGAAGTTTGGTAAGCAAGAAAATCTACTAGAGAATAGATATATCACTCTGAAGATGAACTACTTGTCCATCTAGGATGGAAGGGACACAGTGTAGTTAACTTGCTATGAAATGGCTGGTTGGATTAAGCATTCAGAATTAATAGAAGCTAGATCAGTTTCAATAAGGTGGAATCCAGATGTTTGGCTCATGCATTACACCTATTTCTGCCTCTGTGGCTGCTCCATTCACATGTCCATCATACCAGTTCTGGAATGGCTGATTATAAAGGCTGGTTTATGTCAACTGGCTGAGTCATTTTGTCTCTTTGTTCTTCAATGTCTCTTCCATGATGGATGCTTCCTGGGGTGCATTAATGTGTAATGCAAAACTTTTCATACTCTGTGGTTTCTCACATATGTCCATTCGCAAGGCTCTATCCCAGATGTTCCCGTCTTTAATCGTCCAGGTTTTTTCATTAAGGTTCCTATGATCTGGTTAGATGATTAATTATTGTCTAGGACACTGTATGTCTTCTAACTTTAGGCCAATTTTCCTTCTACATAATGTGGACAAACAGGTTCACTGCTTAAACCTGAGTAAAGATTTTCCCCTTCTGCTTATTTTCAAGTCCACCCACCCCTGACTTTAGCTATAATTCAGCTGCACATTTCCCCCAATAAACACCTTGGTCATCAAATCCATTTTGTTTTCTGCTTTTCAGAGGACCTAAACTGTAAAAAAGGTGGTGTCAAAAGTGATTTGAGAAAAAAGGTTTGGGAACTGGCTCATGCACTGACCAGCTAGCAAGGAAAACCCCATCCTGAGTGGAATTTGGGGATAGATAATTCTTGGCACAAAGTTTCAACATAATTGCTGATCACTTTACCAGTGTGGGACCTGGAAAGATAACCTCATGGAGGAGAGTGCCCAGGTCACAGTGGACCTGGCTTCTGGTGTTTAAATGTTATCACCTAAAGAAATAGGGGCTCCATCATGTCCACGGCTATTAAGGACCCCAGTTCTGAGACCACTCTCTTAGTGTCAGTTTTGGCCTGCCTAGTGGGCCACTATTGCAGTTTTGAGTGATGCCAATGCCCCTTCTCCTCAGTATATTCTTGGTGGCCTTGAGGTCATTTTTGAGGTCCAGACCGCAGTGCAAGCAACCCTGCTGCTTGTGCAGACCCTACAGAATTTTATTTTATTTTATTTTATTTTATTTTATTTTATTTTATTTTATTTTATTTTTCCTACAGAATTTTAAGTGTCAGTGGTGGGAAAGATGTAGTATTGAGTTTATGGTAAACCCTACTGGGAGAATCACAGCATAGGTCCCTGAGATTCTGGATATGGCCATGTCATCTGCAAGGGAAAATTATACGCCTTTGGAGAAGTAGTTTCCTGTGGGTTACTGGGTCCTAGAAGAAACAGAAGGCTTGCTGATAGGTCACCAAAAGAACATGCAATGGGAACTACCCATTATGGGCTGGATTGTGTCAGAGCCACCAATTTTAAGTCAAATGGGGACAGGAGTGGTCCATTCTAAGATGAAAATGGTACATTTGGGATTGATCTAAAGTGTGTGAATGGTTAGGGTAAGGGAACAGAAGTAACCACAAGATAAAGGGAAAGAAGAAGGATAATAAGTGGAAAGAGTTTCAGACTACAGTGCAATTTTGAGAAATCGTTGACCAGGCTAATGAGAAATCTCTAAGCAAAGATTGCCTATTCGAGGCATCAAGTGGGAATGACAAAGCTCTAGCACCTACACTGTGCTTAGTCACTGGTTGAAAGCAACTTGGCAAAAACCTTGTCTCAGTATGAACACTTTGTTGTGTTGTCTAGAGGCTGACAATCAACCATACTTCTCAGAGGAAGTTCTTTGAATGGAGATCTAAGTAGTGTTCCTCTATTGCTGACACATCTGCTAATAGAACTTGATTTTCCCTCTTTCTCTTTCTCTAAGTTACATTCTACCCTTCTTCTGTAGAGTCCTGACATATGCTGTTTCCTCTGCTTAGAAAACTCTTCACTGTGCCCCATCCCCTGACAATCACTCAATTGACCCTTCAGTTCAAATATCACTTCTCCAAGGAGGCTTTCTTTGGATGTCCAAATAGATCAGATTCCCTACCACATTATTTCCTAACTTGCTCTTCTTTTCATCTGGTACTTATCACAGTTTAGAATTGTAAATTAGTGAAATCATTTTTTAAAAGTCCTTATAAGTCTATAATCTTTATATAGATATAGTCTTTTTTAAAAAAATATTTTATTTATTAATTCATGAGAGACACACAGAGAGAGAGGGAGAGGGAGAGGCAGAGACACAGCCAGAGGGAGAAGCAGGCTCCATGCAGGGAGCCCGATGTGGGACTCGATCCCGGGTCTCCAGGATCAGGCCTTGGGCTGAGGGTGGTGCTAAACCACTGAGCCACCCGGGCTGCCCCTTTTCTATTCCTTATTCTCAATACCTATCACAGTGCCTGGCATATAGAATATATTCAATGTGCATTCAATGAATAAATGAATTAATAAATTAATGACTCAATTGTCTTCATTCATTCCAATTTTTTTTTGTAACTGAAAAACTCTAAGAGCCTTAGGTTCATAAATCTGGACATAAGTAAGTTACCATCATCCTATAGATGGATGAAGGTACAGAACATTCAAGGAACTGATGCCAGAAAGTTATAATTTATGAAATATACCTTCTTGGCTCTTTTTCTTGAATATGGATGGGATAAAACAATAACAAAAAAGTTGATTTAAAAGTCTTCAAGACTTTATAAATGAGCACTTAATTAAAATAAAATTCCAATAGTAAAAATAATAATGATGTCATATAATTTAATCACATGATTTAATTATGGGCCATCTATTATATATAAGACAGTACAATTCACAATTCACTAAATATTCTTCAACATAGTAAGTTAGTTATTATTATTACATTATGTTATTATTATGTTATGATGATGATGATGATGATGATTTTGCAGATGAAGACATTAGCACTTAGTAAATTTACATATTTGCTCAAGGTCTCAAACATCACATCTATCTGAATCCAATGACCATTGACTTTATCCACTGCTTAAATTTTAAAATTCTTACCCAAATACTGATTTTTAAAGATCTCTCTATGGAAGGTTATCTAAAGAATAAGACCTTTGAAACCTTACTTAGTTTGATCCTTGACTCAAGTCAAATTTGAGCTTCAGATTCTCCTTAGTAGGCCAAAATCTCCATTATGAGGGCTAGAACTCCATCCCCCCCACCCCCCATTTCTCCATCTGGATATCTTTCTTTACTCCTCAATCACAATGTTTCTAAGGCCAAACTTAAGTGCTTGAATTCCCATATCACTTTGTTTCCTTGGCTCTTTTTTTTTTTTATGTTGGTGGTTTACTGGTAAGCATAAATAACCTTTTTTGGTCCCCCCCACCTTTTTAAAGATTTTATGCATTTATTCATGAGAGACACACACAGAGAGAGGCAGAGACACAGGCAGAGGGAGAAGCAGGCTCCATGCAGGGAGCCCAACGTGCTATTCGACCAGGGGTCCCCAGGCTGAAGGCGGTGCTAAACCGCTGAGCCACCCGGGCTGCCCACTTGATTCCCTTTTTAAATAAATTCCAACACCATATTCCCAGGCACCCAGGTTTGAAATCTCAAAGCTATGTTTTCTTTCCCCAAACAGTACTTAATTCAAGTTTCTTAAGGATATAGATCTTATTCTGTTATCTCTCTGTGCTTATCCTACATAGCTCTGGCATGGAATAGGTGTTCAAAAAGTTATGGTAAAATCTCTTCTTCTCTCTGGCCCCAGGCATCCAGAGAAAACAGTGTTAAATGCAAGAGTTCTCCAGTGAGAACTAATTTCTGTTAAATGCAATGCCGTTTAACTAGAGGTCAATGGATGTAACAGTCAGTTCTTTGAAAATGTTATGAAAACTTTTTGTGTATGGATATATATGGTCATTTTTGTAGGAAAGGGCACATTCTTTAAAGAGTTCAAGAACCAGTGGTCTTTGGAATTTTGCAACATGGAGGTCATCATCTTCAAGAGCAATTTCAGTGAGTAGTAGAGGCAGAATCAGGTTTCAAAATGTTAAGTTAGGGGGAAATAAGAACGTGGGAACAAAGACAAATTGGTTCCAAGGAGAAGGAAAAAAATAAGGTGGATATAGATTAAGAGTATATTATGTTTCGAAATCAGAAAGACTTAAACTAGAGAGGGAATATAAGAGCTACTTCATGGGACACTTCCTATGTTCTGATCACTGAATCATGTGTTTAATGTAAGTTATATATAAGTTTATTAATCAAGTATGTTCTTAAAAGATGATGCAATTGGGTGAGGGGACTAAAAAGAAAAATGGAACAGAGGAGTTGGACTTGGAGAACATGAGGGATGCCCCTTCTCTGAGACTTGAAAGATGGAGGGAAAATTGGATACAAATATAGAGGAGAGGAAGCAAAGACTAAATTGGTTCATTCAGAGGGACTCAATTTTCTCTGCCAGGTATAAGGCAAAGTCTTTGAACAAAAGGAGGAAGTGAAGTTGGGTATGGAACTTGAGACGATTGGGGGAAAATTTTGAAAAATTCTGAGAAGCTTTTCTTCTTTATGTATTTATTAAAAATCTATCATGTAGGTACTGAGAATGCATTGTCCTTGTTCTTTAGGAAGTTGGCACATTTAATAAATTAGAAGTTCCTGAAGGGTATGGAGCATGTTATAATTATTTCCATATTTCCCAATTGTGCATAGCCTAGTGCTTTGAATACAGTAGGTAAACATTAAAGTTTTAGGTCAACTGAATTGAATCTATAAGAACTGTTTATTTTAAGCAAAGCCTGAGAATCTTGGGCCATGAACTGTTTTGGTGTGAGTCCTTTACATCCAAACAACAGAGATCTGCCAGTTGGGGATATAGCTTGCAATCCTTAGTAACTAAAAATACATTTAAAGTAGGTTCTCGGGATCCCTGGGTGGCTCAGTGGTTTAGGGCCTACCTTTGGCCCAGGGTATGATGCTGGAGTCCCAGGATGGAGTCCCACATTGGGCTCCCTGCATGGAGCCTGCTTCTCCCTCTGCCTATGTCTCTGCCTCTGTGTGTGTGTGTGTCTCTCATGAATGAATAAATAAAAATCTTTAAAAAAAATTAAAGCAGGTTCTTTCAGCCTCAGCACTATTTTTTTTAAAAAGATTTTATTTATTTACTCATGAGAGACACTAAGAGAGAGAGAGAGAGAGGGGCAGAGACACAGGCAGAGGGAGAAGCATGCTCCATGCAGGGAGCCTGATATGGGACTCGATCCTGGGACTCCAGGATCACACCCTGACCAAAGGCAGATGCTTAACTGCTGAGCCACCCAGGTATCCCCCCCCCCCCATTTTGTTTTGTTTTGTTGTTTCAGCACTATTGACATTTGTACTGGATAATTCTTTGTTTGGGGAGCTGTCATGTACATTGTAAGAAGTTTAGCAGTATCCTTGACTTCTATTGACTGGCTTCTCGTAGCACCTGCCAACTTCTACCCAGTTCTGACAAAAATCTCCATGACTGTCAAATGTCCCTGGGGGTGGAGGGGCAAAATAATCTCAAATCAAGAACCTCTAATTTAAAGTATTGATGGTTAATTTACATAAAATTCATTCTGTGTAACAAACATATAATTTAGAAAATCCAATTATCAGGTGGTAATTACCAAAGCTTGCTGCTGTTTGTCTATGGACTGGCATTTGAATTCCACTTCTCCAGCAGGGAGAGGTGAGGCGACCTTCAGGTGATGATTGTTCTCTCCCCTTAGCAGCTATAAATGAGAGGTTGCCCGTATGTCTTTAACCTTCGCCTTCCTTCCTTTACAATTGGAGAGAATGAATTGTCACTACTGCAGATATTTTCCTTCCTTTACAATTGGAGAGAATGAATTGTCACTACTGCAGATATTTTCCAGTGATTGTATGTATGTCCATACAAGGTGCACAATACATGCTGCAAAAGAAATGTTGGACTCCGGATCAAATGTCTTGGGTTTAAAACCAACTTATATAACTTTGGTAAATCACTTAATTATTTGTTTTTTTTTTCATTGTTACAGGGTTCATTTGATAATAAGATGAAGAATAGAGCTTTGTCAACTATAAAGCACCATGAAAAATTGAGAATTAATATTTCTACCTTATGCATATATTCAAGATGATCCCTTACTTGGAGATAATGGCTCAGAGAGATTATTTAAAGAGAAAACCGGAAATATTTTGACATTTTTTATGTGTTGGGGATGACAGGAAGCCAAAGATGTTACATTTTCAAGGTTAGTGAATGTGATTGTGATGTAGTGATGGTGTCATACATTGAAAAAAGGATCATAGGAAAAGATGTTTTATTTTGAAATTGAGATACAATTCATGTAACAAAATTCATCCTTTTAAACTACAAAATTCAGTGGTTTTTGATATATTCACAGAGTTGTGTAACCATCACCCTATCTACTTTAGAATGTTTTCATTACCCCAAAAGAAACTTCATACCCATTAGAGATTATTTCCCATCTCCTTCTATCCCATTCCCTGGCAACCATTAATCTATTTCTGTCTTGATGGATTTGAATATTCTGGAAATTTCATATAAATGGACCTTATAATTTCTGTCTGCTTCTTTCATTTAGCATCACCTTTTCAAAGTTCATCTATATTATACCATGTGTCAGTATTTCATTCACTTTTATGGCTGAGTAATATTCTATTATATAGATATACCACATTTTGTTTACTCACTCATCAATTGGTGGATACTTGGGTTGCTTCTACTTTTTGGGTATTCCAAAGAATGATCTATGAATATTAATGTACCAATTTTTGTGCAGAACTATGTTTTAACTTTTTTGGGGAATATACCTAGCATTATAATTGCTAGATTGTATGATAACTGTATGTTTGATATTTTTAGGGATCCCCAAACTATTTTCCAGAGTGGCACAAAAGAGATGATTGAAAAACTTTAGGTGAGAGTTAACTTGGTTTTGTACATGTTGAATTTGGAGTGTTTTCAAGACACCCAGGATGCTATTTTGGGGAAGGATATTTGCTATATGGGTTTTAGGCTTAGGCAAATAGTATGAATTTGAGAAGTAGATTTTGGCATCATCAACATGTAGAGCTGGAGAAAAGAGAAAGCAAGAGTTCACCCAACGAAAGTATTTAGAGAGAAAATAGTAGGGAAATAAGGGCACAAACATAACTAAGAACTACATCTCTAAAGTCAATTCAGACAAGAAAGCTTGGTCTGTGTGAAGGAAGACAGGAAAGGGGAGGTTAATTAGGACTTGGTAGGCAATAATCAGGATATTTTTCTGAAAACAAAAAGATTTGCATGACATGAAGGATTTCACTGACAGAGATGAACATACAGAGAAAAGAGAATGACATTTTGATGTGGGATCTTAAATCTTAGATGAGAAGAAATCTACCAAGCAGAGGAATGTGGAAAAGGCTTTTCAAGCATGGGAAACGGCATGCGCAAAGACACTTGTTCAAAGCATATGATGAACTCAGGATAGTTAAACAATTAACATTCACTTGGTGGTTACTCTCTGCCAGCACTGTATTAGGTGCTTCACCAGATGATCTCATTTAAACTTTACAAAAGCTTTCATTTTAGAAATATGGAAGTAGACTCAAGGATGTTATGTACTGAGCCAAGGTCACATAGCTGGGAAGTGGTAGGATCCAGATATGAACCAAGATAATTTGATTTCAGAGCCTATACTCCGGTACAGTGAAATATCTAAATACTTGTAAGTATTAGGTATTAAGTACCAGTATTCAACATCAATGTTGTGCTCCTGGTAGCTCATTTGGTGCCTCCAGTCCTGGTTCTTACTTGATGATTTGATGGCTCACTTGGTATGCTCTTCATTGTTCTTAATTTTAGGTCAGGGGCTCCAAAACATCAAACTCATTTGGGAAGTACTTAAAGTATCTTGGCCCTTCTATAAGATTTACATTCTTCGGAACCCTGGGTGGCACAGTGGTTTAGCGCCTGCCTTTGGCCCAGGGCGCGATCCTGGAGACCCCGGATCGAGTCCCACGTCAGGCTCCTGGTGCATGGAGCCTGCTTCTCCCTCTGCCTGTGTCTCTGCCTCTCTCTCTCTCTCTGTGACTATCATAAATAAAAATTAAAAAAAAAAAAGATTTACATTCTTCAAGATGAGGCAACACTCATGACTGAGTACCCCTCAGATGATTATGCTGCATCCAGTCTGGCTCCTGTACTAGGTCTGTCATTAAGGACTCATTTCCTAGAGTCCTCAGATGCCCAAACTGGAAGACAGTACTTCCCAACTTCCCAAGTTCATTTGCTGAAATAGTAGAAAAGGCTAAAGGTGGTGGTTCTGGCCATTCTGAACCTTATTTATTCCAGAAGTTATTTTCTTTCTTACTTACTAAATACTTATTAAGCACCCATCATGTACTAGGTGCTTTCACTGGAACTGACTTATGTCTCAAAATATCTCTAGGAAATGTGTCATGTTATTCTAGCTTGACATAAGAAGGAATTTAAATGTAGAGAACTTAAGTAACTTGGCATGGTTTACAGGACTAGTAAGAACTAAGATTTAAGCAGATATTCAGAATTCAAGTCCTGGGCCCTCCTACCCTCCCAGACAATCTTTCCTATGGGAAATGTTTAAGAGTGGGATTAATCTACTTACTAGGTTTCCATTAATATATCCTTCATTTCTACAATGTGTAAGGACTCATACAAGTCTACCTATAAGAAAATTCTAAGCTATATACTGGTACACTTCCTTATGTGACTTATGTTTTCAAAAGAGATTTTAAAACTTTGAATTCCTCCTCCTCTAATATGCAAATCAGAGCCATCATGTGGTCTGAGGCCACAGTCCATTGAAGGATCACAGACCTTGTTGGCAGAGGAAAATAAACCCCAACAGTTGGAGCTGCAAGCCATCTGTCCTTAGTATTTCACATTTTGTCAAAAATCATCAGCATAGCTGGAAAATAGCTGTGACCAACTAATATTACTAAAATATAAAGTATGATTAAATGGAATACTCAAACTGTTTATTCAGAGATAAAATATATATTCTTTGAAATTTTGGAAGGACACTAAGAATTATGGAAAATATTCATATTGCAAAGTTAGTACAGAGTATTTGATGATGTAGTGGAAGAAAATGGATTTAAGAATCTTGGTTTCTTACACTAGAACTGCAATTGACTTTAGAGACCATTTAACTGAACTTCTTTGTTTTATAAGTGAGAAAAATGAGATCAAGAGAGATTAAATGGATTGTCCAAAGTCAAAAAGTACTAAAAAAAAATGGCATCTCAATCTTGTCAGTGATATGAAAATAGAGTCAGACAATTGTTATTATTATTGCTAAAATAAATAGTTCCAATTTATTGGATGCTTATGATTTTGAGAACTTTATGTATATCAACTTATTCAATCTATATAGCAAATCTAGATGGGAAATATTATCTATTGCCCTCTTATGGAGGAAAACCTGAGGTTCATGAAGGTCAGGAACTTGCCACATTGACTCTATACAGATATACAGATGATACAGATAAGCAAATGAGGAAGAAGCAAAAGTTCTTTCTTGGGTCAAAGGCCATGTAATACTTAATAAAGAACAATGAAATTTAAAAAAATCACCAGTTGGCAAGCATCATCATATTTATTGCTAAGGGAAGAATCATAAGATGATAAAACTAATGGTTAAAACATTAATGAGATTAAGATATTTACTTAGATCCAAAAGTTTTGTCCCATAATTATTGATTAAAAATGAAAATAATAGTATTTTAAAACTGGAAGAACCCAGTGATTTCATCCTAACAAATGACCAAAGTCATTTGGACAAAGAATATGTTCTTTCTGACCTCATGTGTTGAGAAGGACATAACATCACCTCTGGGATATTCCTGTCAAAAATGTATAACCTGAAACTGAAAAATGAGAAACATTCTAAAATATGTCTGTCTTATTCTTTTAAAAATTGTCAATGTCATGAAAGACAAAGACTGAATGCAACAGGAGATTTGAGATTTTCTTTAGATATGAAGGACAAGATAGGGGTAAGTGGAAAAGTATTGAATGCAACCTGAAGGTTAGATAATAGAATTAGATCAATGTTAATTTTCTGATTTTGTAATTGTTCTAGTTATGCAATAAAATTTCCTTGTTTTTAGAAAATGCACAGTGAATTATTAACAGCCATAATGGCCGTAACTTACTTTCAAATGGTTCAGAAAAACAATGTGTGTGTGTACGTATGTGAATGATAAAACAAATGTGGAGATGGGTTAACACTTAAGGACTCTGGGAAAAGGTATAGGGGAATTCTTTGTATCATTCTTATAAATTTTCTTTAAGTCTAAATCATGTCAAAAAGAAGCCAAAAGAAAAAGAAAAGGAATTTGCAACAAGTCCGTAAGTCTGGGACACTAATGCCAGCCCACCTGAGTTCAGAGGCCATCCTCTCTAGTCTCCAGCATTAAAGTGCATTAAACTCCCATGGATGTTATGCATTGTCTCATCTCAACAGAGGGGCTCTTTCCTCATCCACAAATCCTCTACTTATTACTGTGAGGCAAGAAATTCTGTTTGTTAGATTTATATTTCTTGTGTAACTTCACTAACAATAACTTTTCATCAGACATTCATCAGACAGTGCAATTCAGAAGTGAAGTTTCGAATGTAATAATTATCCTTTCTGAGTCTCAGTTTCCTCACCAAAAATAGGCTACAGTAATATGTATCAAGGATTGTTATGAGGATTAAGTGTAATAATTGTTCCCCTGTTGGTATTTACCAGGTCATTTAGGATGGGCATAGAGGGTCTAAGGAACTGACTAGGTGATGACTAACTTTTTTTGCAGGTTGGATTAAACTATTCCATAATGCTCTCCCAGTGTTCTAGTTCTATAAGGAATGCTTATACCTAAGCATATACCTTTATGCACTCTGTCCACGAGTGTTGCAGAAGGAAGGTTTACATAACAGCAGAGGAATTACATGGTAGCAGAGGGTGCCTCTTTTCTAATGTCTCTTTGTGCTGCTATTGTACATCTACAGGATGCAAGAAATTTTAAACTATCAAGTTTTCTCAGATTTGTCTACTCCTGTTAAATCTTACTGAGGCTTTTGTGCAACCTAACAAATTTATTCTAAAATTCTAAATTGACTCTAAAATTTGTATATAAGAGGCATATATAAGAAAGCCAAAATACCTCTGACAGGGGGGGAAAAAAGCAGAAAATGAGGGACATGACCTATTAGACATCAAGATAGTTATGTAAAGCACTAATAATTAAAAGTGTAGTATTAGTTTGGGGACAAATAGATCAATAAAATTATAATAGAAATAGAAACAAACTCACAGACATCTACAAATGGAACATGTAACAAAACATGCAATACAAATAATCGGGTAAAGAAGAGACTATTTAATGATACTGGATAAAATAATATTTATACTGGAAAAAATTAAGTTGGATTTCTATCTGTCTAAAAAAAATACAATCATAGTTAAAGTCTCAAATTTGAAAAAGAACCATCAAAGTTTTAGAAGATAATGTAGGAGAATATCTATGTGACCTTGGGGTAGGGGAAGATTTTACAAACAAGCCACAAGAGGACTATGATAAAAGTACGTTTTATATCTGTAACTATATTGTATATACTATTTTGTATTTGCTAGAATGGCAAAAATTTCAAAGTCTGCCACTATCAAGTTTTGGTAAGAATATAGAACAAAACAACTCACATGACTGTTGCTAACTCTACATTTTGCAATGTATTTGGAAAACAATTTAGAATTCCTTCCTAATTTGAAGATATGTCTACCTTACAAACAAGAAATTCCTCTCTTAGATTTATACTTTAGAGAATTTCTTAGACATGTGCATGAAGAGTGAAGTACAAAACATTTTCATTACTTTGTAATAGACAAGAGAGAAACAAAAACAAAACAAGAGAAGCAAATATCACCACAGAGAAAACAACTCCATTGACAGGAGAGTGGATAAACAAATTGTGTTTTAGCTATGCAATTAATTAATACACAGGTGTAAAATATTGAATCAGCTAAAGTTGTCTATCTCACCGTGATTGAATAACAAAAGAACTCATACTACATGATCCCATTTATATGAAATACTAACAATATATCATTTAGGAATATATGGACAATTTGAAAAAAAAACTATCAAGGAAGGGAAAGGAATAATAAACACACAGTTCGGGATAGTGATCACTATTAGGGAGTAGAGAAAGGAATGTGATCAGAAAGAAGCAAAGGAATTCTCAAGACATTGTGCAACTGTGTACCACTTTATGGCATTGTGTTTTGTTTTGTTTTCTCAAGTTAGATGGTGGTTATGTAGATGTTTGTTTTTATTTACTTTTTAAATTCACATATTTGTTATAAATATTCAGATTGGAGCAATTGTAATTTCACCTATATCTTCTTTTCTCACCTGTATCTTCTATTTGAATGTTCTCACTGAAAATCTGAGCAAAATTTTGTCCTGTTAAGAAGTCATGCTAAATAGTGTTTCTCATTTAGTATTTATTCAAGATTTCAGAGGAATGATGATCTGTTTTAGATTCAACAACTTTATATTTTCGTCAAAGTTATCTGTTTTTGGCAACTTAAATATAGTAAGTCTCCATTTCCTGCAAACTGAAAGCAATTTAGCTTAACCACAGTTGAAATAGAGTCTGAAATTGTTGATGCTTCCATTCTGGCATTTTTGGTGAACTTTTTCCTCATTATCATTGGCTTATTCTTACTCAGCCCTGAATCACATCAGCTCTTGTGCTAGTAGCAGCACCCCCAATGCCTTCCTTTACCACATCCCCCAGTGGACTGCCAAGACTCCCAAATCACTGAATTTGCAACTAGCTAATAGAAATTTGTGGCTTAAAAAAAAAAAAAAGAAATTTGTGGTTTTGCCTATCCACTTACTACCTATGTGATTTCATCAGAATTTGTGACAGGTGGAGTGGAGGGAGATGGAAATTCTTGTGATCAGCAAAAGAAAAAAAAAAAACCCTAATACACATTTTTAAGATTCTTATACCGGACACTGGGGTAGACAGAATAAAGACATACCAAAAATGTCTATGTCTCGATCCATGAAACTGTGAAGATGTTACCTTAAATAGCAAAAGGGACTTGGCAGATGTGATTAATGATCTTTACGTGGGAATGGTACCATGCATTATCAGGTGGGGCCAATGTAAACCCAAGCCTCCTTGTAAGAGAGCTTCTAGAAGCTGGCAAAAGCAAGAGGTGGAATTCTTAGAGGCACTGGTAGGCATGCAGTTCTGCAGACACCGTCTTTTAGCTAGGTAAGAGTTATTTTTGAACTTCTGGTCTCCAGCACTGTAAAGTAATAAATTTGTGTTGTTTTTAGCCACTAAGTTGGTGGTTATGTGTTATATAGCAGTAGGAAACAAATGCAGACTCCTCTTGTGTGTCCCTAAAAAACCTTGTGGGCTCCTTCTTTTGCCCAGCTGCTGCTGGAGTGACTGGTTCTGACTAGCTTTGTGCAGTAGCAACCAGATGCACCTTGTCCCTTATTTATCTTGCTGAAAATTTCTTTGGTGGCTGCAGGAACTTGCTGACCAGCATACACAAATTGAAAATGCATGACCTAGAACTGTCCTTGACTAGTGGAGGATGGTTTCTGATGAATAGATACTTCTCACTTTTTTCTTTCAGTAAAGCGTTCAAAGATGCATTTCATAACACTCCAGGGAAGGAAGCTCAAGTGCCAGTCTTCTGTGCTGGTGACCAACTGAATAACATCCGTGTACTAGTTTTCCCCTCTTCCCTGATTTCCTTCCTGGACCTTCACTCTTCCTGAAGATCACCTCCAGAAAAAAATCATATGCATGCTTCATGCTTTGATTTCAGAGAGTTTCAGACTAAGAGATAGACACTATGCAGATTGCTTTACCTGCATTTTCTCATTTAATTAGAATACCCACCCAGTAAGGTATATTTATTCATATCCCCATGATTTTATAAAGTGTCTTTGACTCAGGGAAATTAATAATATGCAGAAGATAATTCAAATAACAAGCAGTTGATGAAACCTGGATTCACCTTCCAAGTTTAAAGTTAGGCTGATTATAAAACCTGAATGCTTTCTATACTACTCATGTTTTCTGATACACCTCCCAAATATTGTTGGGAGGGCTTAAATGAGATCATAGATGTGAGCTTCTTGGCATAGTTAATTCTCAACAAAAGTTCTTAAATCTGTAAAATCCATTTCCTTTGTTAAGGAAGGGAACTACTCCACATTCTACTTTGCCCTCAAAGAAACGGAAAAATTCAGCTGAGCTTCCAAATCCCAAGTTCTGTGCTTCTTGGAATATTTTATTCCTATGGAAAGAAACTTTGAAGAATTTATATTAGTCAAAGACACTGTAGAGGGAGAAAAGAAATCAGTCCATCACATTATGCCCCAAATGTAGAAGAGCAGCTGAATCTGATTGCCCTGCACCTCTAAGTGCAGTGAAATTCTGGGAATTGGGATCATCTGTCACTTCAGACTTGTCATATTCTGCTGAAATAAAACATATAGTCTAATTTGCAAAGTTCTCTTGTGGAAAGAGTCTTAAAAATGTATATAACCTCTGTCTCAGTAATTCCATTAGGAATTTATCCAACCCAAAATATAAAATGCAGAAAAAGATCTATATGTTGGATGCTTATGGCAGCATTCTTTAAAATTATAAAAATTGGAAGCAACCAAAGTATCAAAAAATACTGTTGGTTAAGTAATGTAATACATCTATACATGCTATTAAACGTAGCAATTGAATATTCAAGATATATTTTATATGAGAAATTATTCAGGGCCTAATATTTGGTTAAAATGGAACAAATTAAATGATATTTTGTAAACCAATGCTTCTACATTTTATGAGCCTGAAGGATAAGACCATAAACTATTTTTTCTTTAATTGTTGGGGCTCAGGGTGATTTTAATTTTCTTAAGTTTTTTTTTAATCTCTGAATCTTTTATAATCTCCAATAATTTAGAACAGAAATACAAGTTTTTAATAGTTTTTTTCTCAATAATAAAATTATAAGTCAACATTTTTACAAGAATCCTTAAAAAATGGTATTAGGCCACTTGACACAAATATTTGAGTTTGCCTACTTAAAGAGTAGACATGTAGTCCTAGTGCTAGGCATAACCACGCAGATATAGACCTTTTCTGTATTCATTTCCTTTTCCATTTTTGCTTTTGTTTCTACTTGATTTTTTTTTTCCCACTGTAACCTACCTTTTACCTTGTGGCCACAGGAAACTTTCTTTTAGGCAAATCATGATATTCCCCCTAAAAATAGCCTTTTGATGGCCCTCTGTTGTTATCAGGAATAAATATTGCCTATTTTAGTTAATTCTCTCTCACTTAAAAATATCAGACCCAATGTCAATATCCATTTTAATACAGGATAATGGATTTTATATTCTTAAGAAATCTGGGTAGCTAATAGAATTGAGGAAAGATCTGTTGGAGACCATTCCTCAAGTAATGGAACTGGGATTATAATGCTATCCAAAATTTCTCTGTGAATTTCCTCTTCTGTCTCTCCTCTTCTTTTTATTGGTGAATGTAGGCTTTATTTTCTACTGCATTTAGATGTTCTCCATGTGTTAGGGAACATGACTATTCTCAGCTCCAGATTAGCAACTTTAACAGAAAAGGTTTCTATCAACAGCTATATACTAATCCCATCAGAGGATTACAATTACATCAATTACAATTACATCAGAGGATTACAATTACAGAGTGGTTTGCATAACAGGCTCACTCCTCTCCTCAGCTAAATTCTGTGTCAAAAGGACTACACTACTAGGACTAGACTACTATGGCTAAGCCTGAGTCACATTATTCTCTCCAACCAGTGGCAAGAGAAAAAGCCATCTGCAAAGAGAAGGGGGATGTAATAATGGGAGATACAAGGTAGCAATCAAGGTACATTGTCAAAAAAGGCCTTTGAAAATAGACCCCTGTCCACTTCTTAATTTTTTTCTGCTCTCACACTTTTTGTGTTAAATAGAATTGCAAGCATTCTAAAGTATTCTATGCTGGTTGGCAATTTGTATTTTTATAAAAAATGTTTTCTCCGTTTGGAAACACAACGAATAATCCACCTTTTGCACCTAGAAAATCTTTCAGTTTCACTGCGTCTAAGAGTCTTTCCTGACTCTTATTGATAGGTCTTAATCTGCTTACCCTTGAGGAGTTTTCTGCTTTTCCCACCATATTGTATGCTTCTTGATAGCAGGGATGGGTGGGATGCTATATAATTTTATATTTGTATCCTCAAAACTAAATAAGACCTTTAATATATAAAAAGTATTTTAAAATATATTGAATAGATGTGGAATAAGTCATCAGTTTTCTAAAAAGACACATGGTAAGGAAAGGAAGGAATCCAATAAGTTAACCTGGACAAAATGGTTATTCACATATAGTAAACCATTTGATCCCCACTTCACACTATATACAAAAATCAATTCCAGAACCATTGAAAACTTAAATGTGAAAAGCAAAATTTAAAAATATTTACAGGAAATATAGGTAATGATAACTGACTGCAGAAATATGAGATTTAGTAACAGACTTTTTAAAAAGAGAAATTCATAAAAGACTAATACATATTTGACTACATTAAAATTAAGAAGTGCTCATCAGAAGATATCTCAAAGTATCTTAAGTTGCATATCCTAGGAGCATAGGATAATTTTCCTATCTTATGATAGAGAATGTTGTGCAGGTACTTTATTGAGGACATCTAGAAGTGCCTGTAGGGAAATAAGGAAAGCAGTATAGGGAGGGGATGTGGCTGAGTCAATATGTGGTTTCAGTTCTAGTCTAGCCTTGCCCTAATACCATGGGAAGCTCTGGAGCATGATTGTACTGTGGAACAAGCCTTGAAGTAAGGGAGTGAGCCTCTTGTATCTGTTATTAGTTATTGGCTTCAGGCTGATCGCCAGACTTTGGGTGAGGGAGATCCACTGGCCAATCACCTTTTTTTTTGAAGGATATAGTTAGTAAACTATCACCAGTAAACATTCATTGAAAACAGTATCTACATTTATTTTTGGAAACAGCTTCAGTAGAATAGGTATTATTTTTTCTTTAAATGTTTGAAAGAATTCCCCTGGGAAACCATCAGGCCCTGGACTCTGGTTTCTTGGGAGAGTTTTGATGACTGCTTCAATTTCCTTAAGGAAATTTCCTGGTTATTGATCTGTTCAGGTTTTCCATTTCTTCCTATTTCCCTTTTGGTAGTTTATGTTTCCAGGAATGCATCCATTTCTCCCAGATTTCCTAATTAGTTGGCATATAGTTGCTCATAATATGTTCTTAAAATCGTTTGTATTTCCTTGGTGTTGGTCGTGATCTCTCCCATTTTATTCATGATTTTATTAATTTGAGTCCTTTCTCTTTTCTTTTTGATAAGTCTGTCTAGAGGTTTATCAATCTTATTAATTCTTTCAAAGAACCACCTCCTAATTTCATTGACTTTTTCTATTGTTCTTCTGGTTTCTATTTCATTGATTTCTGCTCTGAATAGCCGAAGGAATGTTAGGGGGGAAAAAAAGCTGGGTGCATCACAATGCCTGACTTCAAGATATATTAGAAAGCTGTGATTATCAGAACAGCATGGTATTGGCACAAAAACAGACACGTAGATCACTGGAACAGAATAGAGAACCCAGAAATGGACTCACAACTCTATGGTCAACTAACCTTAGACAAAGCAGGAAGGAGTATCCAGTGGAAAAAAAGACAGTCTCTTCAACAAATGGTGCTGGGAAAATTGGACAGCCACACGTAGAAGAATGAACCTGGACCATTTTCTTATACCATGCACAAAGATAAACTCAGAATGGATGAAAGACCTAAATGTGAGATGGGAATCCATCAAAATCCTGAAAGAAAACAGAGCTGCAACCTTTTTTTTTTAAGATTTTATTTATTTATTCATGAGAAAGAGAGAGAGAGAGGCAGAGACACAGGCAGAGGGAGAAGCAGGCTCCATGCAGGGAGAAGCAGGCTCCATGCAGGGAGCCTGATGCGGGACTCGATCCCAGGACTCCAGAATCATGCCCTGGGCTGAAAGCAGGCGCTAAACTGCTGAGCCACCCAGGGATCCCCAAGGCTGCAACCTCTTTGAAATAAGCTGCAGCCACTTCTTGCTAGACACATTTCCAAAGGCAAGGGAAACAAAAGCAAAAATGAACTATTGGGACTTCATCAAGATTAAAAGCTTCCACACAGCAAAGGAAATGTCAACAAAACTAAAGGACAAGTATGGAATGGGAAAAGATATTTGCAAATGACATATCAGATAAGGTCTAGTGTACAAGATCTATAAAGAACTTATCAAACTCAACACCTAAAAAAGTAAATAAATAATACAGTCAAGAAATGGGCAGAAGACATGAACAGATATTCCTCCAAAGAAGACATACATACAACTCCACTTGGAAATGTTCTGTGAAGGCCAAGTGTGTAAACAGACATTCCGGAGAGCCTGAACTGCATCCAGCAACAGAACCCACGTGTGACTGCAGTTGAATGTTGACTTCTCTTCTAAAATGAAGAGATGCTAATCGGTCCTGGTTTAGTGATGGGAACTTGTGGTTAGAGACCTGTCCTACAGCCTGTACCAGAAGCCATTTACTCAGATTATGGGAAGACGCTCAGTTCAATAAACCTGTCCAATGACAAACAAACAAACAAAAAACCCCCCAAAACAGACAACAGACACATGAAAAAATACCACACATTATTTCGTATCAGGGAAATACAAATCAAAACCATGAGATACCTCACACCAGTGAGAATGGCTAAAATTGACAAGACAGGAAACAACAAGTGTTGGTGAGGTTGTGGAGAAAGGGGAACCCTCTTGCACTATTGGTGGGCATGTGAACTGGTGCAGCCACTCTGGAAAACAGTGCAGAGGTTCCTCAAGAAGTTAAAGATAGAGCTACCCTAATGACCCAGCAATTTCACCACTGGGTATTTACCCCAAGATACAGATATAGTGAAATGATGGGATACCTGCACCCCAAAGTTCATAGCAGCAATGTCTGCAATAGCCAAACTTGGAAGGAGCCAAGATGTCCTTTGAGAGATGAATGGATAAAGAAGAGGTGGTATACATACATACAATGGAATATTACTCAGCTACCAGAAAGTATGAATACCTACCATTTACATCGATGTAAATGGAACTGCAGGGTATTATACTAAGTAAAATAAGTTAATTGGAGAAAGGCTATTGTCGTATTGTTTCACTCATATGCAGAATATAAGAAATAGTGCAAGGGATCATAAGGGAGGGAGGGGAAACTGAATGGGGAAAAATCAGAGAGGACAACAAACCATGAGAGACTCTTAACTCTGGGAAACAAATTGAGGGTTGCTGAAAGAGAGGTGGATGGGGAGGACAGAGTAACTGGGTGATGGGCATTAAGGAGGGCACATGATGTGATGAGCACCGGGCGTTGTAGGCAATTGATGAATTACTGAAAATTACATCTGAAACTAATGATGAGCTATATGTTAGTAAATTGAACTTAAATAAGAAAAAGAAAAACAAAAGCAGCATCTACCAGGAAAGCCAAAGGATGAGATGCAAATCACATGAAGATACTTATGATGCATATAAGAAAGGATCTGTATCACAAATACATGAGGAAGTTCTATAGATAAAAAGAAATATGGCCAATGTATGAAGATACTCTCGATATGATTAGCAATTGGGGAAATGTAAATCAACACCATAATGAGATACCTTTTCACATTTACTTGATTAACAAAATATTAAAAGCCTAACAATTACTGCAATAGCAACAAATACTGAATTATCAATGTGGATCATTGATATTTCTCATACCTTGTAGGTGGTTTTATAAATTATTATAATCCCTTTGTAAGAGCAACTTGGCATTTTCCTATAAAGTGAAATATATTTATGTAACTTACAACCCAGCAATTCTACTTCCAGGTATATATTCAAAAAAAAAATGTTGACCCTAGAAATAACCCAAATTTCTGTGAATAGTACAATAGTTAAGTAAATTGTAGTATATTCATAAAATATTCAGCAGTGAAAATTAAGAGCACAACTAAACAAAATAGGATGGATAAATGTTAGTAATGTTAAATTAAAATCAAGCTCCAGAAAACTACATACAACATAATTTTATTTGTAAAATTTTGTTTATAATTTTAATACAAAGTTAAGAAATGAGTAAAAAACCAAAATTAAACTAATTGTGAACACAAACCAAAGGAGTGATAAGCATAAAATTAAAATTAATGATACTTTGTGGTTGGACAATAAATCAGAGGTTGGCAAGATCAGGAAGGAGGAGCATGTTGATTTAGTTAGTAACTATTTTAGTGCAGGACTAAGTGGTAGATTCATGGTTATTAGTCATATTAACACAAACAGACACATAAATTAGTATGATTAGTTCATTAGTTCACTCCATGAATTAATGATGACTGTGATAAACCTAGGGGTATGTTAATTCATTTTTGTTCACCTGAGGTCTAAATAAAAGCTCCACGGAATAAACTTATAAGCATATGGTTCTGAAAATTTCACTTATTTGAATATAGTGTATTAAAACTAATATCTGCAGAAGATATTGATTTCTCCCCACTTATTTCCCATGGAATACTGGATAAGAGTTTGGAGTGTGTTTAACCTTTCTCATCTGAAAAATGGGATTAAAAGTAGTTGTCCTTACAGTCTTGTGTGTATCTTGAGATTCAAGAGAGACCATATCTCTGAGTTCATTGTTTAAATTGTAGTTAGACACAGATATACATATACATATACATATGGGTAATGATGATGAAGTAGTAATAATCATGTCGTCATAACAAGAAGTATCTACCGAATGTGTGCCATGTGCTAGGCACAGAACAAGGCCTGGTTCAGCTATAAAGATGTATGCGTAGCTGATAATTGTAGTGAAACTAATAGATGTTCATATAGGAATATGATCAAGGTATTGAGGAACAGAAGAAGGACAAATGGAATAAATTGGAGATGATTTCACAGGATATAAAATTGTGGGTAGGTCTTGAATAATTAGTAATTTACCAAGAGAGAAGAGAAGACATTCCAGGTAGCTTCAAAGGCATGTTACCTGGATGGGTTTAGGAAATGTTGGGTTTTTGGAGGTAAAGAGGTGGAAAGCTGTGACCAAAATGAAACTCAGCTGGTGACAGCATAGACCAGAGCTCAAATTCCAGAGAATAAAAAAATTTATTATACCTGTCATGACTTTTTAAAGAAAAGAACTCCTTGCATTTAATTTATCTTAAACCAAACCTTTTTTCAAACGTTCATAAAATCCCTTCCCAGAGAATAAATAAATTACTGAAATGTACTGTGCTTTCTGAATCTAAGGGGCTATGAAATCCATTTATAATTAACTAAAAAAAAAAGTTTCATGAATCATACAAATACCATTTGTATTATCACTCTGAGATCATTTCCTTCATACAGAGGAGAATAAACTTCAGGGCTCTATCAACTCCACCCAATTCATTAGACTTGTCTTTGATTCTTAAGAAATCTCCTAAAGTTTTTTCCCTCCAAATTTCCTACTAAACTATTCTTTCAATTAGTCTCAGTTCTTTTATATTTATTAAACTGTCTGAGAAAAACCACAGGACCCACATCATTTGGAGACCTTTCATTCATGAGCTTAAAAAAAAATCCCCCAACCAACAGCAACCAAAAGGTTGATTGTATTCCTTGTTACTACTGTATAAATAAATGGGGCCTTTTAATGTATCTTTTTTTTTTTAAACGTATCCTTTTATTGTAGTAATGTTGGACATGGACTACTATTTTCTTTTATGATTGATCCAGTATTTTGGATGCTTAATTATTTTAAAAGAAAAGTGAAGTGGCCCATCATCCCTTACTGCGTTAGAGAAAAGGTGAGATGTCATTCAAAGCGGTGGTTAGCAAATTTTTAATTCTTAATTTTTTTTCTCTGTTGGTTCAATTGCCACATCTTTTAGATTTAGTTCATTTCATCTTGATAGAGAAAGTAAACAACTTCTGGAAAAGCCTAATTCAGAGTCTTTTAGCAAGTTTAGGGCTTTGTTTGGTATATTGAAAGATCAATGTCACTGAGATGATAGGTATCTTTTGTCATAAATGTTGTCATTCTTTGGTGGTTACTTCCATGTTTGTGTTAGTACTCTCCTTTCACATGAAAGGAATTTTCTGATTATCGTGTCTTTTCTCATAACTGCCATTTCTAAGCTAATTATTTCTAAATTTCTACCTGGCCCTTTGCTCTAAATCTGTATATCCAAACTTGTCTATCAATCTGAGTGTCCCCTAAGCATCTCACTCTTAGAATTTTCAGAACAAAATACATATTTTCTTCCCTCCTCACCCTGGAGGAGGTGTTCAATGTGTATTTCAATATTAATCTTCTCCATACAAAAAACCTGGAATCACCTTGACCCCTTCCTTCCACGAACCAATGTTCAACTCTTAGAGATGGTTATCTCTAAAGATCTTTTTATTACTTATATTTTTAAAAGATTATATTTATTTATTTATTCATGAGAGACACAAAGAGAGAGACAGAGACACAGGCAGAGGGAGAAGCAGGCTCCCTGTGGGGATCCCAGTGTGGGACTCAATCCCAGGACCCCGGGATCACACCCTGAGCGGAAGCAGACACTCAACCACTGAGGCCCCCAGGTGTCCCTCTAAAGATCTTTTTAAATGTCCCTTTGTATTCTGTAAATTCTAACCCTGATTGTTCTATGTCCCCATTCCTATAATGCCCCCTTGAATAATTTCCTGCTTCTATTCTTTACCTTTTCATGTTTATTCTTCAAATACCTGCAGGAATGCACCAAAATGAAAATATAAATATGTCTCTCAGATGCTTATAACCTTTTGATGGTTTCATATTGCCCTTAGGAAAAATAAATCACATAGTTGAGCATGTAATAATACATGGGCCATCAAAGTGGGGCTAATAATCTCTTCAGGCCTAAAGTCTCAGATTACTCTTTTCTTCACTTCCTAAGATTTAAGAATACTGAACTATGAACATTCCCTGAATTTGCTATATTATTTTAAAGCACAATGGCTTTGAATGTTCCTTTTGCTTGAAAACTCTCTCTCTTCTATTTGTCCTATTCCTACCCTTTCTTTAAGAGATAGCTCAATCTTTACCTCACTTTAGATGCTTTGCTTTTATCCCTGGAGAGAACTAATCATTTCTTCCTCCTCTTCTGTGTCCACAGAATTTTTATTTTATTTTTTTGCACTCTACATAGCATCTATCAGACTGATGGCTTTTATTTCTTCACAAATCTCTCATTTAATTATGAGTATTTTAAGAGTAGACACCATGTCCTATACAGCCTTTCCTAGCATTCTAATCTGACATAGGGGTTAGTAAATATTAGTTCAATAGTTAAATGGATTGCTTAAAGAAACAAAATGAGAGCCACAAAATAGGTACTTTTCTTTCTTCTGTCCTCTTTTCAGCCCAAGGATTAAGTTCTTCCCAGGATGATTGTGGAAATGCCCACATTGTTGATGAGAAGCTTCACCTTTCACTGGAAAGGGTACTGTTTGGCTCTATGGCCACAAGACAGTGACACAGGAGGGCAACAATCCAACATCATTTGAAAGGCTGTTATTTACTTCTGACTTCACACTTGCCTAAGGTCACAACACTAGGAAGAGATGGAGCTGAGATTCAAATCCAGTCCAGTCTGAGTTGTGCCAAGCCCAAATAGCTCTCTATCCAGTTTCTCTTCCAGCTTGAATTAAATACTGGGCCTGCATTTTTCCCCTTACAATCATGGAATCTCTATTACTAATCTCTTTGATCAACAACAGGCATATGTATCTTGGTCAAAACAAGCAATAATTTGCAGCCTAAACTATTTAATAAAGAAATCTTTCTTTTCTCTCAAGCAACAAAGTATGCAAAGAAATAGCTTTGCTATAACATACATTCAATTTGCATTGCCAAATAGCACATTGATCCTTTTAGTCTAAAACATATGCATTCAAGGTTATTTCACTATTTTCTCCAAGAAGGGGGATGGTGGTGAGGTGGGGTATATAGCTAAATACATATATCCAGATGATTCTTCCCACAACAAAGGAATGATGTGCTTTAAAATTTAATTAAAATACCTACCACTTAAAAATAGAAAAGCTCTGATATTGCTTTAAAATTTTTCCACTAGAAGTTTAAAACAAAAAAATCTTAAAATCAAAGTAATCTGAATGAATGAAAAATAACACAATAACAGTAATAGTCCTAACAATAGCAATATCAAGTTTATTTTTAAGCACTGTCATGTGTGTTAATTTAATCTTCACAATTACTCTTTGCAGTAGATAGAATTATTATCTCCATTTCACAGATATCCTAAGATATTATTTAAGTAATATCTGAGATGTACAGATTAAATTACTTACCACTGTCATATAGCAATAAATGATAAAGCTAGGATTCAAATTCTGAAAGTCTGATTTCAGAATCTGTGCTCTTAACCACTACAATACCTAAATGAATGATAAATATAGATGCCATATTATAAAACACATGTATATGTGTATGCATGTACTCAATTCTAAAATTTGTATATGGATGAACATTTATATGCATATACTACATATAGATACAATCCCACATGCGTTATATGCATATACATAGAGAAATGGAGACATACATATTTATATATACACACACATATGAAAATATACAAAATGTGATAGAAATATAGCAATCATGTTCATAACTTTTCCTACAAAAATCCAACTGGGCCTCCTAAATCCAACAATAAGGAAAAGGAAAAGAAAATTCTCTCACAATTATATTTAGCAAATGTTTTCCAAGAAATATTGTTTAATCACTTCAGGGAAGCAGAACTTTCTAAGGCTGCAGCCAAGTTAAACTTCTGAAAATTGTTTTTGTAATGTTTACCCAGTGAGATCATATTTTCATTGCCCTGATGAAATACAGGTGCAAAATCTAAATACATCAGCCCTTATAGTGCAGTTTCCTGCTGAGTTCCTTTCCTACCATGGCTAAAATCCTTCCGCCTCTTTTTCTTCTACCTTTGTCCTTCACTCCAAAATTTATTGAACTCATGTGATTCTGATAAATCCATGGCAAGGAGAAACAGAAGGAAAATACTATTTACAGAATACCTACTATGTGTCGGTAGCTTTAATAAGCAATATTCCATGTAAGTGACTCAATATTATGTGGTGTGCATTATTTTTACAGAAAGAGAAACCTGGACCCAGAGAAGTTAAGCAACACACCCAGGAAAACAACACTATTAAGTGGTAGAGCCAGAAAATTGGGGTGTTCCCTTGTAATCATAGCAGAAAGAAAGGGAAAAATAGAATTGTAGGAGACTTGTTGGAAGGGATTTTATTTCCCATTGTAATTGTCTTTTTACTATATACTACTGGAGGGAAATGAATAATCTTATTTATATTTAAACCTGTATTCATATGCATTGTGCTGATACAGAGTGCCCACTGGATAGTTAATTTTAAAAAATTGATTTCAAAAGTATACTACAATATCCAAGGGTTAACATGTGTCAAACATTTTGCTCTTTGTCATTTACCTTCTTTCCTTTAATGGACTCTAGCACAACCTCCTAACATTGCATTTGAAGAAACTGACGTCCAGAAAGGTAAAGCAGTTTATCCCATGAGAGCCAAAAGGTTTGGAAGTGACCATTTGGAATTAGTGCTCTTTGCATGCCACAAGAAATAATCCTTCATTACTAATGTATTTGTGTGTAGGTGATTTGCACTAAACAGATTTGAACCAAATGGAAAAGAAAACTATAGATTCCTTGCCCATCTAAATTGCCAGTGCCAGTTCACAGACCAGATGGAAAGAATGTTTACTACTAATAGGGCTAGGAGGTTAGGGCAGGATTTTTGTTTTCATAAGCAGGGCGGCAGCACCCTGTAGCCTGGAGCCCATGCTCCCATGCTGGGGGCCAGAGCTGCCAACTATGAACCAGAAGGGTAACAGCCTCTGCTGGGAATTGAAACCCACAAATCCCTGTGTGGAAAGATAAAATCTTTTTTGCTTCTTAATTCAATCACATACCCAACTGGCAATCTTGCATATCAAAATGGGAATCCTGGGAGGCTGTTGGAATATGCAGATCAACAGAAGCTAATTAGCATTAACTTGCAGCCCTCCCGAACTGATTGGCAGCACAGCTGTGGGGACCCAACAAAACATGCTGAGTTGCATGTTTGTCAGGCCACCTGCCACTTGGCGGAATCCAAAATAGTGCAAACCACCATGCCATAATAACTTGGTGACCTTACTTTGAGAGGAGTAGGAAACAGACATATTTGGATTGTGCAGTAATTAGTACTGCCTTCACCTGACACTCATTCAACAATAGGCTTCGTGGAAGTACCTTCCTCATCTGACACCGTGATGTCTTAATTGAGATTGACAGTTTCTTCCTGAGGCTACCAATTCTCCATGAAGTTTGCAATCTTACTCAGAATCACTACAGGCTGCAGGCATTGAAACGCCAGTACAATTTCATTTCTAGTCTCTGAGAGCCTGGCTCTTGTTTCTTAAACCAAGAGCACTTTTTAGGAATAAATACAAAAGACATTAGTGCAGATAGAGGGAGCGTGAGGGCCAGAGACCTGGCTGGGTTACCTTATGTAAGTTACTTAACTTCCTAAACCTCAGACTCCTCTTCTGAATTGTGCACTTCGTGGAGTTATTGTGAGCATTGGGTTAGGTAACGTGTGACAAATCCCAGTACAAAGTAGGGGATCAATAAGCAGCAGCTATTTTAATTTTTATAGCAATTAAAATACATACACATACACAAGAACAGAGGGGCTGACCATTTGGATCTAAGTTTTATAACCTGTCAAGGGGAGAAAATATTGTAAAAATATTTATGAATAAATCACTGTTGCTTTTAGTTGGGAAATTTTTAAAGTACATTGTAAACCTTCATTTTATTCTTTTCAAGTCTCATACATATATGTATATATATGTATGTATATGAGAAGTGTGTTTATACATATACATATATATACATGAAAAGTAAACTTTAGTAATAGTGAAGATAATTGCTAACATTTATTGAGAAATTATAATGTCAAACATTATATTATGACATACATATGATCTTATCTAAACTTCACAGGCCAGGAGATGAGTACTCAAACACCTTAAATTTAGAATGAAAACTAAGGCTTGGGAAATTCTAGTAACTTGCCCAAGGTCAACCTTTTAATTCAGTGCTTTTTGTCTTCCTGCAGATTTTGGATGACCCAAATAATAGCTATATTTTGCACTTGAGTTGTGCTTCCTTCTTATTAGAGAACTGAGCTCCCTATTAAAGTCTGCAGAAGAAATGGAATATTTTCTCAGCTATAGAAATGATGTATGCAGTAAGTGCACGATTGGGGAGATGGTTAGATTTCAGTTTGGCTTCTAAGATCCATTTCAAATCCGAGAAATTAATTGACATATTTATGACCTCTTTCTTGTAGTTAAGTGATAACTTATCTAAAGTTCCTTTTAGCTCCAGTAGGTGAGGCAGGTGAAGTAATAGCAGCTTCAGTTTTAACAACACAATTTTGACAGTGGTGACCCTCGGAGAGTAGATTGAGTGTTCTGGATATTGAGTGGAATAATGATTCTCTTTTGGATCTGTCAGTATCCATTCCACTGATCTTGTCCATGCAGATGTTCTGAGATATTGTGGGATTTGCTTTTGTTAGAGTTTTGATTGTTTTTGAAAATCCAGATTCCTTCTGTCTATCCATCAGTGAACCATTTGCAGTTGTCTGCCAGAGTAAGTTCATTGTGCCAGAAATCTTCCTGGTCACTTTCCCCCATCTCTCTACCACTGCTGGTAATCCCCTGCTACCTTCACACATGACTTGTGAAATGTCTTAAAAGTGTATACACTTGGGATGGATGAAGTACCAACTTGGAATTAGCCAAATAAGATTCAGCTTATCTCTTGGCTGTGATCTATTGGTAATCACAACTGGAAATTGGGTGGAGAGCACTTCAAAGCCCCGTTCTAGCTCACTAGGAAAGGATGAGAATGAGATCAATGGGCCAAGAACCAACTAAATGTTATTCATATTCTAAATTGCTCTTAACTATTGACTATTCTATCAAAGTATGTTTAGATTTGAGAGTGGCAGACAGAGGGAACATGAGAGTACTCTATACAAGGAAGGGAAAAATAGTCACGAAGTAGGGTGATTTGAGCTGTGGTGTCTCTTATGTCATTATCAAATAAAGAGGCAAAATATAAGCAACCAATATTTTGAAAGCACCTGCAATGTTAAAGGAACTTAGTCAGCATACTCTTAGTCAATCATTTCACAGATGAAAAGAACCGAACACTGAGAGTAGGACAGGGGGACAGAGCAAGCAAATGATGATGACAAGATTAGAGCTCTGTATTTATGCTTATGTTTATCCATTCCACTGATCTCAAGCACAACTCAAGTGCAAAAGTGCAAAAAGTTCTTTGCTAAACCATTACATCTCTTACCCTAGAATGCAAGAGATGTGTTAGTTATAGGAAAGAGGAGTAGCATGGAAGGCTACAATGGGACACAGAAGGTCCTACTCCTCTCTGGTATCAGTGACCCTTAACAAGTCACTTATCCTAATACTATTAAAAGTTACATTGTATTGAGTCAGGATATGAAATAAGCACTCAGCATAATTTCTTGTTTAATTTTTACACTGCCCTATGAGAGACATGTGATTAACTCTATTGTGCACATAAGTTTCTGGGAGGTTAAATAATTTTTCCAAGAAATATCTGGTGAGTATCTGGGGTATAATTCCAGGTCTATCAAGTGCCAAACCCGAGCTCTTAACAAATCTATCATGAAAACTCAATTATAAAATGATAGTTTTCAGAATAAATAAATACTTTAGTGAAATCACTGCTATGAGAGTTAAGTTGAAAAAGAGCTAGAATTTGAAAGACTGATGAGTAGGGTATTGTATTGATAAATAAGAGAACAGATGGTAGTTGGTTAAGAAGGTAAACTTAAATAAAGTGCCTATATGCAGTGTACAATGACTGACCCTGGGTTGTGCCTTCATCTTCCCCTACCCTATGCCCATAAGATTTTGACTAATACTGCAGAGGAGTATCAACTCTCACACTTAATCTTGGTTCTTTGTCAAAGGCTCCTTATCCCATCAACTTGGGCTGCTTTAACAAAATACCATAAACTTGGTCGCTTATCAACAGCCACCTCTCAAGCCTCTTCTTATATAAGGGTACTAATCCCATTCATGAGGGCTCCACTTAATAAAACTTAATCACCTTCCAAAGGTGCCACCTCCCAACATCACCACATGGAGATTAGGGTTCTAGCGTATGCATTTTTGGGGACACTAGCATTAAGTCCCTGGCATTCTTCCCTTGTAGGGCCTTCAGTGTTATCTATGTAAGGTAGTCTCTGCCTGCTACTTAAGAGTATGCATGGGGTGGAAGGGGTGGGGTAGATCCCTGGGTAGCTCAGCGGTTTAACGCCGCCCTCCACCCAGGGCGTGATTCCTGGAGTCCTGGGATCAAGTCCCTTGTCAGGCTCCTTGCATGGAGCCTGCTTCTCCCTCTGCCTGTGTCTCTGCCTCTGTCTCTCTCTCTGTCTCTCATGAATAAATAAATAATCTTTCAAAAAGAAAAGAGTATGCATGGGGAAGTAGCAGCAGGAAGAATTCCAGGTTACAGTAGTCAAACTTTTTTGGTTTAACATGAATCCATCATTGGGTCCAATGAAAGCAGCCAACAAGTGTCTGAGCATAGAGGGAGAAAGCAAGAAATCCTGCCGTATGCAGGAAAAACAGCATTCAGGATGGATTTGAATGTTGAGTTTAAACGTTAAGAATGAATTCTGGGAATTCTCAGGTCTCATTGGGTGCCAATATGATTTTTTCATGGTCAAATTTTGTGTTTTTTGAAATGCTTTATCAGTTGGAGGAAGAAAACCCAACAACCTGGTGAAGGAATGGTGATGGGTAAAAGCAAGATAAGCAGGGTCTTTAATTTGATACCAGGTATACCACCTCTGTGCCCATATTCTGTGGTTAAATAAGCCTTCCCTGGTGCTATAAGACTAAACTGTGTCCTTTCCAAATTCATATGTTGACACCCTAACCCCCCAGTGTGGCAGTACGTGGAGAAATGGTCATTAAAAGGTAAAGTTACATGTGGGTGGGACGCTATTCTGCCGGGACTATGGCTTTATAAGAAGAGAATGGGAGACAGATCTCTCTCTACTGTGTAATGACACAGATGTCTGTCATATGTAAGCCAGGAGATCTTCACCAGAACCAAGCCACGTTGGCACTCTATCTCTGATATCTAGCTTCCAGACATGTGAGAAAATCAATTTCTATTGTTTAAGCTTCCTAGGCTATGGCATTTTGTTATTAGGGAGCCCAAGCTGACTAGTACACCTGGAATATTCTATAGGAATTCCTTTTAAGACCCTGCCCAGCCTACTGGGTCCGCAGGAACACCCTAGAGCATAGGGCATGCTGAAATGATAAAGCTCCAGGGTAACTGACTCAGAGAGGCCCTGGCTTGGTCCTAAATTTCAGGAAAAAAAATAGCCATCAGTTATTAAGCACCAAGTGCCAAGTGATTGACCTAAGACTTGCCATTTGGATCTCTCCAAAACCCTAGGAGAGAGTTTCATTATCCACATGACAGGGAGGTGGAAACTGAGGGTCCAAGAAAAAACATGACCCCTGAAGTTCCCATATAGAGTGTATGTTCAAGCTTCAAAAGAAGCTAGTTTCTGTCTGAAATACTCGATTCTGTTTAAGTTCTCGTGGCTTCCTGTTCTTAGCTTTAAGGGCAAAGACATTTGAACCTGCGTCATGCACTGAAATTAACAACATATGGCCCCTACTCTTGGGGTGTCTTTAATCATGTGTGTTCCTGTGTAGTGGGGCAGTTTGGAGTTTGAGGTACAGAGATAGCTATGCAGAGTGTAGGAAGTGTCTTTATGGTGTTTGTGACCAGAGCCTGCGCTTCTGCAGATAATGTCATAGAAAGCACCAGTGCAGCAATAAGGATGACCTTCAATATTGTTTGTTAGAAATAGTTGAAATTAAGATTCCAAATCTGGTTTATGGTTTCCTGGAAATCTGATTTCCAATTCCTCCTAAAATAAACCTCATTGTGATCTCCATCATCAACTGCTTTCTAACACTTACTTGTCTGTCATGCATTCTTTGCACTTACAGACCAAACTGGCACCTAGTTGTTCAGCTGTTCAGCTTTGGCCATTGGTACACTTTGTTTTAGACGCTATTTCTGAACCAATAGAAATAACAACAGTATGTGTTATTATTTATTCCTAGGGAGAATCTAGGATTCAGCATATTTTACATTCAACCTTTTGTAACCCAGGAGTTCCAAGATGGGTACATGAAGGGAGAATGGAGACTAAAGCCTTTGGCCAATATGGTATTTTTTTTTCGTTTAAACAACTTTAACTGATATATAATTTATATATCCTAAAATTAACTCATTTTAACTGTACTATTTACTGAACTTTACTTTATTTAGAGAGTCTTGCCACCAGTTTTGCACTCTAACTTGAGAACATTTATATCATCCATCACAAAAAATACTAGTGTCTATTTGCAGTCACTCCTTTTTCCCCACACTCTACCCCAGGCAACCACAAATCTTCTGTCTCTATAATTTCACTCTTTCTGGATTTTCCTATAAATGTAATCATATGATACGTAGCCTTTTTGTAGGCATATAGTTTTTGAGGTTTATTCATGTTGTAGAAGATGTCAGTACTTGGTTTCTTTTAAATACCAAATAGTATTCTATCGAATGGATATACTACATTTTGTTTATCCATTGCCTGGTTGATGGATATTGGGTTGTTTCCCCCTTTTTTTCTATTATGAATAATATTACTATGAACTGTTACCTATATACAAGTTTGAGAGGACTTACGTTTCATTTTCCTTGCATAGATGTCAAGGAGTAGAATTACTAGATCATATGGTAAACCTATGCTAAGCCACTTAAATTGACAAACTATTTTCCAGAGTGGTTGTATTATTTAACATTCAAATTGCCAATTTATCCACATTCACATTAACACTTGCCTCTGTCTATTTCTGACTATGGCCATTCTAGTGGGCATGAAGTAATAACTCGTGGGTTTAATATGTATTTCCTTAATTCCTAATAATATTGGGCATCTTTTCATGGGTTTATTAGGCATTCACATATTAGGTGAAGAGCTGAATTTTTTTGTACATTTTAAAATTAGTTTGTTTTCTTTATGGAGGTGAAAGAGTTTCTTTTTTTCTGGATTCAAGTCCCTTTTCAGATATATGCTTTGCAAATATTTTCTCCCAATCTGTAACTTGTTTTTTTCACTTTCACGGTGGTATCTTTTGAAGCACAACAGTCTTTAATATTGACAAAGTCATTATTTTTATCTTTTATCCTTGGAGCTTTTGATGCCATATCTATATAATACTTATACAAGGTCACAAAAATTTACTCATTTTCTTCTAAGATTTTGTCTATACTTCTAGTTCTTGAATTTAGGTCTAGGACACATTTTGAGTTAATGTATATAGTGTGAGGTAAGGGTCAAATCCATTCTTTAGCATATGGATATTTAATTGCTCCAATACCTTTCCACATTAAATTGTCTTAACACTGTTGTCAGGGATCCCTGGGTGGCGCAGCGGTTTGGCGCCTGCCTTTGGCCCAGGGCGCGATCCTGGAGACAGGGGATCGAATCCCATGTCGGGCTCCCGGTGCATGGAGCCTGCTTCTCCCTCTGCCTATGTCTCTGCCTCTCTCTCTTTCTCTCTCTCTGTGACTATCATAAATAAATAAAAATTAAAAAAAAAAAAAGTTTAGAAGTGTCAGCTTAAAAAAAAAAAAAAAAAAAAAACACTGTTGTCAATTGACCATAAATAGGAGGGTTTACTCTCAGCTCTATTTCATTGTTCTGTATGATATTCTTATGCCAGTACCATACTGTTGTTGCTTTGTAGTTAGTTTTGATATCAAGAAATGTAATTCCCTAGCCTTGTTCTTCTCTTTCAAAGCTGTTTTGGCTATCTAACAAGATCCCTTGATTTCTATATGAATTTTAGGATTAGCTTGTTAATTTTGTAAAATACAGCCAGAAATCTTGAGGGGAATTTCTCTGAATCTTTAAGGCATAGCAGTTTAAATTTTTGGAACTTAAAATTGAGTGCTTTTAGAAGAGACAGTTGCTCTCCAATTTGCCCAGATCCCCACTACTTTTTGTTTTATTCCAGATTGTTTCACATAATACATGACCCACCTGGTCGCTGAAGCATTTGAATGAACTCCTGATCTCCACTTAGGAATGGTAGAGTAAGAAATGGTGTAAGAAGGATGAGACTGGGGCACTCTAAGCTTAGTATTGATAAAACAGTTATCAGCAAACTTTTTCCTGAGGATGAAGTGTAGAATAAAATTTCTAAAGATTCTTAGTAAAGGTCTGAATAAAAACTAGCAGTGAACCCTCAAAAAGTTTGATAATGTTTTATTTCATTTATTGGGTATCAATTACATGCTTGATATTTGGGACTTTTTGCATATGTGCACTCTTATCTGTATGGCACATCTGCAGAGTAGGCATTACTGTTCCTGTTCTATAGAGTATCATTAAATAGGACATTGGGGGGCAGGGCAAGATGGCAGAAGAGCAGGGGTCCTCACCTCACCTGCCCCTCCCCAACTTACCTGGATAAATTTCAAACCATCCTGAACACCTATGAATTCGACCTGAGATTTAAAGAGAGAACAGCCGAAAAGCTGTAGAGAGAAGAGTTTTCGCTTCTCTCTTTCCTCTAGGAAGGCAGAAAAAAATAAAATAAAGAAGAACCAAGTGGGGGAGGGGCCCCACGAGGAGCCGGGCTAAGTGGGGGGATGGTGGCGGGAGAGCCCCCGGGACAGGAAAGCCCAGGCCCAAGAAGTAGGAACTTAAAAATCCATACTGGATTCTTCCCGGACAAGAAAGGAGCTCAGCAGGGAACTCGAGCAGACCACAGGAGGAGCAGTGGAGCCCCCAGATTCACCAGGGTCACTAACAGAGGAAGTGTGCCCTGGGGGAGAGCGCACAGCACACTGTGGCGGATCACGGTAAAGGGCTGGAGTGCATGTCCGGTGGGGCCTCGGGAGCAGCTCAGGTGGCAGCTCTGCACCAAGGGGGCTGTGCCCTGCTGCCTTTGGGAGCTGCGACCCCAGGAGCGCGATTCTAGCAGTACAGGCCCCAGATCCCAGGGTGCTGGGGGACACAGCCCAGGATCCTGTGGTCCCCCGGGGACAGGCGGAGGAGGGCAGGGCACAAGACAGCGAGGACTCTCCTGCTGCCAGGTGCCCCCAAGCTGTGCAGATCTCTGCCCCCACCGTCCTGGGAGCACCTAGGCCAGTGTGGACTGGGAGACTGTGTAAGTTACTGCAGGAGAGGCTCCAGAGCTGGAGACCTGGCCACCACCAGTGTGGTTGTTCCTCCTTGTGTCACCCTGTGCCTGGGAGGAGCAGGGCCACCAGGGAACAGGGGCCTCACGGAGTCAACAGCTCACACTGAGCCCAGCACCCAGTGAGGGGCAGGGCAGCTCCCTTAGATGCACACACCTGAGAATAAGCACAGCAGCCCTTGCACAGAAGACCAGCTGGAAGGACAGGGGAAGAGCAAGCTCGTGACCATGCAGCACTGGAAAGCTCCAGGGGAAGTTGAGGGATTTACAGTATACAGAACCAGAGGGTTCCCTCTTTTCTATTTTTCCTTTTCCAGTACAACTCGTTTTTATATCAGACTATAAATTTCCAATATTGTTTCTCTTTTCCCACCTTAACTACAATGTTTTACCACCTCTTCATTTTTAAATTTCTTCCTTTTTGACTTTCATACTTCTACAATTAATAGGTCTTAAATAATTTTCCACTTCTAGATTCCCTTCAACATACTCAACTCATTTTGCGGAGATATATGAGATATGTTTTAATTATTTTGTGTTTTTGTTTTCTCTGCCTCATTTTGTCCTACAATTGAGGAAGTTAGTATCTTCTAAAACAGGACCAGCATGTACCCAGAACCAAGTGGTATATCGTGTTAGTTCATTTTGTGAGATTCTTCATTCCCATTATGCCCTCCTCTTTAATCACATTTATGTTTTGGTAGTCAATGTTGGGGCCCTCTACAAGTATTTCTGGTTTATAGAAATTTGAGACTGAGCATCTTCTTACATACAGAACTCAATATACTCAGAACCAAGAGGATCACCCTCTAGGACCCATCAGGTAAACTACATTCACCCTCCAATACAACTTTGACACCACCACAATCTCCCAGTCGCCCCCCCCACTTTTTTTTTCTTCTTTTTTCTTCTTTGATTCTTGGCCTTTTATTTTTTCCTACTTTGTTTTAAAATTTGTTTTCACTTTAGTGTTCCTTCTGTTTTATTTGTTCCAGTCTTTGTTTTCATTTACTGGTCTCTGACCTTGTCAGAATCGTCTAGGGTGAATTTACTTAGGTAGTAGTTGATATTCTTGACTCATCCCGCTCATACAGCCACTCTGCACTGAGCAAATGATTAGAAGGAAGAACTCATCACAAAAGAAAGAATCAGAAACAGTACTCTGCCACAGAGTTACAGAATATGGATTACAACTCGATGTCAGAAAGCCAATTCAAAAGCACAATTATAAAGGTACTAGTGACTCTGGAAAAAAGCATAAAGGATTCAAGAGACTTCATGACTGCAGAATTTAGATTTAATCAGGCCAAAATTAAAAATCAATTAAATGAGATGCAATCCAAACTGCTGGAGGTCCTAACTTCGAGGGTTAATGAGGTAGAAGAAAGACTGAGCAACATAGAAGACAAGTTGATGGCAAGGCAGGAGGCTGAGAAAAAAAGAGAAAAACAATTAAAAGACCATGAGGAAAGGTTAAGGGAAATAAATTATAGCCTCAGAAGGAAAAATCTACATATAATTTGGGTTCCAGAGAGTGCTGAGAGGGACAGAATGCCAGAAAGCATATTTGAACAAATCATAGCTGAGAACTTCCCTACATTGGGGAGGAAAACAGGCATTCAGATCTAGGAGATAGAGATCCCCTACCCCAAAATCAATAAAAACTGTTCAACACCTCGACATTTAATAGTGAAACTAACAAATTCCAAAGATAAAGAGAAAATCCTTAAAGCAGCAAGAGACAAGAGATCCCTTACTTGTATGGGGAGAAATATTAGATTAGCAGCAGACCTCTCCACAGAGACCTAGCAGGCCAGAAAGGGATGGCAGGATATATTCAGGGTCCTAAATGAGAAGAACATGCAGCCAAGAATACTCTATCCAGCAAAGCTGTCATTCAAACTATAAGGAGAGAGAAAGTGCTTCCAAGGTAGGCAGAAACTGAAAGGGTATGTGACCACCAAACCAGCTCTGCAAGAAATATTAAGGAGGACACTGTAAAAGAAAGAGGAAGCCCAAAGAAATAATCCACAAAAACAGGGACCGACACTAAATTAATATCCCTCAATAGTTACTCTGAACGTGGTTGGGCTAAATGATCCCGTCAAAAGACACAAGGTTTTGGACTGGATACAAAAGCAAGACTCTGCACCAAGAGACATATTTTAGACGTAAGGACACCTCCAGCCTGAAAAATGAAGGAGTGGAGAACCATTTACCATTCAAATGGTTCTCAAAAGAAAGCAGGGGTAGCAATCCTCATATCAGATAAATTAAAGTTAATCCCAAAGACTGTAGTAAGAGATGAAAAGGGACACTATATCATATTTAGAGGGTCTATCCAACAAGAGTACCTAATAATCATGAACATTTATGCCCCTAATGTGGGAGCTGCCAAGTATATCAATTAATAACCAAAGTAAAGACATACTTAGATAAAATATGCTAATAGTAGGAGACTTCAGCACAGCACCTTCTGCAAATGACAGATATTCGAGGCAAAATATCACCAAAGAAACAAGAGCTTTAAATGATACACTGGACCAGATGGATTTCACAGATATTTACAGAACTTTGGATCTGAATGCAACTGAATACACATTTTTCTCAAGTGTTCCTGGAACTTTCTCCAGAATAGACCACATACTGGGTCACAAATCAAGTCTCAACTGGTACCAAAAGATTGGGATTGTCACCTGCATATTTTCAGACCACAATGCTTTGAAACTAGAACTCAATCACAAGAAGACATTTGGAAGAAATTCAAACACGTGGAGGTTAAAGAGCTTCCTGCCAAAAGATGAATGGATCAACCAGGAAATTAGAGAAGAATTTAAAAGATCCATGGAAACTAATGAGAATGAAGATACAACCATTCAAAATCTTTGGGATACAGCAAAAGCAGTCCCAAGAGAAAAATACATCGCAATGCAAGCATCCCTCAAAAATTGGAAAAAATTCAAATACACAAGCTAACCTTGCACCTAAAGGAACTGGAGAAAGAACAGCAAGTAAAACCTAAGCAGAAGAAGAGAGTTAATAAAGATTCGAGCAGAACTCAAGGAAGTAGAGACCAGAAGAACTGTAGAAGCCAGGAGTTGGTTCTTTGAAAGAATTAATAAAATAGATAAGCCCTGAGCCGGCCTTATTAAAAAGAAAAAGAAAAGACTCAAATTAGTAAAATCATGAATGAAAGAGGACAGATCACAACCAATACCAAGGAAATACAAACGATTTTAAAAGCTTATTATGAGAAGCTATACGCCAATAAATTAGGCAATCTAGAAGAAATGGATGCATTTCTGGGAAACCACAAACTACCAAAACTGGGACAGGAAGAAATAGAAAACCGGAACAGGCCAACAACCAGGGAAGAAATTGAAGCAGTCATCAAAAACTTCCCAAGACACAAAAGTCCAGGGCCAGATGGCTTCCCAGGGGAATTCTATCAAGCATTTAAAGAAGAAACAATACCTATTCTACTTAAGCTGTTCCAAAAAAAAATAGAAAGTGATGGAACACTTCCAAATTCCCTTTACAAGGCCATCATCACCTTTTTCCAAAACCGAAGACCCCACCAAAAAGGAGAGTTATAGACTAATATCCCTGATGAACACAGATGCAAAAATTCTCAACAAGATACTAGCCATAGGATCCAAAAGTATATTAAGATTATTCACCACGACCAAGTGGGATTTATCTCCAGGATGCAAGGCTGGTTCAACACTTGTACAACAATCAACGTGATAGATCATATAAACAAAAGAAAAAACAAGAAGCATATGATCTTCTCAATAGATGCAGAGAAACCATTTGACAATTATAGCATCCATTCCTGATCAAAACTCTTCAGAGTGTAGGGATAGAGGGAACATTACTCAGCATCTTAAAAGCCATCTATGAAAAGCCCACAACAAACATTGTTCTCAATGGGGAAAAACTGAGAGCCTTTCCCCTAACGTCAGGAACGTTACAGGGATATCTGCTCTCACCACTGCTATTCAACATAGTACTAGAAGTCCTTGCCTCAGGATTCAGGCAACAAAAAGAAATAAAAAGACATTCAGATTGGCAAAGAAGAAGTCAAACTCTCCTTTTTTGTAGATGACATGATACTGTAATACAAATACCGAAAGACTCCACCCCAAAATTATAGACTTTATACAGCAATTAAACAATGTGGCAGGATACAAAAAAAAAAAATCAATTCCCAGAAATCAGTGGCATTTCTATGCACTAACAATGAGACTAAAGAAAGAGAAATTAAGGAATCAATCCTATTTATAATTGCACCCAAATCCATAAGATACATAGAAATAAACCTAAAATGTAAGGATCTATACTCAGAAAACTACAGAACACTTATGAAAGAAATCAAGGAAGACACAAAGAGATGGAAAAACATTCCATGCTCATGGTTTGGAAGATTAATATTGTGAAAATGTCTATGCTACCCAGGGCAATTTACACATTCAGTGCAATCCCTATCAAAATACCATGGGCTTTCTTCACAGAGTTGGAATAAATAATCTTAAGATTTGTGTGGAATAAGAAAAGACCCTGAATAGCGAGGGGAACATTGAAAAAGAAAACCAGAGCCGGGACATCACAATGCCAGATTTTAAGCTGTACTACAAAACTGTAACCATCAAGACAGAATCTGGCACAAAAGCAGACACAAAGATCAATGGAACAGAATAGAGAACCCAGAAATGGGCCCTCAACTCTATGATCAACTAATATTCAAGAAAGCAGGAAAGACTATCCACTGGAAAAAGGACAGTCTCTTCAATAAATGGAGCTGGGAAAATTGGACAGTCACGTGCAGAAGAATGAAACTAGACCATTCTCTTACACCAGAAACAAAGATAAACTCAAAATGGATGAAGGATCTAAATGTGAGATAAGAATCCATCAAAATCCTCAAGGAGAACACAGGCAACACCCTTTTTGAACTTGGCCACAGCAACTTCTTGCAAGGCACATCCATGAAGGCAAGGGAAAAAATAGCAAAAGTGAACTATTGGGACTTAATCAAGATAAAAATCTTCTGCACAGCAAAAAAACAGTCAACAAAACTAAAAAACCTACAGAATGGGAGAAGATATTTGCAAATGACATATCAGATAAAGGACTAGTATCCAAGATCTATAAAGAACTTATTAAACTCAACAGCAAAGAAACAATCCAATTGTGAAATGGGCAAAAGACACGAACAGATATTTCACCAAAAAAGACATAGACATGGCAACAAGCACATGAGAAAATGCTCCACATCATTTGCCATCAGAGAAATAGAAATCAAAACCACAGTGAGATACCACCTCACACCAGTGAGAATGGTGAAAATTAACAAGAGGGAAACAACAAATTTTGGAGAGGATGTGGAGAAAGAGGAACCCTCTTGGACTGGTGGTGGGAATGTGAACTGGTGCAGCCTCTCTGGAAAACTGTGTGGAGGTTCCTCAAAGAGTTAAAAATAGACCTGCCCTACGACCCTGCAATTGCACTGCTGGGGATTTACCCCAAAGATACACATGCAGTGAAACGCTGAGACACCTGCAATCCAATGTTTATAGCAGCAATGTCCACAATAGTCAAACTGTGGAAAGATGCTCAGTGTCCATGGACAGATGAATGGATAAAGAAGATGTGGTCTATGTATACAATGGTATATTACTAAGCCATTAGAATCGATGAATAACCACCATTTGCTTCGACGTGGATGGAACTGGAGGGTATTATGCTGAGTGAAGTAAGTCAATCTGAGAAGGACAAACATTATATGGTTTCACTCATACAGGGAATATAAGAAATAGTGAAAGGGATATAGGGGAAAGGAGAGAAAATGAGTGGGAAATATCAGAAAGGGAGACAGAACATGAGAGACTCCTAACTCTGAGAAATGAACAAGAGGTGATGGAAAGGGAGGTGGGTGGGGGATGGGGTGACTGGCTGATGGGTGCTGAGGGGGGCACTTGACGGGATGAGCACTGGGTGTTATGCTATATGTTGGCAAATCGAACTCCAATAAAAAGAATACAAAAAAAAAAAAAAAAGCTCCAACATAGGACATTGTATTTTCCCCCAATAATTCTGATACATTTTTTGCTTTACGTGATTGTAGTGTTTCTGTCCCCTGAAATCCCATAGCATTTTCTGTGGACCTCTCTTAGAATATAGAGAAATACTTTATCTCTTATTTTACCCATTTACATAGACATAATGCTTTATGATAACTGGAAATTTTTGAGGGGACAAGCCCTATTAGACTCATCTGTATCCCAGATTGTGCTTTCTATAGTAAAGACTGAACATTTCAAGTGCATTCATATTTGCTACAGGAGCAAATAGACCAATTGTTAATTGACTGAGATTTTAAAAGGTTTGTTTTGCTAAACAGGAAAAACTTTGGATCTCATTTTTCATTTAGTTCCAATAAAAATTCTAGCAAATTAAAAGTATAACATCTTGGAGAATTTGGGCTACTGGAAAAATTCCTTTGATAAACTGAAAATCAGCACATTCAAATAAGATCTAATATATAGAATTTCAAAACTCATCTTCAGATTGTAATTATGTTGTATAAGTGTCCTTCTTTATTGGCATACTTAAATTTTATTTTTTTCATGTTTGTTTTGGAGCTCCCTAAACTGTCTCCCACATAGAACATATATTACTCTCCTTTCTTGATGATTTTATCATATGAGTTCATGAGAATATTCCATGTCTCCTCCATCACCCTGAAATTGTCCACATAACTGCTTTGATCGCAATCTAATCCCTTTGTCAAAACCCTAGTCCAAGACTTGTGTTGCCAACTGCCAAAGCTCTGTTCTGTGTTTTGTGATTGTATGTGTAAGGTGAAACAGCTTTGTCCCTTTGTTTCTTATTCTTCCAAAAACCCTTTTGGAAGTGAAAATATGATATGACCTTTATTTAACTATTGGTAAATCAAGAGTACATTTTATGGGATTTTAAAGTGAAATGAACGCCAATGTTGAACATTAAATTGCTATAGTCTCAGTGGTTAATTTTAAAGTTTTTTTTTTCTTGCTCTGAGAACATTTTGAGATTGTAGCAGAAGATTCTTAAGATTCACAGATCCAAATAATATGCGAGCCAAGCCATGGAGCATATCTTATTTCAACATTGAATCCTGAACACCTAACATGGTACCTAGCCTATGTTTGTGCTTAATTAGGAAGCATTTTTTTTTCTTTATCTATCCTGGTTTTTTTTTTTTTGTTTTTTTCTCTTTGGTTTTTGTACTTCTCAGGTCAAAGGTCTCTAAACATCTTGAACTTACCAGGTTTCCATGAAAATAAAACTATTGCTAGATATTGTTAGAGATCGTGCAGTCACCTTCCTCCCACTGGGTGAGTTGAGTGTTCCTAGGATACTGAGAAATACTTAGGCTGCCTTTCTGGTTATGCTGTTGCCACCACATGGTCTGGAGTTAACTCTTTTGTTGACTTCTTATTTTGGAAGTGCCTCTAGGTTTGGATATCAGATAGCTTGGGTGATGGGACATTTAAATTTATTCAAATATAAGGATTATAGGATATTCTCTCATTTAATCATTGAAGAGATAAATATGGAATATCTACCATGTACCAGTCTGGTGTTGGGAACTGGGGATAAAAAGATGAAGACACAGTCTTTGTCCTCAAGAAGCTTCCAATATAATTAGGCAGGGGAGATAAAACAGATTCCATCATGTCATGATTGCTATATTAGAGTGAATAATGTGCTCTGAAGGCAGAGAAGGGAGTGAAAAATGTTGCCTGAGGGTTGGGGAAGCATGTTTATTTTGTTGGTGTGCATACTCTTTTGTCACTGTAAGCCCCGAGGACAATTTTTACACATACTCATTTGGTAAGATAATATTTATAAAATATTTTACTGTCCTCAGATCATAAAGAAAATGATTCATATGGCATAGCAGGACATGAAGCACCAGCCTAACACTAGGTTGATACTTTCAAAGTATTTACAGTCATTACTGTGAAATGACCTTGAAGGATTCTAATTTACTTTATGACAATGGATGCAAATTAAAGCTTGCTGGACAAGCAACTGTTTCATCTGACCCAAGAATACTTTCTCCCTAATTTGCTAATATTAAGAAAACCTTTTTTCCCTTACTTTCTCTTTTGTCCCCTCCACCCCCTCATCCTCTCCTCTCACCTTCAAGTATTTGTTGAGCACTTGCCATGTGTTAAACTGTGTACTAGGCACTGAGCATACAAAGACGGCTAAAAGTAGTCTAGCAAAGGAGATAAATTTATTCACTAGGACATATGCTCTGGTGGAAGAATGCATAATATGCTAGGAATGTTTTAAGAAATAATTATATTTGCCTCAAGGGAATCCAGCAAGGCTTCTCAGAGGAGGTGGTATTTAAACAAGGTTGTGATAGACACACTATATCTTACTTCTTTTTTTAAAAGATTTTTTTCTATTTATTTATTCATGAGAGACACAGAGAGAGGGAGAGGCAGAGATACAGGCAGAGGGAGAAGCAGGCTCCCCATGGGGACCCTGATGCAGGACTTAATCCCAGGACCTGGGATCACACCCTGAGCCAAAGGCAGATGCTCAACCTTTGAGCCACCCAGGCGTCCCTATGATAGACACACATTATTTCTTATACAAAGTCTTGTGACCTTATTAGTATCTGAACAATTGTAGCAATCTATGCAATTATGACAGAGTCTTCATAAGAATAATGTGCAAATCACAAGTACCCAAAGAAAATGAAAACATTAATTCAAAAACTACATGCTCCTTGGTTTATTGCTGCATTATTTGTAATAACTAAGATATAGAAGTAACTGAAGTATCAATTGATAGATGAATAGATGAAGATGTGGAATATACATATACAATGGAATAATACTCAGCCATAAAGAAGAATGAGATCTTGCCACTTGCAACAACATGGATGGACCTAGAGGGTAATATGCAAAGTGAAATGAATCAGACACAGAAAGACAAATACCATATGATTTCACTTATATATGGAACCTGATAAGCCAAATAGAAACAGACCCATAAACACTGAAAAAGCTGGAAGTTGCCAGAGAAAAGGTGGGCGTGGGGGCAGGTGAAATGGGAAAAGGGGAGTGGGAGGTGCAGGACATATGTCATGTATGTCATGAGGACAAAAGGCATAGCAAAGGGAATATAGTCAATGATACTGAAATAGCATTGTATGGTCACAGATGGTAGCTATACTTCTGAGTATAACATACAGACTTGTCAAACCACTATGTTGTATAACTGAAACTAATGTAACATAGTGTGTCAACTATATTTTAATTAAAAAATTCTATCCCTGAAATCTTTTTACTCAATATAAAATTATTTCCTAAATGTTCTTTTGAAGCATTTGGTTTATTTATTTATTTATTTATTTTAATTTATGATAGTCACACAGAGAGAGAGAGAGAGGCAGAGACATAGGCAGAGGGAGAAGCAGGCTCCATGCACCAGGAGCCCGACATGGGATTCAATCCCCAGTCTACAGGATCACACCCTGGGCCAAAGGTAGGCGCCAAACCCATGCACCACCCAGGGATCCCTGAAGCATTTGTTTTAAATGAAAGCTGACTTTTCTTGCAAATTCAATGTAGTTGGGATTAACATTCTTTGGGCTTGATGCTCTTTGAAGTATAAAGGGCCACTAAATCTTTTTGAAATGCAATTCTTATAGAAAAGATAGTTTTCACAGCATTCACATAAGATCAGTTTGTTTAGTCCAAATCCAAGGGGCACCATTCAGAAAGAACGACCACACGTGAATTTTTTCATGAGAGTTGGGCAGTGCAACAGTTATGATAGCTTCTAAGAAAATCTCTTATTTGGCTCCTCTTTGTGTTTTGCATATGTATATACATACACATCTACATATATATGTGCATATGTATATATATAGATACATTTTTTCTATATTTTCTTTATTTACATACATATATAAATATGAAAAACTATACATATTTTAAGCACATAACTTGCTCAGTTACCACAAAGTGAACATACCAATGTAATAAACTTGCAGACAAGAAACAGAACTATATTGAAATATTACCATAAAGTTTCCCTTATGCCCTTTCTATTTGTTAGAAAACAAAACTATCCTGATTTTGAACATTAATTAGCTTTGCCTGTGTGTGTATGAGAGTTTTAATTAGCTCTACATCTTTGATGTATTTTTTTAAGTTTCATTAACATGTAGTTTTATATTAGTTACGAGTAAACAACATATTGACTCAACAATTCTACACATTACTTAATATGCTCATCATGATAGGTAGTCATTATCACCATACAACATTATAGCAATATTATTAGTGATATGTGCTCTCCTCTGCTTCTCATCTGTGACTTATTTTACAGTACGTTTGGTGGAGTCTATAGGATTTCTTATATATATTGGGCAGCCCAGGTGGCTCAGCGGTTTAGCGCCACCTTCAGCCCAGGGCGTGATCCTGGAGACCCAGGATGGAGTCCAGAATTGGGCTCCCTGCATAGAGTCTGCTTCTCTCTCTGTCTGTGTCTCTGTCTCTCTCTTTCTGAGTCTCTCATGGATAAATAAATAAAATCTTAAAAAAAAAAAAAGGATTTCTTGTATATATTATGCCATCTGTAAGTAGTGACAATTTTACTTCTTCCTTAGCAATTAGGATGCCTTTTATTTCTTTTTCTCATCTAATTGCTGCAGTTAGGACTTCCAGTACTGTGTTGAATAAAAGTGGGGAGAGTAGATATTCTTGCCTTATTCCTGATCTTACAGGACAACTTTCTTTTCTTTTTTTTTTTTTTTTTTTTGCCATTGAGTATGATGTTAGCTATGAGTTTTTCATACATGGCCTTAATTATGAGGCAACCACTTTGTTAAGAGTTTTTATCATGAATGGATGTTGCGTTTTGCTAAGTGCTTTTTCTGCATCTATTGAAATGATCATATGGTTTTTATCTTGTTAATGTGACTTATCACATTGTTTGCAAATATTGATCTATACTTTCATCCCTGGAATAAATCCTACTTGGTTGTGGTGAATAATTTTTAAAAATGATTATTGAATTTGGTTTGCTAATATTTTGTTAAGGATTTTTTTACATCTATGTTCATCAGAAGTATTGCCCTGTAATTTTCTCTTTTCATAGTGTCTTTGTCTGGTTTTATCATCCAGGTAATGCTGGCCTCATAGAATAAGGAAGGCTTCCAAATTTGTCCCTTATTTTTTAATACTTTGAGAAGAATAGATAGTAACTTTTCTTTAAATGTTTGGTAGAGGGCAGTCCGGGTGGCTCAGCGGTTTAGCGCCACCTTCAGCCCAGGGCCTGATCCTGGAGATCAGGAGATCCTGCATGGAGATCCTGCACAGAGCCTGCTTCTCCCTCTGCTTCTCTCTCTCTCTCTCTCTGTGTCTCTCATGGATAAATAAATAAAAATCTTAAAAAAAAAATGTTTGGTAGAAGTCAGCTGTAAAGCAATCTGGTCGTGAACCTTTGAGAATTAATTATTTTAATTAATTATTGATTTAATATTATTTACTAGTAATTAATCTGTTCAAATTTTCCATTTCTTCTTGATTCAGCTTTGGAAGACTGTATGTTTCTAGAAATTTATCCATTTCTTCTAGGTTGTCCAATGTGTTGGCATGTAATTGTTCATAACAGTTTCTTACAATCCTTCATATTCTGTGGTATCATTTGTTATGTCTCCTCCTTTAATTCTTATTTTATGTATTTGAGTTATCCTATTTTTCTTGACTTTGGCTAAAGGTGTATCAATTTTGTCTATCTTTTCAAAGAACCAACTCTTGGTTTCATTAATGTTTTCTATTTTTTTGTCTCTATTTCATTTTTCTGCCTTAATCTTTATTATTTCCTTTCCCCTACTACCTTTCAGCTTTGTTCTTTTTTTCTAGCTCCTTTAGGCATAATGTTAGTTTGATTGTGATTTTTCTTGCCTCTTGAAATAAGCCTGTATTGCTAAAAATTTCCCTCCTAGAACTGCTTTTGCTGTGTCTGAAAGATTTGGAACTGTTTAATTTTAATTTTCATATCTCTTCATGTATTTTTTTATTTCTTATTTGATATCTTGGTTGACCCATTGGTTGTTAGAATCATGTTGTTTAGCTTCCATGTGTCTGTGTTTTTTCCAGTTTCTTTCTTGCAGTTGATTTCTAGTTTCATACTGTTGTGGTCGGAGAAGATGCTAAGACGCTTGATAGGATTTCAGTTTTCTTAAATTTACTGAGACTTGTGGTGTAACATATGATCTATCCTGGAGACTGTTCTATGTACACTTGAAAAGAATGTGTACTCTGCCATTTTGGGATGGAATGTTCTGTACATATCTGTTAGGGCCATCTGGTCTGTCACTCAAAGCCACTGTTTGCTTGTTGAAAATCTGTCTAGATGGATCTGTCCATTGATATAAGTAGGGTGATAAAATCCCTATTATTGTATTCCTTTCAGTTTCATGTTTTATATCTATTAATATTTGTTTTGTATATTTAGATACTCCTACATTAGGTGCAATGATATTGAAAATTGTTATATCCTCATTGTATTGATCCCTTTCTCATTATGTAATGCCTTTCTTTGTCTCTTGCTACAGTTTTTGTTTTAAAGTCTATTTTGTCTGTTGTAAGTATTGCTGTCCTAGCTTTCTGTTGTTGCTTCCATTTGCATGGAATATATATTTCCGTCCCTTCACTTTCAGTCCATTTGTGTCTGTAGGTCTGAAGTGAATTTCTTGTAGTTGGCAAATGGGGCTTTTTTTCTTTCTCCGTTCTATCACCCTATATCTTTTGATTGGAGCATTTAGTCCATTTACATTTAAAGTAATTATTAATGGGTGTGTACTTATTGACATTTTGTTAATGTTTTCTGGTTGTTTTTGTAATTCTTCTGTGTTCCTTCTTCTCTTGTTCTCTTCCCTTGTGGTTTGATGGCTTTTCTTAGTGTTATGCTTGGCTTTCTTTCTCCTTATTTTTTGTGTACCTTTGATATATTCTTGATTTGTAGTCACCATTAGGTTTATATGTAACATCTTATATATATGGCAGTATTTATTAAAATGATGGTCATTTAAGTTTGAACACATTCTAAAAGCACTAAATTTTTACTACCCCTCTATGTTTTACTTATATGTTGTTTTACTTATATTTTAGGTCTTACTTTGTATATCCCTTCTAAAAAATATTTTTGTAGATGTAGTTGATTTTACTTTTTCATTTTAACCTCCATACTGGCTTTAGAAGAGATTAGTACCTATATTATGTTTGCTTTCACCTGTGAAATTTCTTATTTCCTAATTTTCTCCTAGTCATGCCCTTTTGTTTCCAGTTAAAGAATTCCCTTTAACATTTCTTATAAGGGTGGTTTAGTGGTGATGAACTCTTAACTTTTTTTGTCTGTGGAACTCTTGATCTCTCCATCTATTCTGAGTGATAACATTAGGCAGAGTATGTTCGTTGTAGTTTTGTTTCCCTTATAGGACTTTGCAAGCCAGAAAAGAGTGACTTAATATAGTCAAAGTGTTTTCTAAATGGCCAGCTGATAAATTTATGGGGCTTCTTTTGTATGTAATGTTTCTTTTGCTGGTTTTTAAATTTTTCATAATAACTTTTGCCATTTTAATTATTATGTGTCTTGACATGGACCTCCTTGGGTTCATCCTTTTAGAAACCTCGGTTTCTGGATCTGGATGTCCATTTCCCTGCTCAGATTAAGGAAGTTTTCAGCTGTTACTATCTCACATTTTCTGTTCCCTTCTCTTTCATTCCTCCTTCTGGGATATCTGTAATGTTAAGGTTGTTAGGCTTAATAATGTCTCAGAGTTCCCCTAATTTACTTTCATTTTTTTTCTTTTTTCTTTTTACTGTTTAGCTTAGTTGCTTTCTATTACCCTGTCTTCCAGGTTGCTGATCCATACTTCTGCAGCCTCTAATGTGCTGTTGATTCCTCCTAGTATATTTTTCATTTTAGTTATTGTATTCCTCAGCTTTGACTGGTGGTTCTTTACATTTTCTATCTCTGTTGAAATTATCATGGAGATCATTAATTCTTTTCTTGAATCCATTGAGTATCTTTATGACCATTAATTTGAATTTTTTATCAGGTATATTGCTTATCTCCATTTTATTTTGCTCTTTTACTGTGATTTTTGTCTTGTTCTTTCATTTGGAGCATAGTCTTCTGTCTCCTCATCTTGTCAAACTCACTATGTTTGTTTCAATGCATTAGGTAGGTCAGCTGCATCTCTTGATCTTGAAAGCAGTGATCTTGTGTAGAAGAGGTCTTGTGGTGCCTTGTATTTCAGTTCCCCCTGATCACAAAAATAAAGTGTTCTAGAAGTGTCCCACATAAGTAGTGTGGGCTATTTGTGCCCTAATGGTGTGTCTAAGCCATGATTGCCTTCAGCCCAACTAACTGTGGTGACCTGCTTTGCCTGCTGTGGGTGCCTCAGTAGGGTTTGTCCCTGTACAGTTGAGAGACCATGAGGCTTCCATGGCCTTTTGGTGGTCAGGACTTGCTCCCTGCACAGCCGACTAGAAGGCTGGCCTGCTGACACTGTGGGTATTCTGGTATATAGGGTTATCTCCTCTTCACCCCAGGTCAACAATCCTTTTGGAGTAGTACTAGTTCCTGCCACATGTCCCTGCAGATGCTGCTTGGGAGGGATGCCTACCAAGGCAGTCAGGTTAAATGGAGTGGGTCTACAGGATAACAAGAAGATGGGGTAGTGGTACCAGCAAGGTAGATAAAAAGTGTTAGACCTGACTCCCACAAGTGTTTGAATGTCTAGGCTGGGGAAGTGGAAGGGAAATGGCATCTGCCAGCATTTTTCTTCCTGGAGAGATCACCTGGAAATCCTTGCCTCTCAAGCACATGTCGTAGATTAGTCAATAAATCTCTTTCATGTATACCTCAGGCACTTATCAAACTGCTGCTTCTGTGCTGTGTCTTGAGCCAAGTTATTTATTATGCTTGTTCTTTAAGGGTGAAGACTCCATTTCCTATTATACCATGGCTCTCCTGAGGTTAAGCCCTGCTCTTTTTTAAAACCATATGTTGTAGGGATTCATCTTCCTTGTATGTGTCCCCATTACCAGAGGTACCTGGTATAGAGTCTGATCCTCTTCTCGTTTGTAGTGTCCCTCCTGTTTGTGGTTAGTCTTGCCCCGGGTTTGGTTCTCAGCTGTGCCTCTACTCCTCCTTCCCTTTTCAATGTGACCTCTTCTTTGATGATTAACCATCTGTTCTGCCAGTCTTCAGGTGCTTTTCAGATTTAGTTGCATACATGTAGCTGTTTTCTCAGTATGCCCATGGAACAAGGTAGGCTTAGAATCCTCCTACTCTGTCATCTTCACTATAGCCTTCAAAATCTTTGGTATATCTCTTCATACTTTTTCTAAAGTTTGCAATATGAATCTTTATCTTACTCTAGGTTTTAATATTTTAATGAAATGATATATTCTTTAAACACAATAGGAAAACACAAAAGTGTTCTCCTATTTACCCCTTCTAGGTATGTTCATTTCTTTTTAGAGATTCAAATTTCCATTTTCTATTCTTTTCCTGCAGCTTGAAGAAGCTCCTTTACTATATTTTGTGTTGCAGGTATGCTGCTGATTAATTCTTCCTGTTTTTGATGGTCTGAATTTATGTTTATTTTGCCTTTGTTTTGGGGGGATATTTTGCTTGGCATAGAATTTTTAAAAACGCTTTATTTAAATTCAGTTTGCCAACATATAGTATAATACCCAGTGTTCATCTCATCAAGTGCCCTCTGTAGTGCCTGTCACCCAGTTACCCCATCCCTCTACACTCCTCCCCTTCTGCAATACTTTGTTTCCCAGAGTTAGGAGTCTCTCATTATTTGTCCTCTTCTCTGATTTTTCCCTACTCTGTTTCTCCCATAGTCCCTTTCACTATTTCTTATATTCCACATATCAGCAACACCATATAATTGTCTTTCTCTCATTGACTTATTTCACTCAGCATAATACCCTCCAGTTCCATCCACATTGTTGTAAATGGTGGGTATTCATCTTTTCTTTAGGCTGAGTAATATTCCAATATGTATGTGATCTATCTATGCCACATCTTCTTTATCCATTTATCTGTCAAAGGACATCTTGGCTCCTTCCACAGTTTGGCTATTATGGACTTTGCTGCTATGAACATTGGGGTGCAGGTGTTCTGTCATTTCACTACATCTATCTTTGGAGTAAATACCCAGTGGTGAAACTGCTGGGTTGTAGTGTAGTTCTGTTTTTAACTTCCTGAAGAAATTCCATATTCTTTTCTAGAGTGGCTGCACCAGCTTGCATTCCCACCAACAGTGCAAAAGTGTTCCCCTTTCTCCATATCCTTGCCAACATTTGTCATTTTCTGTCTTGTTAAGTTTAGCCATTCTCACCAGTATAAAGTGATATCTGATATCTCATTGTGGTTTTGATTTGTATTTCCCTGATGACAAGTGATGTGGAGCATTTTTTCATGTGCTTGTTGGCCATGTGTAGGTCTTCTTTGGAGAAATGTCTGTTCATGTCTTCTGCCCATTTTATGATTGGATTGTTTGTTTCTCATTTGTTGAGTATGATAAGTTTTTTTTTGTAGATCTTGTATACTAGGCGAGGCCTTTATATATGACATTTGCAAATATCTTCTCCCATTCTGTAGGTTGTCTTTTAGTTTTCTTGACTGTTTCTTTTGCCGTGCAGATGCTTTTTATCTTGATGAAGTCTCAATTATTCATTTTTTTGCTTTTGTTTCCTTTGCCTTCATAGATGTGTCTAGCAAGAAGTTGTTGTGGCCAAGTTCAAAAAGTTCTTGCCTTTGTTCTCCTCTAGGATTTTGATGGATTCTTGTCTCACATTTAGATCCTTCAATCATTTTGAGTTTATCTTTATGTATGGTCTAAGAGAATTGTCCAGGTTCATTCTTCTGCATGTGGCCATCTAATTTTCCCAAAGCTATTTATTAAAGAGACTGTCTTTCTTCCAGTGGATATTCTTTCCTGCTTTGTCAAAGAGGAGTTGACCATAAAGTTGAGGGCCCATTTCTGGGTTCTTGATTCTGTTCCATTGATCTTTGTGTCTGTTTTTGTACCAGGACCACACTGTCTTGATGATCACAGCTTTGTAATACAGCTTGAAGTCAGGCATCGAGGTGCCACCAGCTTTGGTTTTCTTTTTCAACGTTCCTCTGGCTATTCAGATTATTTTCTAATTCTATAGAAATCTTAAGATTATTTATTCCAGCTCTGTGAGGAAAGCCCATGGTATTTTGATAGGGATTGCATTGAATATGTAAATTGCCCTGGGTAGCATAGGCATTTTCACAATATTTATTCTTCCAATCCGTGAACATGGAATGTTTTTCCATATCTTTGTGTCTTCCTTGATTTCTTTCATAAGTGTTCTGTAGTTTTCTGAGTATAGATCCTTTACCTTTTAGGTTTATTTCTATGTATCTTATGGTTTGGGGTGCAATTGTAAATGGGATTGATTCCTTAATTTCTCTTTCTTCAGTCTCATTGTTGGTTTGTAGAAATGCAACTGATTTCTGTGCATTGATTTTTTTTTTTTGTATCCTGCCACATTGTTGAATTGCTATATAAATTCTATCAATTTTGGGGTGGAGTCTTTTGGTATTTCTATATACAGTATCATGTCATGTGAGAAAAAGGAGAGTTTGACTTCTTTGCCAATTTGAATGCCTTTTAATTATTTTTGTTGTCTGATTGCTGAGGCTAGGACTTCCAGTACTATGTTGAACAAAAGTAATGAGAGTGGGCATCCTTGTCGTTTCCTGATCTTAGGGGAAAGGCTCTCCCCATTGGTTTTTTTCCATTGAGCATGATATTCACTGTGGACTTTTCATAGGTAGCTTTTATGATATTGAGAAATGTTCCCTCTATCCCTACACTTTGAGGAGTTTTAATCAGGAATGGATGCTGTATTTTGTCAAATGCTTTCTCTGCATCTATTGAGAGGATTGTAGGGTTTTTATCTTTTCTTTTGTTGATGTGATCTATCACATTGATTGTTTTGCAAATGTGAACCAGCCTTGCATCCCAGGGGTAAACCCCCACTTGGTAGTGGTGAATAATCCTCTTAATTTACTGTTGGATCCTATTGGCTAGTATCTTGGTAAGAGTTTTTGCATACATATTCATCAGGAATATTGGTCTGTAATTCTTCTTTTTGGTGGGATCTTTGTCTGGTTTTGGGATCAAGGGAATGCTGGCCTCATAGAATGAGTTTGGAAGTATTCCTTCCATTTTTATCCTTACTCTGAATAAAGTTGTGAATGTTTCAGTAAATCTGAGCTGTTTATTGGTAATTTTACAAACACAAAACCATTGACTACTGTCCATAAGAAATGGGTCACACAGAGAGATGCTCTTTCAGTTCATCCATGATTTTGTTCATCCTGTCACCTGGAATCAACATTATGGTTTGCAAGGGCTTTGTGGGGGCATCATCAAAGGACCACCTGCCTCCCAGACAAGTGTCGCTCTTTTCCTGCATGAAGTGCTGAACTTTAGGATTGCCTTCTCATAGAAAAATTCTTCCTCTGCATTTGCAAACATTGACTTCTCTTTCTCCTGGTTGTTCCTCTTCTTTTTGGAATTGTTTTTTCCAAACATCTTGCCAGTCAGGAGGTAGAAGTAACACTTCTCACATGGCTTGTTAGGTTTTTTTGTGCCTCTGTTATTTCTTTCTTACAAAGCATAACAGAGAGAACGTCTACCCACTGAGCCTAGTGAAAATCCATCAACAAACCAGAGCCGGTTTGTTGGTTCTGGAAAACCAGAGTTCAGGTTCTGGAAAACCAGAGAGACCTCTGCAGGGAGTTTTGCTGTTTCTGACACAGGCTTGAACAGACATCAGATTTGGACACTTCTAAAACCATAATTTTTACTTACGTAGTTAATTGCACTTGTGATTGACTATGGCAGTGTTTTATAGTAAGCAGTAGGATGAACTCCTCAGATTAGGCTGAGTTGTGGATATACAGCAAATAATATGTGTCTCAAATTCAGTCAACATCACTGTCTGCCTCTGTAGAAGTTAAAAATATGTAAGAATCTGGATTTTTTAAAAACAAATATTAAACAGAGGACAAAGACACAGAGCCATAACCAATGCCATTGGAGCATGGGGTAAGTCTCCAAGCTCTAGAGTCAGGCACTATGACTGGAGTCCTGACATGGGTATAGAATTTTAAGTTAATAGCTTCTCTTTAATTGTGTTTCAGCACTTAAAAATATCGCTCCATTGTCTTGTGGCTTCTGTTATTTCTGATGCAGAGTCAATATTGGATTTTTGTTTCTTTGTATTTTTTTCTCTCAATCTTAGTTTAAGACTTTCTTACTGATAGTGAACAATTTTATTAAATGCATTTTCATATTTTGCTTTGTATTCATCCTTAAGGTTTATTTAACCTTTTGGATATGAAGTATATAGAATTTCAAATTTTGAGATATTTTGACCATACCTTTTAATAATTTTTCTGCCTCTTCTCTTCTAAACATCAGTTTTATGTATATTAGACCATTTATATTATTCTACATATCATAGCAGTTTTGTTCATTTCTTTTAACCTTGTGTGTACATACTTCAATTTGAATAGTTCCTATTGCTCTGAATTAAAATTTACTTATATTTAATTTTCCAATGTCTGATTTTCTGTCAAGACCACCCAGTGATATTTTTTATTTTGCATATGAACCTAAATGAACTACTATTCCACCATAAAGAAGAATGAAGTCCTGTCATTTGAAACAACATGGATGGACCTCGAGGGTATTATGCAAAGTGAGATGAGTCAGAAAGAGAAAGGCAAGTACTGTATGATTTCACTTACATGTGGAATCTAAAAACAACAAACAGAAAACAGATGAGACTGATAGATGTAAGAAAACTGTTGGTTGTCAGATTGGGGGAGGGCTTGGAAGATGGGTGAAATAGGTAAAGGTGATTAAGAGCTATAAACTTCCAGTTATAAAGTATGTCATGTGAGTTTAATGTATAGCATAGGGAACATAAACAATAATATGGTAATAATTTTATATGGTGACAGATGGTAACTAGACTAACATGAGGGTCATTTGATTATATATAAAAATATTAAATTCCTATGATATACACTTGAAATTAATAGGATATTTTATGTCAATTACACTTCAAAAAATACTACCTGTAGTTAAATTACCAGCATTTGTATTTTGAAACTTAATGTATTACCTAGGATTGGAAAGTCGGAACTGATATGTATCATTAACATAACATATTTACATTTTGCTTATTCATATGCTGTGGCACAAGGGAATTTGAAATGTTTTTACCAAAGCTAAGCTTATAATTTTTTTCTTTTGCTATTTATTCTATTTAGTATTTTACATAATCACAATCATACAATAAACACATCTGGGTGGGTTACTTCTTTCACTTAGTATTGATTGTGAGATTCATCCATATTTTGTGTATAGTGGAAGACTTCACTATTTATAGAATTATATAAATATATCATAATTCTTTTTTCTAGGCTATTTTTAATGGGCTGCTTATAGAATTTAACTCATAATCAGAAAAGGAAAGAAAACTAATATTTGCAGAACTATATGCCAAGTGATTTCTTTATAATACGGCTGTCAGTTATGTAGTATTGCTAAGGGCTGGGCATTATTGTGGGTGCCTTACATATATTAATTCACTTAATTATCACAACTCTCTTGTAGAATAAGTGATCTTATTACCATCATCCAAAGTTCTATATAAAGTTACTGAGGCAAGATTAAATTTCTGGGCCAAGGTCCCACATAAAAATTGTATGACCTGGTATTTGAGTGCAGGCAGTTGGCTTTAAAGGACATAATCTTGATTTTGCCATATTGTTTGTACATACACAAGCCATTAAATTTAAACTCATTTAGTTATTACTACTGCTAGATACTCTCTATTTTATAGTTTAATAAACACACACGTAGAGTTTTTCCAGTAGATGAGAGTCAGGTCTGTCACTCTACTGTTTCCTACTTTTATATCTTTTTTCAAGTTTTTTTTCTTTCACTTTTTATTTTAAAATAATTATGGGTTTACGAGGAGTTTCAAAGATAGAACAAAGAGGTCCCATGCACTTTTTGCCTAGTCTCCTCAATGATAATGTTTTTGTGTAACTAAAGCTCACTGTCAAACCAGGAAATTGATGTTGGTATGGTCCACAAACCAAGTAATGGCTTCTAAACACTCTCAAAGTTCTGACATGCAGAATGAGACTAGTTCTCTTTTCTATAAACAAAAGGGAACAAAAAACAAACCAAAATAACCAAAGAATATTGTGAATCTAGGAATCAAACCCTCTTACCTCCATACCTTTAAAAAACAAAAAACAAAAACAAAAACCATTTCACCCCTGACAAACTTAATGGTGAAACTGGCCAGCAAAATGTTCTAATACAGCGTAACCCTATTATATATAAAATCTCAATTCCATAAAAGGAGATGAGTTAAACTGCAAATCTATAAAGCTATAGACTGAAGTCCTCTTTAGTGCATCAAAGCAATATCTATGTGAGAAATTATAGAATGAGATACCAGATTCTGAAACCTATTGCAGGAGTATTTCTTGTTCAGCATGCCTCAGAAAATTGATGGCCAGCCTTTCTAAAAGTTTCCATTCAGTCTGTGGTAGAAACTTTTGCTCTGCAGCATTACAATTCTAAAGGTCTTTTCATGGAATTCACTAAAAACTTAGATTCATTGCTCAGAAATGAGTATAAAACCACTTAGTCTATAAGGCAAGAGAGACCTGTATTTGCTCTTGTTAGGCCATAAAGCAATCTCACCTAGGTACTCCAATAGCTACAGCTGCATAAGAATGAGAATTGTGATATGTTCACAAAAATAAATCTTGGTAGCTTTTCCCAAGGCAGAAGACTTAGACCAGTCCCATGTTTCTTTCAAATTTGAAAACCAAATTCTTGCCTCTATTTAATCCAGAGCCTCTGTGCTTCTGCCCAGTCCATCCATTTACTTATTTTTTGCATTTATAGAGCACCTTTCCTCCTAAGCAATGTCTTTGTCAGACTTGGCTCTTGTAGAAACAATTGATCACAGGGATGTTGTAGAGCTGACAGGGTAAGCAGAATATCAAACACTCCTTTGTTATTGGAAACAGAAATGAGTTCCCAGGATCTTTAATGTGGAGACACTTGTTTCACTTTTTAAAGGCATGATTACTGTAGGAAATTTCTAAAATCATGGAAAAAAGTGAAATATTTTGAGTTCTTTATTATAACATACCTGCAGGCCTAAACAATAATGCTTTTGTTACTAACTTGTAACAGTTCTATAACAAATTAAAGTGGGAAAAGTTTCTTATTTGCCAATATAAACAAGATAGGAGGAGGAAAAAAAGTAGATACATCTCTGGGTTGTTGGAATTGGGTTTTGGCAGATTTGCAGATATTTTGATCATTTTGATTTGTAGATACATCTGTCTTTCCAAACTGTCCTATCTCCTTTTTCTAGCACACTCCAAAAAAACATTAGGCAAAGTTCAAAACTTTGAAAACACATTGCAGATTATTATTGTTTGGGAGCACAGTCTCCCAGATCCATATGATGAGTTAGGGGATATTAGCATGGAGCTGCAAATATTCCCATCTCTCTACTCTTGCTCTGATGGCACATTGCTACATTTTTTCACAGTGGATAAACATAGTGCTTTAAAATATGACCAGAACAGGTTGAAAGGATAGGTGAAGAAATTTTATAGGTCAAAGACCATTAAACCAAAGACTCAGAAATGACTTCTAGTCTAGATCTGTTAATATTTGCTGTGTGACTTTGGATAACTTACTATCACTGGCCCTTAGTTTCCAAATTTCTACAACAAAATGGAAATCCTAGATTATATCTTTGGTCATTTCCCCATGCAGCCTTCTAGGAAACTCCATTCTTGAAAGTCTTGGTAAAGATAAGAGCACGTGATAGAATTAAATCTTGTCACCAAATTTTCATATATCATTTATAAGTGAAGTAAAATTCAACTTAGTCAACATCCAAAAAATATTTGTTGTGTATATTTGTCAGATACTTAACTGTATGTCAAATGATATGTGAGCTGACCCAAACAAATGTTTACAACAGAGACACACAGTACTTCCAATGAAGGGCCATTTATAATGTAGGGAGAAAAACAAATGAAAAATACACAAATGCTTAATTATAATTGTAATAAAAGCTATGAAAGAAATACAGCCTGTTATTGAGAGCTTATAATAGAATTTGGCTATTTAGGCCAGGTATATGGTTTGCTGGCTTTTGTTAATAACTCTGTTAGATATTCTGAAGGAGCATATTTATCTCACATATTTGTTTTAGGAAGAATCAGAGAACACAGGGCTACAATTTATATTATAAATCCCCCTTTATAGCATCGTTTATATCTTGAAACAATGCATGTAAACAGAAAATTATGTCCTAATAAAAGCCAGCGAAATCATGGTTGGCCTCTCCATGGCAAACCATGGTGCATCCACATGGTTCCCTGTTTTATTTTGGTGCTTTTTGTTCTAAACTATATTTTCAAAGATGTGGGAATAATGAAAAGTCTTGGATGATATCTTGGATGATAGAGATGTGTTTCCTTCCAGAGCAAAGGGCTTATTTGCTTATAATCTTGGAAGATAGAGATAGTATCTCTCCCTGAAGTAAAAACAGGCATGATTATTGTCCAGTATAATAAACATAATGCTCTCACAGTCCTTGGAGAAAGGGGAGGCACATTTAATGCCCATTTAAAAAGATTTGCATTCTCTAGGCTCAGGCTTTCTCTCCTGTGACACAGTTCACTGTGTGAATCCAAATGTGCAGGTAACATTTGGTCTTCTTCTGTGATTCCATTGGAATTGGGGTTTGAAGAACAATGTAAAAATTGCTGATACTCTGGTTGTTAATGTCACTGTGAGTAATAAACTGTCCTTTGTCTCATGTCTTCTAACAGCACCCATGAAATTATAACAGGATAACTTGGTAGTTTGCAAGTAAAGTTTAATTTTAGACCCTTTGAAGTTCTTAATAATAGCTAATAAAGATGTAGGAACAAGAGTTTTGTTCTTTTTGGTTAAGGATGAAAATACTAAAGTATATACAGATCTATTATTTGAGTCTTACTGAAACAACCGTGACTTGGAAGAATCATAATTCTTGTTTTAAAAAGTTCCTTTTGCAGAGGGCATTGCCTATTTCAGTAATTTTGATAATTTATGCTCAGTAGATAAGTATTTTAATTTTTACTCCTCTAGTACCATGTAAAGCATTTTACATCCATCACTTCTTTAATCCTCAGAAAAACCAGTGGAGTAGGACACACAAAGTCCCATGCTTTAGATAACCATGCCCAGTGCCTCTTCTCATCTTGCTCTAGGCCTTCTGGTCATTCCACACCTTATCCACATGGTCGCTGTAGTTCCCATCTTACCCACGTAGAACGATTATGGCCCTTGGGATCTCGGAGCAATCCAGGATTCAAGATAAGACTTCATGGAACCATTTTTTTTTCTTCACTGACTGGCATTCTGTGGCAGGACAGTCTTTGTCAGCAAGCACAGAGATGAGAAAGTCAGCTCTCTATGAGGATATATATTATTTAACTTCAGTTTTGTCCTTAATGAGCTCAGGCCAAAACATAAATCTATACCATCCCTGACAAATCATTGTCCTTTTCCCAAGATTCATTCCTTGTAGTTACAGTAGAATAGAAGTATTTTTCTGAAGTCAAATACATTTTGAGATCAGTCAGTTTTCTTGATTTTGAGTATAAGTAATAGTACTAAGAAATATTTCTATGTGTCTACCAATTACCACAAACTGTGTCAGGTACAATACATAATCTGTTTTCACAATAACCCAAAAAACAAAACTGTTCCATGAGGATTAAACAAATTGCAATACAGATTAAGCGGTAGAATGTGATCATTAAAAGCTTTGGCTCTGGAATGAGGTTGCATATGGATTTAAATTCTGGCTCTACCTTCTACTAGCTTTGTGACTCAATTGCTAAGACTGTTTCCTACATGTATAAGAAGAATAATACCTACTTTATAAAAATATGATGAGGATTTAATGTGTGCTTCCAGAGGTTTTGAATAATGTCTACTGAATAGTAATTGCCCAATAAACAGCTGTTTTTATTAATCCCAACTTAAGGTAAAAAATGAGTCCATGACTACCAAGATTACCAGATAAAATACAGAACATGAAATTAGACTGAACCTAAGGTAAAAAATGAGTCATTTCTTTAAGTAGATTCCAAATATTGTATGGGACAGATATCCTTACACTAAAAATCACTCATTTTTAAAAAGATATAACTCTAACAAAATATATTGGTTTTCTTTGAATCTGGTTCACCTTTAGAAGGGCTCTCAGAGTTCCCATTTGCTGTTACAGCTTTTAAGGCCTTTGATTGGATTTTCGCTTGTTTGTGGTGGTTTTTTGTTTTTTGTTTTTTGTTTTTGTTTTTTTTTTGGTGTGTGTATGTGTATATTTTGTTCCATTTTTTGCTTCTTCAGCTTTTGTACCTCCTCCTGGAAAAGCCCAATGCACAGAACCTTCAGCTGTGGGCTTTCCAGTGTAACAGAGGGGGTAAGGTGTACCAGCTCCTTGCAGGACTTCTGGAAGACACTATAGTGGTCTTCCAGAAGGTTTTGGGCATCTTATTTCCTCTGGTCAATGCTCATCAGCAGATAGTGCTTGTAGGCTTTGTCCTTTCAATATTTTTATGTATGCTCTTAATTGTGAATCTTTGAGTCAAGGCAACAAGTTCAGTCTCCAGGGAGCTGGTGTCCTCAGTGTCTGTCACAATCTTGTTCATCAACTGCTCTTGCCTGATTTTTAGCTGCTTCTTTTGGTTGGCCATTTTCAAAGATGAGTGAGTCTTCTCACAACATTGTCTACCTTCTTAATTGAAGGAATGTTCTGGTAGCCTGAGCAGCATGGAAGGAGGTAGGTCATCTTTTTGGCTAGGCTGGACTGTTTTCTGGGTGGTATATCTTCTAAGGGCCAAGAGGATAACACCCCAAGGAAGAGAGGGAAAGCCCCAGTGAGAGAGAGCCCTGCACATGCTCTGGCCCACAGCCCAAGGACTAGAACCTGGGCCACAGCTTGGATCTGAAGCAACCTCAGTGCCCTCCATGGTGTCCTCAGTATGGCGGCTTGTGATCCTGTGGGCTGGTACCAGGGCTGCCTCCCTTTTGTGACATGGACCACATTCACAATTAGATTTTTAAAATATATATTCCAATATAACTAGATGTTATACTTGTATTTCCTAAATCTGATAACCCTAACTCAAGGTTAATTTGTCCTAAAGCCCATGCTCTGTCCACCGGCCCATTAAAGGAAAACTGGTTGTTTCTATATTGTCAATAGCATTTTTTTCTCATAAATTCCTATTTCCTATGTTTCTCATTATTTTTAACAGTTATTGGAAAGTAACTGAGAGAGAAAAGATGTGTGATTTGAATTTCTTCACAATACTTTTAGTAGCCTTAGCATTATTTAAGGAAATAAGAAAAGCTAAAATAAGTGATTTAAAAAAATGTTAGATGCTAACTTGGCTTGGGAAACCTGCCTTGAGTTCTCTACTGGGTTAATTAGCCCCATCCATGCTCCCATCTAAGCCCCAACAGTGCTCAGAAATGTTGCTATGTCACTTCATTAACAAGGTTCTCAAACATGGGCCACCACCAAAATCACTTGGAGGGCCTGTGAAACCAGATATTGCTGGTCCCCACTCTCAGGGATTCTGATTCAGTAGGTCTGGAACAGGCCTTGAGAATTTGCATTCTAACATGCTTCTGAGTGAGGTTGATGCTGTTAGTCCAGGGGCCACACTCTGTGGACTTTGCTTCTACTCTGTCAGTTTACTCCTTAGACTACATGATGAGATCTCTAATGGTGACGCTAGTGTTGACTCCCCAAAATATAATTTTCTGAAAGTCAGTTCACTAAAGATTAGCTCTCCAACTCATTGCAGATTTGTTCTCAGTATATTTGTTTTTTTCTTGCCCTATCTCTGTTCTATATGCCCTAATATTGGCCATGAAAAAAATATGGCTGTGGTAAACTTACCTAGATCCTGAATTTGTCAGATAATCTCTGTGGCTAGGGCATATATCCACCACTAAATAGAGGTTAAATCACACACACACACACACACACACACACACACACAAACATACTTATTAAAAGGAAAGTACATCCGATTACCTAAACAATGACAAGTGAAAAAAATAAGTGCAAAAGTAAAATAAAAATTTTTGTTTTCATTTGGTGAAATAGCCTTTCATTGAATTGATAAAGTTTTGTTGATGTTCTTATATTGTTTGACAAATTGACTTTGGTCTTTTCTTGGAGCAGGGATTGTATCTCGTTTATATCACATGACATTAAACAATATGTAGCACTTCTAAGTACTTAGTTATTTTTTGTGTGATTATTGAATAAATGAATTTAAACATTTAAATTAGGCATGATATTCTTACACCTTATGACTATTGAAGTAATATCATTCAAATATCACATTGGAAGAAAATTAGAGGAGTTTTTTTCTGAAAGATGGGCCAAATAGTAACCATTATTGATTTAATGCAGTAATTCCAAATGAAAAGTGTTTCTTGGGAGTAGCTTTTGTTCTTTGAGACTATGATTTAGTAAATTCTAATTTTTCTTTTGGCAACAGTTCTTTTACTGATTTGAAGTGCAAGGTTTTTACAGAAGTTAGAAATAGCATTTAAAAAGTCAAAATCAAGTTGTCTACATTATTACTCTGCCTCTTGAAGCTGTAGTAATGTGGATCTTTCTGCTGAGCTGGAAGACTTTTGATTATAGTAGAAGATAAGTCAAGGACATGCTGATGATCGCAATTTATTTTAGGGGCTTAAGTAACATAGTTGAGCATGTGAAGATAGAGCTGCTATCTCTCTATGTGCCACAAATTAGGAATTTCCTTTAGTCCTCTCCTATATAGCTTGGGAGAAAAGTATTATATGTTCTGGAAATCTTTCAAAAACTAATAACCTTCTCAAAGTCATCTTACATCATAGGATCTCATAATTGGAAGGGACTTGAAATATTACATGACTAAAATATACCTAAAATGGAACTTCCTTTTATATTATCTCTGCCTATTTTTCTCTCAGGTGTCAGGGAGCTCACTAATGTACAAAGTGCCTACACAAAAGGTTTAGTTGCAATAAAATTTTTTTCGTCTTGGGGTAAATCTGATTTTACTAATACTTTCCAATATCGATAGTTCATTTATTCACTTACTAATTTACCTCAATATGTATGGTCATAATCATTTCTGAGCAGGGAATAGGCACTGGGCTACAAAATTGGTCTCTATGATCTTACACCTTAGTGGAAAAAGAAATGTGGAAACAAATTAGCATACAAAGAAAGATTGATTTAATGAGGGTACATACAAAGTGCAGTGAATACTTAATAGGAGTCCCTAACTCAGCCTTGAGGGATAGAGAAGGCATTATGATTAGGTAATATTTTATTTGATATTTAAAGAGTAAGTTGCATTGAAGGCAGGGACATAGCATGTACAAAGGTCAAGGTATTGAGAAAAATCTGTCCTGGAGCGTAGACTGTGTGCATGTGTTTTGGGGGTGGCCAAAGAAGGAAAATTGAAAATGGAGAGCTACAGGAATGGCAGGACACAAAATGGGGCATGTAAGTAGGAGGCACTGGGAAATACTAAGCAAGGAGAAGAAACAGGATTTTCATTTTCATGTAAAAAAAAAAAAAAGCAATTTTGTAACATCCTATAAAATACATACAGTCTTATCTTTGGGCAGTTAGTTGGGCCCAGGGCAGGTCTCCATTTGAAAATGAACAAAACGAATATGCTTACATGCATATTAATATATGATTTATGAAAAAAATGGCAATGCTTACTACTTACAATTAAAACCCAGGCACAAATTTGGGGGAGTTACTTGGTACTATTAATTTATTTTACCCCTCCCTGCAGATGTCTTTTCTCCTCTTACCTCTCCATTCCTATTGTTATTGCTGTAGTTCAGTTGGTCATGTGAAGTACATGTGGAATGCAGTGAAGATCTTTATACCTTCAGTTTTGCTGGCTTAATTGTCTTCCTTAATGCTATCAGAGTGACATTCCTAAAACTTGTTTTGAACAAAGAGTCAATGTTTTATCATTGACTAAAGAATTCAATTAATAAAATCATTCAGAGCTAATGACCCACTTCCCTTGAATCTAGTGTCTTTTTAAAGCTATTTTCACCAACTAGAAAGCATATTCAAACACTGTGTTGTGTACTTCACACACAGGGTGTCTCTTAATCAACAAAACAGATAACAACAAAACAAAACAAAACAAAACAAAACAAAACAAAACAAAAAAACTAGAGGTTTGCTACTATTTCCATTTCATAGATAGGAAAACTAAGACCTATGGGGATTATGTACCTTGCCCAAAATCAGGGAGTTGTTAAACTGCAGAGCTAGAATTCTGGTCCAGACTTACTTGAGCCAAATAGCTAAAATGTTAAATACCAAATTATGTTGTCTTTTTCTAAGGAACCCATGCTAGTCTCATTTGTACCCTTAATAGTCATTAAAGATCTGCCTCCCACTAGGCTTAAAGTTCCTTAAAAGACCGCTCCCACAGTCTCTGCAGTTTAGCACGGTGTTCGCTACTTCTTTACCAAGCAATTTGCTAAATTGATATACTGTAATCCAGGTTAGGGAGATATGCCATTTAAAAGAACTTTCTACATGTCTTACACTGTTTGAGTTGCAAGGAGGGAGAGAGAAGAAAAATTACATCCCTGTGTTCCCTGACTTAAAGTTTATAATAAAACTGAAAAGGGAGACAGATGTTACACTATGCCACCAGTATAGATGGAGTTAAAAATATGTGCTCTAGCAAAGCTCCTTTTCCAATTAATCACTCTCTGTGCAAGCATTTCCCATGTATTTTCTATTCCTTCTGTGTTAATGGGGATCAGAGTTCCCAAAGTTGATACGCATTGCTACAGCAGGTGTTACCCAAGAAAGGAGGGGACAAAAGCACTTACTGTACGGTAAAGTCTAATAATAGACAACTTAGTCACTTAGCATTTACTGCATTAACATTCAGGATGAGCTCATTGTTTTGGCAATCAGCATGATGCTTACTCTAGGGGAAAAAAATCTGTTTCCTTCCATTTCACACTACCCTGTTACCCATCCTCTGTCCTCATGCAAGCTCTTCCTCTATCCCAGTATAAGTACTAGCAATGATAGCCCTGCTAATGTGGAGACTACATTGTAAATTGCCAATGGAAAGGATACGTTTTGGGTAGGAGACAGAAACATTGAAAACAGGAATACCTCAAGGGTTCTCCATTGTCTTTACCAACTGCCCCAGGTTCTATCCACCACAATGAAAAGATGATCTAAGTTCTAGATCTTCTCCTTAAGAAAAATATCCTGCAACAATATTTTACATGGTTTCAGTGGGATGTTTCATGAACTACCAGGGATGCAAGGACTTGTTATTCATAATCATAGTCTTAGAGAATTAAAAAGGATTTCCTTGCATAATGTAAGTGATGTCTTTCCTTTCCGAGTCTATGCCATAACCACTTGTCCCAAGTCCTTTCTGGCCATATTTCATCCTTCTCTTCATGTTCTAGCAATTTCTGATCTTTTTGATTGTTCATGGAAATTTGTGGCTTCTTATGCATCAGTATATTTGCATATTTTGAGCTCTCCCGGGTTTGCCTGCAATGCATGCTTATAGCTAACCTTCCAGACCTGGCTCAAGCACCAAGTACTTTAAAATCCTTTCCCACATCCTGGGCCAATTCAGGTTTTTCTTTCTGTATATTCCCATTACATTTTCTAGAAATGACCATCAAACTGCACTGTAATTCTAGTATATGTCCTCATTTAATAGTATTCCTTGGGGATCCCTGGGTGGCTCAGTGGTTTAGTGCCTGCCTTTGGCCCAGGGTGTGATCCTGGAGTCCTAGGATTGAGTCCTACGTCGGGCTTCCTCCATGTAGCCTGCTTCTCCCTCTGCCTGTGTCTCTGCCTCTGTGTGTGTGTGTGTCTTTCATGAATAAATAAAATCTTTTAAAAAATAGTACTCCTTTAGGGCAGGAACCCTGTTTATCCTTTTTTTGTATTCCAATGACCTATGAGTAAAGGAACTCATCAAATTTTCTTTTCAATTATGGCTATAATGTACCTCTCTATTTCAATAGCTTTGTGGGAAAGAACATTGAATTGACAAAATTTAAGTCCTCTGGCAACTTCTGGCTAATTGGGCAAAGAGAGGAAGATCTGTAGTGGGAGAAAGCCATTTCCTCCAGGTCTACACATCTTGGGGGATTCTGCAAAAGGGAGATAAAAATCCAAATAGGTATGGTTGTCAGTGACTAAGAGAGGGGAGTAGGGAGAATTATTGTTGAATGGGTAGAGAAGTTTAGCTTTGCAAGGTGAAAAGAACTTTGGAGATACTGGTGGTAATGGTTGTACAACAGTGTGCAATGCCACTGAACTGCACATTTAAAGAGCTTAAGAGGACAAATTTTATGTCCTAAGTATTTAAAATTTTAAATAACTAGAAAAATGCAACTAAGGAGCAGGATATTACCAATCAAAACATACTAACTGTCCATAACAGGGTCCAAGAGAAGAGCTAAGAAATTATTTTCAACTCTTGAGGCTCCAGGAGTACTTAGATGCTGTGGGGTTTCAGAAGAATCACTTTACCTCTCTGAGACACTGAGTGAGATCAGATTGCTCTTGGCCACATTGTTCTGTTTCTGCTGCCTGACCCTGTGCAGCTTTTTGGGTGTCTCTTTGTTTTCTAGATCTGCTCTTCTAAACTCTGTCAATGGGAGGGGCCCTAGTAACTCTCCAGTAAATTATTTTTCTGCTTGGGATAGCTAGTCTATTTCTTTTGCATGTAACCCAAAATCCTGAGTAATAAAGATTTTAATTTAAATAAGTCTTCAAGGAAAGATCCTAAGAGTTGAAACCTTGTGACCTTATCCTATCCCACATAGAGATTTTCTATAAATATACTTTTAATTATTCCTTGGAAGATCTGAAGTTTTATTGAAATAAGGTTTGCGTAAATCACCCTTCAAGATTCATCACCTTTCAAAATTGTCATACTCTCATGCCTTCTGTGACATTTCCCACCACTGCCATGGTTTTCTGACACCTCCCACAACCCTGTTAGTTAAGCTGACAAACTTGTCTTCAATGCTCTGTTGACTGATTTGTGTTCCTGACTCAACTGAGATTTCTGTGAGAAAGAAGATACATATTAAATATGTCTACCTTGGTACCTAGGGAGTTCTTGGAATCTAGATCAGTAATGAAAGAATTAATGAGGAGGAATATGAGTGGATGAGTAAAGGAATTGCTGAGTAGAGTCAATTTGGACTGAAGAACTCTACTGGATTCTGATTACCTTTCAACTGATTTCCCTTTCCCCCTCAAGCTTTCTGGACGGCATACATTCTTTTTGAAGTCCTATTACCACAGTCAACATTTGCACCATGGCTAATAAATTAGCATCACTTTGAAAACAAAAATGACTCCATTTTGCACTTGGAATGTGGTCTGAGAATTAGAAAGGGCAGGGGTGTTACTTGCCCTGAGGCCTGGAAAGTCTCTTGGTGTTTTATTAGGTAACAATTTCTGTTTTTACTGGATTTGCTGGTCACTAGCCCCTGGGAACCTGAATGAATGCCAAGAGTAAAAAAGAAAACAGCATACTCCCTGCTACCTAGAGACCAAATAACCTCCTAACTAAGAGGTATCTATTATTGAAATTAGAGGCATCTAGGATTGTAATTTTGAGCTTGGTTTCTTAAAGGGAAAAGGCAGGAAGAAGCAGGTCAATGTTATGACTTGGCTAGAAGCAGTTGGTACCAGGTTCCCTTTCTGCTGGTCCTGCTTGTGGGAAAGTCATAGAAATAAGGGAACTAGAAATATCTGTTTCTCAGGATGATTTTTCTAAATCACGAATATCACAGAAGCAATCAGAAAATGAGCTCTCTTTTTAAAAACATTGTATTTGAAACATATGTTAAGAGTCTCTCATGAGGAGGGGAGGTGGGTCAGGGGATGAGGTAATTTGGTGATGGCCATTGAGGAGGGCACATAATGTGATGAGCACTGGGTATTATATGCAACTGATAAATCATTGAACACTACATCTTAACCTAAGTATGTATTTTATGTTGGCTAAATGAATTTAAATAAAACCTATGTTAAAAACACATGAATTTCACAGAATGGATTCTCTTTTCAGTGATGTGTATCAGGAAAGTAGTACTAATTTTTCAGAACTGTGGGGGTGATTTGATGCTACAGTACTGGTCTTGTTCCCTCTTAAAACCTCTATTGGGCTCTTTCATAAATTATCCCTTCACTTATGTTGGAAAACATGTATCTTTGACCATGGTACAGTGGTTGGAACATTAATTCAAGAATTAGAAAATCTAGGACAGCCTGTGTCTCCACCTTTTGTGCAGATAAGTGACTCTACCTAAGTTAACATCTCAGAGCTTTGGGTTCCTGACTTGCAAATCAAGGATGTTGAAGACTGTCCTACTTAGTTACCTTTCTACCTATGCTTATAAAAACCACAGAGGACGCAAAGTCTAAGTATTTGGTAGGTACAAAGACATTGTCAAAATGGAAGAGACGACAAGAATATAAGTGGTGGAAGGAAAGGCTATTCTTCCCTTTGCTCTCCAGTTGGTCTCCTGACAACCTCCAGAAAACCATGGCACTTTCTGAGTGAGGCTACACAAAGTGTGAGGCAGAGAAGCAAACCCAGGGTTTGGTGACAGGAAGGTTTAATTCAAATCATGAAGAAATCTATCTTTTCTGAACATTGATTTCCCCATTTGTAAAAAAAAGGTATAATGCCTACCATAACAAATTCTTAAGTGCGGGGATAAATGAAATAATGAAACAAAATTGTGCCTGAAACATGGGAAGTCCTTGATTTTAACTTCTGTGTGTGTGTGTGTGTGTGTGTGTGTGTGTGTGTGTTAGGATTAAGGGGGTTAGGACAAGAGCAAATGATAGAAATAGTGAAAATTCTGCTATGTGTTACCTATGGCCTCTATAGAAATTTGCCCAATTGATTGTTACTGGTAACTAAAGAATACTAAGAGGGGTTTCTCTGAGAAGTCAGAAATGTGGCAAAAAAAAAAATTCCCTAAGAGAAAAAAAGTACCATCAACAGTGAATAAGAGCATAGATATACAAAGTCATCCTAGAGAGATACACCAATTCTCCAGAAATATTTCTGACTTTAACCCAATCAAATATATTTACATAGTTTAAGGAAATGCCCTCTAAGTTTAAGAGATAGTGGTCAGGTAACAAAAATATAGAGGAAAAAATAGTTACATAGGTGGCTAGTGGCACAGTCCTTAGTTTGCTTCTCTAATGGCAAATGACTGGCAAAGAGACTGCAAGTATTATGGCCCCATTGGCAAGGTCCCCCTGAAGTTGAGGAGGAGGGCTGTATTAGTCTTATATCAGGGAGCTAAGTATAGGAATTACATGGCTGTATACATACTACATATAAGAATTACTGCTGTGTTGTAACACGACTGAGGTTTAAATCTTGGCCCTGGCGTTTACTTGCAGAGTAAATATGGCCACCAGGCTGTTGAACTTCTTAACCCTCAGTTTTCTAATCTGCAAAATCGGAATATATTAACTCAATGGACTATTATGAGGATTATAGGCCACAGTATGTATAAATTACTTAGCATAGTGATTGACATCTTAAAAATACTCCATAAATATTAGCCTTTTTAACCATTATTAGAACTCGTTTATATTAAGCACTAGTATTGTGTAGTTCATTCTTCTGAGTTAGGCTGCTGCTTTTGAAGAAGCTTTTTTAGTTTCCCAGATTTGTCTGGGTATAGAGAGGAAATGCAATGATTGTTATGGCTTGTATGATAATTATTCCTTTCATTATGAATTTAAAAATCACCATTCTGATTTACCTATCATTTTCTCTGATAATTTTTTTCTGTAGTTTCAATTTTTTTCTGTAGTTTCAAGGGCTAATGCCTGCAGGTAATACCTGCAGTAATATGGGGTTGACAAACATCAGACAGGTCCTGACCTGTGTTGAATTCATCTTGGAAGACACCTCTTAACAGGCCTCCTGGAAGTCTGCAAACAGGCAGCTCCCAGCTACACTCCAGTAGGACCATAAATGCCATCAATGAACAATTCAGAAGGGAAAATTTGATTGTGATAATCTTATCTGGTTCATTCAGAAACTTCAGTTCATTAGTTCATTAGACTAAATTCTTAAAAAAATTGTTTCTTGAAATTTAGCATGCCTAGAGGGCTTGTTAGAGTTCAGATTACTGAGCCCCAAACCCAGAGTGTCTGATTCAGTAGGTCTGCAGGTGGAGGACCAATAATTTGCATTTCCAACAACTTCTCAGGTAATGCTAATGTTACTAGTCTGCAGACCTCATTTTGAGAATCACTGCTCTAGAGTATCCATTTCAGGATAACCATTTTTTTTTTAAATGTAAGAACATTTGTTGAGTGTCTGCCATGTTCAGGCACCATGCTGGGTTTTGGCTATACAAGAATATGCACCTACTAGGAGAAAGATAAATAAACCAGAATGCCAGCAATTGGAAAAATTAAATTGGCAAGCCAATTAAACTACTCCATTTGGTTGTCCTTTCCTCTCAAGAAGAATCTTTATGGAAATTCCATCAGTCTAAGTAGGTTATTTGGAAACTGTTAAGCAGAAAGATGTTGAATGATATTAATGAGCAGAGCTATAGTAGGAAAGGAATGCTTGTATCTCTCTGTCTACTTCTCTGGCATTTAAAAAACCTCTCTTCTTGTTTATTCCCCAGAAAGGAGTTTTTAGTCTTTTTAGTCAAATTGGGTCCCTTTACTGAGTATTATTTGATAAAAAGATTGCATATATGTGGTTTGTTTCTGTTCCTACGTTTTCCTTCTACGCATTTGGAAGGATAAGGTAAACAAAGGCTTGCCTTTTTAGGACATATCTTGCCACCTTGATTTTTGGATGAAGAGGTGTCTTTCTACCTCTACAATTATTATATGGTTTCTCTCATCTGTGGATTGACTTATTTTAGACTTTGTTTTTTTTAGAGCAGTTTTAGATGCGCAGCAAAATTGAGCAGAAAGACCAGAAAGTTCCCTTATACTTTTTGTTCTCACACAGAAAAAGCTTCTGCCGCTATCAATATACTGCACCAGAGTGGTACACTTGTTAAAATTGATGAATCTATATTGACACATCATTATCACCCATCCATAGTTTATCTTAGCATTCATTCTTGGTCTTGTATATTCTGTGAGTTTGCATAAATGTATAATGATGTGTATTTGCCATTATAGTATCATACAGAGTAGTTTTTATTTTTTAAAGATTTTATTTATTTATTCATGACAGACACAGGGAGAGAGAGAGGCAGAGACACAGGCAGAGGGGGAAGCAGGCTCCATGCAGGGAGCCCGACTTGGGACTCCCAGGTCTCCAGGATCATACCCCGGGCTGAAGGTGGTGCCAAACTGCTGGGCCATTGGGGCTGCCCACAGAGTAGTTTCACTGCCCTAAAATTTTTCTATTCTACTCATCCCTCTCTTCCCCCAACTCCTGGCAACCTCTGGTCTTTGTTCTGCCTCCACAGTTTTGCTTTTTCCGGAATGTTACAAAACTTGAGTCATTATCATTAATTTTTATATGTTTAGATACCTCAAGAACATTGTGGGTGATTTTTAGGAAATATTGCAGGCATTTTTGTGTATTCTGGACAAACAGCATCTCCCAGAAATATACCTCCATAAAGAGGAAAGATGGGTGGCCCAAGGCATTGCTGAAAAAAGATACTGTCAGACTCTTACACTCATGAAAACAAATCTAGACTACAGGATACTAGTCCATCCTTTGTTCCTGTGATCAGAGAAGGGATATCAAAATGATGATGAGTACTTTGACAATGGATAAAGATCTCAGAGGAAATCATCTGTGTTCCCCTCCATGCTTGGAGCTTCCACCACAGTGGATATTATTTTTATTAGAGCGCAGCTTGAGAAATGGAGATTCTGAGGACATCCCTTAGATTTCAAGGTCTGGAATGGGGTTTAATAATTTTGGTGTCATGGACTTATTACTAATATTAAGATTATGAAACCTCTCACAAAAGAAATGCATATCCACAAAAGTTTCCATAAAATGTCAGGCACTTCACTAAAATATGAAGGCCACTGACCTAATTAAAAACAATATAAAAACAAACTAAAACAACCGCAAAGATCAATATCTGTCCCTGAACACATGATCTCTTCTAACTCAACTGGAATTTGATTGACTGTCAGTTACTTTGGCAGCCACACCCCTTTGGAATAGTTGGTGATTGGTTGTCATGACGCAATTTGAAGGTCAAGCAACTTTATGAGAGTTATAAAAGACACACACTTTTGGTAATTACTGCAACAGCCTCAGGTCTCTGATATTGTGTGCATTAGAGTCTAGTCATTAAAATTCCTAAATATGCCATAAACTTTTAAAGTAATTTATTAATGTGTTTCTTCAAATACTGGTTCTTGAAAATATGAATCCTCTTAATAAAAAGCAATATATTCTATACTCTAGTTAAATTTCAGCTTTCCTTGTTCCTCGTGATTCTAAGAAAATTGAGGTACTCTAGACATATGTATTAGATTTGGGTTTTCTCCTAGGCCTTCTAGCTAGCTCTTATAGGGCCTCACTTTTATGCAGGCTTTTCATTCAATACATATTCACTGAGGCCCATTCAGTGCCAGATACTGCGCTAGATCATTGGGGTATGGTGATAGAACAAACTAAGACAGTAGAAAGGGAATGTAGTGTGGAAGTAGATACATGAAATTCCAAATTCCACTTGTGGAACTTATTTTAACCTTAGCCAAGTTATTGTCTGTCTTAAAGGTTTTGTTTTTTTTTTACTGAAATTCAATTTAATTAGCATATTCTGTATTATTAGTTTCAGAGGTAGAATTTAGTGATTCATCAGTTGCATGTAAGACCCAGGGCTCATTACATCAAGTGCCCTCCTTCATGCTCATCACCCAGTTATCCCATCCTCCTACCCACTTCACCTCCAGCAACCCTCAGGTTTCTGTTCCTATAGTTAAGAGTTTCTTATGGCTTGCCTCCCTCTCTGTTTCCCTCTTATTTTATTTTTCCTTCCCTTCCCTATGTTCACCTGTTTTTTTTCCCCTTAAATTCCACATATGAGTGAAATTGTATGGTATTTTACTTTCTCTATCTGACTTATTTCACTTAGGATAATACCCTCTAGTTCTATCCATGTCATTGCATATGGTAAGGCTCCATTCATTTAGATTGCTGGGTAATATTCCATTGTATACACAGACCACATCTTGATCCATTTATCTGTCTATAGACATGTGGGTTCTTTCCATATTTTGGCTATTGTGGACATTGCCACTATAAATATTGGGGTACAGATGCACCTTCAAATCACTGTTTGTATCCTTTGGATAAATACCTAGTAATGCAATTGCTGGGTTATAGGGTAGCTCTATTTAACTTTTTGGGGAACCTCCATACTGTATTCCAGAGAGGCTGTACCAGTTTGCATTCCTACCAGCAGCCTAAGAGGGTTCCCCTTTCTCTGCATCCTTGCCAACATCTGTTGTTTCCTGAGTTGTCCATTTTAGCCATTTTGATAAGTGTGAGGTGGTATTGCATTGGTTTTATTGTTGTCTATCTTTACATGTATTTCATGATATGAAATAAAAAAGTGTAGTAATAATGAATATCCAGTAGGATGGCTATGAGGATTGTATTGCATTGCATGAACTGATCTATTTTATATTAGGTTTGGGGGTTTTCTGCTCTCAAGGTGATATTTTTTTCCTGATCTTGTCCACATAGACTGGCAGTACCACAATGGATTTGCAATTATTGCTGTTACCATGCCCCTCCCTCAGTTATTTTAGGCCTTTTTTCTATTTCCCTCCATTGCATACACTTCAGGGCAGAGTAGTATCTTTTCCCTACTAGTACAAGCAAAAACATTTTTTTGCCAAGAATTTAACTCCGATGTGCTTGGCACAGCAAAGCAGCAGAGAGAGAAATGAATGGTCATTGCCATTATAAATGGGTTAACATTCCACTGTACTCCAGAAGAATAGATTTCAAGCCAGGCTGCAATGAGAGACTGGGGGAAGGGGGTTAGTGTACAACTGATTCCATTCAAACGTGGGAACAAACCCTTCTAAGAATGACTACAGAATGAAACACCTGCCACCCAATTTTTCACATAAAAGTTTGGCAGAAATACAGGGGACAATTTGGAACAACTTTTATATTCCAAGTTAAAGGAACTAAATAAGAGAACTACACAGATGATTCCCTGAGAATGGACTTTTATAACTCTGCTATTTAAAATCAATAGAGCAGAAGTCAGAGTTTAGAGCTCATCTTTTCCACTTTGCTTCTCCAAAAAATGTTTTCATTTTGTATCAAGATTTAGTATGGCCACTTGAAAAAGTGCAAAATGCTGGCTCAGCTCTCACACTTTAGAGTCCTACTCTCTTTTCTCAGCTATTGGCAACATAATCTCAAACTATTGGTTCAGTCTCCTGGATTCCTGGGCAGAATTATTTTCTCTCCCTCGCTCCCTCTGTTACTTCTCCCTCTTCCGTCTCTCCCTATTTTTCCTTCTCCATCCCCATTTTCCTCTACTTTTTTTCCTTTTCTTTTGGAGTATAATGTTCATACAATAAAATGCATATATATCAGATATGCAATTCAATCAGCTTTAATAAATGCAACTACATATGTAACCCTCATACCTATTAGGATAGCACTCCCATCATCTCAAATAGCTCTCTGGTGTCCACTCCAAATCTGTTCCAATTGCCCTGAAGCAACCGATGGCAACCAATTTTCATTTCTTTCACTATAGTTTAGCTTACTGGTACTAGACATTTAGATAATTGGAATCATATAGTATATACTCTTTGTTTCTGGCTTATATTATTTTTGGAATCACTCATATTGTTGTATGTATTAATAATCTGTTCTATCTTTTGCTAAATAGATTTATAATATTCAAGTATGCCACAACTTACCTATGCTTTCTCCTACTGATGAATATTTGGGTAGTTTTTAGTTTTGTGATACTATTGATAAAGCTGTCATGAACATTTCCTGAATATATTTCTTATTGAGGCTGTGGTAAATGGTATTATTTATAATTTATTTCAAATTTTTAATGCTTATATGTAGGCAATAAATTATCTATACCCTAAGATTTGCTGTATTTAGTTATTATAGTTATTGTATAGATTCCTGAGCATTTTCTATGGAAAAATTATGTTTTCTTTAAATGAAGACAGTTTTATTTCTTTCATTCCCTTGTGTAATACTGGAATAAAAATAGTGAGAACCAACGTCCTTGTTTTATTATCCCCTGTCTTTGGGGAAATGATTCAGTCTTTCTCTACTAAGTGTGATCATATTTGTACCTTTTCTATAGGTGCCTTTTATCAGGTTTAGAAACTTCCTATGCATTCTTAGTGTGTTAAGAGTCTCTTATTTTCTTAAATTAGGATTGACTTTGATGAAATATTAGGTGGGTATCCGTTGAGATTATCATAAAAATTTTCTTCTTTATGTAATCTCCATATTACAATTTGCAATGATTGAACTGTAAGTAAACTAATCTTACATTCCTAGAATGAACACCTCTTCTGCCTCATGATGTATTAAAACTTTTCTATTTTACTCTATTCAATTTTTTGTGTGTGTATAATTAGAGAAAAAAATTTAAACATTGTAATTTGCTCATAATTTCAGTTGAAGTAGACTATATGTACTAACAGTATGAAACAGACAGGAAAATATCATGGCTGTTTTTCACGGATGAGAAAAAATTATTTACAAGGTATACATCATGGTCTGATTACTCAATGTGACCTCCATGGATGGTTGGAATCCCCCACCTCCTGGAGTTTGGTGAGTCATGATAAGCTACCTTCTGCAATCTCATGCCTCACAAGACAAGGTCTAAGTATTAAATATTTAACCATATTCCATTTTGATTTCTGCTCAACCAAAGTAAGACTTACCTTCTTTATACAACCTACTATTTCCCTCCTTTCTTCCATTAAGTAGTATATTCTTCATCTAATTAACCTGGAGATTCTTTGTTTACTCACCATGTTGAGTGGTTTACATGGTTTACAAATCCTCAAGCACAATTTTCTGCTTCTTACTAAGGCTTCCATATCCAATACTGTTCTTTCTGTCTGATGGATTTTACTTACTATATAGCCTTTTCTGTCTCTCTTGAAGGGCTTTGCACAAAGGCCACGACCACGAGAGCTAACACTTTGGTTAGATTTTGAATCTATCATTCTCTGAAACTTACACAAAATTTTTGTCTACTTTTTACATACATTACCCCTAAAAAGAAAATCTTTTAGAATATACATCTATTTGTCATTTTCCCCTATCAACCATATTGTTTGGCCTCTAATTCATCATCAAATATATTCATTTATTGTTACTTTGAGTCTCCAAGCTATATGTTAGACTTAGTATGTTGTTTCCTCTAAAGTCTTTGGTAGGTATAGCACCCATACAAAAATCTGAAACAACCAAAAAAAAAATTCTGAAACTATTTGGTATATTAACAAATTATTCCTATTTTGTTATATGTGATGAAGGTATTGTTGTTATATTTTCAGACATTAAACAGCTGCTAAAGTTCCCACAAGTTAAATGACAGGCATCTTATATTTGTTTTTTAATTGAAGTATAATCAACAAACAATAGTATATTAGTATCAGGTATACAACATTGATTTAACTAGTCTATACATTACTCAGTGTAATAAATGTAGTCACCATCTGTCACCAGATAGTATGATTATGATTATTGTTTATATTCTCTATGCTGTATTTTCATCTCTGTGAATTATTTTTCTACAACTGAAAGTTTGTACGTCTTAACCCCCTTTATCTATTTTATGCATCTCCTCACTGGCCTCCCCTTGACAACCATCAATTTGTTCTCTATATCTTAGAGTCTGTTTGTCTTTGTTTTTCCTTTTTGTTTTTTGGATTCCACTTATAAATGAAACCATGTGGTATTGGTCTTTTTCTGACATATTTCACTTAGCATTATACCCTCTAGGTCCATCAACGTTGTTGCAGATGGCAAAATCTCATTCATTTTATGGTTGAGTAATATTCCACTGTGTATTTATATATACCACATCTTCTTTATCCATTCACTTATTGATGGACACAAGTTGCTTCCATATCTTCACTATTGTAAATAATGCTGCAACAAATATAGGGATGCACATATCTTTTTGAATTAGTGTTTTTGTTTTCTTTGGGTAAATGCCCACTAATGGAATTACTGGATCAAATGGCATTTCTATTTTAAGTATTTTTAAAAACCTCCATACTGTTTTTCACAGTGGCTGCACCAGTTTCATTCCCATCAGCAGTGCATGAGGGTTCCTTTTTCTCTACACTATCACCAACACTTGTTATTTCTTTTCCTTTTGATTCTAGTCATTCTGACTAATGTAAGGTGATTTCTCATTGTGATTTTTATTTGCATTTTCCTGATGATTAGTGATGTTGAGCATCTTTTCATGTGTCTGTTGGCAAACTAGATGTCTTCTTTGGAAGAATGTCTATTCAGATCTTCTATTTTTTAATTCAGTTATTTTTCTGATGTACAGTTGTGTAAGTCTTTAATAACCCCTTACTGTATATATCATTTGCAAATATCTTTTCCCATTCAGAAGGTTACCTTTTCATTATGTTGTTTGTCTTCTTTGCTCTCCAAAAGCTTTTTGTTTTGGTGTAGTTACAAGAATTTATTTTTGCTTTTGTTTTCTTTTCTTTCTCATGATGTACTAAAACTTTTCTATTTTGCTGGATACAATTTGCTAATACTTTGTTACACATTTTTGTGCCTATGTTCATGAGGAATATTGATTTATAGTTTTGTTCCTTACAATGTATTTGTCTGGCTTTAATATCAGGTATATAATAGCCAGAAAAAAGGAGATGACAAGTATTCCACTTGTTCCTTTTCTTTTTAATAAAAAGGACTATTTTTAATATAAGATTGGTATTACTTCTTCCTTAAAAGCTTGAGGAAATGCTGCAGTGAAATGATGTAAACCTGGGGTTTTCCATGTGGGAATTTTTTTAAGTTTTATGAATTTATATAATAGACCATTTTTATTTTCAATGTCTTATATAAGTTTTGTTTCTTTCTAAGAATTTATACTTGATTTCCAAGTTGTCAGATTTATTGACGTAAAATTATTTATATTAGTTCCTTATTTTTTTCTGTCTGTAGAGATCAGATTAATGGAGTATCAGTCTATCTTTCAGTCATCATAATGAGAATTTGCTTGTGCATACTTGCATATGTTCTCCCTCTCCCATATCCAGGTTAATTCATCTTTAATTTGATCATTCTAACTAGGATCAAATATGTAGATAGGTTGAAGGAATTAACCTTTGGTTTTGCTTATTTCTTTCTATAGTTTGCCTAATTTTTATATTATTAAATTTTGTTTATTGTTTCCATCCCTTTAGTTTTTTTAAATTCTAATTTCTTCAAGTAGATATTTAGGTTATTAATTTCAGAGTTTCATTTTCTAATATATTTAAACATGCAAGCTTCCCTTTAAGCAATGCTATAGCTGCATGCTGAACATTTTGATATTTTGTGATTTTATTATCATTGAATTCAAAATATTGTCTAAATTCCTTTGGGATTTCTTCTTCAACTCATGGATAATTTAAAATTATGATATTTAATTTTCAAGATTTAAGTAGTTTTAAGATTGGCTATAAATCCAGTATCAATGCATTTAATATTGAAATAATATGGAGGATATTATCTGAAAATTAAAAAATAAATAACAAAGAGGTTTTCTTTTTTATCTACTTGCCTTATCAAGTAGGAAGGAGTTTTGAAATTGCCACCTATAAGTGTGGACTAATTTATTTCTTCTTTTTGTCCTCAAGTTTTGCCTCATGTATTTTAAAGGTCTGTTGTCAGGTGCTTGCTTATTAGATTGTTGTGTCATTTTGATGAATGGACACTTTTATCATAATAAAATATTATCCTTCATCCCTAATTATGCTCCTTTTCCTTAAGTCTCCTTTGTCTGTATTATTAATATAGCCAATCTAGCTTTCTTTAAATTACTGTTTGCATGATATATATTTTTCTATCCCTTTACAAAATCTTGGCTTTATATTTTTGGTGCATATTTCTTAGAGACAATATTTACTATCATTCTTTTAATTGGGTATTTCCTTAATTTATATATAATGTAATTGTTGATATGATAGCATTAAATATACTATTTTTTTAGTAGTTGCATCTCTTTTTGTTCCTTTTTTTCTGCTTTTCCTGCCTTCATTTTATATTACATTTTACCTTCATTATTGGATTTTAGCTATACCTCTTCAGGTTTAGTTGTTTTTCTAGGATTTCTGATTTATCACTTTACATAGAATATAAGAATCTGATGCTTGATCCACCTAATCATTGCCACTGTCCTTGTCATATGCCTCATTTTTACAATTATTATAAACCCCATAATACACTGTTATAATTTTGCCTTAGACACTAAAAACATTAAGAAATGGGAATATTATACAATGGAATATTACTCAGCCATTAGAAATGACAAATACCCACCATTTGCTTCAATGTGGATAGAACTGGATGGTATTATGCTGAGTGAAGTAAGTCAATCGGAGAAGGACAAACATTATATGATTTCACTCATACAGGGAATATAAAAAAATAGTGAAAGGGAATAAAGGGGAAAGGAGAGAAAATGAGTGGGAAATATCAGTGAGGGGACAGAATATGAGAGACTCCTAACTCTGGGAAATGAACAAGGGGTGGTGGAAGGGGAGGTGGGCAGGGGGATGGGGTGACTGGGTGACGGGCACTGAGGGGGGCACTTGATGGGATGAGCACTGTGTTATACTATATGCTGGCAAATCGAACTCCAATAAAAACATATATAAAAAAAGAAGTGGGAATATTTTTTACACCTACCCACATATTTACCATTTCCAATGTTCCTTTGTATAGCTATGAATTTCCAGCTGTAATTTTCTCTCAAGCTAAAGAACTTCCTTTAACTGTTCTTGTTGTGCTGGCCTCCAGGTGATGGATTTTCTTGAATATTGATGACCTAAAAAAGTTTTAATTATGTTTTATTTTAAAAGTATTATATATATTATATATAATTATATAATATATATAATCCTCTGACTTAATTCTGAGGACTGTCTCTTGCTATTGGACCTTTGTCAAGCTCCCTTAATGATACCTTCACAGCTCAGTAGAGCTACAGCATGACATATCTAAGAAAGGCTCACATTTGCTTAAATCCCAAGCTTGTCTGCATTACAACTGCTATTTGATATAGTCTCTGTAGCCTCACTCAAATTGTGGAATATTAGCTAGTTGTTTCTACTGTATTTCATCACTCAATATATATTCATACTTTGATCAGTAACAACTTTTGAATTCTTAATATATGTAAGACCCTGAACAAATTTCTCAAGGCACTATGTTACAAATAGCATGGTAAAAACACACACCAATGGACTAGAAAGTAGATTTGGTTATTGTCCCAAATCTTTCAATAATTAGCTGTAGGTTAGTCCCTGAGAATTTTTGAGCATTGGTTTACTCATTGTTTGCTCATCTGTAAAATGGAGATAATATGCATTTCACAAGGTTGTTTTGAAACTAACTAATGACATAGGAAAGTGCCAAACTCGCTACCTGAACTCAATAAATCATTGTTGAATTTGAATGCTTCACATAAACATGATGTGAAAATACCAAAAGAGTTACTTACATAGAATGTGTCAAGATGAATTATAACATATTGACTGGACTTCTATGGAGACACAAATAACTTTTGGGATTTAAAGGATGGATTTTGAGAAAGTAAAAATGATTTGAAAATGCTAGTTTTAAATAAAACTCTGATAGAATGGGGATGTGAAATGATGGTCCTGGGAATAGGTTAAATAAAATCTCATTCAATTCAGTTAAATTTCATTCAACTTCATTTGAGTTTATTCTAAGTACTGAATACTAATAATTAGAATGAAAAATAAATCCCCTCAAAAAAGGAACTCAGTTTAATGAGAAACAGGCAAAACACATTTAGTGAGACAGTAGCATTTTGTCTAGATATGCAGACTCTTGCGCTAAGCCACTTGATATAGAATCCTTACTTAACCACTTACAGTCATATGACACTTGACAACCTCACTATGAGTATTTGTCAAGGTAATGTTAGGTATTAGCAAAGACAAAATCTCACTGGTTTAACATAATAGAAGTTTACTTGTTGCTCTTATAAAATCCAAGCAATGGAATGAGTTCGGTGGGATAGGAAAGCTCTGCTTCACACTGTCATTCAGGGACCAAAGATGAATAATGACTGCCTAGGGCACTGACATCCTGCTAACAGGGGGAGAAGAGAGAAGGTGAGGAACCACACCAGAGGTTTTTCTGAGTCAGTATTGGCAGTGGAAAATACAATACTTACACTCTACTGGCAAGAACTAAACAGGGACAAGTAGCCCAAATATGTGCCTAGGCAGAAAGGAAGTTTAGGTTCAATAAACACCTAGCCAGTCTCTGCTATATTGTGTCTCTGTTTTCACATGTGTAATATCAAAATAATAGTAGTATTCATCATTTCATTGGGATTCTCTTTTTTAAATATTTTGTTTATTTATTCATGAGAGACAGAAAGAGAGAGGCAGAGACACAGGCAGAGGGAGAAGTAGGATCTCCACAGGGAGGCTGATGCAGGACTTGATCCCAGGATCACGGGATCACAACCTGAGCCAAAGGCAGACACTCAACCAGTGAGCCACCCAGGCATCCCTCATTGGGATTCCTTAACAAAGAGTTATTATAGGAGTTCAGTGGAATGATAACCATAAAGTGCTTAATCCAATGCCTGACTCATGACAAATGCTTGTTGAATGTTAACTGTTACTATAAATGCTATGACAAAAGTACATAGTGGATTCAGCAAGCCTATAAAAGGAAGGTGCAATCAACTGGAACTGGGATATTAGGTAAGGCTAAGGATGAGTTTATTTTATGTATTTATCTCCTCCTCTCTTGGATGCAATGATGTATATAATTGTTATATTCTCTTATTGAATTGATCCCTTTATAATTATGTAACACCTTTCTTTGGCTCTTGCTATAGCCTTTGTTTTAAACTATTTTCTCTGATGTAGGTATTGCTACTGTGGCCTTCTTTGCATTTCCATCTGCATGAAATATCTTTTTCTTAGTCTATATGTGTCCATGGGTCTGAAGTGAATTTCTCATAGGTAGTATACAGATGAGTCTTGTTTTCTAATCCATTCTGTCACCCTATGTCTTTTGATTGGAGCGTTTAGACCACCTATATTTAAAGTAATTACTGATATGTGATTATTGGCATTTTTCCAATAGTTCTTTGGTTGTTTTTGTAGGTCTTCTCTGTTCCTTTCTTCTTTGCTTGCTCTCTTGTGTTCTGATGAATTTCTTCAGTGGTATGCTTAATGTTCTTTGTCTTCATTTTATTTTTTTGTTTCTATTATAGGTTTTTGATTTATGGCTACTGTTGTGTTCATATTTGACATCCTAAGTGTACACCAGTTTATATTACATTGATTGTCCTTTAAGTTCAAACACATTCTAAAAGCACTAAGTTTTAAACTTCCATTCCACATTTCATGTATGTGATGTCATATTTTACATCTTTCTGTGTATTCCTTAACTAATTTTTATAGATATAATTGATTTTACTAGTTTTGTGTTTTAACCTCCATACTGGCTTTATAAGTGTTTAACATAATACCCTTACTATATGTTTACTTTTACTTGTGATTTTTTAAAAATAATTATCCTCTAGTTTCCACCTTTCTTTTCCACTTTTAAAGGATTCCCTTTAACATTTCTTGTAAGTCTGGTTTCTTGGTGATGGACCCCTTTAACATTTGTTTTGGAAATTCTTGATCTCTGTCATTTCTGAATGATTAGCTCACTGGATGGAATATTTTGGTTGTAGTTTTTATTCTTTCAGCATTTTAAATATATCATGCCAGTGTTTTCTGGCCTGCAAAGTTTCTTCTGAAAAATCAGCTGATAGTTTTATGGGGATTCCTATGTAAGTAACTGTTTTCTTTTTTCTTGCTGCTTTTAAAATTCTCTTTATCAGCTTTACCATTTTAATTATTTTGTATCTTAGGGTAGACCTCCTTGGATTAATCTTATATAGATTCTCTGTGTTTTCTGGATCTGGATATCTGTTTGCCTCCTCAAATTAATGAGGTATTCAGCTATTATTCCTTCAAATAAGTTTTCTGCCTCTCTCTCTCTCTCTCTCTCTTCTTCAGGTTCTCTATAATGTGAATGTTATTACACTTGATGATGTCACAGAGTTCCATTAACCTGTTCTCTTTAGGGACACTTGGGTGGCTCAGTTAGTTAAGCAGCTGCTTTGTCTCAGGTTATGATCATGGGGTACTGGGATCAAGCCCCACATCAGGCTCCATGCTCAGCAGGTGTCTGCCTCTCCCTCTATCCTTCCCCCTGTTCCTTCTCTGTATGTCTCTCAAATAAATAAATAAATAAATAAATAAATAAATAAATAAATAAATAAAATTACCAAAAAGCTCCACTACCACTATGCTCTTAAATTTTTTTCCCTTTTTGCTGTTTAGTTTGGTTACTTTCTATTAGCATATCTTCTAGATTGCTGATCTACTCTTCTGCATCCTCTAATTTGTTGTTGATTTCCTCTAGTGTACTTTCATTTCAGTTATTTTATTCTTTAGCTCTGGCTGGTTTTTATTTCTATATTTTGTTTGGTTGTTGTTGTTGTAAGTCTGAGTTTATTCACTTTTTTGTCAAGTCCAGTGGGTATCTTTATGATCATTACTTTGAACTCTTCAGCTGTAATATTGCTTATCTCTGTTTTATTTAGCTCTTTTCTATAACTTCATTTTTTCATTTGGCATATATTCCCCATTCTCCTCATTTTGTCTAACTCATTCTGTTTGCTTCTATGTATTAGGTAGGCCAGCTATGTCTCCTGGTCTTGAAAGTGGAAGACATCTACAGTACCTTTTGTGAAATTCCCATTGGTGACCAGAACCAGGCACTCCAGCGATGTCCCTCATGTGGGCTGTGTGGATTCTCTGGTTGTGGCTGAGCCATGATTGTTATGGGCATGCTAGTGGGTGTGGCTGGTATTCAGCCTGGTTGCCTGCAATTAGCATTTGACCCACCTGCTGACATACCAAGGGGCAGGGCCTACTCCCTGTGCAGCCATCTAAAAGGCCCAGCAGCAGGGACTACTAGCTTGCTGGTATGTGGGATTATCCACCCTACCTCTGGGGTGGGGAGACGGGAGTCATTTTGGTGTGCCACCAGTGCCATCCTGAGTTATCTGCTGGGTGTCACAGAAGGGGAGCTGCTTTGGAAGAATTACTACCAAGGCAGGCATGTTAGTGCAGCAGGTCTGCTGGGTAGTGCTAGGACTAGCAGTGTAGATAAACAGTGTTAGAACTGGCTCCCCAAAGTGTCTAGATATTTAGCCTGGAGAGGAGCACTTTTGTTCCTGGAGAAATGTCCTACAGATCTGTGCCACTTGGCACATGTTCTTTGATTAGTCAATACACCTTCTTTGTGGATATCCCAGGCACTCTTCAAACTACTGGTTCTGAACTGTGTCTCAAGCTATATTATTTAGTGTGTGTGGGCTCTTTAAGAGTAGAAACTCAGTTTTCTATTGCCCTCTGACTTTCCTGGAGTTAAGCCGTGCTGATTTTCTAAGCCAGATATTATGGAGACTCATCTTACCTATGTGAATCACCAGGGTTAGGTGTGCCTGGTCTGGGGCTGATACCCTCACTCCGCCATGCTTGTGATGTTCTTCCTATTTGTGGCCAGTCATATTAGATATTTGGCTCCTGTCTGCATCTGTGCTCTTCTTACCCTTTTCAGTTTGGCCTTCTATAAGACAAGCTGCAGAAAATCTATTCTATGAGATTCAGGTCCTCTTTAGAGTTATTTGCAATACATGTAGTTGTTGCCTCAGTGTGTCTGTGGGATAAGGTAAGCTCAGAGTTCTCCTATTCTGATACTTCATCTTCTTTTATTATTCTCTATTTTTACTTTAATAAGGAATCTCAATACACTTTTCCATAGTGGTTGCTGAAAAAGTTCCATAGTGATCTTCTGAAAAGTTTTTTGAGGTGCAAGTTTTTCTCTTGTTTTTCTCTTTGATTTATGGACACAATGCTGAGATTTAATCACTACATGAAACTCCTGGCTGTGAAAACAAAATATGAAACCCAGAGCTGTTTCCCAAACAGCCCCGGGGCGGGGAAGCTACGTGACAGTCGGCTGCCAGTTTCAGAAAGATGCATCGTACCTTCCACCCTCTTCGTCTCTGTCCTCTCTTCAAGAAGGAAGTTGATCCCAGTGATTTCAGCCCATGCATTAAACAGGAAACAATAATAAATGTGTAGAATTCATATTTTTCTAAAGGGAACTTAACTGCTGCTACGTGTTATGTACAAAACCGGTTTATGCCACATGAACAGAATCACAAGTTTGGTTTTGGTACTTTTTGTTTCCTTTTGTATTCAGTTGTATAGTACTTCCAAATTCAGAATGAGAAGAAAAGCTGTTCTGTATCAAACCATCTAAGCAATAAATGTTATATTTTAAAAATGGCAAAAAAATTTTACATTCCTACCAATTTACATTCCTACCAACAGTTACACAAGAGCTCCTTTTTCTCTGTATTTCTTGTCTTTTTGATATTAGCCATTCTGACTGGTGTGAGGTGATGTTTCATTGTGGTTTTGATTTGCCTGTTCCTGATGATTAGTGATGTTGAGCATCTTTTATTTTTCAGCTGGCCATCTATATATCTTCTTTGGAAAAATGTCTATTCAGATACTCTACCCCTTTCCTAGAGTAAGAAAGTGGTCCAGTGTCTTTCTTTTGCTTGTAACTGTCCAGTTTCTCAACATTATTTATTGAAAAGACTTTCTTTCCTAATTGTATATTCTGGCCTTCTTGTTGTACATTAATTGAACATATAAGTTTGGATTTATTTCAGGGCCTGTTTTCTGGTCTTTATGCCTATTTTTGTGCCAATACCATACTGTTTTGATTATTATAACTTTGTACTACCTCTTCAAATCTGGGATTGTGATACTTCCAGCTTTCTTCTTCAAATTTGCTTTGGCTTGTTGAGGTCTTATGGTTCCATACAAATTTTAGTATTTGTTCTAGTTCTGTGGAAAATGCTATTGTTATTTTGATAGAATTTCCTTGAATCTGTAGATGGTTTGGGGTAGTATGGTCATTTTTATAATATTAGTTTTTCCAATCCATGAGCATGCTACTTCCTTCCATTGTATCATTTTCAATTTCTTTCATTAATGTCTTATAGTTTCCAGAGTCTAGGTCTTTCACCACTTTGGTTAAATTTATTTCTTGTTTGATTTTTTTCTGTTGTTTTGTTTTACAATTGTGAATGAAGTTGTTTCTTAATTTCTCTTTCTGCCACTTTGTTATTAGTGTATAAAAATGCAACAGATTTCTGGGTATTGATTTTGTATCACATAAAATTATTGAATTCATTTATTCTAACACTTTTGGTATAGTCTCTGGAGTTTTCTTGTATCATGTCATCAGCAAGTAGTGATAGTTTAACTTTTTCTTTACCAATTTGGATTTATTTTGTTTCTTGTATGATTGCTACAGTTTGGTCTTCTGGTACCATGTTGAATAGAAATGGTGAGAAGGACATCCTTGTCTTGCTCCTGATGTTAGAGGAAAAGCTTTCCATTTTTGAGCATTGATGTTAAATGTGGTTTAGTCATGTATGGCCTTTGCTATATTGAGGTATGTTTTCTCTAAACCCACATTTTTGAGAGCTTTTTTATCAGGAACAAATGTTGAATTTTATCAAATATTTCTTCTGCATCTATTGAGGTAATCTTATAGTTTTTTTTCCTTCTTCTTGTTAACATGATGTATTGCATTGATTAATTTGCAATTATTGAACGAACATTGCATCCCTGGAACAAATCCCACTTGTTCATGGTGAATGATCCTTTTTTTCCCTTGAGCATAGTGGGCACAAAATGTTATAATAGTTTTAGGTGTACAATATAGTGATTCAACAACTTTATACATTATGCTATGTTCACCACAAGTGCAGCTACTGTCATTATATGGCATTACAACACCATTGACTATATTTTCAATGCTGTGCTTTTTAATGCTGTACATAATCATGCCTATACCTTTCCCCTTCCCCTGCACCCATTTGGCCTATTACCCAGTCCCTTCCCCTTTGGCAAATGGTTTGTTCTCTGTATTTATAGGTCTGATTCCATTGTTTGTTTATTCATTTATATTGTTTTCAGACTCCACACATAAGCGAAATCATATGGTGTTTGTCTTTCTCTCTGGCTTATTTCACTCAGCATTATACCCTCTGGGTCCAACCATGTTTTTTTAAAATGGCAAAATCTCATTCTTCTTTATGGATAATGTTTCATTATACATAAATACTACATCTTCTTTATTTTGAATTTATTTTTGTGTATAGTATAAGAAAGTTGTCCATTTTCATTCTGTATAATGATCACTTATTGAAAGATTGTTTTTTCCCCATTGTATATTCTTGCCTCTTTTGTTATAGATTAAATGACTATGTAAGACTGGACTTATTTCTGACCCTTCTATTCTGTTAAATTGATCTATGTTTTTGTTTTTGTGCCAGCAACATAGTGTGTTGATTACTACTTTGTAGTATATCTGGAAATCTGGAAATGTGATAGCTCCAACTTTGTTCTTCTTTCTAAGGATTGCTTTGGCTGCCTGTGGTCTTTTGTGGTTCCATACAAATTTTAATATTTTTTATAGTTTTATGGAAAATGCTGTTGGTATTTTCATAGGGATTATATTTAATCTGTAGATTGCTTTGGATAAATGGACACTTTAACAATATTTGTTTCTTCCAATCCCAAAGCACAAACTATCTTTCCATTTATTTGTGTCATTTTCAATTTTTTTCACCAGTTTTTCATAGTTTCAGGATATAAGACTTTTACCTCCTTGGTTAAATTTATATTCCCAGGTATTTTACTGTTTCTGGCACAATTATAAATGGAATTGTTTATTTCTCTTTCTGCTACTTCCTTATTACTGTATACAAATGCAACAGATTTCTGGGTATTAATTTTATATCCTGCAAATTTACTGAATTCATTTATTACTTCTAATAATTTTTTGTTGGAGTCTTATGGATTTTCCATATAGTATTATATCACCTGCAAGTAGTGACCATTTGAATTCTTCCTTCCCAAAATTGTATGCTTTTTGTTTTCTTGTGTAATTGCTGTGGCTAGGACTTCTAATACTGTGTTGAATAAAAGTTGTGAGAAAGTGGACACCCTTGTCTTGTTTTTGATATTAGAGGAAATATTGATTTGGTTCAGTCTGATGTTAGCTTTGGGTTTTTCATATATGGCCTTTATTACATCAAAGAATCTTCACTTTCAACCAACTTTGAATTTTTATCATAAACTGTAGTTAAATGTTGTTAAATGCTGTTTTTTAATCCTTTGAGATTATCACATGATTTTTATCCTTTGTTTTGTTAATGTGGCGTATTACATTGATCAATTTATCCATATTGAAACCTCCTGTATTCTTAGAATAAATCCCACTTGATCGCAGTGAGTGGTCTTTTAAAATTTATTGTTGAATGTGGTTTGCTAATATTTTATTAAAGGCTTTTGCATATATGTTCATCAGGGATATTGGCCTGAAATGGGGTGGGCATTTTGTAGTGTCTTTTTCTCTTTTTCATATCAAGATAATGCTGAGATTATAGAACAAATTTGGAAGTTTTCCTTTGTCTTTTATTGTTTGGAATAGTTTGAGAAGAATAGGCATTGACTATTACTTAAATGTTTGTAAGAATTCACCTGTGAAGCCATTTAGTTCAGGACTTTTGTTTGTTGACAGTTTTTGATTACCAATTCATCCTTGTTACTATTAATTGATTTAATTAGTTTTTATATCACTTCCTGATTCATTTAGGAAGATTGCGGGCTTCTAGGAATTTATCTATTTCTTCTAGGTTGTCTTATTTGTTAACATTTAGTTTTCATAGTATTTTTTTATAATATTTTGTATTTTTGTAATGTTGGTTGTTACTTTTTACTTCTCCTTTTTCTTTTTTTTTTTTTCTTTTTTTTTTTTTTATGATAGTCACACAGAGAGAGAGAGAGAGGCAGAGACATAGGCAGAGGGAGAAGCAGGCTCCATGCACCAGGAGCCCGACGTGGGATTCGATCCCGGGTCTCCAGGATCACGCCCTGGGCCAAAGGCAGGCGCCAAACCGCTGTGCCACTCAGGGATCCCACTTCTCCTTTTTCATTTCAGATTTTGAGTCCTCTTTTTTTTTTTTTTTTTTGATGAGTATGGCTAACCACTTATCAATTTTATCTTTTCAAAGAATCAGCTCTTGCTTTTATTAATCTTTTCTATTTTTTCTATTTTATTTACTTCCACTCTGATTTTTATTATTTTCTTCTTTCTCCTGACTGTAGTTTGTTCTTTTCAGAGTTTGGGTTGGTTTGGGGTTTTTGGTGTTTTTTGTTTGTTTGTTTGTTTTTAGGTGTATGCCTAATTATTGAGAATTTGTTTCTCGAGCTAGACCTATCTTACTATAAACTTCTCTCTTAAAATTGCTTTTGCTGGGTCCTGAGGTTTTGGCTTATTGTGTTTTCATTTTCACTTGTCCCCATGTATTTCCTAATTTCTCTTTGATTTATTCATTTACATATTGTTTAAGTAGTAGCATGTTGTTTAGCCTCCCTGTGTTTGTGCTTTTATCTAGCTTTTTTTCCTTATATTTGATTTCTAGCTTCTTAAAATTGTGGTCAGAAAAGATTCTTGATATGATTTCAATCTTCTTAAATTTATTGAGATTTGTTTTTTTGCCAAATATTTGACCTATTCTGGAGAACTTTCCATGTGAACCTGAAAAGAATGTTTATTCTGCTTGTTTGGGATATAATGTTCTGTATGTATTTGTCAGGTCCATCTGAGCACATGTATTGTTCAGAGCCACTGGCTCCCTATTGGTATTCCATTTGGATGATGTATCGTTGATCTAAGTGAGGTGTTAAAATCCCTTGATTTTATTGTATTGCAGTCAATTTTTCACTTTATCTGTTAATATTTGGTTTACGTATTTTGGTGCTCCTATGTAGGGTATAATATTTACAATTACTGTGTCTTCTTATGGGATTTAATCTAATAATTTTTGGTGGAGTCTTTAGGGTTTTCTATGTATAGGGTCATGTCACTGCAAACACTGATCATTTAATTTTTCCTTTCTAATATGGATATCTTTTATTTCTCTTTATCATTATGTCATGACCTTCTTTGTCTCTTATTACAGTTTTTTTCTTTTTTTAAGTCAGGTTTTCCGAGATAAATATTGCTAATTTGGCTGCTACTTCATCATCTTCCATTTTTTTTTTCTTTTGCTTACTTTGACATGGCATATCTTTTTTATCCCTTTCTTTTCAGTCTTTCTGGGTATGTAAGTCTGAAGTGACTCTCCCTTAGGCAACATATAGGTGGATCTTGTTTTATTTTTATCCATTCAGTCATCCTACATTTTTTTTAACTGGAGCATATAGACTATTTACATTTAGAGTAGTTATTCATAGGTATGTGCTTATTACCATTTTGCTAATTGTTTTCTGTTTGTTATTACTGTTCATTTTGTTCTTTTGTTCTTTTCCTTAGTATTTGATGACTTGCTTTAGTGTTATGCTTGGAATATTTTTTCTTTAGTTTTTGAGTATCTGTTATAGATAGGTTTTTCATTTGTTGTTAGCATGAGGATCATATTTAATCTAAATATATAACAGTTTATATAAGTTGATGGTGTCTTAAGTTCAAATACATTCTAAAAATAGTATGACATTTTTATTCTCCACTTTCATGTTTTACATATATGTTTTCATATTTTACATTAAAATTTTTTGTGAATACCTAACCTAGTTTTTTAGGTATATTTACTTTTACTATTTTTGTGTTTTAACTTTCACACTAGCTTTATAAAGTGGTTGATATACCAACTATGTTGTATGTTTGCTTTTATTTGTGAATTTTTTACCTCTCATATTTTTCTTCTACTTTATATTTCCTTGCTTAAAAAAAAGTCTTCTTAATATGTTTTGTAAGGCCAGTTTTGTGGTGGTAAACTCATTTATTTTTCTGGGGACCTGTCTCTCCTTCAGTTCTGAATGATTATGTTTCCTTTCAGTACTTTTTTTTTAAGATTTTATTTATTTATTCATGAGAGACATAGGGAGAGAGGCAGAGACACAGGCAGAGGGAGAAGCAGGGTCCATACAGGGAGCCCGATGCAGTACTGGATCCTGGGACTCCGGGATCATGCCCTGAGCCAAAAAATGCCCAACCACCAAGCCACCCAGGTGTCCCCTTGCAGTACTTCATTATGACATCCCTCTCTTATGGAGTATAACATTTCTGCTGAAAAATCAACTGACAGCCTTATGGGGTTTCTCTTTTATGTAACTAGTGATTTTTTCTTGTTGCATATTTTTTTCTCTTTAGTCTTTTGACATTTTAAATATTATGTGTCTTGGTGTGGACCTCTTTGGGTTTTAGTTTTGGGGGCTCGCTGTGAATCTTGGACTTGGTTGTCTATTTCCTAGGCCTGGGAAATTTTCAACCATATTTCTTCAATTTTCTGCTCCTTTCTCTTTCTGTTCTAGAGCCCCTATAATGCAAATGTTAGTATGCTTCATGTTTCCCGAGAGTTCTTTTAACCTATCCTCATTTTTTTTTAATGTGTGTTTTTTTTTTTCTTCTTGCTGTTTAACTTGGGTGCTTTTCAATACCGTGTCTTCTAGATCACTGCTCTGTTCTTCTGAGTTTCTAATCTGCCATTGATTCCTTCTAGTGTATTTTATGTTTCATTTATTGTATTCTTCAACTCTGATTGCTCCATTTTTATATTTTCTATCTTTTTGTCAAACTTCTCAGCAAGTTCATCCACTCTTCTCCAGTCTGATGAGAATCTTTACTACTATTACTATGAACATTTTTATCAGATAAATTCCTTTCTTTGTTTTGTTTAGTGTTTTTTTTTCTTTTGCATTTTATCTTATTCTTTCATTTCAAGCATATTCCTTTGCTTCCTCATTTTGCTTGACTTTTTGTTTCTGTGAAATCAATGGAACAACTATTTCTAGGCTTTTTTTCTTTCTTTCTTTATTACTTGTAGTCTTGATGTAATGCCTTGTTCAGAGATGTCTTCTGTGTGGACTGCATGTGTCTGATGGCTTTGGTTGTCTGTCTGGAGCTATAGCAGTTGTGGGCTGGGAGTCCAAAAGCACTGTGCACCAAGGCTGCCTTGGCAGGTTGATTGGAGCTGAAGCAGACATGGGTCAGGGGTTTTTGGGGTACTCCATGCAGAGGGTGGCCTGGTAGGATAGCTGAAGCTAAAGAAGGGAATTGTTGCAGGTTCTCAGACATTTTGCACAGAGGGATGCCCTGACGGGACAGCTGGAGATAAATGGGTACAAACCAGAGTGGTGGTCCCTAGGTTGCCTTCCACAGATGGCACTTTGGGTGGACAGCTGGAGCAGAAGTGGGTGTGGAAATATAAGAGATAGAAACTAAATGGAGGAATTTTAATTATAATCAAAGCACATTTAAACACAAAACAAGCATACCAAAGGAAATTTGTATTTGGAGGAAGGAGATTCCATGTTTGGCTGAAAATAAGAAAAAGCTTAAAGCATTTTTCAGAAAGAAAGTGAACCTTGATTAAATTTTGCTTGGGTTTTGATGACTGGCAGGTAAGGCATTCTTAGTCATTATGGGTAGGTGCAAAGCACAACTTCTGTTCAAATAAAGGGACACAGAAGCTAGGGCTGAGAAGTTAGGGACATGGGTTTAAATTATATCTCTACCATTAATTAATGGTGACTTTGATAACTTATTTTACCACTATAAGCTTCAGTTTCTTCATCTTCACCAGGTGTTCTAAACTTTATCTTGTAGATTATTTTAAAAATTAAGTAGCTAATGAATATAGAGCATGTAGAATGTACTTGGTAAGTAATAACTATTGTTTTTGCTGTTAATTGTGACTAGTGAATTATTTTTTGTTGTTTTGTTTTTGTAGTCTTGTTGTTAATAGTTGTGCAAGGACAAATGTTAAGGAAAAAGATTCATTTAGGTTTTATTAGTCTCTAAATGCTAACATTACTTTAGCCCAGACAAATAAAGGCCTTATTAGGTGAATCCTAGGTCACTTTCCAGATAAACTACCAATAACATTTATTCTTTCAAGTATGTCCTAACTGACCAACCAATGCCTGTAATCAGTTCCAAACATGTTTTAGAACTTTGAAAAAGTTCTCTTTCATGAGTGTGAAAGATAAGATCTTTGGTTTATATACCAGGGCACTGGTTTCAGGACTAACTCTTGGTGTTAGGAACCTTGTCCTTCATGGTTAATATACAACCTTTGCTGGCACAAAACCCAGTTGAGATCATAGCCCTGCTACTTTGAGACACTGGGACTTGCAAGTCCATATAGTTAAAACATCTATCCTATAGATTTTCTGAGAGGATTAAATTATAGATACAGATATGATTTTAATAGATTAAATGATGTATATACAGCATTTTCCTCAGTGCCTAGCCACAGTTAAATGTTCAAGGAATGGTGGTTTTAATAATAATTATCAGTAGCTAAGAAGCCATGGCATCTATATATTCTTTGGAGTAAAATAAAATTTCTCCTGGGACATTTATGATGCTTCACATTTGTTTTACCTATAATATGACAATAAAGATATTACTTAATGAGATATTGAATGTATAGTAAAAATGAGAGTTTTTTGAGCCCCTGCTTTGGGTCAGATTGCTGTCCCCATCTTGTTTCACCTCAAAAATAATGCTAAGAAATGAAGCCTAGTATCTATTATAAGAAAGTAAATAGAAAGTGGGAGAACTAAATCTTAATCCATGAGATAATGTGTGAAAAGAAGTATGTTATATAAAGTGCTTCACACAGGCTAATAGTGGCAAGCACTCTGAATTATGCTAATTAAGAGAATTGCATTCTAAGTTTCTTCTGTTGATTAGAGGTAACAGGATAGTGAAGGGTTTTGCCTTTTTTTGGTGGCATATATAAAGGCCCTTCACTTTCCTGCTATCTGGCAGTATGTGACTTATACCCAAGGCCTGAGTTCCAGATGTGGCTTCTTGAAAAGTCATGGATCACAGCCTCTGACCAGCTTTGTTCTCCCAGGATCATTTTCTCTTAGGATCCAGAGTATTTGCTTGTCTCCATTGGTCCCTTTGGCCAGAGTCCCTACTCTAATTTTTAGTTAGTGATCTTGATCTTCTTCTGGCTAGACACCAGGCTCTCTGGTGCCTGCACATACTTATTGCCAGCTTCTTTTCTCGCTTGGCCCTCCTATGGCTTCAAGGATGGTTGGATATGGCATAAAGTCCAGCACCACCACTCACTAACAATGTGTCCTTGTCTAATGTCACTTAACCTCACTGAGACCTGAAGTACCATAGTACTTCTTTCATAAATATAATATTTATTTTATTCAAAGTCACCTCCAGACAAAATTGAAGGTGAAGTCTATTTCAACCACTCTCCTTTCCCATCTCAGTGAAGACCCAGGCTGCCCATTGCCTTCTACCTTGCTGTCCTTAAAGATGAAAATCCCAGGCTTCAATTGCACTATCCTCTGCTCAATTTTCTCTGTCACATTTATATATACTGCTGGTGTATTATCACCTCTCAGACTTGCTGTCTTTGAAAAGTTTCACTTTTCTCAGTAACTATAAACTCAGGAGTAAGCTATCAGAGACAAGTGACAATGGTGGCCTGAGTCACCTAAGACCTAAGCTCTTTCCATCATCCTGCTCTTCCATCCTTAGCATGTGCAGTCTTTCTTACAATCACAGCTTGGGAAGGAATGGGGAAGGGCATGAAGAAAAGACATGTATCATCTGAATTTGTCCCTTTTTATCAGGAAAATAATAGCTTTCCCAAAAGGTGCCCTCCACGGGCAGCCTAGTGGTTTTGTATATATCTCATTGTCCAGGACTATATCGCATGACGTTCTCTAATTTTAAAGAAGTAGGAGTTTTTCATCCCCTCTAAAATTGAGGCTACATTCATAAAGAAGAGGAAGCCATTATAAGATAGGAAACTTGAAATATCTGACACTATTTGCCCAACTATACTAATTTTGTTTCCTAAATAGTTCTTCATTTCATTTCTTCTCCTCTCCTATTATTCTCACTGCTTAGCTGGATGGTTACAATTGCTTTTGTATTTATTTTAAGGATTTTATTTATTTATTCATGAGAGACACAGAGAGGGAGGCAGAGACAGGCAGAGGGAGAAGCAGAGTCCTTGATCCAGGACCCCAGGATCATGACCTGAGCCAAAGGCAGACACTCAATCACTGCACCAACCAGCTGCCCAAGTGTCCAATTCTTGATTTCAGCTCAGGTCATAATCTCAGGGTTATGAGATAGATCCCCGCATGGGGCTCCATGCTGGGCATGGGATCTGTTAGAGACTCTCTCTATCCCTCTTCCTCTGCCCCTCCTCCTCCCCTCTCTAAAAAAATTACTAAGAATTTCAGGAAGTAACAACATAACATTAAACCAAATAAGGTCCCTCCTAGGCACGATTACACACATCACATATCCTTGAAGTAGACCCTGCTCCTGTGCCCCACTGACCTCACACTTAACTATGTTGTAACTATTGGTTGGCCAGTTTCCTGCACTAGACTGTCCACCTCTGGGTCATAGTCATCCTTGTATTGCAGACAATGGCATATGCACGTGGGAAACGTAGTACACCAGACTTTGTTTTACTTCCCTCTTAACAAATAAGCAACAGAATATTTTCAAAAGACTGTTCCAGTGGGATTTTATTCTACCACCTCCTGATTTATGGTGGAGCTGACTAAAAGTCAAGAATTAGAATCAGCTCCTTATATGGAGGCTACTGCCTGTGAGTAATATTCCAGTAATTCTGCATTGGTTGGGCTCCCTGAACTCAGGTTTAGCAGTGTGTATGAGAACTTTGCATGTTCTTTATGCCTGGTATTGTGACGGTGTAGCTATTGAGCAAACACTTCTAGGAAATTAGAACAGATTGTGAAAACCAGTGCAAATTGCAGGAATTAAATTCACTGGGAACAGCAGGACTGTAATGAGTGAGAAAAGAGGAAAATTGCAGGAATGTAAGTCCTGTGGAGATGTGTATGCAGGCAGGCTCGTGAGCTGCAGGCTGGGTACTTGTTTGGTTGTGTGTGTGTGTGTGTGTGTGTGTGTGTGTGTGTGTGTGACATTATGGAAGGAGCGCTGACCCAGAGTGGAGTCCTCTGTTTATGTGCTGGTTCCATTGCTCACTAACCAGCTGATTCTGGGAAAACTGATAAACTTTCTCAGTTTCCTTAGATTCCTCATGTATAAAAAAAAAAAATGATACTGTAAGTGAAATGGTTATATTATTACAAGCAAAGCTGCATAGCATTCTCCAGAATATAAAAAGTACATAATAAGTGTTCTCTCTTCTATATTCCAGTTATATACTTTACCTACAAGTTACCTGAGCTTAAATCACATTCTTCCATTAATTTTTTAACTCCCATTTGCTGAGAGTTCTAATATGCATCCTCCCCGTTCAACATGGCTCATGACTGCCCCTGTCTTGATCTGCATTCCTCATGCTCACACAAGTAAGGAGGGTCAATAAGAATGTACACAAGTTTAAAGACAGACAGGTTTGATTTTACTACTTAAAAACTGTGCTTTGGGGCAAGCAACTGAAGCTCACTGACCCTCTCATATGTTTTCTCATATGTTCTAGCAAGGATCATTTTAGAGTTATTGTGAAATATGTATGAAATAATGCTTATAAAGCCCAAATACATTGTAATAAGTTACCAATAGTAAGCACTTAATGATAGCTAGTTTTATTCTATCACTTTAGCACCAGTTAATTCTGCACCCGAGTAGCTGCTCAGAAACTTCTAGTCCCTACTGGCCCACTTATATCCGTGTGACATTGGGCAAGTTTTCTACATCTCTGAGTAATAGAGCAAAATAGATTATGTATAATAGGCCAATATTTCCCATATTAGTCCTAATACACTAGCTAATATTTCATTATTAAAATAGCTATTGGACTTAGATATTATTATATGATCTCTGTTTCACAGATGAGGAAAGTAGGCTTAAGGAGATTGAATGAGATCCACAGAATGTGAAAATGATGAAGCTTGTTTTTCACTCAAGCCATCTGCCTCCCTTGTGCTTCGATTATATGTATATTGATACCCATTGAGTCACCTGAAGAAAAGATCACTGGATCTGCAGCACGTCATTTCTCTTTCAAAGTTTTGAACACCCGTCTATAAACCAGGGCTTCTGAACCTCCATGGTTTCCTGGACCCTTAGCAAACATAATAATCATTCTTTTTTATGCAAAGATACAAAGAATAGTAGGAATAGCTGCAGAAGAGCAGATTGAGTCTCATGCGCGAGAATGAAATATACTTCTGTTCTCTTTCTAAATCTTGTTATAGTTTGGCTCTATAGCACTCTGTCACTGTCAGGAGATTTTGCCCACCACGGCACTGAAGTATCTGGGTTCTCACATCCAAAAGGGGCTCTGGAGAGCTGGTTTCTGATCATTGAAAAGGAAGTTGGGAAGGGCATCTGTGGAGTTTGCCCACCCAGTGTCTATGCCCTCTTTCTCTGGCCACAGTGCTCTGACTTAAGTCTGGAGAAACACCCTCATCTGCTCTTACTCTGTGTTATTCAATTAACACTGACTACATATGCTGGCTCTGGGCAGGAGCACATGACCTGGGTCAGGCCTATAAGAGTCAGCCAGTCCTGAGATTTTTGCTAAAACCTATTGGGGGAATAGGGCTCTCTTTTATTGAGAGGTGAACTTTTCTCTTTCCTGTGGGGTCTTTAGTTGTTAAAATATGTACGTGGGACTGCTTATGGCTATTTTGCCTGCCCAACTGTCCAAGAATAAAGAAAACTCAGAGGAAAGAAGAGTTAAGGGATTAAAAAAAGGAACACATTCCTGGTGATGCTTGAGTATATGGACCCAACTATGCCTTATGCTAGCACTTCTGTGAGCCCAACCCATTAATCCTCTGTTTTTTGTTCAAGCCACTTTGTATGGTGTTTCAATCATGAAACATCCCCCTGCCCCCCACCCACCATGGCTAATACATAAAGAAAGGAATAGGTACAAAGTTTTAGATAAGCAAGGAGAAATACCTAATTCTTTTTTTTTTTTTAATCAGATGTTCTTCTAACTATATGGTACTGTTGAATCCTCCTATTACTTTCCCCCAACTTTGGTAGAGAATTTGTGAGGGTAGCAACTTACATAGCAAGATGAACTTTGCTGATGCAATTAAGTCAAGGATCTTAAGATGAGAGGTTACCCTGGATTATTCTGCTGGATCAGTATAATCATAAAGGCCTTCATAAGAGGGATAGAGGGGAGTTGGAATCCAAGAAGGCGATGAGACTGAAGCAGAAGTGAGAGCGATGAGATTGTTGATCTTGAATGTGGGGGAAGGGATGTAAGCCGACTTTGGGAGCCAGAAGGGGCAAGGAAATGGTCTCCCTAGATCTTCCAAAAAGGAATGCTGCCCAGTTGACACCCTGATTTTGCCCTAGTGAAACCCGTTTAGGACTTCTACTCTTGTGTTGTTTTAAGCTGCCAAATTTGTTGTAGTTAGCTATGGCAGCATTAGGAATCGAATATATAGCTCATATACCTAATGTTTATCTTTCAAATAATATAAGTGATGACTGTCAGTTATGAAGGATTAAACATGTATCCAGAAATGTTTTGATTTTTGGGGGGAGGTATAGTTTATCTTGTATTCCTGTTAACAACTCTGGGGAAAATAAGGACAAACCACCGACAGCATCTACTACAACCCAGTCTGCCTGTGACATGCTGGCAGGTTCACTCACATCACTGTCCATTGTATTGCTTTGGGCTTCAAGTACTATGGAAAAAATGATATGGACTCAGTAAGAGCACTTATCTTATGTAATAAGAATTTGGAACATGAGGAGTTTTGAGGATTTATTAAATCAATAGTTGAATGGTCTCAAAGACTCACACTGACTTTTGTTCTCAGCTCTCTCATGATGCCATTTCTGTAGCAAGTGCAAGCATGAGCACATCCTTCAGGAGCCAGAGGCAGAAAGGGGAAGTTTCTCTTCATCCATGTGTTTTGATTTTGAGGATATATAATCTTTCTCCTAAATTTTTCTACCTAAACTGTTCTACCCCCCTTCTTTGCAGAATTTTACTCTACATTGCTTTTTATAGGAAATGCAACTTCTTTTTACATTGAACTAAAAAGTAGTTTGGTTTTCCAAAACTTTATCAAGATTTCATCATCATTTTTGAAAAACACTGCTCATGGAATTTGAGTTGCCAGTATAACACACCTGTGTTGGTTTGCATTTATATCCATTGTGTTCACTATGAATCTATACATAGATATAAGTAAATGACAACTTTATTATATATTCAAATTTTATGCATGAGAAGCAATTATATATTGAAATACATAATTTATTTCTTTCATGTCTGGTCAAGACTATTCATATATATGAATATATATAACATATAAACATATACCTATAAATGTTTATATGTTTATATACAAGTATACATATGTGTATATATATGGTAGGTTATAATACCCATGTATTTTATTTTAGAGTCATAAAGGAGGCATTACAAAATATTTGTTAGGCTTTGATGGGATAAAGAATGACTGGGACACCTGGGTGGCTCAGCAGCTGAGCGCCTCCCTTCGGCCCAGGGCGTGATCCTGGAGTCCTGGGATTGAGTCCCACATTGGGCTCCTTGCGTGGAGCCTGCTCCTCTCTCTGCCTGTGTGTCTGTGTCTCTGCCGCACCCTCCACCCCCGCCCATCTTTCATGAATAAATAAATAAAATCTTTTAAAAAATCCTTAGGATAAAGAATGACTGCTGTAACTCTTTATGCAGTTTACCATTTCAAGGATATATTATATTTCTTCAAGTCTCTGGGACTTTACAGAAATGTTCCTTCTGTCTGGAAAATCTTTTCTGCTTGTCTGCATAATAAACTCCTTCTTTCATGTATTGAGAAGGATATGAATCCTTCCTTGAGGGGGTTCTGTTTTCTAACATAACTGTGCTACTTACATCATAGGACTCATCACATGGCATCAACATAATGTATGAGTGTCTACTGTATATTTCCTATGACTGCTGTAACAAATTACCAAAGCCATAGTGGCATGAAACCACATGTATTTGTTATCTCACAGTTCTGTGGTTGAGAAGTCTGACACAGGTCTCACCAGGCTAAAATCAAAATGTCAGCAGTGCTGTGTTCCTCTTGGGAGGCTCTAGGGGAGAATCCATTTTCTTGCTTTGCTTCCAAGTATTACTTCCCACAAAGCCTAAGAATACCAATACAAAGCAGCCAAGTTCTTTGCCTCTTCCTAAAAAGGATCACCTTTCATCTAGTTTCTAATAACGTGTTCCTCATTTCCAGCTGCAGTCTTACTAGAATGGCCTTTTCTGCCCCACATTTCTACACCATTGTGTTCATGATTATTTACATATTCTTTAAGAAGATGGAGACTTTCTCTCCAGTCACCTTCTTTTTTTTTTCTGAGCTCTTGCCAAAGTTACCCTAACATCCATATTTTTAGCATACATTCTAAAACTACTCTAGCCTCTACCCATTATCCAGTTTCAAAGCCACTTTCACAGTTATAGGTATTTGTACAGCAACGCTCTACTTTTGGTACCAAATTTATCTTAGTTAGCTTAGGATGCTGTAACAGAATACCATAGACTAGGTGGTATAAACAATTGACATTTGCTGTCTCACTGTTCTTGAGGTGAGAAGTCCATAATCAAGGTACAATAAATTTTATTTCTGTTGAGAGCTCCCTCTTTCTGGCTTCCAGACAGCCTGTCTGTGCTGGGGAGGGAAGAGTTCTCTCTCTTCTTATTCTTTTAAGTCCATTAATCCCATCATAAAGATCTTACCTTCATGACCTAATCTAATCACTTACCAAAGGCCCCATTTCCAAATACCATCAAATTAGAGATTAGAGCTTCAGCATATGAATTTTGGGAGGGATACAAGCATTCTGTCCACAACAAGCAATATGTGATAAAGCACATGTAGGAAAATGTTAGCTGTAGAATTTAAGTGGTGTAAATATGGGTGTCCACAGTAACTTTTTTCAGCTTTTCTCTGTTTGAAACCTTTAAAAAGATGTTGGAAAAAAATTAATCCAGGCCTTCAGCATAGCAAACTACCTCTATAAACACTTGTTGAAAGACTGGTAAATTTAGTGGAAATCTGCTTGCCAGTTAGCTTTGAGGTTAAGCTGGGGATCAGGGCAACCTGTCCTTTTCATGTTTCTAATGCATTGATCCTTTTCTGGAAAGCACTATGCAATATGATCAACACTGCATTTGGAGGTGCTTACGTGCTGAAGGAGTAGTTGCTGCAACAAACTTGGTGATTAGAAACCCATGCAGTTAGTTCCAGCAATCTGGGCTATTGTTGAATGTGAGCTGTGAAGCAGCAGGTGTCTTGTTGTCTGAAGCAGTCTTCTGGGAGTCCTAAGGTTACTGTGCATTAAAGAGGATAGATTTTATCCCATTATGGATACAATACTCAGATGGAAAAAGAATGAGTGGGAGGTTAGTTCAGTAATTTTCAAGTCCAATTACAAACATTAAATTATATGGTTTGTTTATGACCATATCTAAGAAAGAAAATACATTTTTTTTTGGCAGGTAGTAAGGTGTTAGCAAATTCATTTAGTCATTTAACAAGTATTGTCTGAGCACCTAATATGGCCAGGTTTGAGGTTAGATACTGATTTACATATATGCAGGGAGAGAAATTAGTGATGGAGCTTACTATGGGTTACCCACTCTCATCTCTAGTGACATCTCCAGGCTGGAGGCCTCTCAGAGAGGCTATTCTGATTCAAGAACAAAACAGATTTTTTAATTTTTTAAAAAAATTTTTTACAAAACAGATTTTTGAGGGATGAACAATGAAATCACGATAGGGAGTAGTGTACTTTCTGACAGATGCAGTGTTAAACTGGATATACCTTGTGACTCATCTTCCACTCTCTGACAATGGTCATGGTATAAATGAGGTCTAGAAGTGGCATCCTTGGAAGAAAAAACATAACAAGGACAGTCCCAGCTAGAGGAATGCCTGGAGTGGATGTTTATATCTGTTTTGTCCTAAATACGAGAGGGGGAGAGATATAAAAATGGTTTTCAGTTATTTAATCCAGCACGGCCCAGTAGAGAACTACCTTGGGATTTAAACTGAGAGTAGTGCTAATAATAAAAAGGGAACATCTTTTCGGTGACCGTTATATAGGCATGTATTTCTGAGGATCTAAATTAGAATCACTGTAGAGGTAAACATCTTATCAAGAGTCAAAGTCTAAAATCTCTACCCACCTTGTCTCAGGAGACCAATCTTACATTTAGCTTAAGTAGCTTAAAAAGGAAATTAAATACACACCCCCATAATGATCGATTATGACCCTTAATCCTTGCTATAATAATAGTAAATATTATCTTCCTATTTCCATTATCAGTTTTTGGACTATTAAGATCAGGAACTATCATTTATTCATCTTTCTTTTTTTTAAATCTATTTTCTATTGGAGTTCGATTTGCCAACATATATATAACACCTAGTGCTTATCCCGTCAAATGCTCCCCTCAGTGCCTGTCACCCAGTGACACATCCCCCCTCCCACCTCCCCTTCCACTACCCCTTGTTCATTTCTCATAGTTAGGAGTCTCTCATGTTTTGTCGCCCTCCCTGATTTTTCCCGTTCAATTTCTCTCCTTTCCCCTATAATCTCTTTCACTATTTTTTATATTCTCCATATGAGTGAAACCATATAATAATTGTCCTTCTGTGGCTGACTTACTTCACCCCGCATAATACCCTCCAGTTCTATCCACGTTGAAGCAAATGGTGGGTATTCGCCATTTATAATGGCTGAGTAACATTCCATTGTGTATATATAACACACTTTCTTTATCCATTCATCTTTCAATGGACACCGAGGCTCCTTCCACAGTTTGGCTATTGTGAACATTGCTGCTATGAACATTGGGGTGCAGGTGTCTTGGCGTTTCACTGCATATGTATCTTTTGGGTAAATCCCAAATAGTGCAATTGCTGGGTCATAGGGTAGCTCTATTTTTTAACTCTTTGAGGAACCTCCACACAGTTTTCCAGAGTGGCTGTACCAGTTCACATTCCCACCACCAGTGCAAGAGGGTTCCCCTTTCTCCACATCCTCTCCAACATTTGTTGTTTCCTGTCTTGTTAATTTTCACCATTCTCACTGGTGTGAGGTGGTATCTCATTGTGGTTTTGATTTGTATTTCCCTCATGGCAAGTGATGTGGAGCATTTTCTCATGTGCTTGTTGGCCTTATGTAGGTCTTTTTTGGTTAACTTTCTGTTCATGTCTTTTGCCCATTTCATGATTGGATTGTTTGTTTCTTTGCTGTTGAGTTTAATAAGTTCTTTATAGATCTTGGATACTAGCCCTTTATTTGATAGGTCATTTGCAAGTATCTCCTCCCATTCTGTAGGTTGTCTTTTAGTTTTGTTGACTGTTTCCTTTGCTGTGCAGAGGCTTTTTATCTTGATTAAATCCCAATATTTCATTTTTGCTTTTACTTCCCCTTACCTTTATAGATGTATCTTGCAAGAAATTGCTGTGGCCAAGTTCAAAAAGGGTGTTGCCTGTGTTCTCATCTAGGATTTTGATGGATTCTTATCTCACATTTAGATCTTTCATCCATTTTGAGTTTGTCTTTGTGTCTGGTGTAAGAGAATGGTCTAGTTTCATTCTTCTGCATATGACTGTCCAATTTTCCCAGCACCATTTATTGAAGAGACTGTCCTTTCTCCAGTGTATAGTCTTTCCTACTTTGTTGAATATTAGTTGACCTTAGAGTTGAGAGGACATTTCTGGGTTTTCTATTCTATTCCATTGATCTATGTGTCTATTTTTTTGTGTCAGTACTGCACTGTCTTGATGATCACAGCTTTGTAGTACAACCTGAAATCCAGCATGGTGATGCCCCCAGCTCTGGTTTTCTTTTTCAATATTCCCCTGGCTATTTGGGGTCTTTTCTGATTCCACACAAATCTTAAGATTATTTGTCTCAACTGTCTGAAGGAAGTCCATGGTATTTTGATAGGGAATTGAAATGAACATATAAGTTGCCCTGGGTAGCATTGACATTTTCACAATATTAATTATTCCAAACTATGAGCATGGAATACTTTCCCATCTCTTTGTGAATTCCTCAATTTCTTTCAGAAGTGTTCTATAGTTTTTAGGGTATAGATCCTTTACCTCTTTGGTTAGGTTTATTCCTAGGTATTTTATGCTTTTGTGTGCAATTGTAAATGGGATTGATTCCTTAATTTCTCTTTCTTCAGTCTCCTTGTTAGTGTATAGAAATGCACTGATTTCTGGGCGTTGATTTTGTATCCTACCACACTGCCAAATTGCTATATGAATTCTAGCAATCTGGGGTGTCTTTTGGGTTTTCTATGTACAGGACCATGTCACCTGCAAAGAGGGAGAGTTTGACTTCTTCTTTGCCAATTTGAATGCCTTATATTTCTTTTTGTTGCCTGATTGCTGAGGGTAGGACTTCTAGTACTATGTTGAATAGCAGTGGTGAGAGTGGACATCCCTGTCATGTTCCTGATCTTAGGGGAAAGGCTCTCAGTGTTTCCCCATTGAGAATGATATTTACTGTGGGCTTTTCATAGATGGCTTTTAAGATCCTGAGGAATCTTTCCTCTATCCTTACACTCTAAAGAGTTTTGATCAGGAATGGATGCTGTATTTTGTCAAATGCTTTCTCTGCATCTATTGAGAGGATCACATGGTTCTTGTTTTTTCTCTTGTTGATGTGATCTATCATGTTGATTGTTTTATGAGTCTTGAACCAGCCTTGGGTCCCAGGGATAAATCCCACTTGGTCATGGTGAATAATCTTCATAATGTACTGTTGGATCCTATTGTCTAGTATCTTGTTGAAAATTTTTGCAACTGTGTTCATCAGGGATATTGGTCTATAATTCTCCTTTTTGATGGGGTCTTTGGTTTTGGAATTAAGGTGATGCTGGCCTCATAAAATGAGTTTGGAAGTATTCTGTCTCTTTCTATCCTTCAGAACAGCTTTAGTAGAATAGTTATTATTTCTTCTTAAATGTTTGATAGAATTCCTTTGGAAAGCCGTATGGCCCTGGGCTTTTGTGTCTTTCGAGGTTTTTTGATGACTGCTTCAATTTCCTCCCCAGTTATTGGCCTGTTCAGGTTTTCTATTTCTTCCTGTTCCAGTTTTGGTGGTTTGTGGTTTTCCAGAAATGCATCCATTTCTTCTAGATTTCCTAATTTATTGGCATATAGCTGCTCATAATATGTTTTTAAAATCCTTTATATTTTCTTGGTATAGATTGTTATATCTTTAATTTGTGATTTTATTAATTTGAGTCTCTTTTCTTTTTAATAAGGTTGGCTAGGGGTTTATCTATATTATTAATTCTTTCAAAGAACCACCTCCTGGCTTTGTTGATCTGTTCTACAGTTATTCTGGTCTCTATTTCATTGAGATCTGCTTGAATCTTTATTAACTCCCTTCTTCTGCTTGGTGTAGGTTTTATTTGTTCTTTTTTCTCCAGTTCCTTTAGGTATGAGGTTAGTTTGTGTATTTGAGTTTTTTTCCAAATTTTTAGGGATGCTTGTTTTGTGATGTATTTCCCTCTTAGGACTGTTTTTGGTGTAGCCCAAAGATTTTGAACAGTTGTATCATTAATTTTCATTAGTTTCCATGAATCTTTTAAATTCCAATTTCCTGGTTGACCCATTCATCTTTTAGCAGGATGGTCTTTAACCTCCACATGTTTGAGTTTCTTCCAAATATCTTCTTGTGATTGCGTTCTAGTTTCAAAGCATTGTGGTCTGAAAATATGCAAGAGACAATCCCAATATTTTGGTATTGGTTGAGACCTGATTTGTGACCCAGTATGTGGTTGATTCTGGAGAAAGTCCCATGAGCACTTGAGAAGAATGTGTATTCAGTTGCATTCGGATGCAAAGTTCTATAAAAATCTGTGAAATCCATCTGGTCCAGTGTATTATTTAAAGCTCTTGTTTCTTTGGTGATGTTGTGCTTAGAAGATCTGTTATTTGCAGAAACTGCCATGTTGAAGTCTCCTACTATTAGTGTATTATTATCAAATTATGTCTTTACTTTGGTTATTGATTTATATACTTGGCAGCTCCCACATTAGGGGCATAAATATTCATGATTATTAGGTCATGTTGTTGGATAGACCCTTTAAGTTTGATATAGTGTCCCTCTTCATCTCTTACTACAGTCTTTGGGATTAACTTTGATTTATCTGATATGAGGATTTCTACCTCAGCTTTTTTTTTTTTTAGGACCATTTGAATGGCAAATGGTTCTCCAACCTTTCATTTTCAGGCTAGAGGTGTCCTTAGGTCTAAAATGAATCTCTTGTAGACAGCAAATAGATGAGTCTTGGTTTTTTTTATCCAGTCTGAAACCCTGTGTCTTTTGATGGGATCATTTAGCCCAATCAAGTTCAGAGTAACTATTGAGGGATATTAATTTAGTGTCAGACCCTGTTTTTGTGGATTATTTCTGTGGGCTTCTTCTTTCTTTTACAATGTCCTCCTTAATATTTCTTGCAGAGCTGGTTTGGTGGTCACATATTCTTTCAGTTTCTGCCTGTCTTGGAAGCTCTTTATCTCTCCTTCTATTCTGAATGACAGCTTTGCTGGATATAGTATTCTTGGCTGCATGTTCTTCTCATTTAGGACCCTGAATATATCCTGCCATCCCTTTCTGGCCTGCTAGGTCTCTGTGGAGAGGTCTGCTGTTAATCTAATATTTCTCCCCATGTAAGTTAGGGATCTCTTGTCTCTTGCTGCTTTAAGGATTTCTCTTTATCTTTGGAATTTGTTAGTTTCACTATTAAATGTCGAGGTGTTGAACAGTTTTTATTGATTTTGGGGTGGGGGATGTCTCTATCTCCTAGATCTGAATGCCTGTTTCCCTTCCCAAATTAGGGAAGTTCTCAGTTATGATTTGTTCAATTATGCTTTCAGGTGCTCTGTCCCTCTTGGTGCACTAATTGGAACCCCAATTATATGTAGATTTTTCCTCTGAGGCTGTCATTTATTTCACTTAACCTTTCCTCATGGTATTTTAATTGTTTTTCTCTCTTATCCTCAGCCTTCTTCCTTGCCATCAACTTGTCTTCTATGTCACTCAGTCTTTCTTCCACCTCATTAACCCTCAAAGTTAGGGCCTGCAGTTTGGATTGCATCTCACTTAATTGATTTTTAATTTCGGCCTGATTAGATCTAAATTCTGCAGTCATGAAGTCTCTTGAATCCTTTATGCTTTTTTCCAGAGTCACTAGTACCTTTATAATTGTGCTTCTGAATTGGCTTTCTGACATTGAGTTGTAATCCATATTCTGTAACTCTGTGGCAGAGTACTGTTTCTGATTCTTTCTTTTGTGGTGAGTTCTTCCTTCTAATTATTTTGTTCAGTGTAAAGAGGCTGTATGAGCAGGCTGAGTCAAGAATATCAACCACGGCCTAAATTAATATCACCCTAGATGATTCTGACAAGGTCAGAGACCAGAAAATGAAAACAAGATCAGAATAAAATAAAACAAAAGGACCACTAAAGTGAAAAAGAAATTTAAAACAAAGTAGTAAAATACAAAAGGCAAGAATCCCAAACAAGAAAAAAAAGAAAAAAGAGAAAAAAAGCAAAAGTAAAGAGAAAAAAAGTGGGGGGACTGGGAATTGGTGGTGGTGAGGAAGTTGTACTGGATGGTGAATGTAGTCTACCTGATGGGTCCTAGAGGCTGATCCTCTTGGTTCTGAGTGTATTAAGTTCTGTAGTTAGAAGACGCTCAGTCCCAAATTTATATAAACCAGTAATACTTGTAGAGGGCCCCACCATTGACCACCAAAACATAAATGTGATAAAAGAGGAGGATAGAATGGGAATGAAGAGAGAATATAATCTCACAGAATGAACCAGCACAGTATACCACTTGATTCTGGGTGCATGCTGGTCATGTTTTAGAAGGTATTAACTGCCACCATTGTAGAACAAAATGAGGCAGAGAAAACAAAAAACACAAAACAAAAAAACGGTATCTCGTATATCTCCCTAAATTAAATTGGGTATGTTGAAGGGAATCTAAAAATGGAAAATATATTTAAGACATGTAATTATAGAAGTATGAAAGTCAAAAAGGAAGAAACTTAAAAATGAAGAGGTGGTAAAATATTGTAGTTAAGGTGGGAAAAGAGAAAAGATATCGGAAATTTTTAGTCTGAAATAAAGACAAGCTGTACTGAAAAAAGGGAAAAAAAGAAAGAAAAGTGGGTTACCCTCTAGTTCTATATACTATAAATCCCTCGACTTCCCCTGGAGCTTTCCAGTGCTGCTCAGTGGAGAACTTTCTCTTCCCCTGTCCTTTCAGCTGGTCTTCTGGGGGAGGGGCCTGCTCTGCTGATTCTCAGGTGTGTGCACCTGGGGGAGCTGCCCCATCCCCTGCTGGGTGCAGGGCTCAGTGGGAGCTGTTTATCCCATGAGGCCCCTGTTCCCTGGCGGCCCGCTCCATCCCAGGCACAGGGTGACACAAGAGAACAACCCCACTGGCGGTGGCCAGCTCTCTAGCCCTGGAGTCAGCTCCAGCAGTAACTACCGCAGCTCCCAGTCCGCACTGGCCTGGATGCTCCAGGGGCGGGGGGCGCTGACCTGCACAGCTTGGGGGCGTCCTGTGGCAGGAGTGTCCTCACTGTCCTGTGCCCTCCCTGCCTCCACCTGTCCAGGGGGAGCCACAAGATCCTGGACTGTGTGTCCTGGCGCCTTGGGATCCGAGGCCTGCGACGCTGGAATTGCACTCCCAGGGCCGTGCAGCCCCCTCCGCGCGGAGCTGCCACCTGAGCTGCTCCTGAGGCCCCACCCGACATGTGCTGCAGTGCAGCCCTTTAGGGAGCTCGGCTCGCGGGGTAGGTGCGCTCTCCCTGGGGCGCACCTCCTCTCCTAATGACCCCAGGAACCTGGAGGCTCCACTGCCCCTCCTGCGATCCTGCCCAATTTCCCTGCTAAGCATCTTTCTGCCCTGGAAGAATCCAGTGCGTATTTTTAAAGTTCCTGCTTCTCTGGGCCTGGGCTTTCCCATCCCAGGAGCTCTTCCCACCTGGCCTTAGCCCGGCTCCTTGTGGGGACCCTCCCCCACTTGATTCTTTTTTTCTTTTTTCTGCCTTCCTACCTTGTTAGAAGCAAAAACCCTTCTCTCTGTAGTATTTCAGCTGTTCTCTCTTTAAATCTCAGGTCGAATTCATAGGTGTTCAGAATGGCTTGAAAGTTATCCAGGTAAGTTGGGGGAAGGGGGGACCGGGTGAGGTGAGGACCCCTGCTCTTCCGCCGTCTTCTCATAAACCCTTATCATCTTTCTATTCCCAGTACCTAGTACAGTGGTGTATTATTGCTTAATAAATATTTTTGAAAGAAACAAAGAAATAATAGGTAGTTGCTATGGTCTGAATGCATACCTCTAAATTTGCATATTGAAGCCCTAGCTCACAGTATGGATATATTTGGTGATGGGGTCTATAAGGTAGTAATTAAAGTTAAGTAAGTTCATAGAGCAGGGCCCTGATCCACTAGGATTGTGTCTTCGAGAGAAGAGACATCAGAGAGATCTTTTTTTTTTTTTTTTTATATACACCTACAGAAAAAAAGGGCATTATAAGAACATAGAAGGCTACTATCTGCAAATCAGGAAGAGAGCTCTCTGGAAAAATGGAATCACCCAGAACCTTGACCTTTGACTTTTAGCTTTCATAACTGTGAGAAAACAAAATTTAAATTTATATTGTTTAAGGCATCTAGCCTATTATACTTTGTTATGACAACCCAAGCTGGCTAATACAGTAGTCCAACCAAAGTGCAGAAAATGCTAGAGCATTTTATTTTATTTTTTAAAAGATTTTATTTATTTATTTATTCATGAGAGACACACACAGAGAGGCAGAGACACAGGCAGAGGGAGAAGCAGGCTCCATGCAGGGAGCACGATGTAGGACTCCATCCGGGATTCTGGGCTCACGTGGTGAGCCAAAGGCAGAAGCTCAAGCACTGAACCAACCACCCAGGCATCCCGCAAGAGTATTTTAAAAGACAAAGATATTCATTCCATCTGTGGAAAGTGGATAATGTCAATGAGGAAGCAGCATCAAAAAACCTTGAAACATGAAAGATGTTTTTTCAAGTAAGGGGAGGCCGTGATAAACAAAGGGGATAAACAAAAGGGATAGGGAAGGGTTAGAAATCAGATCACAAAAAGGAGATGACTTGTCTGAAATTGGGGTTTGAGAATTTCAGCATTGGGGGATAATTTTACATTCAGCTAAGGCCTTTTAGTTTATTTTCATAAGTATCAGAGTGTGATGAAAATTTGAGCTGAGATACTAATGTGGTCAGAGTATGTTTTGAAAAGAATGGTTTCCATGTTCAGGTTTCCTGTCTGAGAATAACTGACATCAGAAATGACTTCACCATTGACAGTCCCAACAGTCCTATCCTGTATATAATACATCAGCCCCAAATTTGTTTGTGATACTCACATAGTTACAGGGGAGTCATTGGTTACATCACTGCTAGTACAAAGGTTAGTTTTGGGCCAGCTCTTATCCAAGCAACTTATCCACCTAGGGTCACAAGGAATCCATTGCAGGAGGAAACAGTAGCTCAGGAACCTTCTTAAATTTACCACTGGATTTATTTCCAATTCCTTTGTAATCTCTTCCTTAGAGCAGTAAATTCTGAGCTCACAGGGCTTTGCATTTAATTCCTGTATTTGGATTGTGAGAGCTTTTAATACCTGTGGACTTGGCAGTTGCAGAGAGTAAAATGCATCCCCATTAATCAGAACTGGACTGAGTCATGTTACACAAACCATAGATTTCTACAAGAAAATTAAAAGGCAATATCATTTCACTTCTGCTAAATGTTTTCTTATGATTCAGGGGGAGAAATGGGACACTCTATATTGTGTCCAGTGACGCTGCCAAAAATATATCACCAAGAGACACGACAAATGAATGTATAAATAGGAATTGCTTAGAAGAGGTTAGTCATAAATCACTGAATGAGCCGGAACCCAGGCTTCTTTTTTTGTGTTGCTTAAAATGTGAAACATTATTGGTGACTTCTAGAAAAACAATTTGATTTTTGTACAGTTGCATTAGAAGGTTATGAGAAATAAGAAAGTATAATTTCCCTAGGTGAAATCAAAGGCAAGATACAAAATTTTCTGGTGACTCTAGGAATACATAAACTCTTCTGAAAAAAATGTAATGGAGATTGTTAAAAGAATAGCAATGGTGTGGTTTCTAGAATCATGAGTTTTCATCATGAACATTTAGAAATCTAGGGTATGGTGATGGGTTGGCTTTCGGTCAAAAATGCACTATAATAAATTGGATTGAAGCAGCAGCAACAATTATGGGACTTTTCTATTGGGGTTCTATAATTCCCCCATCATACTTACTCCTGGAAAATCTTTCCCTACATTTTAAAGAAATTGCTTTAATGATCCCTGAGTTATAGTCCAAAGAATTACTTTTTCTTCAGGGAAAAAAAAAAAAGAAACCAAATTTCTATTTATTTTAAAGATACTAAAGTGGGAAATCGGAAACTGGATAAAAGACACTAAGACCTTCGCAATTGAGGTGCTAAGCATTTTAATAAAACTGCAGATACTCTTTTTAAAAAATATTTATTTATTTATTCATGATAGACATAGAGAGAGACAGAGACACAGGCAGAGGGAGAAGCAGGCTCCACACCCGGAGCCCAATGCAGGACTCGATCCCAGATCCCAGGACCACACCCTGGACCAAAGGCAGGTGCTAAACCGCTGAGCCACCCAGGGATCCCCAAAACTGCAGATACTCCTAATTCTGCACAAATATTTAACATTTTTCTGATGTATCATATTCTTATTATGCCATTTATATTTTTGGTTAAAATTAGTACCTTTCCTTTTGCTTTGGAGCACACTGGTTGAGATTGCTACTTTTATTTTCACAAAGCCTATAAAGAGGTTTGGAGAGCAGTGAATTTGTTTAATTGTCAAGACCAGCATATAACTCCTTAGAAGACAGCAGTTAGTTGAGAAGGCTTGAGGAATTGAATATGATTCCCAAAGAGCCGTAACTTCTCAATGGCACATTTTTTTTCTGTTAGTTTTTGCTGCATAATAAACTACTCTGAAACATTTCTTTGTGATTCTTTGGGGTTGGCAATGTGATCTGGGCTCAGCTGAATGGCTCTCTTGGAGGTCCTACCAAGGCTCAGTCCTGTGGTTGCCACCAGCTAGAGAGTTGGTTGTAGTCAGTTTGTTGGTTCCAGATATTAGGAATTTGACTGGGGTAATAGGGAAAACTGGACCACATTTTTAAAAAAAGATTTTTATTTATTCATGAGAAACAGGGAGAGAGAGGCAGAGACATATCACAGGAAGAAGCAGGTTCCCTGTGGGGAGCCCAATTTGGGACTCGATCCCAGGACCCCAGGACTATGCCCTGAGCTAAAGGCAGATACTCAACCGCTGAGCCACCCAGGCATCCTTGGGTCACATGTTTCTAATATCTGATAGATAAGCCCTAGATTCTTTCTATGGTGGTTGCATTCCAAAAAACAGCTAGAGAGAGGGCATACTCCAGTGTGCAAACACTTTCAAACTTTGCTTTCTTTAAACTTTGCTTTGTTTGCTAATGTCCCACTGGCCAAAGCAAGTCACATGGCCAAGTCCAGATTCCAAGTGTGGAAAAAATAGACTTCAAATCCAACATGGTTTGCCATTTCTTCTTTACATGTTTGCTGAAAATAGTATTAAAAATTTCAACTCCTGGGCTCTTGAGGAAAGGAAATACAAAATATTGTTACAGTGTGTATATGTGCACATGAGAGAGAGAGGGATTGATTGGTTGACTTGGTCAATGTATCATATTCAACTCCTTCTTTAATGATATCCCAGTAGTAGATTAGTACCCTAGCTCTACTACTTAATAGCTGTATGATTTAGGGCAATTTCCTTAGCGTCTCCATTCCCTAGTTTCTTCATTGCCTTGTGGGACTCAGAATAGTACATATCTTATAGGTTAATTCTGAGAATTGAATGAGTTAACAACTGTAAGTTTTGGAAAAATGCCTGGAACATGGTGTGTACTCACTTAATGTTAGTATTACCAATTTTGGTCCTGTACCTCTCTATTATTTTCCTATCATTGCTGTAACAAATTACCACAGTCTTAGTGGCTTAAAACAACACCCGTTTGTTATCATACAGTTTTTATTATCATACATTTACTATCTTACCAGGTGACCTCTGGGTTTCACTGGATTAAAATCAATGTATCAGCAGAACTGTGGTAATGTGTTTCCTTGCCTTTTTCACCTTCTAGAGGTTATATCCATACTTTGGCTTATGAGGACTTCTTTCATCTTCAAAGCCATTAATGGCCAGTGGCGTCTTTCTCACATTATATCACTCTGACTTCTGCTTCTGTTGTCACATATTATTCTCTGGCTCTTTCTTGTCTTCGTATTTTACTTATAAGAACCCTTGTGATTACACCGTGGCAAACAGAATAATCCAGGAAATCTCTTCATCTCAAAATCCTTAGTTTAAGGACATCTCGAAAGTCTCTTTATCCATGTAAAGTGACATTGTTACAAGTTCTAGGTATTATAACATGGTTATTTTTGGAGAGGGCAATATTTTTGATTATTCATCTTAGATCATTCATCTGTAAAGAGAAACATTTTGAGAGGGCTTTACTTAGGCTATTTAGGGGATTTTTCTATACGAATTAAGAAATTCTGAATTGTTTCTTTTACAATGATGGGATTATCTGTGTCCACTCTAAAGTGCTAGGAGAGAGAACAGAATTTTTGAGTGTTGAGGGAAAAAATGGTTAACTATCACCTATCAGTTAGAGGAGTGTGATGGAAAAAATGTTATATATTCACCAAACTCTATTTTTTCCTTGGCATTCAGCTATATTATACTTCATTCCTATTGCCTCCAAGTGTGGTCATGAGGCAAATCCTCACCAATGAAATGAGAGTGTCATTGATCTGTGTCATATCTGAGGTGAATCAGTTAAGAACAGCTGTGCCATCCTCATAGTAACTTTTTTGTTGGGTAGTTGCATATAGGAGGTTCACCAGAGAACTCGGAGACTGTAGGAACTGTTAGAACACAGGAGAGAACTATCCTGGGTCCCTGCGTGCCTGTTTGGTTCAGAACTCTACCTTCCTGTTAAGGCATTGAGAGTTGAGGTGGCTTGTTTCAGCTTACCATGACTAAGCAGTCTCTGGTCTGAAGAAAGATCCTTTATTCTCAGCCCTGAAACCTTAGTGAGCAGGGATAGAGTTTGTGCTCCATCTTGACCTTATTTATTTCTTTCCCACTCTTGGACAGCAAGCAGAATTTAGATATTTTGGTAGACTACAATATAATTTAATTTAGGGTATACTGTAAAATGGTAGGTTTTGACCTTATCATGTTTCTGGTCAGAATAATCTTCACAATATTGTAGAATTTAAAAAGCCAGAAGTTCTGCTGAGAATCTTCCTATCTTGTCTCCTTACTGAACAGATGAGGAAACTTAAGCTCATAGAGTTTCAGTGATTTTTCTAGTGAAATTCAACAGTGGAACTGGAACTTAACTCAAATGTAGCACTGAGCTCAGCACTCAAGATAGTGCCCACTGCACTGGGAAGTCTGCAAATAGTTGTCAAAGAAATGAATGGATGCATGATGCACTCTTCCTTCAGTCTCCAGCTCAATGACACCTCTCCATGAAGGCTTTCTTAAAAGCCCACATTTCAAATTAACCTCCCACATCCTCTCGCATCGTGAAAGATGATTTTGATTCTCTATAGAGAGCATTTAATAAAAACTGCTTGATGGATTACAACACTGAAATGCAATATGAGATCTTATACAGCTCAGTACCATAAATGATAAGTGATGTGTTCCATGGGGAAAGGATTAGGAAGTAATGGAACATGTACTATGAGTTTACCAATCCTAGTCTTGTTTATTAGAATAAAAACTTCCTTAGGACAGAGGCACAGTGGATTTTCTTTTTTTTTTTTACCTTGTACCTTGCATGGTACTGAGAAGAATATCTTAAATATAATAAATAGATGCTTAATAAATATTTGTTGAATTAAACTGAACTAAAATCCACATGGTATTGTATCTATAAGTTACTTAAAATCTGAACTTTCCATCTACCTTCCCCAGCTTATTTTTCTTCTCATATATTCTAAGATTTTTTTTTGAGGAGTACTCTGAGTCCCTGTGGTTAATTTATACTTAACAATGAATCTCTTGGAAGTATTTACTTCAAAATACTTACTTTTTCTTTCCTAGTCTTTATATTACATAAGGATAATCCAACCAGTAAATCCTTTCTACAAGAATATAATAGAATTAGTAATCTGAATGATTACTATAATTTATCAATTAGGAACTTGGCCTGCCAAACAGACTCATTTAAAGCTGTATCTTCAGATAATAAATTAATTAAGTAAAAGAAAAGAAATAAAGTGGTATGAGATGAGATAAGATACAGAGAAAGTGAAAATATCAACTAATATTGCTTTAAACATGAAGAACTTTCAAAAAACTGTGGAAAACTGCAAATTATTGGTCAGGGTGCCTTCTGAGTAATTACTTCACAAAAAAAGGAATGGACTTGCAGGCCCAGGTCTGTGGTGGAAGTATGCTATAATGATACAAAATATACACTGACTCTTAAAAGCAAGAGTATAGAAGAAGCTGGAATACATTATCTGGGGTATTCAGGAATTTTAAATGCTTGAGCACTGAGATTTTAACTCTTATATCTGCCTTTGAAGGTTAGATCCATATGCCCATTTTTGTAATCCAAATTTGGTCCTCGGGATTTGAGAAAATGATACTGTAGCTAGGTCCTCCATTTGCAACAGCCTGTTGAGTACCTCACTCTAGATGTCCCAGGGGCATCTCAACCTTACTCCGCAAACTTACTCATCCCTAGGAAATCTATTCCTCCTTTTATCTGTGTCCCCATTATTACTAAAGGGATTACTAAACTCTCAGCTATCCAGGCACAAAAAACATTGGGCTTACTTTTGGCTCTCCTTTTCACCTCACCTACCACACCTCTTTATAAACTCAGTAGATCTTGTTCATCCTACCTCCAAAGCACAAAAGCAGAATTTCTAAAGACAAACAGATTGAAATTTAGAACCCAGCTCTGTCACTTATACTTCTGTTAATACTGCCACCACCATCTTTCCTGTACCCTCTATTTTTCCACTTCTCTCAGTCAGGACCTCAGGACCTCTTAGCTAGGATCTTGTACTATGTTCCTCTCAGAGCTCCCTGCCTCTATTGCTCCAATGCATTTTTTCATACAGTTTTTACTCTTATCTTGCTGATGTTTAGCTCTGACAGTGTTATCTGCCATTCAAAAAGCATCTGTGCTTCTCCATTTTCGTGTCTCCTGTTCCTCAGCTTATGCAAGTGCCCCAAAAGTAGGAAGGACATCCCACAGAAAATTGTACTTCTTTGTACTGCATACTGCCTCAGCAACTCCCATTAAGAGAGACTTCAAATATTTGGAAAAATTCAAGATCAAATCTCAGCCCCTTGGAAGGAGTACAGACATGAATTGAAGTCCAAAAATGAAATAATGCCCTTCTACTAGGACCAGAAGTGTACGTGTCCATGCTCACGTGTGTGTATGTGTGAGATTGGGGAATGGTAATAACAATTTGCCCATTAAAAAACAGTATCCTGCTTTGGGGTGCATTTTCTATCCATTATTCCCATGAGATCCCCAGGGGAAAGGACAAAAGAAATGGGTCAAACCTTAGGCAAGAGCCAAAAAGTCTTCAAACCTCACACATTCAGCCTATGTTACAAGGATAGGTTTTGCAGGCCAAAGCCCTATAGTAATGAACAATTTAAATTTCACTGGGGTGTACTGGACCCAGTACACTTTTTCTGCATTTGTAGCAACTGGTGAGGATTCATGGTTTTGGAGTCCCGCTCAAGTGGCTTTCTGGTCCATTACAGGAAACAAAACCATTTTTAAAATTCAATTCAGGGAAGAGTCCTGGAGCACTTCCTCTCTGGCAGCCACAGCACATGGTCTAGGATACAAAGATATGTAAGGGTTAGTCTTTGTCCTTGAAGCATTTAAAACTTCAAGGACAAAGGAGGGGTAGACACATAAATAATAAAGAGATAGCATGAAGAGTATGTTAAGAGAGGCTGTATAAATATCTGTGGAAAAACATGGATGAGAAAGTAATTAATTCTGTCTATGAGGGAGGTTATAATTTCCAAAAAATTAATAAGAATGCATAAAGACAGAGAAATGAAAATGTCTAAGAACATGGACATGTCCTGCATGTGGAGGTGGGGTACTTGGGTCAAACAGTGAGGGGAGAGAGTTAAGCTAACATTTAAAAAGGAATGATGAGTTAACTGAGCCAGATTGGTGTCCATTGTGTGGTGTTTCTACTTTCTTCTGTAATGTGTCTGGGCTACGCACCCCCAGAGAACCTTGCTATTATATGTGGGAGTCTTGGACAATTTTTATATAGGAAGTGATATGGTCAAATCTATATCTTAGAAAGATAATATTGGTAGAAATGTGGCCATGGACTGAGATACTATTTAGAAAAGTCTTGTACTAACTGAACTGAGATAATGAAGGTGCAGATGAGGAAAGAAATAGTGGGTTGTGAAAAGGGGAATGATGTGAGAGAAGTTTCAGTCTTGTCATTGCAAAGACTTGCTAATTGATTGGCTGTGAGAAATATATCAAGATCAATTCTGAGATGTTTAATGTAGACCATTGGGTTGGGTTGATGAAGACAAACTACAGGGAAAGGGCAGACAAATAAGGAAACTTTAGAAAAGGAGGTGATAGCTTGGTATATATTGAATTTGATGAATTTTGTGTATTTTCTTGTTAGAAATATGGGCTGGGCAGCAGGAATTCAGAAGTATGGAAAAAATGAAGACTTGGAATGTAGATTTAATATAAAGATGATCAGCATAAAGGGGGCCTATGAAAGGATGGGGGTGATGAAATCAGCCAAGGGAGTGTGTAGAGTGAAGAAAGAAAATTTGGGGCAGAATTCTGAGAAACTCAGTCTTTAAGGATGGGCATTCTCTTTTCCTCTTATAATCTCTTCCCTTCACCTAGAATTCCATCCCTAGCCTCTTGCATCTTTCCATTGACTTCACATACATCTTGCATTTTATGCAGTATTTTATTACAAGGAAGGTTATAGCTAATTTATATTTAAAAAATCTGTGAAAAGCCCTTTTCCCTGTCTCCTTTGAAAAGCTGGTAAACTCCTAGGTGGTAGGTTTGGAACAGGACATAAATTGAGCTGTGATTCTCACACAGGCATAGTTTAAATGGGCCATATCCATAGGCAACACCATTAAAAATATGCAAATGGTGCCAGGTACAAAGAAGGGCATAGTGTGAACACACAAACAGCGATTCATTGGTTTGCTGCACATGAAATACAGTCATTGGGCAACACTGCCATCTGCTCAGAGGTAACTTTTCCACAAACCCGCCCAAGACTGGAGAACAATGGAAATGGAAGCACTTGCTGGACTGGTTTTCCCTTAGACAAAAGACTGATTCTTACCACTGCCAAAGGGAGAGGCTGCCCTCCAGCAAATGGTTGGGGCTTGAGTTGGCCCTTTTACACAGTTCTCAGGAAACCCCATGTGCCTATAGAGACCTTGTAGAGATAGGAGCCTTCACAATTGAGACGAGGAGGCCCTTTTGGGAGGGGAAGTATCTTCTGAGAATTTTAAGGAAGTTTCTTCTGAGTAATTGCAGTAAAAGGAAAACACAGATAACACCCAGATGAACTCAAGATTTCATTATAAGAGGCCAGGATACTCATGTCACTGTGGCACTGTGCCTTAAAACTATACTTTAAAATGTCTTACCATTTGGGGGTCTGAAAGAACCTGGTGCTCATTTGTAAATGGATGAGATATTATGAAAAGCAGCCAAATACCAAATCCAAAGCAAGCGAACATTTACCTCTTCCTAATGGCACTGGATGGGGGCGCAGAGGTAGGAGAGTCATGCAGTGGTATTTCATGTAGCTCTTGCCAAAAGCCACAGGCTTTTCTTTCTCATTTATTTTAAACCATCCTCTCCGAACTCACCACGTAGTTCAGACTGCCAAAGCCCTTAAGTTCTAGCGGTCTGCTTTCCTTTTCTCACACCCTTTTAAAGCATATTGTGATGTTTGATCTAATGCCAAAGATTGACCACTGGGGAAATTTGGAAATGGAGCTACTCAGTATTTTGTAACCAAAAGGGAAGGGGGGAATATGTAATTTCAATAGTGTTGCCTACCCAGACGATTTCATCTGGCTGTTGTAAAATCTTTGTACTCCCAGAGAAATGCATAAAAGTATAAAGGAAAAAGAATAAAATGGCATTCAAAACTGCAACCTATAATCTTATCATCCTGAAACAACCATTGTTGACATTTAGTCCTGCATTCTTTCAGTCATTGTAATTTTTATTTCTAATGTCATTCACATACACTGGATATTCCCATTATCTATACATATTTTCTCAAATATTTAAAACCACAGTGCCAATTACTTGTATTTGATTCTTGCAACAGTTCAATATGTCTGTTTTGTAAATGATTTTATCTATGAGATGCAGAGAGGTTAGAAGACTAACTTAATCTCACACAGATAATGGATAATCAGAATGAAATATGGACCCAGGTTCCTTGGCTTCATGTCTATGATTCTTTTACTACAAATATAGTTGCAAAATTTTGTTGCTGGAATTGTCCAGAAGGTTAAACAGCTTGAATTTCAACTGCTATGTTAATGGATAATGCAGCTTGAACAGATTAGTATCCACAGGTGTTTAGCTTTAGTAATAAAGCTCTGGCTTCCCTAACCTCTGAAAATATTTTACAGAATAGTATTCCAGGGTTCATTTTTAATAATAATAATAATAATAATAATAATAATAATAACAATAATTCATTGAAGTATAGTTCAGGTGTACAACATGGTGATTCAATGACTCTAGACATTATGCTATGCTCACCACAAGTATAGCTACGATGTATCACCATACAATGCTATTACAATATCAGTTACCATATTCTCTATGCTATAGCTTTCATTTTTCCAACTTATTCCATAACTGGAAACCTGTACCTCTCATTCTCCTTTATTTATTTTGCCCATCTCCTAGGCCCTCTTTGATAACCATTAGTGCTTTGTATTTGTGGGTCTGTTTCTTCTCTTTGTTCATTTGTTGTTGCCAAGATTCTACATGTAAGTGAAATTGTATGGTATCTTTTTCCATATAATTTATTTCACCTAGTATAATACTTTCTAGGTCCAAAAATACTGTCACAAATGGCAAGATCTTGTTCTTTTTTATGACTGAGCAATATTCCATTGTTATATATATGTGCTATATCTTTTTTGTCCATTCATCTATCATTGGACACTTAAGTTGCTTCCATGTCTTGGTTATTATAAATAGATCTTCGATAAATATAGGGGTGCATATATCTTTTCAAATAGTGTTTTTGTTTTCATTGGGTAAATAACAAAGTAGTTGAATTACTGGATCATATGATAGTTCTATTTTTAATTTTTTAAGGAAACTCCAATCTGTTTTCCACAGTGACTACACCAATTTACATTCCTACCAACAGTGGACAAAGGTATCCTTTTCTCCATATCCTCACCAACACTTATTTCTTTTCTTTTTTAGTCTAGCCATTCTGAGAGGTGTAAGTTGATACTGAGAGGTGTAAGTTGATACCTCATTGTGGTTTTGATTTGCATTTCCCTGGTCGTTAGTGGTGTTGAGTATCTTGTCATGTGTATGCCATCTGTATGTCATCTTTGAAAAATGTCTATTTAGGGACTCTGCCCATTTTTTAATAGGATGATGATGATTCTTCGTGTTGAGTGGTAAAAGTTATTTATATGCTTTGGATATTAACTCCTTATTGCTTCTTGGCCTTGCTTATTGCTCTTGGCTAAGATCAGTGTGGATATTAACTCCTTACTGGATATATCATTTGCAAATATCTTCTCCCATTCATTAGGTTGTATTTTTGTTTTGTTGATGGTTTCCTTCACTGTGAAAAATCTCTTTATTTTGGTGTAGTCTCAATAGTTTATTTTTGCTTTTGTTCCTCTGACTTGAAGAGAGGTATCTAGAAAAATGTTGCTAAGACAGGTGTCCCAGAGTCATTGACTATTCTGCTTCAAGGAGTTTTATGTTTTCAGGTCTCACATTTAGGTCTTGAATCCATTTTGAATTTATTTTTGTGTATGGTAAAAAAGTGGTCCAGTTCCATTCTTTCACATGTAGCTGTCAAGGTTTTCTTGCACTATTTATTGAAGAGACTATCTTTTCCCCATTGTATATTCTTACCTCCTTGTTCATAGAGTAATAGACCACGTACATAGGAATTTATTTCTTGGCTCTCTATTCTATACTATTGATCTATGTCTATTTCGTATGTGCCAGTACCATGCTATTTTGATCATTACAGCTTTGTAGTATATTTTGAAATCTGGGATTGTGTCTCTAGATTTATTCTTCTCTCACAAGATGGCTTTGGGTAGTCAGGGTCTTTTGTGGTTCCATACACATTTTAGAATTAATTTTTATAGGCTTATGAAGAATGCTATTGTTATTTTGACAGGGATTGCATTGAATCTGTAGATTTTTTTGAATAATATGGACATGTTAACAACATTAATGATTCCAGTTCATGAGCATGGTCTGTCTTTCCATTTATTTGTGTTGTTTCCAGTTTCTTTCATCAACACTTTATAGTTTTCAGAGTACAGGCCTTTTGCTTACTCGGTTATATTTATTCCTAGGTATCTTATTCCTTTTATTTTTATTTTTTTTATCTTTTTTTTTATCTTATTCCTTTTAATACAATTGTAAATGAGATTGTTTTCTCAATTTCTCTTTCTGCTATTTTGTTAGTAGTGTGTAGAAATTTAATAGAGGTGCCTGGGTGGCTCAGTTAGTTGAGTGTCCAACTCTTAATTTCAACTAGAGTCATGATCTCAGGTCAGGGGATTGAGCCCCATATGAGGCTCCATCCTCAGCAGGGAATCTGCTCCAGATTCTCTCTCCTCCTTTCCCTCTGCCCCCCTACCCCTATGTGCACATTTTCCCCCTCTCTCCCTCTCTTTAAAAATAAGTAAATGAATCTTTAAAAGAAATGCAATAGATTTTTGTATTTTAGTTTTGTACTTGGCAACTTCATTGTGTTTATTGATTCTAATAGCTTTTTGGTGGAATCTTTAGGGTTTTCTCCATATAGTATCATATCATCTGCAAATAGTGACAGTTTTACTTCTTTATCAATTTGGATGTCTTTTTTTTTTCTTGTCTGATTGTTGGGGCTAGGACTTCATGTGCTATGTTGAATAAAAGTAGTGAGTATAACCATCCTTGCTTTGTTCCCATTTTAGAGGAAAAGTTCTCAGTTTTTAACATTGAGTATGATGTTAGCTGTGGGTTTGTCACATATGGTCTGTTATGCTGAGGTATGTTCCCTCTACATTCATTTTGTTGAGAATTTTGTTGAGAATTTTATCATGAGGAGATGTTAAATTTTTTCAATTTTTTTCTGCATCTATTGAGATAATCATATGATTTTATCTTTCATCTTGACTTGGTATACCATGTTTATTGATTTACAAATATTGAATGCAAATATTGGATAAATCTCACTTGTATGTGGTAGATGATTCTTTTAATGTCTTTGAATATGGTTCAATAATATTTTCAGATTTTTTGTATCTATGTTCATCAGGGATATTGGCCTGTAGTTTTTTTTTTGTAGTGTCTTTACCACCTTTAGTATCAGTGTATTGCTGGCCTTACAGGATGTATTTGGAAGATTACCTTTATATTTTGGAGTAGTTTGAAGAGAATAGTTATTAATTGTTTTTTTTTTTTTTTTAATGTTTGGTAGAGTCACCTATGAAGGCACCTGATACTGGACTGGAAATCTTCCTGATGCTGGACCTGAAATTTTTTCCTAATCCAGTTTTGGAAGACTGTATCTTTCTTAGAATTTATCCATTTCTCCTAAGTTGTCCTATTTGTTGGCATATAATTTTCCATAGTAGTCTCTTATAATTGTATTTCTATGGTATTGATGGTTACTTCTCTTTCATTTCTTATTTCATGTATTTGGGTCCTTTCTTTTTTTCCTTAGTCTAGGTAAAGGTTTACCAATTTTATTTTTCCGTTCAAAGAAACTGATATTAGTTTCATTTATCTTTTCTATTGATTCTTTTGTTTTATTTGCTTATTCCTATTTCATTTCCCTCTATTATTTTCTTCTTCTACTAACTTTAGACTTTTTTCTTATTTTTCTAGTTTCTTTAGGTGTAAGCTTAGATTTGAGATTTTTGTTCCTTAGGAAAGGCCTGTAGTACTATAAACTTCCCTCTTAGAATTGCTTTTGCTGATTTTGGATTGCTGTGCTTTTCATCTGCCCCTTTTTTCCATGCATTTTTAATTTCCTTTTCAATTTCTTCATTGACCCATTGGTTGTTTGGGAGTAGGATGTTTAGCCTCCATGTGCTTGTTCTTTCCCCAGTTTCTTTCTTGAAATCAATTTCTAGTTTCATATTCCTGTGGTAGATTGGTTATCACCATTTCATTTAGGGTTGTTTTTTTTTTTCTTGCACTTTTACTTGGAGCATATTTCTCTATCTCATTTTATTTGACTTTCTGTTTGTCTGTTTGGATTAGGCAAAATAGCTACTTCTGAACTTGAAAGAGTGGTCATGTATGTGGTCTAACCCTGTGTAAAATGTAGTGGCTGGCTGACTGATGCTGTGGCTGGCATAAGCTGGGGTCATTGGGCAGTCCATGCTGGGACTGTTCTAGTTGGATGCCCAGAGCTGAAGTGGGCACATGCTAGGGTGGTCCCTTGTATCTCCACCCAGAGGATGTCCTGATAGGAGAGCAGAAGCAAAAGTACATGCAAGCTAGAGTGCCCCTGGACACTCTGTGTAGGAGGTAGCCTGTGGGGCAGCTGGGGCTAAGGTAGGATGTGGGCCAGGTGATCCAGGGCACTCGATGCATTAGGCATCTGGAGGGAAAGCCAGAGTTGAGGCAGCGATGGACCACAGAGCATGTCACACAACAGGGTTGCCCTGTTTGGGGTGGCTGGAGTTGAAGTGTCCATGAGCTGGGAGGTCCCCAGAGCACTCTGCACCAGGTGTGTTCTAGCAAGTCATCTGGAGCGGAAGCAGTAAGGGTCTGGAATGTTTCAGGATTTGGACAAGATATATAGAAAAAAGTATATCAAGGTACTTTACCTTGTTTTCCTTTCATTATGGGTTGATAAACTAGGTTAGAAATTGTCCCAGTATCATTTGTTCATTCAAATTCTGCTCCAGAGACAATGTGTTAAACTTGTACCTATGATGCAACCATTTTGTGTCATTTTAAAAATTTGACTCAACTTAGCTCTATGGCCAAAATATCTCACATAAATTCATACATAACCAGTTATACACATAAATTTTAAGATTAATTTTCTAATTATAAAATTATAAATTTTATTGTAGAATGCTTGACAAATACAGAAAAACAAAAATAAAATAATTAGTATCTAATCAAAATATGCTAATATTTTAATGAATTTAGTCTAGTTTCATGTATATGCATATGCTTGAAATATGTATATACATATACATATATACATATATTTTCATATCCTTTTTCACACAGTGCATCTTTAAAATGTAAATATAATTATTAGTGGCTTAATCAGGTGCATAATTTACTTAGCTGTTTTCTTCTATTGTCTAAGTTAGTTTTGGACATTTAACTGTAAATGAGTTTGTATTTAGACAAAATATGCGAACCATTGGATGTTTATTATCAGATTTATGGATGTCAATGAAAAGTCAGAGAATATTCACTGGTTTAGTTAGCAAAATGTAAGAAAACAGGCACTCAGTTAACAGAATCCTTTGTTCTATGCTGGATTTGATTTTTGTCCCTATCAGGGACAAGGGTTATAAAAAAATGGATTTGAAGTCTGAACTGTCTTGAATTCTTGGCTCAGAGGCTGATCTTCTATATACTAGCTATGTGACCTCAGACAGGTTATTAAAGTTCTCTAAGTTTCTGAATCTTCCTCCACAGAATGGAGTTAATAATACCTGTTTGATAGAGGAGTTGTGATTATTGATGAAAATAAATGCATGTAATAGGGCTTATAGTTAGGAGTGATATACAAAACAGATACACAAGCAATATAAAATAGTGTCATAGGTGCTAGGATGGGATGTGAACAGCCTTATGGGAGTAGAGAAGACAGAGTACTGAGACAGGGATGGCAAGCGGCAGGGATGGATACGTAGGAGGTAGTCAGGAGTAGTAATGGGGTTAAATGGGTTTTAAGGGGACAAAGAGAAGCAAAAAACAATTTTGTCAGGAGAGGACTTAGGAAAACAAGATTAAGATCAGTATATAGAAATAGGTAATTTAGAGCAGCATGACAGGATTTAATAATCTGTAGGCTCGAAAAGAAGAAATGAATAGCCATGCATGACCTATCTGATGCAACCATTTTTTATCTCTTCTTGTGGCTCTTGTAGAAAAATAGAAGAAGAAAATTGTGCCTACAGTTCTAAGATCTGAATACAACTACTTTCATATTTTGATTATTTTAGGGATGCTTTTCTATACATGATTGTTTTTAGATGGTGTGATTATTCCATGTATATAATTTAGCATCTTTTTTCTGCAACTTCACATTATATCAGAAGCATCTTTTCATATTCTTAACCCTTTGGAAACATTTTCATTTTTCTTTTTCATCACTGTGTTAATGGGAAAGAAGTTTGTGCTCAATTCCTCTGGGGCTCTTCCTTGCAAACCCTCTGTCAGGTCTCTCATTATGTCTAGGGCTGAAATGGTCTGTTCTGTAGACACTTCAATTCATTTGTACGGATAGTATCTCATCATAAATCTACTGTGCACCTTTGCTTTTCTGCCCCCAACACCAGGTGCTTTTTTGGCCTGTGCATATGTGAAACTCAACAGCGTTGGGGAACAAGCACCTCTGAGGGCACCCTAACCAAAGGTTTGCTAAAGTCTGATGGCATGGTATATGCACCCACAATTTTTTGATAAACAGTTTAGGGTGGTGTTTTGTATGCCTCTTAGGAATATCTGATAGAATTGCTGTCCTGTTACCCACAGTGGTAACCTTGATACTGCACCTGTAGTCTGGCTTTTCCTCTTGCCCTATCTGGCTCTACCTAATTCCCCATTCTTATTCTTTCGAATCACTTTCCCACACATGAATTCTTATCAAGCTCTGTGTCAGACGATACCCAAGCTCAGGCAAACATTTTTTTTTTTTAATTTTTTTTTAATTTATTTATGATAGTCACAGAGAGAGAGAGAGAGAGAGAGGCAGAGACATAGGCAGAGGGAGAAGCAGGCTTCATGCACCGGGAGCCTGATGTGGGATTCGATCCTGGGTCTCCAGGATCGCGCCCTGGGCCAAAGGCAGGCGCTAAACCGCTGCGCCACCCAGGGATCCCCTCAGGCAAACATTTTTAAGGGTCATACTATGTGCATATTGTAAAATTGTCTTTTAAAATGTTCATCATTTCTTATAGCTTTATTCTAACAAAATCTGATTTATTGGCTTTCCCTAAGGGTTCAGCTCCTAAATTAAGATTATACTTTGGATATTGGCTGAAAAATAAATGTCTATTTTACCCTATTCAAGTACCAGCAATAACTATTTGTCCTTTAATTTTATTTATTTTTTAAGATTTTATTTATTTATTCATGAGAGACGAGAGAGAGAGAGAGAGAGAGAAAGGCAGAGACAGAGACACAGGCAGAGGGAGAAGCAGGCTCCACGCAGGGAACCCGATGTGGGACTTGGTCCCGGGACTCCAGGACCACACCCTGGGCTGAAGGCAAGTGCCAAACCACTGAGCCCCCCAGGGATCCCCCTATTTGTCCTTTTAAAGCTAGTTGCACCTCGGCTCTAAAACACAATTTGAGCCAGGATAAGCAATACATTTGGAGCTCCTCTTCTACCAGTAGACAATGCCTGCAAAGATTCCATTGCCATATGCCCACAGTGTAGTGCCTAGAGGAAAGAAAGCATAGTGCCACTGTAAACATGGTGTCCCAAAAACCTGACCTGCCATCTGCTATGCATTTTTGAATCTTACATTCCACTCCTGGCCCTGATTTAGTCCTGGAGGCCAGAATTCCATAGAAGACACCATACAATTCCTTGGACCTTGCTCCTTTTACACACGGCCCAGATGGTTCCAGGGACTACCTCTGAACAGTATCCTGCTTCTGAGATTTCCAGCATTATTTTATCCATACTTCTCTAATTCAGAATCTCTGCTTACTCCTAGCTAAGTACCCCTTATTGACATCAGTTTGATGGGAATTATCTTCATCTATATGAAATACATTGTTAGCACCAAGCTGGAAGACCATTTAAAAAGAAGTTTAGAAGATGCAAAACAAATATGGTATAGAGATAGGAACCTCGGTGAAAAATTAGGTTGAGGATGTCCCAAGATTTGGTTTATACTTTCTCACTTAGATGCCAGGTTTTGTTCACCAAAGCCCACTTCAGTTCGAGTGCCACAAGCATGTACCCCATATTTCTGGAGGTTCCTGAAATGCCCTAGGTAAAAACAGTTCCTGAAGAACAGATACACCTTACACATCATGTGCTTTATATTTTTTCCTGAATAAAAGGCTGTACCTAGCTCACACCCAGTGATCACTGTTCTTGCCAAGGCAAATAATTCTTTCACTCATCCACCATTTATTCATTTAAGAGCTGCTCAGGAGAGTATACAGAGGCCATGTTCTTTATAGAGATGTCTCTCAGTTGACAACACTTTATTTAACTGTAGACACGTGTCCTTGCTGGGATCTGACTACACTGAATTATTCATCATCAGAACCTTAAACTGTTTCTTTATCTAGAAATCTAATTCTTGCCTTGCACATACTATATAATCTCTTTGTGTACTTTAGAGACAACAGTGATATTTATTCTTTCAAAATTACCTGGAGTCCATACCATTCATCACAGCTTGCAAATATATTTACTTTTTCCTTGATTGCTTTCTTCTAATCTTTTTCTTTCAACTTCCTTTCCTTCTGTAAGTAATGAACTGGGAAAAGAGACTATTTTAGTTGTCGTTCTGTACTAGGTAATCCCAAGCCTGTGAGGTTCTCTTCTGCCAGCAGCATTCTCACTCTCATTAACTCATTTATCCAGCAAGTATTTTTTTAATGTTTTGCCAAGCAGAATATAGCAATGAAGGAAATAAATGGGATTCCTATTCTTACAGAACTCTTGGTCAATTCTAGACAGTCGTCTCACCTTGGGTTTAGGAGAAATATTAATCTAATTATACCATTAAGTAGAAGCTGGGAGGGGAATTTGGAACCAGCATTGGAACCTGGGAACCCTACAAGGGATGTTCATCTTCCTAAACACATGGACAAATTGTCAAAGCATTGTTTAATTCTCATGAGTTCCACACAAACTATGGGGATTTCTAGTGTTCGTGGAGGAAGAACAGTTTTTTTTCTATCTCAGTGACTTTGAACAACTACTTCATCACCTTGTATTTCATTTTGCCTCAAGTGTAAAATGAGTGAGGTAATCATTCTTATTTCATGAAATTGTAAATATTAAATGATTAAATAAATGTAAAACACTCAGAGCAATGAATGGCATTGAAGTGCTCAGAAATATTAGCTATTGCTATTGCTATTGACACAACAAGGAGCCGAGCCTTAAGAGGTCAGTATTTTGGATTTAGGGATGCAGTTATCATTCATGAACTTTGTTGAGAGGCAGCATGATGTTGGCCTGTAGTTCAGCTAGAGGATAAGCAGAGTGGATAGAAAAGATAAGAGCTTGAAGGGAAGCAGTTTAGGGGAATGGGAAGGTAGGTGCTAGGAAGGTGTTATAAGAGAAAGGAAACTGAAACCTATCTCAAAGATGTTAAGTAAGACTTCCTAGAAGATGTGAGAGATGAATTGAATTTAAGAGAATAGGAGGATTTAGTCATGAAGAGAGGGAGATTATAATTTTGGGGGATAAGAGTCAGTGTTTGAGGAACAACACTTTATTCTAGCTGGACTATAGAGTTTATTTTGGGTAGTGGTGAAAAAAGATACCACAGAAAAAAATCAAGTCTATATATGTAGAGCATTCTATGAAAATTACATGTTAGGGGAGGTAATTAATGAAACCAACCCCATAGCACGGATGGATTAATCCAATGGAAGTTTAATTCTTGATATTTAATAGTTTGATGTAGATACTATATGAATAATTTTCTATTCCTTAATCCAGGGACCTAGGATCCCTCAATTTTGTTGCTCCATTATCTTAGATACCTTAAATATTGGGGTCTTCTGTTGAATCCTTGAATCTGGGCTAAGGGCACAGGGAAGAGAGACAGTTGGGAGAGTCATGTGGGAGATTTTTATAGGCCTGCCACGTGGCAGTCATCACTTCAGGCAATATTCCATTGTCTAGAACTCAGTCATGTGGCTCCATCTGATTGCATGGGAGGCTGAGAAATACAGTCATCCTACAGTCCAGGAGGATAAGAAATGGGGTTTGATGAGCACATAGCAGTCTTAGTCACAACAATGTATTTTTTTTAATTTGAAAATGACAGGGAATCTGAAATTTTTATTGATTAGGAATGTGGGCTTTGACATCAGACAGAGCTAGTCCTAAATTTTGCTTCAGCCGTTTATTAAACCTTTAGTAAATTACTCAGTTTCTCTGACTTTTTTTCCATCTATAAAGTTGAAATAGCAATAGTACCTATCCCATAAATGTAGAGAGTAAAAATGACTTAATTTAACTACCAGTTTATTGAATGTTTTCCATGTTCTGTACTCTAAGAAGGCTCTTAGGAATATATTATTTCACCTACTTTACTCAAAAACCCATAGGAACAAGAACTTTAGGGGCTCAAGGTTGGGACAATAAAATATATCTGGAAGAGAGATAGGAAGGAAGGATCTACAAAGGAACTACTCTGATTCTTGCATATGAAACCTGTGAGTGGCTACACTTTCAGTACCAAAAGGACCTTCCAGGCAGAGTGAAAAGCATATATGTATGCATTACTGTATTCATTCATTCAGCAGATATTAATTGATCATCAAATATGTGTTAGGCATGATTCTAGACCCTGGGGATTTATCAGTAAACAAAATAGATACATTTGCTAACATCATGGAACTTATTCCTATTGGAGACAAAAATATAACCAAATATACATATAAACTACAGATAAGTGTTTAAAAAAAGAAAAATTTGGATTTGTATAATATATATGGTAGTTTTTGAAAGGAAAAGAAAACAAGTTACAGAATATGAATAATATGGTCCTATTGTCCTGTTTTAAAACACAATCCTATTACCAAGGGTATGTATTTGTTAATATGAACATGGAAAAAATGGTCAATGGAAAAAAATGCACACCATTTGTTAACATTAGTTACCTCAGGGGGCTAGAGTTGATAAAGGGGTAAAGGACAGAATATTACATTTTAAAATATATTCTCAAATAATTATAACAGATGGTAAAGTCAATTCAATCATTAAAAAACTATGTCTGTGATATGTGAGCCTATTGATGGCCCATCTCCCACAAAGTTGTATCATCAATAGTCTTCTAAGAACAAATAGCAGAAGATGAGGACACGGTAGGGTTGAAGTCACAGTCCTGGTTGTATCCTCAGCACCGTTTCCATCAGCAGCCATGTTGACTTGAGTGGGACCACTTGGACTCATAGTATAAGATGTTTTGGGAGCTGAAGATGGGTGGTTGGCACTGCTATGGTCCTCCTTGTCTACTATCCTAAATAAACAGGCTGTTTTTGTTATTTTAAGAGCTTGGAATCAGCAATATGCAACTCAGTTGTTCCTTGTGATGTAATTAAGACTTGAATCTCTGCCCTCAATTTCAGAAACGTTACATGGCACATAAAAGTAAAAAATCAGGGGCTTTGATTGCCTTTAAAATAATGTGTAGGAAATATCTCAGATTTGGGGCTTAATCCATAACTCTTATCAGCTTTGAGAACTTAAACTTCATTCTAAAGGAAACATAATAGTACAAATCACAAAATGTAATTGTGGGGGTAAAGTGAAGTTATGTTAAGGGTCAGTTGAGTATGTAGCACAAACTAATGACAACTAATATTTATTGAACACGTACTATGTGCCAAGTAATTACATGCTACGTGTCTGACATGAGCCAGGAATGTCTATTAAATGAGGCACAAATTGGTTAAGTAACCAGGATTCTAACTTCTAGAGGTGGTCAGAATACACTATGCTTTACTCTCATAGATAATTAGCGAAGCACCACATACATAATTCTTATTCTTTTTATATTGTAGCTGTTGTTCTTGAAGCATCATTGTAAATATAACATTTCTGTTCTGCCTTAATTTCACAGATCTTGGTGTCTGTGAGGACTGTACTTGTTCTTTTAGCTATCACAGGGCATCCAATCATAGAGACAATAGGGCTTTGTGCCACGGCATTTTACAAGTGTTTTCTCTTAACCAGCATTAAAACCTTGTAAAGTAGAAGTGGTTTTTTCTTAGATAGGAAAACTTTGGCACAGAGTTCAATCACCAGAGTGATTCAATGACCAGAGTCACAAAGCCAATACTTGTATCTCTTCCTAATCCCCATCAGCTTTCCACTTAGTCATGTACTTCTGTGTTTAGAATGCTATTCCTAGGATTCAATATACTAAACCTGCATTTCTCAAACTCTGTTGAGGCACCCCAGGGTGCTGCAGTTTACTCATGGAACTTTTTAAAATTTCAAGAAAAACTCAGAGATACTCAATGTCTTTCAGAGACCACATGAAATGCTAGCTGCAAATAGTTCACAGGGTTTTTTTAAATTTATTTATTTGGGGGGGAGGGGCAGAGGGGGGAATATGCCTGAAAGATTCTCCAAGAGTTGACACTTAACCAACTGAGCTATCCAGGTGCCCCAAGAGCTTCAACATTAGATCACACAGCATTCCTTTTGATGATGTCACATCTTGGCAAAGATCAGATTTTTATTAAAAACAAGCACTAGGGGGCGCCTGGGTGGCTCAGTCAGTTAAAGGACAGACTTGCTTTTGGCTCAGGTCATGATCTCCCTGCCTTACCAGGTTGAGCCTCGCCTCTGTTCCTCTGTACAGCTCCATGCTTATTGGGGAGTCTGCTTAAAAAAAAAAAGTGCGAAGTGTCTGGGAGGAGGAATTTCATGGGAACACCCTGTACTTTCCACTTAATTTTGCTGTGATCCTATAACTACTCGTAAAATCAAAGTCCATTAAAAACAATACAGAACCAAGCACTACATGGGAACCAGTGCAAAGCAGGAAGTTGGAATGGTGGTGTCCAGTCTCATTCCAAAGTCAGAATTTATATAGTGTCCAAGGGGCTCATATTTCCATTAGTAACTTTGGTTTTATAAAAATGAAATATTTTTCTTTCTATACATGTATCATTTTTTTAACAACCACTAAGTAGGTAGGATTTGAATACTTATTAGTCTGTGTCCAACTACTTAATTAACAGATTTGTGTTATTTCTCTTGGCTGTGAAACAAATACTGTGACACCAAGTGTGCCACAAAACAGAAACATTTAGGAGACTTTCTATTTAACTGTATTAAACCCTTACAGGATTAGAAGTCTGTGTGATATGCTTTTTAAAAGTTTTCTGTCCTATTTTAACTTTGTATTTTGTGTATTTACTACTGCTATTCTGAAAGCAAAAGTCACTGGTATCATTCATCCTGAGAATGACACACAGTCTGATATATCACTCCTTTTGCACATTATACACATAATGTATTATACACATAATTCAGCACTTAATTTTTTTTTGTACTATACGAGATTATATTTTTCTATTTCTACCCTATCTATATAATTTAACTCTTGAGGACATGGTTGTGTTATGCTCTTGTACATGTGTGCATGCATATTACATATACATTTGTTATAAGCATAGGAAAAATTAAATGGATATACATTGCACTATTAATGTTTACTTCTAGGGGAGTTATTTTATATAAACTTTAAGTGGTCAGATTATGAGTGAGTGGGCTTATTTTTCTGCATGTGTTAGGATTTTTCAAATAGGCTGTTTTTCATAAACATTTTGATTGATAAATAGAGCTTGTATAAGCATCCTATTGCCCCTTGAATAGAAAGACGTGGAAACTTCTGAAATAAAGATTTGGGTTGTCCTCCTTAGAATTATTCTTAGAAATCAAGCCAAATTTTTTCAGCAACTTATGTATGCTAGGCACTGTGCTATTGCTTTCATATATTATTTTGTTTACTTCTTAAAACTAGCTCAGGAGGTAGTATTGTCTATTTTACAAATAAGGAAATGGAGGTTCCTCTCAGAACTCTTAGATACTTGTTTAATGGCATTAAAGTTTTAAAATGCAAACAATCAAGTCACAAAAACTACATATTGCATGACTCTATTTACACGCAATGTCCAGAATAGAGACAAGAAAGTAGGTTAGTGCTTGTCTGGGGTTGTGTGTATGTTTTGGGGTGGAGGTGGCTGAGGAACAAGTAGTATCTGCTAATAGGTATGGGCTTCTTTGGGGGGTATATTCATGAATATACTAAAACTCAGTGAAAATGTGCACTATAAAAAGTTGCATTTTATTGTATGTAGGTTATAGCTTAATAAACTATTTAAAAGAAAAGAAAAAAAAAAACCCTCAAGCATTCCATTGTGTAAGCCGCAAGGACAATTTTAGCAGTTTTTAATGAGCCTTCATGTCATGACTTAATCCAAGGAATTCAGGAGCATCCCAGAAAATGCTTATGGGCAATGAACTCGACCAGGAAGAAGTACTTCTTGTGGGATTATCTATTCTTCTTTGGAAAGTATCATAGCACCTCCCAAACACATAATTAGAAATTGGACTGAGTGCAGTGAGGCCAGGCTTCCCACATCTAGCACAAGGCCTAACACATAATGCCTGTTCAAAAAATGTTTGCACAGTTGATGGTATATCAGTGACATTCAGTAACGGGTAGTCTGTTTCAGGGAAGAAGAATGCTTTTATAGAAAGAAGGGCACGTCTTCCTGAGATAGCTTGAAAGAGGCATGCTACCTATTTGTGTTTTTAACCCAATCTTTGAGTTCCAAATAAGCTATTGGCAATCTTCTTTGTCATTACTGTTTAATTACCATGGAACCTCTAATCCAGGCCAGAAATTCCTTGCTGCCCACATTTCTGTCTACTTCAGAATGCGTATCTAATAGCAACCAATTACTTTTCCTATTTTCTCACTTGGAATCTGTTTGGGGAGCTGGGGATCGCTATCTAACAAAATCGGTAACATCTGTGACGAAGGGCAGCTAAATGGGGAGAGTTAGTGGGCTAGATTTCCTGCATGGTAAGGCTCTTTTCCTCTGCAGAGGGTGCTCTGGGACAGTTACTTCTAGGACCTTCTCTGATTTTTTTTTTTTAAATGTCTTTCTACCCTTTCCCACCTGACCTTTTACTCTGAGGGGGAAAAAAAAGAGTTTTGTGTTTAAGAGGTCAAGTGACTTAAAGGAACCATTCCAGCCTTCTGATAGTTTCCATTTCAAACACATGAAAAGTAATTCCAAAGAAACGACCCCAACTCTGCTTTGCTTCCAGGTATGGCTTTGATTTTCATGTTGGCGTGCATCTAACACTATTTTAACTGGTCTTCCAAGAAACCAGCCTCAGCCTGAACACTGGTGCTTTTTTACATTTGACCACAACAAAGCTGAAAGACTAGAAACCACATTCATTTTTATACTTATTCTTAAGCTACATGGATGTAAGTCTTCTATCGTATTTAGAGATACAAGTTTATACTTGCAAAATGCATCCAAGATGGAATGATATTGGATAATTTTAAGAAAACAAGGTAAAGGAAATGATCCTTTAAAAATATTAAATAATTTGTTTTGTATTTTCCCCCTTGTTTTATTATTTTTTTAAACAAAAGTCTATTCTGTGTTCTTTGGCTCAATTGGTGCCTTGATACATCTGCAATTTTCAGAAAAGGCAAGTCCAAGGGTGAAAACGATGGTTTTGTTTTGGGGAACTAATTTTGTTGTTGTTGAACAGCTTCCCCGCTCTTTAGAACCGACAACAAAAGTGTCATTATCTGGTTTAGGGAGCTGTTGATAAATTATTCATACTACTAATGATGACTCTGAATCTTCCTGGGGAATGCTGTGACTTATTTTTCTTCCTTGTAAAAGACGAAACCATTTTTTGTAGACATTTCTGGCACACCTGCATGCTTGAGGCAATCAGGTGTGATGTATTCCTGACACACATCCCTTTCCCCTCATTCTCTAGGCTGTGGTTTTAAAATAGAAACCTCTGGATATTTGGCCTTCTTTTGTATGATAGACACAATTTCTTAAATGAATTCACCAGGTTGAGGGAGGGGGACTTTACCCATAAGCTACTTATGATTAAGGATCTGACACCATGGATCACATTAATATCTAAATTGCCAGTTGCAGGTGCACATGACTTTGAAACTGCAGAAATGTTAAGAGCTAAGGCAGTATTAATAAGGAGACTAAGCTATTAAGGTGGAACTCGAGTGAATAGTCTTCATTGAGATCTTTACTCTATGCTAAGTACTTTGTGCATATTATCTCATTTAATCCTTATTTTGCTGAAGAGGAAACTGAGTCTTAAATAGGTTAAGTAATTTTTTCAGTATTAAAAACTGGTAAAACTGAAAACCAAATTTATAATATTATTCCAAACATCATGCTATTGACCATACAACTATTTCCTAAGTCCTATGTGGCAAGCAGTATGTAGGTGTTGGGAGTATAAAGGAAGATAAGTCATTGGTCCTGCCCTCAGGGAGTTTACATTTTAAACTCATGTCTTTTGATTATATTATTCATTCATTAGAAGAATATTAACTGCCCATTCTGTGTCAGCTATTCTGTGCAATGTCTGGTATGGTGACTCTATTTTCAGAAACAAAATTTAAATCATGCCATCTGACATGAAATTTGAATAATGAGTTGGGATGTGATGGGATGTAATATTTGAATTGGGATGTTTTGGCACTGCTTGTGAAGAGGAGGAGGGGGAAAGAGAGGAGGTGGGGGACCCAGCTATCAAGAAAAGAGAAGCTATTGAAATTGAAAAAAATGACTGTCTTGGAGTTTTTATTCTAAAGAAAATTAGGCCATGTCCAGATGAGATGGATGTTGTTAGTCTCTGGCAGCCTCATGCACAAAATAGACTCTTTGGACTCAGGATTGGCAACTAGAGAAGCTGGAGGACAGCAGATGCCAGAGCTCTGCCAATGCCATCTCTTACTGAAAATCTGGTGGTTGTTGAGCAAGGAACGAAGGATGGGATGCCACAGGAATTCCCTTCCCTGCTGGGGACATGTGTGGAATGGACCGACCCAGGAGTGAATCACGGAGAGTTGTGAAGATAGGCCTTATTAAAATCTCCTACTCACTCAATTATGCCAACTGGCTAGAAATGGGAATATCTATTTAAACCTGTGTATAACTATTCTAACAGGCAAAATTTTTGTAGGAAAACTGTTGGCAAATTAACTTTGCATGAACATGAATCATTTCTGACCTTTAAATAGGAAATGTACTTTCCTTCATTGTGAAGAACAAGTTTGAGGGATGCCTGGGTAGCTCAGCAATTGAGTGTTTGCCTTCAGCTCAGGCCATGATCCTGGGTCTGGGGATCGAGTCCCACATTGGGCTCCCTTCTGAAGAGCCTGCTTCTCCCTCTGTCTATGCCTCTTCCTCTGTGTGTGTGTGTCTCTCATGAATAAATAATTTTTTTTTAAAAAAAGATTAGGTGTGAGGTTCCAGTTTTCAAATCTGACTCTTCTATGCCTTTTCTTGGAAGAGGAGGCCAAAGCTGTTTCATTGAGAGGTCTTTACTTTCTAGTCTCCATTGCATAGTGTGTTTGTTGTTGGTCAAACCACTTTTCAAAAGGATATAAAAAAATTAGAAGAGAACAATTTCCCTCTCTCCCCCAGGAAGGCTGAGAAAATGGAGATTAAAAAATTAGAAGCACTTGTTTAATGAATCATAAAAGGCAGTAGGAGGGGAGGCAAATTTGCTTTAACTCAAAGATAGGCAAATTCAGCCTGAGGTCCTCCTTGTGGGTGAGGTATTTTAAGGAAATTATTTAATCTCAGTAGACTTTGATCATCCATTCTATGTTGGACCTTGCGCAAAGTAACACATGCATCAACTGAGATGGACTATTGCAAGTTATGCTGCAATGAGAAGTAATCCTCAAATCTCAGTGGATTAAAACTAAATATTTATTTCACACTCAGAATATGTGTCTAATATAGGTTGACATCAGACCTTTGCTCATCATAGTCACTCAGGGATCTGTCTTGACAGATGTGCTTCTCTGAGTGTAGAAGCACTCAGGGATGTGCTTCTATAGTCACCACAGCAGGAAAAGAAGATATGATAAATCAGTAACATGGGATCTTAAAGCTTCTGCCCATAAGTGACACAGATCACTTCTATTCCTACTGCCCAAAGGAAGCCACCTGTAACTTCAAGGTGGTGGGAAAGTGAAATCCTACCATGTGCTTGGAAAGAGAGCCAGATGTGTTTGATGAAAAACTCTAGAGAATATCACTGTAGATGACCTTCATGATGTACCTTCCTCTCCCAAAATATAAAACTCAATATCAGCTATAGGATGAAGAAAGAGGAGGTTTGCATTGTTCCAGCTCATCTATAAAAGAAGAAAGCTGAAGTTTGGAAGAAATGAGTGTGTACATAAAGTTGATAAATTGATTTTATTTTTCATTAGGAAAGCACTAAAGAAATCCTCAAATTACCTGTTTTTTGTTTAGCTAACATATGTCATACAGTTACAGTGTAGATTAGAACTGTACTAGGATATATACATGCATTTAATCCTGTAGAAATCTTCACTATTTACTATTTATATAACTTATCACTATGGACTCATGGATTCCTTTTTAATTCAGTTTTTCATTTTGAATGAAACCATTGTCCCAGAGTCAACCAGGAGGAACCACTTCAGGCTAACTCCTATTTCTTTTTCTTTTCAGTCAAATTTACTGAGATATAATTTACAAACAATAAATGTATCCTGTTGAAGTCATTCTAAGGCTAGTTAACCAAATTGAGGGCATAATATCAGAATGAAATACCATGGGGGAGAATGTAATTCTAATTTTCAAGCATCTCTAGAAACTTTGGCCATATTAAATGAAAAAAAAATATCACAACAGGTTTCAAGTAGTTAGAAAATTTTATGAATAGGATAAAACTGAGATTTTCCTAATTGGCTTTTAATTCTAATCTGTCTTCTCTAGTGCCATCTTCTGACTGATTTTACTCTATAATCCAGCTCTTTTGTATATTTTCCATATCTCTTGGCCTTTGAACATACTATTCCTTCTGTTTTGATGCCTAATTTTCTTGTCTTCCTGGAAAATTCCAACTCTTTCCTTTGAGATGCAGTTCAACCATAACCTTTTCTGGGAAGCTTTCCCTAAAATACTTTCTCATATTGCTGCCTTCATCGATCTCTACCAGGGAAATAATTATGTTCTGTCATAATTCTTATGGTGAGAGGCTGTGGTTTTGTCCATATCTTCAGTACCTTACAAATGACTGGATTTTCAATGTATATTGAATAAATCCTTATGCTGATGTCATTATAATATGGTATTTTTTTGGAGGAGGATCTCTATAAATATAACCTTTTATTTCAAAAATTCTTCAATCAAAAATAGCAGTTAGTTAGCCAACAGGCTAAGGTAGATAAGCTCAATGTATTTAAATAAATATAGGCTCTCAGATCAGAGGCATGAGTTTAGAAATCGAGTCCTGAAACTGAAGGTGTTATTTTGGCTCAATTTCCCAATAATAGTCCTTCATCTTAAAATGGAGATGTTAAGAAGTGTTTCTTTGCGTGTGTGTATAAGACCATTAACATATATGAATATCTAGCGTATGTTAATACTCCATAAGGAGTCACTCTTGTGGGAGGCTCTTTTGCACTTTTAGAAATTTTCCAAAGAAGTAATTATTCTGAGACAAGTTTTTCCATCTCCACGAGTGTTATATGAAATACATTAAAGAATGACTTTCATGTCTTAAAAGGCTATTGCTTTTAAAAACTGGGATGATGACCCTGTAGCCTAGTAAATATCACACATGTGGGCAGATCGTAAACATATGAAAGACGTGAGCATTTTTTTCCATTCATTTGAGCAAAAGGCACATCTCCCTACCTTCTCCAGCTTTACAGAATAGATCAAGGGTCCAACCATTCTTCATTTCTTTCAGCCAAGCCCGACATCCAATATGCCTGCCTTCGTTGCTTTCAGAAATAATTAGGTGTTGAAAGCTCTGACTAGAAGGATTAGAGATATGAATAACAACTTGACAGATCAAATCAAATACATTCTGATTTGATTACATTACTAAGTCAATTATTATTTCTTGTCACATTAATTATGGCAAGAGTTATAAAATGTGTCTTCCAATAATTCCCTAACTAAATCATAATGGCCATATCCTTGTGGTGATTCTGTGTAACAGCAAGGGTACATATTTGTGTCAACAGCAGAAGAGGGAGTGGAAGGAGGGAATAACTTTTTAAAAAAGATTTTAAGTAACCTCTACACTAACATGGGGCTGGAACTTAGCAACCCATTTGATAAAGAGTCCCATGCTCCACCAACTGAGCTAGCCAAGTGCCCCAGGAAGAAAGACTGCTTATAATATTAGTTTCTTTATTGAATATTAAGCACCCTCTCTGTGTTAGGCATTAGACTTAGCTATAAATGTTCAGGATAGGGAAATAAAAATATTCAGCCCCTGCTACATTCAAGGAGCTCACAGCTCTGAGGGTGAGGAAGGCCTATAAACAGATAAATCCATTTAAGACACAAGAAGGAGATGAAAGGCACGGAGGCAGAGTGGAAAGAGCTTTAATTCTGATGCTGTGTTCAGGAAAGTCTTCACAGAGGATTTTCTGTTTGGATCTCATGTTATCTTGTGTTAATTCTAACAAGAAAGTAGCTAAAAGATATTTTGTTAAACCAAGATCCTTGTTAGAAGTATAAATGATCCAGGAACATTCTGAGCATCAAGGCCTAGAGAAAAATCACATTGCTACTCTGTCTCAACAGTACACACAAAGTTTTCAAGTGAGACGAAACGGTACTTAATTTTGAATCAATATATAAAGTTACTTTGATGTATGAGTGTGTGTGCTTACATGTATAGTTGAGTTTGAAGGTCCCTCCCATGAGCCCAGTACATGGCTAAGCACATCCTACTATCTTACCTCCCTTACCCCTCACATATTCCTCTTGAAGCACCAAATCTCAATGATTTGGTGATAGAACATTAAGAATTAGAAGGCTTGAGTAACTTACCACAACCACACAGCTAATATATAGCAGCACTAAAATACAGCCTGGTCATCACTGATTTAAAAGACATTCCATTGTGAATATAGAACAAATTAAATGTAGGTACTATTATTCTCAAGGTGGTCAGAGCACGTAAGTGACTTGTTGAGATCATAAAGCAATTTAGTAGCAGAGTTGGAATTTACAACACAAGTTGCCTCCAAGTGACTATTCTCTTCAAACTATGTATTAAGCCACAGTACATGGTCCAGGGCATCCTATAATCTACATAAATGATACAAAGTGGGTGGTGCAGAGCAGACTCAATGGTTTTGAGAAAAACAAATTGCTCTACCTAGAAGTTTTACACGAATTCAACATAATGTCAAATTCCAGACACTAATTTTACTTTCTTGTTTTTTTTTTTTTTTTAAGATTTTATTTATTTATTCATGAGAGACACACACACACAGAGAGAGGTGGAGACGCAGACAGGGAGAAACAGGCTCCATGCAGGGAGCCCGACATGGGACGCGATCTCAGGTCTTCAGGATCATGCCCTGGACTGAAGGCAGCGCTAAACCGCTGAGCCACCCAGGCTGCCCATTTTTTTTTAAGATTTATTTGAGAAAGAGAGCCATACATGAATTGGAGGAGGGGCAAGGGGAGAGGGAGACAGAGAATCCTTAAGCAGACTCCTCACTGAACGCAGAGTCTGACGCAGAACTGAATATCCCCCATGAGCTCATGAGCTCATGACCTGAGCCAAAAAAGAATTGGACACTTAACTGACTGAGCCACCCAGATGCCTCTACTTTCTCATTTAATGGAGGAAAGTGGAGAAAAGAGAAATAGAATCAATTAAGCACTCTGCTAAGAACAACAATAATTACAACATAGTTGTCATGTACCTAGTGTATATGATAAAGAATTATACGCATTTTATAGATTAATATGTTTAATCTTCATAACCCTAAAAAGTAGTTTCCCTTAGGATTCTCATTCTATAGAAGTAGAAACTGAGGACTGGACAACTTGAATCTCTAGCCCTAGATCACAAGATGAAAGAATTAGCATTAGTCATCATTCAAATGCACAAGCTTTACAAATGTTTCCTCATTTAACACTGAATGTAATCATATGAAATGTTACTGCCATTTTGCAGACAAGAAAACAGAATCTGAGAAGGAGAATGAAATGCCCAGGGGGTCACCAAGAGCAAGCAGTAAAAATAAGATTTTAAGCCCATGGCTCTGAGTTTGCTTTGGGCACTAGTCAATTGTTAGACCAGAAGCATATATTTTAAAAAGTCCACTTGTATATCAACAGATCTTCATGCAATGTATATGGCATGATGGAGACATAAAGGTTGGCTCCTTTTGAATCTATTCATCATAGTTTGGGTGAATCTATTTGTCTTTTCCCTATTGTCTCCAGCTCCTTTCCACTATTGACTAAAGACTTCAACCATAGGGGTTAACCTGTTAACTAAAATATCTTTAACCAAATCAGACCATGTCCTAGCAGCCTCACATCTACCAAATTTCTAATACTCCTTTTAAGAGGTAGCTCTAGTGTAAACCCTACAATCCATAGCCCATAAAGTAAAACCTTTAGAGCTAAACTGTGTTGGTTCAAATCTTGGTTTAGCTTATTGCAATCTGTCTGACCTTAGGCCAACTATTGATAAACCTTTATCTGGTGTCTATCCTAGTTAAGAGTGAAGTCCCACACCTAGCCATGGCCTTAAGCCCTGGTATGACCCCTAGACAACTCACCTAATTGTTACAGCCTAACTCTTTCTGGCACCCTCAGAAATCTTGCTTTCTGTGTACCCAGGCCATTGGCTGAGACACTGTGTCACCTAGAATTTCTCATCTGAAATCATGATGGGGCCATCCTCATGACTTTAAGAATCTACACAGATTCTTGAACTTCATAGATATCAAAATGAGAGAAGACAGAACCTGAGTTATCATACCTCACTAATGATCATCCCACAGGCTCTGTTGAATATACTCAAAGAAAAGGCCTACATTGTTTAGTACCATCATAGTTCTGCCCTAACCTGGTTCCCTTCCCTTTTTCAACACTTGTGCAAGATTCAAGTGTTACTTGCTATTACTAAATGTACATGAGTTACGTATCACTTAAAACAGCCAAAAATTATTCAGAGGAAGTTTTCTAGTGTTCTATGCTTAAACGTCTCTCATCCAGTATTTTAGGTCAAACTTTCTGTCTCAGGGTGAGATTATAAATGACATGAGCTTAAACTCTGAGGAGATGTTTTGACATAAACTTACATAATGGATAAAGAAGGAATTTGGATGGAAACTAAGTTACCATTTTAAAATGTTGTTTTCTGTAATTCTATGTATTAGGATTTTCTGGGAATAAGTTTTTAAATTTATAAAATTGTAAAACCTATTGTCTAAAGTTAGGGGATCAATAAAAATGGTGTTTCAAGATTCCAGGCAGTTCTAAGATAAATTATTATGAGAATGATAGTTTCATATTTTGTGGTTTTTAATGACTGCTGTTGGCCCAACCTACCCCAGAATTCAAGATTATGCAGCAAATGCTCACACACTTTTTAGCATTTACATAATTGGTCCCTAACAGAGTTTATTTTGCTTTAATTTTCCAGATTTTATATACTAATTCAGTATTTTGCCAGAAGTTGAAGATCTTTCCAACAATCTGTACTCATGAGGGAGGCAGAGCTTCCTATATGTAGTGGCTGAAACAATTTGGTCCAAATGGTTGATGCCACAGGCAAAATATCCAAAGATTGTTCACTTGAAAATTATGACACTTTTTCAGGATTTTACATTGCATTATTTGTTTTATGGACTATTCAGTATGCATTGCACCAACACTAATTACTGCACTAATAAGTCAGTGTGTTACTAAGATGTTTTGCCATTATAATTACAGCCACATGTTGTTGTCCTTCCCCAAATAGTCCAAGCTTAATTGCATCATTTTTCAGGAGAATTTATGTGGTACAGCTTAATTCAAAATTAGTACATGAATAAATGAAGTGCAAACTATTTTCTACACTGACTCACATGCAGAATAAATGTTGTAGAGAGGAAAGTAGCCAAGCTTTCATGTTCCCAGTTGTCTGTGGTAATTTCCATGATGAACCTCCAGTGGTAATTTATGGAATGGAGGTCACAACTGGCAGAGGAATCCGAGTGAATGTGTGAAAAGGGTGTTGTACAAGGTACTAGGAGCATGGATTTTAGTCTCTACCAGTCATTTGTCATATGGCCTTTGGGGAGTTATTATCCTTTTCTGAGGCCCCATTTTCTTTATCTGAAAATTTAGGAAGTTGTTCAAGTGATATTGGGTTCTCTCTAGTTTTCTCCTCTAATGATGTTATTTCTATTAGTGTCCTTCTGTGAAGAGAATATTAAAAGTCTGCCTTCCCTTAAAAGGATTACTATTCTTTGCCATGCTAAAAATTAATGATGATACCTACTATGGAAATAACACAGGTCTTTGAATTCTATATTTTGTAAGCTAACCCCATTCCCCAAATGAACCTATATAATATTCCTTATACTTTCATTACTTTATCTTTTTCCTTCTATATCTTCCTTTTTCCTTTCCTCCCAGCTGACAAAATTGACCTGTGCTCATGAATATGTACATATTGCTATCCTGGTCTTTGGAAGTTGGGCTCCCAGTTGCTAATGGCCTTGTATGCTGGTGTGGAAGAAAGCTCATTTTACCCCTCTTGCCCTGTACCACCTAGGTGGTTCTTAAGTTTGTGATGTTAAGTTCTGATATTTTAAACTAAATTCTACTGGTAGTGGGGTGGTATAGACCATGGCCCAGGAGGCAAACTCATCTCTTTCTTCCACAGAAGGCTTAGGGCAGCAGGCTGTGGTTAGATGAGGCAAAAAACAAAAACAAAAACAAAAACAAAAAACAACAACAACAACAAAAAAAACCCAGTCCTTGTCTAACAGACCTTGTAAATAACTCTGGATTTTATTTCTGCAAAGAAGTTGGGTTTAAGAGACAGATTTTATCTCATGGGAATGAGTAGGAAGACAGGAAGGATAGGAAAAGAAAAATAAACTATCAAGGGCCATATACTGTTTAGTGCCTCCAATTGCATCCTGTTTCTACCCAATTTGGACAAATCTCTGAAACTTGGTGTCCTCAAATGTAAACTGAAGGTAATAGTACCTACAAGATGAAATGAATAATATATGGAGCATGTGTCATACAAGGCCCCTAAAACCTGTTGATTTCTTATATCCATAATGTAAAGCCAATAAAAACTGTGGTTAGTGATAGGAACATTTCAAGTGGTGATAAATGGGTCAAAAATACTGTAAAGGTGGAAAAACAAGGTGTGTTCAGGGACTCTCAAAATGAAATGGAAACTTCAAGAAAGAGATCTTACTTCAAGAGATCTTACTTCTTGAAGTAAGATAGAATCATGGAATGGTAGCTGGGATCAGATCTTGGAAGGCTCTGATGTCAATCTGTAGAATTGAGCTTTATGTGGTTCTGGGAAAGAGGATTAAGTAGTGGAATCTTGAATTCACAGTGAGGAGTTTGCAGGGTCTCCACCATGCCATAAGATACTCTTGTGCAAAATCACATCTTCCTCAAAATATTTCTTCCATCAGTTAGAAGTTTTGGTAAATATATAATTTTGTAGTGTAAGATAGACATCCTTGTGCAGTGCACCTTAAACAATTACAGGAGATCCTGAGATATCTGTGGCCTGTGGAATTTTTTAACTCCGAGTGGTGGTATGGAACAAGAAGGGCTGGATTCATTCATTCTTTCTTTCAAAAATATATTCCAAGGGGCTTTCAAATGCCAGTCGGGGGGTTAGGAACTTGACATACAGCAATGAAAAGCAATATTCCCTGAGCCTGATGAACAGAAAGGCAAGATCAAGACAAGATAAAATATTTTGATTGGTCATAGATTTTCCCATAATTCAGAAAACTGAAGTGATGAGATGCATGGTGAGTATCTGACATTTTTTTTTAAGATTTTATTTATTTATTCATGAGAGACACAGAGCGAGAGAGAGAGGCAGAGACATGGCAGAGGGAGAAGCAGGCTCTATGCAGAGAGCCCGATGCCAGACTCGATCCCGGGTTTCCAGGATCACAGCCTGGGCCGAAGGCAATGCTAAACCACCGAGTCACCTGGGCTGCCCCAGTATCTGACATTCTTGGCTTAAAGCAGTGGTTTTCAATCACCAGTGGTGATTCTGCTCCTCTAAGGACATTTGGCAATGTCTGGAAACATTTTTGGTTGTCACTACCCAGGAGCAGGGAGGGGTGTGCTATTGGCATCTACTGGGTAGAAGCTACTGTTAAATATCCTACAAGGCATAGAACATCTCCCTACCCCAAACAGCAACCAATTATTTAACCCACATGTCAATCATTCTAAAGCTGAGAAACCGGGCTGTAAGTAAATACTATCTAGTATGCTACTGTAAGAATTCATATCAGAGATAACAAAGCATGAGACAAGTTTCCAGCAACAGCACTAGGTAGAAAATATACATGAGAGAATGAGATCATTAAAAATAATAATGATTGGAAATGGGGTTGCAGCAAGGGAGAAGATCCAAAGGTAGATCTAAGAATTATAGGCTGAATGACAAGAACGGTGATAACATTGCTTCTAATATATTGGTTGTAAAGAAGAAGTGATGGATTTGGTTTTGATATGTTTAGTTGATGATATATGATGGACACATACAGAATATTCAGAGATGGGAGTGAGAAGACAGTTCAGGTCACTGGAAATCTCAGGTTGTAGAAGTATTTGGTAGTATCCTTGGAAGATGTGTGACTGAGTTCCATCTTTGGATAGCAATCTGCGCACAACACATTCAATAAAAAGAAATGCCCCATAGGTTGTGGTTTTGGTAGTTGGAGAACTTGGATAGTTCCCATCCCCCACCTCCATCCCTCAAAAACCCCACAACATCTTATTCCTTTCTACACCCACATTTGCTTCCTTCCAGGCTAAGTTCTTTTGAAGTTAATGGGTACAATGGATGGGGAAGTGTGGGGAAGGAGTGGAATCTGTCCCACACTTCTTCAATTTCCATTAAATTACATGGGTCTTGAAAGATAAAAGGAAAAGATCTGGGGGCAAAACACATTTTAGGTTTCATTGAACCACATTTTGGGTTTCCTTATTCAGGGCTTGGGCATTCTATTTATTCAGCCAGACCATGAGGCAAACCATTTCAGGGCTGAAACCAGTTATGTGGAATCTAGGACCCACAAGACTAAGGTCAGGGATTATGTGAATTTCTTCTTTATCAGAGGAATGCAGCAATTGCATTTTATGGGTGTTTCCATTTTTATGAGATTGGAAATTTACCATATATAGGACAGGAACAGAAGTAAGTCTATCTTCCTATCTTCCTTCCTTCTCTATCTCCTTGTTTTCCTTTTCTTTCCTTCAACAAACATTTATTAAAAGATGACTATAGACCATTTTTTTTAGGTCTCAAGGATAGAAATATGATATTTTGTAGTAGTCAAAGCAATTTTGCATTTTGTTGCTATTTGCTCCTCACAACCATTCTCCACAAGGGAGTGCAGGTGTTATTATTGTCATTCTTCAGACAGGAAGCCTGGGCTCAGAATAGTTGTATCTTAAAGTTATATAGCTATTTCTTTATATACTCAGGACTAGAAGCCAGGTCTCCTGATTTACTCATCTGTAAAGAGATGGAACTTTGTAAACTGACCTATAAACTTTGAGATAATTCACTGTAAAGTTCAAGCACACATAAAGAAGAGATGGTAGAAAAATGAGTCTTGTGACTGGATTGTCAAGGGATGTGAGATTTCTCTGGGCTTGGTTTCCTCATCTGTAAAATGGAAGTACAAGATGAAATAAGTGGCGTTTAAAGTGTTTTGTTTGTGAATTTTTTAATAGCTAAAATGTATTTTCAAATAAAACATTCTTTAGAACCTTGATACATAGAACAGATTAAAGTGGATCTGCTTTGATTGAAAGAGAAGCAGTGACCCAGAACAGTCCTCCTTGGTTCCTTGCTACATCACCTGTACACCTTACCACCAGTGACCACTTGGGCACCTGCAAGTCTTAGAATTCTTCACATGGTATGAAATCCCCTAAGCTGCCTCCTCCTGACCTAAGAGTCTGTGTTTCTAGTCATGATCATCTCTTATCTAGTATGCACATTGCTTTTGGAACGATCATTTCAGGTGAGGAAACTGGATGCATGAATACTTAAGCAACTTTCCCAAAATGATTCAATTAATTTAATATGGCTCCAATGCCTTGGTCCTTTGTATGTCTTGGTACTGCTTCCAATGGATCTGAAATGTCCTGCCTCTATAGAAAGGAGTTTCTGTATCCTAGCTATTATGTACGAGATCTAAGGCCATAGGAAGTTGGTTGCCTTACCCTTCTTGCTCTGTAAAGGAAGGGACTCTGTGTTATCCCCAGTTGTGGAGCATAGCATGGAGCTTGTCTCATAATGTTATGTTAGACATGATATATAAGTCAAGTGAAAAAAAAATTAGGGCTCTTATCAAAGGCTTGGACCATATGGTTATGATAGAGAAGGAGAGATGGGGAAAATTTATGCATTCAATTGTGCTCTATGCTAGGTACTATATTCTTTTTTTATTTTTAATAATAAATTTATTTTTTATTGATGTTCAATTTGCCAACATACAGAATAACACCCAGTGCTCATCCCGTCAAGTGCCCCCCTCAGTGCCTGTCACCCATTCACCCCCACCCCCCGCCCTCCTCCCCTTCCACCACCCCTAGTTCGTTTCCCAGAGTTAGGAGTCTTTATGTTTGTCTCCCTTTCTGATATTTCCTATCGATTTCTTTTCCCTTCCCTTCTATTCCCTTTCACTATTATTTATATTCCCCAAATGAATGAGAACATATGTTTGTCCTTCTCCAATTGACTTATACTATATTCTAAATATTGGAAATATAGAAGTAAGCACAAAAAATATGGTCTTTGCCCTTATGAAGCTTACAGTCTTGTGATGGAAATGAAGCATCAATCAAATTAATATTTGTGAAACAACCAACTGATAAGTGATAAGAAGTACAGATATTATTTCTGTGAGACTATACAGGGCCTAAACGAATTTGGGAGTTCAGAAAAAGCCTCCCAGAGGAGGTGGCATTTGAAATGAGATACAAAGTTAGAGAGAAATTTAAATATTGAGAGAAAAAGTGGTGCAGGAAGAGGAAATAGCAGAAATATGGGGAAAGAGAGAAGTTTGGCTGGATTGGAGAGAATGAGGTGGGTATGGCATTAGATGAACTGATGACAGCTTGTGTAAATGGTTTCGATTTTATTCTGAATGTAGTGAGGAATCACCAAAGAGTTACAAATAGTGGGTAGCAGGATTATATTAGGGTTTTAAAAAGATCACTCTTGTTGCTGCATGAAGAATGGGGTATAGGCCTGAAATATTCTGGGCCCTTGTTTTAAAAGTAATCAAAACCACCCAGTAGACTTTTGGAAACAAATAGGATTTCATCTAGGATTTGGTGAAAACATAATGAGAGTAAGCTTTTTAGTACTTAAGAAGTTGACATGTATGTATATAATTGAAAAAAAAATGACCTGATTTTAAATCTGTGGTCATTAGCTGTGTGATATCATACTAAGTATTTTACTTTTCTGTACCTTAGTTTCCTCATCTGCCAAAAAAGTAACAATATCTTAAAGAAATGTTAAAAAAAATGTTTAAAAAAGTAATGATTAAAAAGAGCAAGATGTCTGACACTGAATATTAAATCAGTACATGTTAGTGATTTACATACAGTTTAAGTTTTATGTCCTGAGCTGGTAATTGTTTAGTTTATAAATAAACTAAAGGGAAGCCTGACACCCAGATATCCAAATAAGAAAACTAAACAGATGATTAAAAATCACTTATTGAAATGAACAATGACAGTTGATATTACATAGGCTAACAGGTGCTTAATTGTCATTTCCTGCCCAAGGAACATGTTCCCAGGAGCAATGTGCCTAGCAGCTTCCTAAGGCTGTACAGGTGGAGTCTTTTCCTTGAATACCTCGTCTAGAAGTACCAAGTACATATCTTGGCAGTCTGAGCCCAAAGGGCCCAACATTTTTGGCAAGATTTAGAGCCAGAGCCTCTTTTGCAAAAGCAACCAATTTAGCTTAAAGCTAGAAGCTGTGCTGATCCAGAAAAAAGACAGCCAATACTCATTTGGGCTCTGGAGCACACAGCCAGCCAAAGCCAAAAGGCTATTGCCCCATCCACAAAGGGGTGTGATCATTGCATCCTAGCTAGCTCTTCTAGGGAAGATATTAATGGTACCCTACCTGGGACTTTTTATGAGACAAACACACCCATCCATTGGTGCCATGAGTACTGGTTGCTAACAGCACAGAGCTATCCCCCTTCCCTGGAGAAATCAATCTTCTTTCTGCCAACAATGTTAGGTCCTCTTTCATCCTGGGGGAAGACTAAAAATAAGGAATGATTAACATGGGTCTATAGAAGGCTGGCCTCTTGCCTGATGATGGGGCTAACTCTGTGTTGTAACTTAGGTACCAGATCCCGTTATAGGATCAGGATAGAGCTAGTCTTCAGTTGTGAGCACATCCTTAGCTTTCTCCCACCCTGCCTACCCTGGTCCTTATACTCCCTTTCTCCTGAGAATACATCCTTCAATAAACCATTTGCACAATAATATCCATATCAGACTGTTTCTAGGGAATTCAACTACATTTAAAACATTGAACTGTTTCTTGGGAGACTATCAAGGAGTTATAGTTAAAAGCAAGAGCTGCTGATTCAGACAGATCTGGGTTTGGATCCAAGCTCTGTCATTGACTGGCTTTATGACCTCAGGAATGTTTCTTCTGAATAGAGAAAGCAAAAATTTCTCTAAAGGTAAAACTGAGACAAACAGACCTACCTCAAAATACTGTTGTAAGAGATAACATTTTGAAAAGTACTCCACTTTTAAGATTGTCATGTGGTCTTACACAATACAATTAATTGGTCAGTAAATATTTTTTTTAATAAACCCTTTTTAATCATCTGCTTTATGCCAAAAACTGTTTGTACTGGAGATAGAGACAAGTGTGAGACAGATCAGCAAAGGTTATGAGAGACTGAGATGTGTCCTATAGTGGTGACACTGAGGTAGGTTGGTTGGGGAATATGGAAATAATAGTTATAAGGAAAAAATGTAAATACTTTCATGTTTCTGCATGATCATATACTTTCTGAATAAAAATTATTAGAAACCTGGATTAAAGGATAACTGATTAGCAACCCTAAATTAGTAAAATACTCCAAAGAAAGAAAGATAGCTTGGGGTTTATCCCACTAGAGCTAGGTGTTTAAGTCTTAAAGGAAGATAAAACCAGGAGCCATTTGTTGCAAAGTTTCCAAAGGATAGTAACCATCTTGGAAACTTCCAGAGGATTTGTTTACGTTAAGAAAGGTTTCTCTTCCTCTCTTAGAAAGGGACCTGAGGGGCCCTCCCAGCCTCACGCTCAAGTCCACAAGTCCGAAAAAAAAAAAAGAAAAGAAAGGGACCTGAGATAGGGGTCAGGGTGGCAGCTGTGCAGTGGTTCCTATATAAGCTCCCAGATGCATACTTTGGAGAATCCTTTCTTTATATATGCAGTGTGACATTTGCTCTCATCACTGTTCTGAGGCGTAGAATGAGGTATAAGGAATCAATGCAGTTACTGCTGTAAGTGGTAATAAGCCTGGTCTTTGATTCACAAACCCAATACTTGCTTTCAGAATAAAATAAATAAATATGGATATTCAAATTTTATCAGTGGTATATCATGAAGAATGAACTGGGGTTCACTAGGCAGAAAGACATCCCAGACAGAGTAAACAAAATGTGCTGAAAGATGGATACATGCAAATAAAATTCAATGATACTTTAAGTATACAAGCATTTCAACTGCTTATTTGGAAACTGTGTTCATTCCCCATTATGCACGGCCCATCTCCTTTTTGCACTTATAAAGTAATAGTGTTTGGCCATCATTGGTGATGTCTCAGTGGTATCCTATTTAGGGAAGGAAATATTAAGTAAATATTAATATTATGTCTTGAAGTGATATATTAAAAAGAACACAATGTTTTTTTCTGAAGTGCCAAAAGCAATGTGAATTGAAATAGAGATGCTTTTCTTCCTCAGGGGGCTTTAAAAACCAGCAAAGTGCCAACTTGTATACATGTATGGAAAGGAGTGAGTTGATCCATATAGCTCCAATAGACAGAGATTACCATCTATAGAAACAAAGGAAGTGATTTTAGGGGAGAAAAATCAAGGAGCATGCAGAACACAAGAATTGAAGAGAACTCATTGATAATCTGGTGTCGTTTTTCTCCATCCCAGCCCTAACTGTAGCATCCCAGGGCTACGGGCTTCCCAGGGGATACTTCTGTGGTTAAAAGGTTTGAGGTATTTAATAACATATTTGGAAAGCCTTCTTAAGTCCACTTTAAATGAAAAACATTAACTTAATGATATAAAACGACAAGCTTTACTCTGAATAATGTTATTTTTAGAACTATGCAAATACACACAGAGTTATGATGTTGGCAGGCACATTAATAGAAATGCCAGAAGAAAGTCTCTTACCTGCAGTAATAATAATAATGCCTTTCATCCAAGTGGCACTTTCAGTGTAAAAATATTGCCACAAACATGGTTTCATCGTATTCTCCTACGGCCTTTTGAGGAAGGCAACCTGAAAATACGAGAAAAGGGGAAGCTTTGTTTTTTCTTTTCTTTTAAAAAGATTTTATTGGAGTTCAATTTGCCAACATATAGAATAGCACCCAGTGCTCATCCCACCAAGTGCCCCCCTCAGTGCCCGTCACCCAGTCACCCCCACCCCCCGCCCACCTCCCCTTCCACCACCCCTAGTTCGTTTAAGGGGAAGCTTTGGAATGGGACAGATGGGGGCCCAAATCCAGGCTTAACTGCTGTTATCTTTAGGAAATTTCCTAACCCCTATGGAACTCAATTTTCTTATCCACGAAGATAAGAAAATGAACACTTTGTATCTAAGTCAGTTGGAAGATTAGATCACAAATGCAGAAATCACCTCACATAGGCTAGCATAAAAGATTATTTATTTTTTTGCTAGGTACAGGTGGATTTGATAGCCTGTTTAATTTTTTTTCTTCTGGAGAGAAAATGAAAACTTAAAAGAGATTAAGTGACAATATCATCACCCAGAGAAAGAAGTTTAAAACCAAGCTTTTATATCTTTAAGACAAGTCCTTCCTGCCTTTCTTTTTTGTCTTTTTTGAGCAGCTTATTTGAGGACAAAGAAATTGAGTTTGTGAAATAAACCTGTGGGATGTTGATATAAAGCCTCCCACTCCTACCCCACCAATGATGTCCACATTCTAGTCTCCAAAACCCATGGATATGTTGTTACCTTAGATGGTAACAAGGGATTTTGCAGTTTTAAATTCAATAGATTGAGATGAGATGTTACCCTGGGTTATCTGATCCTCTGGATATAATCACAAAGATCTTTATAAGAGGAAGACAAGAGGAGACAAGATATCTAGAAGAGATAAGATACTATATTGTTGGCTTTGAAGATGGAAGAGGTGACCACAAGCCAAGGAATGTAGGCAGCCTCTACAAGGTATAAAAACAAAAGCAACAGATTTTCTCTTTGTGTATTCAGAAGGATTACAGCCCTTCAGATCCATTTTAGACTTCTGACCTCTGGAACTATAAAATGATAAACTTGTGTTATGTTAAGGCACTAGGTTTGTGGTAATCTGTTACAGCAGAAATAGGAAACTAATACAGACCCAATAAAAACTTTTAACCTGGGGACTGGTAGGAAGAAGTGGGCTTTCTTACTTTAATATGCAAATATATTAGCAATGATAATGTTTCAAAAGTAAGTGTTTGAGTCTGTTTCTTCCTGTCACTTTCTATTCCAGGAAAATAGCATTGCATGTAATATTCTCATTTCCCTCTGCAGGATGAAACAGTTCTAATGGGTGTTAGAGAACTTAATGATATAACCATTTTTTTTGGATTGTGATATACTATATTAAAGCCTGTTGTTATTATATCTGTGAAGTTTAGAATTAGCTAAATGTTCAATATTAACAGTCTCATCAGTTTAGCTGTGGGTCAGGAATACTCTGAAGAGTCCTAGAGATAAATTTATATCAGAGAGATATATTAGTTGCTTCAAAGAAATGTTTTAAGATATTTCTTCTTTATGCTTCAATGGGGGCACCTCAGCATATATAACTGCAAATATATGGAAGCAATTATTTAGAATTATAGAATCATAGGATCTCAAAGTTGGAATGAACTTTAATGGATGTTAGGTTCAATCATTTGGAGAATGCCTACAGCTTCTTTTATTCTAGATAAAAGATTTATGGAGAGATAAGACCTCTTCTTTGCTTAGCATGTTTGAATATCTACTGCTTCTTCATTCACACTGAATTGTTTGACTCTCACTACAACCCTTTGATATATGTTGGGCCCATATCAATGACCTCTTTTATAGATGTACATGCAGCAAAGATAAAGGTTCTAGCCAAAAGTTACGTAATTGGTTAAAGTAATTGCAGGCCATTTCTGGGTAAATCCTTTCAAGGCTTGGTTGAACTATGTTTCATGTAAATTGTTCTAAATAAGAGCTGGGTTCTGTGGTTGGGATCAGAGAATCTATTGAACAAGTCAGGCATAGATCTTGTCATTATGGAATTCACAGTCCAGTGGAGAACACAGATAATTAAGCAGATACAATACCATGTGGTTATTGCAGGTGAATGAACTCATTTATGACATGTGGAATAGCAGGTCAGAAAAGCTGTGACTCTTTCAGTTTTGGCTCCAAGTCCAAGTTATGTTTCTTACACTACATGGCCTCTTTTGTATGGTAATTACTTCACCAAATTATCCAGTACTGACCTATCTGTGAACCTCATTTTTTCTCTTTTTCCCTTCTTCTCAGGAGTGTGTGTGATGAAAGCAAAATTAATGACAGAGGCAGGCACAACCAAGCCTAACTGCCAAAATTCAAGAATCCTAGTGAAGGTAATGGTTCTGAATATATTTAGAGATCCCTAGTAATAGTAAACTCTTGGAAATGTGTTTTTGGAAATAGCCAAGTCAACAAGCTCAAATCATTCCTAGTTTAGGTGAAGGGAAGGAGCAGGACTTAAAAAAAAAAAAATCACTTCTATCCTGATGAGTCACTAGTTAATGTGAAATTGTACTATGTCAAGAGAGGTGAAAGTCTGAACCAAAATAATATTACTTCAATTGGAATTAGAAACCAGGTTTAGGGAAAGAAACACAATGCTTCTTGAGTATATTTCAAAGCATAGAAGAATATCGTATTCTCTCTTACGTGTAAGAGAGAAAGAGAGAGTATCAGTCATTTTCCTTTAGTGTGGAAAATGTGGCTTGTTCCAATGGCATGCTTTGTCTTAGTGGGCTAGAAAAAAAATGTTTTTCAGGAGCCTCATTCTGAAATTTTTTTTCTAGAATTGTAACTTGGATATGAATATCTCGGTCCCACCTCTCTCCCCTTATATTAATGATGCTTCCACTTGGAAGAAGCTGAATAGGAAAAATCAAATTTTAGTTCCAGGTCAAAGCCCATTTGAAATAATTGACTTGAAGAATATTTTTAGGTGATGAGAAGAAGGAAAGTGAAAATAGATAGTAGATAGAAGATTTGCAATACATGAAATTGTTTATTGAAATGATTATCTCTGATATTCTAATTACTGAACCTACTGTTTTTTTTCTAATTAGGGCATTGATTTTCACTTTTTTAAAGATGGAAATATAAATGACACACAATATTAATTTCAAGTGTATAACAGTGATTTGACAATTCTGTACAATACTCAATGCTCATCATGATAAACCATTTGTGGTGATTATAATAAACCATAATGTATATAATGGTGAAATAATACAATGTATTATAAAATTATTGACTATATTCCCTATGCTGTACTTTTCATCTCTATTTATTTTATAGCTGAAAGTTTGTACTTCCTTCACCTGTTTTGCCTACTCCTCACCCAGCTACCCTCTGGCAACCACCAGTTTCCTCTCTATATTTAAAGAGTCTGTTCATTGTTCTGTTTTTTAGATTTTCCACATAAGTGAAATCATATGGTACTTGTCTTTCTCTGACTTATTTCACTTAAGGTAATACTCTCTAGGTCCATCTGTATTGTCACAAATGGCACGATCTCATTTTTTAATGGCTGTGTAATATTCCATTGTATATGTGTATAACATCTTTATCCATTCATCTATCAGTGGACACTTCGGTGTCTTCCATATCTTAGCTAATGCTGCAATAAACACGGGGGAGCATATATCTTTTGAATGAGTGTTTTTGTTTTCTTTGGATAAAGAAGTGAGATTAGTGGATCATATGGTATTTCCATCTTTAATCTTTTGAGAAACCTCTGCTGTGAATAACAATTTAGAGGTTGTACCAATTTACATTCCCACCCATACCCATGCTATGAGGTAATAACTATTGTGGTTTTTATTTGCATTTCCCTGTTGAATAGTAATGTTGAGCATCTTTTCATATGTCAGTTGGTGATCTGTATATCTTCTTTGGAAAAAAATATCTATTTAGATTCTTTGCTTTTTTTCGGTGTAGAGTTGTATAAATTTTTATGCATTTTGGATATTAACCCTTATCAGATATATCATTTGTAAACATCTTTTCCCATTCACTAGGTTATCTTTTTGTTTTATTAATAGTTTCCTTGGCTGTGCAAAGGATTGTTATTTTGGTGTGATCCTAGTGATTTGATTTTGCTTTTGTTTCCCTTGCCTGAGGAGATCTATTCATAAATATGTCGACATTAGCTAAGGCTAATGTCCAAGTGGTTACTGCCTGTGTTTTCTTTGAAAAGATTTATGGTTTCAGGCCTCACATTTAAACCATTTTGAGTTTATTTTTGTGTATGGTGCAAAAAGTGGTCCCGGTTTCATTCTTTTGCATGTAGTTGTTCAGTTTTCCTAGCACCATTTTATGGGGAAAAGAGTCTTTTCCCCATTACATATTCATGCCTGCCTAATCATAAATTAATTGGCCATTTAGGTGTGGGTTTATTTCTGGGTTCTGAATCCTGTTCCATTGATCTATGTGTATATTTTGTGCTAGTACCATACTGGTTGGATTACTATTGCTTTATAGTATGTCTCGAAATCTGAAAGTGTCATACCTCCAGCTCTGTTTTCTTTCTTGAGATTGCTTTGACTATTTAGTCTTTTGTGGTTCCATATGAATTTTAGGATCATTCTAGTTTTGTGAAAAATGCTGTTGGTATTTTAATAGGGACTAGATTGAATCTGTAGATGGCTTTGAATAGTACAGATATTTTAACAATAATAATCCTTCCAACCTATGAGCATGGAATATATTTCCATTTGTGTCATCTACAATTTCTTTAATCAATACAATTGTTTTCTTAATTTCTTTTTGCTACTCATTATTAGTGTATAGAAACACAAGTTTCTGTATATTTTGTATTCTGCAACTTTACTGAATTCACTCATTCTAATAGTTTTTTGGTGAAGTCTTTAGGATTTTCTGTATAGTATCCATGTCATCTGCAAATAGTGTCAGTTTATTTCTTCCTTACTAGTTGGGATGCCTTGTATTTCTTTTTTTCTTGTTTGGTTGCTGTTTCTAGGACTCCCAATACTATGTTGAATAAAAGTGGTGAGAGTGGATATTCTTGTGTTTTGGCTTTGGAGGAAAAGCTCTCACTTTTTCACCATTGAGTATGATGCTAGCTGTAGGTTTTTTATATATGGCCTTTATTGCATTGAGGTATATTCCCTCAAAACTCGGATTGTTCAGAGATTTTATCATGAGTGCATATTTTGTCAAATACTTTTTCTACATCTATTGAGATGGCTATGCTTTTTATCCTTCCTCTTGTTAATGAGTTGTATTGCATTGATTGATTTGTGGGTATTGAACCACACCTTCATTCCTGTAATAAATCCCGCTTGACAGCAGTGAATGATCCTTTTACTACATAGTTGAATGTAGTATGCTAATATTTTATTGGGTATTTTGTGTCTATGTTCATCAGAGCTATTGGCCTATAGGTTTTTTTGTAGTGTCTTTATTTGGTTTTGGTATCAGGGTAGTGCTAGCCTCATGAATGAATTAGACAGTTTTGTGTTCTCTTCTATTTTTGGAATAGTTTGAAAAGAACAGACATTAACTCTTTGAATGTTTGGTAGGATTCACCTATGAAACAATTTGGTCTGGAACTTTTGTTTGCTGGGAGTTTTTTTATCAGCAATTCAACGTTATTACTCATAATCTGTTCAAATTTTATTTTTGATTCAGTTTTAGAAGATTGTAGGTTTCTAGAAATTTATTCATGTCTTCTAAGTTGTTCAAGTTGCTGGCATATAGTTGTTTTTTATAGTATTTTCTTGTAATTCTTTGTATTTCTGTTATGTTGTGATTTCTCCTTCATTTCTGATTGTATTTGAGTTCTCTGTCTCCTTTTTCTTTTCTTTTCTTTGTGTGTGGGGGGGTATGGGTCTGGCAAAGGTTTATCACTTACATTTATATTTTCAAAGAACCAGGCCTTAGTTTCATTTATTTTTTAATTTTTTAATTTTTTTTTGAGAGAGAGCACATGAGTGGGCAGGGGGGCAGGGGAGAGAAAAGGGACAAAGGGTGAAAGAGAGAATATCTTAAACAGACTCCCTGCTAAACATGGAGTCCCATGTGGGGCTCAATCTCATGATCCTGAGATCATGACCCAAGCTGAAATCAAAAGTCAGATGCTTAACCTACTGAGCCACCTAGGTGCCCCTATTTTTTTATATTTTTTAGTCTTTCTTTAAATTATTTGTTTTATATATATATATATATATATATATATATATATATATATATATTTAAAGATTTTACTTACTCATTCATGAAACAGTGAGAGAGAGAGAGAGGCAGAGGTATAGGCAGAGGGAGAAGCAAGCTCCCTGCCAAGAGCTGGATGAAGGACTCGATCCCAGGATCCCAGAATCACACCCTGATCCAAAGGCAGATACTCAACCACTGAGCTGCTCAGGCATCCCATGTTCTGTGCTGTATTATATCCTTCCTTCTATTAACTTTGGGCTTGTTAATTTTTTTTTCTTTTCTAGTTCCGTTAGGTGTAGGATTATAATGCTTGATATTTTCTTGTGTGTTTTTTGTTTGTTTTTGAGGTAAAACCGTATTGCTATAAAGTTCCCTCTTAGAAGGAAAGAATGGAACCTAAAAACAAAACAAAGGATCATAGGGGAAGAGGGGAAAAAGTAAAACAAGATGAAATCAGAGAGGCAAACCTTAAGAGACTCTTAAACATAGGAAACAAACTGAGGGTCCCTGGAGAGGAAGGAGGTAGGGTGATTGAGTATCTGGGTGATGGACATGAAGGAGAGCACGAGGGACACCTGGGTGGCTCAGTGGTTGAGTGTCTACCTTTGGCTCAGGGCCTGATCCCAGCATCCAGGATCAAGTCCCTTATCAGGCTCCCTGTGAGGAGCCTGCTTCTCCCTCTGCCTATGTCTCTGCCTCTCTCTGTGTGTGTCTCTCATGAATAAATAAATAAATAAATAAATAAATAAATAAATAAATAAATCTATCTATCTTAAAAAAAAGAGCATGAGATGTAATGAGCACTGGGTATCATAATACATAATACTGATGAATCACTGATCTCTACCTCTGAAACCAGTAAGACATTATATGTTAATTAATTAAATTTAAATTTCAAAAAAGAAGACTGCTTTTGCTGAGTCCCAAATATTTTGGATTGTTGTGTTTCGTTTTCATTTGTTGCCATGTATTTTTTTTTATTTCCTCTTTGATTTCTGTGTTGACCCATTGGTTGAATAGTAGCATATTGTTTAGCTCTGCGTAGCTGTGTGTTTTTCTATTTCTTTCTTGTAATTGATTTCTAGTTCCATATCATTGTGGTAGGAAAAGAATCTTGATATGATTACAGTTTCCTTAAATTTGTTGAGATTTGTTTTGCGGTCTAATATATAATTTTTTCTGGAAACTGTTTTATGTGCACTTAGAAAATGTATGTTCTGTATTTTTGGGGTGAAATGTTCTGTATCCATCTGGTCTAATATGTCATTCAAAGCCATTGTTTATGGATTTTCTGTCTGGATGATTTATCCACTGATGTAAGTGGGATGTAAAATCCACTACTATTATTGGGTTACTACCAATTCCTTTCTTTATGTCTAATAATGTTTGCTTCATATATTTAGGTGCTTCATTGTTGATGCATATATATTCACAACTGTTGTATCCTCCTATTGAATGATCCTTTATCATCATGCAATGCCTTTCTTTGTCTCTTGCTACTGTCTTTGTTTTAAAGTCTCTTTTGTCTGATATAAGTAATGCTACATGGCTAGATTTTGTCTTTGTTTGCTCCTCTTTGTATTGGATAGCTTTTCCCATCCTTTTATATGCAGTCTCTATGTGTCTTTAGTTCTGAAGTGAGTTTCTTGTAGGCAGCATCTAAATGGGTCTTGTCTTTTTCATCCATTTAGTCACCCTATGTCTTTTGATTGGGGCATTTAGTCCATATATATTTAAAGTAATTATTGCTAGGTGTGTAGTTATTGCCATTTTGTTCATTGTAGTTTGTCTCTTCCTTTTTTCTCCTCTTGCTGCCTTCACACGTATTTGATAGCTTTCTTTAGTGTTCTGCTTGGATTCCTTGGTCTTTACTTTTTGTGGATCTATTATAGGTTTTGATTTGTGGTTACTGTTAGGTTTGAAACCATTCCATTTTTACTCCCCTCTCCATGTTTTATATACATGATGTTACATTTTACATGTTTAAAAAGTACTGAGTGCCCCTTGACTTATTTTTCAGATAGAATTGGTTTTACTATTTGTGTGCTTTAATCTCCATACTAGCTTTGTAAGTAATTAATCCCCTGCCTCACTATATGTTTGCTTTTACCTGTGAACCTTCTGGGCTGCAAAGTTTCTATTGAAAAATTAGCTGATAGCTTTATGGGTCTTCCCTTGTATGTAACTATTTGCTTTTCTCTTGCTGCTTTTAAGATTCTCTATCATTACATTTTTGCCATTTTAATTATGTGTCTTGGTGTGGACCTCTTTGGGTTTATTTTATTATGGGATTTTAATGCTTCCTGGACCTGGATGTTTCCTTCCTCAGGTTAGGGAAGTTTTCAGCTATTATTTCTTCAAGTAAGATTTCTTCCCCCCTCCCCCTTCTCCTGGAATTTATATAATATTAATGTTATTACACTTGGTGATATTGCAGAGTTCCTTTAATCTATTCTCATTTCTTATTCTTTTTATTGTTGTTGTTCAGTTTGGTTGCTTTCCATCACCCTGTCTCGCAGATCACTGATACATTCTTTTCTAGCCTTTAATATGCTGTTGATTCCTTCTAGTATATTTTTTTAATTTAGCTATTTTTCAGTTTTGACTAGATCTTTTGTCTATTTTTCTATCTCCTGTTGAAGTTCTCGTTCCCTTAATTCTTTTTCAAGTCTGATGAGTATTTTTATAACTATTTCATTGAACTCTTTATTAGGCATATTTCTTATTTCCATTTTATTTAGCTCTTTTTTTTCTGTGATTTTTATCTTGTTCTTTTATTTGAGACATATTCTGTATTCTCATTTTGTCTAATTCTATGTGTTTGTTTCTATGTATTAGGTTGGTCAGTTGTGTCTCCTGGGTCTTGAAAGTAGTGGCTTTGTGCAGAAGAGGTTCTATGGCGCCCTATAGTATAATCCCTCTGCTGTGAAAAACCAGTCATTCCTGGGTCCCCCCCCCCCCCCCCCATGGGCTGTGAATGGCCTTCTTTTGTGGCTGAGTCACAGTTGCCTTCAACACAATCAGGCCTGCTTTGCCTGCTGTGAGTGCACTGGGTAGTTTGCTCCTGTGCTATTGAGAGGACTGGCTAAGGCTGCAGTGGGCTCATTGGTGGATGGTGCCAGCAGTCAGCTTAGCTGTCTGCAGTTAGCCTCTCCACCACAGCTGCAGGCACACCAAAGGGCAGGGCTTGTTCCCTGTGCAGCCAACTGAGTGGTTTAGCTGCAGGAAATGTAGTTGTACTCATATGTAGCATTTTCTTCTCTCCTCTCCAAGGCAGCAGTCACTTTGGACTGGTGTTGGTCCCAGCTAGGGCTGCCTGGCAGGTGTGGTAGGACAGGAATCACTTTGGAGAAAGCCTGCTGAGGTTGGCAAGTTGAGAGTAATGGTTCTCCTGGAATGTCAGGGTGGGGTATGTGGTGCTAGCAAAGTAGATGGAGGGCATTAGAACTGGCTCCCATAAGTGTTCAGCTACCTAGGCTGTGAAGGGAAAGAAAATTGTGCCTTCAAAGTGGTTGCAAGGATTAAATTGTCTGTAAACACCTGCACTAAGTTTATGTTCAGTTAATTTAGTAGATGGCATGATGCAGTGGAACAAACATGAAGTTTGAAATCTAATAGATTAAAAAGAGGTCAAGTCCAAGCTCAGTTTCCTTTTGGGGGCAAGTCCCCCCCCCCACCAAGGCCTTAGTCTTCTCATCTATGATATAGAGAAAAGTTTTTCTTTCTCAGGCATGTTCTGAAGGTTGAGCAATATTATGCATCTAAAGTGACTTCCTGATGGCATACATGGGGGCTTATCAAATATACCAGGTGACAGTGCACATTTGCTCATGTTTATGCAGGGGTTTATTAACTCTCTTTTGCTCAGTGCCTGCCTTGATTCAATCATTTTTCTAACTTTTGTAAGGGGCATCAAGAAGCAAAAGGCATGGCAGATATGAGCTCACAGATGGAGGACTTAGTGCTAAACTGTGGTATCAGTTTCTTTGCAGATGTTCTGACTGAATATTCCCAAAGAACTCTCAGACTCTATCTGTAGGCACCTTTGTACATGTTTTAGGAATTCTTTATCATGTTCATTTAATAGTAAATATCAAGGAAGTATTTTTGTTTCTTCTCTTTTTGCATGGCTGCCACAGTTCTCTCAGACCACAGCCTGAATGAAATTGAGCTCTGTTTTCTGTAGTCAGTAGCTGTATGATCATGTGATCTTTCAAAGGGACACCAATTACTACCCCCGTTTGAATACTTCTATGGGAAATATTTTGGGAAGATTTGAGCAGGTCCTAGTCCCTGACTATCGCTCCTCTACCTTCCCATACATGTATGGTGAAAATCAGGTCATTTAACGGGCTCACTTCGTATCCACAGAACTCTCTTCTCCTGTTACAGGGCCATGCACACTCTGGCTTTCTTATCACCTCATCTTTGAAGAGAAAGAAACACTGCTGAGAGCTCATTTCTTCTGCCTCTAAGCCAGTTACTGAAAACGGTAAAATGGAAGAGTGGCAGAGCCAGAAAAAGAAGCCGCCTTGACTCTGCCAAGCTAGTGCTCCTGCTGCCAATCGCAACTCTTTGTGTGTAGACAGTCTGTGCAGCAGACTAGGACCCGCTTCAAGTACCGCATCTGCCTGGGGCTCTTTCCCAGTATAGTTTACTGCTCTCCATCCTACCCTGAAGGATATCACCTCCCTGATTCCTTCCCAAGCCTCCATGACAGCTTCCTGTCAAGTGACTCTCCCCCACAAGTCTTTTCTGACAAATCTCAGAGATGCAACAGCTGGTCACCCTTCAAGACTTGCACATGTCTCTGTTGCCACTTATGTAGATTTCTTTCTTCCTTATTGATTTTTTCCATTTCTCCTCTTCTGTTTTGTGAGTATCAACTAACAGTTTACATTTTCTTGTATTGCTCAGTTCTCTCTATTTAAAGTCCCTATCTTGTGGCAACTTCTGCACATATGGACCTTCCAATTATAAAGTTATAGAGAACAATAATAGATACTAGCTTGTCTGTTTACATTCTGTTCTACTGTTCAAAAAGTTTTGGGCCAGCAGTTATATTACAACTTCTTTCTGAGGTAAGCATCTGATGCAGGGGTTTACTTTCACATTTTTTTTATGAAAGAGTAAAGAGCTTCAAAATAATTAAATATTGTAAAAAAAAACCCAAGCATTCATGTATCCACCATTACACTTATAAAATAGAACATTATCAGCACCTCTGATACCCTCAGAACCAGTCCTCCATCTCAGTAATCTCCTACTTTCCCCCAACATCACAGCCATCTGGATCTTGCATTATCACTTCCTTCTCTTTGTAGTTTTACCACATATATGTGTCCCTAAATAGCATAACATTTAGTTTTGCCTACTTTGAAGATGGAATGTAAATAAAATTATACTGTTTGCATCTTTTCAAAATGCACTGTTCAATATGATGGCTGTGCAGCTACTTAGCACTTGAGAAGTGATGAGTCCAAATTGCAATGCCCTGTGCATATAAAAGGCACACCAAATTTTGAGGATTTAGTACCAGAAATGATGTCATGTAAATATTTTTTATATTGGCTTCATGGTAAAATTTATTAGATTGAATGAAATATATTATTAATATTTGATCTGTATGTTTGTTTTTAATATGGATACTAGAAATTTTAAAATGAAATATGCTGCATCATTTTTCTACTGGACAGAGCTACTCTAGAATTTATATTTTTGCTTAGCATCTTCTTTATGAGATTCACTCATAGTGGTGTTGGTAGCTGTATTCACTGTGTATTATCACTTTATTAATCTGTACTTTTATTGGCAGACATTTGGATTTGTTCCACTTTTTCTCCAGTTACAAATAGTGCTGTTTTAGTGGGTAAGAGTTTCCTAGGTACTACTGGGTCCTGCAGTTTGTACCTATTCATCTTACTAGGTACACAAAATTGTTTTCTGAACCAGCTATGCCATTTTATTCTGCTAGCACCATAAGAGAATTCCTATGCTCCACATCAGAGGTCAACAAACTTTTTCTGTAAGGGGCCAGGTAGTAAATGAGGCTTTAGCACCCAGTGATAAAATTGAGCAATGGTTCTCCATGAAAGACTAATAATCTTTTTTATACTTTTCACTTAAAATTTGTAAAAAGCATTCTTGGCTCATGGGCTATACAAAAGCAGGTGGCAGGCTAGATTTGTACCATGTGCTACAGTTTGCCAAATCTTGTGCTGCATCATTGCTAACACTTGAAATTGCCAAATTTTAATTTTAGCCAATCTTATGGGTGCAAAGTGATGTTTTTCATTTGCATTACCCCACTTACTAATGAGGGTGAGCATCCTTTCATTGGTTTATGGGTCATTCATATTTCCTTTTCTATGAAACGCTGATTTAATTCTGATGTCCACTTTTATTGATCTGGTATTTTAAAGGCAATGAAACTGCCTTTGCCTGAGAGGAGATGTTTGAAATGAATGTTTTAAGATCATAGCTAGGAAGGAACAGAACATGGACTTAGGCTCTTTCCGCTAATTACAATGTCTTTCATGCTTTCTTTAAAAACAAACTCTAACAGTATTATAATGATTTTCACTGTTATTTAGTACTGCTGTTCCTTCCTTGGGCAAATGTCTTTTCTTAGATTTAATAGGTTTCAAAATGTCTGTCTGGTTAAGAGTAGCAAATTTATGATTGAGATTTGCTTTAAGACCATTACATTGCTAGAATTGGGTAGCCAAGTTTTTCAATGCTGATTTCACAGTGTGTCATACGTTTGCTTTTTCTTCCTGATTATGATAACCTAATTATACTTTGCTTAGTTGAAAAGCTTGACTTTCCCAAGTTGTCTTGCTACTTGTGATGGCCATGTGACATACATGGAAGTCCATTAACTAGGTGTTCTGAGAAAGTTATTGTTCTTCTGATAAAAGGGGTACATTCAGCTAGCAGAAGCCCCACTTACTAGAGTGGCCTTAACTGGCCTTCTCTCGGGACTTCTTTTGCCCGGAACTTAGTGCAGTAGCCATCTTGCAATCATAGAAGCTAAGAAAGATTCTGGGTTCTCTCTTTACAACCTTCACCAAACTTGAGCAACCTCAAGATGTCTTATTAGTGGAGAAAAAAACCAATATTTTATCATTTAAATAAGTTACTGAACTCAGGTTTCAGCTAAAGCAGCTAAAAGCAACTCTAACTGATTAAGGCAAAGATGCAGATTTACAGATGGCCTATCTCATGCTTAAATCACTTTTAGGGAATAATTTTTTAGGAATAAAAGTAATTTCCAGAGAAAATATTTCATAGGAAGTCATTTAGAAATTTTTTAACGAATTATTATATATTGCAGGAAAACTTCTCCCATTTTCCTTAACTACATTTCATTCTGTAAAGATTGAGATACTAAGGTATAATATAAAAGAGCTCTGTTACTTAGTTCTTTATCTTCATTGATCTAACAAATGAAATAAAGAAGACTGCAATATGAGTGTCTTAGAATCTTGGATGAGGCACAAGGGCACCATCTATAATTATAAAAGGAATTTAGTGTGGTATGGAGAAAAAGCATGGGATTTTGAGGTTGACCAAAGACCTGTATGCCATTTACTAGCTATTTAGTCTTTGACTTTCTGGGTTTTAAGTAGTCATCTATCCAGCAAAGATAATAAACACTGTCTTTAGAGCAGAACTGTTATATGGGCTAAATGCCTTTTCAGCATCCAGCACTTCCCTTAGATCATCTTTCTTCTTCTGAGTGTGATTTTTGTAAAACAAACATTTGAGTAAAGAATTCCTAGATGTAAGACACCCTGAAACATGAATTACAAATAGTTGTGAGGATCTTTGATAACTGAATGATTAGAATGAAAAATAAAAACATTTATTTTTCTTTCATCTTACCTGGTACTTGGAAGACTGTTTTAACACTGCCACCCCCACATGTGCATGTGTGTTTGGACTCATGTGCATGTATGTGCACCCATACATACAGAATTTACCTCAGTAAGTCCCACTTAGTCTTCTGGGCTCAGCACTGATATCCCTTTCTCAGGGATATCTTGCCTGACCACTCTCTTCCCTTTGTACATATTCCTGACTGGCCTTTAACTTCTTGTATTATATCACCTTCTTCCTTCCTTAGACTGAGAGCTGCTTGAAGTGAGTGTGTGTATTTAATTCACCATCTTATCTTCAATATTGAGCAATTTTCTGACACAGTAGATGTTTAACAAGTACTTCTTGAATGAATGAGTAATCCAGTGAGTGAATGAGTGATTTCTACATGCCAGGTATTGTGGGCTTCATTTGTATGCAAGGCCAATCCAAGTAGATTGTCTCCAAGGAGTTCAAATATAGTCACTTGCACTGTAAATGGACTCACTCAAGGACAATCATATAACTGAAAGCAACTAGACTGCATGAAGTCAAGACCAAGAGTAACAATGGGTCTGCGACCCTCCATCCCTCCAGCACCTCTCTAAAGACTAGGAAGGATATCTTATTCAAAGAAATATAAAAAGGGGTTGAAATCCTAGATCCTAGGATTTTAATATCCCTAAGATTGAAATGCAATGCTTCTTGAGTAGTAAATCTGAAGCATAACAAGACATGGCTGCCCTTGAGAAGGATTATGAGGAGGTTGGTGTGGATTCTGTTGAAGGAGAGGGTGAAGAAGAAGGAGAGGAATACTAATTACTGTTCCTTTCAGCCCTGCAGTGTGTCACACTTAGAACTTCAGCTTCAACAATCACTGACAGGCATTAAAGCTTTCTGATAAAATTGTCTTTACTTTTATTTGTGATCATGTCTTACTTTTCCATGTGTACCTGTAAGATTTTTCCATCATGTCTCAAAGACAAGAAAAAAATCATGCTTTATTAGAATAAATGTGTCCTTTTTAGATGACTAACCCCAATGCTTGATCCATGTATTAATGCAATAAAAGATTAAGATGATAACATACTTTAAATATAAATTATTTATATAAATATATAAACAGATTGTTTTACATTTGAGTTTTTGATGAATTTAGAGAGAATAAACTTTCTCAAAATGTCCTCTACCAGAATTCTGAGCAGAATATTTCTATAAACACAGGTGCCCTGGAGACTTGCCCCTCCATCCTGGTTATACAAAGACCTTTTCCATTTAGATGATCATTATAACATGCCTTATAACAGGAAAAAAAAATATGTCAAGTTTCAGATAAAGACTAAGAACTGATCACGTACAAGATACTGTTAAGAATTCCTGATAAATATATACTGCTAAGGAAAACCTGAGGAAGAAAAATATTTTATGAAATTCATACCCTTCATATCTAAAAGAATAAAAGCTGACCAAGCACATTGATAAGAAAAAGGCCTAGGAGATCACACATCTTTCAAAATAAATTTCCACTGCATTGAAGAGCTAATTGAAATTCTGAACTTTAAAAATGCAGAAGAAGGGCACCTAGATGGCTCAGTGGTTGAGTGTCTGCCTTTGGCTCTGGCCATGATCCCAGGGTCCTGAGATGGAGTCCCACATCAGGCTCCCCATAGACAGCCTGTTTCTCCCTCTGCCTATGTCTCTGCCTTTCTCTTTGTGTCTCTCATGAATAAATAAATAAAATCTTTTTAAAAATGCAGAAGAAAATAGAGATGATTTCTAAAAATCTTACCAGAGGGGATCCCTGGGTGGCGCAGCGGTTTAGCGCCTGCCTTTGGCCCAGGGCGCGATCCTGGAGACCCGGGATCGAATCCCACGTCGGGCTCCCGGTGCATGGAGCCTGCTTCTCCCTCTGCCTGTGTCTCTGCCTCTCTCTCTCTCTCTCTGTGTGACTATCATGAATGAATAAATAAATAAAATCTTAAAAAAAAAAATAAAAATTAAAAAAAAAATAAAAATAAAAATCTTACCAGAGGAGGGAGGCTTCCAAATCTTAAAAAAATAAAATAAAATATTAAAAAAAAAACCACTTTCAAAAATAATGTTCACTTACTCTTTTTAAAAAAAATAATGAAGAATATTACTATCATGAGTCCATCTGTATTAGATATCCATACATACATGTTTCTAAATTAATAGACATTTCTGGAAAAATACACAAGGAACTAATAACAGTAGGTATCTCTAAGTACTATTTTGGTACCAGAAAATAACCCAACTCTGAAAATATTTAGGTTATGATATTCTCCATCATAGTAGACATTAAATTTTTTGAGAGTTCATAATAGTTTAGGAATATACTTATATTATTGGATAAATAATATAATATATTCATGACCATATGATATTGAAAAATATATACAATCATTACAGTAATAAATGCACAAAGACATGAGCATAGTAATTTTGGAGTAGTTCAATTAAGAATTTTCCATCTTCTTACTTGTATATATTTCTGAATGTTCTGTATATATTATTAGTAGAGTACATTTTATTTTACAAAAATATCACCAACTCTGGGAAAAGCAGATTTACGAAGGTGGAGCTTAGTCTTGGTCCCGTTAATGACCTCAGTAATACTTATTAAAGGTGGTGACAAACATCTCCCCACGAAGTTTTGGGTAGAAGAAAAAAATCTATGTATAAGGACTTTGGCTATGCTCTAAAATGCCTAGTCAAAATCCATTAAAGAGAGGAAGGAAATCCAAAGCTAATACAAAACATCACAGAATTCATACTTAATTGGGACAATACCTATTGGATTAGACTGGTATAGAAGATCATCAGAACAAATGAAATACTACTGAAAAATCAGGTTGAAGAACATTCTTCATGGTCCTTTTCAACAGTGTTAGGATAGGTTCTGGCATTAATTGTGCTTTCTTTGTTATGTTACTTACTGGAGCAGCATATGGCTGTTCTGTTAAAGCCACATAGATACACGTCTGCTCAAATAACTTAATGTTCCCATCTCAACTGGATGATTTGGCAGGAATAATACACTCACCAGCCGATGTGTAGACTGACCCACATGACTCCCTCACTGAAGGATCTAAAGTGGAACATTGTATATTATGCTAATAAGCAGATAGAGGCAATACATTTTAAAAAAATATTTTTCTAGTAGCATCTATTGACCTTTACCTAGCATCCTGTATATTATATATGTGTTAGAATTTGAAAATGCAGGAGAGAATCTGGGAAATGGTATGAAAATTGGGAAGGTACACAGGAGGCGTTTTTCAAATTAACAAAATAAGAGAACTGGCATCTCAGTGTTTAACAAAAAGACTTTGTTTTCAAGGTGAGTTATGCATGCACACACTCAGACACGCGCATACATTTATATATACTATTTTCTAATAGGCAGATTGCCTGAAAAGTTTGAAAAACTTTCTAGGTCTGTATTATTGAAAAGCAGACAAAAACATTTTGTAGTAAAACTATTTTTATCCTGTTTGATCTGACTCCAATTCCTTCTATAAACTATTGCCGGACTCGGCAACTTAAAGCATCCTTGCTCAAGGGGGTATGGAGGTATTTTACAGCGATGGTGTATTCAGGTTATGTATTCTGTTGTATTGCTGGAAACTGAAATGGACTCCCCTCCATTCTAGACATAAAGCACTAACTATAATTAAATATAATCTACATGTATAGTTTATGATCTGGGAGGCATACTTATATTTTAGAAAGAGCAGACGTTTTGATGTCAAGCCTCAGCTATTATAGCCCACTACATGATACCAAAGCAGTTAAGAGAATGAGCTTTCAATTCATTCTAACCTTGCATGCAAATTCTCACACCCTTCCTTACCAGCTGAGTGATTTGGCGCTGTCACTTGATTCTCTGAGCCTGTTTCCCCATTGGTGAAAGGAGATTGTCTAAATGTCTGGCACATAATAATTCAGAGACATTTTAAAAGGCATTGTGGGGAGGACAGCCCATTTGAAGAGTAGAGATAGTGAGGGACATACAAGCCTGGAGAGTCAGTGACCATGTAGGAGTCTCAAGTTTAAGGATTTGACTATTTACAAGCTTGGTTAATAATGTTAAGAATTTGCAGAGGTACATTCCAGTAAAGGCTTCTTGAGGGGATTATTAAAAGGTATCTAATGTGTGATAACACATATTTTAGGCACTACTGAGTTCAAGAAAAACAATCAGCCAAGAAGTCGTTCAGGTTGTCTGAAATTCAACTCTATCAAAGCTTCTGATTCTACATCTTATTAACCATTTTGATATTACTTTGGACATCATGTCTCTGTAAGTTTAGATCTACATTTTAAACCACTTATTTTGTTTTAATACTATAACCCAGTTTTTTTATTTCTTTGTTTTTTGTTTTTTTTTTTTTGGTTTTTTTTTGTTTGTTTGTTTTTGTTTTTTTTTTTCCAGTTCCCTCACTCCTCTCATCGAGGCCAACTCTTGATTTTGGCTCAGGTCATGATCTCAATCTCCGGGATTGAGCCCTGCATGTGAGATTTTAAAATTTTTTAGATACTGTTCTGGTGCATAAGCAATCTTTTGTACCTTATTGATGCTTTAGAGTCTAAAAGGTGAGGCTCGTGGGAAATTCAGGGTTATAATGATTTAACATCAAAGCCTTAGAAACTGTAGGTACTGAAGAAACAATGGTTGATTGAGGCTAAAGAGAAAACTTAATTTAGGTGAGGAGACATTTGGACTTGAATTCTTTTGAACTTTAATTAAAATGGTTATTTAATTTTTGGAATTACTTTTCACCCTGTGAATTTAATAATTGATCCATCTTGTTCAAATTGGGAGACTTTTTGTATTGTAGGCACTGTATTAATTTATATCTTTTTGTGTTGCCATCATTCGGACTTATTACGTAGCCTCTGGTGCACCATATTGGATAACATGCCTCTGCAATAATTCGAAACGGGATTCAGAACAGGGAATGGAGTTCCAGCCTGGGGTGCAATGTGGCCTTTAGTCAGTGAAACAGGCACACTATTTCTGATCCACTTCTATGGTCTTTCTGCCTGGAAGGCTGTTGCATAGGCTAAACAGGTTGGGGCATATATACTCTCATGTGACTGTTACCACTTACAGAACAACCACAAGAGTCAGCTCTGCCTCTGGGGATAAAAGCTGAATTGCCCATCATCATCCCAGGAGGAGAGGTTGCTTTTGATGGCAGAACTATTCTAAGATCATTGTTGTAGTGTTAACCTGCAGGCCTGTTTCCAAGGGAGATAGTCCACTGGGTATTGCCTTGGGCTGGAGTGTTAAGATCAATGAGTTGAGGAAACAAAAAATTCAGCAATTATAGGAAATAACATTTTTCTTTCTCCTTTTTCCTGTTTCAGTCCATAAAATAGGAATTCCTTCCTTCTCATAAATACTGGAAAGTAGTCTTGCGCCTTTCTTCCTTCCATCCTCATTTTGTCCTAAGGGTTAAACCATTTTCTCAATTATAGCTTTATCTATAACAAGGTTGGCATCTTGATGATTAAAAAGTAATGCATGTACAAATACATATACAGTTAAAAATATTAAACCCCATTATGAAAAAAGAAACCCATTATGCTCCCAAAATGCCAGAGAGACTCCTTTTAGAACATTTACACATAGGGGTGCCTGGGTGACTCAGTCTGTTGCGACTCTGAGTCTTGGTTTCTGCTCAGGTCATGATCTCAGGGTCGTGAGATGGCGGTCAGTATTGGGCTTGGTGCTCAGTGCAGTGTTTGCTTGGGATTCTCTCCTTCTCCCTCTGCCCTTCCCCCGCTTTCTAAAAGAAATAAATAAAATCTTTATAAAAAGGACATTTACACATATATAAAACTCCTTTCTTTTTTTTTATAATACCCCTTTCTATGTATAAAACCAACACATCTTGTATCTGCAATGTATGAGAGTCCTTGATTCTCAAACCCTCATTGAATATCATCTAGCTAGGATGATAATAAGAAGCTGTTAGTTCCTAACTTGAGACAGTGCTGAACAAAAAAATATGTTTGAAGCTATTTACTGTTTTACATAATTCACCAAGGACAGGGGTCTTTTGTCACAACCTTTTCAGCAGATCATTAAAGGGCTCAGATATTTATGAGAAGCTGTTACTTCTTCTAAGAGAAGAGTTGCTTTTCAGGATCACCAGCTCACAGTGTTTTAGGTGCATGTCTCCTCATCCAAATGGTTTATGCTAGAGCACCTGTTTGTGGTGAAGTAGGAAACAGTTGGCAGTGAACTACAAGTGTAAGAATTTGAAGGTAACTAGGTCTTATTACCGTATGCCTGTATAAAAACATTATTTCCCTACTGTGGATGGAGGAACAGAAGCCTTGTGTCTGCAAAGATATGAACATTTGTTTGGGAAATTTATGTTGATATATAACAGCATATGGTCTTTTTCATCATGGATTTATGTACAGGAGGCAAGCTTAATGTTCACAGTTAGAAGCATTAAAGATGGAGCCTCATGAGTGACCTACTGTGTGGCTGTCTTGTCATCTGCGATAAGAATCAGAGTGTTTGGCACACACACACCAACTCCTTTCCCAAAGAGGAAAGGCCAACATTCCTGGTAAAGAAATTGATCTCTGAAATTAACAAAGGGACACTGAAACTACACACAGACATAGAATCCAGCAAGGACCACATCTCCCTAATGTAAAGAAGCCACCGTATTTCAGAGACTTCTCAAGCCTGGGGGTCAAAACAAAACACATGATAGTTAGGAGCAGCAAGAATATATTACTAGGTCTTGCTAATGAGTAGAAAATACTCCTTACACCTGCTTTCCCCCCATTTTTCAATTAAAAAAAAAAAAACACTGGAGTGTATTTGGCAATGTTACGTTACTTTCAGGTGTCCAGTGCAGTGACTCAGAGCTGTATATGTTATGCTATACTCATCACAACTTTAGCTACCATATGTTACCATATATTGCTATTCCAGTACCATTGACTATACTTCCTATGCTGTAGCATTCATTTTTGTAACTTATTCATTCCCTAACTGGAAGCCTGTACTTCCCTTTCCCCTTCAACCATTTAACCATTCCCTCCCCACTCCCCTCTGGCAACCATCAGTTCTCTGTATTTATGGGTATGTTTCTCCCTTTCTCTCTTTGTTCATTTGTTTTGTTTTGTTTTACATTGTCCATTTACGTGAAATCATATGGTATTTGTCTTTCTCTGCCTGGCTTAGTTCACTTAGTACAGTATCTTCTAGATCTAACCAAGCTGTTACAAATGGAAAAATCTCATTCTTCTTTTATGATTGAATAATGGTCCAAAGCGTGTGTGTGTGTGTGTGTGTGTGTGTGTGTGTGTATTATACACAAGTTCTTTCATCAATGCTTTACAGTTTTCAGAATATTGGTGTTTTATCTCTTTGGTTGAGTTCATTCCTAGGTACATTTTTGGTTCAGTTATAAATATTTCTCTTTCTGCTGCTTTATTATTAGTTTATAAAAACACAACAGTTTTATGTATATTAATTTTGTATCCTGCAATGTTACTGAATTCATTTATTACTTGTAATAGTTTTCCGATGGAGTCTTTAGGATTTTCTATGTATATATAGTATCATGCTAACTGCAAATAGTGACAGTGTAACTTTTTTCCTTACCAAGTTGGATGACTTTTATTTCTTTTTCTCATCTGATTGCTGTGTTATGTGAAATGAAAGTAGTGAGAATGGACATCATTCTCTTCTTTATGATCTTAGAGAAAAAACTCGCACTTTTTACCAGTGACTATAATGTTAGATGTGGGTTTGTCATATGTGGCCTTTATTATGTTCTCTCTAAACCCAGTTGAGCATTTTAATCATGAATGGATGTCAAATTTTGTCAAATACTTTTCCTGCATTTATTGAGGTGATTATGATTTTTATCCTTCATTTTGATTATATGGTGGATCATATTGATTGATTTACAAATATTGAACCATCCTTGCATCCCCCTGAATAAATCCCACTTGATTATGGTGGATGATCTTTATAACGTACTGTTAAATTGAGTTTGCTAATATTTTTTGCTCAGTATTTTTGCATTTATATTCATCAGGGATGCTGGCCTGTAGTGTTCTTTTTTGTGTGTCTTTGTCTAGTTTCTGTATAATGGCAATGCTGGTCTCATAGAACATATGTTGAAGCTTTTCTTTCTCTTCTATTTTTTTACAATAATAATAGGTATTAACTCTGCTTTAAATTTTTGGTAGAGTTCACCTGCGAAGCCATCTGGATTTTGTTTGTTGGTCATTTTGATTATCAGGGCAATTTCATTTCTAGTCATGGGTCTATTTGGATTTTCTAATTCTTTCTTATTCAGTTTTGGAAGATAGTATGTTTCTAGTATTTTATCCATTTCTTTTAGGTTGTCAAATATTTTTTCATAGTAGTTTCTTATAATCCTTTGTATTCCTGTGGTGTTGGGTTATTACTTCTCTTTCATTTCTGATTTTATTTATTTGGGTCCCACACTTTTTGTCTTAATGAGTCTACCTAAAAGTTAATTTTGTTTTACTTGTCAAAGAACCAGCTCTTGGTTTGATTAAGTGTTTTCACTGTTTTTATTTTTTAGTCTTTATTTATTTCTGCTCTGTGCTTTATTATTTCCTTTCTTCTAACTTTGGGCTTTGTTTGTTCTTATTTTCTAGCTCCTTTAAGTGTAAAGTAAGGTTGCTTATTTGGGATTTTTCTTGTTCCCTTGAGGTAGGTTTGAATCTCTCTAAATTTCCTTTTTAGAATTTCTTTCTCTCTATCCCAAAGATTTTGGACCATTGTGTTTTCATTTTCATTCATATCTATGTAATTTTTAAATTTTCTCTTTGAATTTTTCATTGAAACCATTGGTTGTTTAGTAGCATGATGTTCAGCTTCCATGTTTTCATGTTTTATTCCATTTTTCCCCCTGTAATTGATTTCTAGTTTCATACTGCTGTGGTCTGAAAGGATGCTTACTATAATTTCAATCTCCTTAGAATTTTTGAAACTTGTTTTATGGACTAAGATGTGACCTATCCTGGAGAGTATTCTTTATGCATTTGAAAAGAATATATAGTGCTGGTTTTGGATGGAATGTCCTATAAGTATCTGTTAGGTCCATCTAGTCTAATATATCTTTCAAAGACACCTTATTGATCTTCTGCCTGAATGATCTGTTTATTGACATAAGTAGGGGGAGGTGTTAAAGTCGCCTACTATTATTGTATTGCTGTCAATATGTCTGTTAATATTTGCCTCATGTATTTAGATGTTCCAATGTTGGGTGTACAGATATTTACAATTATTATATCTTATTGTTGGAATGATTTCTTTATTATTATGTAGTGTACTTTTATGTCTCTTTTTACAGTCTTTGTTTTAAAGTCTATTTTGTTGATTTAAGTGTTGCCATCCTGGCTTTTTCTCCTCTTCCATTTGCATGACATAGCTTTTTTCCATCCCTTCATCTTCAGTCTTTATATATCTGTATGTAGTTCTGAAGTGCGTCTCATGTAGGCCGTATATACATGAGTCTTATATTTTTTAATCTATTCCATCATGCTGTGTCTTTTGATTGGAGTATTTAGATTTACACTTAAAGTAATTATTGATATGTATGTACTTTTTGCCATTTTAAAAATTGTTTTCTAGTTGCTTTCGTAGTGCTTCTCTGTTCCTTTTTTCTTGCTCTCTTTCCTTATAACTGATAACTTTTTTTTAGTGTTATGCTTGGCTGTCTCTTTACTTTTGAAATATCTATTACAGATTTTTGGTTTGTGGATACCAGAGGTTTGTACATAACATACTAAGTATATGGTGGTCTATATTAAATTCAAAAATTCTAGAAGAAGAAAAAAAAATTCTAGAATTTCATTTTTAACTTGTCTCTTCACATTTTATGTAAATGTTTTCATACTTTACATCTTTTTCTTTCATGAATTATTTAATTTTTTATATATAATTGATTTTACTGTTTTTGTCTTTTAACCTTCATACTAGCTTTATTATCTTTACTATATGCTTACTCCATTTATGGGCTTTTTTTCCTTTTAAAGTTTTCTTACTTTTAATGATGGCATTTGCCCACTTACAGATGTTACTTTAACATTTCTTGTAAGACTAATTTAGTGACAATAATGATCTTGCTGGGTAGCATATTCTTGGTTATAGTTTTGTTTTGTTTTCTTTTCTTTTGTTTCGTTTTCCCTTTCCAAACTTTGAATATATCATGCCGTTTTGTTCCGGCTTGTACAGTTTCTGTTGAAAAATCAGCTGATAGCTTTATGGGGCTTCCCTTGTACATAACTATTTCTTTCTCTCTTTGACTTTTTCCTTCTTTTGGTATATGTTTTTTTATTAGAGTTCAGTATGCCAACATATAGCATAACACCCAGTGCTCATCCCATTAACTGCCCCCCTCAGTGCCCATCACCCAGTCACCCCAGGCCCCGCCCACCTGCCTTTCCATCACCCCTTGTTTATGTCCCAGAGTTAGGAGTCTTTCATGGTCTGTCACCCTCACTGATATTTCCCACTCATTTTCTCTCCTTTCCCTTTGATTTCCTTTCACTATTTTTTATATTCCCCAAATGAATGAGACCATACAATGTTTGTCCTTCTCTGATTGACTTACTTCACTCAGCATAATAACCTTCAGTTCCATCCACATTGAAGCAAATGATATGGGTATTTGTCGTTTCTAATGGCTGAGTAATATTCCACTGTATACATAGACCATATCTTCTTTATACATTCATCCCACGATGTACACTGAGGCTCCTTCCACAGTTTAGCTATGGTGGACATTGCTGCTATAAACATTGGGGTGCAGGTGTCTTAGCATTTCACTGCGTCTGTATCTTGGGGTAAATCCCAAGTAGTGCAATGGCTGGGTCGTAGGGCAGTTCTATTTTTGACTCTTTGAGGAACCTCCACACAGTTTTCCAGAGTGGCAGCACCAGTTCACATTCCCACCAACAGTGCAAGAGCATTTCCCTTTCTCCACAACCTGTCCAATTTTGTTGTTTCCTGTCTTGTTAATTTTCACGATTTGCACTGGTGTGAGGTGGTATCTCATTTTGGTTTTGATTTGTATTCCCCTGATGACATGTGATACGGAGCATTTTCTCATGTGCTTGTTGGCCATGTCTATGTATTCTTTGGTAAAATTTCTGTTCATGTCTTTTGCCCATTTCATGATTGGATTGTTTCTTTGATGTTGAGTTTAATAAGTTCTTTATAGATCTTTGATATTAGCCCTTTATCTGATAGGTCATTTGCAAATATCTTCTCCCATTCTGTAGGTTGTCTTTTAGTTTTGTTGACTGTTTCCTTTGCTGTGCAGAAGCTTTTTATCTTGATGAAGTCCCAATAATTCACTTTTGCTTTTTTTCCTCTTGCCTTCATAGATGTATCTTGCAAGAACTTGCTGTGGCCAAGTTCATAAAGGGTATTGCCTGTGTTCTCCTTGAGGATTTTGATGGATGCTTATCTCACATTTAGATCCTTCATCCATTTTGAGTTTGTCTTTGTGTCTGGTGTAAGAGAATGGTATAGTTTCATTCTTCTACATATGGCTGTCCAATTTTCCCAGCACCATTTATTGAAGAGACTGTCTTTTTTCCAGTGGATAGTCTTTCCTGCTTTCTCAAATATTAGCTGACCATAGAGTTGAGGGCCCATTTCTGGATTCTCTATTCTATTCCATTGTCTATGTCTCTGTTTTTTTGTGTCGGTACCACACTGTCTTGATGAACACAGCTTTGTAGTACAAGCTGAAATCCAGCATGGTGATGCCCCCAGCTCTGGTTTTCTTTTTCAATATTCCCTAGCTATTCGGGGTCTTTACTCATTTCACACAAATCTTAAGATTATTTGTCCCAACTCTCTGAAGAAAGTCCATGGTATTTTGATAGGGATTGCTTAAATGTGTAAATTGCCCTGGGTAGTATTGACATTTTCACAATATTACTTCTTCCAATCCATGAGCATGGAATATTTTTCAATCTCTTTGTGTCTTCCTCAATTTCTTTCAGAAGTGTTCTGTAGTTTTTAGGGTATAGATCCTTTACCTCTTTGGTTAGGTTTATTCCTAGGTATCTTAGGTTTTTGGGTGCAATTGTAAATGGAATTGACTCCTTAATTTCTCTTTCTTCAGTCTCATTGTTAGTGTATAGAAATGCCACTGATTTTTGGGCATTGATTTTGTATCCTGCCACACTGCCAAATTGCTGTATGAGTTCTAGCAATCTTGGGGTTGAGTCTTTTGGGTTTTCTATGTAGAGTATCATGTCATCGGCGAAGAGGGAGAGTTTGACTTCTTCTTTGCCAATTTGAATGCCTTTTATTTCTTTTTGTTGTCTGATTGCTGAGGCTAGGACTTCTAGTACTATGTTGAATAGCAGTGGTGACAGTGGACATGCCTGTCGTGTTCCTCATCTTAGGGGAAAGGCTCCCATTATTTCCCCATTGAGAATGATATTTTCTGTGGGCTTTTCATAGATGGCTTTTAAGATGCTGAGGAATGTTCCCACTATCCCTACATTCTGAAGAGGTGTTCTCTTTTTTTTTCACTCTGAAGGGTTTTGATCAGGAATGGATGCTGTATTTTGTCACATGGTTTCTCTGCATCTATTGAGAAGATCATATAGTTCTCGTTTTTTCTCTTGTTGATATGATCTATCACAAGATTGCCTTTGATTGCTTTATGAGTGTTGAACCAGCCTTGCATCCCAGGGATAAATCCCACTTGGTCATGGTAAAAAATCTTAATTTACTATTGGATCTTACTGGCCAGTATCTTGTTGAGAATTTTTGCATCTGTGTTCATCAGGGATATTGGTCTATAATTCTTTTTGGTGGGGTCTTTGTCTGGTTTTGGAATTAAGGTGATGCTGGTCTCATAAAATGAATTTGAAAGTATTCTGTCCCTTTCTATCTTTTGGAACAGCTTTAGTAGAATAGGTATTGTTTCTTCTTTAAATGTTTGATAGAATTCCCCTGGGAAGCCATCTGGCCCTGGATTTTTGTGTCTTGGGAGGTTTTTGATGACTGCTTCAATTTCCTCCCTGGTTATTGGCCTGTTCAGGTTTTCTATTTCTTCCTGTTCCAGTTTTGGTAGTTTGTGGTTTTCCAGAAATGTGTCCATTTCTTCTAGATTGCCTAATTTATTGGCATATAGCTCCTCATAATAAGTTTTTAAAATTGTTTGTATTTCCTTGGTATTGGTTGTTATCTCTTCTTTTTCATTCTTGATGTTATTAATTAGAGTCTTTTCTCTTTTGCTTTTAATAAGGCTGGCTAATGGTTTATCTATCTTTTTAATTCAAAGAACCACCTCCTGGTTTTGTTGATCTGTTCTACAGTTCTTCTGGTCTCTATTTCATTGACTTTCTGCTCAGATCTTTATTAACTCTCTTCTTCTGCTTGGTGTAGGTTTATTTGCTGTTCTTTCTCCAGTTCCTTTAGGTGCAAGGTTAGCTTGTGTATTTGAATTTTTTCCAATTTTTTGAGGGATGCTTGTACTGTGATGTATTTCCCTCTTAGGACTGCTTTTGCTGTATCCCAAAGATTTTGAATGGTTGTATCTTCATTCTCATTAGTTTCCATGAATCTTTTTAATTATTCTCTTATTTCCTGCTTGACCCTTCCATCTTTTAGTAGGATGGTCTTTAACCTTCACATGTTTGAGTTTCTTCCAAATCTCTTCTTGTGATTGAGTTCAAGTTTCAAAGCATTACGGTCTGAAAATATGCAGGGGACAATCTCAATCTTTTGGTATCAGTTGAGACCTGATTTGTGACCCAGTATGTGGTCTATTCTGGAGAAAGTTCCATGTACACTAGGGAAGAATGTGTATTCAGTTGCATTTGGATGTAAAGTTCTGTAAAAATCTGTGAAATCCATCTGGTCCAGTGTATCATTTAAAGCTCTTGTTTCTTTGGAGATGTTGTGTAGAAGATCTATCATTTACAGAAAGCGCCCTGTTGAAGTCTCCCAGTATTAGTGTATTATTATCTAAGTATGTCTTTACTTTGGTTATTCATTGATTGATATACTTGCAGCTCCCACAAGTAGGGGCATAAATATTCATGATTTTTAGGTCCTCTTGTTGGACAGATCCTTTAAGTATGATACTATGTCCCTCTTCATCTCTCATCTGAGACTCATCTCAGTCTTTGGGACAAACTTTAGTTTATCTGGTATGAGGATTGCTACCCCTGCTTTCTTTTGAGGACCATTTGAATGATAAATGGTTCCCCAACCTTTCATTTTCAGGCTGTAGGTGTCCTTAGGTCTAAAATGAGTCTCTTGTAGACAGTAAATAGATGGGTCTTGCTTTTTTATCTAGTCTGGAACTCTGTCTTTTGATGGGATCATTTAGCCCATTCACGTTCAGAGTTACTATGAAAGATATGAATTTAGTGTCATCATAATACCTATTCAGTCCTTGTTTTTGTGGATTATTTCTTTGGGCTTCCTCTTTCTTTTACAGGGTCCCCCTTAGTATTTCTTGCAGTGCTGGTTTGGTGGTCACATATTCTTTCAGTTTCTGCCTATCTTGGAAGCTCTTTATCTCTCCTTCTATTCTGAATGACAGCCTGCTGAATAAAGGATTCTTGGCTGTATGTTCTTCTCATTTAGGACCCTGAATATATCATGCCAGCCCTTCCTGGCCTGCCAGGTCTCTGTGGAGAGGTCTGCTATTAATCTTATATTTCTCCCCATGTAAGTTAGGGATCTCTTGTCTCTTGTTGCTTTAAGGATTTTCTCTTTATCTTTGGAATTTGCAAGTTTCAATATTAAATGACGAGGTGTTGAATGGTTTTTACTGATTTTGAGGCAGGGGATGTCTCTATCTCCTGGATCTGAATGCCTGTTTCCATCCCCAAATTAGGGAAGTTCTCAGCTATGATTTGTTCAAATATGCTTTCTGGTCCTCTGTCCCTTTTGGTGCCCTGGAACTGCAATTAAATGTAGATTTTTCCTTCTGAGGCTGTCATTTATTTCCCTTAACCTTTCCTCATGGTCTTTTCATTGTTTTTCTCTTTTTTCCTCAGCTTCCTTCTTTGCCATCAACTTGTCTTCTATGTCACTCACTTGTTCTTCTACTTCATTAATCCTCATTGTTAGGACCTCCAGTTTGGATTGCATCTCATTTAATTGATTTTTAATTTTGGCCTGAATAGATTTAAATTCTGCAGTCATGAAGTCTCTTGAATCCCTTATGCTTTTTTTCTAGAGCCACCAGTAGCTTTATAATTTTGCTTCTGAATTCGCTTTCTGACATCAAATTGTAATCCAAATTTTGTAACTCTGTGGCAGAGAGTACTGTTTCTGATTCTTTCTTTTGTGGTGAGTACTTCTTTCTAGTCATTTTGCTCAGTGAAGAGTGGCTAAAAATGAGTTGTACTGGAAAAAGGAAGAAAAAGAAAAGAAAAGAAAAAAAAAAAAAACAAACAAGGAGGGGTGTCCTCTGGTTCTATATACTCTAAATCCCTTTACTTCCCCTGGAACTTTCCAGTGCTGCTCAGTCAAGAACTTGTTCTTCCCCTGTCCTTCCAGCTGGTCTTCTGGGGGAGGGGCCTGCTGTGCTGATTCTCAGGCGTGTGCAGGGCTCAGTGGGAGTTGCCCCGCCCCCCACCAGGTGCTGGGCTCAGTGGAAGCTGTTTGTCCTGTGAGGCCTCTGTCCCCTGGTGGCCCCACCCCTCCCAGGCACAGGGTGACACCAGGAGGAACAACACCACTGGCAGTGGCCAGGTCCCCAGCTCTGGAGGCAGCTCCCGCAGTAACTACTGCATCTCCCAGTCGCACTGGCCTAGGTGCTCCGGGGTCGGAGGGCACTGACTGTACAGCTTGGGGGCGCCCCACAGCAGGAGCGACCTTGTTGCACTGTGTCCTCCCCACCTTCCCCTATCCCGGGGGGAGCGCAGGATCCTGGGCTGTGTCTCCCAGCATCCTAGGATTCCAGCACTGCTGGAATGACACTACTGGGGCCATGGCTCCGGAAGGCAGCAGGGTGCAGTACCCTCTGCCCGGAGCCCCCGCCTGAACTGCTCCCCAGGCCCCCCGGGCGGGCACTCCAGCCTTTTACCAAGCTCCGCCCATGGTTTGTGGGGTGCTGTCCCCCAGGTGCACTTCCTCTGTTAGTGACCCCAGGAAACTGGAGGCTCTGCTGCCCCTCCTGCAATCCTGCCAGAGTTCCCTGCTCAGCACCTTTCCATCCAGGAAGAATCTTGGTGCAGATTTTTAAAGTTCCTGCTTCTCCGGGTCTGGGCTTTCCTGTCCTGGAGGCTCTCCCTGCGGGCCTTAGTCTGGCTTCTCCTGGTGCCCCTTCCCAACTTGATTCTTTTTTATTTTTATTTTTCTGCCTTCCTACCTTGTTAGAAGCACAGACTCTTCTCTCTATAGTGTTCCAGCTATTGTCTCTTTAAATCTCAGGTTGAATTCGTAGGTGTTCAGGATGATTTGAAAGTTATCTAGGTAAGTTGGTAGGGACAGGTGACTTGGGGACTCTACTCCTCTGCCATCTTGCCCCACCCCCTCTCTTTGACTTTTTTATTATGATGTGTTGAGGTATGAATCTGTTTGGTTTCATCTTGTTTGGAACTCTGTGATTCCTGAAGCTGGGTATCTGTTTACTCCCTCATGTTTGGCAAGTTTTCAGCTATTAATTCTTCAGGTAACTTTCTGTCCCTTTCTCTCTTCTTCCTCTGTAACTCAAAAAATGTGAATGTTTCTTTGCTTGATATCCAAGAGATTCTTTAATCTATCCTCAGCTTTTTGTTGTTGTTGTTCTTTTTCTTTTTGCTATTCAGCTTGGGTATTTTACATTACTCTGTCTTCCAGGTCAAGTCATTGATCTGTTCTTCTGCATCCTCTAATCTACTGCTGATTCCTCCTAGTGTATTTTTCATTTCAGTTTGTATTCTTTAACTCTAATTAGTCTGTTTTAATATCTTCTATCTCTTTGTTGAATTTCTCCCTGAATTCATCCACTTTGTCTCCAGCTCAGTGAGTATCTTTATGACCATTACTTTTAGCTCTTCATTAGGTAGTTTCATCATTTCTATTTCATTTAGTTCTTTTTCTGAGGTTTTATAATGTTCTTTCAGCTGGAAGATATTCTTTGGTTTCCTTATTTTGTTTGACTTTCTGTGTATCTATAAATTAGGCAGAAAAATTACTTCTCCTAAATTTGAAGGGCTGCTGTTATGTATACTCACCCCCTGTATAGGCTGTTTATGCCTAGTACCTTTGACTGGCTGTCTGAAGCTGTGGCTGGCATGGCCTGGGACATTCTGTGCTGGGGGGGTGTCCTGGTAGGATGGCAAGAGGTAAAGTTGGTATGGGCCAAGATGTTTATGGGGCTCTTTGCACAACGAGCACCCTGGAAGGAAAGCTGAAGTGAGTGTAAGCCAAGGAATCTCAGAGCACTCTGTGCAGTGGGTACCCTGGCACAATGATGGAGCTGAGACAGGGTGCAGGCGATGGTGTCCTAGGGTGCTCCACCGAGAGGACACTCTGATGAGACAATTGGAGTTGAGGTGGGCACCATCCCAGAGCATTCTGCACAGGGGGCACCTTAGTGAGTTGTATAGTGCCAAAGTGGGCATGGGCCAAGAAGTCCCAGGGCACTGTGCACCAGGGGTGCCCTAGCAAGTTGTCTGGAGCTGAGATGGTGTGGGCTTGGAGAGTTCTGGTCTGCTTTCCATCTGTGTCACTATGGCTAGACATGGCTGAAGCTGTAATGAACACTGACCAGGGTCATCCTAATATGTGTAGTGCTGAGGCCACCTTGCTGGAAGAGTTTGGTCTGGTGGGCTAGAGGCCCAGCTCACTGATATGGTAGGCTGGCTAGGGCACTCCAATTCTTTCCTCTCTACACTATCAGGTTTGCAGCATTGGGTGTGGGAGTTCCTGTTGTTAACATGTCTCCACCTCTCTTGCTGTTCTCTATGTCGTCTCTCTCCTTTGTTATGCAGAAGCTATTCAGTCAATTCTCAGTTTTTCTTTTTTAGGAGGAATTGCTCTATAAGTGCATAGTTGGTATGTCTATGGAAGAGTTGAGTTTAGGGTCTTCCTATGTTACCATCTTATTCCCTCTCTTTCAGTACAACACCCCTTTACATTTGCTTTTGAAGTTAGAAAGTGGGACCTTTCTAGGTCCCACTAGAAGACCCTGGCAAAATAAGATTGTCAGTATTTGGGATTAATAAGCGTTAGGGTTTGGATATAATTTTACTGGTTTTCTATGGTTGCTGTTATGTTTTATTTATTTATTTTTGTTCATTTTGCTAACCAACTTAATATTTATCCCCCTTTTGTTTTGTATATTTATGCCATCCAATCCACATAATGCTGGTAGATATTTAAGTTATGTTTAGAGGGTACCAGTTTTGAAACTATTCTTGTTATTTCTAGTAGTATATGTGAACAGTTTATAAACTCAGAACTCCATTGCTTTATCCAGGTGGCGAAGTAGTCATTATCCTGCCTTCTTAACAGGAATGCTATGAAGTTCAAATACAGTAATATACATGGAAGTGCTTTTTAAACTAGAAGGAGGAAGGAAAGCAGGGATGGTATGAATATGAGTATACTTGTGTTCGTTTGTTCAGGCTACGAAAACAAAATACCACAGATTGTGTGGCTTAAACAACATAAATTTATTTTCTCACAGTTCTGGAGGCCAAAAAGTCCAGCAGGATTGGTGTCTTCTAAAGCTTCTGTTCTTGACTTACAGATAACCGTCTTTTACTCTTTCCTTCATGTACATGCATTCCTCATGTTTTGTATGTCCAAATATCCCCTTCACTAAGCACACTAGTCATATTGAATTAAAGCCCACCCCAACAGTCTCATTTTAACTTAATCACTTCTTTAAATGCCCTATCTTTAAACATAACCACATTCTGAGGTACTGGGGATTAGGACTTCAAAATGGGACTTCAATTTGAGGAAGCATACATAGTCCAATCCATAATAATACTGTACAAACCATGTTTTAGAGTTTATGATTTTGTGTAGACTTCTTGACTTTCTTTTTTTTATTATTTATGAAAAAAATTGATTTTAATTTCATGACAAGTTAATATGATTATGATTAAAGTAGGAGAACTTGGCCACATGCTTCCTTGCAACTATTCCACTCTATGACTTCAGAATTCAGTTATATTAAGAGATACCAATTAACTTGGAAAGAAGTTTCAAGATCTAGCTTTAGTTTAAAACAAATTATGGGAGAAAACACACACACACTCTATGTAAAATTATTATCATTCCTCCTAGTATGTTTTCTAGAAGTCCTATGAAGAATCATATTTGAGAAAGCATACAAGAAATGTTCCAGCAAAAGTTTAGCATTAAAAAGTGTAATGAGAAAGTACCTTATCTTTCTGCTGATTCACTCTGTTTGATGGCACATTGCTAACCCCCATCTGCCTCTCACTCTGTTTCCATTCTTCTGGTCCTACAGCTGCAGGTTTCTCTCCTCTGCATCCCTTTCAACCCATACTTCTGTTCCCTATATCATAGCACAATTATTCCATAAATAGTGCTAAGGCAACCACCTGCACCATCATTTGTCACTAGTATTTCTCCATTATTTGTTCACTGCTATATTTCATAGTTCACATGCTGGCCCTTAGCATGAGTCTAATTATCTAATTTACCTGCATTCATATCATGTGGCAAGCTATCATATTACTGACAACACTTACCTGTCCTCTCCTAGATCTTTTCTAGCAACAGTTTATTCCTCAAAATATGTTCCAGTAGCATATTTATATTTCCTCTGTTGTAACACTTGTCACATTGTGTATACTTGCTTGTAGATTCCATCTTTTCTGCAGGATGGATGATTCCTGAAGACAGTAACCATGTCTTCTTCATTGTGATTTATCTTTAAATTAGCACAGTGCCTGATGTAAAGTAGATATTAGTATACTTTGAAAAGATAGGGTGGTATAGTGGTTTAGAGCATCCTGGAGCCAAACTACATTAATTTTTGACAATGTGTGATCCTAGGTAACTTGCTTAGCCCTATGTTATCTCTAAAATGGAGGTAATAACAGTACTTACCTCTGAGACTTGTGGGAATTCTTATGGGAAGTGATATAGCTAAGGATTTAGAACAATGTCTGATGCATAGAACAATGTCTGATGCATACTAGAAAGGATTGGTAGTTACTGTTATTAGCAGTTAAATAATGCTTAGTTGAATGAAGGGATGAATGGGTGAATGCATTTTCAGTTGACATTTGGCAATAAGTTGCCAAGTTAGTATCACTAATAAAGTTTGAGGCATATTTTGTTCTAATTTTAAAAATACATTAGACATTTAAGATGTCTTTAAAGCAATCACTCATTTTGCTTTACAATGAAATTTTTCTTTTCAGCAGTGATAACATGGGCTCTGTCAGAATCAATATTCTGGATAAATGTTTAAGAGGGAATGGGCTAGGATATAGTTTCCCATAGCATTTCTGATGGCATCTGGGATTGTATTCACATCAGATTTCCTTTCATAGTATATTGTCTTTTCATTTTTCAAAATCTATTTTCCTTACAGAGCTGATACATAGTAAGGCACTTAATATTTATTGAATGAATGAATGGCATAGGGCAAACCATTTGAGGAATTATTGTTTATGAAGTTCACTGCTAGAAAAATACTGGAAAATTACAACTAGAGAATATCTTTAAAGAATAGATTCATTATGGTGATATTCTTTATGTTGTCTTTGTTCCTTGTCTTACATTATAAAATAAGCTTTCATTGTGATAGAGTAGAAAGATCCTTAGTCTAAATTTTTGGATGTATGAAGGGTGAATGTCATTTAAGTTCTATGGGGCTCATAATTAAATAAGGATAATTATATAAGTATAATTTTATAGTAGTGTGTAGATTAAATGATATAGTTGTATTGAAATACCTATGCATAGTAGTATCTGTAAAGACTTTCATTTTCTTTCCTCTGGTTAGTCATCAGCCATATTTTTCAGTTTCTCATTGCAACAAGAGAATGGTGATGATTAATGAGACACTACAATTAAAAGCACCTTGGTGGGGAGCACTCTTTGCTCATTCTGAGAAGGTATTTAATAAAAAAAATTTCAAGTTGAAAATGTTAACTGTATGATGGAAAAATGAATATCAAGATCAGATAGCATTTTTCAAAGTATTGGAACTTTGGACAAATAGTTGGAAGTTTGGCCCTCAACTACTTCAGAAATCTATAGACCAAAGAGTTTCTGTGAACTTGATCAAGGCCTAGAGGCCTCCAACTTGAAACAAATTATTGTAAGAGCAATATAGCTATAGGCATTTCTATCAATCATAGAAGTAAAAAGCAAAAATGAAATTCCCTGCATTTGCAACCATTTATATGTTTTTGTTTCAAGTTTTTATTTAAATTCCAGTTAGTTTATATGTAGAATAATATTAGTTTCAGGGGTAGAATTTAGTGATTCATCACTTACTTATAATATCCAGTGCTCATCAGAACAAGTGCCCTCCTTAATACTGTATTTGCATTTTAACCTATTTCTTTAATTTTTACAAAGACTGCCATTTAGTTATACAGGTACATCTTTCAGCTTACAATGGCTATTGTATGTCAGCTAGAGAGAGAGAGCACTGTCTTGGGAGAATAGAGATGTGGTTTCTTGACCTATACTGATTAGGTGTGCACTTTGGTCAAGTCACAACATCTACCAAACAATCTGCATGAATCCAGGACAGCCTTTTCCTCAAAGCTGTGAGGTTTTTGTACAAGAAATACCCAACCTCACCTATTCTAAGAGTCTTCAGGGTAGAGAGGCCAGAAGAGGGAAAGGCTATGAAAGCAGTGGTAATTCTAAAAGCAACCAGTTGGCCCCATTTTAATGATAAATGACCAAAGAAGGTACCATATAAATCAACCATTAATCTGATTCTAAGTTTTCCCTTTTTCAGTTGAGTTCTTTTTTCTTTCTAATAAATTTTTGAGGTAGCATGGTGAAATGGAAAAGGCACTAAACTAGAAATCAGGAAGTACATTTCCTTTTTGGACAAAGGTTATTATTTCCTTCATATGTTTTCCTTGGACAAGTCTGTCTCTGATTTTTTTCAAAGTCTGACTTTTTTTTTTAAGTGAGAACAAATTTTCAGCCCTAATTTATATATCCTTCGTGATAACTTAATTTGATGAATTTAACAAGTATTTGTGTGCTATTACTGGGTGCCAGGGCACTGACTGTTCCTTTATGCAATTCTTACATTCAACAAAAAATTCTTGGACATACACCATTTACTAGATGCCCTGCTTAGTTCCAGCCTACTGTCATAGATGCTACAATCTTGCGAGGGATGATGCATTAAATCCATTGAAATATTCAATACTATGCCAAAAATATGACTACATTACTATAGGAAAAGAGGATGGGATAATTAACTCTGCCTCAGGTAGTGGCAAGGTCACCAAAAGCCTCAGAGAGGGAGTGGCACATGAGTTTGGTCTTAAAGCATAGGTAAGATTTCTCTAGGTGAAAGGATTAGCAAAACAGAGAGTAGATATAGAAATATTTGGCAAAATAGAAAATTATGACAGATTACTGCTATTATTTGTAGAACCCTCATAGTTTACTACTGCAGACATTGAAATAGCAGTGATGTAAATCAATCTTAATTAGTCAATTGTTCAGGAACACAAATGAGAGAACCCAGACCCTATAACCATTCTTTTATCTTCAATGTTAAATGTCCATGTATGTGACTGGTTTGGAATTGGTTAAACTATTTACTTCACCACTGTTTGTATCAGTTGGTCACACCATTGCTTTCTTAACATTTATAAAGTCTACTATAGACTATATGCCATAGGCTATATCCCAAGTGCTTTACATACATCTTTTTGCTTACTCAATGATAAGTTATGACCCAATGATAGAGATACTGTTATTACATTCACAGAAATAAAGTTGGACACCATGTGGATCGATGTGACTTGTCTGATGACATAGAATTACTCAGGGAGGTAGGTAGGGGGATGGGGGTAACTGGGTGATGAGCATTAAGAGGACACATAATGTAATGAGCACTGGGTATTATATGCAATTAATGAATAACTGAACTCTACCTCTAAAACTAATGATACACTATATATTAACTAATTGAATTTCAATAAAAATTTAAAAAATTCATCAGTGATGGGATTTCAAAACTGATATATCTGAGTCTAGTTCTCAGCTTCCATATGTTAATTCTCTAATGTATAAGAGAATATATTTAAATGGGTATATTTAAATCTACACTATATTATATGTAAATATGTTCAGCAGAGTCCGGTATATTAGATTCTACTTTGATAGCTGATTGATCTGTAATAATTCCTCCATTCACTTAGAGTAGTCCCATTCATAGAACTGGGACCCATGGTTATATTTGTGTTGTATGATTATGTCCCTCTGCCCAAAGCTGACAGTCTAGGAATGGACTCCTGATGAAATATGGGCCAATAATGCTTTCTTCTCCCTTTAGATGTATTTTGCTCTCTTTGAACTCGATATGAGAGAGTTGGCCTTTGGTGATAAAAGCCACAATATGACACCTGGAATTTGCCAGAGGCCATTTACCTCAACCTGGAGAGGAAACTATAGTTTGTTTTGTTTTTTTTTTTAATAACAGCTTTATTGTTTTAGAATTCACAACCATAAATTTCATATTTTAAAATGTACAGTTCATGGGTTTTTGGTAGATTCAGAGTTCTACAACTATCACCCCTAATTCTAGAATATTTTCATTGCAAAGCATTTCAACTCATTGAACTCAGATTTGCAGATACAGTTATTTTGCCTATATGTAATTTAAACATCTTTCCTAGACTCTCACCCACTAATCAGGAGGAAAAACTTGCCCAATATATTGTAAAGCCCAGTCCAATCCAACAATGTAGCATGTCAATTCAGCTAAAACTCAGATTCTTTTAAAGAAATAGGCAAATCCTGGTAATGTATGTGAATCCTCTTTAGTTCAGTGGATAGGGGATGTGCTTTGTTATCAGACTGCGCTAGATTAAAATCTGATCTGTCAAACCAAACAGCTCCATCACTTTGGGCTAGTCATATCTCTCCCATTGAATTATTTTTCTGATAAATCAGGATAATAATTCACAGAGCTTTCAGAAAGATTAAGTGAGATAATATATGAGAAGAATCTAATGCAATCCTTGGAATAGGTGGTAAATCCATTCTCCCTTGAGAGTCTAGGCATATGTAGGGAATGTAGGAGTAGCAGAATATACTAGAAAGTAGTATTTCCTCTTCTATAGTGTGAGGTTATTGTTGGGGCTGTTGTTGGAGAGAGGTGAGGGAGAAGCTTTCCCCTTCTGTGGTGTAGGGTTATTGATGGGGTGGGGGAGGCGGGAGGCATCCTTATCTGGAACTCTATTTTTTCAGCTTTCTTTGTGTGACCTGGGCATGATCTATATTTGTCTAGTGGTATGTGAGTGAAAAGGATGTGTATTGCTCTGAGCCAGGGTTTTAAAGATGCAAATTTATCTTTTTCCCTCCCTCTTTCTCCGTAGCTGGCTCTGAAGCCCTTTTGGATGCCAAGCTATAAGACTTGAACTACTCCATGGAGGAAGACTGCACACCAAATAGGAACAGAAGTGTGGAAGCTTGCACAAATGAGGAATAAGCTTTTATTGGGTTATTGAAATTTGGAATGTACTGATTATAGCAGTGAGTGTTATTCTAATACAATCTACAATAAGGCTCTATCCTTGGGATCTCATTGAGAAAACACAAATTATACTATCCTGGGGTCCATTGCTTTGTTTCTTCACAGAATACCAAATCTCATTCATTTAAATCCAATGCCATTTATGTTGCCTTTATGAGAGTATTTTTCAAAAAAGATCAATGAAATAAAACCGTAAAATTCATGAGGCTATTCCATGACCCTTGAATTATTTTTTTCTACCCTCCTTCAACATTCATTCAACAAATATTTATTGAGTGCATTGGTTGGATGAGGGGGACTAGTGGAGTTATATTTTAAAAAATAGAAGTACCAGACTAGGTAATTGGAAGGTAGTGTGCTCAAGGCAAGCTGTAGATCATAGGCGTATTACAACAGCCTTCATGAAAACCTGCTGACTTTTCAAAGCATATTTGATGACTGTGTCTACCTTTAAGTCGTTAGCTGTTGCTTATCAGATATAATACATTTAATTTTAAAACATTTTTCTCTCCTACGTATTAATCCTATGTGAGCTTATTGCTAGAGGAATTTCTACCACAAGATGCTGTTAAGAGAACAGAGACTACCTAGCAGTAGGGTTTTGTAGAAAAAGTGAGGCTTTGGAGCCATTGAAATCTACATTCAAAACCTGTTTTCAGCCTGAGACTCATTTTCCTTATCTGTAAAATGAGAAATTTAATGGCTATTTCTCAAGGTTTTAAAGAGAATTTTAAGTCATTTATATATAGTTAATAGTAGCCTAGTAAATGACAATAAAAGACAACAAGTACGATATTTACCCCCCAAATTCCCATCTAATTAACTCAAATTTCTTATGAACTCATGACTAACAAACACACTGCAATTATTGTGTGATTTAGCTCCTCCCCCTCTTTAACATATACAAAGAGCTCTCTGACCAAGTCTGACTCCAGTATGTGAGTATAACCATATGTGTATGCATGGTCACACATGTATACCTACCTCATGTGCACACATGTACTCTTACACATTTTTCTTCTGTCAGAGCATTCATGATGGGCAGCCTAATTTCCTCAATCTGAAGATTCTAGAGATTTTTCTATTTCTACCTACATTTTAAAGTCTCTACTCAGCTTCCTGAGTGAAATTTGTTTGTGTCACTATTGCATGCTTTAGGTTGTCTATTATTATTGTTTAGTCCCACTGAGAAGTGAAACCTCAGTGTATCACACCAGGAAACAAATGAAAACTCAGAATTTTAAAAAAGTCATCCTAAGCAACAATCTATAAATAAGCTAAATTAAAATTCTTTAAAAATTATCTGATGTTTTTGGAAATTGTAAAAGCCCTAGTGTGAATCGAATATGCCCAAGTTTGTTTTGTTTGTCTGTTTGGTAAAAACACTTGATTTGATGAGATGTTTAATAAACTTTGGCCTTTCCTCTGACAGTATGTATCTATCCAGGTGTGCTTTTGGCTCTTTGCATCCATGTTACTGAGAGAGAAAGCATGGAGTAAATTTAGTGGTAAGATTTGTTTTTAATAGTTTTTAGGTGGGAAGGACAGATTTAAGGTATAAAATGGTGAGGACAGCACTAAATGCTTCGCTCTAACTGCTTCTGTGCATGAAGATAGACAGTCTGATGCTCCTTTCAGATTTAAGAGATTGATAACTCAGTCCCTGAGGTATACAAGAAATAAAAAATCTTTTCCATTCTGATTTTTATTCCATTTCAGAGGAATGAAAAATCATTGCCCTAGTGAACAGGGCTAGCATTTACTAAGTATCTAAATATTTTTGTCTATTTCATTAATTCACAATATTCTCAACAATGCTTTGAGTAAGGTACTGTTTTGAGTAAGGTACTGTTATTACCCATGTTTGTGAGGAAGGAGACAGACACAGACTAAATACATGGTCAAGTAAAGAGATAAGGCTTGAACTCAGGCAGTTTGGCTTTTCACAACTTGGCTCTACCTGCCCTCAAAAGCATGTGCCCAGAGGTACCTGTGGTGGGCAGCTATGTAATCATAGTTAAGTATATGGGTTATGGTGTTACATATCTTTAAATTGTGGTCCTGGGTGTGCCATGCATACCTGTGTGTGACTTTGAGCAAAGTATCCCATCTACTTGAAGTTTATTACTGAGTGACATGATTAGATAATACCATCTACCTGATAGGATTCCTTAGATGTGTAATGGAATTCGGATGCTGAGCACTTAATACATGTTAGCTATTACAATTATTTTTCTCCTACTAGCTTTTAAGCTCCTCAAGGATAAATTGTCCTGGTCATTACTAGATTGCTCAGTGCCCAGCACCATGTTTAGTAAATGATCAATAGAAGTGGAATGGTTGAAGAAAAACCACCTCCATTTTGAAGGGCATTGACTGTTCTCTGAATGTGTGTCTCTTGTCCCAAAGGGTCTCCTGTTTTTGTCTTTGGGATACTGAAGATATAGGGGCCTTCAGGCAAAGATAGGCCCTTTCCATAAATAGGTCAGGTTATTTTCCCTCCATGAGACTCTATACACTAACACAAAGTACCTTTGGGCCAGAGTCTCATGAAAAGTGGTAGGCTGGCTGGTGGCAGAGTCATCTACACAAAAATATACATGGATTTCTCTGAGTCATTCATTCATTCACCAAATAGTCATGATATAATTTTTGTGTTTCTGGCTCCATAAAGCTCAAGGAAGATAAAATCAAGTGACATCAGTTCTCTCTCTTCAACAAAATTGTAATCTGGGTTAAAAATGGCAAATACATGTTCCCTACATCCTTCCTAACCATGCCCACAATAGAATATGATAGTTGTCTTCATGTTGCTATGCCTGGGCCAAGAAGTTACTAGAATAAAACTCCTTAGTAGCAGAGTTTCTGGTGTATTTACTATGCCATTACCAGGATGTGGTCATAATAGGTGTTCAGTATATACTTGTTGAAGGAAGGGATTAAACACAATTGGCACTAAGGGTGAAATCTATTAGAGGTCTCAAGAGTTTGGGAAGTTATAATTCTGATTCTAGGAAATAACAGCTTATCAAGGAAAACTAGTCTTACCCTCTAGACTTATAATTGATAAACCCTTCCAATAAGGACTTTCACATGGTTAGTTTAGAAAGGGTATATATATATATTGTTTTCCTTTCCACATGCTCCTTGTGACATATCTATTGTATATTACAGGTGGTATATGCTAATGCCCTTACCTCCTCTTTAATATTAATGAAAAATAAAGCAGAGTGAACAGAAAACTGTCCCAATGTGTGACAAACACAAAAACTTCAAAAAACATTTGAGTATAACGCATCTGGCATCTATAGTCACTGAGTGGTCATTAAAGTGGCAGAGACTCTATAGGCTAGGCTAGGTGAGCAATGGCCCATAACTAGACTATTATAAAATTGAATGATTATGAAAAAAATGGAAAGAAGAGATTTCAGAGACAGACTGAAGTTTGTTTCCAACTATTGCTATGTGTTTTTTTTTTTAAGATTTATTTATTTATTCAGAGAGAGAGACAGAGGCAGAGACACAGGCAGAGGAAGAAGCAGGTTCCATGCAGGGAGCCTAACATGGGACTCGATCCCAGGTCTCCAGGATCACACCTCAGGCTTCAGGGGGCGCTAAACCACTGCACCATCAGGGTTGTCTTGCTATGTGGTTTTGAGTGTTACTCAAAGCTTCTCTGGGTTTGCTTACTTAAGTTGAAAAATAGCCATGTGATCCAGCAATCCCATTTGTGGGTATACATCCACAGGAAATGAAATCAGTATCTTGAAAGGTATCTACACTCCCATATTCACTGAAGCATTATTCACAAATTGGAAAGGCATGGAAACAACTTAATTGTCTGCCGACAGATGAAAAGATAAAGAAAATGTGAGATATACATATATATATGTACACACACATATACACATATGCATACACACAATGGAATATCATTCAATTATAAAAAAAAGGGAAATCCTGCCATCTGTGTCAACATAGATGAATCTGGAGGACATTATGCTTATAAGTGAAATAAGCCAGACACAGAAAGACAACTGTATTATTTCCCTTACATGTAAAATATAAAAAAAAAAAAAAAAAAGAAAAGAAAAGAAAAGAAAAGTTGAACTCACATAAGCAGCAGAGAGTAGAATGGTGGTTACCAGGGTCTGATGAATGGAGAAATGGGGAGACATTATTCAAAAGGTACAGACTTTCAGTTAGAAGATGAATAAGTTCTGGGGTCTAATGTAGGGCATGGTGACTACCAGTTAATAATACTATATTGTATACTTAAAATTTGCTAAGAGAATAAATATTAAGTATTCTTACCACACACCCAGGAAAAGGTAATTATATAAGGTGATAGAAGTGTTTAGCTTGATTGTGGTAATTGTTTCACAATGTATATGTATATTAAGTCATCACGTTGTATGCCAGAATTTTTATTTGTCAATTATACCTCAATGTAGCTGGAAAAAAATTAAAAAGTCAGAATAAGAGTTAATACTACGTACTTCATAAAGTTCTTGCAATTAGTTATGTGAAATTATCCAAACTGAGAGTCTAGTTCAGTGAAAGCCTAAATTATTAGTAATTTTTAGTCATAGCCATTGTTTTCTTGATTCATCTTTTACATCACAATGCAGTCAGTAGAGGACAATGTGCTTAATGTACCTACCACTTTTCTAATTGTCTGCTGGTATATGATGCCAATTAAATGAGTTTCAATTATGCAGCACTTGAATTAAAGGAGGTTGGAGAATTGAATTCTAATCAGCAAAAGAGCCAGTTTCAACCAGTGTGTATCTGTGTCCCGTGACCACTTGTGTTTGTTATATTATGTGTTTCAATTGACCAGAGTGGACTTCCTTTGCTTCTAATCCCTTGAGCCAAAAGTTAGCCATCTTAGCATTCTTTCAGCCACGTAGTAAAGTACATCATAATATAATGAAAGGACCCATATTTTGGAATGAGAAAGATCTTGCTTTAAATTCTGCCTCTGTTACCAGCTCTTAACCTTGGGGATTTGGGGAAGTCACTTAACCTCTCTAAACATTAGTTTCTCATCCCAAATGTATAGCAATATAATTATTACTTTAGAGGGGTTCCCTGGCTTTAGTCCTTACCCCTTCATATTTGTATTCTAGTCTATTACTGAAATAATCTATCTAAAATCTAAATCAGGGACACCTGGGTGGCCCAGCGGTTGCACATCTGCCTTTGGCTCAGGGCATTATCCTGGAGTCCTGGGATCGAGTCCCACATCAGGCTTCCTGCATGGAGCATGCTTCTCCCTCTGCCTATGTCTCTGCCTCTGTGTGTGTATGTGTGTGTGTCTTTCATGAATAAATAAGTAAAATCTTTTAAAAAATAAAATCTAAATCATATCATGTTTCTTCCTTGCTAAAACTCTTTAAAAGACCTGCTACATCTGTATTAGGTGGGGGGGGGGGGGTTGAAAATATAGGTTCTCTGCTCCCCCCCTCAGACTTAGTAAATTATAATCTCCCAGCATGAGGCCAGTAATCTAAAATTGCATGTGGCCCTCCTGTGAATCACAATGTTTACATTCATTAGCTTAACTTTTCCATGATTTGATCCCAGTATCATTTTAGCATTATTTCACACCCACCTTATCACAGGCTATCTGCAGCTATACCAAAGGCTGATCACTGTCCTAACATGGTACGTGTCTGCCGTTGCTCATGTCGCTTTCTCTGCTGGAATGAATTTCATATCTCATTTTTCTACTAGGTAATCTCATCCACATTTTATAACACTCAGATAAATCTTACTTCATCTATGAAGATTTTTCTTGCCCTCCTCCCAGAAAGGACTGAATACTTTGTTTAGGCCCCCAAATATGATGTACAGACTTGAAAATCAAGTGGATGACAATTACATTCATTTTCTTGCCTATACGCCTCTAAATGGCTGGATTGGAGTTCTCTTATTTGTCTTTGTGTCATCAGCACTAGCACATAGTACATGGGCAACAAAATTTGATGAAGAAATGAAGCCCATCTTTTGAAATTATGCACTCTGGTACAGAAATGTGTAGCTTTGATGAATGAGGGCATAGAAACTACAAGTTGTAAATGATCTCTTTGCCTTTGATATGGTAAGAAACAAATCAGTCTCTCTCTCTTTGGATCATTAAACTTGGACCATTTCATTTGGAGATTCGGAGAAGCTGTTTCTACTGAATACTGCCTTCTATTTTTTAGAGCAGTGAGTAGTTTCAGAGGTTGGTCTGCAGCTGTGGCATTAATACAGATGCTGACATGTCAGTACACCCAAGGAGCAATGCTTTTTTGGGTGGAAAGATTATCAAAGATTTTCATTTCAGTCCAACCCAGAGGTTCAGGGATGATATAAACAGTATGCTGTTTTATCCATCCATGGTTGCCCAGGGAAGTGTGCTGTATTTTATGGGCAACCTGGCGGCAGGAGATATATTGTCCAGTGGTTTTTCTACCTGCTGTTTGATTTATGATTGAAGGTCAGCTATATTATGGCTCACCTGCCAATGCTAACTACCTTTTATAAAATTATGGTCCTTCTGAATGGATGAATGCTTCTTGGTTCACACTTTCCATCAGAGTTTTGTAGGTAACAGTTACTGATGCCAGTTGGTTCTTGGCAATAGCGTTAAACTTCAAGCCGTAGATGATGAGGACCCTTGGACCTTCTGATGTGTGGCTCAGGCCTTAAAATCTTTACAGGGAATACAAATGGTGATGCTAAATCAGGTTGATCTTTCTCCTACTCTCCTTAAACTTCTTTTCCTCTCTAGTGTCATGTTCCACTGCTGTAAAGAAGTTAAGGGTCTGTCAAACTGGTATTTATTCTCTGCTGAGTCAGGAACTCACTTTATAGCTGCATATTTTTTATTCCCTTTCCATCTAGGAGCAGTGATTTTGGGCTCCAGTTAGGTGATGAATTTTGTTGAGAAATCCTTATAGGAAGAGGGTACATCCACATAATATTCTGAAGTACTCAGTTGGCTATCACTCAGAAAATGAAGTATATAGGTTTGAAGCCTGACACCCCTTATATTCCTACAGTTCTTGACCTCTTACAAGATGTTCTCACTTACAATCTCAAGGTGATGCAGTAGAATGTTGACAAAATATACTCCAAAGCTAGATAGAACTATGTTTGAGTCCTGCTGATGTCATTATGTGATTGGCCTTGAGATTTTCTCTGTGCTCACCAGCAATAGTGCTGACAAAGTGTCATAGACAGCATATAGTAAGCATCCATTAAATATTATTTTATAGTTTTTTGGTAGCGTTTTTAGCTGGTGACTTCATCAATGCCTACTTTCTCTTGTGATCATTAATAACAACATATTAACTCAGTGGATGTCTTTGCTTCAACTTTACACAAGGTTAAGAATTCTCTAAAGGTCATCTCACTTATAGTTCTCCACATATATTTATATTGGGATTTTAGCAAAAATATTTACCTTTTAGTATAATCTCAGTATTTTTCCAGAAATACAAATTTCCTAGAAATGGTTATTCTAGTCATGCTATCTGAAGAAAATACGTCATTTTAATAATTTCTTACTAAGAATCTGACTTTGTATTGAGCCCAAGGTATAGCAGGAGAGATTCAAAGTATGAGTTCAGGTATAGCTAGACATGTAACAAGGCTATGCTTTGGCTCCTTTGATTACATGCTGTCCGAATTTGGGTCAGTAACCTACCTCAGTTCTTTCTCTCTCTCTCTCTCTCTCTCTCTCTTTCTTTCTCTCTTTTTTTTTTTTTTTAAAAATGAGTAACAGTGTATAAATATGAACAACAAAATTCAAAGGAATTTTTTGACAATGGATGAAGAAAACACTTAGATAAAACACTTATAGTGTCTGGCCCATATTTAGCACTTAACATGCAAGCTCCCACCCCAATAGCGGACTTGGCCTGAAAATGTCCAAAATCTAGTACCTACAGAGATAGGCAAAATGGGAACAAAAAAACATTCTTAGCAACAGGTAGGGACTTATAATAAGTACTTACTATTTACTACTGTAATTTCAAAGAACTTCTGTTCCCCAAACAGTGGTATTGGGAAATGCCATTTGGAAAATGTCCAGGAAACTGCATGCATAATACAATATATGACCTCTTTGAAACGTTTTTTGTTCATAGCCTCCCTAATAGTGACACCCAGGGGGAAAGTGAGGCAACACAGCTCAGCACTGCAGTCATCTGATCTCCAGGGCTACTAAGTTACCTAATGATTGAGTCCCTTGAATACAGAGATCTCTTTTTTGGCTTTGCATAGCAGAACACAAGGCTCAAAGTCTCAAAATTGCTGTTGAATTAACAGATAAATGAATGGAATTTAAAGATATTCAACAAAAGCTGCATTTATAATTTGCCTTGCATAAGATAGGAGCTCAAGAAATGGTTAATTAACTAATTAGTTAATGGGGATATAGTAGAAAGGTAGGTGACTCTTGAACTCCAGTGACTCAGGCATAATTGTAATTTTTCTTCAACATCTCAAAACATTTCAAATAACCTTTACTTTTCCTAATGAATGATTTTGAGATTTTTCCAAAAACTTACTAGCCAAAAACAGTCAGCATATTTTCTACAACTTGGCCAGAATTATAATGTGTAGGGAGAAGGATAGGCTAATTTTTAAATAGAGTAAGAGAGGCTCCCTGTGGAGGACTCGGTTGGCCTAAGAGTTCTTAGCTCTTACTGATTGGTCTAAAAAATCTTTGAAGGTGCAAAATAGTACATTTATTTTTTGGTTTTCACTCAAGCTCCTAACCACAGCAATATGCCTAATTCTCTCCACTTATAAACTAATAAGAAAACTTTTCTTACTGAAATAGACCAACAGCATGTTGATTCATTACTGGTCCCCTTTTTAACTCTCCATTATATTGAAGACTGGAGCTTCATAGTTCAGACTTTAGGCCATCTTTATGACATAATATTCTTTCAGCTATTAGAAATGGTCATGAATGTTTTGAGTTATTTAAGCATCTGTGGAAACATGGACTACTACATCTTAAAGTGAAGTTCACATTTTACCAAGTATCATCTATATGTCTTATCAGTAGTTTGAAAATGATTAAAGGAACACAATATAAAACTACAATACTGGCTATTACATGGGCACTAATTCCCAAAGCAGCATATTCTTTCAGTTACACTAAGTGTTACACTAGTGTAATCACTAAGCCATCTAGGTCTAATTGATTTCCATACAATAGATAGGGATGCTTTCTAAGAGATTATTCTATTACTAAATGAAGACTGCTGAAACCTTGGATTGGTTTGTTATTGGATTTTGAGATATATTGTTGATTCAATTTAGGCTTATCCACCTATTAAGACAGTCGTATGGGATAATTGTTCTAATGCTAAGAATATATTCATGCTGCATGATAAAGGCCCTATGTATTTTAATAGTTAACTAAAACACAACACATGTGATGACTGTTTCATCACTGCAGAATCTAGAGCTGCACTGTCCAATATGGTAGCCACTAACAGAGTGTGGCTATTCATATTTAAAATTTAGTTAAAACTAAAGAAAGTTAAAAATTTGGTTTCTCAGTAACAGTAGTCATGTTTTAGGGGCTCTATTGCTGCATATAGCTACTGTATTGGGCAGCATGTACATAGAACATTCCTACCATTGTTGAATGTTCTATTGGACAGCACTGATCTAGGGCGACCAACGAAGATATCCCAATTACAGCAGCCTTAATTAATGTCTGCAGGGTAAGCCACTTGGTGTTGCATTTATCTCCATTAGCTCTGTAAATCAGAAGGAAATGTGTTTATCCTGGATGACGTGGAGTTCTCTATAGGTCATTTCTTGATTTGAGCTTCAGGATTCTGAAATTCCATATCATTATTTTTTTACCTGCTGCTCTCCTACCATTTTTCCAATTAACTCTTTGTTTCTCACATATTTCTTTAAGAATGGCGGCACACTGTCTGGCAAGGGGTAAGGAGAGTAAGGAAAAAGGATTAGAGGGTACACTGATGTCTAAGCAATAAAACCCTAGCATTCTGGGTTTAGACGTTCTCACATAGTAAGAAGTTCTAAAGTTTCACTTTAGAAAAAGAAGGAGCCTTTAAAGGGTTGATTTCTGCTTTTTCTGGCAAACCTTAACTTCCTGGTTCAAAGAAAAGACATGTATAAATGAGGCCCACAAGGCTTCTTTGACATCAAATCACTCTTACAGCACAACATTTTGATGAGTTAAGTGTAAATGAACCAGAAACATATGGATTAAATTTCCCCCATGATAGTAAGAGGTTAGAAAAATGGAGGAGGAAACGTGCCTAGGAAAATGCATTTGGGGGCTTGCTGGGCCCTCCCCTAGTGCTTAACACTCAGAGTGTACCATTTTGCTGGAAGCAAAATGTAAAGTAGAAGCAGTCACCTCAGCTCTGTTCCTTATGCAAAGCTTCCAGGGGAAATTGGAAAAGACATTTGGGTTTCCCTTTTAGTTGATAAGACAATAATCCAGGTAGAGTGAAAGCTATGGCCATGTCTGGCACAATGGTGAATAAAAGGGAATGTGTGAATGTGTGTGTGTGTGAAGGGGGTGCTCCCTTCTCTGTGCCAGTGAGCAGAGTCAATTGATTAGGTGGGGTGGCCGTGGCCCATCAAGGTCTCTTAGAAGAAATAACATTTTGTGAAAGGCAGAGTTTTTTTTCATTTGAATACCAAGAGTCTCATCTGCCTTTTTGGGAGCCACTGAAAGATTTGAAGTGGAGGAAGATACATGATCAGATTACTCTGGCAGCCTTGTGCAGGGTGCATACAGAGGGGGAAAGATGTAGGTGAGGGAGAACAAGTCAGGGAGAGTAGGTGAGAGATGATGAGGTCTAGAAATCAGGGGAAAATGTAAATATTTATTTTAAAAAAAGGATTTTAGGGCTTGGTGATCCACTTGATATGGAAGATGAAATGAGGTAATTAGGTAGAAATTAAGTAATTTGTCCAAAGTCATAAATTTTTTTTACATCCAGCTCTTCTTTACCCCAAAGTTTGTGACAAACATAAACCAGGCAACCAATTTAATTGTTGATTCAATTCAATCACTGACAAGTATTTATTGAGCACATACCCTGTGTAAGATATTGTGTTAGATGTTTGAGATAATGCTGCTGAGTTTGGAGATAATTATTGCTGTAGCAGGGAAATTAGCTCATTAGTATCTTAAGATACTGTCTTCCAAAATCACTCCTGGAGGGCAGCCCAGGTGGCTCAGTGGTTTAGCACCGCCTTCAGCCCAGGGTGTGATCCTGGAGACACGGGATCGAGTCCCATGTCGGGCTCCCTACTTGGAGCCTGCTTCTCCCTCTGCCTGTGTCTCTGCCTCTCTCTGTCTCTCTCTCTGTCTCTCTCTCTCTCTCATGAATAAATAAATAAAAACTTTAAAAAAAAATCATTCCTGGAGACAGACCAGGTAATCAAAGAAATCTAATTTACTCATACTCCAGCTAGATTACTTTAGAACAGTTGCTGTTATACTTTGGTGTAAAAGTTTTGAAATAAGTTTGAGTTAAGGGAGAGCTGCCTGCTTTCTCTAAATCAGTTTATCTGTCTGTAACGAGCCCTTGGCCAGTCTCACTTGGCAGGCAGCAATATGCTGCATTAGAGGAAATTGCCACTGTCAATACTTATGGGCCCTTCTAAATCATTACTGCCATATAGGGTTTTAGACTAAGATGCACCAAATTAGGTCATTTACCCAAATAAGTAACCCATTCCTTCAAAAGGACAATATGTTCCCTTTTATTATCAATAGAAGCGATAGCCTTTCTGTCCATGGCTGGCCTTGTTCAAGAAAAAAAAAGCATCTCTGTTTTTCTTTCACTTCAAGACTGTATGATTCAATAAATTCCCACTTGATGAATTCTTGTTTAACATAAGGGATGAAAGAGGGAAATGGTAGGATCACTTCCCAGAACTTATTGCACTGACCGAAATACTCCCACAGCAAAAAAGGGGGTAGAGCTGATTTAGATAAGGTCTATCCACCTCTAATCCATGATCTTTCCATACCACCACCAGTTATGGAGTTGAGAGTAAGTAAATCTAATGTACCAAGTTAATCATCTTTCCTCCAAATTATCTCTACGAAGAGGTGCCACAGAGAGGTGGGGTAAGGAGAAGATACACTGTAGACCAAGGAGTAAAGAAACCAAAATCTGTCACCTCTCCTGAAAGCTACAGACCCCTATACTTCACTATAGTATTTTTAACACAAGTTAAGCTTAAATGTAAAAGACATGATGGTCTCCAAATATATAGTATATTGACTGAGAAATACATGATGATGTGGAGATATGTGTATTCTTGACTGGGACTTACCATATTTGCTGTGTTTTGTGAAAGATTATTACCTTCATGTTATTGTCAACTATCAATTGCTGAGTTATGCTAAGTCCATGTTTACCTATATGTCTTCTGTGAGAAGAATAAACTGTGTTTATATACACAAAAGGGAATGCTAGTGAACATTAAATATTTACTTTAAGGAAGATTTAATATTTTTTCTCTCTTCTAAAACTTCCAAGGGCCATCCATTGTTTTCAGAAAAAAGTTCAAGTCCCTTAGAATGGCATGGGTCCTCACAAATGGCCTATATAAAATAGAGAAAGTAGACTCCAGGGGTTAAGAGGAAGATCTGGAAATAGTGTGAGTTTGTGCCTGGGCTCAGTGAGTTCCCTGCTGTGTAAACTTGGCCAAGTCACATATCTTTCTCCATCTCAGGTTCTTCATCTTGATAATGAAAAAAATAATAACACTACCACCTAGTGTTTTTTGAAGTTTTAAATTACTGTATTTAAGGTCTTAGAATAGTGCCTGACATATAGTTAATACTCAATAAATGTCACCATTACTCTTTTTTCTCCTATATTAACTCTAAGCTACTTTACCTAGTATTCTGTGTCTAAGCCCAGACTGATTGAATTAATGTTAGTCATTTCTAGAAATTACCATTTCCTTTCAATACATGTGAATTATTTTTAAACTCAGGAAAAATATAGACTTTTTTCAATAAAAGACTATTTGATTAAATCTTCATGTCTATAATAGAAATTTTTTAAATTTTTGGCACTTTGTATCTTTTCTATACTTTTAACCTTCTTAGGAATATAATAAATTTTTTTAAACTGCTCTTTGCTCCACTACTATTATTTTTTACTATCATAACACTGTTGCTGCTACCATTTCTTGGGAATTTACTATGTCAGGCAGTGTACCAAGTGCTTTGTATGAATCATCTACTCTAAATCTTAAACAAAAAAAGAAAAAGAAAACCTTAAGGGTATTTATTCATTCATTCAACTCATATTATTCAGGGCTTTCTCTTTTTTTTTTTAAGGTTTAAGTGGGGTTTTTCTTCCAATTTTTATTTAAATTCTAGTTAGGTAACATGTAGTATAATATTGGTTTTAGGAGTATAATTTAGTGATTCATCACTTACCTACAACACCAGTGTTCATCATAATAAATGCCCTCCTTAAGACTCATCCCCACCCTCCCTCCATTAACTCTCAGTTCATTTTCTGTATTTAAGAGTCTCTTACAGTTTTCTTCCTTCTCTATTTTTTCTTCCTTCCTCTATGTTCATCTGTTTTGTTTCTTAAATTCCACATACTAGTGAAATCATATGGTATTTGTCTTTCTCTGACTGACTTATTTTGCTTAGCATTATAGACTCCAGCTCCATCCATGTCATTGCAAATGGGAAGATTTCTTGTTAATGTTCTAGGCATTGAGAAGACAGTGCTTAGGTAGAAAAAAGAAAAGAAGAAAAGAAAGGCAAGGCAAAGCAAAGCAAAGCTCCTGCCTTCATGGAGCCTCTAATCTGGTGGTACCTTCTGATGCCTCGTTTTAAGAAGGTGGCTTTTTCCTCTGCAATTCAGAGTGAGCAATCAGACCCAAAGTAATTGGATGCTAAATCCCATGCACAGCCCCTTTCCAAAAGTGCCATTGACAGTTTTTGTTTTTCCTCCTATTTCCTACTTTTCCCTTCCTAACATCCTCCATTTCCTGTTTGGAGATCCATGGAATTCTGAGGAAGCTGATTCTATCTTAGCTTGAGAGAAAGAGGTCTAGTCTAAGGGAAACAATGCATGCTTTCAACTCTGCCAACTGCAGAGATTGGTTCAGGGCTAGGGAGGTGATCTAAGCTGGTCAAATCACAGTGAATTTTCATATCTTTCCTTTACAAGCAGGGATAAAATTACTCTTTTTGTGGACAGCATGTGTATACAAGAAGCCTGAAACAGCTTTAGCCATTTTTACCTCCATGAGGGAACCCAGAGTAAGAATGAAATCAATTCCTCAAGGAAAACAGAGCCAAGAAAATTTGAGAGAAAAGATTGGAGTCCCAATGACAACATGAGATCTAGTTCAAACTATGCCTGAAGCTCCCATATTTCAGAATCTGTAAGATTCACGAGGCAAGAAATTCTCTTTATTTTTAACTAGCTTGATTTTGGTCATACATGTTTTTACTGTTGTTTAGTTTGCTTTGTAACTGAAAGCATCTTAAATGATAGAAAAGTAAAGGTCAGTGCCAGTTCTTCTCCCTGCCCATCCTTATCACTTTTCATCTCCCTATCGTCTTTACTTTATCCTTCTTTTACTTTTCCTTTCTATCTTCTCTTTCCTACTTCCCTGCTGTTTCACTCTCCCAAAATTCATATGGCTCCTATCAACACTGCTGGTAGAAACATTAACAGACATAATAATGAACTCCTGAAATATTTATTTCATAGAAAAATACGTTAGGACTGGAAAGGACTTTGAGAGATAATGTGTTCCAGCCCCTTCCTTCAGGCAGATAAGCTATTATTATTCTCAGGAGGCAAATGAAGTCCAGAAATACTAACTGACTTGCTCAAGCTAGTTAATGTCAGACCGGGGAATAAACCTCCAATCATAGGATCAGAGAATCTCAGCACTCAGTAGCTCTAAGGATTTTAGAGATGGTCTGGATCCAACTCATTTATTTTCTAACTAGGGAAACTGAGTATTGGTGAGGGTTAGTGACATGCCTAAGGTCACATTGCTGATCTGTGGCAGATCTAGAACAAACACATGAACTTTCTGAATTTTTCTCTAGTGCTATTTCCACTAAGTTAAACTTTTTCTTGCCTTTTTATTTTTTAAGTGTTAGCTATTTATTGAAATTAATATGCCAATACTTGATGTTCAATTCTCATTCCAAATGGCTTGTTAAATCCTCTATTTTGCCCTGATCTCTGTGGGAACTACATCCATTCATAACACCAGACTCTAGGACTCAGAAACAAATTTTTTTTTTTTTAAGATTTTACTTATTTATTCATGAGAGACACAGACACAGAGAGAGAGAGGCAGAGACACAGGCAGAGGGAGAAGTAGTCTCCATGCAGGGAGCCCGACGTGGGACTCGATCCTGGGTCTCCAGGATCATGCCCTGGGCTGAAGGCCGCGCTAAACCTCTGAGCCACCCGGGCTGCCCACAGAAACAACTTTAATCATAAATACTTTCTTCTTCTTTGTTGAAATCAGTTGTTTTACACATACAGTATCCCCAACTAATTTTTAATACAGTATTTTCTTTCTCTCAGTGTTAACTCTCTAGCATTCATGGTGGGAAGGGGATTAGATGCTAAAAGCTTGCTTCTCCACCATGGCACTTTGGTGAAGTCTGGATTTTTATTATAAAAGTACTTCTCTATCAACAATTACTTGGATGAGATTGTTTCTGGATTTTAAAGCTAAAAGAAACTGAGGCAGGGTTTTAACATCTATAACAACAGGAAATTTCCCATGTTGCTCATCCAAACAAGTACTGTTTTTCAGCCCAGTGAACTAAGAGTTGAAGAGTTTACATTTTTCTTTTTTAAATTCAAACTTAGCATCTCTTCTTTTTGTCTGAGACTAACATAGCCAGAGGTCAAAGCTTATCCGATCTTTCTTCTAAATCCACAGTTCTCAACACTGGTCATGGTGAGAGGGAAAATCTTTCCCTCACTCGCCTTCCTAAATGTTTTTCACACTTGATAATGTTTCCTAAGGAAATATCTACAATTGTATCAGCCAGGATTTTTATATTTAAAACAACTCCAAACTCTCAGTTGGATAAAACAAAGTGTTTTTGGTTCCTCCCCAACCCCTGCCCATTATTCATGCTGTTTGTGTAATCAAGGTCAGCCAGAGATTCCCCTTTGTGTCCTTATTGTACTTATTCACTACCCAGGCTAAATGGGAAACTTAATATTGCTCTTACAGGAAGGAGAGAGAGTTCTAGAAGGTTAATATTAGCAAATAGATACTCTCGTCCCAAAGTGATATGTATATTACCTGTGTTCAAATTCATCGCTCAAAGAAATGGCCACATCTAATTACTAGCAGAGTTAGAAAAAGACACAGTATGTGTGCAAACCCCTATATATCCTCACAACAACATTTACATTTTCTCTTGAAAAACTGAGTTAACGGAGGAAGAAGGAGGAGAAGTAGGAGGAAGCTGAGAAGGACAAAGAGGAAGGGCATGAGGGCTAGTGAATTTTAATAATTTACTTATGGGGCTTAAACATGACATTTTCTTTATCTTGCTACTAGAATATAGACTTAGTTTTGTCACTGGGAGATGAAAAGGGGCTGGGAACACACAGGGTAAGTTACAAACATCATTAAGTAGCTAGTAAGGGTCTTTATGACATGGATCCTGCTTATCTCTTTTTTTTTTTCCTATTCTTTGCTATGCTCCATCCAAGTAAAAATTCTTGAGTTCTTTCTCTATTACTATTCCATATTTTCAATAACAATTTTATTTAATAAGCTTAGTTAATTTTTTTTACATCAACTGAATGATTACATTAAAATCAGCCCATGGGGGCACCTGGGTGGCTCAGTTCCTTAAATGTCTGCCTTCAGCTCAGGTCATGATCTTTGGGTCCTGGGATCAAGGTCCTCACCTCAGGCCTCCCTGTTCAGTGGTGAGTCTGCTTCTCCCTTTCTTCTGCTCCTCCCCATCCCGTCTGCTCATTCTCTCCCTTTCAAATAAATAAACAAAATTAGAAAAATCAGTGCACAAGTTCTACAACTGAAGTTGCCCTTTCTAATCTAATGCTTGTTTCATAAAGCTACAACTAATAAAACACTTCAGATCTTCTTAGATTATTTTTAATCTATCAAACATACTTTTTTTTGCAATATTATTTTGAAATAGAATAGGCCAAATTTTACAGATAAAACCCAATAACTTTCCATCTGCAATAAGGGTGACAACTTTAAAAACGCTTGTTCTAGCACCTTTTTGCCCTAGTGTAGACCTTTTAATCTTTGAATATCTGTTAAAGATTAAAAACAGCTGTGCAAATCATAGCCTTAGAAACAAATGATCTTATGCTAATGAATTATTTTCTTTAGGTGATGCTTGGTTTTCTTGTCTATGGATTATTTTTAGTGTCCAACTTTCTGGTTAAATTACAACTTTTATTTTACCTGAGCTTTAATACTGAAAACTTATTCCTGCGTTCAATTCTTAGTTTAAAAACTAGAAGCCATTTGATATGAGTCATGGATTAGAAGCAACCTGTCACTGCTTTCAGTGTCTCATTCAAACAGAAACAACCTCTCTAGTAAGAGAAAGAAATAAATAAGCCTCTTTAAAACTCTTGTAGCAACAGAGAACTTACTACATCAAGCTTCTAGTCCATTCTTTTTAGGAAGGACTAGAGTAGGGGAAAATTGGGGTTGATCATAATTTTGGAATGGGTTGAAATGTCATAATACTTCCATTTAAACAAATCCATGTTTATGTGCCTCCATGCATTAATCTTATTCCTGCTATTTTTGTACATATAGAACAAAAGGCTCCCTTTTTATATTTAATCTTCACATATTTGAAGTTAGCTGCTACAGCCCCTAAGCTTTTTATTTTCTTAAGCTTATGTCAGATGTTCTTTATATGAGATGGATCACCATTTTTATTGTTCTCCTTTGGACACAGTCATTTGTCACGGTCACTCCTTAGGATATAGTGCAGCATATATGAATCTTCTTTTATTGGGATTCCACAAGATATTGCATGATGTTACTCGTCATCATGTTTGGAGTAATTGTGCCTTAGAGAAGCTGAGTAAGTATACCTTAGGTAAATTTTTGTGGCCAATTAGGAAATAGGAGATCTCAAATGTTTTAAAAATTGGTGTGAATATAGCATCGTTTTGTGTATAAGTAGACAAATGGAATACAGATAATAATCTATGTCCAAGTCTTATAAAGATAGAACCATTTTAAAACAGAACAATAACTACAGTCGTTAAATGACACTCCTAGTGACTCAAGAGGCCCTCTTTAAAAGCAGGCATCAATTTACCCTTATGTTGAGGCTCTCCAACTCCAATATAACTCAGTCCCTTTTCTGGGTCTACTCTTAATAATGTATTCCCTTTTCTTCTACCAGAATTAATTAAACTACAATTGCCTTATATCGAGAGTTCATGTCCCCAAAGGAATTTAGTTGGTATATGAAATCATCTTTCTCTAGTAGACAGAACTTTTCTATCAGTGTATAGTATAGGCTATGGTGCAGCCTATCAGTTGTCTGTCTTTAGGTTAGATAGCCACCCCTGGGCAAATCAGGCCTGGTCCAGAGAGAGTTGGGACATGTGTTATAAAATGTGAATTCTTTTTAATAAAAAAATACATATGGTTGTCACCTTATCAACAGCACCGGGCACTGTGACATGGAGAGATTATGGATTCTTTTTGGGGATCAAAGGAAAATGAGAAGAAGAACTCAGCTATACACCTGGATCAACTCTTGATGTAAGTGAGAACAAGACAACTTTTCAGGATCTTTTCTGAAGACAACTTCCTTAAGTCTTATCATTCAGGAAGCTGCTACTGCTAAATAATGGGCTATCGATTAGAAAACCTCCAGCTAAGAGAAGAGTAGATGGAACCATTGCCTGGTACATTAAAATGCTTCATGAAGGCAGGGACAATAAGATACTTATTTTTAAAAACCCAAGCCTAATATTTAGCACACTGTAGATCTCAATAATAAGGGTAAAAATCCCTTACATGAACAACCAAAGTACATCCCAGGATTGCTCTAAATAGAAATCTCTGAAAACAGCAATATAGACATTGGCCAAGTGGGAAGCAGGAGATAAAATTCTATGATGAGGGATCCCTGGGTGGCGCAGCAGTTTGGCGCCTGCCTTTGGCCCAGGGTGCGATCCTGGAGACCCGAGATCGAATCCCACGTCGGGCTCCCGGTGCATGGAGCCTGCTTCTCCCTCTGCCTGTGTCTCTGCTTCTCTCTCTCTCTGTGTGACTATCATAAATAAATAAAAATTAAAAAAAAATTCTATGATGAATTTGTTTTGTTGTAGTCCCAATAAATTTTTTGTTTCTCTTGCCTGAAGAAACACATCCATAAATATGTTACCAAGGCTTATGTCTAAGAGATTAATGCCTATATTTTCTTTAAGAAGTTTTATGATGTCAGGTCTTATGTATAGGTCTTTAATCCACTTTGAGTTTGTATGTGTGTATGCTGTAAGCGAGTTGTCTAGTTTCATTTGCATGTAGCTGTCCAGTGTTCCCAACACCGTTGTGGAAAGATCCTTTTTTGATTGCATATTCATGCCTCCTTTATATAGATTAATTGATCATATAGGTTTATTTCTAGGCTCTCTATCCTGTTCCATTGATCCTTGTGCCTATTTTTGCACCAGTAGCATACTGTCTTATTACTATAGATTTTTAATAAATCTTCAAATCTGGGAATGTGATACCTCCATCTTTGTTGCTCTTTTTCAAAATTGCTTTGACTATTCAAGGTCTTTTGTCATTCCATAAAAATTTTAAAATTTGTTCTGGTTCTGTAAAAATGGTTTTTATATTTTGATAGGGATTGCACTGCATTTCTAAATGACTGTGGGTTGTATAGACATTTTAATAATATTAATTCTTCCAATCCATGAACATGTACATCTTTCCACTTGCATTGTCTTCAAATTCATTCATCAGTGTCTTAATGGTTCTCAGATTATAGGTCTGTCACTTCTATGGTTAAATTTATTCCTCAGTATTTTATTCTTTTTGGTGCAGTTGTAAATGACACTTTAAAAATTTATCTTTCAACTATTTTTTTATTAGTGTATGTAAATGAAACAAATTTCTGTAAATTAATTTTTTGTCCTGCAGTTTTACTGAATTCATTTATTTTAATAGTCTTTTGGTAGAGTCTTTAGGATTTTCTTTATATAGTATGATATCATCTGCAAATAGTGGCACTTTTTTATTCTTTTTGACTGATGCTTGCAGCTAGGCTTTGAGTACTATGTTGAATAAAAGTGATGAAAGGGAACATTCTTGCTTTGTTCCTGATGTTAGAGATAAACCTTCAGCTTGTCATCACTGAGTATGATGTTAGATGTAGGTTTGTCATATATGGCCTTTATTATGTGTGTTACCTATAAATCCACTTACTTGAGAGTTTTTAACGTGAATGAATATTGCATTTGTCAAATGCTTTTTATGCTTCTATTGAGATAGTTCTATGGTTTTTAATCCCTTTTTTTATTCTTACTGTGACGTATCACCATAGATTTGTGAATATTGAACCATTCTTACATCCCTGGAATAAATCCCACTTGATCATGGCGAATGATTTTTTAAATGTATTGTTGAGTTTGGTTTGCTAACATTTTGTTGAGAATTTTTGCATCTTTTTCGGAGAGGTCTTTGGTTCTGGCATCAGGATAATGCTGCCCTTGGAGAATGAATTTGGAATTTTTTTCTTCCATTTTTGGAGAATAGTTTGAGAAGAATAGGGATTAACTCTTTAAATGTTTGGTAGAATTAACCCATGAAGCCATCTGGTCTTGGACTTCTGTTTGTTGGAAACTTTTTGATTACTGATAAAATAGTATCAGATTGATTAATAGTAATCAATCTCTTTTTTCTCTTCCTGATTCAGTTTCTAGGAATTTATCCATTCCTAGATTTTTCAGTTTGTTGGCATATATTTTGTCATAATAGTCTTATAATTCTTTGTATTTCTGTGGTGTTAAGTATTCCCCCTTCATCTCTGATCTGCCTAAGGTTTATCAATTTTGTTTATCTTTTCAAAGAACTAGTACTTGGTTTCATTGTTCTTTTTAATTTTTTTTAAAGATTTTTATTTTTATTTATTCATAGACACACACACACACACACACACACACACACAGAGGCAGAGGCACAGGCAGAAGGAGAAGCAGGCTTCATGCAGAGAGCCTGACTTGCGACTCGATCCAGGGTCTCCAGGATCATGCTCTGGGCTGCAGGCGGCGCTAAACCGCTGCGCCAACGGGGTTGCCCCTCTTTTTAATTTTTTAAGTCTCTATATCATTAATTTTCTCTCCAATCTTTATTAATTTCATTTCTCTACTAACTTTTGAATTTGTTTTCTTTTTCTAGTCATTTAGGTGTAAAGTTGATCTATTTGAGATTTTTCTTTTTCCTTGTGATAGGACTGTATCACTATTAACTTCTGTCTTTGAACTGCTTTTGCTGGGCCCTGTAGATTGTGAATCATTTTTAAAAAAAATTTCCTTGGGCTCTGCGTATTTTGATTTCCTCTCTGATTTCTTGGTTGACTTGTTAGTTGTTTAGAAAATGTCACTTAGGGCAGCCTGGGTGGCTCAGCGGTTTAGCGCTGCCTTTAGCCCAGGGCATGATCCTGGAGACATGGGATTGAGTCCCACTTCAGGCTCCCTGCATGGAGCCTGCTTCTCCCTCTGCCTGTGTCTCTGCTTGTCTCTGCTTATGAATAAATAAATAAAATCTTTAAAAAAGAAAAAGAAAAAAAAAGTCACTTAACATCCACATGTTTGCGTTTTTTTCTACTTCCTTTTAATTGACTTGTAGTTTCATACTATTATGGTTAGAAGGATGTTTGATAGGATTTCAGTCTTCTTAAATTTATTGAGACTTGTTTCATGGCCTAACATGTGATAGATCTTGAATGTTATGTGTACACTTGAAAAGATGTGTATCCTGCTGGGTTTTGATAAAATGTTCTATGTATATCTGGTTTGGTCTATCTGGTCTAATGTGTCATTCAAAGCCACTGTTTCCTTGTCAATTTTCTGTTTGTGTGGTCTATCCATTGATGTAAGAAGGTGGTTAAAGTCCCTTACTGTAGTACTATCAATTTATTTTTTATTAATATATTTTTTATGTATTTGGGGGCCCTTATGTTTGGTACACATTTACAATTGTTATATACTCTTGTTAGATTTTTTAACTTACTTTTTCTGTGGTACCAGTTATTTCTCTTCCTTCATCTCTGATTTGAGTCTATTTTTGTTTGAGTCTGGCTAAAGCTTTATCAATTTTATCTTTTCAAAGTCCAGCTCTTAGTTTCATTGATCTTTTCTATTGTTTGTTTTTGGTCTCTATTTCATTAATTTTCTCTCCAACTTTCATTATTTTATTTCTTTACTACTTTGGGGTTTGTTGTTCTTTTTCTAGTTCATTTAGGTATCAAGTGCCCTTCTTTGTCTTCTACAATCTTTGTTAGTATCTGTGTTACTGCCCTCGCTTTTTTTTTTTCTACTTCCAATTGTATGGACTACATTTTCCATCCTTTCGCTTTCAGTCTCTGTGCCTTTAGGTCTAAAGTGAGTCTCTTGTGGGCAGCATATATAGATGGTTCTTATTTTTTATCCATTCTGTCATTCTGGGTCTTTTGATTGGAGCATTTATTCCATTTACAGTTAAAGTAATTATTGATACATATGTACTTAAGCCATTTCATTAATTTTTTTTCTAGTTGTTTTTGTATTTCTTCTGTTCCTTCTTGTGGTTTAGCGGTTTTCTTTAATGGTAAGTTTGTCTATCTTTTTTCTTTAAATTTTTATTTAAATTCTAGTTAATATACAGTATAATATTAGTTCTAGGAGTAGAATTTAGTGATTCATCACTTACATATAACACCTTTTTTTTTATGGATCAGTCATAGGTTTTTTATTTCTTGTTACCATTGGGCTCATATGTAACATCTCAGGTATTGGGAATTATACATTGAATTTGTGATCCCTTACTTTCAAACACATTCTAAAAGCAATAAATTTTTATTCCCTCATCATTTTATGTATATAATCTCATATTTTATATCTTTTTGTGTATTTGACTTCGTTTTGTAGAGTTAACCTCTATTCTGTAATTAATCTACATTTACTATATATTTGTTTTTACTTATGAAAATTATTCCTTTAATAATTTTATTTTAGTTATGACCTCTTCTCTCCACTTAAAGAATCCCTTTAACATTTCTTGTAAGATTGTTTTAATGGTAATGAAGTACTTTAATTTTTATCTGCAGAATTCTTTCTCTTTCAATTCTGAATGACAACCTTGCCAGGTAGGGTATTCTTGGTTGTAGTTTGTTGGTTTTCCCAGCACTTTGAATATACCATGCTACTCCATTCTAGCCTGAACATTTTCTGCTAAAAAATCAGCTGATAGCTTTATGTGATGTCACTGTATCCTTTTGTCTTGCTGCATCTAAAATGCTTTCTTTAACGTTGGTGTGGACCTCCTCGAATCTTTTTGGGGCTCTCTGTATTTTCTAGTCCTGGATGTCAATTTCTTTTGCCATGTTAAAAAAATCTTCAAGTAAGTTTTCTGCCCCTCTTCTACTTCTGGGATCCCTGTAATGTGAATGTTATTGTGCTTGATGTCTCAAAGTTCTTAACCTATTATCATTATTTATTCTTTTTGCTGTTCAGCTTGGTTGCTTTTCATTACCCTCTCTTCCAGATTGCTGATCCATTCTACAACACCTAATCTGCCATGATTCCCTCTAGTCTATTTTTCATTTCAGTTATTGTATTTTTCAGCTCTCTCTCTTCAGTTATTGTACTCTTCAGCTCTCTTTGTTGAAGTTCTAAGTTCATCCACTCTATTTAATTAGGATGAGTATCTCTAGGATCATTACTTTGAACTCTTTATCAGACATATTACTTATCTTTGTTTCATTTGTTTCATTTACTTTTATTGTGATTCATTTAGTTTTACTGTGATCTTGTCTTGTTCTTCTATTTGGGACATATTCCTTACTCTTCATTTCATCTGTTTGTATGTATTAGATGAGCTATGTCTCCACCCCTCCTATTCCTTTTGGTGTGCCCTTCTGACTACATATGGCTGTGGAAGATCTGCTCTGTGTATTCAGGTCATTTTCAGAGTTAGTCATATAGATGTAGCTGTTATCTCAATGTATCCTCGGGATAAATGCAGGATTTTATTTTTCTGCCATCTTCCTGCTTTCAAGGCTATATTGTATATACTATTTATGTACTCGTTTTACAAATGTGAAAACTAAGACTTTGCATGATTAATATATCTTGCTGTTGGTATGCAGATGATCATTCAGAAGGTTTGTTATAGTAGAATACAACCCCCAGCCATGTTAAATGAAGAAACAGACATTATTCAAACAACTACTTGTTAAATGGAGACTTTTAAAGTAAGGATGATATCTAGCATGTATAGATTTTGGACATATGGACCAAGGAAAATGTAATAAATAGAAAATATTCTTTGTTACAGCAAAATTAATGGATTATTCTTATCCAGTTTAGCAAAACACTTCATTCTAACCATTGAGATTTCCCAAGCTGATGTGGAAGGGTATCTGCCTCTGTAAAAATCAAATGAGATATTATGTTACATCACTTTATAACATGTTGTACTCTAACACAAATATAAGAAATTATTAGACATATATGTGACCCCAGTTGACCTGGTGAAAACTTGAATTTTCCTTTTATAAAATATTATATTTAGAAAAAGTATCCAATATTTGGAAAACAAGAACTGTGTAGTTAATATAAAGAAATGTATTAAGTAATTGATTCTGGTAGGAATTTATGAAAAATTTGGCAGTGAGTAGACAATCCAAAATTACCTAATAAATTATAATTTTACTTTAAGCCTCTTACTGATCTGCCAAAGAAAATCATTTCAATCATTTCTACATCTTTATGTCCATTTCTTTACACTAGCTGACAGATTGATGTATAATAGTTCTGTCATATTAGGGTAGACTTCTAATATTGTTAATAATATTAGGTTAACAGATATTACTAGCAATAACAAAAATACTAAGTACTAATGTGTTATTGCTAGTAATATCTGCCCAACAGAATTTTACAAATTATGATCTTAAGTACAATTTTTTTTTTAGTCATCACACATTTATCATACTGTTTTAATTCAAGTATATGCCCAAGCTAGCCATGGAAGATGAAAAGATGGAATCTAAAGTCTTAAAGCCAAGTTGAGAGAAATATCAAAAACTATGATTCCTTCTAGTTTTAGTCTCAGATTGACAATTACTGAGACTTTCCCCGTTTGAGATATACAATGGTAAGATGTCATTTTAATGTTTAGATTAGTTTTTTTTTTAGAAAAAAACTAATGTTAGTTTTTCTAAAAATATATTCTCTCAATGTATTTAAGTCTACTTTCTCATATTTAACATTAATACATTGCACACAGACACAACATACTGTATTTAAACTCTGCATAGGGATGCCTGAGTGGCTCAGCAGTTGAGTGTCTGCCTTCAGCTCAGGATGTGATCCTGGAGTTTCAGAATCAAGTCCCACATCAGGCTCCTGCATGGAGCCTGCTTCTCCTCCCTATGCCTATGTCTATGTCTCTGCCTCTCTCTATGTCTCTCATGAATAAATAAATAAAATCTTAAAAAAAAACTCTGCATAGAAAAAGACTATATTTTTTTGCTTTTAACTTATTCAATAAAGCTTTCCTTGTCCTCTTCTCTGCATTAGGAAAAGTTCCAGATTTCAAATAATCTGCAATTTAGAAAGAGAGGCTTAAAATAAATAGGACTAATACAAAGTGATCCATGCTCAGATCACGCTGTGTGGTAGAGAAAGCATGGCGGAGAGAACGTTAGTATGAAAATTGTGCTAAAGAAAGGGTTTTCTGGGTGAGAGAACTAGTCCTCATAAATACTGTGAAATGAGGTTTAAGTATTTCAGTAGAACCCACAGGAGAGGATGCACATAAGAAAATGTGGTCAGGAATTAGACTGGACAGTTGGTAGCTAGATCCTGAACTGATACAGATGTCCTATTAAAAGTCTGTGCTTTATTCTAAATGAGCTAGAGCAATTGAAAATAAAAGTCAGACTGACAGACTGACACTAAGTTTTAGAATGATCTCTCTTGTATCAGAGTGGAGGGCATATTGGAAAGATACAAAGAAAAAGAATGGGGGTTTGTAGTAGGGATTAAAAAGGAGAGGAATAAACTCTCAAAATACTTACAATTAGAACTGATATACCTTGGATGTGGTAGTAGTGGGGTGAAAGAGGAGGATGAATAATTCAATTTTTACTTGCTCAAGGTCTAACCTCATGCTTGACATTTTGAAATCACTCAACAAGATGTTCATAGAATGAATGAGTAGAAAACTAAATGAAGCCTAAACACCATCATTACTATCTCATTATCATCAATATCATTGACTGGATGCTTATTAGGCACCATGCTCCTGTTAAGTTATTCAAATATATTAACACACATTGGATACTCACAATAACCCTATGTGATGGGTTCTTTTAAATTTCCATTTTATAAATGAGAGAACTGAAGCCTTCTAAGTTACTGAGGGGAGAGTTCATACCTTGGGCCTCAGAGGTATAACTGGAAAATTTTATCTCCTATAATATTTTAGAAATTGACATATATCCACTGTTCTTAGAATTTAACAATGCTATAAAAAAACTAGTCTTAATTTTTAAGGAGACTGCCTTCTATATTTTACAGAATATTCCAGACATTTTTGTCAGGGAATTAGTCAAGTTGGAACGTCATGAAAGATCTATTGAACCATGCTCCAGTAAAGCCTTGAAACTTGGGAAAATATAACCTGTGTGAAAGAGAGCAATGTTTCTTTTTATCTGTGAAAATCCACTTACAGAAACAAAAACTAGGAGAAAGGTAACATGGTGCTTTGCATTCAGTTGCTCCAATGTCACTAAAAATAACACAAGTGATGCTGCATTTTTCTTCTCTCCATAATGAATGGCCTAAGTGCATTTGATAATTGCATATGACTGAGAATAATTTAATTGAAAGTGAACTGTGGCTTTGCTTTTTGCAAATGCAGGCATTTTGGGTTTCTCATTGGTTTATTATGTCTTACATGAGGCCTTGCCACCATAAAGAGAGGAAGCCCCTCAACACTTGAGACCTCATGGAGAGGTATCTTAACAGACACCATAGATGTCAACAAGTTAGGGGCAATTTGATATTATTCCTTGAATTTTTTCACCTCCATAATACTAAAAAATAATTCATCATCATTATCATTATCATCTTATCACAATTTCTATAATCTGTATAATGCTTGAGAATCTACAGAGCAATTTCATTTACAGGTGAAAAAAGCAGGGTTTTTTTTATTGCTTATTAAAAACAAAATTCAGAAAAATTAAGTGACTTCCCTAGATTGCATATTTGAAGAACCAAAGTTTGTACCTTAGAATCTAAACACAGTATTTTCCCACTCTTAAGTGCCTACCTAAAGACATGATAAAAAGAAAAAAATCACAATATACATGCCTTTAGGACACCTGAGGAAGAGAGCCAAGAGGAATGGGACTTTATTACAATAAGAATGTTTTTAATTAAATATTTTTAAATGTTTAATTCCTAATAATATTAAATAGCATTTAATACCTGCAGCATTAAATCAGCAGTGAGCAATAATGATAAGAAACTACAAATCAAAAAGTGGTAGGCAGACCATTTGGGTGGCTCAGTTAGGCCTCTGACTCTGGGTTTTGTCTCAGGTCATAATCTCAGGATCCTGGAACGGAGCCCTGCAATGGGCCTTGTGCTCAGTGGGGAGTCTGTTTCTCTGACTCCCTCTCCCTCTGCTCCTCCCCTTACTTATGCACCCACGTGCTCTCTTTCTCTCAAGTAAATAAAAGGTGATGGACAAGGGAAGATACAGAGGATTCAGACAGTAAACTAAAGGGTATGGCTCTTTACCTGCACTCAGACATTAGGAGCAGTATTGAAGACAGAAGCTAAGAAGATTGAGATTGAATCTCAAGAGTCAATACTTTCAAATTGGAAAGGAAGCTGGTGACCAGGCAGTCCTAAGAAGATGTCAAGTAGTATTCCATTAAGGTACAGCATATAGTTTTTTTTTTTTAATTTTTTTATTGTAAAATATAAAGTTTGCCATCATACCCTTTAAGTATAAGGTTCAGTAGTATTAAGTACATTCATATTTTAACAATTACCATTTCATCTTACAAAACTGAAACTCTATGCCCGTTACACAATAACTCCCACTTCCCCCTCTCCCATCTTCTGGAGACTACCCACTATCTCATTGATTTTGAGCACTCTAAGTACTTTATAAAAATTTAATAACACAGTTTGTCTTTTTGCGACTGGCTTTTTCACTTAGAATTATGTCCTCAAGTTTCATCCATGCTGTAGTAGATTCCAGAATTTCCTTTTCAAGGCTGAGTAATATTTTATTGTGCATTTATATCATATTTTGCCTATCTGTTCTGCTGATGGACATTTGGGTTTCTTCCATGTTTCAGTTATTGTGAATAATACTCCTATGAATATGAGTGTCTTAGTCAGCTTGGGCTCCTGTCACAAGATACCACATATCGGATAATTTAAACAATAGAACTTTATTTCTCAAATTGTTGAGGGTGGGAAAGTCTGAGACCAAGATGCTGGCAGGTTAGGTTCTTAGTGGGAACCTCATCCTGGCTTGCTATATTCTCACATGACCTTTCCTTGCTGCATGTGCAGAGAGAGAGAGAGAGAGATCTTCTCCTTTTATAAGTGCACAAATGCCATCATGAAGGCACCACCCTCAGGACATCATCTAAATCTAGATACTGATTTTAATTCTATTGGGTATAGCCACAGAAATAAAATTGCTGGATCATATGGTAATTCTATTAACACTGTTTCCCACAGGGGCTGTACTGTTTTTACATTCCCATTAAATTCTCCACATCCTTCCAACACTTTTCTTCAGTTTCTTTGATAGTAGCCATTTTAATGGGTATGAGGTGATAGCTCATCATTGTTCTGATTTGCATTGCCCTGCTGATTAGTGATGTTGAATATCTTCATGTGCTTAGTGGCCATCCACATATCTGGAGAGCAATGTCTATTCCTTTGCTTATTTCTAAATTGGGCTGTTTTTATGTTGTTGAGGTTTTTTTTTAAAGATTTTATTTTTTTTATTTATTCATGAGGGACACAAAGAGAGAGAGAGAGAGAGAGAGGCAGAGACACAGGGAGAGGGATAAGCAGGCTCCACGCAGGGAGCCTGACGTGGGACTCGATCCCGGGTCTCCAGGATCATGCCCTGGGTTGAAGGCAATGCTAAACAACTGAGCTACCTGGGCTGCCCTATGTTGTGGAGTTTTAAGAGTTCTCTATATATTCTGGATATTAATCCCTTCATAAGTATATTATTTGTAAACAGTTTATCACATATGGTGTCTTTTCACTGTTGATAGTGTCCATTGATGCATGTAATTTAATTTTCAAGAAGCCAAATTTACTTCTTTTGTCATATCTAAAAAATTACTGTCAAGTCCGTCATGAATCTTTGTCCTGTTTTCTTCTAAAAGTTATATACTATTATTAAATTTTCAGGTAATTTTTATATATGATGCTAAGAAATGATCCAACTTCATTTTTTATATGCAGATATCCAGCTTTCCTAGTACCATTTATTAAAAAGACTGTCCTTTCCTCCATTAAATGGGCCTTGTCACCTTTTTCAAAAAATTATTTGATCATATATGTGAGGATTCATTTCTAGGATCCCTATTCTATTCCATTAGCCTTCATGCCAGTACCACACTGTTTTGATTACTATAGCTTTGTAGTTTTGAAAGCAAGAAGTGCAAGCTCCTTAACTTTGTTCTTAGGCTATAGGAGGAGAAGTTTGCAACAGTGTCTGTCTGCTTCTGTGTCTGAACCTCTATGATCAGAAGCAGCAATCAGTGATCAGTATGCAGAATCCTGATTTTTGAAAGACATGATCCTTACTGCCCACCCTGGCTCCCATAGCTGCATGTAATATGCTCCTGGAACATGCATACAGATGTCTACCTCAGGGCTGGAGGACTGCTGCTGAGCTAAGAGCTGATTTTGGTTGAAATTAAATACAGTTTACTGGCTCAAGCCCTTCCTTAGAAGTTATAGGCCTTCAATAGATTCCAGAATTCCAAAATAGTTACATCAGACAGAATGTTCTAGTGCAATTGTTGTCCAGGTGGGAAGACTGATTCCTAGGGCTTCCTACTCTGTCATCTTCCTAGAATACTCCTCCTATAGCATACTTTTAAAATTTATTGTCTCATTAATGGTCATGTTGATTATTTACAAATTTATAGCTATCAGGAATAAGACTGTTAAGAGAATTCTTGTACATAACTTCTTAAGATGACTTATTTTCTTTTATCTTGTTTAAATAGGAGTATAATTACTGCTTAGGTCATGTGTATTTAACTTTGTGATTGTATACACTCACCAATAGAGTATGAGACTTCTACTTCAAGTTTGGTATGTTTTCATTTTTTTTCATTCCAAAGTATTTTGTTTCATGATTTTTTTGACCGATGAATTATTTATAAATTGTTTAAATTCCAAATATTTTTAAGACATACTTTAAGTTTCTACTTAAATTCCACTTAGTTAATATACAGTGTAACATTAGTTTCAGGCATGCAATATAGTGATTCAGCACTTCCATATGACACCCAGTGTATATCACATGTGCAGTCCTCAATTTCATCACCTATTTGATGCGTTTTCCTCACCCCCTCTACCCCACCTCCATTCTGGTGACCATCATTTTGTTTGCTATAGTTAAGAGTCTGTTTCTTGGTTTTCTTTTTTTTCCTCCCTTTGCTCATTTATTTTTTTAAATCCACAAATGAGTGAAATCATATGACTATTTCTAGTTTAGTCCTTGGGATGGAGAACATTCCCTTTATTTTAATCCCTTAAGATTTGGGACTAGTTTTATGGTCAGTCATATGGTATACTACAGAATACACATTCTTTATTTTTTTTTTTAAGATTTTATTTATTCACGAGAGACACAGAGAGAGAGAGAGGCAGAGACACAGGGAGAGGGAGAAGCAGGCTCCATGCAGGGGGCTCGACCTGGGACTCAATCCCAGGTCTCCAGGATCACACCTCAGGCTGCAGGCGGCACTAAGCAGCTGCGCCACCGGGGCCGCCCTATACATTCTTTAAGTATACATTTAACATTCACCAAGAAATTAACATAGTGTTTTAAACATGTCCACAAGGACAAGTTGGTTGGTAATATTGTTTAGATCCTATGCCGTCTTAGTTGATGTTCCCCCAAATTTCTTCTCCCAATTTCCTACTATAAATTGTTTAGAAAGGGTTTTTTAAATCACCAATTATAATTGCAGATTTTCTGTTATCTCTTTAGTTTCTCTTTCATGTATTTTGAAACCATTAGATGAATACACATTTAGAATTATATCTTTTTAATAGATTTATTTCTCATTATGAAGGACTCTTTTTTCTCTGAGTACATTCTTTCTCTTGCAGTTGACACTAATATAGCCACACCAACCATTTTACACATAATATTTGTAATGTACATTGTTCCCTATCCTTTAATTTTCAACCAATCTATGATGTACAGGAGGCAAATGATTGACTCTTTTTTGCTATCCAACTTGACAATCTCATTTTAATACTTAGTATATTTACATTTAGTATAATTATTTGTATGGCTGAGTTTGAGTCTAGTGCTTTGGAATTTTGATTTTCAGTGGGCCTATTACATGTCCATCTGCTTGTCGTTGACTCAAATATTTCAATTAATCTTTTTTCTTGTGTTTAGGTATACTTTTTTAAGTATAGCTCTGGAGATTATGAAATTTTAACTTATGTCATTTATATCCAATATTGTTTAGCTATTTGTAAGTTGTTTCATCATGTGTTTTACTTATACATGAACTATAAACCATACTATTTATCAGTATTATTACCTTAAATTCTTTTATAGAAATTTAAAATCTATTTCTTGCCTTTCTTCCTGAAGTTTGGGACATCTACTTGGTGCCTAATAACCATCTTTCAGCTTTTCTTTTAGTGTGGGTCTGTGGAAGACAAATTCTTTCAAATTTTATCTTAAAATGACTTTAGTGTTGCCTTTATTCTAGAATATTTTTTACTTAAATATTTAGTTACCTTTCCTTTTATTTCTAGATCTCGTGTCAAATATTGGAATAAAGTACATTAAAATCAGTCACTGATATCTCAAAGAAGGAAGAAAGTCATTTGATTGCTCAATGTAAGATTTATGGAGATGAAAGGGTTTAAACTGAACATTAAGAAAACTAGAAAATTAGGGGCAATAGACAAACTGGGGAAGGATCTTTCTTTTAACCCTCAGGTTGGGGGCCTCTACTCCTTATGTACTTCTTTCCAAGGAAAAGGGAGAAATATATAGGACCATGAAGATAATACATCAGATGAGAGAATGACATTCATTGAATCACACTGGAGTCACTGCGTTGAAAAGGTAACATAAATCCTGTTTCACTCTTCCGAACCCTCTGGAACTCTGTTTTTAGTAAGATTGTGTTTCTAAGAGTATGGAGATTCCTCAAGAAGTTTAAAAGTAGAACTACCGTACAACCCAGCAATTGCACTACTAGGCATTTATCCAAATGATACAAACATAGTGAGTCAAAGGGGCACCTGCACCCCAGTGTTTACAGCTGCAATATCCACACTAACCAAAGTATGGAAAGAGTCCAGATGTCCATTGACAGATGAATTGATAAAAAAGAGGTGGTGTGTGCATGTGTGTGTGTGTGTGTGTGTGTGTGTATGTATAAAATAGAAAATTACTCAGCCATCAAGAGAATGAAATCTTACCCTTTGCAATAACATGGATGGAACTAGAGAATAGTATGCTAAGCAAAGTAAGTCAGAGAAAGACAAATACCCCATGATTTCACTCATATATATAATTTATTTTTTAAATTTGTTTTTATTTAAGTTCTATTTGCCAACATATAGTGTAACACCCAGTGCTCATCCCATCAAGTGCCCTCCTCAGTGCCCATCACCAAGTTACTCCAACTGCCGCCCACCACCCCTTCTGCAACCCTTTGTTCGTCTCCCAGAGTTAGGAGTCTCTCATGGTGTGTCTCCCTCTCTAATTTTTCCCCACTCAGTTCCTCCCCTTCCCTTATAATCCCTTTCACTATTTCTTATATTCTCCGAATGAGCAAAACCATATGATGATTGTCCTTCTCTGATTGACTTACTTCACTCAGCATAATACCCTCCAGTTCCATCCACGTCAAAGCAAATGGTGGGTATTCATCTTTTCTGGTGGCTGAGTAATATTCCATTGCATATATAGACCACTCTTCTTTATCCGTTCACTTGTCAAAAGACATCATGGCTCCTTCCACAGTTTGGGTATTGTGGACATTGCTGCTATGGACATTGGGGTTCAGGTATTCTGGCTTTTCACTGTATCTGTATCTTTGGGGTATATACCCATTAGCGCAATTGCTGAGTCATAGGGTAGCTCTATTTATAACTCTTTGAGGAACCTCCACACAGTTTTTGAGAGTGGCTGCACCAGTTCACATTTTCACTAACAGTACAAGAGGGGTCCCCCTTCTCCACATCCTCTCCAACATTTGTTGTTTCCTGTCTTGTTAATTTTTGCCATTCTCACTGGTGTGAGGTGGTATCTCATTGTGGTTTTGATTTGTATTTCCCTCATGGCAAGTGATGCAGAGCATTTTCTCATGTGCTTATTGACCATGTGTATGTCTTCCTCTGTGAAATTTCTGTTCATGTCTTCTGCCCATATCATGATTGGATTTTTTGTTTCTTGGGTGTTGAGTTTAATAAGTTCTTTATATATTTTGGAGACTAGACCTTTAGCTGATAATGTCATTTGCAAATATCTTCTTCTATTCTGTTGGTTGTCTTTTAGTTTTCTTGACTGTTTGTTGTGCTGTGCAGTAGCTTTGTATCGTGATTAAGTCCCAGCAGTTCATTTTTGCTTCTGTTTCCCTTGCCTTCATAGATGTATCTTGCAAGAAGTTACTGTGGCTAAGTTCAAAATAGTTGTTGCCTGTGTTCTCCTCTAGGATTTTTTTAAATAAATTTATTTTTTATTGGTGTTCAATTTGTCAACATACAGAATAACACCCAGTGCTCATCCCATCAAGTGCCCACCTCAGTGCCCGCCACCCAGTCACCCCCACCCACTGCCCACCTCCCTTTCTACCACCCCTAGTTTGTTTCCCAGAGTTAGGAGTCTTTCATATTCTGTCTCCCTTTCTGATATTTCCCACTTATTTTTCTTCTATCCCCTTTATTCCCTTTCACTATTTTTTATATTCCCCAAATGAATGAGACCATATAATTTTTGTCCTTCTCCGATTGACTTATTTCACTCAGCATAATACCCTCCAGTTCCATCCATGTCGAAGCAAATGGTGGGTATTTGTCTTTTCTAATGGCTGAGTAATATACCATTGTATACATAAACCACATCCTCTTTATCCATTCATCTTTTGATGGACACCGAGGCTCCTTCCACAGTTTGGCTATTGTGGACGTTGCTGCTATAACCTCTAGGATTTTGATGGATTCTTGTCTCACACTTAGATCTTTCAACCATTTTTTAGTTTGTCTTTGTATATGGTGTGAGAGAATGGTCTAGTTTCATTCTTATGCATGTGGTTGTCTTATTTTTCCAGCACTATTTATTGAAGAGACTGTCCTTTTTAAGTGAATATTCTTTCCTGCTTTGTTGCATATTAGTTGACCTTAGAGTTGAAGGCACATTTCTGGATTCTCTATTCTGTTCCATTGATCTATATGTCTGTTTTTGTGCCAGTACCACACTGTCTTGATGATCATAGCTCTGTAATATAGCTTGAAATCCGGCATGGTGATACCCCTGCATCTGGTTTCCTTTTTCAATATTCCTCTGGCTATTCAGGGTCTTTTCTGATTCCACACAAATCTTAAGATTATTTGTTCCAACTCTGTGAAGAAAGTCCATGGCAATTTGTTAGGGATTGCACTGAACATGTAAATTCCCCTGGGTAGTATAGACATTTTCACAATATTATTTCTTCAAAACTATTACCATAGAATATTTTTCCATTTCTTTGTGTCTTCCTCAATTTCTTTTCAAAAGTGTTCTGTAGTTTTTAGGGTATAGATACTTTACCTCTTTGGTTAGATTTATTCCTAGGTATTTTAGGATTTGGGGTACAATTTAAATGGGATTGATTCCTTAATTTCTCTTTCTTCAGTCTCATTGTTAGTCTATAGAAATGCCACTAATTTCTGGGCACTGATTTTGTATCCTGCCACACTGCTGAACTTTTATGAGTTCTAGCAATCTTGGCATGGTCTTTTGGGTTCTCTATATAGTATCATGTCATCTGCAAAGAGGAAGAGTTTGACTTCTTCTTTGCCAATTTGAATGCCTTTTAGTTCTTTTTGTTGCCTGATTGCTGAGGCTAGCACCTCTAGTACTATGTTGAATAACAGTGATGAGAGTGGACATCCCTGTCATGTTACTGATCTTGGGGGAAAGGCTCTCAAATTTTCCCCATTGAGAATATTTGCTGTGGGCTTTTCATAAATAGCTTTTAAGATATTGAGGAATGTTCCCTCTATCCCTACACTTTGACAAAATACAGCACCAATTCCTGATTAAAACTCTTCAAATGGTTTCTCTGCATCTATTGAGAGGATCATATGGTTCTTGTTTTTTTCTCCTGTTGATATGATCTATCATGTTGATTGAACCACCCTGGCAACCCAGGGATAAATCCCACTTGGTCATGGTAAATAATCCTCTTAATGTACTGTTGGATCCTATTGGCTAGTATCTTGGTGAGAATTTTTGCATACATGTTCATCAGGGATATTGATATTGGTCTATAGTTCTCCTTTTTGGTGAGGTCTTTGTCTGGTTTTGGAATTAAGGCAATGCTGGCCTCATAAAATGAGTTTGGAAGTATTCCTTCCTTTTCTATCCTTCAGAACAGCTTTAGTAGAATAGGTATTATTTCTTCTTTAATATTTTTTTTTTCTTTAATATTTTGATAAAATTCCCCTGGGAAGCCATCTGGCCCTGGACTTTTATGTCTTGGGAGCTTTTGATAACTGCTTCAATTTCCTCCCTGTTTATTGGCCTGTTCAGGTTTTCTATTTCTTCCTGTTCCAGTTTTGGTAACTTGTGGTTTCCCAGAAATGCATCCATTTCTTCTAGATTGCTTAATTTGTAGGCATATAGCTGCTCACAATACGTTTTTAAAATCCTTTGTATTTCCTTGGTAGTGGTTGTGATCTCTCCTCTTTCATTTGTGATTTTAGTAATTTGAGTCTTTTATTTTTATTAATGCTTGCTAGGGGTTTATCTAATTAATTCTTTCAAAGAACCACCTCCTGGTTTTGTCGATCTGTTCTACAGTTCTTCTGGTCTTTATTTCATTGAGTTCTGCTTGAATCTTTATAATCTCTCTTCTTCTGCTTGATGTAGGTTTTACTTGCTGTTCTTTCTCCAATTCCTTTAGGGGCAAGGTTACCTTGTGTATTGGAGTTTTTTCCAGTTTTTTTTAGGGAGGCTTGTATTGCGAAGTATTTCCCTCTCAGGTCTATTATTGCTGTATCCCAAAGATTTTGAACAGTTGAACAGTTGTATCTTCATTTTCATTAGTTTCCATGAATCTTTTTAATTCTTTTCTAATTTCCAGGTTGACCTATTCTTCTTTTAGTAAGATGCTCTTTAACCTCCATGTGTTTGAGTTTCTTCCAAATTTCTTCTTGTGATTCAAATAATTGTGGTTTGAAAATATGCAGGAGATAATCTCAGTCTTTTGGTATTGGTTGAGACCTGATTTGTGACCCAGTATGTGGTCTATTCTGAAGAAATTACCATGTATAGTTAAGAAGAATGTGTATTCAGTTGCATTCAGATGGAAAGTTCTGTATATATTTATGAAAGCTATTTGGTCCATTGTATCATTTAAGGCCCTTGTTATTTGGTGATGTTCTGCTTAAAATATCATTTACTGAAAGTGCTGTGTTGAAGTCTCCTACTATTATTACTATCATTATACTATTACTAGTATAATAGTATACTAGTATCAGATACTATTATTGTATCATTATCTAAGTATGTCTTTACTTTGGTTATTAATTGATTGATATACTTGGCAGCTCCCACATTAGGGGCATAAATATTCATGATTGTTAGGCCTTGTTGGATAGACCCTTTAAGTATGATGTAGTGTCCCTCTTTATCCCTTACTATATAGTCTTTGGTATGAACTTTAATTTATCTGATATGAGGATTGCTACCTCAGATTTCTTTTGAGGACCATTTGAATAGTAAATGATTCTGCACCCATTCATTTTCAGGCTGGAGGTATCCTTAGGACTAAAATGAGTCTCTTGTAGACAGCATATAGTTGGGTCTTGCTTTTTTATCCAGTTTGATACCCTGAGTCTTTTGATGGGATCATTTAGCCCATTCATGTTCAGAGTAACTATTGAAATATATGAATTAAGTGTCATTGTAATACCTATTCTGTCCTTGCTTTTGTGAATTATTTCTTTGGGCATCCTCTTTCTTTTACAGGGTCCCCCTTATTATTTCTTGCAGAGCCGGTTTGGTGGTCACATATTCTTTCAGTTTCTGCCTATCTTGGAAGCTCTTTATCTCTCCTTCTATTCTGAACCAGAGCCTTGATGGATAGAGTATTCTTGGCTGCATGTTCTTCTCATTTAGTACCTGAATGTATCCTGCCAGCCCTTTGTGACCTGCCAGGTCTCTGTCGAGACATCTGCTATTAATCTGATATGTCTCCCCATATAAGTTAATAATCTCTTTTCTCAAGCTGCTTTAAGGATTTTCTCTTTATCTTTGAAATTTGCAAGTTTTGGGCAGCTTGGGTGGCTCAGCAGTTTAGCACTGATTGAGTCCCACATCAGGCTTCCTGCATAGAGCCTGCTTCTCCCTCTGCCTGTGTCTTTTCCTCTCTCTCTGTCTCTCATGAATAAAATTAAAAAAAGGAAGAAATTTGCAAGTTTCACTATTGAAGGTTGAGGCGTTGAACAGTTTTTTATTCATTTTTTGAGGGGGTCCTCTCTATATCCTGGATCTGAATGCCTGTTTCCTTTCCCAGATTTAGGAAGTTCTCAGCTATGATTTGTTCAAATATACTTTGTGGCCCTCTCTCTCTCAGCCTCTTCTAGAATCCCAATTAGACGTATAATCTTCCTTCTTAAGTTATCATTTATTGCCTAAGCCTTTCCTTATGGGCTCTTAATTGTTTTTTCTCATTTTCCTCAGCTTCCTTCCTTGCCACCAACTTGTCTTCTATGTCACTCACTCTCTCTTCCACCTATTAACCCTAGCAGTTAGAGCATCAGTTTGGATTGCGTCTCATTTAATCCATTATTAATTTCAGCCTGATTAGATCTAAATTCTGCAGTCATAAAGTCTCTAGAGTCCTTTACACTTTTTTTTTTTTACAGAGCCACCAGTAGCTTTATAATTGTAATTCTGAATCGAATTTCTGATAACATATTTAAGTCCAAATTCTGTAACTCTGTGGCAGAGAGTACTGTTTCCAGTTCTTTCTTTTGTGGTGAATTCTTCTGTCTAGTAATTTTTTCCAGTGCTGAATAGCTGTATGAGTGGGCTGAGTCAAAAATATCAACCATGACCTAAGTAAAATACATCCTAGATGATTCCAAAGAGCTCAGAGATCAGAAAGTAGAAGAAAAAGAACAGAAGAAAATAAAGCAAAAGGACCACTAAAGTGAAAAACAAATTTTAAAACAAAGTAGTAAAACTAAATAACCAAAAACAAAGAAGAAGAAGAAAGAAAAGAGAAAAAAAAGGAGGGATGGTGGTGGTGAGGAAGTGGTAGTGGAGAGAGAATATAGTCTACCTGAGGGGTCCTAGAGGGTGATACTCTTGGTTCAGAGTATATTTTGTGGTGTATATTAGAAGATATCAATCCCAAATTTATATACACCATCAATACTTATATAATGCCCCAACAATGACCACAAAAATATAAACAAGATAAGAGGGGGGGAAGAGTGAGAAGGAAGGAGAATATAATCTCACAGAATGAACCAACATGGTGTTCCACTTGGTTCTGAGTGTATCCTGGCCTTGTGTTAGAAGACATTAACTTCCACCATTGTAAAACAAAATGAAGCAGAAAAGACAAAAAACAAATACCCATATCTCATATCTATCAAAATTAAATTGAATACATTGAAGGGAATCCAGAAGTGAAAAATACATCTAAGACTTGTAATTATAGAAATATCAAAGTCAAAAGGGAAAAAAAAAAAACTTAAAAATGAAGAGCTGGTAAAATATAGTTAAGGTGGGAAAAGAGAAAAAGTATTGGAAATTTTTAGTCTGATATAAAAATGAGTCATAATAGAAAAAGAAAAATTAAAGACCCACTAGTTCTATACACTATTTTCCCTCAGTCCTGGAGCTTTCCAATTTTGCTTGTTCAGTAAACTTGCGTTTGCCTTGTTCTTCCAGCAGTTCTTCTGGGGGATGGTTCTGCTGCACTGGTTCTCAGAAGAGATGCCCCGCCCTTTGCCAGGTCTGGGCTTAGTGTGAGCTGTTTATCTGGGAGGCCTTTGTTCCCTAGAGCCCCCACGTTTCCCAGGCTCAAGGTGAAACAAAGAGGAAAAACAAAAATGGCAACAGCCAGATTTCCAGCTCTGGAGTTGAGCTCGCTGTGAGTAACTAACTGCAGTCTCCCAGTCCGCACTGGCCTAGATGCTCTTGGGGCAGGCACAAGTTCACGGATCTGCACAGCTTGCCTAGTGCCTAGCGGCAGGAAAGTTCTCACTTTCCTGTGTTCCCCACCGCCCCCCCCCCCTCGCCGCTTCCCCCTGTGGCAGGGGGAATGAAGGATTGCTGGCTTTGTCCACTTGGGCACCCTGGGATCAGGGGCCCTGTGCCACTTGACCTGCACTCCTGGGGACCACTTCTCCTGAAGGGAATGGAGTACAGCCACCTCTGTCCCTTGCCAGCCTCTAGGGTAAAGGCACCTCCAGAGTCAGCCTGCCTAACCAACTGGCTTCTCCCAAATGCCCCGGAGGGCTGCGGTGCTCCAGCCATTTACCAATATTGGACCATGGTTTGCAGTGAGCTTTCGCCCAGGTGCCCCTCCTCTTACAGTGACTCCAGGAAACGAGGTTTCACTGCCCCTCCTGTGATTCTGCCCGATTTCCCTGCTAAGCAGTTTTCCACCAGGGAAAACTCTGGCATAGATTTTTAAAGTTCCCCTTTTTCCGGGGCTGGGCTTTCTTGCTCCAGAGGCTTTCGTTGCTCTGCTTTAGCCTTGCTAATCATGGTTCCCCTCCTCAACATTATTCTTTTTTTTTTTTTTTCCTTCCTACCTTGTTAGAAGCAAAAACTTTTCTCTCTGTATCATTCCAGCTGTTCTCTTTAAATCTCAGGTCGAATTCATCAGTGTTCAGGATGTTTTGAAAGTTATCTAGATAAGTTTGTGGGGCCAGATGAGTTGAGGACCCCTACTCTTCTGCCATCTTGCCCCTCTCTCCTCCTCATATATAGAATTTAAGAAACAAAATTGATGAACATAGGAGATGGGAAGGAAAAATAAGATAAAAATTGAAAGAAGGGCAAACCATAAGAGATACTGAACTCTAGGAAATAAAGTGAGGGTTGCTGGTGGGGGGGTGGGAGGTAACTGGGTGATGGGCCTTAAGGAGGTCACTTAAAGTAATGAGCATTCGGTGTTATTGCAACTTATTATAATTACTAAATTCTACCCATAAGACTAATAATACATTCTATGTTAACTACATTGAATTTAAATAAAATATTTTTTTAAAAAATTTTAAATATTGGGTTTCTAGGTCAGGTCACAATACTCTAGTTTATTGGAGGTACAGATGTGAAGGCAAGAGTTATTTAATCTTTGCAGTATTAATTCTCCCCAAGGTTTCAATTCAGTATCTGGTTTAGAGTAGAATGGTAAGGATTGCTTTTTCTGGCCTCAGGTAACTCCTTAATACTTCAATCCATTTCTGCCAGGAACACATGGAAAGAAAGAGTTATCAGTTTCTCTATTTATAAGGGTGATAATTTATTTCCCATTTACCTCTTAACATCTGTTCCCTCTTGTTGGAACTCGGTTTACAGCAGAGAAATTGAGAGGTGTAATTGTATCTCCAAAACTTCGACACCTATGAAAAAGTAGAAGGGAAGAAAGAGACGCTCACATTTTATAGATAGCAGTGCTGAAATATGAGAGACAGGGAAACAGGTAAGAGGGATTTTATGCCCCACGTATATCTGATCTCTAATTTTGGATTTCATATATATTGAAAGGTAATGTGGCTTTGTTATGTAAAAGCATAAAAGCATAGAAATTCCTTGGCCACTATTCTTTGAAGAACATCGTTGCAGCTACCTTTCTTCTCCTTTTTTCCTTTTTCATAGAAATGCATAACTCTATAATAATTCTACATATTAGACTTCTAGACTTTGAGATCAACCATGTACTGGCTCTATAAACTTCAGTTTATTTCTCTTTTAGAGTTTATTAATCCACATATAACATATATAAAGTGTATCTAATTATATATATAAAATACTTGGCCTAGTTGCTGGAATATGGTGTTAAATAAGTGGTAGCTTAAATAAAAATAAACTCGACACCTTCTTTATTCTGTTGGACTTCTGTAGTATAGGAGGAAATCAAAGGGTTAATATGGAATATTATATTTAGGGGTTAAGAAGTTCTTAAATATACCTAATCTAAGCCTGTCATTTGAGAATTATAAGGAGGCTCGGACTTCCACAAGATTCAGAGCAAGCTACTGGCAGAGTCAGAGGACTAGGTTACACTAAATCACAGTGGGAGGAGACAATATAAATTATGTTTTATATCATCAGGACCAACCCAAATGTCTGGTGCATGGTTGATGTTGAATAAATGATTATAAGAGTGGAATACAAATAAAACACAAAAATTAGGCACACTATTGTCATCCCTTAAATAAATGGAGCTCCTTTTCTTTTAAGAAGCTTTATCTTTGGCCTTATACCTTTAACTCTGGTTGTACTATCCTGGATTATGAAGGGGAGAAAGAGTAACTGGGACTTCCTTCACCTGAGAAGGTCATTCAGTTCTAGAAACCATAACTTTGTTATCATGATGGCTATGCAGGAGCAATGAACTGCAGATATAGCCATTTTGAAGAGTCAGGTGGTAGTCATGGACAACAGATAATGTTGAGGAAAAAGAAGCTGTAAGAAATTACTGTCAGGAATGGCTAAAAATCAAGACCTATTTATATCTTCTCTCCAAGAGACTTATTTTAGACCTAAAGACACCTGCAGACTGACCATGAGGGGATGAGGAAAAAAAAAAACTATCATGCAAATGGATGTCAAAAGAAAGCCAAAGTTGGGATCCCTGGGTGGCGCAGCGGTTTAGTGCCTGCCTTTGGCCCAGGGTGCAATCCTGGAGACCCGGGATCGAATCCCACATCAGGCTTCCGGTGCATGGAGCCTGCTTCTCCCTCTGCCTGTGTCTCTGCCTCTCTCTCTCTCTGTGTGTATGACTATCATAAATAAATAAATAAGAAAATTAAAAAAAAATTTTAAAAATTAAAAAATAAATAAAAATAAAAATAAAAAAAAAGAAAGCCAAAGTTGCAATACTTACATTAGATAAAATAAACTTTAAAACAAAAGACTCTTACAAGAGACAAAGAGGCCACTATATATGATAAAGGGGACAATTCAATAAGAAGATATAACGATTGTAAATATTTATGCATCCAAAATAGGACAACCCCAAATGTACAATAAGAAACATAAACAAACTTGTTGGTAATAATGCGATAATGGAGGACTTTAATATCCCACTTACCTCAATGGACAGATCATCCAAACAGAAATCAACAAGGAAGCAATGGCTTTGAATGATAGACTGCAACAGATACATTTAACAGACTTTTAAAACATTACATCCTAAAACAGCAGAATACACATTCGTTTCAACTGCACATGGAACAGCCTCCAGAATAGATCACAAAGTAGGTCACAAAATAGACATTGAAGACTGAAGTCATACCATGTGCCATGTGCCTTTCTGACCATAATGCTGTGAAACTGGAAGTCAACCACAAATATATGGAGGTTAAATAACATGCTACTAAACACTGTATGGGTAAACCAGGGAATTAAAGAAGAAATAAAACGTAGACAAATGAAAATAAAAACACAATGGTCCAAAACCTTTGGGATGCAGCAAAAGAAGCCCTAAGACTGTAATGCTGTATAATTCTGTCTTACCTTCAGAAGCACAAACAACCTAACTTTACATCTAAAGGAGCTACAAAAATAATAAAGCCAACAGAAGGAAGGAAATAATAAAGATTAGAAGAGAAATAAATGATATGGAAACTAAAAAACAATAGAACAGAACAATGAAACCAGAAGCTGGTTCTTTGAAAAAATAAATATAATTGATAAACCTCTAGCCATAATCATTAAAAAGAAAAGAAAAAGACACAGATAAATAAAATCAAAAATGAGAGAAGGTAAATAACAGCCAACACCACAGAAACACAAATAGTTTAAGAGAATATTATGAAAAACTATATGCCAACAAATTGGAAAATCTGGAAGAAATGCATAAATTACTAGAAACCTATAAACTACCAAAAATGAAACAGGAAGAAACAGAAAACTTGAACAGACCAACAACCAGCAAAGAAATTAGTAATAAAAAAACTCAACAAACAAAAGTCCAAGACTAGGAATATCTACCATACATTTAAAGAAGAGTTAATATCTATTCCTCTCAAACTATTGCAAAAAATAGAAAAAGAAGGAAAACTTCCAAATTCATTCTATGAGGCCGGAATTACCCTGATACCAAAATCAGACAAAGACTCCACTAAAGCAGAGAACTACAGGCCAATATCCATGATGAACATAGATGCAAAATCTACAACAAAATGTTAGCAAACTAAATCTAAGAATACTTTAAAAATATCATTCACCGTGATTAAGTAGGACTTACACTTAAGTTACAAGCATGGTTCAATATTTACAAATCAATGTGATACATCAATCAATTAAAGAAACCATAAGATCATTTCAAGAGATGCAGAAAAAGCACTTGACAAAGTACAACAAACATTCATAATAAAAGCCCTCAACAAAGTAGGTTTAAAGGGAGCATACTTCAACATAATAAAGACCATATATGAAAATCCTACAGCTAACATCATCCTTAATGGGAAAAAAACTGAGAGCTTTTCCTCTAAGGTCGGGAACAAGACAAGGATTCCACTCTCATCACTTTTATCCAACATATTACTGGATGTCCTAGGAACAGCAATAAGACAACAAAAAGAAATAAAGGCATCCAAGCTGGTAGGTAAAAAGTCAAACTTTCACTATTTGTAAAAACATGGTACTCTACCATAAAATTACTAGAACTGATAAATTCAATAAAGTCACAGGATTAAAAACCAATGCACAGAAATCTGTTGTATTTCTATACATCAATAATGAAGCATCAAGAAGAGAAATTAAGGAATCCAACCCGTTTGCAACTGCACCAAAAAGAAGATATCTAAAGAAAAACCTAACCAAAGAGGTGAGAGATGCATACTCTGAAAACTATCAAAGACATTCCATGCTCATTGATATGAAGAATAAATACTGTTAAAATGTCTATACTATGAATCTGCACATTGAGTGTAATCCTTATCAAAATACCAAAAGCATTTTTAAGAGAGCTAGAACAAATAATCCTAAAATTTCTATGGAACCACAAAAGATCCTGAATAGCCGAAACCAGACAACAACTTTGTAAAAGAAGGCAAAGCTGAAGGACTTACAATTCTGGACTTGAAGTTAAATAACAAAGCTGTAGTGATTAAAAAAAAAAAAAAACATGGTACTGGCACAAAAATAGACACATAGATCAATGGAGCAAAATAGAAAACTCAGAAATTAATCTACAACTATATGATCAATTAATTTTCAACAAAGCAGGAAAGAATATCCAATGGAGAAAACAATGTCTCTTCAACAAATGGTTTTGGGAAAACTGGATAGCAACATGCAAAGGAATGAAACTGGACCACATTTTATATCATACACAAAAATAAATTCAACATGGACACAAATGAAAATGAAAATACAATGGTCCAAATCTTTGGGATGCAGCAGAAACTGTTCTAGGAAGGAAATTTATAGCAACACAGGTCTATCTGAAGAAACAAGAAAAATATCTAACAACATAACATTCTATGTAAAGGAATTTGAAGAACAAACAAATCCCAAAGTTAGAAGAAGGAAGGAAATAACAAAGATCAGAGCAGAAATAAATGAGTAGACTAATAAAATAATAGAAAAGATCAATGAAATCAAAAAAGCTGACTCTTTGAAAAGGCAAATACAATAAACATTTAGCCAGGATCAACAAGAAAAAGGGAGAGAACACAATAAAATTAGAAATAAAAAAGTAACAACCAATGCTATAGAAATTCAGAGTATTATAAAACTACAAAAAATTATATGCCAACCTGAAAAAAATGAGTACACTCCTAGAAATATACAGTTTTCCAAAACTGAATCAGGCCGAAGTGGAAAATTTAAAGAGATCAATAACTATGAACAAAATAATGATGGAAAAACTTCCAACATACAGAAGTCCAGGGACAGATGGCATCAAAGGATAATTATATCAAACATTTAAAGCAGTTAATACCTATTCTCCTCAAACTATTCCAATATATATATATATATATATATATATATATATATATATATATATATGCGGTATATATATATATGAGGAATGAAAGCTCTGCAGTATAATCTATGAGGCCTGAATTGCCCTGATACCAATATCAAGCAAAGAAACTACAAAAAATAAAACTACAGGCCAAAAATCCCTGACAAACATGCATGCAAGAATCGTCAATAAGGTATTTTCAAACCTTCTCACTCAACAATATATTAAAAGGATCAAGTGGAATTTTTCCCTAGAAAAGCAAAAATGGTTCAATATTCACAAATAAATCAATGTGATATACCACATCAACAAAACAAATAATAAAAATCATATGGTCATCTCAATAGATACAGAAAAAAATATTTGACAAAATTCAACATCCGTTCATGATAAAAACTCTCAACAAAGAGGGTTTAGAGGGACATATCAATATCATGAAGTCTGTTTATGACAAATCCACACCTAACATCATACTTACTCATGAATTTTTTTTTCCATAAGAGCAAGAATAACACAAGGATTTATACTCTTGCCACTTTTATTCAACATAATTCTGGAAGTTCTAGCTACAGAAATCAGAAGAAAATTAAATAAAATTATCCAAATTGGTAAGAAGGAAAACAAAGGACAGCTATATGCCAGTGAATAAACTGGATGACTTTCTTATTCCATACACAAAAATAAATTCTAACTGGTTTAAAGACCTAAATATGAGACAATAAAGCCATAAAGCTTCTAAAAGAAAACATAGACAACAATTTCTTTCACATCAGCCATAGAAACATTTCTCTGCATGTGTCTCCTCAGGCAAGGGAAACAAAAGCAAAATTAAACTATTGGAACTATATTAAAGTAAAAATCTTTTGTATAGTACAGGAAACCAACAAAACAAAAAGGCAACATATTGAGTGGGAGAAGATATTTGCAGATGATACATCCAGTAAGATGTTAATATCCTAAATATATAAGCAACTTTGATGACCCAGCATAAAAAATACAGATAAATTGATGGAAAAGAATATGGAGTTTCCTCAAAAAATTATAGTAGAAGTACCATTTGACTCAGTAACTCCACTCCTTGTTATTTACCCAAAGAAAATGAAAACACTGGGGCACCTGGGTGGCTCAGTGGTTGAGCATTTGCCTTTGGCTCAGGTCATGATCCCGGAGTCCAGGATCAAATCCCACATCAGGCTCCCTGTAGGGAGCCTGATTCTCCCTCTGCCTATGTCTCTGCCTCTCTCTGTGTGTCTCTTATGAATAAATAAATAAAATCTTTTTAAAAGAGAAAATGAAAACACTAATTTAAGAAAATATATGCATCCCTATGTTTATTGCAGCATTTTTATAATTTGGAAGATATGGAAGCAACCTAAGCATCCAATGATAGATAAATGGATAGAGAAAATGTGATATGCATATAAAATAGAATATTACTCAAGGGATGCCTGGGTGGCTCAGCAATTGAGCATCTGCCTTCAGCTCAGGGCATGATCCCAAAGTCTGAGGATCAAGTCCCACCTCGCGTCCCCTGCTGGGAGCCTGCTTCTCCCTCTGCCTATGTCTCTGCTGTTCTCTCTCTGTCTCTCATAAATAAATAAATAAAATCTTTTTAAAAAATTAAAAAGAATATTACTCAGCCATAAAAAAACGAGACCTTGCTATTTGCAACAATGTGGATGGACCTAGAAAGTATAATGCTAAGTGAAATAAGTCTGAAAGAGAAAGAGACAAATACCATATGATTTCAACCACATGTGGAATTTAAGAACAAAAATGAACAAACAGATAAGACAGACTCTTTAAATACAGAGAACTGAAGGTTGCCAGAGGGAAAAATACCTAGGGAGATGGGTGAAAAGATAAAGAGGATTAAAGTACACTTATGATGAGTGCTGAGTAATGTATGGAATTATTGAAATATATTGTACACATGAAACTAGTAAAACAAGCCTCAACAAATTCAAAAAGCTTGAAGTCATACCATGCATCTTTTCTGACTGAAGCACTATGAAACTAGAAATCAACCACAAGAAAAAAATCTAGAAAGACTACAAATACATGGAGGTTAAATAATATGATACCAAACAATGGATGGTTCAACCAAGAAGTCAAAGGCAAAATTTAAAAATACATAGAGATAAATTAAAATGAAAACACAACATCTAGAATCTTTGAGATACAGCAAAAGCTGACCTAAGAGGGAAGTTTATAGAATACAGGACTAAAGAAGAAAAAATCCCAAATAAACAACCTAACCTTACATCTAAAAGTAGTAGAAAAAGAACAGCAAACCCCAAAACTAACAGAAGGAAATAATGATAAGAGCAGAAATATAAAAAATAGAAACTAAAAAACAAAACACAAGAATATATCAATGAAACTAAGAACTGGTTCTTTGAAAAGATCAAAAAAATTTCAGTAAACCTTGAGCCAGACTCCTCAAGAGAGAGAGAGAGAGAGAGAGAGAGAGAGAGAGAGAGAAAACCCTCAAAATCAGAAATGAAAGGGGAGAATTTCTGACACCACAGAAATACAAAGGATGGTAAGAGAATCTTATTAAAAATTATATGCCAAAAAAAGGATAATCTGGAAGAAATGGATAAATTCCCATTAACATGTAATCTCCTAAAACTGAATCAGGAAAAAATAGAAAATTTGAAAAGACCAATGACCAGTAATGAAATTAAATTGTAATCAATAAAACTTCCAATAAACAAGAGGTCCTGGACTGGATAGTTTCACAGGTGAATTCTACCAAACATTTACATAGGAGTTAATACCTAATCATTTAAAAATATTCCGAGCAGCCCAGGTGACTCAGTGGTTTAGCGCCGCCTTCAGCCTAGGGCCTGGTCCTAGAGATCCAGGATCAAGTCCCACATCAGGCTCCCTGCATGGAGCTTGCTTCTCCCTCTGCCTGTGTTTCTGCCTGCCTCTCTCTCTCTCTCTCTCTCTCTCATGAATAAATAAATAAAAAATTTTAAACAGAACATATTTAAAAATATTCCAAAAAATAAAGGGAGGATAACTTCCAAATTCATTCTATGAGGACAGCATTACCTTCATAGCAAAACCAGATAAAGACATTATAAAAAAATGACAGGCCAACATCTCTGATGAACATAGATGCAAAAACCCTCAACAAAATATTAACCAATCAATTCCAACAATATATTTAAAAAAATCATTCACCCTGCTTGAGTGAGATTAATCCCTAGGATGCAAGGGTGATTTAATGTTCACAAGTCAAACAATGTGATGCATCATATCAATAAGAGAAAGGATAAAAACCTTGAAATCACTTAAATAGATGCAGAAAAAGCATTTGACAAAGTATGACATCCATTCATGATATAAGCCCTCAACAAATTAGGCTTAGAGGGAAATTGCCTCAACATAAAGGCCATATATATTAACACAGTTAACATCATACTCAGTTGTGAAAAACTGAGAGGATTTCCCTTAAGGTCAGGAAGAAGACAGGGATGTCTACTCACCAGTATCATTTAACATAGTACTGGAAGTTTTAGCTGCAGCTATAAGATGGAAGAAAGAAATTAATGGCAAGTTTGTAAAGTAGTAATAAAACTTTCACTAATTGCAGATGACATGATTCTGTATATACAAAACCCTAAAGACTCCACCAAAAAACTACTAGAACTGATAAATGAATTCCATAAATGTACAGGATACAAAAACCAATGTATAGAAATCTGTGGCATTTTTATATACTAATAATGAAGCAACAGAGAAATAACAAAGCAATCCCATTTATAATTGCACCAAAGATAATAAAAATACCTAGGAATAAACCAAAGAGGTAAAACACCTGTACTCTGAAAACTATAAAACATTGATGAAAGATAACAGAAATAACACAAACAAGTGGAAAGATAGTCTATGCTCAGGGATGGAAAACGTTAAATTGTTAAACTTAACAATTTGTTAAAATGTCCATACTATTGAAAGACCTACAAATTTAATGCAGTCCCTATCAAAATACCAACATTTTTTCACAAAACTCGAATAAACGATCCTAAGATTTGTATGGAACCACAGAAAACCCTGAATACCCAAAACAATCTTGAAAGAGAAAAACAAGGTTGTAGATATTATACTTACAGATTTTGAGTTATGCTACAAAACTATAGTTATCAAAACCGTATTGTACTGGCACAAATATAGGCACATAAATCAATGGAATAGAACAGAAAGCCCAGAAATAACCCAATATTTATATGGTCTATTAGTCTTTGACAGAGGAAAAAATACGCAATATGGGAAAAAGTCTCTTCAACAAATGGTGTTGGGAGAACTGGACAGCCAAATGTAAAAGAATCAGACTGGACCACTTCCTTTCTCCATACACAAAAATAAACTCAAAATGGATTCATACCTAACTGTGACACCTGAAACCATAAAAATCCTTGAAGAGAGGCAGTAATTTCTCTGACATGAGTCATAGCACCATTTTTCTAGATATGTCTCCGGAGGCAAAGGAAACCAAAGCAAAAATAAACTATTGGGATTACATCAAAATAAAAAGTGAAGGAAACACTCAACAAAACTAAAAGGCAACAACCTACTGAATGGGAGAAAATATTTTCCAATGACATATCTGACAAGGAGATAGCACCCAAAACAATGGATACAACTCAATACCCAAAAAACAAATAACCCAATTAAAAACTGAGAAGACATGAAAAGACATTTCTCCAAAGAAGACAAGAGAACAATAGACACATGAAAAGATGTTCATCATCACTTATCATCAGGGAAATGCAGATCAAAAGTACAGTGAGATATTACTTCACACCCATCAGAATGGCTAAAATAAAAAACCCAAGAATCAACCAGTGTTGATGAGGACATGGAGAAAAAGGAAGCCTCTTATAGTGTTGGTGTAAATACAAATTTGGGCAGCCACTATGGAAAACAGTGTGTAGATTCCTCAAAAACGTTAAAAATTGAACTACCTTATGATCCAGTAATTGTATTACCCCCAAAATACAAAAACACTAATTCAAAGAGATACATGCACTCCTATGTTTGTTGCAACATTATTTACAATAGCTAAATTTTGGAAGCAGCCCAATCCAAGTGTCCATTGATAGATGAATGAATAAAGAAGATGTGGAATATCAGCCATAAAAAGAGAATGGAAATCTTGCCATTTGCAGCAATATGGATAGAGCTAGAGGGTATAATGATAAGCAAAATAAGGCAGTGAGAGAAAGACAAATACCATATTTTTCACTCATATGTGGAATTTAAGAAACAAAACAAATGAACAAAGGGAAAAAAAAAAGGAGTGCATTTCTGGGTTTGTCTCTAGCAATAGAGAACAAACAGATGATTACCAGAAGGGAGGTTAGTGAGAGAGAGAGAAATAGATGAAAGCATACACTTATCATTTGAGCACTGAGTAATAGAATTGTTCAATCCCTACATTGTACACCTGAAACTAATTGACACTGTTAACCAAACTTGAATTAAAATTTTAAAAATACAAATAAATAGAACAAGTCTGAATAAATTTAAGATTAAAATAATATCAAGCGTCTTTTGAATTACAACCACATAGCCTAGAAATCAATTACAAGAAAAAGTTAGAAAAAAACACACACAGGGTGGCTAAAAAACATACTACTAAACCAATGGGTCAAAAAAAAAAAATCAAATCAAAGAGGAAAAAAATGAAATAATACCTGGTACAAATGAAAATGAAAACAATGGTCCAAAATGTTTGGGGATCTGGCAAAAGTAGTTATAAGAGGGAAGGTTATAGTAATACAGGCCTATCTCAAGAAACAAGAAAAACAAAGCAAAACAAACAAACAAACAAACAAAAACCCCTAACTTTTCACCTAAAGAAGCTAGAAAAAGAACAAAGACTAAGTTCAAAAAAAAAAAAAAAAAAGACTAAGTTCAGTAGAAGGAAAGAAATAATAAAGAATAGAGCATGAATAATTTAAATAAAAAGACCAAAAATAAATAATAATAATAACAACAACAACAGAAAAGATCAGTGAAACCAAGGGCTGTTCCTTTGAAAGATTTATAAGCTTTAACTAGATTCATTAAGAAAAAAAAAAGACCCAAATAAACAAAATCAGAAATGAAAGAGATGAAATAACTACCACACCTCAGAAATTCAAAGGGTTAGGAGGGCACTACAAAAAAAATATGTCAACAAATTAGACAAACTAGAAGAAATGGATAAACTTCTAGAAACATAGACCCTTCCAAGGAATAGATAATTTGAATATATTAACAGTTATGTAATTGAATTGGTAATCAAGACTTCCAACACACCAAAGTACATGAGCAGATGGCTTCATAGGTAAATTCTTCTGAGCAGTTAAAGAAGAGTTCATATCTATTCTTGTCTAACTATTCCAAAACATAAAAGAGGAAGAAAAGCTTCCAAATACATAGGATTAGCCTGATACCAAAAAAGACAAAGATACTACGAGAGAGAGAGAGAAACAGAGAGAGAGAGAGAGCTATAGGCCAAGATTCCTAATGAACACAGATGCAATTATTCAATGAAATATTAGCAAAATAAACTCAACAATACATTTTAAAAAACCATTTATTGCACTCCTGGGTATTTACCCTAAAGATATTGATGTAGTGAAATGCCGGGACACCTGCACCCCAATGTTCATAGCAGCAATGTTCACAATACCCAAACTGTGGAAGGAACCATGTCCTTCAACAGAGGAATGGATAAAGAAGATGTGAGATATATATATATATACACACACACATACAATATAATATATATATATATATATATATATACACACACACACACACATACAATATAATATTAGCCATCAGAAAGGATGAATACCTACCATTTGCTTCGACATGGATGGAACTGGAGGGTATTATGCTAAGTGAAAAAGGTCAATCAGAGAAGGACAATCATCATATGGTTTCACTCATATGTGGAATATAAAAAATAGTGAAAGGGATTATAAAGGAAAAGATGGACTTGAGTAGGAAAAAATTAGAGAAGAAGACAAACCACGAGAGACTCCTAACTCTGGGAAACAAACAAAAGGTTGCAGAAGGGGAGGTGGATGGCGGACAGGGGGTAACTGCATCATGGGCACTAAGGAGGACACTTGATGGGATGAGCACTGGGTGTTATATGTTGGCAAATTGAATTTAAATTAATTTTTTAAAAAAACACAGTCTTTCCAATGAAAAAATAAAATATTCTATAAACATAATTTAAAAAAAAAAACATTTATCACATCAAGTATTTATTCCAGGGATGAAATGGTAATTCAATATTTACATATCAATGTGATATATTACATTAAGAAGAGGAAGGATAAAAACTATATGATTATCTCAATAAATCCAGAAAAGGCATTTGGCAAAATGCAACATCCATTAATGATAAAAATTTAAATCCAGCAATTGCACTACTAGGTATTTACCCAAAGAATACAAAAATACTAATTCAAAGGGATACATGCCCCCTCCCCTAGTTGTTTATAGCAGTATTATCTACAATAGCCAAATTATGGAAACAGGCCAACTTGACTGATGAATCCATCGACTGATGAGTGGGTAAGAAAGTTGTGTGTGTATGTATGTATGTATGTGTGTGTGTGTGTATATATATGAATATATATGAATATTAGTCAAAAAAGAATAAAAGCTTGCCATTTGCAATGACATGGATGAAATTAGGGATTATGCTAAGTGAAATAAGTTAGAAAAAGACATGATTTCACTCATATGTGGAATTTAAGAAAAATGAGCAAAGTGGGAAAAAAGAGTCAAACCAAGAAATGGACTCTTAACTATAGAGAACAAAGGGGAGGGAGGTGGGAGCATGGGATAAATAGGTGGTGGGAATTAAGGAGTACACTTGTGATGGGCACTGAGTGTTGTATGGCGGTGTTAAATCACTATATTGTATACCTGAAACTGATATTACATTGTATGTTAACTAACTGGAATTTAAATAAGAACTTTAAAAAATAAATAAGTAAACAGTAGGTTTAGACAGAACATACCTAAACATAATAAAGGCTATATATATAACAAATCTACAGCTATTGTCATACAACTCTCCCATTAATGGTGAAAAAAAATGAAAGCTTTTCCTCTAAAATCAGGAAGAAGATAAGGATGTCCACTCCTGCTACTTTCATTCAGCCTTATACTGGAAGTCCTGGCCATAGTAATCAGATAAAATAAAAGAAAAAAACAGATCAAATTGGTAAAAAAGTAAATCTGTCACAATTAGCAGATGACATGATACTAAGTATAGAAAATCTTAAAGACTCCACCAAAAACTATTGGATTTAATAAATTAATTCAGTAAAGTTGCAGGATACAAAATATACAGAAATCTGTTTCATTTCTATATGCAACAGCAAAGTATCAAGAAAAAAATGAGAAAACAATCTCATTTACAATTGAAGGATAAATAACTAGGAATAAATTTAACCAATGAAGTGCAAGACTTGTACTCTGAAAACTGTAAGATATGCAGAAAGAAATTGAAGACAACACAGTAGAAAGATGTACCATGCTCATGGATTGAAGAATATATTTTTTAAATGTCCATACTACTCAAAGCCATACCACAAATTCATTGCAAGCCTTATCAAAATACCAATAGTATTTTTCACAGAACTATAATGAATAATCCTAAAATTCATATGGAACCACAGAAGATCTCAAGTATCTAGAGCAAAGTTGAGAAAGAAGAACAAAGCTAGAGGTATCGCAATCCGAGATTTCAAGATATAGTACAAAGCTAGAGTAATCAAAATAGTATAGTATTGGCACACACACATGCAAAAAGACACATAGATCAATGGAACAGGATACAGAACCCAGAAATAAGCCCACAACTACATGGTGAATTAATCTATGACAAAGAGATAAGAATATACAATGGGAATGAACAGTGGTGGAAAAATTGGACAGCTATATAAAGGAAGGAAATAAAGAGGGAAGGATGGAAAGGTGGAAGGAAGAAAGGAATATCCCTTTTTTGCACCATACACAAAAATTAACTCAATGGAGTAAAGACCTTTATGTGAGACCTGAAACCATAAAACTCTTAAAAAAGAAAACATAGACTGTAATCTCTTGTATATTGGCTTTAGCAACATATTTATGGATCTGTCTCTTCAGGCAAGAGAAACAAAAGAAAAACCAACTATTTGGGTTATAACAAAATAAAAGGCTTTTATGCAGTGAAGGAAACCATAAACAAAACAAAAAGGTAACCTCTTGAAAAGGAGAAGATATTTGCAAGTGAAATATCTGATAAATGGCTAATATCCAAAATATGCGAAGAACTTAACATAACTCAACACCAAAGAAACCCAATCTGTTTTAAAAATTGGCAGAGAACCTGAAAAGACATTTTTTTTCCAAATAAGACAAACAGATGGCCAACAGACATATGAAAAGGTGCTCAACACCACTAACCATCAGGGAAATGCAAATCTAAACCACAATGAGGTATCACTTTACACCTGTCAGGATAGTTAGAGTAAAAAAAAGATGAGAAAGAGGATATTGGTGAGGATATGGAGAAAAAAGAACCTTCATACACCATTGGTGGGACTGTAAATTGGTGCAACCACCATGGAAAACCTTATGGAAATTCCTCAAAAATTTTAAAATAGAAATACCTTATGAACCGGTAATTCTGCTACTGGGTATTTATCCAAAGGAAATTAAAACACTAGTTTAAAAAGATCTATACACCTGTATGTTTATTGCAGTATTATTTACAATAACAAAATATAGAAGAAATCCTAGTGTCCATCAACAGGTGAATGAAAAAGAAGATTAAAAAGATGTGGTGTATACACACACAAACACACACACACAGAAGACTATTACTCAGCCATAAAAAAAGAATGAAATCTTGCCATTTGTGATAACATGAATGGATCTGGAATATTACAGTAAGTTAAATAAGTCCTACAAAGAAAGACAATTACCATATGATTTCACTTGTATGAATCTATTTTAAAAACCACCAACAACAGAAAAATCTCCAAAAGTCTTGAATACAGAAAATGAACTGGAGGTTGCTAGAGAATAAGTGAGTGAGGAGAACGGGTACAATAGATGAAGGGGGTTAAGAGAAAATAAAAACTTCCAGTTATAAATATATGTCAGAGAGATGAAAAATAAAGTATAAGGACTATAGGCAATAACATTGTAGTAATATTGTATGGTGGAAGATAGTGTCTAAACTTATTTTGGTAAGCACGGAGTAATATGTAGAATTGTAAAATCAATATGTTGTACATCTGAAACTAATAGAACATTGTATGTCAATTGTATTTCGATTAAGAAACAGAAAACATACAACTATAGGCATATCTCATTTTATCATGCTTTACTTTATTGCATTTCACAGATACTGCATTTTTTTTATGTAGATTGAAAATTTGTGGCAAACTGTGTCAAGCAAGTCTATCAGCACCATTTTTCCAAGAGTATTCACTGTCTCTGTGTTTTACATTTGGGTAATCTTGCACTATTTCAAATTTTTGCATTATTCTCATTACAGTACCTGTGATCAGTGACTGTGACTGCTAAAAACTGAATTAATGATTAGGATTTTATCAACAAGGTATTTTTTAATTATGCTATGTACTTTTTTAAGACATGATGCTATTGCATGTTTAATAGGCTATAGTACAGTGTAAACATAACTTTTATATGCACTGGCAAACCAAAAATTTGTTTGCCTTGCTTCATTGCAATATTTGCTTTATCGAGGTGATCTAGAACTGAACCCACAATCTCTAAGGTATATCTGTATACATTTTAGCTTCAAATATTCACTTTAAAAATAAACTTTTTGATTCAAAGACACAAATAGGGTGAAAGCAAATGGATTGAAAATTATATGCCATATAAATAGTAAGAGGAGACAAAAGTCTTTATGATGAAAGTAGTCATTAGAGCTTAAAGTATTTATAGTAATAAAAAGGGCCAATCCATAAAAAAATAATTATAAACATAAATGCAATAACAACAGAGCTCCAAAATACATGAAGCAAAAATTGGCATAGTTGAACGGAGAAATAGACAATTCAACAATAGAATTTAGACACCTTAGTACCTAATTTTCAATCATAAAAGAAATAAGCAGAATGTCTACAGCAAAAACTAGACTTGTGCAACATTATATAATCAACTAGATATAACAAACATCTTAAATTCACATCATACAAGAATGGCAAAACACATATTTTTCTCAAGTTCATAGGAAAAGCCCAACATTCTTTCATGATCAAAACCAACCAACACAATAGAAATAGAAGACAACTTCTTCAACTTGATAAAAGACATCTATGAAACACTGACACCAATCATGGTATAGTAGAATGAAGATTTACATCCCAAGATCAGGAACAAGACAAGGTTTTTCATTTCTATTCATTATTGTAGATGTACTAGCCAGAGCAGCTGGGTAAGAAAAAGAAGGTGGGGGAAATGCATCCAGATTGAAAAAGAAAAAGTAAAATGATCTCTTTCAGCAGATCTTTTACACAAATTCCTAAGGAACCCACAAGAAAACTAATAGAAGAAGTAATAAGATTCAACAAGCCTACAAGAAATAAAGATCCAAAAATTAACTGTATTTCTAAACACCAGTAATAAACAATCTGAAAATGAAATTAAACAATTTTATTTATGATGGCATTACAAAGAATAAAATGCTTGAAGCAAATTTAACCAAAGAATTGCAAGTCATATACACTTAAAACATTATCGAAAGAAATTAAATAAAATCTAAATAAGGGGAAAAACATCCAGATGTTACCAGATTTAATTGATCTACAGATGCAGTCCAATCCCTATCAATGTCCTAAAAGCTTTTCTGAAGATATTGACAAGCTGATCCTAAAATTTATATAGAAATGAAAAAGACCCAGGAAATCTAAAACAATTACAAAAATAAAGAGAATACATGATTTCCTAATTTCAAAACTTATTACAAAGCTACAGTAATCGAGATGGTGTGTTGGTATCATAAGAACAGATGTATAGAACAATGGGACAGAATTGAGAATCCAGCCATAGCCCAGATATTATGTGATTCTATCTATATAAAATATTCAGAGTAGGAAATTCATAGATGTAGAAAGTAAATTAAGGACAAGGGATGGGAGTGGGTTGGTGAACAGTGACTGCTAACGGATACAAAGTTTCTTCTGAGAATGATGGAAATGTTCTAAAATAAAAATCAATAGTCATGTTGATGTATAACTGTAAATATACTAAATACCATTGGATTTTATATTTTAATAGGTTGACTTATGCTGGGTGAATATTATCTTAATAAAACTGCTATATAAAAAAGAAATCACCTCTTTAGTTACGGTTTTTTTTTAAGTGAGATTTATGACATGTAGGATAGTTTGATACAAAATTAAATATTTCTCTAAATTTAATATAACAATTACAATAGACTGTTATATAAGAGTTTTATTTTCCTCTTCCAGATTTCTGATTCTTTTCTATCCAGTTAATGAGTGTCCCAGAGACTTATCTCTATTGTCTTTCTTTTTGTCCCTTTCCTTTTTCATGAGGTATTAAGTAATACTTCTATAACAAGTAAGGCAAGAGAATAGTGTCTAATTATTATTATTTTTTAGAAAACCTGGAATTTTCTGCTCTTCAAATTTTCCCCAAAGAACATTCTCTGAAGAGACTCAGTTTTTTAGGAATAGCTAGTTCATCCACTAATGCAAGTGGAGGCTGGGGGCAAGGGGAATGATGGAAAAGGTATTTCACAATTTTTCAAGGTAAAAGCAACAACTTTTCATTTTGCATTTAAAAAGGTAAATAATTAGAAAAAGAAAGAAAGAAAACAGTGCTCATTGTTGGTAAGCACATCAAAGTTCACTTGCCCCTTTTTGAATTCTAAAAGTAGAGGTCAGAGGTAAAGTATGTGGGTAAGGAAATTGATTCATACAATACTTGAGGTTGAGAAGAATCTCAAAAATATCTTGTTCGGGTATCCTGGGTGGCAGTTTAGAGCCGCCTTCAGTCCAGGGTATGATCCTGGAGACCAGGGATCGAGTCCCACGTTAGGCTCCCTGCATGGAGCCTGCTTCTCCCTCTGCCTGTGTCTCTGCCTCTCTCTCTCTCTTTGTCTATCATGAATAAGTAAATGAAATCTTAAAAACAACAACAACAACAAAAAAAAGACAAAAGTGCAAGAAGGAAAAGCATGGAAAGACAAAAGGGGAAATTGTATTTGTTAGCAAAACAACAAAACTACTAGTTAGTGAAAATTAAAATTGCCCTTAGGTTACTTTTCCACAGGATCTTTCCTCTCTTTCTCTGCTGTCACAACTTAGAGTCCACAGAGTTATCCACACTTAATTAGAAGTATTTTGTTGTTGAATTCCCCCTGGCTTCCCCCGGAAGGTCCAGACTTGCCTTGCCCTGATTCTGATTGGAATCTTACCTTTTAATAAAAAAGTACACTTGTAGTTAGTTTTTAAGAGCACAGAATCAGCATTATTCCAAACCACCTGAATATTGTGGAAAAAGTTATCTGTTACCCACAATGTCATGTTTTTTTTCAGCCTGTGGTAAAAGCTGTGTTAGAATATAGATAAACCAGACAAGCCAGACCTAGTTGATAAATGGGTAACTAGCATAGCAAGGTATACCTTTAGTCTTTTAAGACTTTTCAAGGGAGGGGTGGGGTGATGAACATGCTTGAACACCATCCCCCACCTCAAATAAGAGATCTATAATATGCATAGAGATTAGATTCCATTCTGACCCTGAGCAGATCTATTTTCACTCTAGAAAGTACTTTCTGTATTAATATTCAACTAGATAATGGCAATGCCTTGAAAACAAAACTAATAAAAAAATTTTTTAATGAAGGCAACAACATGAATGCACAGAAAATTGTACTATGGAAAGTAGGACTTTAAGGGACCTATCAATTCATCTTGTACATCCTTGGCCACTAATGGATTGTTCCCCAGAGTAAATTTCTAATTATTTTAACCAGGCTACTTTTAAATGACTCAGGTGGAGAGGGTTTTTACAACTTCCATTGGGGGAAAGTTTTCTGCGGTCTGATACACATCGCTGTTTTGAACTGGTTGGTTTGGTACGAAAATTTCCTTTTTAAATTTATTTGTTTTGTTATTTTCCACCAAGAACTTGCTATATTGGGAAGAATTGGGTTACCACATGCTGGTTTCTTATTCTACTCATTTCAGTGTGAATCTTTGCTCATAGTAAAGTTTCAGTCAGACTTCTGGATGTCACAGCCTGCTTTATCAATTCTATCCAGCCCTAGGATCCTCAGGTGAAACTCCCTGGAGAGGGACTCAAGTGCCATCAGGAATGATTTCTATCCTCACCTAGGGGCATCCTTCTGACTGATCCATGATATTGTTCCCTTTCTATAAGGGCTGATCTCTTCAGGTATTCTTCTCTTTATACGCAGAAACTAAACCTTATCATTAACTGTTCATTCTACTCTAATAGTGTATGATAATTTTTTTTATTTTTTAAAACATAACGTAAATATTACAGATCATAGAACACTTTGTAATAGCATTTAATATATTCTTTCTACTGAGGCATCTGTCATACTGTTTACTAACTTTCTCCAACCCAAATACTGTGGGCAAAAATTATGTCCTTTGTTTTTTTGTATCCAAAGATTTTGTATCTCATGGAGCTTTGTGTCTGACATGTAGCAGGCACTAAGGATACAGTTTTTAAAAACATAACTGAAAGAATAATTATCTGGCTTTTTTCAAGATTGCTATAAGTCATTCATATATATATATGAATATATTCATATACATACATTCATATACATATGCATATATATATTTACCAACTGCTTCACCTTAATAAAATATCCAGCATGTTGTTGTCTTCATAATTAAGTTAATATATTTTCTAACTAAATTTGCATTTATGCCACAGTCTCTCCAAAGAGTTGTCTTAGCGAAGTAAAAAAATGCATGAACTAGATTCAAAGGTTTGGTTTCATTGACTATTACTTGTTTTCAGTGTAAAGTTGGGTAGGTCATCTAACCTCTCTGAGCTTCTGTTTCTTCCTCTTCAAATTGAGCATAATAATACTTATTTTATGGTCATGTCTTCAAGATTAAATGAGATACTTATTTGCAGGTATTTAATTTGGTGCCTGGCCTATTTAGTTTTTAAGTTGAATCAGTTAGGATGCTTTAGTATAAGGAATAAAAAAGGCCAACTAAAAGTAGATTAGAACAGCAAGATAAATTTATCTCATTTTATGAAGAGACTATGTTAGAGCATTTTGGGTTGCTGTAACAATATACCATAGACTGGGGGCGCTTAACCAACAGACATTTATTTCTCACAGTTCTAGAGGCTGAAAGTCCGAGGTCAAGTTGCCAGCAGATTCAGTTTCTGGTGAAAATTCTCTTCCTATCTCGTAGATAGCTGCCTTTTCACGGTGTCCTCAGTTGGCAGAGAGAGAGAGAGAGAGAGAGAGAGAGAGAGAGAGATTGAGATCTGGTGTCCTCCTCTTCTTATAAGGACACTAATTCCATTGTGGGGCCTTACCTTAATAATCTCATCTAAACCTAATTACTTCCTAAAGGCCCTATATCTAAATACCCACACATTGGGAATCAGGACTTCAATATACGTGTTTTGGGAGGATATAAATATTTGATCCATGATAGGCAGAGTCAAGGTTGGGAAATTCAGAAGCTCTACAGTGCTCATCATTGTGCTTTCTACCTTTATGCTCTATCATTCTCCACATGACCACAACTTCTCTGCTGGTGCTCATTGATTGGTTGCATGTATGCTGCTTAAAGACATATTGTCCTATCCAGAAAATAAGATCTTCTTGGGCATCTCTTTTTATTTAGGAGGCATGTTTTTTCTTTGGACCCTATTAATCAATATTGTGTTGCATTTTATGTTCCAGTAGGCAAAAAATTCTAGAAAAGCAAGTTCCTATCATTTTAAACCTTTATATAAAAAGCAGCAGGATCTGCCAGATAGGAAGAAACTGGTAAGAGTTATTGAGAAGAAAAACTAATGAGTTGTTAACTCCTTTCCCCCTTAATTAGATCCATGACATGTTTTAGTTGGTAAGCATATAGTAGGTGCTTTATAGATTATTTAATGCTTATAATTTCACTTTCTAAATGGAAAAATGAGGCAGATGATTATATAAGAAACAGAATCAACCTGAATTGTAAATGACTCCCAAGTCTGAAACGCAGAAAAGAGCTCTAGAAGTACACATTTGAATTATCTATGTGCCTCTACATCTTCTTACTCAAAGTTAACACTGGGGGCAAGTCATTTGATGTCCCTAATCTTCTGTCTCCTATCTTCATGAACAATTAAATAAATAAAGCTCTAGTCTAATAAGCTCATTGTGAGCTTTAAAATAGGTAATATTCATGAAGGCATCTAAAATAACAGCGGACATATTATAGGCCTGTCCCCACTGTCAATTCAAATAAAATCTGGGTGATTGTTTAAAAGCTTTTGCTTTTTCCCTCACTATTACAACTATTCTGAAAATCAAGTTCATCGCAGAAAGATGATTCTAGAACCTGAGGATCCAAATTCTATCTCTGACTCTATTTTTTTCTGTGATCCCAACAAGCAAGTTTTCCTCTCTGGCTTATAAAATGGATTCTCCCTCTTTATAGAGTGTCACAGGAAATCATATCAACCAGTCACTGTGCCTGTCATATAGAAGGCACTCAAGTAGTGAATGAGTAGCATCTTTAAAGTATTTTTCGGAGAAAGAAATTATAAAACTATCAGGTATAAGTGAAGATCCAGAGAAACTAGAACTCTCATATTGCCACTGGGTGTATAGTTGTACAACTACTTTGGAAGTTTCTAAAATATTAAACATATACCTACGATACTATCCAGCCATTTTGCTTATATATATTTACTCAGCAAAAAGGAAATATATATCCATACAAAGACTTGTACATGAATGTTCATAGCAGTTTTATTTGCAATTGCTGAAAGCAACCTAGATATCCATCAACTAGTAAAAGGATAAATAAAATTCAATATAAATCCACACAATGAAATGTTTGACAATAAAAGGAAATTAAAAAATAGCTATTAGTTCATGAAATAAAATGGATTAATCTCAAAATAATTATGCTGAAACATTCTAGATCAAAAACATAATAAATAATGATTCTATTTATATAAACATCTCAAGAATGTAACTTAATTGATAGTGGCAGAAAGCAGATCAGGAGTTGCTAGGGATAAGGATCAGGGATGGGCAAGGAAGGATTACCAAGGTACAAAACTTTAGGTGATTGGTATGTTCACTATTCTGATTATTGTGATGGCTTCATAGTTGTATATATATGTCAAGCCATATCAATTGTGCACTTTAAACATGTACAGCTTATTGTATGTCAGTTATACAGCAAAAGGCTTTTTTAAAAAAAAAAAAAAAAAGATGGTAAAAGTCATAACCCAGTAGGTGCACTCTTCTGAAGCATAGAGATACAACCAAATGATTAAGTTAAGTGGACCAGGAACAATTACCATGTAAATGCATTTGTAGGTCAATGACTAACCGAAGTCTAATGAATTATTTTAACCTACATGAGGATTTTCAAGTAAAAGTGGCTTTGAAGCTAGGATGTGGTCTCAATTAGAATCTTAAGCAAAATAGGGCGTGCCTGGATTCACAATTCTCACCTTGCTTAATTGAAGTGAGTTTTGCCTTTGCTGTGGAGCTGGGAGCTTGCTTGTGCTTTCCATTGTCCCCATTTTGCTTGATCCAGAGCTCTTGATTTATTGCTAATCCCTCCACCCCCTTGCAATTTGATGGCCATGTTCTACTTCTCAAGCACCTCTCTAGCTTATTATTTCTTTAATTGCACCCCTTACCCATGCTGCTTTTCCTTTCACATTTGCTCAATTAGTTTCTTAATTTTAGACCAGGGACATAGCCTTGTGCATCGCAGTTTTTTAACTGCCCTGACACTCAAAATGATGAATGTAAATACCTTTAACGGAGTTGCTGTTCCCATTCCAAATCCAAGACAAACTTGTAATTTTTTAGATGGTTCTATAATCAGGTATTTTATTTTTGGAGAAAAAATAAAACTCAAAAGTAGATAAAACAGAGGAGAAATATAGCTTTCAGGGTGACCTATGTGGAAAATACAGGGGAGAGAGAAAGGTGAGATTTCAATTACAGAAAAATATAATGCATGTCTAGAGTTGCCTACCTATGCTCAGACTTGCTAACCTCTGCTTGGAAGCCTTGGCAAGGCATTGTATTCTAGATGTGCTTCACATTTCCCATCTCCTTTCAAAACAACGCTTATCTTTTCCTCTCCTGGCAAGAGATTGTAGTGAAGAGAAAGATGTCAAGATTCTGAGTGGAGATGAAGACTGAGGTTATTTAGAAGCCAGCAATAGGAGATAACCCAGTGTAGGTGATATCCAGCCTTACCTCTGGATATCTCTTACTCCAAATGCTGGGCACTATTTTATGCCATTCAAAAGTCTTACGGAAGGAGATATGTTCCATGAGGTCAGTGTGGTCTTGAATTCTATATAAGAGGTTAAAAGACCTCATTTAATCCAGTCTTTTCATTTTATAGGTAGAAAAAAAATTAAAACTCAGAAAATTATTTGCTTAGGTCACATAGTTAAAAGAAACAGCTGGAGATGGTCAGCCCCGGTGGCCCAGCGGTTTGGCACCGCCTTCGGCCTGGGGTGTGATCCTGGAGACCTGGGATTGAGTCCCACATTGGGCTCCCTGCATGGAGCCTGCTTCTCTCCCTCTGCCTGTGTCTCTGCCTCTCTCTCTCTCTCTCTCTCTCTCTCTCTGTTGTGAATAAATAAATAAAATCTTTAAAAAAAATAAAAAGAAACAGTTGGAGAAATTGGGGAAAAAGAAAAACTTCTCTGGGGAATAGAGAAGTCAGACAGTGACCTGGACTTAAGAAAGCAGTATGCATCAATAGCAGCTGAAGTCTAAAGGTAAGTAGACAAGGAACATTCACGTGATGCTGAAAACAAGGGCAACAAAAAGGCTGTAGTAGATTGTTGACCAATTCATCCTGCTGCTGGATGGGCCTCTTGTTGAATATGGTTTCTCAAACAACCATCTCTAGTGGACGTTGCAAAGCAGGACAAACACTCAAAATTCAAAACGAAAATTGTTTCCTCTGGGCTGGCAAGGCACAAAATCAAAAAGCTCTGTAAATCTGGACTCCCATATGTGATTCTCAGCTGGTGTGAGTCCCTGAATGAATTACATGCAGCCAGAGAAATTAATGCTACACACATGGGGACTCAACTTGAAAGGAAGAATTGCATCTGAGAAGACTTTGCCAGGCATTAAGGAACTCTGGAAAGCAGACAGAGTCCACATTGATACGGTATGCTAACTATGGAAGACCCCCAGTGACATTATGATCAAGCCCAGGAATAATGTATAATAAATGAGCAAGGACACAAATTGAAAGAAGAGCAAAAATGCAATATAAAGATGCCTTAATATTTAGTTTCCACTAGTTGGGTGGACTAGGTTGTTGTTAACTCTCCCTTTCCTGCCCATCGGAAATGTTGCCTTGTTCTGAGTGAATTTAGTGCTCTTTACACCCGTTAAAGCCTGTAGTCAAATGATTTAGGATGACCCCTTTTCCTTCTGGCCTCATGCTAATTGACTTGAGAGTGAGTTACAGTCCCAAGAGAATAGCAGCCACACACTGGGTGTATTTTTAATGTCAATTTTTGCAGGAGCTTTCACATAAGGAAATTGTTGTAACAATTATTCTATCCTGGGCCATAGGATAGATATTGATTTTTAGCCTATTAGATAAGGAAGGATGGACCCGTCTATGTAAATGCAAAATGGGATGACAGTCACCTGCATCTCTATGTTAAGCAGTGATACCCAGATACTTAGGGAGTTGTGTTATTTTTACCCCTCTTTGAAGAGTCTTATGGATTTGGAAAGCTGGGAAACAAGTCAGCTAAAGGATGTTTATCGCTATAATTACAGGGGTAGTAGATAAAATTGAGAGGAATATCAACAAGGAATGTCAACACATGTATTCAGAAACTCTTTCATTTTGCCATTGATGGGGGCTTCTCCCTAGAGCCTGCTTCTCCCTCTACCCATGTCTCTGCCTCTCTAGCTCTACCTCTCATGAATGAATGAATGAATGAATGAATGAATAAATAAATAAATAATAAAAATTTAAAAAAAAGAAAAGAAAGTCATTTCCTACATTGCAGCATAGAAGAATATATGTGTGCAATTGAAAGGTGTATTACAAAGATATGTTAGAAATAGGAATTACCTTTCCAAATTTGAAAATAATTTACTTAAAAACAATTAAGCTGGTTAAAGATTATAGTGACATCATTCTATTTGGATTTGTTGGATTTGTTTTCTTGGGTAGAAATGAAAAAATGGAATACATTATGCAAGAGACAGGCATCTGATATAAGTTTTGGTCAGAGGAAAAAGAAAACCCCTGAGTTACTAGAGCAGGCAACTTCAACAATATATGCCAGAGAAGTCTGGACCCAAATTTATAGGAACAGACATTGTGGTAAGAAAGGAAAAACCAAAACATGTTTCACATTTTGCTTAAGGTCTGTATCCTAAAGTGGGTAAAGGGCTAGATTTTAGAAGTCAATTAGGAAAACAATCTTTAAAGAAAAAAACAAGATCCAGATTGGGAAAATGACAGATTAAGAGGATTTTTTTTTTTTTAAGATTTTATTTACTTATTCATGAGAGATACAGAGACAGAGAGAGAGAGGCAGAGACATAGGCAGAGGGAGAAGCAGGCTCCATGCAGGGAACCTGATGTGGGACTTGATCCCGGGACTCAAGGATCACGCCCTTGCCTGAAGGCAGTGCTAAATTGCTGAGCCACCCAGAAATCCCCAGTTTAAGAGGATCTTAAGCTCTCCTCCAATAGGTAAATGGAGGCAATAATTACATCTATACAACAAACTCTAAAAACAACCACAAGACTGGGAGAACAAATTTTATATAGAGAGTCATAGAGAGAAGGCGACATTGAAAAGTGTAAGAGGGGTGGAGATGCAGTTGAGAACCAAACATGGGTTGTGACTAACCACAAACAGGAGGGACATTACAAGCCCAAAGTAGTGCAGGGATCAGACCCCACACTGGGCATTGCCAGCCCTGGAGACTGGTACTGGGTGGAAGAATTCCCATAACATCAAACTTTGAAAATCAGTGAGGCTTAACTCTAGGAGCTTTGAAAATCAGCAAGGCTTTCCTCTAAGAGAGCCAGAGGATGATAGGAAATCAAGCTCCCCGCCCTTAAAGAGTCAGCAATCTAAATGACTCAGCCTGAAACACAGCACATAAATAGTTTTAAAAGCACTTGGCATATACATAAAGGGAATATATCAACTAATCTTATGACATGTGCCAGAGGGGCAGGGATCTGTAGGAGATTCCTCCAAGAACAAAAGTGCTGGTGGGTACCATTTTTCCTACCCTCCTCAGAATAGATAGCCAGATGCTTGTGGAAGCCAGTTCTAACACTATCTGCCTTGCTAACACCGCATGACACATCTCAGCATTCCCCTACAGACCCTCCCCACCCAACCTGTCTGCTTTGGCAGGTGTTCCTCTAAGCTGCTCCTCTCTGCTATACATAGGCAGTCAGCCCTAGTTGGGACTAATGCCACACAAAATTGACTCCCATCCTGGGGAGGGAGGCAGAGGTAACTCCACACACCAGAGTGCCTAGTTTCTGTAGCTGAGTCTTCTAACTGTCTGTACAGAGAACAAGCCCTGAAATTTGGTGCACTGGCAGCTATGACAAATGATATTTACAGACAGCTAAGCTAAGTGCTGGTGCCACCCACCAGTGAGCTGAGGCAGCTGTAGCCAGCCTTCTTAAAAGTGTGGGGAGCAAACCCTTCTCAGTGCCCCCATGGTGACAAAGCAGGTCATTGCAGCTGGCTCAGATGAAGACCAGCCATATTCACCAAAAGGACCACAGCAATTGTGGCTTGTCATAATACAAGAGTGCATGACAACTATACAGAGGATAGGCCTCTGGAGTGCCTGATTCTACTGACCTGTAGAAATTGCATTATAGGACACCAAAGGACCCTTTATACACAAGGCCACTGCTTTCAAACCAGGAGACATAGCTGTCCTACCTAATGCACCGAAACAAACACAGAGTTAGACAAAAAGAGGAGACAGAAGAATATGTCCTATGAAAAACAAGAATCACAGAAAAAGTGCTAAATAAAATGGATATAAGCAATATGCCTGATAAAGAGTTCAAAGTAAGAGTCATAAAGCTCCTACCAAACTTGAGAAAAGAGTGGATGGACTTGGTAAGAACATCAAAAAACAAATTTTAAAAAATGAGCATACTTGAATATAATAACCAAAATAAAAAATACAGAAGAGAACAACAGCAGACTAGAGGATGTGGAAGAATGGATCAGTGATCTGAAAGATAAGGTAATGGAAAGCACTTTAGCAAAAAGAAAAAAAAAATTAAATGAGAATAGGTTAAGTATCATCATCAAGTATAATACATTCACATTTTAAGGACCCCAGAGGGAGAAGAGAGAGAAAGAGGTAGAAAATTTGAAGAAATAATGCCTGAAGACTTCTCTTCCCTAATCTGGGGGAAAAAAAGACATCCAGATACAGGAAGCAAAGAGAAGCCCAAATAAGATGAACCATCAAGACACATAATTAAAATGACAAAAAATAATAAAGAATTTTAAAAGCAGCAGAAGAAAGCAATTACATATAAGGGAAAGCCCATAAGGGTCTTGGCTGGTTTTTTTTATTTTGTTTTTTAGCGGAAACTTTGCAGGCCAGAGGGAGTGGCATAATATATACAAAATTCTGAAAGGAAAACACCTACAACCAAGAATATTCTACTGGCAAAATTATCATTCATAATTGAAGAAGATAAAGAATTTTCTACAGAAACAAAAGTTAAAGGAGTTCATTATCATAAAACCAGCCTTATAAGAAATATTCAAGGAAATTCTTTAAGGAGAAAGAAAAGGCCATAACCAGAAGAGAATTATTAAAGGGAAAAAATTCACAGGTAAAACCAAATATATAGTAAGGAGAGTAGATTATTTATAAAGCTATTATGGAAGTCAAAACAGGAAAGCAGTAAAATTAATTACATCTACAAAAATTAGTCAAGGGTTAGTCAAGGGATACACAAAATAAAGATGTAAATCAGACATATACATAATGCATGGAGAGGGAAATAATAATTTAGTAGTTTTAGAATGTGTTTGAACCTAAGCAACCATCAAATTTATATAAAGGCAGAGTTAATACCCATTCTTCTTAAACAATGAAAAAAAAATACAAGAGAAAGACAAACTTCCAAATCAGAATAGTCTAGGGCAATATCTTCCTGAAATCAAAAACCAGATAAAGACACCACAAAAAAAAAAAAAGAGAGAGAGAGAGAGAATTGTTGGCCAGTATCTCTCATGAATATGGATGCAAAATCCACAACAAAATGTTACCAAGCCGAATTCAACATTAAAAAAAAATCACAAACCAAAAAAAAAATCATAAACTCTGACCAAGTAGGATTTATTCCTAGGATACAAGGGTAGTTCAATATTTGTAAATCAATGTGATAAGTCACATCAATAAGAGGAAAGTTAGAAATCACAAGATCATTTTGATAGAGGCAGGAAGAGCATTTGGCAAAGTATAACATCCATTCATGATAAAAAACTGTTTGCAAATAGGTCTAGAGAGAACATATCTCAACATTATAAGGGCCTTATGTGAAAAACTCACAGCCAACATCATACTCAATGGTGAAAGATAGACAACTTTTCCCCTAAGGTCAGGAACAAGACAAGGTCCACTCTCACACCTTTTATTCAACATATTACTACAGGTCCTGACCACAACAATATGACAGCATAAAGAAATAAAAGGCATCCAAATTGGTATGGAAGAAGTAAAATTCTATTTGCAGATGACATGATACTGTATAGAGAAAAACCTAAAGACCTATCAAAACACTACTAGAACTGATACATGAATTCAGTAAAGTCACAAGATGCAAAAATCAATGCATAGAAATCTGTTGCATTCTTATACACTAATGAACCAGCAAAAAGTGAAATTAAGAAAATAATTCCATTTACTTACACCAAAACAATACAATATCTAGGAATAAAACTAATCCAGGACGTGAAAGAGTTGTACTCTGAAAACTATAAAACATTGGTGAAAGAAATTCAGGATGGTGCAAAGAAATAGACATTCCATGATCATGGATTGGAAGAACAAATATTGTTAAAATGTCCATACTACCAAAAGAAACCTACAAATTTAATGCAGTCTCTATCAAAATATCAACAACATTTTTCACAAAACTACAAAAAACAATCTTAAGATTAGTATGGAACCTGGGATCTCTGGGTGGCTCAGCAGTTTGGCGCCTGCCTTTGGCCCAGGGCACAATCCTGGAGTTCTGGGATCAAGTCCCATGTTGGGCTCCTGGCATGAAGCCTGCTTCTCCTCCCTCCTCCTGTGTCTCTGCCTCTCTCTCTCTCTCTCTCTCTCTCTATATATATATATATATATATATATATATATAGAATATATATATATAATATATATATATATAATGAATAAATAAATAAATAAATCTTTAAAAAAAAAGATTAGTATGGAACCACAGAAGACCCTAAATACCCAAAACAAGCTTGAAAGAGAAAAACAAAGCTGTAGGTATTATACTTCCAAATTTTGAGTTATACTACAAACCTATTGTTTGTAGTATACTACAAACCTATATTACCAAACCAATGGTAATCAAAACTGTACTGTACTGGCACAAATATGGGCACATAGATCAATGAATAGAACAGAAAGCCCAGAAATAACCCAATCCCAACATTTATATGGTCAATTAATCGTTGACAACGGAGGAAAGAATATGCGATATGGGAAAAAGACGGTCTCTTCAACAAATGGTGTTGGGAAAACTGGATAGCCAAATGTAAAAGAATCAAACTGGACCATTTCCTTTCTCCATACACAAAAATAAACTCAAAATGGATTCAAGACCTAACTGACACCTGAAAGCATAAAAATCCTTGAAGAGAGGCAGTAATTTCTCTGACATGAGTCATAGCACCATTTTTCTAGATATGTCTCCTGAGGCAAAGGAAACCAAAGCAAAAATAAACTATTGGGATTACATCAAAATAAAAAGCGAAGGAAACACTCAACTAAAAGGCAACAACCTACCGAATGGGAGAAAATATTTTCCAATGACATATCTGACAAGGAGATAGCACCCAAAACATACTAACAATGGATACAACTCAATACCCAAAAAACAAATAACCCAATTAAAAACTGAGAAGACATGAAAAGACATTTCTCCAAAGAAGACAAGAGAACAATAGACACATGAAAAGATGTTCATCATCACTTACCATCAGGGAAATGCAGATCAAAACTACAATGAGATATCACTTCACACCTGTCAGAATGGCTAAAATAAAAAACACAAGAATCAACAGGTGTTGATGAGGATGTAGGAAAAAAAAGAACCCTCTTGTAGTGGTGGTGGGAATGCAGACTGATGCAGCCATCATGGAGATTCCTCAAAAAATAAAAATAGAACTACCTTACAATTCAGGAATTGCACTACTGAGGATTTACCCCCAAAATATGAAAAAACACTAATTCCAAGTGATACATTCATCCCTATGCTTCCTGTAGCATTATTTACAATTGACAAATGGGAACAGCCCAAGTGTCCATTGATGATGAATGAATAAAGATGTGGTATACATATACAATGGAATATCATTAATCCATAAAAATAATGAAATCTCATTTACAACAACATGGATAGAACTAAAGAGTATAATACTGAGTGAAATGTCAGCTATTGACAAATACCATATGAGTTCACTCATGTGAAATTTATGAAACAAAAATGAGCAAAAAAAGGCAGAGACAAACATGTGGAGTCTAAACATTCTTCTAATCAAGTAAGTGATCAAAGAGAAAAATCAAATAATACATGGAGACATATGAAAATGAAAACACAATGGTTCAAAATGTTTGTGACACAGAAAAAGAAGTTCTAAGAGGAAAATTTATGGTGATTCAAGAAACAAGAAAAATCTCAAATAATCACCTAAAAGAACTAGAAAAGAGGAACAAACTCCAAAGGTAGTAGAAGGAAGGAAATAATACAGCTTAGAAAAATAAATGAAATAGAAACTAAAAAGCAATTGAAAAAAATCAGTGAAATCAATAGTTGTTTTGAAAAGGTTAAATTTATAAACCTTTAGCCAGACTCAGAAACAAACAAAAAGAGATGACTCAAAAAAATAAGGAATGAAGGAGATATAACAACGCTACAAAAATAGAAACAATTATAAGGCAATACTATGAAAACCTATGTGAACAAATTGGACAAGCTAAAACAAACAGATAAATCCCCAGAAACATACAAACTTCCAAAACTGAATTAAGAAGAAATAGAAAACTTGAATAAACCAATAATTAGTAACAATTTGAATGAATAATCAATAAACTCCTAGCAAACAAAAATCCAGGACCAGATGGCTTCACAGGTGAACTCTACTCCTCTTTAAATATTAATAGTTTAATTTAAATATTAATTTAAATTTAAGTTAATTTAATAGTTAATTTAAATGTTAATAGTTTAATATTCTTCTTAAACTATTCCAAAAAATAGAAGAGAATGGAAATTTCCCAAATTCATTTGTGAGTGTCAGCATTATCCTGATACCAAACCCAAAGACACTATAAAAAAAAAAAAAAAAACAATGAAAACTACAGGCAATATCCCTGATGAACATAGATGCCAAGATCCTCAACAAAATATTAGCAAAGCAAACTAAAAAATACATTTCATAATCAGTCATCATGATAAGTGATATTTATTTCAGGGATGCAAGAATGGTTCAATATTCATCATGATGTGATACATCACATTAACAAAAGGAAGGATAAAAATCATATGATCATCTCAATAGATACAAAAAAGCATTTGACAAAATACAACATCTACTCATGATAAAAAACTCTCAACAAAGTTGGTTTACAAGGAACATACTTCAACATAATAAAGGTCAGATATAGAATACTTACAGCGAACATCATACTCGATGAAAAACTGAGAGCTTTTCCTCTAAGATCAGGAATAAGATAAGGATGTCCATTCTGACCACATTTGTTCAACAAAGTAATGGAAACTGTAGCAGCAGCAGAAAGACAAGAAATAAAAGGCAACCAAATTAGTAAGAAAAATGTTAAATGGTTACTATGTACAGATGACATGATACTATATATAGGACTCTAAAGACTATCAGAAAACTGATAAATGAATTCAGTAGATTTGCTGAATGCAAATTAATATACAGAAATCTGTTGTATTTCTGCATATGAATAACAAAGTAGTGAAAAGGAAAGTTGAGAGAACAATCCTACTTAAAATTACATAAAAGAGAATAAAATACCTAGGAATAAATTTAACTGAGGAGGTGAAAGACCTATACTCTGAAAATTCTAAAACACTAGTGGCAGTAATTGAAAATGATACAAGGGGAAAGAAATCATGCTCCTAGATTGCAAAATTAATACTGTTAAAATGTCTATACTCTTCAAAGCCATCTATAGCTTCAATGCAATCCCTATCAAAAGTACAAATCAAAACCACATTGAAATATCACCTCACAGCAGTCAGTATGGCTGGTATCAAAAAGACAATAGTGTATTTCACAGAACTAAAACTAATAACAAAAAAATGCATACAGAACCACAGAAGACCTTGAATAGCCGAAGAAATCTTAAGAAAGAAAAAAGCTGAAGGTATCACAATCCTGTTTGAAGATATATTATAAAACTGTAGTAGTTAAAACTGTATGGTACTGGCACAAAAATGAGCACATAGGTCAGTGGAAAAGGATACAGATCTAACAGCAAACCCATGCTTATACAGTCAATTAACCCATGAGAAAGAGTCAAGAATATACAGTGGGGAAAAGATAGTCTACTCAATAAATAGTTTTGGGAAAACTGGACAGCTACATGCAAAAGAATGAAATTAGGCCACTTTTCTGACATCATACACAAAGATAACCTTAAAAAAGAATTAAAGACCTAAATGTGAGACCTGATGTCATCAAAGTCTTTGAAGAAAACATACATAGTACTCTTTTATTACACATCATCTGTAGCAACATATTTGTGGATAGATCTCCTTAGGCAAGAGAAACCAATAATAATAATAATAATAATAATAATAATAATAATAATAATAACTACTGGGACTAAAGTAAAAAGCTTTTGGGACCCTGGGTGGCTCAGCGATTGAGCGTCTGCCTTTGGCTCAGGGCCTGATCCCAGGACCCATGAGCGAGTTCTGCATCAGGTTCCTTGTCAGGAGCCTACTTCTCCCTCTGCCTATGTCTTTGCCTCTCTCTCTTTCATGAATAAATAAATAAAATCTTGAAAAATAAAAAAAAGCTTTTGCACAGCAAAGGAAACCATCAACAAAACAAACAGGCAATCTACTGAATAGGACAAAATTTTTGTAAATGATATACCTGATAAATGGTTAATATCCAAAATAGACAAAGAACTTATACAACTCAATGCCAGAAAAACACAGCCTGATTAAAAAATGGGCAGAAGTCAAGTCAGGGGGATGATGGTGCAAATAAGGAGGACCTTAGGCTTGCTTTGTCCCACAAATACAACTAGATAACTATCAAATCTTCCTAAATACCCCAAAAATCAAACTGAAGACTGGTGGAACAAGCTCCACAACTAAAGGTAGAGAACAGGTCACAGTTGAAGAAGTTAGGAAATGTGGGGATGTGGTCTGGGAGACAAATGGATTGTGGCTGCTGAGGTGGGGAGGGAACAAGTGTCATGAGGAGTGAGAAATAGACTAACAATCAGGGGAATGTGTGGGGAAAAAACTAATCCCCATAGCAACTGGGTTGGAAAGTGAGAAGGACTGAATTTTATGAGTTCTTGCAGCCAGTGGGGCTTAACACCTATAATTTTAAAGGTCACTGGGCTTGACTCTGATAGAGCTCAAAGGGCATTGGGGCTGCTCTTGGAGAGAAGGCAGGGAAAACAGCCCATGGCCATACAGTAGGGAAGTTAGTTGCTCGTCTTGGAATGAGTTCCAGAGAGGCAGCATTCATGGAAAGACTCCTTGAAAACCAAGGAACCATTTCCCTCCCCCACACCTCAACATAAGGACAGGAGCACCTGCAGGAACAAGTACAATTCAACACTCCCTAACTAACTTGTTTACACAAAGCCCCAACCCACCATGCTCCAATGAACCCCTTCTTCCCACATACACTTGCCTCAGACTCAGTGCAACAGGCTCCCTCCCCTAAAAAACTAGCCCAAACCCCTACTCACAATGCATCTCCAAACCCAGGAGTTTTGTAGGGCCTCAGTTCTAATGGCAGTGGCAACACCTATCACTTCACAAGCAGACCAGAGTATCCTAGTTAAAACTTGCTACATTTGGGCCAAGAACCAAACACCACCCACAAGAGGCAAAGAATCTCTTCAAATAACTGACCTGAAGGATGAAGCATCCAGTATACAGTAACAGAGTGCTTGAAGCACATATTGGAGACATTCCCGGAAGCACCAGGCCCTAGGGGACAGAGGCCACTACACAGCAGGATCTCTTCTTTATAAGACCATTACTCTTGAGAACCCTTAAAGATAGCTCACTTTTCTAACACACAGAAGCAGGCAGAGATTTTGGCAAAATGAGGCAGAAGAGAAATTTGTCTCAAATGGAAGAGTGAGACAAGGCTACAGCCAGAGACCTAAGTGTAGCAGATATAATAAACATGCCTGCTAGAGAATTTAAAGTAATGATCAAAAAGTTACTCACTGGACTTGAGAAAAGAGTGAAAGGCATCAGTGAGACCCTTAACAGAGATAAGGAATAAAATAGCAGAAACAAAGAGCTTAATAAACAAAATAATAAACAAATTTGATGAAATGAACACAAGCCAGAAGAAGCTGAAGAACAAATTAATGACCAAGAAGACAAAGTAATGTAAAGTGATCAAGCTGAACAAAAGAAAAAAGAATTATGCAAAATGAAAATAGACTTAGGGAGCTCAGTGGCTCCATCAAATGTATTAACTTTCATATTATAGGAGTCCCATGAAAAAGAATATGGAGAAGAAAATTTATTTGAAGAAATAATAGTTGAAAACTTCCCTAATCTGAGGAAGGAAACATTTCCAGATCCAGGAATCTCAGAGAACTCCTAATAAAATAAACAAAAACAGATCCACACCCAGACATATTGTAATTAAATTGGCAAAATATAGTGATAAAGAAAAAAGTTAAAAGCAGCAAGACAAAAGAAGACAATAACGTACAAGGGATATCCAATAAGGCTATCAGGGACTTTTTCAGCGGAAACTTTCCTAGCCAGAGAGTGGCAGGATATATTCAAACTGCTGAATGGGAAAAATCTGCAGCCAGGAGTACTCTATCCAGCAAAGCTATCATTCAGAATAGAAGGAGAGGTAAAGAGTTCCCCAGACAAACAAATACTAAAGGAGTTCATGACGACTAAATAAGCCCTGCAAGCAATATGAAAGGGGACTCCGAGTGAAAAGGAAAGACCAAAAGTGACAGTAGGAAGGTAGGAAACGTAAAAGCAGTAAAAATGAGTATTTTTCTAAAATGGATCAGTCAAGCAACTCACAAAATAAAAGGATGTAAAATGTGATACCATATACCTAAAATGTGTGGAGGAGAGGAGTAAAGAATGGGTTCAAACTTAAATGACCATCAACTTAATATAGACTGCTAGATGCTGAGGATGTTATATACAAGTTAATAGGAAACATAAATAAAACAACCACCAATAAATATACAAAATCTAATAAGAAAGAAATCCAAATATATAACTAAAGAAAAGAAGCAAACCTGTAAGAAAGAAAGAGATGGAATCATCAGTGAAAATCTTCAGAAATAACCCCCAAAGAGGTGATAAAATGGTAATATATATCAATAATTACTTTGAATGTAAATGGATCAGATGCTCCAGTCAAAAGACATAGGGTGACAGAAAGAATAAAAAAAAAAAAAAAAAAGGACTCATCTATAAAGCTGCTTACAAAAGACTCATTTTAGACCTAGAGATACCTGCAGATTGAGAGTGAGGAAATGAAAAAAACATTTATCATGCAAATGGATGTTTAAAAAAACGTAGCAATACTTATGTGGACAAAATAGGTTTCAAAACAAAGACTGTAACAAGAAACAAAGAAGGACACTATATAATAATAAAGGAGATAATCCAACAAGAAGTAGTAACAATTGAAATATTTTTGCACCCAACATGGGAGCATGCAAATACTTAAAATAGTCAATAACAAACAAAAGATCTATACCAATAATAATATAATAACAATAGGTAACTTACAACCCCACTTACTACAATGGACAGATCACCTGAACAGAAAATCAGCAAGGAAACGATAACTTTGAATAACACACTGCACCAGATGTATTTAACAGATTCATTCAACATTCTATCCTAAAACAGGAGAATACACATTCTTTTCAAGTGTATATGGAACATTTCCCAGAATAGATCATATATTAGGCTACAAAACAAGCCTCAACAAATTCAAAAAGGTTGAAGTCATGCCATGCATCTTTTCTGGACACAAGGCTATGAAAATAGAAATTAACCATAAGAAAAAATCTGGAAAGGCCAGAAATATGTCAAGATTAAATACCATGCTGCTAAACAATGAATGGGTCAACCAGAAAGAAAAAGGAGAAATTAAAAAGTACGTGGAACCAAGTTAAATGAAAATACAACAATCCAAAATCTTTGGGATGCAGCAAAAGCAGTTCTAAGAGAAAAGTTTATAGCAATAAAAGCCTACTCCAAGAAGCAAGAAAAATCTCAAATAAAGAGCTAGAATAAGAACAAACAAAACCTAAAACAAGCAGAAGGAAATAATAAAGATTAGAGAAGAATTATATAGAAACTAAAAAAAAAAAAAAAAAGAGATGGTTCTTTGAGGAAAAAAAAATCAATAAAATTGATAAACTTCTAGCCAGACTTATCAAAAATATAGTAAGGACTCAAATCAAACACAAACAAGAATGGAGAAATAACAACCAATACCATGAAAATACAAACAATTATAAGAGGATATTATAAAAAACTATATGCCAAAAAATTGGACAACCTAGAAGAGTGGATAAGTTCCCAGAAATATATTAATGATCAAAACTGAAACAGGAAGAAATAGAAAATTTGAACAGACCAATAACCAGCAAAGAAATTGAATCAGTAATCAAAAGTCTCCCAATAAACAAAAGTCCAGGACCAGATGGCTTCACAAATGCATTCTACCCAACTCTTAGAATAATACCTATTCTCAAACTATTCCAAAAAAGAAAAGGAAGGAAAACTTCCAAATTCATTCTATGAGGCTAGCATAACCATGATACCAAAACCAGATAAAGACACCATTTAAAAAGAGAGAGAAAGGGAAAGAGAGAGAGAGAGAACTATAGGCCAGTATTCCTGATAAGCATAGATGCAAAAACCCCAGCAAAATTCTAGCAAACAAAATTTAGGAATACATTAAAAATACCATTCACCATGATCAAGTGGGATTTATTCCTATGCTGCAAATGTGGTTCAATATTCACAACTCAATGTGATACATCACATCAATAAGAGAAAAGTTAAAAATCATATAATTTTTCATTTTATCATCATTTCAAAAGATGCAGAAGATGCACTTGACAAAGTACAACAATTATTCACAATAAAAGCCCTCAGCAAAGTAAGTGAAGAGGGAGCATACTTCAATATAATAAAGACCATATATGAAAATCCCATCATCCTTAATGGGAAAAAACTGAGAGCATTTCCCCTAAGGTCAGGAACAAGATAGAGTTGTCCACTCTTATCACTTTTATTCATCATATTACTGGAAGTCCTAGCCACAGCAATCAGACAACAAAAAGAAATAAAAGGCATCTAAGTTGGTAAGTAAGAAGTCAAACTTTCATTATTTGCAGAAGACTTGATACTATATAGAGAGAGCTGAACGAGTCCATCAAAAAAACTGCTAGATAAATTCAGTAGTCACTGGATACAAAAATCAATGTACAGAAATCTATTAAATTTTTATACTCCAATAATGAAACATCAGAAAGAGAAATTAAGGAATCAATCCCATTTACAACTGCACCAAAACCAAGGAGTCACCTAGGAAGAAACCTAACCAAAGAGGTGAAAGACATGGACTCTGAAAACTATAAAACACTGATGAAAGAAATTCAAAGACATTCCATGCTCATGGATAGGAAGAATATGGCAAAATATCTATACTACCAATCTGCACTTTGAAAGCAATCCCTATCAAAATACCAACAGCATTTTTTTTTGAAAACTAGAACAACAATTCTAAAATCTATGGAATCTGAAAAGACCTTGAATAGCCAAAGCAATCTGGAGACAGAAAAGCTGGAGGCATTGCAATCTGGACAATCGAACAGACTCAAGTTATATTACAAAGCTATAGTAATCCAAAAAAAACATGGTTTGACACAAAAATAGGCATAGATCTACGGAGCAAAGTAGAAAACTCAGAAATGAACCCACAACTATATAAGGTCAATTAATCTTTTTGAGAAAACAGAAAAGAATACCAATGGGAAAAAGTCTCTTCAACAAATGGTATTGGGAAAACTGGCCAGCAACAGGCAAAAGAATGAAACTAGACCATTTTATTTCTCTGTACCCAAAAATAAGTTAAAAATGGATCAAAGACCTAAATGTGAGACCTGAAACCATAAAAATCCTAGAAGAGACACAGGCAGTAATTTCTCTGACATTGGACATAGAAACTTTTTTTCTAGACAGGTCTCCTGAGGCAAGGGAAACAAAAGCAAAAATAAACTATTGAGACTACATCAAAATGAAAAGCTTCTGCTCAGCAAAAGAAATGATCAACCAAAACTAAAAAGCAACCTACTGAATGGAAGAAAGTATTTGCAAGTCCTCTGATAAACGATTAGTATCCAATATATATAACGAACTTCTAAAACTCTACACCTCCAAAACAATCCAATTGAAAAATGAGCAGAAGACATAATCAGAAATTTCTCCAAAGAACACATACAGATTGGCCAATATACACATGAAAAGATGTTCATCATCACTTATCATCAGGGAAATGCAAATCGAAACTACAATGAGATATCACTTCATATCTGTCAGAATGACTAAAAAAAAAAACCCACAAGATAAAACAGGTGTTGACAAAGTTGTGGAAAAAAGGGGGGCTCTCTTGCACTGTTGGAGGAAATGCAAACTGGAGCAGTTTGGAGTTTCCTCAACGAGTTAAAAATAGAACTACCTTATGATCCAGGAATCACACTATTGGACATTAACCCCTCAAATACAAAATCACTAATTCAGAGGGACACATGCACCCTTATGTTTATTACATCATTATTTACAATAGCCAAGATATGGAAACAGCCCAAGTGTCCTTCAACTAATGGATAAAAAAGATGTGGTATACATACACATATAAAATGGAATATTATTCAGCCATAGAAAGGGGTGAAATCTTGCCATTTGAAGCAATATAGATGAAGCTAGAGAGTATAATGCTAAGTGAAATAAGTCAATCAGAGAAAGACAAATCCCTATGATTTCACTCGTAAGTGGAATTTAAGAAACGAATAAGCAGAGGGGGGAAAAAGACAAACCAACAAACAGACTCAATTATAGAGAACAAAGTGATGGTTATCAGAGTAGAGGGAGATGTGTGGTTGGGTTAAATAGGTGATACGGATTAAGGAGTGACTTTGTTGAGCTCTGGGTTATAAACAGATGTGTTCAATCACTACAGTGTAAACCTGAAACTAATATCCCTGTATGTGAACAAACTGGAATTCAAATAAAAACTGAAAAATGTGGGCAGAGGACCCAAGCAGACATTTTCCAAAGAGGGCATATTAATGGCCAAGAGACATGAGATATTCAGCACCACTAGTCATCAGGGAAGTGGAAATCAAAACCACCTCACAGCAGTCAGAATGGCTAGTGTCAAAAGATAAATAACAAGTGTTGGTGAGGATTTGGAGAAAAAGGATCCTTGTGCACTTTTGGTGAGAGTGTAAATTAGTGAAGCCACTATGGAAAACAATATGAAGGGTCCTTCAAGAATTTAAATAGAAGTATCATAATTCCACTACTGAGCATTTACCCAAAGAAAATAGAAACATTAAGTCAGAGATGTGTGTGCCTCTGTGTTTATTACAACATTATCTACAATAGCCAAGATATGGAAGCAACCTAAGTGCCCCTCAAGAGATGAATGGATAAAGAAGATATGGAATATTACTCAGCCATAAAAAAGAATGAAACCTTGCCATTTGAGACAACATGTATGTACCTGCAGGGTATTCTGCTAAGTGAAGTAAGTCAGGCAAAGACAAATACCATATTTTACTTATGTGTGGAATCTAAAATTAAACAAAAATATAAAAAGTTTCCTAAAGAGAAAAAAACTATTAATTGCCAAAAAGGAGGTGAGTTGGAGGAGTGAAATAGGTGAAGGGGATTGAGAGGTACAAACTTCCAGTTATAAAACAAGTTACATAGATGAAAAATACAGCATAGAGAATATAGTCAACAAAACTGTAATAATCCTATATGATGACAGATGGTAACTATGCTTAACATGGTATTGAATAATGTATAGAATTGTTGAATCAATATTATATGCCTGAATGTAATATAAACTTTTGTATCAACTATACTTCGATAAAAAATAAATACATAACTAGATATCAAAAAAGAAAAATCTCAATTTCACTAAAGGGATTATTGGATTTGCAATGATTTATATAACCTACAACTCACTGTTCATTCATTCACCAAGCGAGAATGCACTAGCTCACGTTTAGATATATCAAGGTGGAGTGTTTCGTCTGAGGTCACAAAGTTAATGATTGCCAGAACCAAGGTCTTCTGACTTCTGAGCCATGAGATTTCTTCTGAACTAGAATAGCCTTCTCCCTTTCCAGACCGGGCAAATCCCTGGCACCTCACAACCTCCCCTTCCTCTTGTGCCCCATGACAAACATTTCTCATCAGTCACTATACTCGTCAGAGTAAAGCCCATGTCAACTAAGTTTCTTCTCACAACAGCCCTGAAGCAGCTGCTGTCATCTGATTGGAATTGGCATAGATATTGAAAACTGGTTATTTTAGTGCCTTACACTAAGATGCCTACATAGTATATAACCAGGCTAACTTTTTTGCCCTTTTCACTTTTCAATTTGTTTGGATAATAGAACTAGATTGGTCAGCATCATTTGTGCTGATTTTACTTTGCACCACTCTTACCAGCCTGGAGTTTTGCTGGAATCTATGATGCAATGGGGAAACATTTAGCTCTTAAACAGTATTTCATATATCCTAGAGGCAAACTGGGAAAAGGGCAGGAGGGTGGGGAGGTAACACCTTCTAAAATTATTTTCCTTTTAGGGGAACAAAATTTCCTTTAAAGAATCAAATTATAAACCTGAGATTTTATTTTGAATCTTCTTTTAAATATAATGTGAAATAACTGCCCATGCCTTGCATTTCCCTGCCTGAATAGTACCTCAACTAGTATCTTCACTGACAAATGAGAACTTCTGAAAAATGTTTTATTTAAAAATAAGCTAAATAGTTGACAAAGTCTTATGAAGAAAAGCAATAAAATGGGGTAGAAAGGGAATAGGGAATATAGAGAGAAGACCAGGGTTTATATTGGGAACTGAGTCAGCTTTGTTCCTCTGAATAACTGGAAAAGCAGTGAAGATCAAGGTGAAAGTATTTTATATACTGTATATAAAGGTCTCTCAGTTACTATCACTTTTACTAAACTCTTTTCATATAAATTATGAGATAATGGGGACAATGGTTCTCCCACAACTACTAGAACATAGGCAGGGCTGGCAAAGTCCCCATTACTCAGATCAAGAAACACAGGCTCAGACATGTTTTCACACTATTAGGCAGTGGGGCAGTTGGAATGAAATCAAAGTTCTCTGAGTGCGAGATCATGCTCTTTCTCCTGTCCCTTGGCATTTTAATACACCAATCATAGGAATGACCCAAAGCTCTTTGGACTGGACTCCCTGCCAAAGCCTCTGGATAGGGCATATCCTAGAGTGAGATTTATGTATCTATTTATTTATCTAGTTCTTGAAATCTTGGACATAGATTTTCTGAAAGTAGATTAGGGACAAATTACTGATTTTATGGAGTATTCTGTAATAAAACAAGATGTGCATTATGCTGGGGTCTTGGAAGAACACCCTTAAATGAAATCCTTTTTAGAACCCATGCTCCTCATCATGCTGCAACTAGAGTGACCTTTCTGTTTCTTGAACATTCTAAGCCCTTCTTTGCTTGGTGAACTTTGCAGTATTTCACCTCTCCCAAGATTCAGTGTCCCAAGATCTTTGCATGTCCAGTTCCTTCTCATCATTAAAATCTCATCTTAATAATCACCTAATCAGAGACACCTGGATGGCTCAGTGGTTGAGCATCTGCCTTTTGGCCCAGAGTGTGATCCTGGAGTCCCATGATCAAGTCCCACATTGGGCTCCCTGCATGGAGCCTGCTTTTCCCTCTGCCTATGTCTCTGTCTCTGTTTCTGTCTCTCTCTCTCTCTCTCTCTCTCTCTCTCTGTGTGTGTCTCTCATGAATAAATAAATAAAATCTTTTTTTTTTTTTTAAATCACCTATCAGTAATACTCTCCCTGACCACAAGTAGCCCTCTTTCAGTGGATCTCTACATCATTATTTTGTTTGGTTTTCAGAGGATTTACCTAGAGGAAATCATATTTGATTGTGTGTGCATGTGTTTGTTTATTGAACTTATTGAAAATTAGGTCCCATGAGGACAGGTACCTTGCCTATCTTTTTCACCAGTGTATCCTTACCATTTAGAAGAGCCTGGCACATCGTAGGTATTCATTAAATATCAGATCAATGATGAATATAATCTTTGAAATTACCTTAATTTGTTAATTAGCACATTACTCACTTTGATTGGCCTTTCTTATGTCACTGGTTCTTATCTTTTGGTCTTTGGCTGCCCAGTGATGTTTAAACTGAAAAGCCTAGGTAACTGGTATGTTTACCAGATCTGGACTCCTCCAGAGAAGTTTCTATACTCAATGCACAAGCAAAGAGCACATAGAGGATTGCTCAGGGCCCTTCAGGGCCAGGCTAAAAAGTATCCTACATCATCAAGTCTTCCCACATTTTCTTGGTGGGAAGCCAATGACCCAAATTTAACCACAAAGGACAGAGAAACAATCTTCCAATATTCCAGGAAGTAGAAATATTGGTGATAATCTGGCCAGTCTAGCTATATACTTCATTGGTAGTCTCAAGAGAACTATATTCTAAACAGCCAGTATCTCCATTTGCTATATTCACTAAACTGCTCCCAATTTTTCTCATTTCAGAAACTTGTTGGAATACCTTGTTCCATTTTACTTTGCTGTAATGGGTTTGTTTCTTTTTAGACCTTAGTATTTTCATCTTGGTGGATGAAAATTAAAATCATCTCGGGATAAATTTTAAGAAAGATAGAAGCATCTCAAACTAGAATAAGATAGATCTTTTTTTAAAGTCTTTTAGCCCTTTCTCCCTACTGAATTCCTCAGTGGCTATATTTCACCCTTAATCTCAACTGCTAAGAGTCTGTATCTCTCCATCTCTTTATCAAAAGAAATATACCAAAATTCAGTATTTGGAACTTAGATTATAAAAGGAAATTATTATGGAAAATTGTATTTAGACATTCACTTGTTCTCTTGTTTGATCCTTCAGCTTTGTGAGATGTACATCTTTAAACTTTTATACAAAATATTAAGACTCAAATAATTGATCTAATTTTGTAAGACATACAGAGAGTAATTCCTGTTTAAATGCCTGTGAATATTCTCTTCAACATGGTTGCCTAGATTGAAATATGGTAAAAACACTGGAAATCTGTAGTCAGAGAAATTGAGGTAGAAGGCCCAGCTTTGTAACTTATTATGTGAGTCTGCATATGCCTTAAGCTATATAAACCTCAGTTTGTTTACCTATAAAAAGGTGGGAATGTAATCACTTCATAGGCTTGGAGAGGGTATTAAATATAAAATGACTAATATAATGACAAGATCAAAAAGTACTCAATAATGTTAGCTACTCTTATAATTACATTCACATATTAATTTTTTGGCTAAAAGAATATGGAAACATCTTGGTCAAAATTATAATCTAGCTGACTCAAGAACAAACCTGGAATAGGCAGCGGTACCTCTAAACAGTAGACAAATTCCAATTTCTCTTCCATGACACTTTCTGCTATCTAGGGCCATAAGAAATAAGAGTTACCTGGCATGGTCATAAATATTGAGCTTCAAGAAATTGGGGGAAACCATTCTTTTCCATTGACTCATCCTTGGAAGGACTTTAACAGTTCCTCTCCTTTGTACAGAAGAATTTAAATGTCAATCTTTTTAGAAGGAAAGATACGGTAAATGAACTCTCAAGTACATCTGTAGATCTGGGAACATGAGCCTAGATGCACAATAGAAATGAAGCAATTTAAAACTGGAATGGATAGGCCTATTTGTTGAGCATCAAGGCCTAAACTAGAACATTTTATCTTGATTAAAATATTTTTTATGGGGTCAGGAGAATGGAGGCACGAACCATGACATCCTATACTCTCTCTTCCTAATAACCTAAGGTACACACACACACACACACACACACACACACACACATATGTATGCACAAGGCCTAGCCACCCACCTGCACCCAACCTCAAACAATCCATACATGCTTTTGGCAGAAAGGGTGAAAATCTTGTTCAAATTTTTTTATCCCTTCCACTAAGGAGAGTTTTCTCCATCTGATTTCCATAATTGTCTGAAAACTCAGGGGTTCAAACTTAACATACAAGAAAAATAATTCTGTAATACTTCAGTGTTAAGAACCTTGTGAGGTAAAAATAAGAGTATTGATCAAAGCATTAAAGTCACAACTTGGGATTTTCGACATTCTTTAACTTTAGCCACTCTTGAGCAATTCATATCTTTAGGGTTCAGCTTCTTCATTTGTTAAAGGAATGTACCGTTAATTCCTATGCTATAGAGTTATTTTACTGAACTACAATTGACAAATAACATTATTTTCAGGTATACAGCCTAATTTGATATTTGTATATATTATGAAATGGTCAGCACAATAAGTTTAATTAACATCCATCACCTCACAGCGTTACAAGTTTTTCTTGTGATGACAGTTTTGAGATTTTCTTAGTAGCTTTCCAAATGTATAATACAGTATTAACTATAGTCACCATGCTATACATTACATGCCCATGATTTATTCTTAACTGGAAGCTTGTACTTCTTAACTTTTTTTTTTTTTTTTGCCTATTTTGCCCACCCTTCTGTCACCAATTTGTTCTCTTTGTGAGTTCATTGTGTTGTTTAGATTCCACATCTAAGTGAGGCTATCACAGTATCTATCATTCTCTGACTTTTTTCACTTAACAGAAAAAAGTTTTAAAAAACTTTTAACAGAAAAAAGACAAGTTTTCACTAATCTTCAAGGTCCATCCATATTGCTTCAAATGCTAATATTTCCTTTGTTTTTATGTCTGAGTAATATTCCATTATCCATATATTACATGTATTACATGTATTTTTTCTTTATCCATTCATCCATCAATCAACACTTAAGTTGTTTCTATGTCTTGGCTATTGTAAATAATGCTGCAGTGAATATGGAGTACATAGATATTTGAGTTGGTGTTTTTGTTTCCTTTTGGATAAATACTCAGAAGTGGAATTGCTGAGATGTCTACCCTATGGAATTTATTCATTTTACAGATTTTTAGCATTTTCTATATTCTGGCTGTACTCTACTGATATAATATGAATACAATATGAATACAATATGATACAATATGAATTAAAACACAGACAATTCTCTGAAGTAGCCCACAGTCCATTGGGGAAGAAGTCATGTAAAATGTTATGATAGAGTCATGTCCAGAATGCAGTGGCATCAAGGACATCTGAAGGAATATATAGGGTATCATTAGATCACAATGAGAAGAGTCAATTATCTTCTCAGTGATGCATGGTACTTTCTCAAACAGAAAAGCCATTCCAGAAAGCCCTCACATGGCTCTATACTGTTCCCCAGCACTAGCAGCCATCAAATAGTTCCTCCTATAATACTCAACATTTTCCCTCTGCAAACTCTACTTCTGTCCACTTCTGTCCACGTTTGCATTTTCCCTCTGCAAACTCTACTTCTGTCTACTTCTGTTCTTTCCAATAGTCAAAGAAAATGAACTAAATTACTTGATCTTACACTTTGGCCATAGATCTTTATATTGAACAACAAAGAATTTAGTACTTTTGACCTTTTGTCTTGAGAACTTCCTCCAATATGAAGAGTACAAGGACAAAGGGTGGGAAGTGAGGTGATTGAGGATTAGACCCAGTAGTTCTTTCCAAATGTGGTATTTCTGGAAGCCAGAATTTGGCAAAGCCAGATTACACCATCATTTTAGGAATCCATCCTGCCTCTAGTTTTAAAATGGCATGGGGCATACTTTATAGCCTCTATTAGGTAGCAAATTTAGAGAAATAGAATGATTTGCTCAAACTGACATAGCAAAGTCAAGGCAATATCTCACTTCCAAGTTTAGGCTTCTTCCCAGATCAGTCTTTTCCATCATTTTGGGCTTTTGTTTTGTTTTTTTTTTAAATTAACATTTTGTTGTTGCTATTGTTTTGTTTATTGTGCAACCCTTAAATCAGACTCTTTCCTTGTTCTAGTCCTATCCTCTGCTACTTAGATAAACTTGAGCAGTCAGTTTATTTCTCTGAGCCTCCGATTCTTCTCTGAGATTCTCATCAGGGGGAAATAATGCAAGCCCTTTATCATTATGGTGAAGAGGGTGATTTAATTTATGTAAAGCCATCAGCACAGTATATTATATATGATAGTTGCTCAGTAATCTTTAAAGACATTTTAGACACAGTATTTTCTAAAATGGCTCTCTGGTTGTTTCTTCCTTCTTTAAAATTATGATTATTACGCATTAAGTGCTATTATGTGTGAACACTATGCAAGGTAAACTCATTTAAAAGCAGGATTATAAAATATATACATTATTCTCTGGATTTTATGAATAAAATTTATTTTTAATTTTTACTACATTTATTATGTTCATGATCATGTCTATTGTAACTGCATGGTAACTATGTAATGGTATACTACTGTGTATCTCTTCCTATGTTCAGTGACATTATCTTGATAGCTTGAAATAGTCCATTGGAGTATTTACACCATAGAAATGGCAAATGTTATAAATCAAAGCTTGATTTGTTTTGTTGATTTTTCTAAACTTGATAGGTTTATAAGGCAGATTCAACTCATGAGTGAACTGTTTCTAGTGCATAGTAAACAACACAAATAATTGAGGAAATATTTCAGTATTCAGACACTATTATAGGATTTAGCAAAGTTTTAGTTCATGCCATTAACAAGAATATGAAGTTTCAACATATGTCTTTGTTGTTTCATTTTTGTTCTCCTCGTTAACATAAATGAAAATATCAACCAACATTCATGGCACCACCACTCATTCTTCAGTGAGGTGATTTCTTTGCTGAACCAGCTAGAAGTCAAGCATATTTGTAGTCTGAATTTGTCAAATGATGACAAGTTGTCTGTGGATACAAGAGTTTAGCAAAAATTAACTGATATAGTCAGTTACCTGGCTATATGGAATTTATAATAAAGATTATTTTATTATATGTAAGCTATGTGAACCTGTATGTCAGTAAATGAATTATAGATTTATGTGTATTTATACATATGCACACACTCCCCACCCCCCCAAAAAAACTGGTTATTAAATACTTATCAGTACCACTGACCAAGACACATTAACCTTCTAGTCATCACTCCTCTGGCTCCTGAGCAGATTATAAATAAATTCAAGGATCCAGAACCAATCCAATACAAATCCCAAGCCCTACAGAACTTCTCAGGACCTGTTTTCCCAAGATGATCTTGTGTGAGCTATGAGTCAATAAGACCTGGTTTCTTTGATCTGCCCTGCAAAAGGAAATATACCCCATTTGCATGAACAAAACTTTCTGAGGAACTCAGCTGGTAAATAAAGCATTAAGAAAAGTTGAAATGCACTGACATTCCTACAAGCTCGGTGTGCAAGAAATTGTTAGGGTCATTCTTTTCAGAACTTTTGTCTTTGTAGAATGAGTATTGTAACAGGCCAGTCTCAGGCTCCTGTCTCCATGCTTTATCATTTTCATTCATCATGTCTAAGGCTGAGCTGGCCTTGCTTTGCTTGTCTGGGCCGTGGATGTCCCCTGCTGGAAACCAGAGCTCACTGCAGTTACGGGAATTGGAGCAATATCGCAGCAGTGTATGTGTGCGAGAGAAGGCTCCCTTTTGCTGCTGCCTTCATGCATCTCAACAGGAAACCACTTAGAAGATTTACTTTCCTGTCCTAGTTTACAAGGCTGTTCTCATTTAGTAGTTCCACCTATCAAGTAGTCAGCATAGTGTCCATCACATGGTAAGCTCTCAATAAATATTTATTGGGGAAAAAATGAACATATGGTTAATCCTTGGCAAATCATTATACATCATCTCATTTAACAATCAGTCAAGCTAGGATCTATGATTAACCAGTTGTCTTATTTTTAGATCAAGGAACTAGGGTATAGAGGTTAGAGAATATAAGGCTAAATAACTTGGAGGTGGCAGGGCCAGCATTCCCACAGGGACTGGCTCTCCCTGTCCCCTGGGTCCCTCCTGTTATACTCTGCTGCATGCTGTCTCCAAGAGTTTTCTCCAGTCTTTCATTTATAAGCAAAGGACCAATTCCCATTTGCTTTCAGACTTCCCCACCCCCAGCACTCACCCAGGATCAATGGCTTCCTTTGTCCTGCTCACTATGTACCTTGGCCAAATCCCTTCCACTTTCAGAGCCCAAGTTTTTCTTCATCAGATAAATTAAGAGGATGGATTAGCTGACTCTTAATTTTCCGTCCAATTCTAAAATGCTGATGCTTTCTGAATTTAATTTCAGAACAGACATGCTGAAGTCCAAACTGCTGGGGATTTCCTCTCTGGCCAACAAAACAAAAACTCAGTCATGTACTGCTTGTAAATTTGTATCAAAAGGATGGAATTCAGCCCCAAAACGTGGCTGCCCTATGGGAATATATTTTTCGGATCAGAAGCTACTGATCACTTACAGCAGAGGTTATCAGTAGGTGGACGAAAAGTGCTATTTCTCCCTTCTTTCCAGTAAGCCAAAGTATGGTTGGCAATTCAGACAGCCAGTTGGGAGTTTTCACCATGTGACAAGCCCAAAGGCATTTCTAAAGCTGCCAGCACAGAGGCCTGTCGAATCTACTAAGGAACCAGATGCAGCAGATAAAATATCTTCCACAGCTTGGCATCTGGGGCCTATGCTTGCCAGCTGAGAAAAGGGGCTGGGTGGCACAGTGCTGGAGGTGGGGGTGGTAGAGGGATGGCAGCAGAACAAATGACATACTTTCTCATTAAAGTAGGGGGAAAAGCAGCTCTGGAGAGCATGTCACAATTCTGGAAGTACTTGATTAAATGAAGGTGAATTGCATGTAGGTTATTATTATAGGAAATAGATTATAAGTAGGTCAATTATACCTTGTCACCTTAGACACTATTATCTTATTGAAAATAAAATTGTTACTGTTTTGCATTTCTAGAAAATTATAGTCTTTTCTGTAATTGATTCAGTATAATTGTATTCATCAAAGCAATCTTTATTTATATGTCTTGGATATTCTAGTTCTGCCCCCAATAGGAAATTTAAGATTAATATGGGTTTTTTGTTGTTGTTGTTGTCAAGCAGTAAATGACTATATGTTGGGCAATGTATCCTGATTTTTTTTTTCAGAAGTATGTTTCCCATGTAGATTCTTCACATGATATTCATTCCATTCCATTCCTTTGGTACAAGTCATCATGTATATACTACATACATAATTCATTCATAGGGTGAGGATTACAAAAAGGAAGGAAAGCGTTTGTCTTCAAGGAGCTTATAGCCTAGAGGAGACACTGCTCTTAGGATCAGTGTAGGGGGAGAGCAGTACATGAGTAGAACAGTAGCCAAATTAAGGACATCTTTCTGTGTGTCGTTTATGGCCAGACCTCATACTTTCTAATACAAAAGATATGTGTGTGCACATATGTGTATTTTTCTTCTTTGATTTGATTGAAAAAAACAAGAATATACTAAATGTACTTTTCTAACTATGTCAATAGTCTTTTTGAAAATAACTTTTTGTGTTTTTTGTTTTAATATAGTTTATGGATATATTAAAATGAAAAAAAAAATGGTAAAAAAAAAGAAGTGGCCCATAACTCTGTGCCATTTTCAAATCAATGTTTTAGCTTCATGCCACTTTCTAGAACTTGTTTTTATGCACTCATATGTTAAATATAGAACATTCTAGTTTTTCCATTATCTAATGTCAATCATTCCTCTACAGCTTCTCTCTTTTCTTTGTCCTTACCCTTCCCCATTTTGCACCATTACTCCCAAGCCCAGGGGAAAAAGAAATTGAAGACCACCTAGGATATATCTTTCTGTATTCAAGCAAGCAGTCCTAAGCCAGCAGTATTTTATCTTTTTTCTCTCTAAAATAAAGGCCCTACCACATACTCTCCCCTTTTTGGTTGCATTTTTCACTTAATAGGATTTTTATCAACCATTCTACTATTGATGAGCATTATTTTCAACCAGTGTGCTTTAAATGACAACTAATGCTGAAAAGACCATTCTGTACATCTATCCTCATACACTTTTATTCTGTGGAGTAGATTTTCAGGAGTAGGATTAATAGATAAAAGGGTATATATAAAAGGGTGTGTATATATATATATATATATATATATATATATATATAGCTACTATGAAATTGTATTTCAAATTTCTATCAGCAATATATGCCAGAGTAATTTTTCTCCTGCATCTCCACCAGTACTAGTTATTATAACTTTTCACATTTTGCCAATTTAATGGATGAGCAGCACTATCTCATTATTCACTTGATTTACATTTCCTAACTACTACTGATATTTGTGTTTCACAAGTATTGTCCTTTTGAATTTGTTGTTCAGTGGACTGCTGTTCTGATATTATAAAATGAGAGTTCTTTCCCAAAGTTCACAGTATTCCTCTCATCTAATTTTTGAAAAGTGAATGGACTATTAGGTTCTAGATGTCGTGAAATAATTACAAGTCAGAGTAGTTATCCTGGCCACAGATCCAGCAGTGTCAAATTGGAAAGGAACTTTGTGATTATGTAATATTCATTCACTCAACTAATTCATTAGAAAATACTTAATGATTTATGTGGTTGATACTATCCTAGGCACTAGAGGAAACACGAATTTTCCAAAGATAACAGTTCATCTAATCATAAAAAATATAAAAAGTCTCATCTAGCTAGGAGATCAGGAAGAGGAGTATGAAAGACAGTTTACTTATTTTTTTAAAGATTTTATTTATTCACGAGAGACACACAGAGAGAGGCAGAGATATAGGCAGAGGGAGAAGCAGGCTACCTGCAAGGAACCTGATGCGAAACTCAATCCCAGGACCCCAGGATCACAACCTGAGTCAAAGGCAGATGCTCAACTACTAAGCCTCCCAGATACCTCCAAGACAGTTTATTTTAAATGAAAGGAAGAGGAGCAAAGTAAGGTTGTATAAATGTATATAGGGAATGGCCAAATAGTGCCACAGGATTTTAGAATAAGGTTTCTAGAGCCAAATTTAGGGAATCTTTAAAGTGGATAAATAGAGTCTACTAGAGTCAAGCATGAGCATTTAGTACAACTGATGTTGCCCACAACCAATGTTAAAAGAAATTACTTACTATTAAAACCTTCACCTAATATTCCCATTTACTTCTGGATCCCAAAAGGATCCCATATGGATTTCACTTTACTGACTCAGCATTGACATTTCTGTTAAAGAAGCCTTATAACAAACACATAATATCATCCCTGCCATATATCTAAAATTTCATTCTGTCTTTTCCCAGCATGCTTATTTTCAAACCACTTTTGGCTACACTCTATTCTTAAAGACTTGATTTTGATAACTCATTCTATCTCATCCCATAGCCCAACAGGATTCCCAAGGCCAAGGAGTAGACTCTAATGCCAGTTTTAAAAAACTTTGAATACCACTCTTAAGATGTGTAGATTTCATGTCATTAAATAAGTACCTACTATGTTCCAACCACTGTTCTAGATGCTGGGAACACAGTGATGAACAACACAGACCAAATACCTATGCCATGGAAGGACAATCTAGCAAGAAGACTTACAAGTGCCCTGTAGAAAACAACCTGAGCTAAAATGAGTCTGCCGCTTAAATAGCTGAGCCACCCAGGCACCCCAGAATATGTATTCTTTTTAAGCACACTCAAAATATTCACCTAGATAGATAATTTGTGGGTCAATAAACCAACTCACAATAAACCGAAGGGAACTGAATTCATTTGAGCCCTGTTTTCTTTTCTTTTTTTTTTTTTTACAACAATGAGATTAAACTAGAAATCAATAACAGAACAGTATCTGAAGGCTCTATCAAATATCTAAAATTAAACCACTATTTCTAAATACATAAAACTTGAAGTAAAAAACACAAGGTAAATTAGAAAATATATTTAATTGGATTGAAATGAAAATGCATCACAATGTGGGATGCAACTAAAACAGTGCTTAGAGGAAAACTGATAGCATTGAATGATTTCATTTGGAAAAAAAATTGTCTCAAAGCAGTCACATAGTCTTTCTCCTTAAAACAGAAAAATGAAGAGCAAATTAAATTTAAAGTAAGGAGAAGAAAGGAAATAATAAAAATAAGCAAAAAAAATAATGAAAAAAGCAAAATAGGGGAAAAAACTGTTTCACTGGCAAGTCGATAAAATTACTAAAACTCTAACCAGACTCATTAGAGATAAAAGAAAGAATATAACAAATTAGCAATATCAGATTGAGAGATCCAAGATGACAATGTGGAAAGACCTCAACTCCCCTCCCCTCCTCCATGAACACAATCCCCTCCTCCTACACCTACACATAGAACATTTTTTCCCAAAGAAGAACGTAGGGCTGATTGACAGCTTCTGCTCAATAAAAGATCCTACACAGAATGGCAAGAGAGACAAATGGTAAAAAGAGGAACCCACTTCCCCAACACCAAACTACAGTGGGGAGGGATAACACTGACTAAGCAGATTAACCCAGCCTGGGGCACAGAAAAAAAAATGCTATGGTATAAAAGAGCAACTAATTTAAAGGAACCAGCCAAATGATGGGGGACCTGCAGAACTCCACATGGTCATGTCATGGCTGACAAATGCCATTGTTTATGTTCTCCCTCTACTTTGATTGCAGATGGGAGCAAGATATGGATACCTTAGCTCTAGATTCACCAGGACATTGTATGGAACACCCCAGGATCTCCCAGCCCACACACTTCAGTTCCAACTCTCCTGCCAGAGCTCTCCCCACCCTACATGAACCACCACAGACCTCCTGGCCTGTGCATATCTCAGCTTCAGCCATCTAGCAAGGGCATCCCTTGTATAATGCTCTCAGATACCTTGGCCTGTGTCCATTTCAGCTCTAGAATCCTACCAGGGCATTCTCAATGTAAAATGCCCCAGGATCTCCAGCCCACACCCTCTGAAGCTCTAGCCAGCCAAAGCCACCAGAAATACACAGTCTAGATGTTTCTACACAAGGCCATTCCTTCAAGATTGAGAGAAGTGGCTGTTCTAGTTCATAGAAACAAAGAAGTCAAATGACAGAGGAATATTCTTCGAACAAAGAAACAAGATAAAACTTTAGATAAAAAACTGAAATGAAATGGAGATTGACTTCTTTATCAGGTAGATTGCCTAAGTAATTGTTATAAAGATGCTCTCTGGACTGGAAAAGACTAGATGAACTCAGTGAGAACTTTAAAGAGATGGGAAATATAAAAAAGAACCACCCAGAGCTGAAAAATATAATATCTGAATTGAAAAATACCATAGAGGGAATCAACAGCAGATTAGAGGATGCAAAAAAAACATATCAGTGTTCTGACTGACAGGGTAATGGAACACACCTAAGTTGAAGATTAAAAGCAAAAAAGAATTATTTTAAAAACTGAGCATAGGTGAAAGTATCTCTAAGAAAACATTAAACATACTAACATTTGCATTAAAGGGGTTCCAGAAGATGATAGAGAAAGGTACAGGAAATTTACTTGAAGAAATAATAGCTGAAAACTCCCCTAACCTGGAGAAGAAAACAGAAATCCAGTTTTAGAAAAGAGTCTCAAACAAGATCCCAAAGGGGTCCACATTATGATACATAATTAAAATATCAAAGATTAAAAATAAATAGAATATTAAAAGCAGTTACAGAGAAGCAATGAGTTACATATAAGAGGAGAGCCATTAGGCTCTCACCTGATTTTTCAGCAGAAGCAGACAGAAGAGAATAGCAGGATATATTCAAAGTGCTGAAAAGTCAAAACCTACAACCAAGGATACTTTACCCTGTGTAAGGTTACCATTCAAAATTGAAGCAGAGATAAAAAATAAAAGTTAAGAATCTTTATCACCATTAAATTGACCTTACAAAAAATGTTAAAAGGGACATCTTTAAGCACACATACACCAAAAGGTATTAATTCGGGGGGGTGTGGGGGAAATGAAAAAATTTCATGAGTAAAAGCAATATATTAAAGGTAATAGATCAATCACTTGTAAAGCTAGAAGAAAGGTTAGAAGACCATGGTAATAAAATCAATTTTATCTAAGTAATTAGTTAAGGGACTCAAAAATATAAAATAAGACATCACATACATAAAACATGGAAGGGGAAGTAAAATATAATATTTTTAGAATGTGTTCAAGTCATCAACTTACTATAGACTGCTATATGTATAAGATGTCATATATGAGCCTCGTGGTAACCACAAACCAAGAACCTATAACAGATAACATTAAAAAGAAATCTAATCATAACACTAAAGTAGGTCATCAGTCACAAGGGAAGAGAGCAAGAGAAGGAACAGAGAACTACAAAATATACCAGAAAACAATTAACAAACTGACAGTAAGTACTTATAATTTCTTTAAATGTGAATGACCTAAATGCTCCAGAAGACATATGGTGACTGAATGATTATTTAAAAATAAAAGTGAGACTCATTTATATACTATCTATAAGAGACTCACTTCAGACTTAAAGACATATACAGACTGAAAATAGAGAAAAGATTTTCCATACAAATAGAAATTTTTTTTAAAAGCTAGGTGCAACACTTACATAAGACAAAATAGACTTTAAAATGAAGACTATAGGGACTCCTGGGTGGCTCAGTGGTTAAGCACCTGCTTTCAGCTCAGGGCATGATTCTGGAGTCCTGGGATGGAGTCCCACATCGGGCTCCCTGTGTGGGGCCTGCTTCTCTCTCTGCTTGTGTCTCTGCCTCTCTCTCTCTCTCTCTCTCTCTTTCTCTGTCTTTCATGAATAAATTCATAAAATATTTTTTAAGAAAACGAAGGACTATAATAAGATACAAAAAAGGGCATTATGATAAAGGGCATATGATAAAGGGATCAACCCAACAAGGACAATTGTAAATATCTATGCACCCAACATAGGAACATCTGGATACACAAATCAAACATTAATAGACAAAACTAGGAATTGAAAATAAGACAATAGGAGACTATAACATGCCACTTAAATCAATGGATAGATCATCCAACAGAAAATTCAATAAGGAAACAATGACTTTGAATGACAAATTAGACCAAATTAGACTGAATGGATATATATAAAACATTCTATCCAAACATTCTATCCAAAAACAGAATACACATTCTCTTCAAGTGCATATGAAACATTCTCTAGGATAGATCACATGTTAGGCCACAAAATAAGTCTTAATAAATTTAAGAAGATTGAAATCATATCAAGCATCTTTTCCAACCAAAAGGCTATGAGATTAGAAATCAATTACCAACCAACCAACAAACAAACCTGAAAAAAATACAAATACTTGGGGGCTAAACAACATGCTACCAAATAACCAATGGGTCAAAAAAGAAATCAAAGAGGAAATTAAAAAATACGTGAAGACAAATGAAAGTGAAAACACAGCTCCAAAATCTTTGGGACACAGCAAAAGTAGTTCAGAGAATGTTTATAGTGATACAGAACTACCTACCTCAAGGAAAAAAAAAGTCTCAATCTAACTCTACACCTAAAGGAACTAGAAATGAATAGGCAAACAAAGCCCCAAGTTAGTATAAGGAGAGAATGGAGTGGAAATAAATGAAATAGGGATTTCAAAAACAACTGAAAGGTGAAACCAGATTTTTTTTAAAGATCACGAAAATTGATAAGCCTTTACCCAGACTCATGAAGAGAGGACTCAAGTAAAATTTGAAATGAAAAAGGAAAGTTGAAACTGACATCACAGAAATATAAAGGATTCTGAGACTACTACAAAAAATTCTATGCCAAAAAATTAGACAATCTAGAAGAAATGAATGGATTCCTGGAAACATAATCTTTCAAAAGTGACTCACAAAGAAATAGAGATTCTGAATGGACTCATTACTAGTAATGGAGTTTAGTTAGTAATCAAGAACCTCCTAACAAACAAAGTTCAGGACCAGATGGCTTCACAGGAAAATTCTCCCAAACATTTATTTTTTAAAAGATTGTATTTATTTATTTATTCATGAGAGACATAGAGAAAGAGAGGCAGATACATAGGCAGAGGGAGAAGCAGGCTCCCTGTGAGAAGCCTGATGCAGGACTTGATCCCAGGACCCTGGCATCAGGACCTGAGCTGAAGGCAGACACTCAATCACTGAGCCACCCAGGTACCCTTCTCCCAAACATTTAAAGAGTTAACACCTATTCTTAAATATTACCATAAAAGAGAGAGAGAGAGAGAGAGAGAGAGAGGGAGGGAGAAGGAAAGCTTCCAAATGCATTTGATAAGGCCAGCATTACCCTAATAACAAACCACACAGAGATACTACAAAAAAGAAAACTACAGGCTAATATCCCTGATGAACATAGTTGCAAAAGTTCTCCACAAAATATGCATTCAAAAACACATCAAAAGGATCATCTACCAGAACAAAGTGGGATTTTTTTCCAGTGATGCAAAGGTAGTTCACTATCTGCACAACAAATGATATGATCCATTACATCAACAAAATAAAATATAAAAGTCCTATGATCCATTCAAGAGATGCAGAAAAAGCATTTGACAAAATTCAACATCCATTCATGATAAAAACTCTCAATAAGGTGGGTTTAGGTAAACTTACTTCAACATAATAAAGGCCATATATAATAAACCCACAGCTAATATAATAAATGGTATAAAACTGAAAGCTTTTCCTCTAAGATAAGGTACAAGTCAAGGATGTCCATTCTTATCTTTATCAACATAGTGCTGGAAGTCCTAGCTGTGGCAGTCAGACAAGAAAAATAAAAGTTATGGCCAAATTGATAAGAAGTAAAATGATCATTATTTGCAAATGACATGATACTATATATATAAAACACTAATGTCTCCACCAAAAAAATCTCAGAACTAATGAATTCATTAAAGTTGCAAAATATAAAATTAATAAGCAGAAAGCTGCTATATTTTTATGTACTAATAATGAAGTAGCAAAAAAATAACTTTAGAAAAATCCCATTTATAATTGCACCAAAAAGAATAAAATCTTTAGAATAAATTAAATCAAGGAGATGAAAGGCCTGTACTCTACAAACTAGAAAATATCAAAGAAACTGAAGACAACACACACAAAAAATAGAAAAATATACCATGCTCATGCATTTTAAGAAATAATATTGTTAAAATGCCCATACTATCTAAAGTAATCTACATATCCCTATCAAAATACCAAAATATATATAGAACAAATGACTCTGAATAGCCAAAGCAGAATAGTCATCAATCTGGAAGTATCATAATCCCAGATTTCAAGATATACTACAAAGCTGTAATAAATAGTATGGTACTGTCACAAAAATAGACACTTATCTATATGGAACGTGATAGAGAGCCCAGAAATAAACCCATACTTATATGGTCAATTAATCGACAACAAATCTATAAGAATATACAGTGGGGGAAAACAGCCTCCTCAATAAGTAGTATGGGGAAAACTAAACAGCTACATGCAAAAGAATAAAACTGGACCATTTTCTTTCTTTTTTTTTAAGATTTTATTTATTTATTCATGAGAGACACAGAGAGAGGCAGAGACATAGGCAGAGGGAGAAGCAGACTCCTCACAGGGAACCTGATTCAGGACTTGATCCCTGGATCCCAGGATCATGCCCTGAGCCAAAGGTAGATGTTCAACCACTGAGCCACCCAGGGGTCCCAAAAACTGGACTACTTTCTTATACCATACACAAAAATAAACTTAAAAAGAAGTGAAGACCTAAATGTGGGACCTGAAGCCATAAAAGTCCTAGAAGAAAACATTGGAAGTACGTCGGCATTAGCAACACATTTATGGATCTGCTTCCTCAGGCAAGGGAAGCAAAAGCAAAATTAAACTATTAGGATCACATCAAAATAAAAAGCTTTTACACAGTAAAGAAAACCATCAACAAGACAAAAAGGCAATCTACTGAATGGGAGAAGATATTTGCAAATGACATTATTGATAAAGAGTTAATATCCAAAAGATAGAAAGAGTTTTTTTTTTAATAGAAAAAGTTCATAGACAACCACCACCCCAAATGATCTGATTAAATAAGTAGAGGATCTAAGTAGACAGTTTTCCAAAGATGACATCCAGATGGCCAACAGACACATGAAAAGATGCTCAACATCACCAATTATCAGGGAAATGCAAATCAATACCACAAAGAAATATCACCTCACAGAAGTCAGAATGGTTAGTTTCAAAAAGACAAGAAATAATATTTGTTGGCAAGGATGTAGAGAAAAGGCAACCCTCACACAATGTTGATGGCAAGGTGAATTAGTACAACCACTATGGAAAATAGTATGGAGTTTCCCCTGAAAATTAATAGAAATACCATACGATGTAGTAATTCCAGTACTGGGTAATTACCTAGGGAAAGCAAAAACAGTCATTTGAAACAGATACATGCACATCTATGTTTAATGCAGCATTATTTACAATAGCCAAGGTAGGTAAGTAACCTAAGTATCCATTGATGGATAAATGGATGAAGAAGATGTGGCAAATATATATACATTGAAATATTACACAGTCATAAAAAATGAGATCTTGTAATTTGTGACCATATAGATGGATCCAGAGAGTATAATGGTGAGTGAAATAAGTCAGAGAGGTGAGCAAGAAAAGAAAAGAAACTGGTGGTTGCCAGAGGGAAGGTGGGTGGGGGAATGACCTAACCCGTGAAGGGGATTAAGAGGTACAAACTTCCAGTTATAAGATAAGTCACAGAGATTAAAAAAAAATACAGCATAGGGAATATAGTCAATAATACTGGAATAATTTTGTAAGGTGGCAGAGGCTAACTACACTTACTGTGGTGAGTACTGCTTAATGTATTTTATTGTTAAATCACTATGCTGCACACCTGAAACTAATATAACACTGTATGTCACATATACTTCAATAAGAAATTGCCCATATCAGAAATGAAGCTAAGTAGATAGAAAGGGAGAGGGAGAGGAAGAGAAGGAAAAGGAAGGGAATTCAGGAGGGAAGAAGAATATCTTTGTAGAGTCTACAGACATTTAAAAGGAATATTATGAACATTTGCTGATAAGTTGAACAATTTAGAGATGGGAAAATCATTTGAAAGACATAGATAGATACCAAAGATAATTCAAGAAGAAATAGATATATTTAATAGCCATACATATTAAAGAAAGTAAGTTTGTAGCTAATAACTTCACCACAAAGGAAACTCCAGGCTCAGATGACTTCACCGGTAAATATAATCAATCGTTTTGTGGAAAAATAATATTAATTGATCAGTTGCTCACAAACTCTTTTAGAAAATCAAAGAGATGGGATACTTCCCAACTAATTTTATGAAGCAAATATTACCCAGATGGTTAAAGCAAAATCATTGTAAGAAAGTGAAACTCAAGACTTTGTTGAGCCATCCATTGTATGAAATCTTGTTATGACAGCCTAAGATAACTAATACAGCAACTATGAATAATGAAAATTGAACTAAAAACAGTTACAATAGCATCTGCAATGTAAAATGCCTAGAAAAAAATGTAACGTATAAACATGTACATGCATATTATATACACATGTAAGTCTATATATCCTTATGCAGATTGTAAAGTCAATATATAAAATACATATAAATAATATCAGTGATGAAGCTGTTATGAGTGGCTTTCACCTCTGTAGGTTATTAGAAAAACATTAGCAGATGACGTTAGGTGGTAGGCATTTATCATGAAAACTCACAGGGAACGAAAGAAGCCTGGGGGATGCAGCTCAGCAGCTGTGAAGATACTTGTAGACACTAAGTCTTTGGTTACAGTACGTATTTAATTATTATAATTTCTGAATGTTTTTTGGAATGAATGTGTGAAATGCTTTTTCCTGGTATTTCTTCCTGCTGACTGCAAGATTCCAGTATGCTGATTAGCTGAAATCAGTCACCATAAGTCACGCCAGAAACACTGTTAGAGTCGGATTGTGAATCTGGAATGCCAAATAAGTTTCAAGCTGAGGGCCAAACTCTGATAGATTAGTAGTGACTACCTGGAGCAAAAGTTTTGAGAAAGGACGTTGAGACTTTACTAGAACTCAGTAAGGGAGAGGACTACAGTCAGAGGCGTGTCTACTGTGGGGGTGTCAGCATACACACCTTCCATTAGCCATTCATGTCTGGAACGTCAACTTTGGATCCAGGGGACAGAATCTGGCCCTCTATTGGCATTAAATAATGGTACAGAAAATCAACCTTTGACCTTTGGTGACATTCAGCTTCCTGCTCTGTGCAGAATGACCTTATACATTTTTCTTGCCCTTTTCACAATTATTAAACCCAAACACAATTACTGACCTTCTGAATGTCATCATTTGATTAGCTATTCTGCAGTGTTACAGAAATGAAAAATTCTTTTAATGTATGCATGTGCCCGCCCACACTCCCACACCACACATATCACACACAAAGTAGAAAGATGTGCTCTAACAGAAGGAAAAACTAAAGTTCACAGATGTGTTTTGACTTGCCCATTCAGGCAACTGCTAAATGACAAACACAGACTTAAAATTTAATTCTTTTGTTCCCAAGTCCAGTGTACATTTCAGTATCACAAGCAAGGATCTTTTTTTTTTTTTTTACGATAGTTACACAGAGAGGGGGGGGGGGCAGAGACACAGGCAGAGGGAGAAGCAGGCTCCATGCACTGGGAGCCCGACATGGGATTTGATCCCGGGTCTCCAGGATCTCGCCCTGGGCCAAAGGCAGGCGCCAAACCGCTGCGCCACCCAGGGATCCCAAGGATCTTTAAGTTATAAGACTCAGAGTCACATGTAAGAACAACATGTAATTTGGCCAAAAGCAGAAAGTTATGGAGTTGCCAAAGAAAGACTCCATTTATAAATCTCATTACAGTTAGGATCACTTTTCTTTTATGGTTAGAGATCCTTTCTGGGGGGATTACTTCTATCATATGAGGTTTCATACTGTTTTAAAATCATCTATTTTCTGGTTTCTTCTCTACTCCATCATAAGCAACTTGAAAACATTCCTTTAATCTATGTGCATAGAGAGAAACACAGTATCTGGCATAACAGAGGTACCAAAAAATGGTAATTGAGTGACTGAATAAATGAAAATGATTTTCAAACCTTTATAAGATTGTGGCATTTGTCACAAAAGTGATCCAGGGATCTGAAGAAAAGTAATGATGTACCTTCAATGATTTAAATACAGTCTGTCACTTATTAATGTCAGCTAGATACCTGGCACTGAGCCAGGCACTTTAATACACTTTTTCTTTCCTTGACCACTCACAATAAGTCTGTGAAATTAATGTTTGGCCCTTTGTACAGAAATTAATGCTCTGAGAGACCAATATATCCTATTTCACACAGTAAGATCCAAACCTTTACCTTCAAAGCCCAGTGCTCTTTCCAAATATTAAATTAAGGAACTAAATACATATCTGGGAATATTTCCTAGAATGATGTTGATCAGGATTCTACATAATTCTAGTCTTTGAGATTATAAGATCTAAGAGCATATTTGTAAAATATTTATCTTCCATTTTTAAATTATATTCTTTGTGTCCTAGAATTTGAAGTAAAATCTACTTCACAGTGTCATGGCATATAATGTTTTCCTCTACAGATCCCTGAGCAGGTCCAACCAGGTTGTAATTCAAACTTACAACAATTTTCCACTTGTAGCATAGCTTTCCTCCCCATTTTGTCCTTTGGATAACCTTATAATGACTTTTACTGTATTTATGCAAGATCTTTCCAATTAGCCCATTGGAACCTTCAAATAGAGAAGAAACAGAAAAGAATGAAAAGAGAAAAGAAGAGAAACAATGATCTGGGGTAGCATTTAACTAGCAGGAATTTTTTACACTGTCAGGTCATAGAAACACAGAAAGTCAGAAGAGTCCTAGGGTTCTCATAATCCAGCCCCATGATATTTAGCCATATGTTTACTTTGGCATTTGTAAAAGAACAGAGAGTTTATAGTCAGCCAATCTGGGGTCAAATCCTGACTTTGCTACTTTTGGCTTTATGAGTTTTATTTGGTATGTTACTTTACCTTGTTTTCCCTAATGATAAAATGAGAATACAGATATTTAACTCATAAGATCAGTTTAAGGACCAAGTGTGGTCATATATACAGCACTTGGCACATGCCTGGCACATAAGAAGAGCTTATAAGGGTCACCCTCTCTGTCATTATTGTCATTGCATGGTTCATGGGGGCAACTATTGCTTGGTAGGATTGCACACTGATGTTATTGATTGTTCAGCTACTCTTAGGCAATGGCCTAAGAGTAAAAGTGTCAAAAAGTAGACTGGACCACAACACCACTAGTAAGCTTTTTCATTTTGATACTTAAAATAGTATTCCAGTGGTAATATCTACAAATTTCAGAGGAGGATTTTCTCCTTCAATATGTGTATTTTCCAGTGGAAGCTTCTTTTTTTCCATTCATTTATACAAACTTATTTTATTAAAAGTTTAGGATTGATTTCAGTCTCCTTGCCTCAATTTCTGTAATACTACTGAATGTTCTCCCTCTCTTTACATACCTCAGTCAAGGGAAAGGGAAGTGACATACATATAAATGGTGCATACATTTGGGAAGTGTAAACTGGGCATGCTCAGTTTAACCCCTTCCTTTCTTCCACCATCCCCCCTTGGAGCAGTATTTCCCAGGGAGCACACATTCCCCCCCTGTCCCTAAATGCCAAATATTTTCTGGGGCCCTGTGGATGTTTGGTTTTATCTCTAGGTAGGGGACAAATCTGTAAAATCTGTATTAATATTAGGAGTTTACTGCCCCACGTATAAAATACATCCTCCAATTTAGTCTTATCAAAGTTGGGAGCCAACATATTTTGGCTCACTGTTTAAGAACTTGAACTATAAGGGAAGTGCTGTTTTGAGAACTTCCCCAAAAAGCCCTGGGTTGAATCTGGGATGATGAAATCTTTGGTTCAGACTATTTTTATTAGTTTTCCTTCTAGTCCTTTACTAAACAGTTGTTGTGTGCACTACATTAAGATATGCCATCTAACATATTTGTCAACTAGGTCTGCATATGATTCCAAGATATTTTTCAGATTATAAACATGGACCTTGTTTGGAACCAAGCCAAGGCTAGTCTGGAGTTTCAGGGCTTTTCTGCTTATATATTATTTCTGAGGCTGTATGTTATAGTATCTGCTAATTATACTTATGAATATTGGAGGTCCAGATTGTGGTTAGGATTTGAAATAAAATAGATTAATGTGCAAATAAAAAGAAGTGTGGGCTACTATCAAGTTAGAGATTCAAATTCTGCTTGTAGAGAGAAAAATAGGAAAAATAATCACAGATCCCAAACCAAAAATTCATTAAAGCATTCCTGTGATGCCTTAGTCTTGGGAAATAAGCTGGCTCAGAAACACGCAAGGGCCAAAAGCAGCAAAGTAATTAAAGGGTGCTTTGTAGGTGAAGAAAAATGGGGGCTTAGGAAATAATTTTAATTCTGGCAATGGCAAAGGATAATCTATCAAGAAATCAAAGAGTAAAGAACGTATTTATAAAGACAATCAAGCTTTCAGAGGACAAGCTAGACCTATATAAATACAGGGATAAAAACAGTGTATCAAACACACATCTGATTGATTTAAAGGATGAAACTGGAGAAAATGGAGGACTTAGGCTGAGAGCATCTTGTTTATTCTTCTCAGATTTACCAGTCAGATGAGTCACTCCATCTCCCTTGGGATATACTGAGGAAAGGGGGAGAAAGAGGTCAGAGGTATAAGACTACCTGGACTCAATTTACCTAAAAGAAAATACAAGAAATTGAGAGAAAGGATTTCTTCCTAATACTCAGCAATGAATTGCATAGGATTAAAATGAAATATAAAATTAAAATCCATAGAAGAGCAAACTTATTAACCATTAGCATTAATTCATCTGTTACTAGCATATAGTTTATAATTTAGCAAAAAAAAAAAAATCCCTACAATCTTCATACCACGTACTATGCTAGTTACTATAGATGAACTAATATAGAAGATACAGTCCCTACTTTTAGAGTCTTCAGGTAAGATGATGAATAAATTTAGTGTGTAACTGAAATATGATGTATAAATGGTAGCATGGAGGTATTCATAGGAGGGCTGGACAAAGAGCAGACTTAACACAATCTGGAAACTGCTAAGCTTCAGGGTTGGCTTTTAGCTTTTTCACAGCCAAGATGACGAGGTAACCATGGTGAGTTTCATAACTTTCAACATCTTGAAGGAAAAAAATATATCAATTCTTCAGGAAAGACTGTCTTTTTCTTTTCAGCACTAAATTAGAAATTCTTTTCATGGAATTTTGTAGGAAACATTGCATGATGTAATTGGTAATGTTCACAGCATCAGTTTTTCAGCCATCACAGAAGTGATATAGATTTGTCTCTGATCATGGATTTTAATGATAGTAAAGAACATATTGTACAATATACATTACCAAACTTATTGCATATCAGAATCACTTTGGGATCTGTTTTAGAATACATATTCCCCAGCATTGTTTAATACTCATTCTCCAAATCTTAAATTCTAATAGCTTATATTCAGACTGTAACTCTTTCTTTTCTGTTCTTACACTGTATTCCCACTAGAGCTGCCATTAGACCTTATAGAGATTTCTAGTCCATAATCTTCCCAACCTATCTGTTCTCTTCTTGGTGTGCTTCCTTTTTTTATTTCAAGTTTTTATTTAAATTCTACTAATTAACACATTTGGTAAAATTGGTTTCAGAGATAGAATTTATAGTGGTACAGAACTTACATATAATACACAGTGCTCATCACAGCAAGTGCCCTCCTTAACAACCATTACCCATTTAACCCATCCCCCACCCATCTCAGTCCATTGACCCTGTTTGTTCCGTATAGTTAAGAGTCTCTTATATAAGTAAAATGTCTGAATTAGAATTTAAAACAATTATAAAGGTAGTAGCTGGGCTTGAAAAAAAGCATAGAAGACACTAGAGAATCCCTTACTGCAGAGATAAAAGACTAGAAACCAGTCAAGCTAAAATTTAAAAGGCTATAGCCAAGATCCAAACTTGAAATGGGTGCCATAACAATGAGGTTGGATGAAGCAGAGTAATGAATCACTGATATAGAAGATAAAATAATGGAAAATAATGAGGGCCTCCTGGGTGGATCAGTCAGTTGAGTATCCAGCTCTTGTTTTCAGCTCAGATCATGAGACTGAGCCCTATGTTGGGCTCTGAGTTCAGTGCAGAGTCTGTTAGAGAGTCTTTCCATCCCCCTCTGCTCCTTCCCCTGCTCCTCTCCCTAAGAAGTAAATAAAATCTCTAAATAATTAAAAAAAAAAAAAAAAAAAACAGAAAAAAGGGATGCCTCGGTGGCTCAGTGGTTGAGCGTCTGCCTTTGGCTCAGGGTGTGATCCTAGGGTCCTGGGATTGAGTACCGCGTCAGGCTCCCTGCAAGAAGCCTGCTTCTCCCTCTGCCCCCCCCCCAAAGTGTGTCTCTCGTGAACAAAAAAATAAAATCTTAAAAAAAAAACAATGAAGCTGAAAAGGAGAGGGAGATAAAGGTGATGGATCATGAAGGTAGACTTAGAGAACTCAGTGATTTATTAAAATGGAATAACATTTATACCATAGGAGTCCCAGAAAATGAAGAGAGGAAAGGGAGGGGAAGGAAGATTGGTTGGGGCAGGGGTAGAGAAGCAAACAATGAGACTCTTTAAAATGTATTTTCTTTCTAAGTTTTATTTAATTTCTACTTTAGCTAACATACAGTACAGTATTGGTTTCAGGAGAATTCAGTGATTCATCACCTACATACAATACCCAGCTGTCACTGTATCAAATGCCCTCCTAAATACTCATCATCCACCAGCCCATCCCCCACCCATCTCCCTCTATCACCCCTGTTTGTTTTGTCTTTAAGAGTCTTTTGTGGATTGCTTCCCCTCTTTCCTTCCCTCCCCCTTCTATATGCTCATCTGTTTTGTTTCTTAATTCCACATATGAGTGAAACTATATGGTATTTTTCTTTCTCTGACTTATTTCACTTAGCATATTACACTTTACCTCCATTCGTGTCATTGTGAATGGTAAGATTTCATTCTTTTTGATGACTGATATTTCATCCCACACACATACACCCCTTCTGTATTCATCAATTGATGGACATTTGGGCTCTCTCCATAGTTTGGCTATCATTGATAATAATGCTGCTATAAACATTGGGTACATGTACCTCTTTGAATTAGTATTTTTGTATTCTTTGGGTAAACACCTAGTAGTGCAATTGCTGGATCACAGAGTAGTTCTCTTTTTGTTTTTTGAGGAATACCCATACTGTTCTCCAGAGTGGTCCCACTAACGTGCATGAAGAATTCCCTTTCTCTGCATCCTAACCAACACCTGTTTTTCTTGTGTTAACTTTAGCCATTCTGACAGGTGTTAGGTGGTATTTCATTGTGGTTTTTATTTGTATTTCCCTGATGATAAGTGATGTTGAGCATCTTTTCATGTATCTGTTGGCCATCTGGATGTCTTCCTTGGAAAAATGTCTATTCTTGCCTTCTGTCCATTTCTTAGCTGGATTAGTTGTTTTTGGGTGTTCAGTTTGATAAGTTCTCTATATATTCTGGACACTAACCCTTTATCAGATATCTCATTTGCAAGTATCTTCTCCCATTCTGTAGGCTGCCTTTCAGTTTTGTGAGCAATAAGTTGCTATGGTGAGGCCAGAGTGGTTGCTTCTTATAGGATTTTGATGGTTTCCTGTCTCGCTTTTATGTCTTTCATCCACTTTGAATTTTCTTTTCATGGGTAATTACTTAAGCTACCTTCTTCCCAGAATCCTCAATCCCTCAAGATATACATCTTCAATCATCCCATGATAAAACTTTGATCCTCTCTGATTTACCAGAATTCTAGACTTATGGATGCAAGAAACAAGCAAGGATTTTAGGATTTTAAGAGTATCAAATTATCTTTAGAAAAGGTCTCCAAGTTCTAAGAATATAATCGTGATAAAGAGCAAAGAAATTGTGTAGGACATCTGCTTGCTATTTCTGTAAGATATTGGACTGAAATTTAAGTATTTACCACATGGAAACAGAGATTAGAGTAGGATGCACTTACTAATAATGCTTTTACTTAAGGAAATTATGGGCTAGTTAAAGAGATATAGCAGATAACAGTACCTAAGTTTCTTGAGTGCCTACTATCCTCCAGACACTTTAAATCCATAACTAGGGGGATCCCTGGGTGGCGCAGCAGTTTGGCGCCTGCCTTTGGCCCAGGGTGCGATCCTGGAGACCCAGGATCGAATCCCACGTCAGGCTCCCGGTGCGTGGAGCCTGCTTCTCCCTCTGCCTGTGTCTCTGCCTCTCTCTCGCTCTCTGTGTGACTATCATAAATAAATAAAAATTTAAAAAAAAATAAAATAAATCCATAACTAGGCTTTAGAGTATCTTTGCCAGGTAGCTTTTAATATATTATCACTTCAACACCTAGCAGTGTAAAATGGTCATTTCCAATATATGGTACCTGGACCATCTGCATCAATATTACAGGGAAACTTGTTAGAAATGAAATTTGGGGAACTCAACCCAAACCTGTGAATCAGAAACTCCAGAGGTGGGGTAGAGTAACTGTTATTTAAAGAAGCCCTAAAAGTGCTTCTGATGAAAGTTGAAGTTTGAGAACTACTTGCTTAAAACAGCCATATATTTTTAAGCTCACAATTTAATTATATGTGTTGGTAATTTATGTTGGGCTGTCTGTGGGATTCTTTTCATATCACCTGTGTTCACTGTTCACTTATTCATCTTCCTGTGAGTCAGATTGTTGCTGGCTTTTCTACAATGTCCTTAGGAGGACAGCTCATCTCTGTTCCAAGTGGGCTCATATAATCCAGGAAGCTAGTGTTAGTTTGTTCAAATGATAGCTGAGTGGGAATCAGAAGAGCAGAAGTGAACATGTAAGGTCTCTTGAGGCCTACGTTCAGAACTAGCACATTCACATCCATCATATTTTATTAAAACAGATCTCAAGACTAGCTCGAGTTCAAGGAGTGGGAAACCAGACTCCACCTATTGATGCATAAGCTACAAAATCACATTACAAAGGGAAAAGATATGAGGTCAAGAATGGAGGCCATCATTTGCCAACAGTCTACAACCTAAGATACACTTACATTTAATCTGTTAGGTTAAGATATTGAAATTCAGCAAATTTAAATAAATTTTACAAGGTCATTCATCTTGTAAGTGCAGATTCTAGATTTGAACCTAAGCTTGTCTAGTTGGTAGTTTGGTACTACCATCAGTAAACACATAAAATCTCTTCTGGCTAGAATTTAGGGTAAAGAGGAAAAGGACATACATTTAGAAATATAGGCTCTGACAAAGAGACCTTGGTTACCAAGGTAAGGAATTTGAGCTTGAAGATTTTTGAGGGAAACTTGAAAATAAAGTGTTCTAAAGTTCCAATGATACTTATCTTTATGCAAGTTATCTTTTTGTGGATTTATTCATGGCAACATTTTATTTTGGAGTCCCTTTCTATAATTTTTTCAACTGTCTTCTATCCTCTTTAAGCAAGTATTGTTCAGGGAACACAGAACTACCAAACTAATTTGGACACATTTAGATATGATACTAAATAGACTGAAGAGTTGAGTTAGGTCATACTTTCTCTAAATCAAAGCTTCCCAACTGAGCATGTGCAGTAGCATACAAATATAACTCAGCAATCTGGGAACTGCCATAGAGTGGCTGGAGAGCCCTTGAGAGGAGGGTTGGTTCAGGCCACAAGCTAGTGTTCCTTTTCTCTGATGTGTAGTACAAACATTAAGCATTATTCTTTTCTATGTGTTCCATATATATATAAGCGGAGAGGCCTATACTATACTAGAGGCCCTCTGTGACTAGCATCCCAAATCCCAGAGGATGCTAAAAGAACTCCATCAGTATTTAAAAAAGAGAGGGGGGGCTCTGGAACCCTGGAGCCAATTCTGGGAATATCCCAGAATTGTGTTCTAGGACTCCCAAGTGACTCTAATAACCCACCAAGTTTGTGAATCACTGTTATAGAAAGTTCTATAGTCCAGTAACCTGGTCTCCTAATTTCTTATCTTTAGTTCATAACAAAGTATAAAAGGAAAGATAGGGGTCATACCCTATTCCAATTTGTACCCATGCCCAATAGTGACCTCTTTAATAGTAGGGACCACATCCCCAAATTCTTTAACTACAAAGGCTTTCCAATTTCATTCCCTCCATGAGCCATACCTGGAATAGCCTGACTTCTCTGGGATGACCAGTCACAGGGAAAAACAGATACTCAAACACCTATTTAAATTTTCAGGTGGCCTGGAACTTCCTATAAGGGGCCATAAATCTAGACCATAACCACACAATAAATGGTAAGTTTGTGAGGGGGCCTGGACTAAGAAAAAAATGTATATAAAGTTTCTAAGAGGAAAATCACACTAAGCGAAGTCTGGTAGAATGGAACAGACCAAATGGGCTTGACTATTGAAGAGAGCAGTATTTTCATTTATACTAGCAGATTACTTTTGAGCATTCTCTCACCCAGACATAATACCACCACCACCATTATCCTGTGTCCAAAGTCACCTATGTGTTCTGCAAAGAAGAGTAATTTGAGAAGACTGGTATCACTAGTCTTCTAGCACCAATCAGCTCTGTTATAGAAACTCCCACTGAAAGAGTTGGTCAGGTAAAGTGGAAAAAGTGAACCAGTTGGTGATGGAATCCTAGAAGTGGGCTCACAGAGGTCAGCGGTGGAATGGGTAGCTGTCTGGGGGCATAGAGAGCCATTGTTTAGACGAGGCCAGGAGGAGGCCATGTGGCAACAACCTGTGAGTGGATAAGTGGCTGGTGGTCATGGTCAATTAAGCAGGATGGTGAACATATAGGATGATAGAACGAAGGATTGTAAAGAAATAGTTAAACTATACTTGTTTATTACTTTTAACATAAAATACTTCTTGAGTTTTACTAGGTATGAAGTACTGTTTAAGGCTATGGGTGTTTGTCAGAACCAGAACTGAAAACAAAACAAGAAGGAACACTTGTTCTCATGGAATTAACATTTTGGGGTGATTATTTAATATAGAAAATTACATCTCCTCTGGAATACTCAGAATAATTTAAAATTATTGGCAAATAGTGGGAGTAGTGGTAAAGAACAAGAAAGGACTGTATTTCAGGTTAGTCAAATTAGTGGAGGCTCAAAGCTTTAATGATTAATGAAGGGATAAATTTTATTATATTAAACAAAAAATACTTAAAAGGGTTAAAGTCCTTACTTCATAAAATACATTCCAGCATATAATCCCAAACATTTGGGGAGTATTTCTGTTTTCAATTGTTCCAACACACATCTCTATGTGAACATATAGAAACAATAACTTGAAATTACATTTTAGCTATGAATGGTGACTCATGTTTTTGTTTTTAACAATTATGAATTAAGCATCATGGAGATCTGTGATAATTCTTGGGAATACAAAGATAATTGAACGCAGCTCCTGCTCTTAAAGGGCTCACATTCTCACGGTGCATACACATAAAAATTAATATCCATAGTGATTCTTTTGCTCTAATTGAGGTAGATGAAAATTGTCAAGGAAGGGATATCACTGCATCTATTGGGAAGTCAAAGAAATCTCAATAAAGGACCTATCATTTGTGCTGGTTCTTGGACAACACAAAACAGTATCTATTAGTCAACAAAGAAGATGAAGGGTTTCTCTGGATGGATAAACAGGACTCACAGAGAATAGCAATGTTCAGGAGCATGGAGTATTCAGAGAACCACAAGATACTCAATATAGTTTTAAAAAGCTGGATAATGTATTTTCCTTTTCTCTGGCTTTCCCCAATCTTACTTCAAGGCGATATAGATTCTGACCCTGAGATGTATCAAAGAATATTAGAATGTTTCATTCGGAAAGGCTTCTTTAACCCTGTAGTTCATGTACAAATTATGTTTTGCACTGTCTATATTTTCTATGTTGCATATATGCACATAATTTTTCAAACAATTATAATAAAAAATAAGTACATTGTGCTTACCTATCTTACCCATTGAGAAGTCCTTAGCAGGCTGTTCATGCAACCACTCACACAGTGATTCTGTCCCTCAGCATAATCACAGGCTTACCAAGCCTTTTTTTATAATTAGTTAGACTGACTACAGGTGCTACTAAATTAAGTTTGTGCTATTTTAAGCCCAGCAGGTGTAACCACATTCCATGAATCACAGTGATTACAGCTAGAAAATCATCTCCTGACACCCCCATTTAACCCTTTAGGAGAAAAGTTAAGTAAACTTGGATTAAACAGTATTCTTTTTTTTGTATATTTTTTACTGGAGTTTGGTTTGCCAACATATTATAACACCCAGTGCTCATCCCATCCAGTGCTCACCTCAGTGCCCATCACCCAGTCACCCCATTGCTCCACCCCACCTGCCTCCCCTTCCACCACTCCTTGTTGGGTTCCCAGAGTTAGGAGTCTCCCATGATCTGTCAACCTCTCTGATTTTTCCCATTCATTTTCTCTCCTTTCCCCTTTATTCCCTTTCATTATTTATTATATTCCCCATATGAATGAAACCATATGATGATTGTCCTTCTCCAATTGACTTACTTCACTCAGCATAATACCCTCCAGTTCCACCCACATTGAAGCAAATGGTGGGCATTCGTCATTTCTAATGGATGAATAATATTCTCTTGTATACATAGACCACATCTTCTTTATCTACTCATCTTTCAATAGACAACAGTATTCTTAAAGTGAAATAAGGTAGGCATTCACAGGAAGTGCCTGGAACCTTACCCCAGGAACCATGAAGCAGTCGCTCAAACATTGTTGCAATTAGGCTGTATGGAAGAGAACTTCATCAACTATGCAATATTATAGAAACATGGTAAATGCATTTTATGTGGATTTCCTATGTAGGAACACTTCTCTCTAGATCTGCACTAATACAGTAGCCACTAACCAAATGTTGCTATTAAATTTAAATTTGTATTAAATAATATTGTATAGAATTAAAATTCAGTCCCTCAAGTTGCATTAGATATGTTTCAAGTTTTCAATAACTATGTGTAGCTAGTTGTCCCCATATTGAACAGCCCAAATATGGGATATTTTTACCATCACAGAAAGTTCTACTGGGTAGCTCTGCTCTAAATAATATCTTAAATGAGCCATTCATTTTATTATTTAACCAAAAGGAATAAAAATGATACATGTGTATTGTGTATCTATCAAATATAGAGGAGAAGCAGGAATACAGACAGGACAGGTCCTTTCCTAAATGAACTGTGTGTGGTGGGGGGAGGTGGGGTTTTTTGTTTGTTTTTTTTAACCTCCTTGGGTCCCAAGATAATATCCAATAGTAGAAGTTAAGGAAATAGTTATTGACAAAGGTACTGGTTGGACTAAATTGTCTATTTTCAGTCAAATGTTTCTTGGCCACTTTAATATCCAATCTGCTGCAAAATCCATTAGGACAATCAATCGAATCATATTGTGAAGACATCCAAATCCCACCGGATCACTTATTTTTCAATGCAGAGCTTTTCGTAGGACAGATGCCATAGCAGGAAAAAGATATTAAAATACATTGAAATTTATTTTCCTCTTATTCATCCAGGGCTCCTAAAAAATATAATTACTCTTTACAAAGGCCTTGAAAGTCTGGCCCAACACTGCATTCCCAGCCTCTTCTCCCATGCAACTAGTTTGCTGACTTGCCCTAAATATGCATTGTTCTCTCCCACCTCTGCACCTCCCAGCACACATTCACTTGCCCCTAGGATCCTTTGCACTGCCTCCTGCCAATTTACCTAAAAATCCTACTATCCTTTAAGGCCAAGTCATCTCTTTTCCTCTATTAAGACCCATTTCTCCCTCCCTTAGCCTAAATGCATCTCTTCCCCTCTCTAATTAAATCTCTGCTGAAAGGATTTCGCTCAGCTCTTAGTGTAGGGCCTTACATAACTAGATCCTCAGTAGATATTTGGTAAATGAAAGTGCCCACTGTCACAGAAAAGAACAATACATTTACAATTATAAACATTTTATGAGTACTTTTAAATTTACAAAGTACTTTTTAACATATTTTATCCTCACAGAAATCCTATAAGTCACGTTGTTATTATCCCCGTTTTACAGATGAGGACATTTAGGGTGGGACAGATAAAGGGTCTTGCCCAAAGTGTGTTAGTCCCTATCTCAACAGAAATGGCACACTCCGTGCGCTACCTTTTTTTTTTTTTTTTTTTTAGATTTTATTTATTTATTCATGAGAGAGAGAGATAGAGAGAGGCAGAGACACAGGCAGAGGGAGAAGCAGGCTCCATGCTGGGAGCCCAACGTGGGACTCGACCCCGGGTCTCCAGGATCACACCCTAGGCTGAAGGCAGGCGCTAAACCGCTGAGCCACCCAGGGATCCCTCCGTGGGCTATTTGAAGAGTTGCGTGAAAGTACTATGTATAGTGTAGCTAAGGTTAAGGGAAACGAGAGAAAATAAAACTCTTGGAAAACCTCATAACCTGAGAAGCATTATCAACCTTGTGCCTGAATGGACAAGAGATGAAGCTGCCACAACACCCTGGGAACCCCTACAGGGTCACCACCACCTTTTGCTCAGGTCCCAAGATCAAGGAGCTGTCAGGCCCTTGTTGTTGGCTAAACCCAACCAGAAGGCACACCATAAGAGAGCCCGAGAGAGCAGTCCATGAAGGCCGGTGTCACAGGATTCAGGCAGGGCACACATGGGGATGGGCATGTGCTTTGTGCTGGAGGAAAACTAATATAGGGTCGAAAACAGATTTTATCCCAAATTGAAAGGTACACAGCTACTGTGCTACAGAGCCATGAACCAGGACTCAGAATTTCTATTCTTTTCACTTTGCTACAGCTTTGACACATAAGAAATAACTCTGCACTCTGCGTGTGTGTGTGTGTGTATGTGTGTGTTATATTACCTTAATTAAATTAAAACTTTCCCAAAATATAAGGATTACATCTTTTATGACCTTGAATAAGTGATTTAATTATATGGACCTTACTTTCCTATTTTGCAAAATAGAATCAATAGTACCTCCCAGGGTGTGGCAGAGATTAAATGAGACAATATTTATAAAATGCTAGCATGTAACTTGGCACAGAGTAGATGCTCCATGTATTTTAGTCCTTTTCTTATGCTTTGTGAATATTCTTTATATAACCAAATCTGGGGCTATTGTCAAACTAGAACCTCAATAAATATATAGTGATTAAATAAAAGTCATCATTCAAGGAAAGCAAAATATGATCAGAGTCTCTTGGAAATATTCAGAAAGAAGTTTGTTTTTTGTTTGTTTTTACTATGGCCTGATTATGAGGTTTTCACAGTTCACATTGTTTTATGTAAATGATACCATGAGAAGAGTGGAAGTCAAGATATGATCCCCTTTCTCCAGGAGATCCCTGTCTGTGAGGAAAGATGGACATATAAACAGCTAATTGAGAAGTGGCTGAACATAGGCATGTGGAACATGAAGAAGAGAGCCCCTACCAGGAGTTAAAGAAATCTTCAAAAAGAATGTAACTTTTAAATTGGGTCTTGGAGAATGTGTTAGAAGGATGAACAAGAGAAGGCAAAAGAAAATTCCAGAAAAAGAAAGATGACTTGTGAATTTAAGAGATAATGTGTGTCGTGCAAACTGTGGCAACTTTTCCACTGTTTTCTTACAAACATAAATGAGAATGTGGTCTAGAAATATAATTCTAAGCACCCCCACCATGACTACAGATTTTTTTTTAAATAATGTTATCTAAAAAGGTCATGCTAATGGTGTATTGTATTCCACAATATATTCAAATTTTAATATATCAAATTATTTGTCCCACATTTTCTCTAAAAAAATAATTGAATCCCTAAAAAAAAAATCTGTCATTCTGATCCTGTAGGGTATATATTTCTTGGAACATCTACCTTCTACGTGAACATTTATTATAGTTTGAGAAGGTGAGGCAGATGTAAAAGTCCTATGTAAACTCTTTACAAATGTGAATTACCCTTATTATTTACAGACTTTTAAACTAAAATTGGAAAAGTGTGGTCAATTACTCTGGCCTTCTCAACCCCACAGGAGAATTGGTTTCCATGCTCTTTCCTTCCTTCTAATATTGGTCCAAGCCCAGTGGTCCAATGGCTCATGGCCATTTAAAGCAAGATTGAGAAAATGCTTCTCAGTTTGGCAATGGAGTTGGGAACTGGCCAGCCCAACTTACTTCAGTGATTTTAATGCAAAGCACTCAGCAAATTAAACTTGTTGATTATAAAATATTTTCCATTTGCCCCAGTGTCGGCACTTTTATAGGAAATTTTGCATCAAGCAAAAGAGAAGTGCAAAGTAAGAATATGTATAGTTTTCCAAGCCCACAAAGATTGCCTAGAGGAAAAAGCAAAATAGGGCCTGATGCAACATGTGGTATGTCTCTTCCACCCCCAGTGTAAGAGAAAAGTTTCATTGCCTAGAGCTTCATTACCTAGACTAAGAATATTGAGAATTTCAGTCCTGAATTAGGGTATACCTTGGAATGTAAGACATCTCTAATCTTTTGCTCATTTACTTATTCACTGAATTTTTACCAAGGAATTTTTTTTGTACCAGGAATCATGCAGAAATAGGGAATGCAAAAATAGATATGAATTAGACCTAGTCCCTTAGAGAACATATCAGTCCAATGGATGAGACAAATACAGAATTAAGTAATTATGAAATGATGTGGTGATACCTATTCAGCATTCAGGGGGTACCAAGAGCAAGCAACAAAGTTAGCATTTGCCTGCTAGTGGAACAACTGCCAGCAAAACAAAGCACTAGATCTTGACATATTCCATCAGAGGCTAGTAAATTCCATTGTAGATGAATTCTACTCTAGACAAAGGTATGGACTAGATCAGAGTATTTTGACAGCAACACTACTGACATTTTGGATCAGATAATTCTTTGTTGTGAGGGGCTATCCTGTGCACAGAAGGATATTTAACATCCCTGGCCTCTACCCTCTAGATGCTGGGAGCATACGCTAGTTGTTAACCAAAAATATCTGCAGATTTTGCCAAATAGGTCATGGGGGAAAAATTACTCCCAATTGAGAATTACTGGATTAAATGATCTTCAACATTCCTTCCATCCTTAAGGATTAAACTAGTAGCCCGCCTGGCGTTGCTATAAACCCCAGAGAATGCTCATTTCTCCCAACTGAAATGAGAGTTTCTTAGATTTGACCATAACTCTGCAACCATATGCTCTTAAGGAAGCAATCTTAACCTAGAGAAAGAAAAACTCAAATAATAAGTCTCAAAGCCATAATTACCCTCTATCTTCAATATTGTAATGCAGTCTCTGCTTGGTCAATGTTACTTGAACAAAGATATTCTGTGTTGGGAAGTTATGCTTCCTGGAAGCCAGAGTTACTGACTGAGAGGGGATATCTTACTACTTGGGCAGAAACAGCACTTAGAATAGAGAAGTGCATTTAACTGCGCCCTATGTAACCCCTCCTTCAATCAAAGCAATTCTGTTCTTCATCTTATTTATCTATCCTCCTTAGCCTATGAAAAGGTAGAAAATGTTTGGTAGAAACACTGGAGTTGGATCTGGAGCCCTGAGTTTGGATCCTAGTCAGGTCATTAAACTCACTGTGTTAATTTGAACAAATTACTTCATATATTGGCTTGCTCATTCAACAAACTTTTTCCAAGTGCCTGCTGCACACGACAAACCACAACAGTTGGCTAGAGATACACAGGGAATGACACAGCCCTCCGACTAGTTTTTCTCAAGAGAGAAAAAGAAGAGAAGTACCATATCCCATGCGGTAGTATTAGTGTGTCATTTTTGCACTACTTACAGGGAAATTATAACTAGTTCTGTTTGTTTTCACCTTGGCCAGGGAGCTAGGTTCTTCCTCCATGAGCTTGTCCCCACCAATTTGTCCAACATCCCTCTCTCTTTGCTCACTTCACATTGACTGGGACTAACCATGTTCAGAAATGTTAAAGGGCAAGTTGTCATCATATGGAATGTCCATGTTCAAGGAGAGCTTGTTCTGTATTCCTAGCATTTGATCTCTGGGCCCCTAAGGAATATTGCTCCTTCTGCCTCTATATTAAAGGAATCCTTGTCTAGTTCCTCCCACATGTCCTCCTCCCCTCTAAATCACTACTCTACCCTTTCTCTTTCTTTTTCCCATGTGTCAGAATTATCTAATTTCAGGGACTCTGCATGCATACATCCAAGAATTTGAGACAGTGCCTTGACCACAGAGGTAAAGCATTCCTTCAAATCGTTATTTTTGTCTCATCTTGGATTGAGAGAAAGAAAAAAATGGTCCTAAAAACCAGTGAAAGAGCAAAGGGTGGTAGAAACACACAGAAAACAATGAAGTGAATGCTAGCAAGGTAGAATCATAACACCCTGTGGTATTTGACATGGTAGTAGCAAGCTCAGAGAGCTAGGGACCATGGCCTTTCCCAAGAAACGGCAGTTGGCAACCTGGCCATCAGTTTGTGATTATCTATAGGCTTATCCCATGGCCAAGCACTATTTCCAGCTGATGAGAATGGCTCAGTAGAATATTATAAACAAAAACTTCAAGTTTTTACTACTTTTAGGGCTTCAGATTCCTCCAGTATAAAAATCAAGAGCTTGATTCAGAATTCAGAATTCTAAATTTAGGTCTGAGAGAGCATTAATATTCTATTATTCAGTGTCACTTGGATTTCTTTTCCCACCAGTATCTTTCTCCTTACTTAGGAAGTATTCCTTGATCCAGATGTGAAGGCTTCAGGACTAGGTGAAAAGAATAGGACAGACTCCCCAGGGGAGGAACTCAGTAAGGTGTACATGTAATATGAAGATTTGAGGAGATCCAATGAAAGCTTTCACATCTTGCATGCATTTTTAAAAATAACATTCTACAAAATGTGATCTCATTTCCTTGGTGTGATATGGAACTCCTCTAATTAAAGTTTGGAAATAAACAAATAGGGATCATGAGCATAAACCAAACTTCTCAATTTTTAATCCACTAGATAGGTCCTCCTGAGCCTTCATTCCCTGGGTAGGAATTCTCAAAGTGATAACTCCAGGGGTTCCCCCTAGAGGCTGCTCCACTATCATGTGAATATTGCTGTCTTTTGTGACTCTATAGGATGGACTTGAAGTCAGACTTGAGTGGATATCCTAGCACCTCCACTTACTTAAAAGCTGCTGTGACACTGGGCATAACAACTGAGCCTCAGTGTGCTCATCTGTGAAATTAAGAAACAGGATATTGTCAGGGCAGTGCCCACTTCATGGTAGGTGCCCCTTCTTTCATCTCTGCATTCTAGCATCCAGCCCAAAGTAGGCATGCATTAAATGTTAGCTGCACTTACCTCCTCTGTTCTTACAATCTTTTTAAAGGGGACTTTAATAGGCTCTTGTGTCAGGCCACAGAGATATCTTCTTCCTACCATAATTAAGCAACTTGAGAAATCCTGTGAGGTCGATAAATTTGGAAAACGCTTACATAAAACAGAATATAAAATGGCAAGTCCTGCCATCAGAAGCCAGTAAAAGTCAATTGCTTTATGCGACACCTCTACAAATGGCATTATGTCATTGCATAATATTAGTAAGAAATTGTAAGATTTTGTTCAGGCCTATAAAATGTAATGAGTCTCACATCATCTACCAATATAAAAATAAATTGAAAGAAAGTAATATTTTAAAAAGAAAAAAAAAACAAGCTTCCAACTTCTTGGCTTTTTCTGTGTTTGAGGAAATTTAGTCCATAAAGAAATGGATTTAAATGTTTTTCAGTGTGGTTACTTGGCATTCTTTCTCTTTCTCTTTTTTCTTTTCTTTTTATTATTTTAATTTTTCATCTTTGCCTTTTTATTTAACTGGGAACACACAAAAACTCTGTTTCAGAAATCAGGTGGTCTTGGCTGAAAAATTCCCAATGCATAAAAAAGAACTTTAAACGCTCAAAAAATGGAAAGTCTTCATGGTGCCAATAAAGAGATGGATTTATTCATCTGGGCTAAGGTACAGGACATTAACTCTCACAGATGCATTTGTTCACCAGCAGTTCACACTAAACCAACCTGAAAAGTCTTTGTAAACATAAAGAAATGAGGCTATCTGTACCTGGCCTAGAACAGTGTTTCTTTTGGTAACAAATAATGATATGGGAATCCAGCCTTACCCAGTGATTACTTCTCTTAGGCAAGGTTGAATGCCTATTGGTTCTGGAGCAGAAATAATTGATCATTCTGCAGAGATTATGCCACACTACCAAAAATCTGGCTTGCATCTATATTAAATATGGTCCAGAAAAATGGAAGGAATAATCTCATAGCTCCCCCACAGTGCAGTCTTATGGATATAAGAAAACATGTCTATTAGGAATAATATATAACAAGAGCTGAGCCATTGGGCTCTCTAAATAAACTCTCTTCATACTTGGGGAAGGGAAAAACAAATGTGGTATGTTTGGCTCAAGGAGTGGGCTCTGTTTTTCTTCTTTGTCAGCATTACCATTCAGTGGTGCAGATGGACTTGACACCCTTGGGGATGGGGTACATTTGCTGGCCCAAAATGGAAACAGCATGGAATGGTTTAAGCCAAGGAGGAAAGTTTGGATTCATGCAACTAGTTCAAGTTACAGAATGAGAGAAATCCAGAGTTGAATGTAAACCTATAGATCATCTCTTCTACCTTTAACCAAGTGCTGGAATTCCTTCTTTAGATGGTTGAATGATGGCCACCCAGCCGTCAGTTGAACCTTTTCCAGGAACAGGGAACTCATTATTTGTGAGTAGCTCTGTGTATATTATTATTGTCATTAGCATGTGGATCATTACCATTTTTAACAAAACTACAGGAATTGTTGTAACCCCTAAGGAGAGCCAAATCTGTAACAGTTGTGAAAGCTCATTTCCTTACTCTCAGTTAGTAGTTTTTCAGGAAGTCATCTCAATATTCCTGACCTCGACAGGAATAGGCTGATACCAGAGGCTGAATTTGGCAAGTCCTCCCTTTATAAGCAAGAAGTCAGTTAGATGGTCCCTACCTCTCTTCCCTTTTCAGAGGAAAAGTGTTATGGGTCACCTATTAGGTCACTTTGTGTGGTGCATTTGGTAGTACTCTCTGCCTAACCCAACTCTCTGTGGAATGAGAACCCAGAGCTTTGTGTATACTTTCTCTCCACTTGTTAACCTTATTTTGGATTTATACAAGCAGGTGTGTATGTAGGACCCCTTTACATAACACTATCACTGCCATTTATTGAGCTTTTATAAGGTCTTAAACTTTAGACTAAATGCTTGAAATTTTTTATCACATCTAATCTTCCAAACAGTCCTCTGAGGATTGACATTATACTTAACCCTCTTTTGAAGAGGAGGAACCTAAGTCTCAGAGAAGATGACTGGTCATGGTAAAAACCGGGCTTCTAAACAAGAGCATGTTCTTAAACTCTGCTACATAGTTGACCACCATGGGTATTATAAATAAAGAAAAATTTTAAAGTCAGCCAGGCCTAGGTTCACCCCCTGGCTCTTGCCCATCCTGGGAGTGATATTAGGTACTTATACCTCATTGAGTCTCAACTTCCTTGTCAATAAAATGGCAATAGTGTTTCTTCATAATTTTTCATGAGGGTTAAGTGGAATATATCATGTATAGTAAACAATTTTTCCAATTGCTCTAGAACTGAAGAGCTGGACTCCAAACAGAAGGTTAAAAGGTATTAAATATCTGATATTAAAGAGCAAGAACAACCAAAAGATACAAATAACTAGGCCTTTCTTGGGGCACACTAAGTAGCAAACACTTCTGCTACCACTTATGGATCAACCAGATCTCCCATTCTTCAGAACTTACGAAAAATGACAAGGGGAAAGCAAACATTATGAGAGCTATAAGCAATTAATTAGTATCAGGAGTGTTGCTGCTTTCACCTCCTCTTCCCAGGGCCAATGAGGGAAGCCCCAAAAGAATCAATACCAAAGAACAAGAGTACCTATAAGAAGGAGGAACTTGTGTCTCATTCCCTGGTTAGAAAACTGTGTATGCAGTGAATCTTTGACCTACCCGGTACTTCTTAGAGCAAAGAAAAAGAGAGTTGGAGGAAGATGGTAGAGTGGTAAGTGGAGATTTCAAACAGGTTCATGACACCACTTGATGTAGTAAGGACAGGTAACTTTCCTGTACCAAGAGGTGCTAGAGAAGGTGATTTGGCATCATCTTGCCAGTCTCACCCAAGAAAGCAACTCCACACAGCCACAGAGGACTCTGAATGCAAAAGAATAAGGCATACTCTCAATGGAATTGCTTCAAGTGTATTTTGTGGAAGAAATAATTAAAATATGAATGGTATATCCCAAATATGAAACTGCAAGAACATATACATGAGCCCGCATTTGGACACTTGCTGCACAGACCAATCTGTGTCCTGAGGGGAAGTAGCAACATCTAACAAAATATATAACTGCAAACCTAGTTAAATATAAATTTTTCCCCACTTCCCTTAATTCCTTCCTCACAAAGAGGTAGAATAAGAAGAGGATAGATAAGGGGAAGGAATTGAAAGTATGGAATCATGGATCACACCACCTGCAAACACACACACACACACACACACACACACACACACACACACACTACATAGCTATAGTTCCCAGGAACTAGAAGGTGAGAAGTGGGTGGTTAATGAGTTTAGAATCTAATAATGTACTGGACTAAATTTTTCATAATTTAAAGTGACCAGAAATTGTAGCATTCATAGCAAAAGTTAATAAAAAAAAAAGTTAAAGTGGAACTTCTAGGGGTGGCACTCATTGGTAAAAAACAAATATTTCATGTGTTTACCCAACCAACTTTAGACTATTACTGGTTTATCCAGTAACATATGCCAAATACTGGGCAAATAATATCTCCTCAATAAATGTTAGTTCTCTTTTCTCTTTACCATTACAGCATGTTTTGATTTCTTCTCTGACTATAATATGAATTGTAATTTTTTAGAGAGAAAAAACTGGAAAATACAGAAAAATATGAAGAGCACAATGAACATCAATCATAACCCTCCTCCTACCTTTAGAAGCATCGTTGAGCAGCTCACTTAGGAAATTTTTCCTTATCATGAACCCAAGTCTGCTCCCTGATATTTCCATGCACTGGTCCTAGAACTGCCCTCTGAAGACACACAGACTCAGTATCCTCTTTCCTCCATGTGACACTCTTTTACATATGTAAAAAGAGATAGTTTGACTTTTTTGCCCACCTCCACTTTTTTTAACAGGTGAAACATTTTAAATTTCTTCCACCATTCTAAATGCCTCCTGATTTCCAGCCCTTTCTTATTCCAGTCAATCAACCTCTGAGGATGTCTTGCTATGCCAATGTCACTTTTAAAATATGACACAGAATCAAGCCAAGCCCTAAACTTGACACAGGACGATTATTACCTCCTTTATTTGAACAGTGTTCTTAAATTTCTGTCATTGAGTACAGCCAAAGAACACAAAGAGACCAATTTGTCAAGTTGGAAATATTGCCTTAGCTTATGCTGACCTATTTTCTTCCTCAGAACTTCTCAGGGCAAAAGGAAGGATCTGGCAGCTTGATTTTGAGATTTTCCCAACTCAACAGAGAGGTTTTTGTCAGCCTCTTGAAAGAAATAGAGATTCCTGACATCTAGAAGTAAAAAATAAATTGTTTCAGAAATAAATGCCAATGTGGTTAGAGGCTCTTTTTTCTTCATTCATCCATTCATAAATTGTGAATAATAAGCATAAATTCCAGAGTTTAGAGTTTGCTAAGATGTAGCATTAATGCTCTTTTCAAGTGTCCATTCACTGTGGTACCCTGGGGTACCCTACCTAATTGGTAGTCATACCAAGGACTAACTCAAAATCTGTGTTTAACTCATGTGCTCTTAGGATCTTCCCAAGATGGGAGAGGAGAGAGAAACAGCAGTGGGAAAGTCCTATTCAAGTGGTGTCCCTCCAAAATTCCTATGTTGAAGTCCTAACCACAAATACCTCTTTGAAGAGGTAATTATGTTGAAATGATGTCACTGAGATGGGCTCTACTCCAATGACTGGCATCCTTATAAGAAGAGGAGGTTAAAACATGACACACCTTGAGGAAAAACCATGTGAAGAGTGGCTGGCTATCTACAAGTCCAGGAGAGGGATCGCCAGAAGAAACCAACCCTCCTGACACCTTGATCTTAGGCTTCTGGCCTCCAGAACTATGAGAAATTAATTTCTGTTGTTGAAGTCACACAGTCTGTGGTAATTATCCCAGAAGCCTTAGCAGACTAATATAGGTGAGGACATGACCACAGGTGAGAAGGTAAAATGCAGAAGCCCAATTGATGAGAAAAGACCATTCACACATCCTCTGACCTTTTAATTTCCCCCAGGTAATCAATCATGACACTGCCCTAGGTGCCATTCAGACATTACTCCTTTGAGATGCATATGTTTTGTTCTGTAATTTAATCATTTTAATCATTTAACATTTTAATTCTGTAACCAGAATTACAAAGAAGCCACTGGAAGTCTCCACTGCTCTGACTTATAAAAAAAATATTGTGAGGGTAGATAAGGGTGGTGGGTGTGTTCTGAGGGTAGGGCACTCAGAGACGCTGGGAGAAGTTGAATCTATTTGCATTTAAGTGAACAAAAATACACAAGGAGCTATCAGAGTCATTTGCCCAGAAAGAAGAGTTTCAGGCTTGAGAAGAGAGCAAGGAAGATGGTAAAAGGAGGATTAAAAAGCCTAGGGCTCTGAGACTGGGTACTATAGACAATAAAGATCTGTTTGAAATTCCACTGTCTGGTGTTGCTGTACACTCCTCATCACTGAATTTTTAAGAAAACTTCAATAAATTTCTACAGTGCTTTTTTGAGTTAGATATTGTTTCATTTGGATACATTGCTTTGCTCTAGACAGCCTAAAAGTAATCCAGCCTATTTGAATTACATACAAATACAGTGTTGGGAAAAAATTCTGTCATTCATTTGGGGTTGTCTTTCCTCCTGAGTATCACTGTATTGAAAGCCTGATGTATAGAAGAAACTCTTAAGTGAGAGGATTGCACTCACTTTGATCTGAGTATCCAGGCACCTAAATCCCAACCAAATGCACTTACTTAATTTATCCTATACATGTATTCTTCAGATAAGTGTTGGAAGTCTATAATTCTAGTATTTGTCTATACAACACAAATATGATAAAAGTGTTTCCTGCCCTTATGCAGCTTATGGTCTAAATTAGGTGGAAAATAAATGGAGGAACAATGCTCCCAAATGAGCATTCTTTGAAGAAAAAAAAAAAACTAGAATTTATAGAATGTCATGCTCCTGATATGTAACTTAATTCTCATAAAGCTACTACTATGACATAGCCATTTAGTAACTTACTTGTAAGATATAAATATTGCAAGTCAAAAAGATTAATTAGTCTGTTCAACATCACACATCTGGTAAGAGGCAGGGTAGGATGAGTGCTCCTTGGTGGTATTCTTTGCAATACACCAACCTATCTTCCTTGAGGGCAAGTTCTTTGTCTTATAAATTTTGAAATCCTTCTTATGCCATAGAACATAGTCCACCTAAGGATAGGTCCAATGATTTTGTGTCCAATAAGGCCTTTGTTAATAAATTATTGAAGTACCCTAGGGATCAGTCTATCTTCCTAGGAGTTTCTCTTTTCACCTGCTTTACTTCCTAGGTGATATCATCCAATTCCATCACTTTCAGTATATGATGTTACCTACTAAGTTTTTATTTTTAGCCTCAAATGAATTTTGGACTTACATCTACTGCCTACTTATCTCCTTATTAACCCTAGGATGGTTAATATATGTCTCCGACCTAATGTGTTGAAAGAGAGCTTTTGATTTCCCATATTAAACCAGATTCACCCTCTCCCACCTTCTCCCACCTTAATGTACTCAGTTCAAGCCAAAACTTTGCTGTCAACAGCTTCTCTTTTCCCCCTCCCATTCTATATGCAGTATATTGGCAAATCCTTCAGGCTCCACCTTCAAAATACACTGTGAAACCTCTGCTTCTCACTATTCACCCCTATCTCCACTCTCTGGTCTATGCCAGTGCTGCTCAACCCTAGAAGTCAGCAATTGCATCTTCACTATTAATCATCTGAGAGAATGAGAGAGAGAGAGAGAGAGAGAGAGAGAGAGAGAGAGAGAAAGCACGCACAAGCAGGAGAGGCAGAAGGGCAGAGGGAGAGGGAGAAAGAGTCCCAAGCAGACAGAGCCCAACATGTGGTCTCAATCCCACAACTCTGAGATTACAACTCCAGCTGAAACAAAGAGTCAGCTACCCAAATGACTACATCACCCCAGTGCCTCTCCTTAGGACTTTTAGAACACACTGACATGCTCTCACTTTAGAGCCTTTACACATGCCCCTGTCTGATAGCTGGTCCCCCAAATGTTCACATGGCTCACTTCATTAAGGGTTCTGTTAAAAATCATATTCTCAGAGACTGTATACCCTCCCCTGTGTGTATATGCATGCAGTACAGTAGGAGCATAGTAAATTAATATATTAAAAATATTTGAATCATACCAGTTATGTAATAACCAAGATTGGATAAAATTGGAGTTTCTTTCTTTACTACAAGAGGTTTTCTTTCTCTGTACACTCTTGTATGAACCCTCACAATTACTCATCTGCCAGTTTCATTGCCATAGATCAGGCCCAGAAGCTGCCAAAGAAACCACACATAACCTCACACTATCCAATGTCTATGGCCAAGAAAGTAACAGTACATGTCACCCTGAATTCATTTGCCTTTCACATTTGTCTTTGGTTACTTTTGGCAGCCATGGGAGCCTCAAGATCCTTGTTATCACTCTGAAACAAAACTGACTCTGGACATGAGGTCAGAAGGAGGATGTGTTCTTTGGAAAAGAAAAGTTTCTTAGAGGAAGTGCCAAAGTTAGACAGAGGCTGGACCATGTGCTGCAAGGCAATGTCAAAGGAGCCTGCTCTTGCCTATGTCTTCCTCTCCCCACCTTAGAAGCCAAACAACCAAAAATCAAAGTCACCTTCAAGCATTTGGACAAGATCCCAGCCTAGCCAGCTGCATAAGAAAGCTTGCTTTGCAGTCAGTCTCCCAGAAATGAAGTATAGAAAGATTAGGCTCAAATATGGACTTATTTCTTCTCTTCTGTTGTCTCCAAATTATTGTGAGATCCCTCTATGGCTAGAATGGAACCATATTCTGGTCACAAATAATTTGCCCTTACTTCACAAGTTTGCAGTTCACAGTTTACAAGGCGATATAATTTATTCTTGATTCACAGCTTTCTTTCCTGTAAAAACAGGGGTGGGGTTAATTAAGAAATTTACCCAGGGGCAATTTTTTAAAATATAAAAATTATTTGCTTTCACTCTCAATGTAGACTTTGGAGCTAGAGAGTTCTGGGTTTCAGTGGCTGCTTCAGCACTTAAGATCTAGGGGACTTTGGATTTATTGCTTCATTTTTCCAATCTCAACTTATTCATGTTCAATACAGGGTTATTGTGAGAATTTAATGAAGAAATATATGCAGGATGCTTGACAAACTATTTGCACATATCGAATCTTAAATAAGCATTATTTATTTATTCATTTAACAAATTTTTACCTATTACCTACCTACTACTATGTGCCAGGCATGATTGATAACTAGACTTGGCAATAAATAATAGCTTTAAATTATAGAAAGAAAGACAATAAAACATAAACTAACTTGATGGGATGAGCACTGGGTGTTATGCTATATGTTGGTAAATTGAACTCCAATAAAAAAATTTTAAAAAACACAAACTAAAAGATTATATACATTAGTTTTTGCTCTTCCTTTCATTATCTCTTAGCCATACACTAAGAGGAAAGTATCATATGTTCACATATGCACGTTTACATGCACACCTAGAGAACCCATCTCCCAACATGGTCTTATTGCTCCCTCATACGTGAACTCAGTGTTTTTGAGTTGCTTCATAAATTGTGACAGTACCAGGCATTCTCTTTATTCAAACAATCATTTCTGAGGACACACTAAGCACTAGATTCAGTATTGGATGTTAGAAAAGAATAAAAAGGAAAAAAAATGTTCTCCCTATCCATCTGTTCTTGATTTTGGGATAGAAACAGACCACTAAACACACAATTACAATTCCATTTATTATGTGTTCTATGAAATGCTCATATAGTCTGGCAACCTAGAAAGTCTGAAAAGGATGAACATCACCTCATGTGGCCTAAAAGAGGCTTCCTCAAGAAGATGAAATTATTTGGGGTAACTCAGATTTAAACAGGTCAATAAATGGAGAACTTTCCATATACAGAGAACATTTTATGCAAACAAAAAATATAGAAAGTAGTTTTAAATGTCTGGGCATTAGGGAGCTTCTATTCAATTCAACATATTATACTCCAAGCAATGTGTTGCCAATGGAAAACAAAAACAAGACACAGTTTAGTGCAAAAGGCCAATAAGCACATAAGAAACATTAATATATAGAGTAAGTGCCATAAAATAAGTAGTACACAGAAGGAGCAGGCTTCCAGCAGAATCTAAGATAAGTATGAGAAGTTAGATGTAAAAAGTGGGTATAGGGGCTAGCAGGAAAGCTTTCAGGACAGGACTAATCCATACAAGGAGACTTAGGTAGGACACTGGCAAATTCCAGGAACTTCCAGTAACTTGTAATGCCTAGAAAAAACTCATCCTTCAGAACTGAAACACCATTCTTCAAGAATGGCATTCCCTGAACCCTCAGGTAAGATCAGATTTTCCTCCTCCAATCCCAGGTAGAAAGTAAATTCCATTATGAGAAACAGGACTATATCAATCTTCTTCAGTAATGTACACCATTGCCTTTTACTATGCATGACACAGAATGAGCTTCAATAAATAATTGATTGAAAGAGTGATTACAGAGAGAAGGATTAGAAAAAGATGAGGCTACAGGGTTTAACCGACATGATTACAGAAAAGCTTGTATTTCACACTAGGAATTTGAAATCTAAGACCGGTTGTCTCCAAACTTTTATCACTTACCCTAGTCAGTCAATGTTTTGGGACACTCGCTCCTAATATATATGCACATTCATTAATGCATAAACTTAAATATATTGCTCTAATGGATTTGTACATTATAAAACATGCAAAAATAAAATTAGAAAGTTTGTTATAAAAAAATAAACAGAAATAGATATTTAATATGTTTTTCCTATGCCACAGCACCAAATTGCATGCCCCCAAGGTAGTCACATCACTTTAGAAAAACACCTGAGCACAAAAAGCCATAGAAGCATTTCAAGAACAATAATATATATCCAAATTTGCATTTTAGGATGCTGTTGTAATTAATCTGGTGATCTGGCCTATTAGAAACTCCTAAGCACTTCCCATCTCTGGTAACCTGCCCTAAAGTCTGTATTTAACTACCCAAAACATAGGAGTGAAAGTTAGCTATGAGGGCAAGACTAATTCATCACTTCCTCTCTTCTCCAGGTTTTTAGTCTTTTATGAAGAAATACAAGAAATAAAGTAGTGATTAAGTTATAGTTCCAGTGTTATTCTTAGTGAAGTTGAATTGAAAGTATGATAAAGTCTCCTACCTCCCCACTGAACACACAAATCAGAGCTCAGGTGAGGCTGACTTTCCGACCTCGTCGTAGCTGGCAGTGATGAAGCAAAGATTGGTCTCTGCTTGATCCCTTTATAGTGTAGAGACTAGAAGCATGGAACCTCACTACGTCTATGACTAGGTGGTTCACAAAAATTAGAGAGATGGGCCAACACTGCTGAAATGCCATTTCAATGACTGCTCCTAGTTGGCAGAGTTGTCTGTTTTTTGCCACCTCTCTAACTACATAAATCATTCCTTACATCCTGAGGAGAGCAAGTGAAAGATGGAGAAATAAACTGGAATTATTCTTTATTAGCCCATCGTCTCTTGACAGTGGAGAATAGTAATCTCCTAATGATAATAGGGGATAAATAAATAAGAGTGACCCAGAGCTTTGAAGAAAACCCAAACAACTGGAAATTAGATGGTAATCAAGAAAGCTCTAGCATTTATTTCAGCACCTTAACTAATGAGATATGCCACAATGAGCAAATCACTCCCCTCTCTGAGCTGCACTTTCTCCATCTGTAAAATAAAAGGTAATAGCGGATGATCTCTAAGGGCCCTTGTAACTCTGACATTTTATGGTTTCTATAAGATATTCAGAAATTATTCTTGAACTGCCTTTGTCAAAAAGCAATAAAATTTAATATAATATTTTAAAATCCACTATTCAAATACTAATGGACTTAAATGACAAGGGTGCGAGAAGAACTAAATGAAAATCTTGGGCTTTCTGACCTAATCAATCAACATAAATGGGTGGCAGGAAGAAGTACAGGGGATGAAATCCTGAACGTTATCAGGAAAATGGACTTTTGAGTTAAGGAGTCAATCAGCAAGAATTTTACCGATTGTGAAAGGTCCAATGTTAGAGATCGCGTGGTACCAACTCAAGGCAGGACAGGACAAAGACTCCCATGGGCAGATAGTGATGAAAACCAAGGATGAGCACATTCCCTAATGGAGGACAAGGAGCGAGGGACACTCTGTGACTTGAGAAGCAGAGTGTACAGACAGCAGCTATTCCAAAAAAAAAAGGACACCACTGTGCAGCTGTGCAGGCAGAAAGGGACCAGCTGTCAAAATATGGGAATATTTTTAAAGATGGTCAGGGACACCTGGGTGGCTCAAGAGTTGAGCATCTACCTTTGGCTCAGGACTCTGGGATCCTGCATCAGGTTCCCCACAGGAAATCTGCTTCTCCCCTTTGCCTATGTCTCTGCCTCTCTCTGTGTGTCTCTCATGAACAAATAAATAAAATATTTAAAAATAAGTAAATAAAGATGGTCAAATCAGAGCTGGTGAAGCCTTTCTTCATCTGTATAGGATCTGAGCATCCTTTCTTTTAAGGAGCATTTTTCTAAGAAGCCCTGCCTAGGGATATTAGTATGAACAGCAATACATGGCTACTATCTGCAAGAGAGATTGGGAAATGTATTTTATTATCTGAGTGCATTACTTTGAAGAAGGTAGAGGGTAACCTTAGTAAAAGTAAGAGAAACTTTAGTGTTGAGTAGGCAACTAACCAAATGTGCTTCTTTCCTCTAGATAGATAGATGATAGATAGATGATAGATAGATGATAGATAGATAGATGATAGATTTATGTATATAATATATATAGTGGGGAATTTTAATTTTATGCATTCTTTTCAAAATTTTGTGCAACATTTCTTCAGGAGAAGCCTTAAAATCAGAGATTAGTGAATTTAGTGATAATAGCTTTCAAAAATTGAATAAGCCCTTCTACATTTATTCAGTTTTACTTGAATAGTCCCTACCAAAATGTTTTGTTTTCTTCATATGGGTTCTCACATGCTGTGTTTTTTTTTTTTTTAAGTATTCTAGATTCCATTTAGCTTTTAGATTTTTAATGCGATCTCTTTTATTTAAATTGTTTTTGCTTTATTGATGACAAGAAAGGTGTGATTTTTTTTATTAATCACATATCAAGCTAACTTACTAAACTCCTTTATTAGTCCTAAAAGATTTTCAGTTAGCTCTTAAATTTGTGAACTTAAATAATCATATTATCTGTAATAAAATCTTATCCATATTTGTAGTCAAACAGATTTTTATTTTTTCTTGTCTACTTGCATTATCTCAGGAGTGAAGGGAGAAACTTGTCTAAAATAATTTAATAGAACTGTGCTAAATTTTGTCAAATGCTTTTCAGTTATATTTTAAGATGATTATTTGGTTGTTTCTTTTTGCACTGATTAACAAAGTCAGTTACATTATTTTAATTTTAATTTTTGTAGTTTCAGGTTTTTAACATACAGTGTAATTAGTTCTATGTGTAAAATATAGTGACTCATCACTTACGTACAGCATCCAGTGCTCATCACAACAAATGTACTCTTTAATGCCCATCACCCGTTTAATTCATCCCCTGGCCCCTTTCCTCTCTAACTATCAGTTTGTTCTTTATGGTTAAGAGTCTGTTTTATGGTTTGCCTCTCTCTCTTCCTGCCCTGCATTTGTTTTGTTTCTTAAACTCCACATTTGAGTGAAGTCATATGATATTTGTCTTTCTCTGACTTATTTCACTTAGAATTACACTCTCTAGCTCAATCCATGTCATTGCAAATGGCAAGATTTCATTCTTGTATACACAATATTCCATTGTGTATATTCCATTGTGTATATACCACATCTTTTTTATCCATTTACCAGTCAGAGGACATTTGGGCTGCTTCTATAATTTGATTATTGCTGACAATACTGCCATAAACATTGGAGGGACCCTATGAATCAGTGTCTTTGTATCCCAAAGTGAGTTACATTTAAAAAATTAAGATGTGAACAATTCTTGAATTTTTGTGACAAGCCCTAATAGCTGATGTTATTCTTAGTATTGTTAAAATGCTTGATTTGATATACTAATATTTTGTTCAGGATTATTATGCCTATGTTCATAAAAAGTTTGACTTGTTTTTTTCTTTTTCCTTTTATCTACTTTTATTTATTTTTGGTATCTGGATTTTACTAGGCTCATAAAACAAGTTGGTAAGTTTTATATCTATTTTATCTTGAAATTTTATATCATATGGGAAATATTTAATTATTGAATGTTAGGAATGATAATTTAAGAATAATGTTTAGTGTGTCTTTTAGAAGTTTATTTTAAGATTTTTCATTATTTCCAGTTTATTACTTCTTGTGTCAATATTGGTAAATTTTTTTTGGTAATTTTTAATTTTACTTTTAAATCAACTTTATAGAAGTATTAATTTTAAAACAATAAATACAACCAATTTAAATGTACAGGTTGATGAGATTTGACAAATGGAAAATCCCATGTAGCCACTTGAGCACCAAGGTATGGAACATTTATAACATCCTGATAAATGCTCTCAAGACACTATGCATTCAATTCCTCTACCCCAAACCTTAGGCAACCACTGATCTGCTGTCACTATAAAACAGTTTTCTTACAATAGAATTTAATATAAATAGAAGCATCCTGTATGTGCTCTGGATTCTTTTGCTCAGCATAATGTTTTGGAGACTCATTTGTGTTGTTGCATGAATCAGTAGCTTGTTCCTTTTAATTGCTGTGCAATATTCCAGTGTATGAATAGACAATTATTTTTTATCCATTTGGCTGATGAAGGTATTTGGAATATTTTCAGTTTGAAGTTTTCATGAATAAAACTGCTATGAACATTTGTATGCAATTTTTTTCTGAGTAAAATGCTTTTATTTCTCTTTAGAAACTAGTTTTAGAATTGCTTGTACAAATTGTAGTGCAATAAATATAGTTTTTATTAAAAAGGCAAAACTGCTGAACTTTTTCCCAAAGTACTTATTTTACACTCTCAACACCAATCCATGAAATTTCCAGTTGCACTAAATCTTCTGTAGAACTTAGTTTTGTCATTCATTTTAATTATGACCATTTTAGTGGGTATGTAATTGGTCTCTCTTTGTGCCTGAATTTGCATTTCCCTGATAAGTAGTGACCTTGAGCATCTTGTATATACCTACTGGTATATACTCATACATCTTCTTTTGTGATAAGTCTGTTTAAGTCTTTTGCCCATTTTTTATTTGTCTTTATATTATTATGCCATTGGGGTTCTTTCTGTTTTCTGGTAAAAGGTCTTTGCCAAATATAAGATTTGCAAATATTTTCTTCCAGTCTGTAGCTTAACACTTCATTTAAAAAATCATTTTGCTTATTTATTTGACACAGAGAGAGATTGAGAACACACAAGCAGGGGGAAGAGTGGAGGGAGAAGGATATGCAGAATCCCTGCTGAGCATGAAGCTCAACACAGGGCATGATCCCAGAATCCTGGGATCATGACCTGAGCCAAAGGCACACACTTAACCAGCTGAGCCATCCAGGTGCCCCTTAACATTTCATTTTCTTAATGGTATCTTTTTAAGATCAGAAATTTTTCATTTTGAATAAGTCCATTTTGTTAAATGTCTCTTTTTTATTATTTTTATTTATTTATGATAGTCACAGAGAGAGAGAGAGAGAGAGAGAGAGAGGCAGAGACACAGGCAGAGGGAGAAGCAGGCTCCATGTACCAGGAGCCCAACGTGGGATTCAATCCCAGGTCTCCAGGATCGCGCCCTGGGCCAAAGGCAGGCGCTAAACCGATACGCCACCCAGGGATCCCAAATGTCTCTTAATAGGTAGTACTTTTCACATCCTGCCTAAAAGATCTTTGTTTAGATCTGGTATATAGTATCACCATAGAACATCCATACTTGTCTCCTTACTTCCTAGAAATACATAATTTACTCTCACCTCTGAGCATCTAAGGCTGCTATTCCACCTGCCTGGAGTACGGAATATTATTCCCCCAGACCTCTGCGTCTGCAGCTTATTTCCTCATTTCAATCCACTTTCTGTTCAGTGTTACCTCCTCAGGAAAACTCTCCCTTACAAGCCACTCTAATTTTCCCGTTTGCTTTTAGAAGTCTTATAGTTTCAGCTCTTTCATTTAGGTTTATGATCCATTTTGAGTTAATTTTCTTATGGTTCAAGATAAGCATCTAAATTAATCTTTTTGCGTGTGTATATCCAGTGACTCTGTACCATTTGCTGAAAAGATTACAGAATTGCCTTGCCACCTCTGTCAAAATTAATGAACCATAAATATAAGGCTGTCATCCTAAATTCTGAATTCTGTTTCATTGATCTATATATCTAATCTTACTCTAGTACCACATGGTCTTGATTATTGTAGCTTTATAGTACATTTTGTAATTGGAAAGTGTGAGTCCTCTAACTTTGCTCTTCTTGTTTAAAATTGTTTTGGTGATTCTGGGTCCTTAGCATTTCCATATAAATTTTATAATCAACTTGTCAAGTTCTGGAAAAAAAGAAGAAAAACACTTTAAGGATTTTGCTGGGGATTAAACTGAAGCTGTAGATCAATTTGGGGAGAATTGCTAATTAGTGATATTGAGAATGCCAATCCATGAACATATCTCACTTTATTTATATCTTCTTTAATATTTTTTCAATAATGTTTTGTAGTTTGCAGTGTACAAGCTGATACATCTTTTGCTAAATATATTCCTAAGTATTTTGTTCTTTGTAATGCCATTGTAATTGTAATTGTTTCATAATTGTAATTGTTTTCTTCACTTCGTTTTCAGACTGTTCATTGTTAGCATATAGATACATAATTGGTTTTTATATATTGATCTTGTATTCTATGATCATGATGAATTCATTTACTAGGTTTTTTTTTAATGGATTCTTTAGGATTTTCTACGTAAAGAATCATGTCTTTGCAAATAAAGACAGTTTTATAACTTCTCTTTCAATCTGGTTACCTCCAATTTTGTTTATTTATCTATGATGTATGTATGTATATATTCACACATTACCTATTATGCTGATTAGAAACTCCAGGATGATGTGGTAAGAGCAGAAATGCTTGCCTTGTGCTTGGTCTTTAGAGAAATGCAGACACATCTTATGTAACACAGAGGACTTTCCCCTGATTTTAAATAAATCCTTTAGGAGAGATTGGAGGCCTTATCTAAAGTGAGAAATCTGAGTTTGATTCCTTTCCCACCTGAGGTTTCCAAACTGATTTTGAAACCAACAACCACCAACAAAATTGATTTTTGTTTGTGTGCTTTCTCTACCTTGTCCATCTTGACCTCAAGAAACCATCTGTAAATGTCCAAATTTCATGAGACAGCTGGAGGGATCAGAGCCCCCACCCCCACCCTACTCCACTGGGTCCCCATCAGATACAGTGGAAAAGAGGACACAAGGTGGCAGTGATCTAAGGATTTCTCTCAGGGCCTTCCTGGACACATGGCCAGGGCTCACGTGACAGAAGCCTGGCGGGTAGGAAAAGGAAACAAGAGACAAAGAGGGAGTGGAACTGATGTGTTTAAAAGTGTCATAAGATAATTTGTATGATCCTGAGGAAGTGATTTCAGTCTATCCCATAGTAAATACTCAATACATGGTAGCTCCTGATATTAATATTATGACTGCTGTTATCATTAGCCTCCTTATTACTATTAATTTGTGCTAGAATATACTCTCTTCTCTCCAAAGGGGTTTGATCATTCCTATTTTTCTGATGAAAAAACCCATTAGAATAAAAATCCATTATGAGTATAACTGGTGACAAAAATGTACAAATCTGTTGACAATTACGACTGCATGTCTCCTGTGTGCTGTTCTCCAGCCTTAGAAGCGACTAGTGACCAGGGGGGGGGAATGCAGGGAATACAGAAGCTGTGAAGCTTCAGCTCCATGGGCAGGGGTGACCCCTCCCTCTCCATCCCCAGCTGTATGATGACAAAGCTGTCATTAGTTAGGGGAGCTCTGAATCCCAAGTGCAAGGACCTTATGCTGTGCTCGAGAGACAGGAAATCACTCCTGTCAGCTGGAGGGAGGGCGGGCAAGCGTGGAGAGCCAAGTGGGTAGGAAGAGGGAGGGGTTCCTGTCTTGCGGGATCCTTGGTCATCTTCCCCTATAAGCAATTGTGGGACGCCTGCTCTGAGAATCACTGCACAGACCTCTGCAATGACAAAGAGATTACCTGGAGAGGAGGGCATTCTTGGGTGCAAGTTCTCTTTAATTCCTGGCCAAGGCAGCCACAATTGATGGAAGGTGGGTTTGTGAAGCAGAGTTCTGCCAAGGAGAGATTGGCACAAGAGAAATGGAGACAGCTAATTCTCAGGGGGTCGTCTTTGGCAAAATCCGCTATTGAGGCCTCATGCTACTTGTGCTCATAGCTGCCGAGAACCAAGAGTGCCATCTGCAAACTGTGACTCATAAACACTCTGTCAGTCTGCCATCTACTCTGACATCATAAAATAACAAGAAGCGGCATTGTAATAAAGAGGGGAGGTTTGCAGCCTACCAATTAAATGCATCTAATTTATTTCTCTTACAGCTGAGGCTTTATTTATTAGTAAACAGCTGCATTTGTTACACTTTTTTTTTTCTCAAAACGTGCCAACTGGCACTTTGGATGATCCATTAATCCTAAATAATCATCTGTGTACTTCATAGATCCTGGATATATAGGCCTATATGTATAAGAAGGTTATTAAAAAGCTAAAGCCTAACCTTGCCAGTCAGCTGGAGGGTGTAGCTCTGGGTGTCAGGCTGGGTGAGTTAATGTGACATGAAGTATGTGGATATGAATGAGGTCTGGCTGAGTTTTTGGAAAGATTTTGCATGTGGCTTCATCTCTCCCTTTCCCCAAGTACATGTAGAGAAATGTGTATGTTAATTTTCTGTAATTGAGCATTGCCTAAATTCTTGTCAAGGTGTAATTAGCATGAGACTACCAGAAGCAGATTATAGGGTTACCTGTTTTTAATTGGAGGTGGGATAAGAGGGAAAAGGTGTATTCCCTCAGCACTTGAACTTTCTCCAACCCTGCTAACTGGCATGTGCTTCTGAGGCTAGAGTTTTTCTATTTTCATCTACAAAAGTGATGACAGTACACACACACACACACACACACACACACACCCCTCATTTTATTTAAAAATGGCTGTTGTACACCCGAAAAAAGATCCACTCTAGCCCAGTTTTTGTTTGTTTCCTTAATATATAGGAAAAGCGGATTACTGAGAATCATTGCAAGGGAGAAGAACTCTGTTAAACTAAACATTTCACTCAGCCACCTGTAAAGGAATTGATTTGGTGAATATCAACTTAGACTTGTCCATATCCACTGATTATATAAATCACGATTACTTTCATTATTTTGTTTTGTTTTGTCTTCATTCCAGTGGATTTCTACTGAAATAAGTCTTTGAAGGCAATATTTTCATCTTTAAAAAGAGTTGGTCATCCTTCTGAGTATTGTGCTTTGTTTATATTTTCTGGGAAGTAATTTTAAGTATAATCTATGCAGAGAGATATAAATGACTGACTTTGGCCTACTTTAAACTCAATTAAATTAGAAGCCCTCTATAATGTGACATTGCATTTATGGTTGCTTAAATAATGGGGCTGTGTGATGGTCACTGGCATGCTATTGGTAGACCAATATTCAGTTATGGTGCTTTTGAATTAAAAAAACATTGATAAAAATAATGAGACTTTCATTTCTTTTTTGCTTTTATGTTTATTTTTCACAATAATATCCACTGACTTAGGCCGGGCATGCTGCATAATTTGTATAATAACTGAGATTGCAATTTCAATGAAAAAGTGAAGGGAATATGGAAGAAGGAGATAGTTGAAAGGATCAACATACAATTTACAAAATGTTGAATATTTGCATCTCTCTCTTTTTTCTTTCTTTGCCAAAAATAAAGTTGCATATGGCGCTTTTCATGGACCATACTGGGATCACTAAAAGTTACATGTTGAAAACATGTCTAATAATGCATAGGTAATCATCAATGAAGTACATACATATCTGTTGGAAATAGTCATAAGTCAGTTGTCCTATGTTGCTTACAAAGTTGGTTCACAATCAGTATATGGGGTTTTGAGTCAAAGTGTCTGGATCTGAATACCTCTTATACCTCTGAATACCTGTACTACCTGTGGGAACTTCAGTAAGTAACTCAACCACTCTAAGCCTCAATTTCTTCATTTTTGAAATGTGGCTAACCCAGTCCTTGCCTCAGAGGATTATTACATGGTTGAATGAGTGGATTCACATAAAGTATTTAGCACAGTGTCTGATACCCATAAGCTATCAATAAATGTTAAATTTAAAAAGAAGCAAATCTCTGCTGAAGAAATAACCACCATTTAGGAGTACTACAGTGGGCTTGATCTTTTTGAGATCCCACATTTCAAAGAGTGTTAAGTATACTAGTGAATGCTAGTGTTAGTAGAATAGAGTTACTTTACAAAAGTCTCCTATGTGATGATGTCTTCAGCATAGAAGTGTGCTGGAGTAGGCCAGTTTGTGCTTATCTCTTCCCAATTTCACATATAACATTTGATAGCACCACGATGGCAGACATGGTAGGATTATTTATACCATAGAAATCAACAAATTCTATGAACTGGGGCTCTTCCATTCCCAAGTGGTATTAAATATTTACTAGTTCATCCTCTCTGTAGAGAATAAAGCCTAAATCCAGAAAATGAGTCTCTTACCTAAAGCCACTGTGTAGGCAATTGACAAAATCCATGCATATGTCTAATTAAGGATAAATCTTGGTGTCCTTACAGTGTCATTACTCTCAATGTCACATACAACTAACTTCATTATTGAGTCTCATTTGACAGTAAGCTGGAAGCAGCAAATAAAAAGAGGCAAGGAAGATTGCAAAAAGGAAGCAAACATCTGACTGACATGAACATTCAAAGACATACACAATATGAGGTGGTTTACTATAGGAAAAAAAGGGGAAAAAAAGCCTAGTGCAGCCTAAAGTTCTTTCCTCATAGCACTTCAAAATCCCTGTGTTCCTAATGAACTCCTTGAATTATCAAGGAAGTAATAAGGTATGACTATTTATTGTAATATGTTTGCTGCCTCTGACTGGTTAGTGTGAAATATATTTAGCCATAAACTAGAAGTTACAATATTAATGCTGAATGGGATCTAAGGGACCATCAAATTCAGTAGATTTGAAATCTTTTAGCCACAGAACAATATTTCAGATAGTCTATCATCCAAAAACCAAAGAGCTCTGTTTTGTAGAGCTTTATTTCTCCTTCCACAATGAAGCATGTCCCTTCTGTGGAGAACACAGGCTGAGAACCACTGAGGGAGAACACCTCCTAAATCCTCCAGACTTAGAGGCATAAAGATAGACTCCTTTAAATCAACCACAATGTATTTGGGAACCAAGCTTAGCCTAACTCTTGCTCTGGGGAAGAACCTCATGAGAGGAAGTTCCTAGGGTTAGGTCAGGAGTTCAAAATACTTATATCCCAGAAATCATGATGTTGAGCTCTGAATAATAGTTTAAACTAAAGACTGATAACATTAATACCTACCATGTATTTGCCATTTGCTATATGTCAGACATTTAATACTAAGGAATTCTTCTTGATAATTACCACTTTAAACTCTCATTTTACAGATGAGCAGTTCAAGGCTGGGAAGGTTAAGAAACTTCCCTAAGGTCACTCAGCTGGTAAGTGGCCAACTGATCAGAGTGACTTTAAAGCCTATGCTCCAGAACACATACTCATTTGTTTTCCCCAATATGCTATGTTCACAGAGTCCAAAGTCGTGGAAAATGCCCTGCTCGGATTAACAGATCTGGAGAGACTGGAGACAACTATCAAACTTTGAGCATGGAACTAGGGCACAGAGCTGGCAAGACAAGAACAAGCTAAGACAGTGGGATCAAAGGAGAAATCTGGGAATATGGCTTGCTTTCATGGGCTGGAAGGAGCAAGATATATGCAACTCAGCTGCTCTTACAGAATCCAGATTTGGATGGACAGTTTGGTGCAGAATTTCCAAGACATGTTAAGTGGCTTTCCTAGGATCATGTGGCCTGTTAGGAATCCAAATCCATCAACAACAGCATAACTAGGGAAGAGTCTCCTTAAAATCAATGTGATCATATTAAAGAGCTCTAGCACTAACGGGACTTAACATTGCTAATAAGGAAAAATAATTTTTGTGAACCTTATGAAGCCAGAAAATTGAGCCTTTGCTCTATCTGGAGTATAAATTCAAGTTTATGTCCCTAAATATTTTTTGAAATCCAGAGTATAGAAATCAGTGTTTATGACTCCCTTCCTTCAATTTTTGGTCTGTGCTTTTATTACTTGTCTTATTAGACTAGGAACAGAGGATCAAGAAGGATGATGAAAGAGACATCCTCCTGGTGGCCCAAACCGGAGGAAAGATTGGTGCAAAACTACCCTTAATCACTGCCAAACCGTCATTCTGTTCCTGCCATCAAAACATGAAACAACTGAGTCAGGGAACAAGCTGAATTCTGTACACCCTCTACACAATCAACAATTAAAATAGCAGTTGGCTATAAACATGTTGTTTCTTTCCAAGAGCCCCAATTTAAGGTTCTGCATGGTGTGGGGGTCACCGGGCTGAAAGGTACAGATAAAACTATAGTTCATCTGCTCATTTGTCTATTCCTTCCCTGACCCTCCCTTTTGCTGGAAAACCATTTTGTCTCCCTTTACTGCCCTTTGGGTTTCATGGGGCAGATGTGAGTGTATTTCATAAAATCGAGCAGATTATCTCCCCCCTCCCATCTCACCATGCAAAGGCAATCATTAAGTCCCTGAAAGCCCATGGTGCCAGCAATATTGGTCCAATAAGTAAAGCCGCACTTCCTAAACAGATGGGAATGATGTTTCTTTGCCACTGGGTGAAATTGCTTTAAAAAGCGTCAGCAACAAACATAGGGAGGGAAAGCTGAACCATTGCTGCTGGAAGTCTGGCCACATATAATACTCGCTGCTTAAAAATCCAATATTGCATTTGCTTCATTACAGTACTTTGTCCATCAGCTCATTTGAGTCTATTAACTTAATTGTTCTTTATTAACAAATGGGTCATTCTCTCTGGCAGCAGAGCAAAGCTCAAATGCCAGTTAAATACTTTGATAAATGCAACACCCCCTTCCACTCTGCTCCCTCCCTGAGCACACTGTGAATACACACACACACACACACACACACACACACAAACACACACACACAGATGCTTAATCAAATGTATTTATACAAAAGGAGCATATCAAAAATTGGTTTTTAGCATTAGCAAGCTGGGAGGAGTGTTTGTTTTTACAAGTAGATCCTATAATTACATATCATATCTTTTACAAATGCGTGTCATGCCTCTGGTAAAAATGTTCTTACTCTATAAAATGAGCTAATGTTTTAGCTAAAGAGAACAATGACAATAGTCTTTTGGCAAACCTTTTCCAAGGAAGTTCTTCTTTAAAATTATGTGTACTTTTTCTCATTTTTCTTACTCAGGAATTCTTCCTATTCATTCCTCATAAAAAAAACAAAAACAAAAACAAACAACCAAGATACCCTGTTGTCTTTGTGTATCCTTTCTCTTCCCTTCCAGCCCCCAACATACATACCCCTTCTTCTTAGGTGACATTATCCTACTCACCAAACCTGTAACTTTAACAGAGGGTGACAGGGTGACCTTGACGACAGATGTTCTTATGGCAACAGATGGCACTGGCAAACCCGAGAAGCGGCTGTATGCCGTCCCCGTGCCACCTGTGCCTGGTCAGATTGAGTCCATCAATTATCCAGGCTGCCCCATCCCCTGCACAGCCAGTCAGATGGATTGGCCTGGAAGGTTTGCTGCATGCATGACAATAGGCAAGGGGCTAGTGAGGAAGCAGTCAGGTGAGAGGGTTTCCTTCTTTCCCTCTTCTACTTTGCCCACCACAACTCCCCACCCTCCCTCACTCATGTATTTAATGACTTCAGTGAGTCTAAAAGATTAAACTGGTTTTATCAGTGAAAGTTCACCATATGACCTTTACAGATAGCCAGCCATGAAGGTGGCTTGCACGGAAACAAGCCATCATTGCTACTGCTTTACACACAGCCGTGTATTTTTATTGACTGCTGAATCTGCCATATGAGAAAGCCATTCTAGGAACAGGCACATAGCGTGCAATATGGTCTTTGTCTTATCACACTTACAGTTTGACTTCTCCTTCTCATCCTGATCCCATCCTTGGTCTTAATCTCATGTTGCTTCTCTGTGCCTACGTCGAAGGAGATAAAAATAACTAGAGACAAAAAGTAAATAATCATAATTGTAATCATAGCCATGATTTCCTAGTCTGCGGCTGTGTAAAAGAGGTACTTTGGTAGAGATTCTATAGTCAGAATCCTTAAGCATCTTAACAAATTTACCACAGGTGGAATTATTCCCATTTTATAGTTGAGAAAATTGAGGCACAGAAAGATTCAGTGATAAGCCCATGGTCTCATAATCAGCACACAGGAGAGTGAGGATTTGAACACAAGGCGGATAGGCTTTCCATGGCAGAGCAGTGCTTCTAGCGACCAGGAAAATCCATGATCTGCTTGGCTAGAAACAGAAAATATTGGGAGATTAATATGGGCCCCAGCTCACTTTCTTAACACAGGCATCTGGCTTGCCTTCTGTATTCCCAGCTACTATGATAATTATATAATTTATTTATAAAGCAGTATGTGATCTCCAGTAAGTAGGTCAAACATAAGCGTAACCTTTTATTATTTTTCATTAGTACAACAGGGTAGTTAAAGTTGGAACAGTTTGGCCTCTCTCTACCCGAAGAAAGCTGGAGTATTGTATGAAATCATCAGTGGACCTTAATCCAGATGGTGGTGTCATTTCTAAGAAATAGCATATGCTAGCTATTATGATACTTAAATGTAATGGTTTTATATCTCTCCAGTGGGCAAAGAAACTGTACAACAGGTTTTAGTCTAGGAATTTTTTAATGGTACTTTAACCCTCCAAAATACAGTATTTCCACAAAGAAATTCAATTGATAGAGCCTGGTTTAATAATAAAGGAATGTAAATTTCTGCCTTGTTTCATGCAATAATAGGACAGCATCTGGATTTACTACTCCCTGAGTTTGCTATTTTACATAATGTTGCTGAATTGGGGACTATTACATGCTTTTTTGATTTTAGAAAAATTGCCTTAAAAGTTATTTACACTCATTTTGTAACAAAGAGGGCAATATAACTAATTTTATTCTTAGCGTGATTAGCCATGAGTCATTTCCTAAGAAATGAGTTTAATTAACCAGGGAAAGAAAGTTGTAATAAATCATGAAAGTGGACTGTTTCTAAGTGGGGTTAAAAACATCTTATTTAAAACTGCCATCAAATAAATCACAAACCCTAAGTTATGTGTTAAGGGAAGAAATTTTTCTGATTTTGAAAATTTCTGACAAAAGGGAGGAAAGAAGAGAAGAATATGTGGTAGGAGAGGCAGGTTAAATTGGTTGGAATATTTTAAGAAAATAGTTGCAGTAAGGAGACCATTATGCTAATTCGAGGTCTATCAGCTGTGCAATTTTGGAAATTCAGTTAATTTCTCTGTGCTTTTTTTCTTTTCTTGTAATCTAAGGAGACTGAACTCAATCATTCTTAATCAGAGATTTCGGCAGCCACTGATGTTATTCACAAACATTTCCAAGTGTCTCCCATTCCAAGCACATGGGTGGAAGTAGAATCTTCCACTATTTTGAAGTTAAATGTGGACATGTGACTTGCTCCAGCCATGGAACATGAGAAGTGTTACTTCCATGCAGAGGCTTTAAAAACCAGCCCGTGATTTGCCCCATCCTCTTCTTAGTACTCTTACAGTTCTTGTAGGATATCTCTAGATGAAGTTTCAGGCAATGTGAATCCCTCAGAGACCAAGATGACTAGTTTTCTTGCAATTCTACACTTTCCATGTGGCATGAGTGAGAAATAACTTCTATCATATGGAGCCATTGAGCCTTTGAGATCGATGGATTTTTGTTGTTGTTGTTACTGCTGCATAGTCCATCCTATATAATAGATGGGTGGACATTAGATGCATCCAGGGTGATTTTCCAGTAAATATAAGCTAGGGCTCACTCCAGAACTACTGAATCAGAATCTTCTAGTGCAAACTTCGTATTTATGTGTTTTTAAAAAGCTTCCCTGGTGATTTTGATATCTACCATTACTTAGGAAACACTGAAGAGTCCATGTGTGATTGGGCATGTGAGTAACAAAATAGCTTTGATATAGACTTTTATTTTATTTTTTAAAGATTTTGTTTATTTATTCATGAGAGACAGAGGCAGAGACAGGCAGAGGAAGAAGCAGGCTCCATGCAGGGAATCTGACATGGAATTCGATCCCGGGCCCCCAGGACCATGCCCTGGGCTGAAGTCAGGCGCTAAACCGCTGAGCCACCCAGGGATCCTCGATATAGACTTTTAACTGCATATTACCCTAATGGATAAGCATAACAACATCTTACAATTGCATGTTGCAATTCAGTTTACACAAGCACTTTTGTATTGCTCATCTTATGGCAGTTAAAACATCAGTAGATTAGAAATGTGTGGCCATAGTATCTATCAATGTATTGGGGATTTGAACCACTAATCTGATTTCCTGAAAAGTATCCCCTTCCTATCTCAATTCTCATTGAGCATTCCCTCAGAAGTTGTCGGCTTCATTGATGATGATGAGCTTCACAGTAATAGAAGATCCTCCAAGGATCTCAGAATAGCTTCATTTTCCTGCCTATGAATCTGCCTTTGTCTCCATGGATGATTGAAGCTTCCTGGCTAGGCTCACACTGTTCGAAAACCTGGAAAATATCTAGGTTTTAGTTCTGACTTTTTCTATACTTATTTCAGAGATTTTAATATTTCTTTTACTCCTAAATTATACAAGAGAGTCAGCTGGAATTCAAGAAATGACATTAACCTTATTCAAATAAAGACATATTTTAGTAAATTTGACAAAAAGAAAGAAAGTTTCATATTGGAGACTGACCTCTTGAGCAACTTCCTTGCTTCTCACTTTTCTCAGCTTATAAATTGGCATAATAATAGGACATACCTTATAAAATTATTAAGTTAAATTGAGAGATAACCCAGTAAATTGTTTAGCAAAGGAAGAGAGAAAGAAAACAGAGAGAGGAGCAGGAAGGAAGAGGAGGAGGAGGAGGAGAAGAAGGGGGAGAAAGGTGGGAAGATGGAGGAGATGAAGAAAAAGAGGAAAGGAGGAGAAAGGGAGTGGCACAAGAGGGAGGAAGGAAGAGAAAATGGTCTAAAAATTAATTTATAGGGGCACCTAGGTGGCTCAGTGGTTGAGCACCTGCCTCTGGGTCACGTCATGATCCCAGGGTCCTGGGATAGAGGAGTGCCGCATAGGGCTCCCTTGCACAGAGCCTGCTTCTCTCTCTGCCTGTGCCTCTGCCTCTCTCCTTGTGTCTTTCATGAATAAATAAATAAACTATATAAAAAAATAATTTACAGTGTCAAATAACTTTGGGGAAAACTGGTTTAAAATAGATTAACAAATCTCTTTAACAAGCAACTTCCCAGAGCCTTTTATATACTAATATTCATTGTGAGTCTATGAAACCTTTTGACCACAGCTGGTAGTAGGGACACAAAGGACCTTCTGGAGAAAGTGATACCTGAGTTGCATCTTTAAGGAAGAAAAGCCAGAGTCAGAGAGAGTGTCAAGGTGGGAGTAGGCCAGGGTCTGGGGGCTGCGAAGCCATTTCATGCAAGGAGAGGACAGGGACTGAGGCATAGAAGTGTGAAACAGTACAGTGTATGTGGAGAGCCCAAATAGGTAAGCTAGTGAGGGTAAGGGCTAAGGGAGTGAAGGAGCTGTTAGTGTAGATTTTATTTATTTATTATTTTTTTTTTTTTTTTAGATTTTATGTATTTATTCATGACACAGAAGGAGAGGCAGAGACATAGGCAGAGAGAGAAGTAGGCTCCCTGCAGGGAGCCCAATGAAGGACTTGATCCCAGGACCCCATATCATGACCTGAGCCAAAGGCAGACACTCAACCACTGAGCCACCCAGGTGCCCCAAGGCCTATATTTTAAAGGGTCTTGTTTGTCATATTATGAATTTGAAATCCTAATTTTGATGGTAATGAGGGAATGTATCAGTAGGGACTCTGGGAAAAAATAGATGGCACAAAGATATGCTTGAAGAAAGTATAATGAAGAGACCATCTACAGAGGCGTGGGCTGGGTCAAAGAGACACTAATGATGCAACTGAGGGACGCCAATAGTGCCTGGGGCTCTAAAGGACAAAGGGGTGTAAGACCTCTCCAGTTCCTGGAGGGCACTCCGGCTGAAGCCACAGGTGAAAGAGAAGGCAATTCAACAGGAGCTGGGGCCTTCAGGAGAGGAATGTAACCACACCAATCTGTAGCTGGATAAGGTCTTCCTCTTTCTCAGCATCCAGTGCAGGGATCAGACCTATGGGGGCAAACATACAACATCTGGCACAGCAAAGAGGAGTCACATGGTCTGATTTGAGTTTTAGATAAGTCACCCTAGCAACTAATTAGAGAATGGGTCAGAGGAGACATGTAACTTTAGAAAGGAAAAACCTATACTCATCCATACAACAGATGAGGAAAAACCTAAACTGGAGATGTTTTGTTGCAGACAGAGTAGAAAGGACAGATTTATAGGAACAGTGGTGGGTCAAAACTGGGGAAATGAGATGACTGGCTATGGCTGGTGAAGAAGAGAGGTGACTTAAGGATCATTCCCAGGTTTCTGCCTGAATAATAAAGAGCAAAGTGATATGGACACCATAGAGAACACAAGAAGTCAGTTTGGGGAGGGGAGGAATTGAGGAATTCCATCTTGAACCTCTGGAGTTTGAGAGGCCTGAGTAACAAGCATTTCAATATAGGATACTGACTCCAAGCAGAAATAGCCAGGGATGGAGATACAGATTTGCAAGTCATCAGACTATATAGTGGCCCAAAGTATGAGAGTGGATGACATCTCCAGGAAGCAAAGCAGTACGGGGATGACCAAGGAGAACACCAGTATGGAATACCTGAATTCCACCGCACTGCTCTCAGCAACCGGGCAAGCTCTCCCTTCTTGGCTCTTCATCGCTAATCACCTGCATTTCCAGGAAGAGATTCTCCTTCAGGTAATTGCATTGGTCTGCTCCAGGAACAGAGAGTTAATTTTCTGGGCCTCTGGGTCTGTCGGTAGCTGCTGTAGAGACAGAATGTATCTTTAATTTAGATTTATTGTACTTTAAAAACTGAACTGGTAGTTTCATGGAGGCCCAGCTTGCCTAAATGAGGCCAATATTAGTTAAGACATGTCCTCTTTATTTGTTGGTTCCTAAGCCACATAGGTCTTCAGAGTATACATCTCAAAAGTTATGATCATACAGAGTAGCTGTATGGAGCCCCACTAAAAGAGGCCACCAGGCTCCACTTCCCCTTCCCTCTATTCTCCACCTCCCCATGCTTGCCTCAGCTCTTTCCAATCTCCCGCCTGGATAGTTTCCTCCTGGAACACATGAAAGCAATTATGCTAACAGCAGCTATAGGCTCGGTAACTCATGCATGCATGGTTTACTCAGAATCTTGCTTCAGGTAATGGAAAATAAGCAATCTTTCATGGACATAATCACAGATAAGTAGATAGGTGGTGATAGATAGATGATAGATAGATAGATAGATAGATAGATAGATAGATAGATAGATAGATAGATAGATGATACAGTTTGATGTACATATATATCCCACAAGTGTGTGTGCATATATACCCAAGATCACATATATGCATGTCCACATGTGCACACATACAAGTGATTGTGTGGGTGTACACATGTGCATGTGTGCATACGTAGATGAATGTGGATGTGCGTACATGTATGCCAGTGTGCTGTGTGCAGAGGTATGGGTGCATATATGCATGGGAATATGTGTTGATGCCTATAAGAACGCCCTTCCATGATAATGAGAAGACATTAAAGGGTTAAAGCAATCACTTTGGAAACCATTTTCCAAAAAAGCTGCACCCTAAATTAATTTTGGCTGGTAATCTATATCGGGTTAAATAACTCCTCATTATTCTGTAACACAGCTGAGGCATCTCCAAATGTTTATCTTGTTTTGTAACCGGTACCTTCTGGTACATTCTAGTGCCAGCACTCCCAGCTCCTGCTATATTTCATTCTCACTATTTTTGGACTGGAGCTGCTGGTTCCAGGTGATTTAATAAATTGCTTTTTTTTTTTTTTTTTTTGGTGTTCCTTTTAACTTACCCATCTGCTCAACACATGCGTAACTTGCAATCTGTCGGCAGTTTGCAGAAAGACAAACTGTCAGAACTGCATGCATTTGACAACTTTGTTCCCAATTAGTTTAGTGGTAATTTTAACAGATTTCAGGGCAATGGAGAAAAGGATGGCATGTTATTAAAGCATCAATTCTGACAGACCCGAGCACATATGATTTCAATGTAAATTATTTTAAATGCTTTAATTAAAACTACAGAAAGATTTACCCTTTTAAATGGTAAGTGATAGCAAGACAAATTTAAAAGGAAAGAGAGTAACTGAGTTTTCTAAATGGTTTATGTTGTGCAAGGCAGTCCAGCAGTCAAGACGACTGTAATCTATGGCGGTGATGTGGAGGCCGAGTTAATTATTCATTGCTTCCTCTCTGTAGCAGATGTGCCTCAATACACGAATACAGGATTCAGAGCCTGGAACACTCTCTGTGAAAATCTCAGATCAAGCTTCTTTTGGAGCCATCAGGAAATTGCCAGAATCTGTTTAACACGTTAAATATATTCATAAGAAAAAAAAATCTTTTTTTTTTTGCCTCTTTGTTTTTTATATGTTTCAATGCAGCTGCTTCTCGCCTCCACTAACCCAGCACCCCAGCCTCCATATTCCCACCCCATCTCCAGTCTGATACCCCTGAAGCATATGTACAGATGTACACAAGTGACTAGTTTAGGCAAACCCAGGGATTCTGTACCTCGGGTCACTTTATAGGCACTCAGCTCACCAGAAACACCCCCCATCTATAATTTAAATGTATTGCAATAGTCACAATTCATTAGTGCAGAGCGTCACTGACTGAATGTCTGGCATTTTGGGAGGGAGCTCTATAGAACCAAGGACACATATAGGTGGAGAGAATTTCCCTGATGAATTTGACAACATGCCTGATTTATTCAGCCATAAATCTAACGATTGGTTTAATGCTTTCCATTTGTTCTTAGACAACACTGGGCATTTTATTATTGAAATCACCAATACATTAATTAAGGCTTAATATTCCCTGAACATAATTGCATGAAATTCTTTTACATGCACATTTCTTAGTCTCTTGGGAAGGACTCACCATTTTATATATGGCCTTTTGAGCTGAAAGCTGTCTGCTCTTTTAGAATTATTGAAATGACTTGAAAAAAGAAGGTTATTACTATCTTACATGTAGGTTTCCTTAATTTCTCAAATTATTTCTAGGCAGGGTTGTTGCCTTGTGTCTTTAAGGGCATCTTTAAGGCACATTGTTACTAGGCTGAATTGGATCAGAATTAAAAGTCCAAGGTGAGCTGGATTTTACCTTATTCTGTTGTTACTACTACATTTAAGAAGTGCATACATTTACATTTTGAAGGGGAAGAAATTAGTAATAGCCTTTCTGAAGAATCTATGCACGATAGATTTGGAGGATTATATGAGTACAGGGAATCCATCAGGATGACATCTTGAGAATGATAGAGTTACTAGATTGCACGTCCAGTCCATCAAACCTCTACCTTCCCTCCCTAAAAACATTCCCATAAGCCCTTCGTGTGAGCCTTTCCCTGAATCTCACTCAGACCTTTACCCCATGAGAGAGTTTCTTCTCTTTTCTGTTTTCATTGTTGTTTTTCTTTTCGTAACAGACAAAAGAACATAGTCTTTGAAATCCATCAGCCTCACATAGGAATTTGTCACTACCACCTTCTATATGACTGACCTCTGGCAAGCTCTTGTATCTTTCTAAAATTCAAGTTTCTAATGCCTGCATATAAGAACAAATAGCTACATTTCAGAAATCTTTTGAGAATGAGATAAAACAATGCATTTCAGGTGTCTGGTATGTAGTTGCTTCACCATAAATACAAATTTCCCCCACCCCTCTCCTCTTGTTCTACTTTTATACAACTCTGTGATTGCATTTGCTTTGTGGATAAAGAAATGCAGAGAGAGAGGGAAAACTGAAAAACAAGGGAACCCACTGTTTGCCTCTTCCAGGTGGGAATAACAGCCTGTAGGTCTATCTCTGAAAGGAGACATCAAGAAGTTGAGGCCAACTTGAAGCCAAAGGCAATATGAGCTTGCATGTGCGGCAGCTGACCTGATTTTTTCCCCTCTGTCACTGGTGTGCTAAAGAAATTGGAGTACAAAAATATACATATTTTTAATTTCTGCATTACCATTTATTCTGCTCTGTGCCCGAATCCTGCCTCAGTCTTAGCCATGGGACCCTCTCCCTCATCCAAGGTGGGTCCCCTGAGAACGTAACACCATCTGGAATATTCAAGACAAGGATCCTGGTCTAGTCCACACCAGTTGTCTTGAAAGCTCAGTACCCAAGACTGCATTCCTTTACCATCATAGAGTTCTGTTACTGCCATCCCAAAATTGGTCAGAGGGAGTCTTGGCTGAAGGTGAGTACCAAATGTCTAGTGCCTGTCCAGATCTACATATCCCCAGGGTGTCACAAGAGAGGAATATAGATGTTGGATCCTCATTCCTGGCGGAACCCCAAACTAATGCCCTCATCAGATAGCTTTGGATTCTGGAGCTCCAAATCTCCTCAGGCTGTGCCTACTATGTTCTTTTAGTCAGAACCCCAGGTTTTAGTTAAAAATAATAGCAACACTAAATAATCTTAATTCTGCCCTGAGGACTGGTAAAGTATCAGCTCTTGAGGAAGCAAAACCTTCAGGCCAAGGCTGAGAGAGTTAGTGGTAACATACTGGTCAGTCTTTCTGAGTCTTTTACAGAAGGGAGAAAGAAACAGAAATGTAAACTTCAATAGTTATCCAATCCCTTGCAGATGGCAGCAAAGATTTGGGGGAAAATCTCTTTATGTATTATGAAGATGGACTTTTAAATGTCACTAAATGGAATATAATACAAAACCATTATGGATTTTCCTAAAGTCAAGAAAAAGAATGCTGGGTTTTAAAATTCCTCAGTAGCTGAGTAATTTCACATTTCTTGGGCAATAGATCCTAGTAGCTAAGAACAGGGACTCTTCCCCAGGTTCAAGTTCAGCCATTAACAGACTATGTGATATTTGTCACATTTCCTTATAAATGTCATGATAAATAGTACTTCCAGGATAGGATGGTATAAGGATTAAATGGGTTAATACACCCAAGGTGCTTGGCACATGTTGAGTCTCAACAATCTAGATAGCATCGGTGATGAACTGAAAGACCGAAGTTTCAGTCCCTGTTCTGCCACTTGTAACCAGTGCAGTCACACAGGATTCCACATTCAGGATCCCTGCGCTTGGGATTTAATACTCTGTGGGCCCCTTATTGAAATCTTTAACAATTTATCTTTGAATTTATGTTTTGTTACGTAAAGTCTGATGGGATAAGAAAGCATATCCCTTGGGCTTGGAGCACCAGATCTCATGCAGCCCCATCTCCAATTACCTCCCTAAGATGTGTTCTTGGCCACATGTCACCAACCCTCTTGTCCCCCTAGACTCAGCTTGACCTCGCTCTCCCTGCCCTCACCAATGTCACTCTAGGCCCCTACTGGGACCTGAATATGGATGAGGAGAAGTTTAGCTATTCTCTGTGCGACATCATGGGGTAGTACATGGTAGTGACTGTCCCCCTCCCTGGACTGATAGTGCCACAGCATTCCAGGTGACTCGTCCATCCTGGATCCAAGTACTGAACATATACCAGCATGAAATCGCAGCTCTTGGATGTTTAATGTCCATGATGAGTTGAGGCAGTGGACATTCAGTAGATTAGAAGGGGGGAGAACCAAGATCCAGGTACGTTGCACATACGATGGGTCTCTAGGCACATGTGAGAGCGTCCACTCTCCAGCATCAATTAGCAAACATTAGGGGAGATTGGAGGGACCACAGAAAAAAGCAAAAGGTTTTACCATTTAGTACTTTCCTTTAAGAATACTTGTTTTCTGCTTTTTTGAACAAGGGACCCAATTCATTTTGCACTAGGCCCACTAATTATGCAAGTTGGCCCTGCTTGTCAACTGTGTGGTTTGGGTAAATCATCTAATCTTTCTGAGCACTATATTCCTTGAGTGTGAAATGAAAATAAATTGGATTTTCCCTTCCTAGTCATAGGAAATTTTAATGAGAAAATTAAATAAATGTGAAAATGTAATTTGTAAAATGCATGTATATAGGAAATATTATTTTTTCATTATACCATTATATAATGTATTTATTTCATTGTATAGTTTTATACTTCTGCCAGGATTAGAAAAATGATGACACTCATATAGATTACACTTAGAATTTTTAGAATTCTGAAGAGCACCATAATATCTTTTGCAATAACAAGCTATAAAATTGGGGGGGGGGGGAATCATGATTCTAAATTGTTGTCTTCTGAATTTGGAAAATGAGAACTAGAGGAAAAATGTGTTTTCACAAATGAGAAGAGTGGTCTGAGATTCCCTCTCACTGATGTAGTGTCTTCACAGATTCTCTGAACCACTCATTCGATTCCATATTTTTGTCCTCTACAGACTTTGTGTTGTTGCCATAATGTCACATTTCATGGAAGTTCTTGGTAAAGTGGACTCAAAAGTATATTTAAGGAAGTCGATAAAAATAGCCTTTAATATACAAGCCCTTCCCATAAACTAACTTGATTTTTTTGACATGTGGGATGATTATTAAAAAGAAGGGATTCTTCATTACAAATGGTCACTTTTTATATAAAACAACACTCTTTAAATTGAAAAAGTAACAGATGCTTCAACCTGAACCAAAAACTCAAGAAAAATAACCACTTCTGATCCAGTCAGAGATAAGCACTATACAGCAATGATTTAATTCAGCATCCTTTCAGAAATAGTTACTCTTATTCTTTTAACCAAATCAGAATTATATTGTATATAATATTTTCAGCTGTTTTTCACTTATATCCATGTATGACACTAAATAGTTTTGCAATATAATTTTTAGAGATTGCATAGTGGTCAGCCGTATATACAATAATGCACATAATCAGTTCCCTTATTGGTAGACATTTTAGCTGCTTTCTTTTTATTTATCAGTATTTTTGTAAATACTTTCAGTAAAAAGCATCCTGGTATATATGCCTGTGTACACATCTCTAATTTCCTTTGAATGTAGTCCCAGAAGTGGCATTTCTAGGTAAAGGTATGGGCAATTTTTAAATATTTTCTAAATTTTTACCTGTGGGTAGATTGTACTAATTTATACTCACCTCACTTCAGCAACATATGAGTATATGCATCTAGTTATTTTAAATTATGATGTGTTTTGGTGTGGTTTTAAGTAGCACTATGTTGTTGTCTTCCTTATATTTTATTTTTAAAAATTGTAAGAATGGATGGAACATGAGCTTCCAGTCAGGTCACAATAGTAGAAATTCTTCTACCTCAAAAATAACAAGTAAATCCATAACCAGAAGGCTAGTCCTCAGTATGCCAGGAGAACCTCTTTACAACAGTAAGCATCATCCAACATGTTTAAATATTTCCATAAAGGGACACCTGGGTGGCTCAGGGTTTGAGCATCTGCCTTTGGCTCAGGGTGTCATCCCAGGGTCCTGGGATAGAGTCAGGCATCGGGTTCTCTGCAGGGAGTCTGCTTCTCCCTCTGCCTATGTCTCTGCCTCTCTCTGTGTGTCTCTCGTGAATAAATAAATAATGTCTTTTTAAAAAAATTCCATGAAAAAGCATGTTTGACAGAGGAGGAAAAAAATACTTTTAAGTAAAAGCTTTAACAAACTGTTATGGGGATCCCTGGGTGGCTCAACGGTTTAGCACCTGCCTTGGGCCCAGGGCGTGATCCTAGAGTCCCGGGATAGAGCCCTGCATCAGGCTTCCTGCATGGAGTCTGCTTCTCCCTCTGCCTGTGCTTCTGCCCCCCACCCCACCTCTCTGTGTGTGTGTCTCATGAATAAATATATAAAATCTTAAAAAAAAACTGTTATGGTTTGAATTGTGTCTCTCTGAAATTTGTATGTTGAAGTCCTAACCCCCCATATCTCAGAATGTGAGCTTATTTGGAGATAGTGTATTAACAGACTAATCAAGTTAAAATGATATCCTGATTCAATATGACTGGTGTTCTAATTTAAAAAAGAGAGAGAGAAAGAGAAATTTGGAGACAGACACATAGACCGAGAAGATTCTGTGAAGAGACAAGGGTTGATGACAGCCACTTATAAGCCAAGGAGAGAGGCCTGGAACAGATCCTTCCTTCAGGATGTAATACCCTACAAAGACCCCAGTTTTGGACTTCTGGTCTACAGAACTCTGAGAGGTAATTTTCTGTTTTTTAAGCTACCCAGTTTGTGATGGTTTGTTACATACAGCAGCCCTATCAGACCAATACACAAATCAAGTTTAACTCTACTGAAAAAAGGTGAAAAATAAATCTGAGGTCTTAAACCTATTGTCATTTTCATCATGCTTTGAAAATAAAAATTATTATTCTCTGTCTATGAATATATTCAATGTGGGATTTTCCTTGGTTTTTTAAACAATCTTTTTTATTTTCATTGTCTCTGAAATTGAATGTATCTCGCAGGTGATGGCAATTCATTGTTCATTTAGACTCATTTTTTCTTCTTTTTAGTAATCCATAAATTAAGGATGCATCATATAATTAACAGCATCTTAAGTTCAATGAACTACAGTATTATGAATATATATATATAAATGTCCATTCATTTTATTTATTTTTTTTTATTATTACTCACCCATAAAAAAGAATGAAATATTGTCATTTGCAATGACATGGATGGAAACTAGAGTATATTAGGCTAAGTGAAATAAGTTGGTCATAAAAAGACAGATACTATATAATTTCACTCATGTGGAATTTAAGAAACAAAACTGGTGAACACAGGAGAAAGGAAGGAAAAATAAAAGTAGATAAAAACAGAGAGGGAGGCAAACCATAAGAGGCTCTAACTCTAGGAAACAAACTGAGGGTTGCTGGAGGGAAGGGGGCTGGCCGGATGGGATAATTGTGTGATAGGGACAAAGGAGGGCACTTGATGTAATGAGCACTGGGTGTTGTATGCAGCTGATGAATCATTATATTTCACCTCTGAAACTAATGATACACGATATGTTAATTAACTTGAATTTAAATAAATTCTAAAACAATAAAAAATAAAAATAATAAATAAATACCCATTCATTTTAAATTACTAGCATTATGCAGGCACCAACATATAGAAAGAGAGTAAGAGGGGAGGGACAGAGAGACTAATAAGAGACAAGCAAAAAAAATGAGTAACTTAAATATGATCTCAGTACATGTAAGGTATAGTATGAAGCACAGATAATGGAGTAATTATTAAAGATAGACTAAAGGAAGTATTTTTGATGGAGTAGGTTAAGAAGATGTGTATTAAAAGGTTAACAGGTTTTCCAAGTGGACAAGGTATAATTTAGAGGACTGGAGGGCTGAAGGTAAGAGGTAATTTGGGGTGTATGTTCCTAAAAAAGGAAAACACTTGAGCAAAGACAAGAAGCCATATAACATATTTAGAGGATCTTAAGTGGATTGCTAAATGACAAAGTAGAGAATAGCAAAAGCAAGTAGAAACCAGCCAATGGATAACTTGCATAGAATGAGAAAATTAGAGAAGAGTCTATAGAATCTGTAATACCGGATTAGTTAGCAGGCTTTCAGATTTTACATAATGGAATACCCAACTGAATGTGGCTCAAACAATATAGGTTTGTTATCAAATATAACAAGGATTCAGTGGACACTACTAATTCGGTTGGTCAATAGTGTCAAGGTCCTAAGTCAGTTTGTGATTCTCTTGGATTTCACAAAAGAACACCAGGATTCTGCTTAGATCTAAGTGTTACATGTCCATATCTATATAAAGACAGGTTGAAAGCCTTTCATTTAGTCAACACTGTTTACTCTGGAGGGGAATCTTTGTCAAGAGTCTCCCAGGAGATTTTACCATGGATATTGTTGAGAGACTTGGATCACATGTCCTTTGTAAATAATAATTTCTAAAGTCTAGAGCATATTGGCCAGAGGAACATCTGCATTCCTTGAGTTAATTGCTGCCTAATAACTAGACAAAATTGGGGATTGGATACAAAGAAAGAAGAGGAGATAGGCTAAGTAGTATCTGCCATACTTTGAAAATTCTAAAATTTGGAAAAAAAAAAAAAGCTAATAAAATTAGATTTTACTCTTTACCGAACCGGACCTCAGTGTAATTCAAAATTTAAAAGCTCATTCATTTGGTCTGTTATCCTCTCAATGGATATTATTCAAGCACAAGACAAATGCAAGGCATTGTAGAAAACAAAGACGATCAGAAAAAGAAAAAAGCACTAAGTAGAAGAGCCAGAAATTTATGTTTACAATGAAGCAGAGAAGATAAGGCCTGTAGGAGGCTACAGTGCAATTATAAGAGTGGCAAATGTCATGAAGAAGACACAGTTGTATGCCAGAACTGACTCACGAGAACTGATTATGTGCCACCCATTTCAGGTCTGTATTTACTGCCTCCCTGTTGGTAGTCTGAAATTGTCCATAGTAGAATAATTTACACCCAGGAAATTGGTAAACACTACAAATTAGGGCTTTTAAAATTTTTTGGTTTTGTTTTTCTTCAGAGAGCCAGTTGTTACACATTTCCCAGCAGACCAGTAGAGACATAGATACAGTGCTAAGAGCATGTTTTTCAGAAGGGAAAGATCAATTATCTTAAACATATCATCTCATCAAACTCAACCAATCATCAAACAAAGGAATGAAGCCAAAATTGAACTGAATTTCTGACATTAAACATTTTGTAAAATGTCCAGTAAGCTTTTCTCTTCTGCTCTGTTGTCTATGTACCCCTGTGTGCTTCTTGAGTTAGACTAACCATGAAGACGGGAAGTCATGGAAATCTCCAGGAAAATCTTTACAAGAAAGTATAGTCTCTCCAGGTTTCCTAACCAATTCAGCAAAACAGGTGTCCTGGGTTTCAGAAAGCATATTGCTAAAGAGTTGTCTTCCAGCCTCTCAGCTGCCTCTGTATTTACACTGTCTTCTACACACAATCTCAAATTGTGAATCTCTTCCATATGGCAAGATTTTCCTACTGCTTTTCACAAAGAGCTCTGAATACTATCTGCACTCCAAGAAGCCACAGCCTCCTAAGGCCTGCTGAGTCTTAGTGGTCATCTCATCCTCTTCCATCTTTACATAGACCCACTCTTAGGCCTGTTTCCTTAAGCAGAGAAGGTCATCCTGTTTTGAGAACACAAGGAAAAGTCCATAATTTTCCTTTACTTGTGCTTACAAATAACAAGCCTCCATAGATATGAAATTCTTCCTCAGTTCAACTTAAATCTCACATTTTAGAATTCAAACTCTTATTTGCTACCCTATGGAGATTAGAAAACAGATGGCAACCATCCTTAGTGTAAGAGGCATTTAGACAGATGGACCTCCTTTTTCTGAAATGTTTTGGGCAAATTAAATTTTATAAAATGAATCGATTTCTATTTGAGATATCCCCTGTGTGAGAGACAATCTATTTGGAAGGTGAGCAATCCTCTTGTGGAGTGACTGATTATCTCTTGTCTTGATTTTTGTAAACATCAATATTCAGATATTGGGTTTCCTTAAATCAAGGCCTGTTTCTATGTTTGAAGGTGCATTATAAATCATCCTTAAGGGCAAATAATCTTTGTTTCTTTACTCCTTCCTTATAGGTATCATTTTCTTACTCTTTTATCATCTGTCTTTCTAGATGCAAACCCACATACATATAAATTCATTAACAATTTAGTGATTTGACATACTTTCAGTGAAAGAAAAGCAGATATACAGGGAATGTATATAGCCTGGTTGGTCCTATCAAATTACAGTGGTCCAATCAGCCAATAAAAGAAATGTTATTACCTAAAAGTTCACAGATTTTTGTATTTTTTATATGCATTATGTCCCAGATTCTCACAATAAACCTGTGGGATGAACAAAAAAATTACCATCAAGTGTTATTTTCTGGATAAGTAGGTTAATATAAGCACATAAAGACTGACTTACTCAGGAAGCAAGCTTAGGGCATAGCCAAATGTAGAAAGGTAACTAATATTTTTTGATGTACCAATTATATACCAGACACTGTTCTCAGGAGCTCATTCATTTTCACAAATTTAACAATTATTATTATCTCCAGTTTACAGATGAAGAAACTGAGGCTCATAGGTTTGAAATGTCCTCATGTTTGCATAGCTAATATATAAAAGAACCAGCATTCAAATCCAACTCGGTGACTCCAAAGTATGGGACCAACAGGCACAGCTTGACATAAAAGCCTAGGAGACAACAGTTCTGGGAGCAGCTCCCTGATCTCCAGATTGCAGTTCAGGTGATGTGATTTTGGAGTCTGTAGCTGACTATGGCAGATGCTATAATGAAGGATAAGTTAATGAGGTCTTGGAAAATGAAGTTGGTCCCCCTTCTTTACAATAGCAGAAGTAACAGTTCTCATGAAAGGTCAATGTTATAGTTGTTGGGCCAGCGGGATCAAGGGGGATCGGGAGGCACCAACAAAATGGCAGTGGACCCTCCACCTTGTTGCCCTCACCTCAGAAGTTTCCCATCACCAGCAGACCGCCCGAGGACATGTCATAAGAGCGAGACAGGACCTATGCAGGAAACCTGAACTGCATTTTACCCAGACCCCATATAAGGGCATGAGCAGTTATCGCCCCAGGCCAATTTCACCAGTAATATGCCTAATACCTATCACCCTGTACAGACACCCAACCCTTTACCCCTCCCCTCTTAAAAAGCCCGCTTGCCCTCCCCTGTGCGGGACTTCCCTGCTCTCTCCCACCCCTGCGAGCCCTGGAACCTTGCTTGCCCTAGAGTGCGTCCCATTAAAAGCCTGTTTTCGACCAACTTTGGCCTGGCCTCTCTATTCCATTTCACTACCGATCCGATTAAACCTGACAATAGTGGTTTGAGGAAGTCATTTCTAATGATTTTTTTTTTTTTTTTTTAACTTATGATAGTCACAGAGAGAGAGAGGCAGAGACACAGGCGGAGGGAGAAGCAGGCTCCATGCACCGGGAGCCTGATGTGGGATTCGATCCCGGGTCTCCAGGATCGCGCCCTGGGCCAAAGGCAGGCGCCAAACCGCTGCGCCACCCAGGGATCCCTGAGGAAGTCATTTCTAAAGGTCTACCTCCTCAATGATGTTACAAGCCCCTACTTTTGAGTACCAAATCTCTATTTGAAATAGAGTGACCTCTGTTTTCTACGACTGAACCCTAGGTGTTAACAAATCTAACACTCTTTTCATACGTATACCTAGTCAAATCCTCCAAAAAGCTTCAATGTTTCCACATTAGCACAATTAGAACATTGTTTTTTGTTTTGCTCTGGGTCTCATTCAATTTGAATATGAAAGAAGGACCTCCTGATTTCTGTAGTTTTGAGTCTCAATCATAGAAACAATGTGAATGTAAGAAATGGTTTAAAGGGGCAATTCCAGGATAAAGGATTCCTGAGGTTATGCTGAAGACCTACAAATATTAGATATGGCTGTATGTAGCATCACTGCTTGTGGAAAAGCCAAGAATTATTTTTAGAGAGGAGATAAAGCTATAGCCAGGAAGACAACAGCTTGGAACTAATCTATAGAATGAGTAAAGAATGGAAATGCTAAAATGAGGGACAAAGTTAGTGGATGGGATAGCCATGTGATGAATGAGATGAGGATGAGGAATGAATTAAGGCAATTGCTTAGAAATGTCAAATATGTTTATTGAGCACTCACTGAACAATGTACTAGGTTCTGAGGATAAAGCAGTGAAAAATCCAAACTTAAGTTATTGTTCTTGTGAATTAACAGTCTATCAATATCCATCTTATTCATAGTGGCTAAATTAATCACTAAACTTTCAGGATCTTTTTAATCACATGCTAATCACCCACTCTACTGTTTCCATGTCCTGAATTTGCCATCTTGAACCACACTTTGTCTTCATTTGTATGTCCAATACACTGAGATTAAGAAGTACTCTGGTTTTCTCTCTCATCATGTTTTCCAAGTTACACATCTATGTAAATGAAAGAGTTATCTCTAAACTGATAAGTAGGTTCAAAATCCAGTTAATGTCATTAACTGAGCAGACAGAGGTGGCCTAATCACCTTCAACTACCTTTCAAGCTTGTGCAGTGAAAAATTCTGAATTTGCACAGTTCATAAGAGAGAATCAGCAGACACAGTTAAGGGGAAGAATTCTAACAAAGCATCTAGAAATAACAAAATTAATTGAAAGGGGTCTTAAATATTTCAATTATAGTCAAATATGTTAAGAAGGAATGATGTTAACAACAGGGAAAACTGAGAGGTATAGAGGAACTCTTTGTACATATATGCCACTTTTCTGCAAATCTAAACTGTTCCAAAATTTCAAATTTTATTTTTAAATAAGAATGAGCACAATTCCTAAGGCAAGAATAAAACAATGAAACTGAAGCACAATTAGAAAAAAAGGGGGGGAACCCCTAAAATTCTAGAAATTTAGAATTAAAATTCTAGAAAGTGAAGTAATTCAATGCAAAAACTTAAAATTTATCAAACTATAGATTAGACAGTTGAGAGAATTAGTCACCCTGAATATAGAGCTCATAAAATTATCCTAAAGGCATCAAAAACAAAAGGGCAAAAAATAGGAAGGAGATATTTTTAAAAATGGAAGGAAGAAATAGAAGCTGTGAAATACACTAATTAGGAATTTCAGGAAAAGAGAATAAAGAGTGAAGAAAAGACATAGATGAATAGTTAATGGCTGAAAGTTTTTAATAATTTGAGAAATACATGAATCTTGGGACACCTGGGTGACTCAGTCAGTTATTCATACAATTTTTGGTTTCAGCTCAGGTCATGATCTTGGTGTCATGGGATCAAGCCCTGTGAGGGGCTCTGTGCTCAGCAGTCAGCTTGAGATTCTCTCCCTGTGCCCCCCGCCCCTACATGCTCACACATGCACTCTCTCTCTCTCTCTCAAATAAAATCTTTTTAAAAACAGGAAATATATTAATCTTCATTAGATACTACATAGGAGCAAGGCTACAAGATATCAAATGTATCAATCTGCAAGGGCTGCCATGACAAAATACCACAGAAGAAATGGCTTTGTTTTCTTACAACTCTGGAGGCTGGAAGTCACAAGATAAAGATGTCATCAGTTTGGTTTTTTTCTGGGCCCTCTCTCCTTGGATTGGAGATGGCCACCTTCTTGCTCTATCTATTCCTAGCCTTGCCTTTGTGTGTGCATATTCTTGTTATCTCTTCCCTTTTCTTTTAAGGACATCAGTCTTGTTAGATTAGGGCCCCACCCTTATGACTTTAACCAACCTTAATTACCTCTTTAAATGCCCTATTTCCACTATCCCCAGGATACAAGGTTGGTTCAACCTTGTAAACCACGTAAAACAATCAACATGATAGATCGTATCAACAAGAGAAAAAACAAGAACCATATGATCTTCTCAATAGATGCAGAGAAAACATTTGACAAAATACAGATCCATTCCTGATCAAAACTCTTCAGATGTAGGGATAGAGGGAACATTCCTCAGCATCTTAAAAGCCATCTATGAAAAGCCCACAAATATCATTCTCCATGGGGAAACACTGAAAGCCTTTCCCCTAAGATCAGGAACATGACAGGGATGTCCCCTCTCACCACTGCTATTCAACATAGTACTAGAAGTCCTAGCCTCAGTAATCAGACAATAAAAAGAAATAAAAGGCATTCAAATTGGCAAAGAAGAAGTCAAACTCTCCCGCTTCACAGTTGACATGATACTGTACCTAGAAAACCCAAAAGACTCCACCCCAATTAAGGTTGCTAGAACTCATACAGCAATTCAGCAATGTGGCAGGATACAAAATCAATGCCCAACAATCAATGGCATTTCTATACACTAACAATGAGACTGAAGAAAGAGAAATTAAGGAATCAACCCCATTTACAATTCCACACAAGAGCATAAGATACCTAGGAATAAACCTAACCAGAGAGATAAAGGATTTATACTCTATAAACTACAGAACACTTCTGAAAGAAATTGAGGAGGACACAAACAGATGGAAAAATATTCCATGCTCATGGATTGGAAGAAGTAATATTGTGAAAATGCCTATGCTACCCAGGGCAATCTACATGTTCAGTGCAATCCCTATCAAAATACTATGGACTTTCTTTACAGAGTTGGAACAAATAATCTTAAGATTTGTATGTAATCAGAAAAGACCCCAAATAGCCAGGGGAATATTGAAAGAGAAAACCAGAGCTGGGGGCATCACAATGTGGGATTTCAGGTTGTAGTACAAAGCTCTGATCATCAAGACAGTGTGGTACTGGCACAAAAATAGACACATAGATCAATGGAACAGAATAGAGAATCCAGAAATGGGCCCTCAACTCTATGATCAACTACTATTCGACAAAGCAGGAAAGACTATCCACTGGAAAAAGGACAGTCTCTCTGATAAATGGTGCTGGGAAAATTGGACAGCCACATGCAGAAGAATGAAACTAGACCATTATCCTATACCAATACAAAGATAAACTCAAAATGGATGAAGGATCTAAATGTGAGACAAGCATCCATCAAAATCCTCGAGGAGAACACAGGCAACACCCTTTTTGAACTTGGCCACAGCAACTTCTTGCAAGATACATCTATGAAGGCAAGGAAAACAAAAGCAAAAATGAATTATTGGGACTTCATCAATATAAAAAGCTTCTGCACAGCAAAAGAAAAAGTCAACAAAACTAAAAGGCAACCTACAGAATGGGAGGAGATACTTGCAAATGACCTATCAAATAAAGGGCTAGTATCCAAGATCTATAAAGAACTTATTAAACTCAACAGCAAAAAAACAAACAATCCAATCATGAAATGGGCAGAAGACATGAACAGAAATTTCACCAAAGAAGACATAGACATGGCCAACAAGCACATGAGAAAAAGTTCCACATCACTTGCCATCAGGGAAATACAAATCAAAATCACAATGAGATACCACCTCACACCAGTGAGAATGGGGAAAATTAACAAGACAGGAAACAACAAATGTAGGAGAGGATGTGGAGAAAGGGGAACCCTCTTGCACTGTTGGTGGGAATGTGAACTGGTGCAGCCACTCTGGAAAACTGTGTGGAGGTTCCTCAAAGAGTTAAAAATAGATCTGCCCTACGACCCAGCAATTGCACTGTTGGGGATTTACCCCAAAGATACACATGCAGTGAAACGACAGGACACCTGCACCCCGATGTTTCTAGCAGCAATGTCCACAATAGCCAAACTGTGGAACGAGCCTCAGTGTACATCGTGGGATGAATGGATAAAGAAGATGTGGTCTATGTATACAATGGAATATTACTCAGCCATTAGAAATGACAAATACCCACCATTTGCTTTGACGTGGATGGAACTGGAGGGTATTATGGCTAGTGAAGTTAGTCAATCAGAGAAGGACAAACATTGTATGGTTTCTTTTATTCGGGGAAGGTAAAAAATGGTGAAAGGGATTACAGGGGAAAGGAGAGACAAGAGTGGAAAAAATCAGAGACAGAACATGAGAGACTCCTAGCTCTGGAAATGAACAAGGGGTGGTGGAAAGGGAGGTGGTGGGGAGTTGGGGTGACTGGGCGATGGGCACTGAGGGGAGCACTTGATGGGATGAGCACTAGGTGTTATAGTATATGTTGGCAAATTGAACTCCAATAAAAAAATATACAAAAATTAAAAAAATAAATAAAAATATAAAACAAACAAAAATAAATAAATGCTCTTTCTCCAATGAGTAACATTGGACCTTAGGGTTTCAGTGCATGAAATTTGATAATATGATCTCCATATCTATTCAAGAATAGGAATAAAATAAAGATGTTCAAAAACATAAAGTCTAAAAATGTTTTCCACCTACATACCTTCATTTAAAGAGCTGCTAAAAGATACAGTTCAGTGAGAAGGAAGTTTAGTTAGAAGATAAAAGGGGGATGCAAGAAACAAAGGTGAAGAAAAGAAATACTAAAATATGTTAGTAAATCTCAATACAAACTGACTCTAAAATAGAAAAAAAAGAGACTAATAGAAACTAATAAGAGAAAAATAAGATACTGGTTATCATCTGTAAAATAGGAGAGGAGAATTTTAATAGACGATAGTCTTAACTTTCTTATTTGAGGATGTGGCTATAGAAACTATATGATGTCCTTATTTCCTTTTTCATTGTTATAGATATAGATATATTTGGCAATGTGACTAAAGTTTCATAATTCCCAGCTGCCTCTTGAGACTAGGTATACTTCTGAATATCTTGTCAATTAAAAATACTATGTATGAGATGTTCAGGAAAATTTCTTAAGGGGATATTATCCAGCTATGTGGAAAATCACTGTTGCCTTCTCCTCCTTATTCATGGAATTCCATGTTCCAGCAGCCATATTGGATAATAAACTGATCTTGAATATGGAAATCACACCCTAGGAAGAGCAGGAAAATAGAAATCCTCTAGGTACCCAGTGACCATAAATCTGCCATGTTAGCCCTATAATTCCCATTTCTGAAATTATTTTATGTATAAATAATAAACTCTTATGTTGTTCAAGCTGCTACTATTTAAGTTTTTTCTTAAACATACCACAAACACAAACTTAACTGATAAACAGATGTGGGAAAGACACAGATCAACTTTAGAATTTTATTTTTTTTTATTTTTACTTATTTATGATAGTCACACAGAGAGAGAGAGAGAGAGAGGCAGAGACACAGGCAGAGGGAGAAGCAGGCTCCATGCCCCGGGAGCCCGACGTGGGATTCGATCCCGGGTCTCCAGGATCGCGCCCTGGGCCAAAGGCAGGCGCCAAACCGCTGCGCCACCTATACCTGTTTACCAGGAACCACTAAAATAGAAGAAATAATATACAAAACTTCTAAACCAGTAGAATTGACATAAAAAGTTGGGGTGGGGGTTCTTGGAGTATTAAACAATGTGCTTGAAGAAAAATTAGAAAAAGAAATAAAAATGGCCCTAATAATTATAATGACATTTAGGTCAGCTATGCATGTAAAGAGTTCCAATAAAGTTGTTTTATGAAACACAAGCATGGAAAAAGCAATATTTTTAAATTATGCTATTATTTTATACAATATATAATGTAAAAATATGCGTGTAATTAAATTTGTAAATTAAATATGTTATTCTGCCAATAAAAACACACCAAAGCCGAGTCAGCTCTATTTGTTATTATAATCTAGGACCCCATTCATTTCTCTTGTAAACTCATTCTTTTTTTCATTACCATCCTTGGCCTTGACCTCTTCATCTGTTTTTAGACCTTGTTTACGTACCTTTGAACTTGTTGGTTAATCTGAGTTCTTTTGGACTGACACTTGGCACTTAAGATTCAAGTTTGCAGTCAGATCTATGGATCGCCCACTGTTAGTCAAGATCTACTATTTTATATTTGTTTCTAGAATTCAAGCTCTTAGCCAACATACTCAAGGTTTTAGGACTTGGGAAAAAATTCAGTTTCTGTTAGTTCATGATGGTGCTATAAGGAACTGGCTTTATGATCACACTAATTTGAATCCAAAGAGAGACATGAAGCATATGTTAAGAGGTTAAGAAAAAAGGGTGTCCAATTAGAAATATAGAAAAAGACATTAACAGGTAGTTACAAAAGTAGTCGTACAAAGGGCTGAAGTACATATAAAAATATGTTCAGCCTTTTTAGAGATTTTTAGAACTACAAATTAAAATAAGACTGGTTATCTTTTACCCTCTTAGATTGGCAAAAGTTAAAAATAATGGTGGTTATACTTATGGTGAACACAGCATAATGTATAGAGAAGCCGAATCACTGTGTTGTACACTCGAAACTAATGTAGCATCGTTTGTCAACTATACTCAAATTAAACAAATCAAAGTGCTTCTATTCTGTTTTGACAAGGCATGGAATGGGCACTGCCGTGTACTGGCAGGTAGCAACCAGCTATTTACCACAGGTGATTCTTCCCTCCATTGTAGATATCTGGGTAATGTTTTCCCATTTGCACATAACTGTTGTAATTTGACTAGGTTCTTGATAACAACATATGGCAGAAGTAACATATGTGACTTCTAGGCCAGGCCTATAGCATCCCCTGTTCTTGTTCCCACTTCCAACACCCATACATATATCTACCCACTCTCTTCCTTCCTTAAAAGCTGGCTGGATTTAGAAATTCAGGAGGACTTAGGTAGCCATATATTGGCAGTTGGCAGACTCCATCTATGGTTCTCAATGCCTGCATGGCCTCCCACTTTGAAATCCATGACTAAATGAAGCTATCTGAGTTAGAAATAATTTCTCTTTTGTTAAGCCACTGAAATTTAGGTTTATCAGTTTAAACAGCTAACATTGCCTTATAATATGCATACACTATAGGAGGGATTTTAAATTTATATTACATATAGAGGACATTCTAGCAATGGGCATACCACTTAACCCAAGAATTTCACATATATAGATATTGCTCATAAAGAAATAATCAGATAAATGTAAAATGTATACATACCAGGATATTAATTTAGACATTGTTTATAATAGCAAAAAGAAAAAAAAGAGAGAAATCAATTAAATCCCATACAGAATTGGCTAACATGTCACTGCATAAACATAATGGGTATTTCTTCATTCCTTTAGTTAGAAAATTCTTAATATATGCCATGTGACATATCCATGTGATGGATACTAGGCAACATAGTGGAAAAAGATAAGGTACCTGTCATTGTGAAACATAGTTCAGAAAATTAGGCAGACATTTACAATGTAATTTTAAAATTTGAGTTATAGTAAGTTGTCACAAAGGAAAAGTATGAGATGCTATGAAAGCATATAATAGGAAATACATAACCTAGGCTGTTGGTCAGGGAAAGCTTCCTATATTAACAAATATGTCATAAGATCTAGCAATGATGAATAAAAATGATCTGATTTTCCCAATAATAATATTTCCTACCACCCACTGACCAAAATGCTTTTAACTTACTTGAATATATAAACTTCTAATGATAGAGATGAAATAATCATTTACTTTTAATATTCCGTGTATTAATTTACATACTCACACATTATAATGCATTATGCAAAATAATAAACTACATTAGAAAAATTGCTTTGTTCTACTTTATATTCATGGAATACCAAGTCAGACTGCCCGGGAATGAATTCTGGCTCTATCACTTAAATAGTTGTGACCTTGGGCCAGTTTTGTCACCTGTAAAATTGTGGTAATAATACTTGCTACCTCTAACTTTGACTTATAAAAAATGAATATTCAGGACAGCTGCCTTGGCACATAGTAAATAGCGAGTGTTAGCTATCACTATTGGTTTTTGGAAATGCATCTTATACCCTAAAATCCAGGTTATTATTAGAGATACAGAGGAAATGTGACAAGTAATCTTTGTTTCTGCTTGAGTTACATGAGATTCTTTTACAACTGTACAATGCTGTCGCTGGAACTTTTACTCCAAGTAATAAATACCCATTTGCATGCCATCCAGCTAGTTTTCATTCATTTATCCTGCAAGATTACATTCAGTATCTGCACAATGAAGCAACTTCCTACCATGTCCTTTTTCTTCTTTCCCCTTCCCTCTTTCTACCTGCCTTCCCCAGTGTCTTATCCATTTTAAATGTAATGTTTATTTTTATCAAAGTAAGAACTATCATTGTGTCTAAAGGTTAATATTGCTAACAGGCTTTCCTTTTTTTTTAAAATAGAAGTCCCAGCACTTGATGGGTTGAGCACTGAGTATTATACTATATGTTGGCAAATTGAATTTAAATAAAAAATAAAATAAAATAAAAATAAATAAAGTAAAAGTCCCAGGCTTCATTCCCCTTTGCTTTTCCATTCCCTTCCCATGCCCCATGTATCCTCAGTCCACTCACTAGAGTAACTTCCCACAAAATTTTCATTCATCTAGCAGATTCATTCCTCACTTTGGTACTTAGTGTCTTACTTCTAATAACATGATTCTATTGCTTTTTCTTTTCTTTTTCTACTTTAGACATTATATATTGACTTCCTACTACAGAAGATAAGATTTAACACTATTTTACAACCTGCCCCACCAAACTACGTTTCTTCTATTTGCACACTCCTAATATGCATAGCTACCAACAGTTTTAAGTGAATAGTCAGTGTGTATATGACCATACAATCATTGTTCATATCTGAGCCACATATGTGAGGGACTTAGAGTATTAAAATCACATTTTCTATATCATAAAAATTAAATTTTTTCTTGGAGTAATCAAATTAGAATTTTCTTTCCTGATATTTCCAATGATCAGTTCTTAAAACAGAATTAAACCTCCATCAAAAGTATAACATTAATTTAAATATAAATGTATTAAGTAATTAATCTGTTAGTTTATGAATCAAATGGTCCAAATGAATTGGCTCACTGTAACATTAGTGATCACTCTCAGACACACACAAGGAAGTTTAAGTTGTACTTTTTGTGTTCTACCTAAGGAATTTCTGCCTGCCACAAAGATCTTCTCCTATACCTTCTTTTAGAAGGCATATAGTTTTAGCGTTTATTATCAGGTCTATGATTCATTTTGAATTAATTTATGAATATAGTGTGAGGTAAGGATCAGATGGTTTCACTAGAGAATTCTATCAAAGCTTTTTTTTTTTTTTAAGATTTTATTTATTTATTCATAGAGACACACAGAGAGAGACGGGCAGAGGAACAGGCAGAGGGAGAAGCAGGCCCCATGCAGGGAGCCCGATGTGAGACTCGATCCAGGGTCCCCAGGATCACACCCCAGGCTGCAGGCGGCGCTAAACCGCTGCGCCATCAGGACTGCCCTCTATAAAAGCTTTAAAAAAATTAACTCCAATTCTACACAATTTCTTCCATAAACTAGAAGAGAAGACACTCTCCAATTCATTTTATAAAGGTCATATTTCCCTGATGCCCAAATCAGGCAAAGATAGCACAAATAAGGAAAACTATAAAATGATATCCCACATAAACAAAAAGTCCTTAATAAAAGGACTTTTATTAAGGACACAAAAGTCCTTAATAAAATGTTAACAAGTAAAAATCAGTAACCTATAAAAAGGATGATACACCATGACAAAATGGGATTTATTCCAGTGATGAAAAGCTGGTTCAATATTTAAAAAAATCATATTAAACTAAACTAATTTATTCTAATATTTATTTATTTTCTTCTAGTAACTTGACTATTAACTCAGAATTTTATATTGATTTGAAAAGGGCATGTATCTAGGATTTTTGACATAATTAATTTCTCCCTTACCTAAGAGCTGATTTTTATTTGTCCAAAAATTTGGGCACTCTAACAGGTCAACCTAAGAACTAAAGTCAAACAGCAAAAAATAAAGCCAAAAAAATTTATAGATGAGGCCAAATGTCAAAAGGATATGTTCCATTGTAAAAAGTCATTTTTAAGAAAAAACACTGAGACACTGAATTAAAATGAGCAGAGGACAACTAGGAAGATAATGTGTGAACTATATTTAACGGAGTTCATCAAAGGAAACTGGGATGTTTAGCTTAAAGAAGAGAAAATCCAAGGAACGCACAAGCAATGTCTTCAGATAGTCAGAAGGCATTTGAATAGAAGAAGGAGTGTTTTGTGGTCCAGAGCCAAAACTAAAACAAATGAATGGAGTGAAAGAGATTTCATATAAAACACAGCAAAATCTTTCTAACAGTTATAACTGACAAAAATTTTCTTTGAATTAGTGAGTTTTGTGTATGCAAAGGTACTCAAGAAAATTCTGCCAAAACACAGAGATGGATATTATAGTGGTGTTTCCAATATGGATGGAGATTAAGCTAGCCAACACCCTAATATCCCTTCCAACACAAAGATTCTATGATCTTATGGGAGCGTGGAGCTAGATGAGTTATTTTGAACTTCCTTGACAAGTTTTGAGCACTATGTCTAACTTAAATTGTCCTGTTGCTTAATGTAAAATGGCTTCAATTAGCTAATGTAGAGATGAAGTTTGAGTGATAAATGTTCACATTAACATGATTCGAGATATGATCTTGACAGTTCTGCTACACTGGTCTGCTGAAAAGCATTTCAGGATCCCTACAAATAGCTATCATTATTTTTCTCCATTTTTTAATGATGTTTATTTTAATTTTTCAGAATTCTGGGATGTGTAATTACCTAGGGTTTATATGGCAGTGAACAGCTAATTACTCTCTCTCTTTTTTTAAGGCAAATAATTCAGATTCTGTAATATATCCATTGCTTACTTCTGGTGCCAGGTCAAGTCATGGGGTTCTCACTTAAATTACAGCTTCACCTTTAATTGTACTAATGGTAGTACCATTCCTTCAGCTGCCTCCTCCAACCTGCCAGGTTTAGTGTGTCAATTAAATCAGCATTGCAACCACCAGAGAGATGGGCTTGGGTACTGGTTTAGGAGTCAAGTCTTGCAGAAAGATTAGTTTTGACCAACTCTAGGTCACAAGTCCCAGAACAAACATAGTTAAATCTTAACCCTATACTTTCTGATATGTAGTTTACATTCAAATAAAACTCAAAATTAAACAGGGATATATTCTAAGTTGCATGAATTTGGTTTAACTTACTTCTTAGGAAAAAAATGATTAACTATTATTTCCATTTTATAGATGTGAACAGTAAAGCTCAAAGTGTTACATAACCTGTCTCTGAACACATTGCTAGCAAGAAGCAAAGTTGAAATTTGAACCCAAATGCCTTACCCAAAACCATATCCCCTAGAGACCATGGTATCCTAGAATTATGTCAAGGCAGGAATAAAAGAGAAACAACATTTTTCAACTCATCATAATTTGCCTTTGGCACTACCAACACACAATCTGTGTGTATAAGAATGCATGTACATGTTTTTCCAGTGGGACCAATAACATTGCCACTGCGATACACATTTTATTTTAAGGGGATACTATTTCTGATTATATTAATACTTTTCCCCTCAGCACCTGCGTTTTTGTTGCTGTTGTTGTTTTGCGCCACAAGAGCAGTGTAAAATCGGCACTTAATTAAGAATATTCCCTCTGTGCCAGTATAGCTAAAGATTTGAACCCATGCTCAGCTGATATAAACCATCTCCAAGGACAAAAGCCTTAGCTATTTTTCTTTTTGTTGACATCTTTTTACAGATTGGGCAGAGAAAGAGCCAGTGAAAATCAATACTTAAGTTACACATTTCTTAAACCCCTATTTCACTAATTCCTATTTCACTAATCAATAGTCCTATTTCACTAATCAATAGTCATAAATTGACAGCTGGAGAAATGTCCCCCAATAAGGGCAGAGTGGAGGCAGTATGGTAGGTAATTAGTGGCTTGGAAATAGGGTCTGCTCCTTACAAGGTGAGTGATCAGAAAGTGTGAGGGAAGCAAGACCTGGGCCATCATTCTGGAGTCGAGAGGGATTAAGTGGTACAGTGGTGGTGAGTAGCTGCTTCCCCAGCTTGTTTGGGTTGAGAGATTCAAGGCCTCTTTGACTTGACTTTTGCTTATTCCTCATCAGTCATACTATTCCCTCCCTTGTATCCAATACCTGCTACCCTAATCTGTTTGCATTCCTGGAATGCAATCTTTTTTTTTTCTTTTCTGCCTTTCATTTGTTCATCCTTCCTTCCTTCCATTTTTCTTTCTTTTCTTTCTTTCTTTTTCTTTCTTCTTTCTTTCTTTCTTTCTTTCTTTCTTTCTTTTCTTTCTTTCTTTTTCTTTCTTCTTTCTTTCTTTCTTTCTTTTCTTTCTTTCTTTTTCTTTCTTCTTTCTTTCTTTCTTTCTTTCTTTCTTTCTTTCTTCTTCTTTCTTCTTTCCTTCTTTCTTTCTCTTTCTTTTTCATGGTAAGAACAGTTAACATGAGATCTACTCTCTTACATTTTTAAGTGTACAATACAGTATTGTTAATGATAAGCATAATGTTGTACAGTAAGTCTACAGAATATACACACTTGCATAACTAAAATCATACCCCTTCAACAGCAACTCCTATTTTCCTCGATCCTCAGCCCTTGGCAACCACCCTTTTCTGATTCTTTGTGTTTGACTATTTTAGTTACCTCATATAAGTGGAACCATGCAGTGTTTGTCCTTCTGTCACTGGCTTATTCCATATTATAAAATGTCTTCAAAGTTCATCCATATTGTTGTGTATGGCAGGATTTCCTTCTTTTTTAAGGCTGAATAATATTCCATTGTATGGATATACCACTTTTTTCATCCAGTCATCTGTCACCCAGTTGCCATTTAGGCAATTTTCACATCTTGGCTGTTGTGACTAATGTTGCAATGAACATAGAAGTGCAAATATCTCTTAATATTCTGATTTTAATTACTTTGTATAAATATTCAGAAGTGAAATTGCTAGGTAATATGGTAGTTCTATTTTAATTGTATAGAAATTTCCAAACTGTTTTCCATATGGCTCTACCATTTTTCATTCCCATCAACAATCTCCACATCCTTGCCAAAACTTATCTTTTTTTCTTTTTAAGTCAGACATCCTAATGGGTATGAGGTGATATTTAATTGCAGTTTTAATTTGCATTTCCCTGATGATTACTGACGTTGAGCATCTTTTCATGTGTCTGTTGGCCATCTGTATGTCTCTTTGGAAAAATGTTTATTCATGTCCTTTGCCCATTTTTTAATGGAGCTATTTGGTTTTCTTTTGCTTTTATGTTGTAGAAATTCAATATAGATTGTGTATATTAACTCTTGACCAGATGTATGGTTTGCAAATATTTTTGCTTCCATTTCATAGGTTGCCATTTTATTCTGTTGATTGTTTCCTTTGCTTTGCAGAAGCTTTTTAGTTTGATGTAGGCCCTCTTGACTATTTTGCTTTTATTGCCTGTGATTTTGGTTTCATATCCAAGAAATTGTTGCCAAGACTAATGTCATAAAGCTTTTCCCCTGTGTTTTCTTCTAGCAGTTTTATAGTTTCAGGTCTTACATTTAAGTCTTTAGTCAATTTTGAGTTGATTTTTGTAAATGATATAGATAAGAGTCCAATTTCATTCTATTCATGTTAAATGTATTCATCTATGCATTCTATGCTGTGCACTGGAGAAAAGAGCCACCTTCTGCAGTCTTCATGGACTGACCTTATCCAGGAGAAGACCCTCAATGTTTAGCTGAGCCAACTTTCCAAAGCCTCTCAAACCTTTTCCATATATGCATCTTCTCTGAACTTATGTGTATAAATTACCAATTAGATGAATTTGTCAGTTTTTCTTTTCTCTTTTTTTTAGGAATTCATAATTTCTTCCTCCTTCTAATGACTCTCTACTATACCATGTATCTTCTAGAACAGCAGCATTCTCCAAGCAATGTTTTTGTTCTTAGTTACCTCCAGGAATCTATAGTATGCTGGGTTTGTCCATACTGAAGCCAGCCCCTTGGCCAGTCACCTGAAAAGTCTGAACATTGGGCATATGTTTCAATCTTCTCTCCCTCTCCCCACATATAAGCCAGGGACTGGGAGTCTTGCCAAACATTTTGCACTGAACTGGGGAGAGAGGATCTGGCAGATGATTGTGTACTAGTCCAAAACTTCACCTTTGCTCTCAGTGGTCCTCAGTCATCTAGGGTATGCCAGATGTACTCAGTGCTGAGACAGCTAAGACAGAAGCCAGTCCTTCTGGTTGCTCCCTGAAAATGTTGGAACATTGTATACGAAGCCCAACTTTTTCTCTTCTCAAGTAGAAAGTGGGCTCCAGGATTTTTAACTCTCTTGCTATATACTGAGACCATGGGAAGGGCTATAGTGAATGCTTGAATGCTAGTCCATTGCTGTATTTGTTTTCAGCAGCCTCCAATCATCTGGAGTATGGCAGATCCTGTCAGCACTCCAAGACAGGTACAACAAAGACAATCCCATGGACAGTCCCTGGAAAATTTGGAACATTGGACACATGGTCTAATAATTTCTCTCCCTGAGGAAATGATGGGATCTAGGGTTTTCACCCTCTTGCTTTGTGTTGAGCTTGAAGGAAGAGCTATGGCCCTCTTATGTTTCCATGCTATTCAAACCACCATCTTTGTTCTCAGAGGTTCCCAGCATGGGACCCTTTCCTGCCAACTCTCAGAATCAGTCAAGATAGAAACTAGTCCCAGGATGCCTGGGTGGCTTGGCAGTTGAGCCTCTGCCTTTGTCCCAGGATACGATCCTGGAGTTCTGGGATCGAGTCCCGCATTGGGCTCCCTGTGAAGATCCCGCTTCCCACTTCTCCCTTGGCCTATGTTTGTGCCTCTCTCTGTGTCTCTCATGAATAAATAAATAAGATCAAAAGAGAGAGGGAGAGGGAGAAGGAGAGGGAGAGGGGGAGAGAGAGAGAGAGAGAGAGAAACTAGTCCCTTGGGCAGCCCCCAGAAAAATCAGAACATTGGACATATGACCCTTCCCCTTCCCCTTCCCATCTCTTTCCCCTTCCCTTCCCCTTTCCCTTCCCCTTGCCTTCCCCTTCTCTTCCCCTTCCCCTTCCCAGGGAAAATCTGGGGGGCTAGGTGTTTCCTCACCCTTGTCTGATCTTCTGCTGGAGGTTGGGGAGTGAGAAGGTGGGAGATTATAGTGAGAGAATATCTTGGCTTTTCCTACTAGCTTCAGTGTGTTTGGTTTTATGTTTGCCTGGAGTGCAGGAGCCTCTCGGTTGGTTTCTGGATTTGCCACAGTGGAATTTGGTTAGTGTGTTGTTGTTCAATCAGGGTGCCCATGGAAAAAGAATGGTCCAGGATTTTCTATTTTTCCCTCTTATTGACATCACCACTCTGGAACACAACTTTTTCCTCTTATCTCAGTGCATTTGTATATATTGTTCCTTCTGCTGTGAAGGAAACTCTCCTTTTTCTGTCAAATATCCAAATACCCTTTAAGACTCTGCTCTGATAGCACCTACTCCCTTACCCCTAGTCAGATTTATATTTTCCTCCTGTGTATTCTGGTAGCACCCTGTGCTTACCTTCAAAATTCACTTACAATACTGTATTGCAATTATTGTTGTACTGGTATGCTTTTACCCATCAGATATTAACCTTATTTTTGTTTCCCTAGAAACTAGCATGACCTGAAACACAGTGGGAAAAAAACAAACAAGGGACAGTTGAAAAAGCAGCCTTTAAAGTACTTCCTTTCCTTTGTAAGAAAAAGGAGGCTGGGAGACCATGAACTTAAATTTTAGTCACAGCAATGCCACTAACTAGCTGTGTAAGCTTGCATAAAGTCACACTGGATGTCAGTCCCCAGCTGTAAAATGAGGGTTTTTGTTTTTGTTTTTACTAGATCACAATTGGTCAACATTTTTGGTTAGCAGCAAAACTTTATTTTTTCAATGAAATCATACTATGAAGCTTGAATAAAACACTGAAGTTATAATGCACACAAAAAAAGGAGACTGTCTAGAGCTATGGCATTTAACCTCCTCTTTTCCATTGTTCCATCCTACCTCCTCCATTCTTGGAACACATTTTGAAAACCATAGAACCAGGTGATCTATAACGCTCCAACCATCCCAAATACTCTTGGATTATTTGTTTTTTTTTACAATTTTTTTTATTATTTATTTATGATAGTCATAGAGAGAGAGAGAGAGAGAGAGGCAGAGACACAGGCAGAGGGAGAAGCAGGCTCCATGCACCGGGAGCCTGACGTGGGATTCGATCCCGGGTTTCCAGGATCACGCCCTGGGCCAAAGGCAGGAGCCAAACCGCTGCGCCACCCAGGGATCCCCTCTTGGATTATTTGAACTGACTTCTTCCTCACTGCTGTACCCCTTTCCCAGGACCTTGGGTACATCTCTATCCTCACTGGGTTTTATTTTTGTAAGCCCAACTAACAGATTAAGGAAATCAAGTTATTCTGGAGGTCAAAAGCTTTGTTTTGGCATTCATAATATTTGTTGGCTGGTTTACTGAGGTCTGTATTCTATGTTATTAATGAAGAGAAAGAATGGCATGTGTATCTTGGCTTTGAAATAGAAATATCATTTTAGAATCCTGTGTGGGATCAAGGCATATAGTGGTGGCCAAGAGCCAGGGATAGAAACAAATTTGTGATCATATATGTGTAGTTTTTAATTCCTTGTGGTTTCTAAAAGGTGCTAAATAAAATTATTATTGACCTCAGTAGTCAATTAAATTTTGGCAAAGAAGAAACACCAGTTAATTCTTAGGCAATATGGGGGAATAATTGAAATAGAGTAATATGAGATCACTATTTTTAACTTGCATCTAGTTGGTTGTTTGATTTATAGCAAAGATAAGATTATTTAACAATTCACTGGAGATAAATATTAGTGACTATAAAATTCTGCTTTTTCTAAAGGTACAATTTCTATGACTGTTAATTATATGATAGAAGCATTTGTAAATCTTCTTCTAAGGACCAAGCTTTATATATCTGATTACTTCTAGTACCTATAGCCTCATGAGATTAATATTATTATTCCCATTCTATATGTAAGAAAACGGGTATGCTTAAGAACTTACTGATGTACACTTGTAACTAAGTATGGCATATGCAACAGAACTGTCAAAAGTACATGGAATAAACTACATACTTTTTTTTCCAAATCAATTTGTTCTGGGAGAATGCAAAAATTAAAAGCTTTCTATCAAGATGAGAGATTAAAACCTACAGTAAACAATCATAATGGAGTAACTGGTAGCAGATTTCCCCTCTTAGGGTATACAATTAGAAAACTGGACAAACTATGTGAACAACTGCTTTCTAAACATTGAGCAGCAGGCTCAACAGGGTTGTGTTTCTTAATAAAGGGGAGCAAACAAGGTAAGTCCCGCAGGTGTCCAAATTTTCTGTCTGGAGGCATTTTCTGTGTTACTAGAGGAAGGAGGAGCCCAAATACAATACTGGTCTCTCTTAACAGAGATAGAAATCAGAATTTGGGAGGCTAAAGCACATGCAATTTTCAAGATAAAGTAACAGAAAAGAAGGAGTTATTCTGAGAAAAACTCAATAAATCTGCATGGATTCCCCTTCAATCTGGCTGAACATGAAGGAGCACATGCATAATGTGAGAATATATGAGGCTACATGAAGAACAGCTATCATGGAAAGAACAGTTACCACAAGGCTGCAAACTGAACACTTTCTAGAGCTCACAAATGGCAGACGGATTTTCAAGTTCTAGCCATCTAGTGTGCAGAAATCTTGTTGAACATCTGGAATACTCAATAGGGACCTTAGAAAAAGTCATTCTTGATAGAAAATCTAAACTAAGCCAAGGGTAAAGCTACATTTGGTCATCTTTTTTAAATCTTAAATATAAGATCCAAAAGAACCAAGCTGATCTGCAAGCTGACCTTAAAACAAAATTCAACAATCTTTAAAGGATGACAACAAAATCCATATGCTCAACAATGTTATATCTACAAATTTAACATCTAATAAAAACTGTTACATTACATGTGAAGCAGCATAGGAAAATTTGACCCATACCAAGGAGATAAAATAGCCAATGAAACAGACCCAGAAATGTAAGAACTGATAAATGTAGCAAACAGAGATTTTAACACACCTATTAAAAATATGACTAAAGGGACACCTGGGTGGCTCAGTGGTTGAGTGTCTGCCTTCGGCTCAGGTTGTGATCCCGGGGGCCTGGGATCAAGTCCCACATCGAGCTCCCTGCAGGGAGCCTGCTTCTCCCTCTGCCTATGTTTCTGCCTCTCTCTGTGTGTCTCTCATGAATAAATGAATAAAATATTTTAAATAAATAAGACTAAAGATTCTTTTTTAAATTGAACATAATAAAGTGAGAAATGGAAAATATAAAAGAATCTCTAGAGTTAAAAAATATAATATCTGAAATTTTTATTTTTTAGAGATTTTATTTATTAATTTGAGAGAGAGTATGAGAGAAAGAGAGAGAGCAGAAGCAGGGGAAAGGGTGGAGGGAAAAGAAGAAGCAGACTCCCTGCTGAGTAGGGAGCCCAACATGGGGCTGATCCCAAGACCCTGAGATCATGACCCAAGCCGAAGGCAGACGCTTAACAGACTGAGCCACCCAGGTGCCCCTGAAATTTTTTTAAATAACTGAACAGGGTTAGCAACAGAGTAGACACTGCAAAAGAAAAGAGCAGTGAACTTGGAGACACAGCAATAGAACACATCCAAACTGAAGCACACATACCAAGGGTGAAAAAACAATAAAACCTACAGTGACATAAGGGACAATATTAAGCATACTAGTGTATATTTAATTGAAAATCCAGAAAAGGAAAGAGAATGGACATAAAAATCATTTGAGAGCAAAATGGTTAAATTTTTTAAAATCAGTTTTATAAAACCACATAACCAAAAAGCTAAAAAACAGACAGACCCAAAAAGATGGACAAACAAAAAGAAAATTACACCAAGGTATATCATAATCAAAATGCTGAAAAGAGAAAAAACATTAAAAGCAGCCAGGAAGGGAGTTGGGAGAAAGATACATAAGAAGACAAAAGTTTTGTAACTTTTCTTCAGAAAAGAGGGAGAAGTAATAAGGTGAAATGGGACATTTCCATGGGAAATGGGTTAGGAAACAAGTAGCAAGATGGTACAATTGTACAAATACTTATATTAAATGATAATGATCTAAAACTGCAATTAAAATGTAAAGATTGTCAGGCTAGATAAAAATGTAATGCTCTACATTGTCTATAAGAAACTCACATTTAATAGATTCACCAATTAAGAGCAAAAAAAAAAAGGGCAAAAAATATACCATAATAAGAAAACTATAGTGGTTGTATTACTATAACACAAAGTAGACTTTAGGACAAGGAATATTACCAGAGATAAAATGGGTCATTAATAGTTATAAATGGGCCACCCACTCAACAAGAAGATGTAATAGTCTTCATGTGTATGTATTTAGTAACAGAGTTTCAAAATATACAAAGCAAAAACTGAGATCTAAAAAGATAAATGAACCTTTATATTCTCCACAATTATAGATTTTAACATATCTTCTCTCAATAACTGATAGCACAAGTAGACAGAAAAATCTATAAGAATATAGATATCTAAAAAAAAAAAAAAGAATACAGAAATCTTGTATGGAATCAGAAAAGACCCCGAATAGCCAGGGGAATATTAAAAAAGAAAACCAGAGCTGGGGGCATCACAATGCCAGATTTCAGGTTGTACTACAAAGCTGTGGTCATCAAGACAGTGTCGTACTGGCACAAAAACAGACACATAGATCAATGGAACAGAATAGAGAATCCAGAAATGGCCCCTCAACTCTATGGTCAACTAATATTTAACAAAGCAGGAAAGACTATCCACTGGAAATAAGACAGTCTCTTCAATAAATGGTGCTGGGAAAATTGGACAGCCACATGCAGAAGAATGAAACTAGACCACTCTCTTACACCAACACAAAGATAAACTCAAAATGGATGAAGGATCCAAATGTGAGACAAGCATCCATCAAAATCCTAGAGGAGAACACAGGCAACACCCTTTTTGAACTCGGCCACAGTAACTTCTTGCAAGATACATCCACAAAGGCAAAAGAAACAAAAGCAAAAATGAACTATTGGGACTTCATCAAGATAAGAAGCTTTTGCACAGCAAAGGATACAGTCAACAAAACTAAAAGACAACCTACAGAATGGGAGAAGATATTTGCAAACAACATATCAGATAAAGGGCTAGTTTCCAAAATCTATAAAGAACTTATTAAACTCAACACCAAAGAAACAAACAATCCAATCATGAAATGGGCAGAAGACATGAACAGAAATTTCACCAAAGAAGACATAGACATGGCCAACAAGCACATGAGAAAAAGCTCCACATCACTTGCCATCAGGGAAATACAAATCAAAACCACAATGAGACCACCAGTGAGAATGGGGAAAATTAACAAGACAGGAAACCACAAATGTTGGAGAGGATGTGGAGAAAGGGGAACCCTCCTGCACTGTTGGTGGGAATGTGAACTGGTGCAGCCACTCTGGAAAACTGTGTGGAGGTTCCTCAAAGAGTTAAAAATAGATCTGCCCTACGACCCAGCAATTGCACTGTTGGGGATTTACCCCAAAGATACAGACGCAGTGAAACGACAGGACATCTGCACCCTGATGTTTATAGCAGCAATGTCCTCAATAGCCAAACTGTGGAACGAGCCTCAGTGTACATCGTGGGATGAATGGATAAAGAAGATGTGGTCTATGTATACAATGGAATATTACTCAGCCATTAGAAATGACAAATACCCACCATTTGCTTCTACGTGGATGGAACTGGAGTTATGCCTAGTGAAGTTAGTCAATCAGAGAAGGACAAACATTATATGATCTCATTCATTTACGGAATATAAAAAATAGTAAAAGGGATTAAAAGGGAAAGGAGAGGGCACCCTTGGTGGCTCAGCGGTTTAGCGCCTGCCTTCAGCTGAGGGTGTGATCCTGGAGACCCGGGATGGAGTCCCACATCAGGCTCCTTGCATGGAGCCTGCTTCTCCCTCTGCCTGTGTTTCTGCCTCTCTCTCCGTGTCTGTCTCAAATAAATAAATAAATAAATAAATAAATAAATAAATAAATAAATAAAATCTTTAAAAAAATAAATAAAAGGGAAAGGAGTGAAAATATCAGTGAGGGTGACAGAACATGAGAGACTCCTAACTCTGGGAAACAAATAAGGGGTAGTGGAAAGGGAGGTGGGCAGGGAGTAGGGGGACTGGGTGATAGGCACTGAGGGGGGCACTTGACGGGATGAGCACTGGGTGATATGCTATATGTTGGTAAATTGAACTCCAATAAAAACAAAAGAATATAGAAATCTTGAACAACACTTATCAACCAATTTCACCTAATTGACATTTATAGAATACAACACCAAATAATGTAGAATAGACATTCTTTTCAAATGCATTCATGATAATAGCCCATATGCTGGGCCCTAAGAAAGTATAAATACGTTTCAACAGATTGAAGTCACACAAAGCATCTTCTCTACCACAGCACAATTAAATTAGAAGTCATTATCAGTACAATATCTAGGAAATCCTTAAAATTTTGGAAATTTGCCTGAGACAAATGCTGATGGAAAAAAAGTCTAATTTGTGTTAATTTCCCATTCTGGATGGAGTCTAATAATTCCCAACTAAGAATCATCCCTCTTCTTGATTGTCACTTAATATACAATGGCTTATTTCCACGTGCAGAAAACTCAAAAACTTTAACCATCACACTATTGTCTTGGGAAATATTTATCTCCTGAGATACAATGCTAGGTATGTAACCAAAAAATCACTGCCACTTGCTTTATTCTGTTTGAACATATCCCACTTCTGCTCAGCATGCAACAACCACTATATATATATCATTCTCACTATAAGCACCCACCCATTAGGCTCCACGGGCCATTTAAGTATGAATGACACATAGTCTTTGATCTCAAGGAGCTTGCAAGTTACTTCACCTAAATCCCCTGAATTAGCAGAATATGTTCATATAGTAAAGGCCACTGACACGTTTGTGAAGCATTAATTTTTCTTGTGGCTTTACTAAGCAGAGCAAAAGGACAAAGTGAAACAGATAGGAAATGAGCGTGACCAGTTTCTTTTCTTTGTATAGATGTCAATTCAGTACTCCAAAATTCTGAATTTCAAGAAGTTGATAAACTGTTGATTTAACAGTAAATTAAATGACATGGAGAGGTTGTCAAATGTTTCTTTTTTTTTCCTCAGGGTAAAGAAGGTGAACAATGAGTGGTGAGTGATAATTCTACATTTTTATATTTGCCACCTATTCTGGGATTATTACCCATCTTAAAGGACAAAATTTCAAAAAATGGTAACCTTCTAAAACTTGCCAGAAAAGAGTGATGTGTATTAGAGAGATATTAGCAGCTATACCCAATAGTGATATGTTTTAGAGAGATATTGGCAGTTCAACTAATATAGTGGTTTTATCTCCTATCCACCAGAATTTGTTTCCCACCCTGAGAATGTCTAGGGGCTTGACTCATAGTTCTGTGGCTCCTAAAAGAGCTTACTTTTCTCCATTTGTTTTCTTTTTTTCTTCTAATGCAAATAGATTCCAGAAATAGAATTCAGAAAGATCCCTCTGCTAATCTTAGAAGTGAGACTTTTAGAGACAATGTATTTTGACAGCTCTTGAATTTTAGGAAGATGAACATAAAGCAAAGAGAATAAAGTCCTCCTTTTATTTTTATTTTTTAAAGAATAGTTTTAAAGTTATTGAACTGTCTTTTTTTTTTTCTTCAAGCTTCCCTGTGCTATTTATACTATGAGTCATTGTTTATATAATTTAATTAACATTGGCCAGTGCCTGCAAACTAAAACACTGTCTTAAAGCATTTGCTTGAAAAGTCTCCTTGTCCCTGAGCTGTCATTTCTTAGCATGATGGATAATGGATAGAAATAATTACCCTGAACAAGGCTAGACAGCTTAAATGATTAGAGTTTCAAAGAATTAGCAGCCTTAGCTAAACAACTTATTTTTCAATACGCATTATTAAAGGAAAATACCATAGAGACTGTGATGAATCTGAAAACCTTCCTAAAACTGTGCCATTGTCTATGACAGGTAAGTTTATACCAAGTATATTTGCAGAGATTCATTTAAGTCAGTCTGCCATCTAATACCTCATAAATCCCTCCACCAAAGTGACTTGAAATAGTTCTGAATATCAAGCATCAATGTTGGACACACTTAAGTGGAAATACTGTATGTATATTCCAGGGCTTTCATTAATCCCTCACAGACATCACTTTACATCTCTTCTGTAGGTCTAAATATTCAAGCATTTTCTATTTGTCTCCTTTTTAAAAATGATGTTAGATATCATCTCATAACCAGGATTGCATTTCCCAAAGCAGGACCATTCTCTTGGCTCTCATGGAATTGCCTTCTGTGCTGCCACTTGGAAGGATTTACCACCTTCACTTTATTAAAGCATTTTTATTGCTCAATAAAATTTTTTACTTTTATGTCCAATATTGTAAATGGTGAGAAGATGATGGAAAACTTTGAGACCAATCAAATATCTAAGGAAGTAAGCAAATCAATTTAATAAAAGCTGCATTCTTTTTTAGAACTATTTCTTTCTCAAACATACAGTGAGCAGAGCAACTGAAGGACATTGGTGCTGTTTCTTAATCAATCCCTTCCCAGTGAAAAAGAAGAAGTATGGTTTCTTGCCTAGGGTCAAGAATAAGTCCTCTCCTGTCTTCTGTTGACATTCAGTTTCAATCCCATCCCACTGGAAAACATTTAACAAACATTTGAGAGGGATTTGAGAAATTAAAATCGAGGCCATTTTTTAAAAGCTGAGTTGAACATGTGCGTGCAGCCTGTGCTAACCATCTACTTGCTACTGTGTGACTGAGTTTGTGTTTCATCTGGAGAAGATAGTATTTTTTCACACTGGTGATTTGAGACTCTAATGAGATCACATATATGAAAACACTTAGCACAGCATTTAGCCCATCACAGGCAAAACAGAAAAAAACTGTTCACATTTTGTAATGAGGAAGTGTGATTAACAAATATGAAACATCTCATTTGACATATAAAGGAGGTAAAGGCTGCCCCAAGAAGAATTCAAACAGGCAAACCCTATTTAGGAACCATTCTTTCTATATTCTTTTGCCACTTCCTAATGCCAATAATCCCCTTGGATAATCAGTTATCAGCAAGATCAGGCTTTGCCTGATACAACAGGACCTGGAATTTCAAAATTATTTCTTGTCAATTCATCTTTACCCAAACTCTCCTTCCCTTAGAACAATGATTTTCAAATTTGGCTGCCTACAGTAATTAACTGGGGATCTTGAAAAACAAAACAACCAGATACCAGGATCCAACCTATAGAGATTCTATTGTAATTGGACTGGAGGATAGCCTAACTACTGAGAGTTTCAAAATTTCCCCACATGATTCTAATGTTCATCTAAGGTTGAGAACAATGCTTTGGAAGATGAAAGTTAGGAGAGTAATCATGGCTGACAGGAATGATTTTTATAGATGAAAACCACATCCGAGTAGCTTTTTTAGAAAGACAGATTCCAGAACCTGTCTCAGACCTACTGAATCAGAATTTCTGGGAGTGGGACCCCAGAAATTTTATATTATCTAGCATGTCTCCAAGATGATCCTTACACAGCTTGCACAGCACCAAAACACAATGAAATCTGATTACGCTCTGTGACCTAAATATGAGTTATACCTGTTACTCATTCCTGGTGTTTGGTCCCTCCTACCCAATTGGTAGCTGCTAAAAGTAGTAGCATTTTGCAAGAAAGGCAACAAAATACTATTAAAAATTAACTAACATTTACAAAATGCTCACCAAACTGCAGGGACAGAAATGCATTGCATGCATTATCTTATTTGAATTCACACAATAATATTGTGTGGGGGGGTCATTTTATAGCTGAAGAGATGGCACTTTGGAGGAGTGACTTTTCCATGGTCATGCAAGTGAAAGAGCTGTGATAGACACCCAGGTCTAACATTAGACTTAGAACCTATGATTTTAATTAACCTCTACCTCAGTGGTCCCAAAGTGTAGCCCCCAGACCACCAGTATCAGCACCATCTGGGAATTTGTTCAAAACATAAAATCTTGGGCCCTGCCCCAAATGTAATGAATCAGAAATTCTGGGGCTTAGGCCTACCAGCCTGTGTTTTAACAAGCCCTTCAGGTGGTCCTGGTGCATGCTAATGTTTGAGAAGCCCTGGTCTTTACTATGCCACCCAGCCACTGAATCAGGAATCTCTTTCTCCAAGGCACAGAACAGAACCTTTCAATCCTGGTGTCACATAGGGGTTATCTGTGACTCTTCCTAATAAATGAGACAGTACATGCACTGGGGATTCAGCTGCAGGTGAAGGAAATCAGACCTGTGAGGAGACAGGTGAGTGGAAAAGTGATTGACTCCACCCAACAGCAGAAAAGGCAATAGAAAGATAGACTCCACAGCCTCTTCTCCTTTGCCTGGCTCTTCTTATGACCACTTCTTCTTCCAGCTGACTCCAGAAATGCTAGAATTGAGAGAGCATACACAACAGTAATGATTTTCTTACTGTAAATGACTTACCACGTATGCCTCATTACTACAATACATAATAATAACCATACACATCCTTATAGAGGCTTTTAATTATTTAATTTCAGCCTCAAATCTTTTTCATGTGTGTGCAGTCCTGACGGAATTGGAATACCTCTCATTATTTAAAACAACTACAATGAGTATTGCTTCTGGGTTTGTTTTTGGACTTTTTTTTTCTTTTCCATACTCAAACAAGTCTGATCATTTTAATAGCTTATGTGTTATCATTACTACATATCCATTTTTTTTCTCTTAAAAATATCACAATGATACCTTTTCCTTTTGGCCTTGTACCTTAGTAGAGACTGATAGATTTTCCATATTGCTTGCAGAGAGCTACTTTATTGCTACTGTGATAGCATGAAGCCGAATGGGTGATGATATTTCAAGAGAAAAGTGGGAGAAGACAGTTTGCACAGAGTAATGGATCTTGGAAAACTCTGCTCTTGCCTCCCTCCCCAGTGTCCTTTTAATGATGAAGTCACTGAATAAGTCAAACATTCTAGGAGCATTTTAAATTTTGTTTGTTAGTAGAACAGCCAAACAATATGAAATATAGGGCAAAAATAAACCACAGACCTACGGACAAATAAGCCACAATTTACCAGTGGGTCAGATTTGTCTTCCTTTCTAATGAACCAAGTATTTATGGAATGTGCACCAATGCGGGAAAAAAGGTTGGAGTTGGGGTCACTCAAATCAAGGTTTGCTTCTCAGCTCCATCTCTATGAGCTGAGTGCCAGCATGTTTGGACAATTCACTTACCTTCTCTGTGCTTTGTTTTCCTCACCTGTAAATGGACATATAATAAGTTATTAAGAAAATAAGATGAGTGAAGATGCATGTAAAGTCATAGCACAGTGCTTGGTCTACAACTCAATAAATAGCTATTTATTTCTGCCCCTTCTACACAGTTGAGCTGGGTTCTTTTTGTTTTTAAATTTTATTTATTTACTCATGAAAGACATACACAGAGAGAGAAAGACACAGAGACACAGGCAGAGGGAGAAGCAGACTCCATGCAGGGAGCCCAACATGGGACTCGATCCCAGGACTCCAGGATCACACCCCAGGCCAAAGGCAGGTGCTTAACCGCTAAGCCACCCAGGTGTCCCTGTGGTTCTCTTTGGAATAAAGGTTCTCTTGTAGTCTTCTTCAGAGGTCCTCAAGAGAGTGACCAACACAATACTCTCCCTGAAGCATTGTTTCCAATGTTATGGGGTATTCCTCTGAAAATTAGAAGAGAATGGCCTCCTCAAGAGAATATTGTTAGTTAGTATTGATTAGAGATGTCTCTCAAATACTGTCACCATTGTCTTCTAATTTGGAACTGGCTGGAAAAATTAAGGAATTTCAGGGCATCAAAAAGATTCTGTATTCACTTTCCAATTTCTCTATTATGCTTTCTGATATCCTAATTCTCATGTTTTTGACATGGAGGAACAGAAGTAAATAATGTGCCCAATAGCATAGGCTTGTTCAGCCCAGAAACTCAGGAGCTGATTCTGAAAACTAAAAATCTGTAAGATTGCACACTCTGAGACTAAGATTTGAGCCCAAATTATTCTCAAGAAGAAATTGGTTGCTGTGTTAGAGAGAACATGGATTTTCCTATCAAGCAGACAGTGCTCACTGTACTTTCTGGCCATATGATTTTAAAGCAATCCTGCTCAGAGTCCCTTTGAGTCTTATTTTGCAATAATAGTTATTCACACAGGTTGTGAGGATGAATGATGACTATAAAGTGTTTAGTATGTAGAAGGCAGTCAACCACTTGGAAACCATGAATATTTTTATTTGAGGTGTTTTTCCCCACCTTTTTATCTGTAATAAGCCCCACACTTTGACCTAAAAACAGAATTTAACTCTATCTTATAAGGCACAATAAGCAGCCACTAATCCATTTCATCCAACATGAAATTCGTTGTAAAAAATTAACACTTACCAATAATCCTTCAGTAGGTGAATGCTGAAACGATGCTGCATTCAGACAATGAAATATTATTCAATGCTAAAAAGAAACAAGTTATCAAGCCATGAAAATACACAGAGGGACCTTAAATGCATTTTGCTGAGTGAGAGAAGCCAATCTGAAAAGGCTGTATACTATATGATTCTAACTATATGACATTCAGGAAAAGCAAAACTATAGAGACAGTACAAAGATCAATGGTTGCCAGGCGTTGGGGTGGGGGGAGATGGCAGGGGGTTGAATAGGCAGAGATAGTACATGTCTTTAAGTATAATAAAAATATTCTGCATAATATTATAATAGTGGATATGTGGCATTATATATTTGTCCAAATCCATAGAATATACAATACCAAGAGTGAACTCTAATGTAAACTATGGACTTGGGGTGGTTATGATATGTCGGTGTAGGTTCACCAATTATATCAAATATAATGTAGTACTCTGGTGGAGGATGATGATAACGAACAAGGGCATGTGGAAAGGGGTATTTGGAAAATCTCTGCATCTTCCCCTAATTTTGTTGTGATCCCTAAACCAGTCTAGAGTAATAGAGTTTTGATAAAATAAAAAAAATTAACACTCTGACCTTGGTCCAGTCCCAACTGTTTGACCCTATCTTTCTTGGTTTGTAAAGTGAAAGAAATAAATGTTCCTAATGAATTTAATAGTCACACATTATATTTTATATGATTTGTAGCATATGTCACAATTATAATGAATTGCTTACTTATTTAATTAATATCTATCTCTCACATCAGATTCTAAATCTCCATGAGAGACTATCTTGTTCATCCTAGCATCCTCTAGGATCTAATATAGTACCTGACACCTAGAAAATATTTAATAACTGTTGTGAAGTGCATCAATGAATATGACATTGGGGTGACACAGAAATTAATTGTTCTTTCACTCAACTCATTTATACAATAAATATTTTTAAATGATTGATATGTACAAGACCATGTGCTTTGTGGCTGGCAAGGCAATATTCTCTTTAGGCATTCACTCATCATAAAACACTGTGGGGAGACTTTGCTATTGGACCCATTTTACAGATAATAAAAGTAGAACTTAAAAAAATAAATAAAAGTAGAACTTAAAGATATTAAGTTACAATTTCACGATTTCACACAAAGATCAGTGGAAAAGTGAGCTAATAAATCACTTTTTAAATTCCAAGATCTTTTAATATAGTACTTATTATTACAGGTACAATTCTAAACACTTTACATGTATTAAGTTCACTTAACTCTTAACCAAAAAAAAAAAAAAAAAAAAAAAAAGCTTTGACATGGCTGCTGTCATTATCATCAGCTTTCAGATGAAAAAACTAGGGACAAAAAAAAAGCAGATGACTTTTCCAAGGACACAAAAATAATTAGAGGTTAAGCAATTTGTCTGTGAATTCAGATGTAAATGGTAGAGAAGTGTGGCTTAAACTCACAGAGTCCATGCATTTAGCCATTATACTACATTATACTACAATCCTTCTCAGAAGCCTAACCACAATTGTAAAGGAAACACCGAATGCCATTGAGGCTCCTTTAGTTGGAGTCAACTGAGTTAGTGAGGGGATAGCTAAAAACTGAAGTATGGAGGAGACAGCTAAAAACTGAAGCATGATGTTCTTTATGAAATTATTTGTTTCTCTTCATAAAATTATTATGTCTAGGTTAACACAGTGATGTGCTACATTTGGTATATGATCAGTAATTTTTGCCGATGGTATTATCGAAGTATACATTGTAAAACATAATCTGAGTCATAATCAAAAAATTCAAATACAGCATAAATCAAAGCAATTTCTAATTATTCAGCTGGCCCTCTTTTCTTAGCATAACATCTGATATTCCAGAATAAGAGTTTCAACAAGAGTTGGCTTGGAATTTATCCTCAACAACTTCAATTCAGTCCAGTTTGATCTCAGTACAGTAAACGTGTTAATCCTTTAATCTAAAAAGCAACCAAAATTGCTTTGAATTCACTCTGTAAAATCATTATTGTTACAAGGCAAGAGGTCATTCTTATAGCTTTGGGAAGAGGCAGAAATCAGAATCAGAACCTCTAAATTCAAAGCTATTATTTACTTGAGAACCATGTCATCTTCCATCTTACGATGCTGATTTTAGTTTATGAACCCTAAGCAATAAGAATACCCTAAAATATAGGTAACGGGATCTTTCAACTTAAGATCTGTCAAACTGAGGACCTCCCTACACCCTTGAAAAATAAACAAGCTATAAAATCATGAAACTTTAACTGTTTTCAATTCTAAGCAGTTGTAAAATGAGATTGTGCCAAGGAAAACTTCAGAAGTAAGGGTGAATGCACAGAAACTAGTGGGGCTATAATGAGGCTTAGCTTCTCACAGCTACCTTAGTTTCAGCCAAATATATTTAAATAACATTGGCAATAGCCCATCTGGCTGAGATTAAAAAAGAATGAGCTCTTCTCTTTGTTAAGGTAACTTGGAGACCAACTAGACAACCTCTGGGACATGTCAACAAATCTGGGGTTTTTAAAACAAATTTCCTATATCTATGTTTTTATTTTCTCCAACTAGATTGTAATTTTCCATTGTACAACTCAGGCATACATCATATATTCATTTATTCATTTCACAAATATTTATTGAATGCCTACTATGGCTAAGACAATATGAAAACTTACATTTACCACTTCAGTGCCTGTTATATAGCAGCTCAATAAAAATGGTTGGAATAATGTAAATTTTAATTTGTCATTATACTCATGTTCATCACACGTATAGTGTGTCAACTTTTATTCCTCATTGAATTTTCATCTAATAAATCTGTACTGATTGTTCTTGAGCTACTATGCCAGTCACTGGGAATGCAATGGTAAGTCACACACGTTGCCCCTGCCTTACATGACTTATGGTCAAAGACTCACCAATAGAAAAAAATTTTTTGGAATGTGCTATGAAGGAGAGATTCTCATAATTTGGAGAGGAGAAATTTAGATAATCAGGAATTTCTAAGAAGTGACATTCGACCTGAGATCTAAAAAACAAGTATAGCTATCTAGGTGTCTTAGATAGGGTTCCCTAAGACCTTGTGACACAGATTATTCTACTAGGGCTTTATCACAGAGATGGGTAAGGGCTAGGAAAGTAGAGAAGGGGAGAAAGCTAAGCAATAGTATGATCTCAGAGTAGCTCCAGCCAGAATCTTCAGGGGAACTCTAGATTGTAAGCCTTGCCTCAGAAGTTGTCCTGATCTGTGATAAGCTTGCTGGTCTTTCAAAGTCTCACTTCCAGCTATTGGTTAAATGTCCTGGGGTGGGGGCGGGGAGGGGTGGCAGCTACAACTCACAGGCACTTCCTCTGAGTTTTAGCTGCAAGTAACCATAGGGCAATCCTCCACAAAGTTGCTAAAGGTATTATGCAGAGCACATAAGGAGAGGTGCAAAGAATTAATAGAAATAACTTCTAAGAGATAGGGGAAAGCACTAGCATTGTCCTCTACCCTTGATATAGAAAAAGTGTTCCAATATATGCGTAGGCCCTATGGTGGACTGGAGCCTTGCCAGGATGAGGGAATGAAAGAAATGACAACTAGATGGAGCTAGCCAAGACTATTGGTAGATTGATGTGGGATGGACTGGAGAGACAAGCAGGTCATAAGTGGGATTAAGGCCATGACTTTTGTCCAGTGGGAGGGCATCAAATGGTTTTGATTAGGAAAGAAACACAATTGAATGTGCATTTAAAGCCTTTTTCCAGGTGCAATATGTAGATGCATGTGTGCAGAAAGGTAAACCAAGGTAGAAAGTAATCTAGGAAAGAAATGATGATCTACCAGTTGGGTTCGGTACAGTGCGGGCAGATCGGAGAAATTTAAGAGGTAACATCCCTGGGATCCCTGGGTGGCGCAGCGGTTTAGCGCCTGCCTTTGGCCCAAGGGCGTGATCCTCGAGACCTGGGATCGAATCCCACGTCGGGCTCCCGGTGCATGGAGCCTGCTTCTCCCTCTGCCTGTGTCTCTGCCTCTCTCTCTCTCACTGTGTGCCTATCATAAATAAAAAAAAGAAAGAAAGAAAGAAAGAAAGAAAGAAAGAAAGAAAGAAAGAAAGAAAGAAAGAATTATAAAAAAAAAAAAAAAGAGGTAACATCACTAGGAATTGTTGGTGGATTGGATGGGGGAGAGAAGGCCTGAGAGGTCTCACAATTTCTGGCTTGTCTGACTAGATGGATGGTGGTTGCATTCACCTTGCATCTGTGAACATTAGAATGTTAGGTCTCAGGACTCAAAAGCAACAAAGACACAAGACACACATGCAAATGTGTGGGCCTTTTCCCATTGACTGTCTGCCTTAACTCTGACGAGATGACCTGTTGGATAATATTTGGGGAACAAGAAGCCTTGTTTAGGGAATATTTAGGGAACAAGCAACCAATTTCCAAATAATCATTGGGCGGATCTAGACAAGCATTAAATATTCAACTTGCTCCAGAGAAGGTATCATCCTATGAATGAGATGGTACCTACTGGGAAGACTGACCTAGTATAGATGAAAAAGCCATCAAACAACATTAAACAAGATATAATTAATGTTCATCATGTGATTTCACTGTAAGTCTAAATTAGCACCTCAAAAAAAAGCTTTTAATTGAGTAAAATAATCAATATTCTAGCTTGTGATTAGACACCAAAATTAGTTCCAATTTTTTGGCATTCTTAGTAATGTTTATTATAGGGTGGTAAGGGAGAGATAGTTTTGTTTTAGCTTATTTTTGTCTCATTTCTTGTGTAATTCCAGTCTTTAGTGTCATTTTTATCCATTTTTTTAAAAGGTCCTTATTGAGTTTTCCCAAATATATATTCTAGGGTATTAGTAATTTTTTTCTCATCAATTTCTACAAATTCTTTATATATATAACAAACTTTGTATATTTCTTTTTTTTTTATTTTATTTATTTATGATAGTCACAGAGAGAGAGAGAGAGAGAGAGAGAGAGAGAGAGGCAGAGACACAGGCAGAGGGAGAAGCAGGTTCCATGCACCGGGAGCCTGACGTGGGATTCGATCCCGGGTCTCCAGGATCGCGCCCTGGGCCAAAGGCAGGCGCCAAACCACTGCGCCACCCAGGGATCCCCAAACTTTGTATATTTCTAATGTAAATACTTGCCCAAATACAGTTTTTATGTCTGGAACCTTTAATTCTAGTCCATGGAAATTCTGTAAGATTTTCTTTGGGGATTTTGTCACTTCATTTTCAGTTTAGAAAGCTTTTCTTTATTTAGAAATCGAAGTGTATGTCTAAAATTTTGTTTTACAAAATACAGCAGGGTGTGGGGGGTCAGTGATGAGTAGGTATATTAATAAACCAAAATGAGCTATGTATGTTGTTCATGTTAAAGTTGAGTATGGGAGTTCATTATGCTACTTTTTTTTAACTTCTCTACAAATTTTCACTAAAATTTTTTTAATAAATATTTTTTAAATTTATTCCTAATTTAAAGACCAAAAAATACTTCTGCATCACTGCTGTAGTCTTCTATCTGCACCTCATGTTCCATTCTTCTTTCTTCTGATCATTCACAAATGACAACCAGGGTGATCTGTTCAAATGAAAGCATTTAGCACCTTATTTGACTAGAAGACCTTTAGCGGCCCACAAGACCCTATATGATCCATACACCATCATCCTCATTTACTGCTCTGATCTCACTACTCTTTCCCTTGGCTGACTCTCCTTCAGCTACACTTAAATCTTTGCTATAATTTGAACAAGCCAAGCACACTTCCATCTCAGGGTCTTTATACTTGCT